>NW_026947485.1:115664836-116921836 GCF_034190915.1 Cavia porcellus
GAGTTTCCAAATCTATGTCATTTTTGGCTATCTATTCTTTCAGAATCACGTCCTTAGAGTAAAAATTGGTGAGAACTGGAGTACATCATGCTAAGTGTCATCTTTTCTTATATGATTAATGATAGAAAAGGGGGGCAAACAGTGAAAGTAGTGAATTTGCTGTGTGGAAGACCACAGGAAGCAAATAAAAGAGAGCAGTATTAGGGTTAAAGGAATAAAAATATTTTGTGTGCATGTACCAATATTCCAAAGTGAATTTCATTATTTCATTCTGTTAATATAACATAATAACACAAACTTGGAAACTAGGAAAAATACAGTGATTTCCAAGAACAAGGGCAGGAGTGAAGGTGACACAAATGCTAACACCTGTGAGTTTTCTCTCAATAATAAAACTATAAATAGATTCATGTTAATGTTCTCACAAGCATAGGAATATACTCAAAAGTACTGAATTATGAACATTAAGTATTGCATTTTTGATCCATTAATTTTACTAAAAATAAAAATATGAAACTATTCTACTAGCCACAAAATATTTTGTAGTTGCCTGAGGAATGCAATCCATTGTAACCAATAGTCATGTCATTTAGTTATAAAATCTAGATTTAGTAAGAAGGTGAAATTAAATACAAAATACTATTAAATTAAAGGTTGAATTGTAAGACAGAAAAATCAAGGCAATTAAGGGGTAATGACTATTTTCATTTCTTGAGGAGCAGGGGCTTTAGATATGCAGATTACAATCTTGTGATAACACTGGAAAAATAAGTGTTTTATCCCAGAATAGCCCCCTTGCAGAACATTAAGACAGCTGACTTGGATAGATTTAGAAACCAGAAATATTGAAGAATCATTTTTAACCAGGTGCTGTGGTACATTCTTGTAATTTCAGGAGGCTGAGGCAAGAGAAATTCAAGTTCAAGGACAGGTGGGTCCTATTTCAAAATAAAAAGTTAAAGAGCAGAGAGTGTATCTCCAAGGTACAGCCACATGTGAGACCCTGGCTTCCATCTCTAGCACCTAAAATAGGGGGATACAGAGAGGGAGGAGCAGAGGGAGAGGGAAGATTTTTAAAAATTAATTGATAACAAATGTTTTTATTTAAATTTTTATTTTAAAAAAACAAGGTTATCAATTCCAGATAATGATAGTGCTCTAATTTCTCAGGCAGATTCTATACTGTAAGAATGAAAGATAAATTACATGATAACAAGGGTGACTGTGGTGCCAAATGGAAGAGATGTTTTATCCAAACTCATTGAAAATCTACGCTTACCATAAAGGTGAAACAGAGTACTTGATAGGAGCCATTTTGTATAGAACGTTAATTGAAAGAAGTGCCCACACTGATTCCCCACTCCTGAATGTTTAGGAATTAAGTAGAGAAGGATCAAGGTAAAAATATTCCATACAGATTTTCAACACATGAGAGCTGAAGGCACACACTGCCAGGTGATTGATCCATAAACAGAGATGCATGTGTTCAAAGACTGGACCAGCTGGGATCCTTGTTTGCACGTGAGACACAGGGCCTTCAGAAGTATTTCCAGCTGGAAATGGAGCATCTCAGAATCAGACAGCACTCAAAGCTGAGGACTAAGGAAACAACTGACATTGGCAGTGGTAGACACAGCCTGCTTACTGCCTCAACTCCTCTCAGCAAGACAGTAATGTGTATTATGTATGTGTGCATATTTATATATGTGTGTGTGTGTGTGTGTGAGTATATATACATATATATATATACACACAAATACACATATGTGTATACACACATATATATACACACATATTCACATATGTGTATATATAAATATATATACATATATGTACATTTATATATATACACACATATATATGTGTGTGTGTTAACTCCTAAGGCTGATAAAACAAGAGCAGAAATATGGAAAGCAAGCTTGGATAGGGTAACACAAGGGACTCCAGTCTCCTTGCTGTCCAGAATGGACTTTCAAAGAATTTCTACAGAATCATAGGATCTTTCCTCTCCCCAGCAGCTTCCTAAGCCCCCTGGAGACTTCCCTATTCCTCAGACTGTAAATGAGTGGGTTGAGCATGGGCGTGAGGATGGCATAGAAGGCTGACACCATTGTGTCCTGCTCTGGGGTGTGCAAGGAGGCTGGTCTCATGTACATGAACATGGCAGCCCCATAGTAGAGCCCAACCACTACCAGGTGTGAGGAGCAGGTGGCAAAGGCTTTGCGACGACTCTCCCCAGAGCCCATGTGGATGACGGCTTGAAGGACACAGGAATAGGAAGTGACAATGACTGCGACAGGGAAGATGAGCATCACCACACAGCAGATGAACAGCAGCCTTTCAAATGTAGATGTATCTGTGCATGAGAGAGGTAACAGGGCTGCCACATCACAGAAAAAGTGATGAATTTCCAGAGAGTGGCAGTACGAGAATGACAAAGCAGCTGTGAGCACAATGATGCCATCCAGAGAGCCCAAGATCCAGCAAGCAGCAATCAGGAGCACACAGAGCTTCCGGCTCATGAGGACTGGGTACCTCAGAGGCTGGCAAATGGCAGCATAGCGGTCATAGGCCATGGCAGCCAGCAAGAAACACTCAGCTCCAAGCAGGGACACATAGAAGAAGATCTGGGTCCCACAGCCTGCCAGAGAGATGGACTTCCTTTCAGACAGGAAGTTGATGGCCATCTTGGGCACAGTGGTGCAGATGAGCATGAGGTCCATGAGGGAGAGCTGGCTGAGGAGGAAGTACATGGGTGTGTGTAGCTGGGCATCCAGGTAGATGAGCAGAACCATGGCCATGTTCCCTACACAAGCCACTGTGAAGATCGCGAGGACCAGGGTGAAGAGGAAGGTGTGGATGGGGCTGTGACTGAAGATTCCCAGCAGGATGAAGTCAGAGTGGAAAGTCTGGTTTCCCCATCCCATCCTAGATAAGCTGCCTTATCTGAAAGTTACAGAGAATGTAACAGCATGTTTATTGAGTTCAATTTTCAAAGGTATAACTGCAGCAAGGCCTCCACTGGGCAGGGTGTACAGTGCACATGTGAGTTTCTCTCCCAACGCTTAGTGACCTCCTTTAGATGCATATGCTGGGAGACGTGGTCCAGGGCTTTTTTCACTGTTTTCATTCATCCTTCACAAAGAAAATCTCCAGTAACACTTCCTTTCTGTTCTCATAGAAGACTACCAGAACTCATGAGAGCACACTCATTTACTCATTGGTAGAGTAAATAGAAGGCTTAGGAGAAAGCTAATGTATTTGTCTACACGAAATTATCCCTACCACTGGAAACTCCCTTGTTGATTTCCATTTTGGTGGACTCCTAAGTAAGACAATTCCTGTCTTTATGCTTTATTCCTACTGCCTAACTTCAGCCAAATGAAAATACACTGGGGCCTTATCAAATGGAAAGACAGTCCCACTTTAATCCAGAGAACAGATTAATGGCATGTATATATTATTTTTTGAGATAGAATCTTGCTGTGTAGTCAGGCCGTCCTTGAGTTCACTATGCAGCCCAAACTATCTTAAACTCACATTTCTCTTGCCTCTGCCTCCTGAGTGCTTGGATTACAGATGTTCATGATCATGCCTGATCAATAGCCTATATTATAACTTTTCCATATGTCTAATTTTGCAAGTCTTTTCTTGTCTAATTTTATAAAAATATCTAAAATACTCATGAAAAGGAAAAGAGGAAATTAGTTTTATTTTAGGAATAATTTCATATCTCCTAATCCTTCTTTTGTTAACCTTATTGGTACAATTTTTGTTTACATAATGATGTCATCATCATAGGGAGTCTGTTCCTGTGTGTGATACATCTTAATTCCTTTTTACCCCATTTCCTTCCCTCCCCTTGTACCTCTCTTCTCCTCCTTATTTACAAAATATTTGTTTCCATTCTATCTTTCTTTTCTCATTGTTTTCTTTAGTTCCTTTCCCCTCCCCAAGTTACTTTTCTTTTTTGAACAATTTCTTCCTGTTCGCAGTATATTTATAAATTTTGGTCCTTATTTACACTTTGAGGAGGGGAAATGAGCTTTTCTTTCTTTGTTTATTAGTGTGCATTTGTGTTTTTGAGAAACTGATTTTTAAAATTTATGCTGCAAAACAGCTTATAAACTCCTGATATAAACACATAGAAAACATAAGTGTGCTCATTCTGTGGTCCTTAAGGGTTTCACTTTAGTTTTGCAGAATGAGGGGCATGTCTGCCACTACGAGTGAAGTAATGAGAGTGCAAATCACCCTAAGGCCAGCTGGAAAACTTGGGGTGCAGGATGTGCTTGTGTGGGAGGAAGAAAGGACACTTTAAATGGAGCCTGGAGAAACATGCACATGGGTGCACCCTTCACTGTTGCTACTAATCAAGGAAACACGGGAATGGTGTTGGTTGAAGTTATGGAGCAACATGAAATGAGGTTGCATGAATAAACCTTCTCAGTTGTTGAATGTATGATGGAGGTGGTGGGTTACCAGGAAACCATTTTGGATGGAGACCAGGGAGAAAATGCTCACATCCCTGGAGGTGGGACAAAGCCCAAGTAACTACAATGAAAATGGGGATTAAATGTTTGATTAAAAAAGAGATAATCTTTCAGTATTTTGTAAAATGATCTCAACTGATTTCAAAATGTGTATAAAACCTCATACTATGGGGTCATTTTCCTAATTAATGTATCCCAAAGTAAAGCCCCATTCAAAGCAACATACACACACACACACACACACACACACACACACACACACACACACACTCACACACAAGATATATACATTTTTATATATGGATTTAGATATAGACATAGCTATAGATATAAGTATAGGTATAGATATAGATCTTCTAAATTATCATACTTCAAAGGCATCATTTTCTGCTGACCTATTTTTTATTTAGAAAGAATAAGTTAGAGACAAGATAATTAACTATACAGAAACAGAGGCAGGTTCCAAAACAGAGTTCTGAAATGAAATAAAAAAAAGACTGAGCAGCGATCCTGAGATCTTGCAATACTAAAGGAGAATGGAAAAGCAGGGGATCTAAATCATGAAGAGATCTGCATAAACCCAAAGCATCTGGAGAACCTCAGGCCCTGGGGTCCACCATGTGGCTGGGTCTTGCAACTTGAATGAACCTGGAACTTCCATGCAGCTATCCCAGCGCATTCAACATGCTTCAGTTTTGTGTGACTCACTAAATCAAGTTTCACCAAATCATTCTTTTATTTTTAAGGTGTGGAGTCCCAGGAATTTTGTTCATTAGTGTATTTGATGACTCAAATGGAACATAAATAAGGAAGCTGGATAATTCTGGGGCAAAAAATCACATTCCTAATAATTTATAAACAAAATCTTTGCGCTAGGTCAGTTGTACATGCAAGCTGTTTGTTTTTCTTTTAAGAAAAAATATGTTAATATGTATATTGTTTTTCTAACTAAAACCTCACTATTCAGGCTTAACTGCAGTGTTGGTCATTTGAACTCAGGAGTGAGTTTTGGGGTGTAGTTTAGAGGTAGGTCTCTAAAAGGTTTGCCATTACAGCATGAGAGAGACTATACAATTTTCCTACGTGTAAATCTTCATGTGTCTGCTTAAAGGACAGGATCAGAGCTGCTCATGTGTGAGTGTTTCTGTAAAGTCCCTTTGAGGTGCTTATCTACCAACTAGAAGATACTGACATTTACCATAAGGTTTAATAATTGAAATACAGAGAGGCAGTCATTGAGGAGATCTCGTCTCCTTTTTCTATCACTCCTTTGCAGACAGAACACAGGGTTTTGAGCAGAGGATAAGGCAGCTCAGCACGCCGTCAGAACTACCTACAGTATAGTGAATCTCTAGGACACCACCAAAGTTTAATAACCAGGCTGGGGAGCATCTCCCTGTATAACCCTACATCATGCACGTCTTTCTCATATGTATTATTTTTCATTTGTCCTCAACAAAGTCAGACTCTGTGCAAGGGGAGACCGTACTCACCATACTCATAGGTGCAGGCGAAGGAGCGAATCCCAAGGAAACCTCAGCTCTGCTTTCCCTGGGAAGCAGCACTCCTCTCTCTGGGTCTGGGCTTCCTGCCACACGGAGCTGCCCTCCTCCTCTTAGGAAGGGGACTCTAGAGCCCTGAAGCTCCCTGTGACTCAGAACCCTTCCCTTCCCATGGTCCCAGACCCTAAATCCTCTGCCTGCACAGCAGGCTCCGCCCATGACCTGGGTGACAGTGCCACGCCCTCTTCCAAAGGTTCCTAGGAGCTCCTCTGACTGCAGCACAGATGTTCATACTCATGCTTTACATGCTGCAGCTGCAAATGAAGGCTGCCTGCACTTTCTTTAAAGAAGCAGTGTTAATTCTGAAACTCAGTATTCACAAATTAAAAAGAAAAGATTAAGATTATAAAAGATTTTTTAATTGCAAAGTGAGCAATGTACATCTACCTGCCCTCTCCATTTAATTAATATTTATCTCTTCCCAGGAAGTCTTATCAAATATATGGGCTGAAATAAACATGAGTTGAACTCACAGAACTCTAACTGTGTGTGGTTTTACTCTGACAGTTCAGATCAGATGGCCGCGTAGGCTCCACACAGCCTTCTCAAGCCATCTCTGTAAGATATCTTTTGCATGTTTCAATACATTCATCATGCAAACTTTAGAACAGCTCTTTTGCCAGATCTCTCTTCACCCTGAATGTTTTCATGTTCCTAAAGTAACAACATTTCAGAAATACAAATACCATTACCATTTTTTTCATAAGAGTGTCTAGTGTCCCTTAGTAAAGGCCCATGATTAAACTCAAGCTTCTTATCTCTGCTACAGACCTGTGACGATTGGCCTCCTTTCTTAACTCCTGATTTACATAACCTCCCTTTAGAAATCAGAGCTCTGCCTTCTTCTGTACTTCTGTGGCCTTTCAGGATTATCCCACTTTACTTTTCTTTTTGTCCTCTCTCTCCTTCTGATGATCTCTCAAAACCCGCACCCAGGGATTGTCATGGTGACCGTGACTGGGCAGGGTGTTGGTCCTACATATGTGCACAGACCACATGGAAGCATGTTCTGAAACACACATTTTATTTAACTGCATGTTCTTCCCTATTCCAACTATTCCATTTAGGGGACTCATTATCCTTCGTTTAGGAACCCTTGGAACTTCAAATATTTTGGATTCTTTCAAAGTTAACTTATAAAGTGATTGCCAGAATAAGAAGAGCATATCATCTAGTATAAAAAAGAGAATGTAGATGATTAGCACAACATTATGCTAAAATTTATAAAATAGTGGTTAGTATCAGTGGTATTTTTAAAAATAAATTCATTTTATATTTGGGGAAATTTTCCAGTTCCCTTTTTTGTGGAACAAATTTAAGTAAGCTTTCAATTAGACCTTCACTGAGGACACATTTTAGAGCAGCACTTACATTATTCTCTGATTATATAGAGGACATTACTTAGTCACCCATACTGATAACAGCCAGAATAATCCAAGTGTAGGAAGCAAGGATGACTTCTACGGGGAAACCAATCATCACTATGCAACAAACAAAAGAATTTTTTTCAAATGTGGATGTGGCATTGCATGAGTGGATTAGAAAGGCTGAGAAGTCACAGAAAAAGTGGGCTATTTTCCGAGACCCACAATAAGAGAAGGAAAATGTAACTACACCATCAGTGAGTTCATCAATAGAACGCAAGATCCAGGAAAAAGTAAACATAAGTCCACAAATTTTGGGTCTGATGAGATGGGTGTATCTCAGAGGCTGACAAATGGCAGCATAGTGGTCATAGGACATGATAGTCAGCAACAAACACTCAGATCCAAGCAGCGACACATAGAAGAATATCTGGGCTCCACAGTCTGCCAGAGTGATGGACTTCCTGCCAGACAGGAAGTTGACAGCCATCTTAGGGACAATGGTGCAGATGATCATGAGGTCCATGAGAGAGAGCTGGCTGATGAGGAAGTATATGGGCATGTGCAGCTGGGCATCCAAGTAGATGAGCAGAATCATGGCCATGTTTCCCACACATTCCATTGTGAAGATGGCTAGGACCAGTGTGAAGAGGAAGGTGTGTGTGGGGCTGTGATCAAAGATTTGCAGCACAGTGAAGTCAGAGTTCAAGGTCTGATTTTTCCTGGCCATGGCAAACAGTACCACAAAAGGTGAAACATGTTTACTCATAGTAAGCTTTTAACCATTGTCTTACAAAGTTTCTGATTCTAGACACTTCTGTGTATCATTGATCAATATAACAAAACATGAATTAAGAGACTCAAAAGTTAACAAGCACAGCCTCAAAATGAAACCTGCTCTATTCGAAAGTGTCAAATGGTACTGTTGGTAAACACATATGAGAGCTTGTTTCCTTTAAGTGTATTACTGAAATTTATCACTGAAAATGTCTACAAATTCTCCCTGTACAATATAAGACAAGTAAGAATTTGTATTACTACATTTTAATGACAATGAGGTTTTTTTATCAAAAAATTTAATCTAAACCATTCCAACCATAAAATCTCTCTCATCTGATAAAATAAAATACTCATGTTCTGTACATAGCAAAACTCACTTGAAAAAACATAGAACCTGTAAAAGTCATTTTAATGTACATATTGAGAAATATAGAAGATTTTTCTATTATCACATATCATTCAGTGACTTGATAACCTCCAATTAGCTGCTAGTTCATTCAAATATATAACTTAGTAAATTATTTTGATGTAACTAGGGATTGTAGACAAAAAGGTTTAGAAATTTCCTTATTACACATTTACAATAAAGTTGTTTTGCTAAGTTTTAATGCAAAGGTCATTTTACTTGAGAAGTCTCAACAGCATCCAGCTTTCTTACCTTATGCCTGCCAATAAGGTTTTCCATCATTTCTTATGACAGTTAGCACTGATGATCTTTAGTTTACCAGACTGTGTAAGCGTGAAATGGATGTCAGTATTTCTAGATGAACAAGTCAGCTAAGTTCCACACTTGTGCACTGAGTAAGACACATTCGATTGCCACTGAATAGTGTTGTTCTGTGGAGTCCTGCTGAGTCTCTGGGGCTCTGCCAATGTTTAAATCATTTCCCTAAACCATGTACTTGGGATGATGTAATGATTCTCACATGCTCATATGAACCACTCATTGGTGACTACACTTGGACCATAAAATTCCTACTTAAGTCTTTAAATGAAAAAACACTGATCAGGTGACATCACTTTGAAAGATCAGTTCATGTACAATTGGGCAGGCACAAGGGGGAAAGAGCTGCTGGAGATACTGGCCTTCTACTGATGGTGTGGACACAGAGAAGGTATGGTATTTGTATGGCTGTCATGACAATTACCTCTTTTCTTGCATCTGATGCTGAATGCTCATGCAACTGGTATGCATTAATAACTTATTTAAACAGACATAATGAAATTGAACAGACAACAAAGCTATCTGCGAGTGTTGATATACATCCAAACACCTAATATTTCAGTTAAACATCACTCAGAGGAAGTATTCTGTGAAAGTGAGTGGTTCATCACAAGTACACAGACAATTAACTTCTTCCCATGAATTGGAAATGTAAAGCAGTGGATGAGTGAGTCAAGGTTTGCCAGCAATGCTATCATGTCAACAAGTCTGACAGTGCAGGTGGGCAGAAACATTCAAAATTGAACTTCTGTTTGCAATCACTATCAACTGAGCAATGTAAAATCCAGAAAACTCTTCTGCATTCCATACAAATGTTTCACTAGTTCTATTAGGAGACTGCATCCAAGACTTCCCCTAAGGAGAAGAAACATGAGGGAATAAAACTATAATGAAAAGCACATTAATTGGGATATATTGTATTCTAACTCTTCCAAGAATCTTTTTTAAAATTTTATTTAAAGAAAGAATAAACAAAGCAGAAAATGGGTAGAAACAATACATACTTTCAAATAAAAAATAAACAATAAGAAATCACTAGTTGATGTTAACATATTGTCCTTTTACAAATAGTTATTCAAGATACAAAAGTGAAACCTACAAAGTGTGGATTCAAACAACAAGACTGCAAATGGCTCTGTTGAACTATCCAACAAAAACTTAGTAATATGGTTATCAATCCTAGACACTTAAACATACATGCAGTTATCCATATCTTGATTTATATTGAGATTAAACAAACCATAGCAGGCTAAAATCATTCTGAAGAAAGAATAATAGCATTGCTGGATTTCACATCATGACACTACAGGATCAGCACTGGGTACTTTAGTGTCTCTTTTTCTTCAAAGTATTTCTTCTTTTCATCATGCATTATAAGATCAGTTCTCATAAACTGCTTATAGATTCTATGCATGAATGAGTCTTCCCATGTAGTTTTATCCTTTCTATATTAGAGAGAAACAAAACAAAGCAAGACATAACAAAACATATTTCGATAAACACATGAAATGAAAAAGACATATAAAACCACTACACAAGGAGTTCTACAATGGTTACTGTGTTGTCCCTTCTTATCTTCAATAGAATCATGTATATTTTCAGACATAGTGGAGGGTGGACTGAAACAAGAGTCTCTATAGGAGAAACTTTCTGATGGAGTAATGACAGAATACTATTCCTTGCATTCTGACAGCTGGTAAACAACTTGTCATAGCTATGGCTGGACACACTCACTGAGCAGAGACCACGGTCAGAGGTCTAAAGATGATAGTGAAGCCTTAGAAACAGTCAGCTGCCTCCTGGAGATGAGCTGTGCAGCTAAATCAATTATACAACACAGTACATTAAATAAACCAAGCAAGTTAAAGACCAGCAACATTACGATGACCCGTGTGTTCCTGTTCTACTAATAATTTCATCAGACTGGGGATAGCACTCTGTAGGTGGCCACCAGCTCCTCCCAGAACTCAATGTAAAGCAGGGAAAATCACGGATCACATACACTCACCATGTCTCAACGTAAAAGAGAATTCAGATTTCTAATGGGAATGTTTAGCAAAGAGACTCCTGCTGCTAATCTTACTTTACTTTGTATTCATCTAATTTTACCTATTTTGCATAATATTAGAAAAAGTTTAAGCTTTCTTTAAATTTGAAATTGAGAGAAATTCGTTCCAATTGCTTTTGGCTTGCAACATATGGAAGAAACTGGGTTGGCTGTTGATAGAATATGGATAGAAAATTTTAAACAAATCTGTTACTGTCATCATGGGAGAAGGATGTGGATGGGAGGTGATTTCTCTAAAGATTAATTAGGAGAAAGCTTCCACTCAAGCAGTGACAGTGTAAAATTACTACGAATCCTAATAAGATCACAGAAGGAAAAGATGATTCTTAGCTTTGGCTCCACACTCTGCACACTCACACTCGATGAAGAAAAGTTTTTAATTTTATTTTTAACTTTTTAAATATGCTGCTAGATCTTTAGAAACAGTTAGCTTGACTAGTAGAGATTTCATAGCTTAGTTACATAGGTTTACTTAATACAAATATATTAAATCAGTTAATTAAATAGTATTACAAATTGGAAATAATCTTTTTGGTCCCAAATAGTAATGATATTACTTCAAAAGATATATGTTTTCTGTCATTTTTATCATAAATTATTTTAAAAATCATATATACAAGTTTTAAAAGATTTCATTTCAGAAATAAAAATTGTGTAGGAATCCTACCTGTAAATACAATGTTTTGACTTTTTAACACTGCAAAAGTATTCAATCAGTCCCATTGAAACGTCCATCCCCTCACACACCATTACTTTTTTTTTTTTTTTTTTTTTTTAGAGGAAAAAGAGAAAAACACAAAACAAGCCAAAGCGGTGTAAGGGTACACATAATACAGGACTACAAACAAAACAAAACAAAACAAAACAAAAAAACAAAACAAAACAAACAAACAAAAAAAACATAACAGTAAGAAATCACCTGTTAGTAGATTACATATTATCATCTTGAAAATAGTTCCTCAAATCACAGTATCAAAGAATACAAGGTGGACACTCAAACAGGGAGACTGCAAACAGCTGTGTTCAATGATCCAAAAACATTGATATAGTCAGCTATTTAACACCCCTAAACACACTTGCTGTTATATCCGTTAGAGCTCTTTTTCTTGTTTTTTTCCCCTTTCTTTTTTACAACAAAGTTTACACATTTTGGATTTTATTACTCCTTAGTGCTTATTACTTTTTTTTGGGGGGGGGGGAAAGAATACAGTCAAATATGGCAAAACAAAGCTGTCAGTCAATACTAAGGATAGACATAGCACATGGTGTAGAACAGAGTACAAGTTTATCAACAATGGTTATCAACGTTGTCCCTTGTTTCCTTAAAAAGAATTGTCTATCTCATTAGATATTATAAAGTTGGACAAAACAGTAGAGAACAAGACCAATAAAACTTAGGCATTGTAAACATTACAGGACTTCCAAAGAAGACAATAGTCAAACCAGAATGGATATCTTAGTGAATCTTATTGTCTTCAAAGTAGTTGTCTATGTCTTCAAACTTGATACTATGATATAGAATGGAACAGAGTCTAATCAGTCAAAACAAGATCGTGGGAGTACTACAGGACTTCAAAACAAGTTAATAGGAAATCAAAAAGAGTTACTATTTATATATCCTAATTTTTTAAATTTTTTCTTTAATTAAGACAAGCATAAGAAATGACTAAATAATTTTTTTTTAAAACAATAAGGGGGAGATTGAGATAAAACAGGACATAACAATATAACAATAGAGGTCACAGCATGACTGTTTCAACAACCTAGTACTTCACCACCATATAACCTGACTTAATAGTAGTTACCATAGTGTCTTTTTCCTTGAAATATTTGGATAAAACTTCATATACTCTAGCTTCAAATATTTTCATATCAAGAAGCCCAGAATAAAGCCTTTCTAATTAATGAGTGAAAACTTTATAAGGCTTCAAGGCCACATAATGGGGAATCATGATTACCACATATTTTTATATATTTGAATCATTACTTACATTAGGGAAACTATTCGGTATTCACACATGCGAGATTGATTTATTTCACTTATGAGTATGGTCTCAAGCTGCGCCCATTTATTGATAAATATCTCAATGTGATCCTTCTTTATAGCTGAATAATACTCTATTGTATAGAAATACCACAACTTTTTTATCCATTTCTCAGTTGATGGACACTTGGGTTGTTTCCAAGATCTGGCGATTACAAATTGTGCTGCTATAAACATAGGTGCACATATATCACTGTGGTATGATGCTTTCAGTTCTTCTGGGAATATGCCTAGAAGTGGAATAGCTGGAATAAATGGGATTTCCAGTCCCAACTTTTTGAGAAATCTCCAGACAGATCTCCACAAAGGCTGTACCAGTCTACACTCCCACCAGCAGTGCAGGAGAGTTCCTTTTTCCCCACAGCCTCTCCAGTATTTGTTGTCGGTTTTCTTGATCCTGGCCATTCTTTCAGGAGTGAGATGGTATCTCAGTGTGGTTTTAATTTGCATTTCTCTAATGACCAATGATGATGAGCATTTTTTCATGTATTTATTTGCCATTTGCATTTCTTCATCTGAGAATTGCGTATTCATCTCAGATGCCCATTTTTGGATTGGATCTTTGAATTTTGGAGGTTTGAGTTTCTTTAATTCTTTATATGTTTTAGACAAGAGGCCCTTGTCTGAGAGAGAGTTCACTAAAATCTTTTCCCAGTTTGTGGGTTTTCTTTTCACTATGCTGGAGATTTCTTTTGACATGCAGAAACTTTTTAATAAGAAGTGGTCCCAGTTATTGATTCTGGGAAGTATTTCCCATGCGGTTTGAGTCCTGTTCATGAATTCTTTACCTACTCCTATGTCTCCAAGGTTTCTACCCACTTTGTCTTCCAATAGATTTAGTGTTTCTCTTTTAATATTCAGATCTTTGACCCATTTAGATTTCAATTTAGTACATGGTGATAGACATGGGTCTAGCTTTAGTTTTCGGCAAATGGAGAGCCAGTTTTTCCAGCACCATTTATTAAAGAGACTGTCGTTCTTCCAGTGAACCTGCTTGGCTCCTTTATCAAAGATAAGGTGGTTGAGTGTGTTCGTAGTTGTGTTTGTATCTTCTAATCTATTCCACTGATCTTCGGCTCTGTTTTGATTCCAATACCATGTTGATTTTACTACTGTTACTTTGTAGTATAACTTCAAGTCAGGGATTGTGATGCCTCCTGCTTTGTCTTTGCTGCTTAGAATTGCCTTTGCGATTCTAGGTCTCTTCTGGTTCCAGATGAAATTTAGGAGTGATTTCTCTAGATCTATAAGGTATGTTGATGGTATTTCTATTGGGATTGCATTGAATCTGTATAACAGTTTTGGGAGCACCATTACTTTTCAATGTGGCAGGAACACCTAGGATATTCTGAGAAATGTTTGACTCTAAATCAATTATTTGCAATCATAGCCTCCACACTACTACAGATTTCCTGAGTTTTTCCATCCTGTCTTCCTGAAACTAATCACTTCCTTCCCATTTCTCACACTTGGAAGCCAGCATTTACTCCAGTTGTATATATTTAACAATTTAAATTAGCTCATACAAGTGCAATCATATACTATTGAGTATTTTGCTTATTTTAAGTAGCCTCATGTTCCACAAGTTGGTGCATGATATTGTAAACAGCAGAATTCATTTTTAAAAAGGCAGGACTACGTTACAGATTATAAGCAGCACACCTGTGTGTGTGCGCGTGTGCTCATGTGTGGATATGATCTGTCAGTGCACTTTCCCATTTTCTCTACCATTTACCTATTAGCTGCTTATGAAATAATTAAATAATCTCAGTCAAAATTAAATAATATTAATTTGTACAATAGGAATCAATGATTTCATTGCATTAATTTCCAATGAATTGTGTATATTATGAAGGAAAACCCTCCTTTACAAAGAAAAAGTTGCCCTTTAGCTTCTAGTTCATGTAGTGACACAGAAAGGCAGGACAGTAAAGGCCAGGGCGCCTGCAGTGCATTCCACAGAGCTGCACCTCAGTCCCTAATTCTAGTCATGGTCTTCTCAGCTGAGCTGCAGAGGCCCCACAGACTCTGGTTAGGAGCTCATCACACAGCTTGCGTGCCTGAAGAGGTTTCTCTGTTCCCACTCAGGCCTCAGGGTGGGAGGAGGGCTGGGGAGACTGATCCTGCCCCGCTGTGCTCCCTTCCTAAACTCGCTTTTCCCAAAAACAGTTCCTGGGGATTGCATGAAGATAATTTGATTCAAGATATGGAAGGCAGCCCCCAGGAACCCACTTTTATTTTTGTAGCCTGAAAGGGTGGGCCTGAAATGCTTTAGGGACCAATGGGTTTACTGATTTTTAGTGTATTTTATGTATGTTTATGCTGCGCATTCAATAACAATTATATCACTGCATATTAGTAAAATCACTGAAACCTGCTTAGTAGTTCTAAGTACAAAGCTGCCTTTTATATAAAAAAAATCTCTGAAAATCATGGGTCACTCTCTAGAATAAGTTCACAGCATTGTAGTTTTTAATATTCAGTTAATAGAAATATAAAGTTGACAGGAATTTGTACATTATTTATACAATGAAATTGAATTCTTTTCCTTTGCTGAGAAGACAGTCCTATTCCTTGTAAGTAAATTATCTATTCATAAGTTAAATTTCTGGAAATTAAATATTTCAAGGTAAAAACCATTATTTGTAAATCCAGGATACCACTTTCTCATTCAGTAATTTCCATAAACTGCACGAAAACTGCTTGGTGGAAATGAGCCCAATGTGCAAAGTTATCCGAAAGCCACAGGCTGTGGTAAAATTCCTAGTTTCCCTGCTGATTCAGGTCTTTTTTTCAAGTCCTCCACTGCTCTCGCATGTTCTAAGCCAGCAACCTTAGAAGTAGATGTTAAAAGTCAGGGCTCCCCCACTGCCCCAGAACCTGGTTTCTCCTTTACTTAGGCAGGGATTGTAGGGGTCTGACGAAGGTTGAGGAAATTCAAACACAAGTGCTTCTGTTTTCCTGAAAAACCCTGCACTGACTTACTTTCCTAATTTCTCTTTCCTACAGTTTCTGTGTAGTTTCTGTGTAGTTCAGGAAGCTAAGTCACCAAGTAATTGTATTCCTGTTGAAAAGTCTTGCATTTCACATAATTAGAATACTGTATGTTTGCATCTTGGGGTGCCAGAAAAAAGGTAGCTAGTTATTGTTTGATTATGTTATTTCCTTTAGCTTTATCTGTAATTGTCTAACACATACTTCTGAATGGAAGAATCTCACAGCGAAGCCACAGAAGAGCAGGAAAAATGATCAGCCAAGGTGCCAAACATAGAGCGAATTTCACATGTAAAAATATACAGCAAAGTATACGAGGATCAAACACTACTTTATGGGGTGAGGTTCGGTGTGGGTTAGATGTCCAGCGCACCCCACCTTCTCCTGGGTCTGGAAGGTGACTGCATCCTGGGCACTGTGCTCCCAAGGCCTCATCCCCTGGGACCTCAAGGGCTGAGTGTAGTGCAAGAGGAGCCTGCTCAGAGAGGGCCCTGAGGAGCCCCTGGGAACCTTTGCCGTCTGCCCTTAGCTGAAGGATGAGAGCAGAGTTCTGCAGGGCTCTTCCCCTGCTCTCCTTCAAACTGCAGGTGTCAGTATTTTGTCCCTAAGATATCAAAGTCTCAAGCCCTAATATACATGCGGTGACAGAAATCAGTGTTACTATTATATGATGTACATAAGCCAGTGTCTGATAAAAATCTCTATGCTATGTACTGCACCTTGCTCTTCATTACAGCAAGAGGGACGCTGCGAGGACAGCTGACCGGGCACAGGCAGATCTCACTCACCCTGCATTTCCGCACATGCAACCCCCACGTGGCAAAACTTAAACATGTGCAGCTGTGCCTGTTATTCTCCCATTTCCTCCTGGCCATAGCTGATGCTAACAGCTCTCAGTTTTGCAGAGGTTTTAGCCAGTGGGAGGTGTCCCACACTGTGTGGTGGCCCCTTCCCCTTTCTGCACCTGGAGGATATCATTCTCGTGACTCTGAGAAAGCAGAGACCTCAGAGTGCTGGGCTGCAGGAGGGGGCGTGCCTGTCTTCTCTTCCAGATCCCCATTCACTCCTGACCTTGGCTCACAGTGAAATGCTCTCTGCTTCTCAGCACTGATCAGGGCTGTTGGTGAAATCCCTCTGCTCACTCCCTCCTTCCTCTGCTTCCTCCTTTCAACCTCCTCCTCTTTACTAAGAGGAAAGAGGAACTTTTTAAAAATTTTCCTTAAATTTGTAAGGAATCCAGTTTTCACCTGAACGGGAATATACTGAATATTAATTCACTCCAAAACCTTTGTTCTTCCCAGGGAAAGTTACACTGAATTTCCCTTGAGAAAATTAGATCTGAAGAGCAGGACAAAGGGAAGTGGAGCAGTTAGAGGAAGCTGTGTCCTGGAAGTGCAGTGTGAATGAGGCCTTGCTGGGGTAGAGAGGAGAGGAACTGAGACTGCAGCCAGCTGAGTTCCTGGTCACCTTCCTGCTGCAGGAGAGAAGGGAGCTCCTCTGAAATGTCCCTAAACCCAGGGCGCAGGCTGTGGAATGGCATAGAGGGTGAGAGCACAGTCGGGAAGGGGGGTGTCTGGGAAGCCCAGGGCTTTCTACAGCAGACAGAAGTGGGGCTCTGCGCCCCACCCCATGCTGTTCCTCACTGCCTCAGTGGAAACCTGCAGCTCCAAAGCCCCTGAGGCCAGGCTCTAAATGTACCCACCACTTATCTCACATTTGATCCTACTGAGCAGATTTTGAACTATTTACAGCTTGACTGTTTTTACAGTGCAGAAATCCATCAACAGGGTCTGCTAAGCCATAGATAAGAAAAAGCCTGCAGCCATGAAAGTCATAAGTCACCTCTGTGCTTCCTGAGCCTGAGCTTCTTCACCCTCAGTGACATTGCTGGGCAAGGGGTACCTTTTCCACCATCCCCACCAGGGTTTCCTGCAGCTGCTCCCTGCTTTGTGGGAAGAAAACTGGTTCTGCCTCAATGCTTTATGTGTTTCCATTTGATCAACCCATAAGTCCCCCAAATTGACTATGGTAAATGATTAAGGAGGAGTTTCCAGTGTGACATAAATATTTTGAAGTATTAGAGACTTTTTTTCTAAAGTGAAAGAAAACTGAGAAAATATTAAGTAACAAAGAATTATTGGATTTTAATACATACAGTGCTTCATGCTAGCCAAGCCTGCACACCTGAGCTACATTCCTAGGCCCTGATCCTCATCTAGTCACCTGGAGGTGCGCAGGAAATGGGTTGGTGTCAGAACAGATGAATTCAAAAAGTGCAGGTAACCTCATGGCTGCCTGCACTGTTTCTCCAATACCTCCTCTTCAACTCATCTGGATTTCATGCTATATTCTTTCCTATTCTATTCATGTGGGATGCACTTGCTTAATCCATGGGTGGTTTCCCTCTAGATTTGCAGCATGATATTCTTAACTCTTTCTTGAGGAACACTGTGTTCTCTCTCATGTATAGTCTCTTTTACAAGGTGTTTCTCTGGTATAATCTACAGTGTCCTGGATGTTTATGTCATCTCTAAAGTATCCCCTAACAGAAATTCTAGCTAGTCAACGTTTTGCACAAAATCCCTCTGCTACCACCTCTTTGGCTTTGTGTTTCACAGGGGCAATGATGTACAGAAAGCTCCAGTGAACTACTGTACAGGTGGAGATTTCTTCTCATTTCAGTTTATTTTTTTTTTAGTCACATGAATTTCTGTGTCCATATACTATCACACCCAGCTTACAAAACAGGCATTGTGATTCTTGAGTAAGTCTCCAGGGCCCTTGCTACAACATTACATTCATTTCAGTCTCCTTAGTATCTTATTCTAATCATCAGCATTGCAGGATTCTTAATCCATGTAAACTCAAGTTTAAAAAATGAATAGAAAGCCTCTTCACAGCAAAATATTTGACAGAAAAGACAGACAAATTACATAATAGGAGAAAGTGTTTAAAAACAGTTAAGAGGTCACTACAAGGAGATTACAAAAGTATTAATGCCATTAAAAATGGAGAGTTTGCCAGAAAACTTTAATGCATCCTCAAAATCACAGGCAAAAACAGCAAAACTAGACAGATAGGGTTTACCAACCTGCAAAGCATGGCATCAGTTAGAAAAGCAATTGGCAAGGGAGAGAGAGTTCATAGACAGAGAGGAAATTTACAAAACAGACACTTGATGAAGGGCTATAGCAAAAGCATTACCAATGAACACGATTCATTAGGGAGAAAATAAATAAGTCAACTTGGAAACATGCAATGGACAAGACATTTCTTAGATGAACGGATGACAAACACATTAAACTTCTGAGGTCACTAATCATCTGGGAAATGCAAGTCCAGTCCACCATGCAAGGTCTCCTCAGCCAATGAGTAGGTCTATTAGCCAATTTAAATTGAAAACTGTCAGGGTCAGAAGGGTGGAGAGAGTCCCTTGCACAGTGCTCCTGGGGTTGAAAATTGGAGCAGTTTCAACAGAAAGCAGCACGGAGCACTCTCACAGGTTAAGAAAAGATCACTGTATTTTTCCTACCTGCAGTTATTTGTCCAAAGAATTTAATCCAGCATCCCAAAGCAGTATCTGGACCCATATGTTGACTGAAGCAAATTTAGCAACATGAATTAAAGATAAATCTCTATCTATCCTCAATCTGTCATCCATTCATCCTATTTTTTCTGAAGAAAATTAAATCAACACCTTAGAAACATATCCACAGTCTCATGCTCCTTGTGGCCTTATTTGCAAGATAGGAAACTGCTCACCTGTTCCCAGTGGATGACTGGTTAAAGACTTCATAGTGTACATGGGTGAGGAAGTGTCACACCAATTCATAGAAACAGGAGATGCTGTCATTTGTAACAACATAGGGAACGTGGAAGATACTGTACAAATAAACAGCTGCACCAAGTGATCGCCATTGACTTACTTTCACATCTGTCAAGAGCTAATTGTCCATGTACATAGCAGTCTGTGGCGAGGTCCTGGACTCAGTTTCCCCTCGGGGCTGTGTGTTTATGGCAGTGTCAGACTGCCTTGCACCCTGTATATCAATGCTAAATCCTTTGAATAGGTGGCACCACCTCACAGTTTTGGGTGTCATCTTAGTCTCTACTGGCCCCTTGGAAAATGTTCAATGAGTGAAAAATTGAGACTACTTTCAGTGAAGCAATTCTGAACAATAAAAGATGATGAATATAAGAAAGTAAGACTAAATTTAATCATGCATTAGAAGCATTTCCGTAACCAAGAAGATGAAGATTTCGTAACCAAGAAGCATTTCATAACCAAGAAAGTATAAAGAACAAAGTCTGAAAATATGAGTATATAAAAATTTAAAAGAGTTATATAATGAAACCATTACAAACAAAAAGTAAACTAGGTTTAATATTTTACAAAACTTCACGGAGAAGCTAATACATCAGTTATTTGTATAGCATCTCAATAAATGATGGTCAAGTGAGATAAACTAATGAACAGTATGCATCTGGTAAAGCTCAAGTCGAAAGGCAAATGATGACAGTTTTTAGGGCATAATGTTCCTCCACCTCCTTCAGAGGGGCATTTACACAGCGGATCTTAATTCTTTTATCCTGCATCTGTTACTTCTTCCTCCATCTCTGGATCCCATTCACATTTGAGGTAATATTTATTTCTCTGTTTTCCATTGTCCAGTCTGTCTTTTAAATTACATATACTTTGGGTAAGATAAACTGTGCAGTATTTAAGCTTATGTGTCTGCTTTGTTTCACTTAACATTGTGATCTCAAGGTGCGTTCCATTTTCCCCCAAATGATTTGCATTTGTATATATATGGCAAGGCAATACTCCTTTGTGAATAAATGCCACATTTTCTCTATGAATTCATCTGCTGATGGATACAGTGAGCCTCTTGGGAGACACAGATCACTGATCTGTGATACACGTGAGTATGCATAGATCTCTGCAATATGAAATCTCTAACTCTTGAGATAATGCCTGCATCTCCAAGGGTTGGGATGTGAGAACAGACAATTTATAAATGTCATGGAAAATAGATTTCAACTGCATTTCTCACAACAGTTAGTTAAAACAACAGGGACAAACTCACGAATGGGTTAAGAGTGTATTGGCCCAATGGAGAATTGGGGTTCATGTTACATTTACTACCGTAAAACTGACAGAGTCACTGTCCCTGATCTTCATACTAAAATGTTACCACTTGAAGCAGAAGTGGAAATGGATGCTAATCCAAGCTCCTTTCCACCATTTTCGGGCAGAGTGGCTCCTCCATGGCTCCTCCATTCCTCCAATCGATTGTTAATTTACCTTTCTTTACTGCTACTATTACACTGTCAGTAAGGCAGAATATCTAACTGAAGAGTGACGTGGCCAGTAGTCAGTGACCTGAGGACAGAGGTCTGTCTGGACAGGAATGAGATGCACAGGATGCAGGGCTGCAGGATTCCCATGTGAGATCAGTATGTCCCAGTTCCATCTATGACAGACACATTTCAAAGTTCTCAAATGATTTCTTTAAAAGAATGACATAGTTAATCTCCCAACTGCTCAGACTAAAAATTAATAATAAGAAAATTCATGGAATTAACTCACAGAACACTGAACACCATGGCGTGGAGATTGTTTGAAAAGAAACTGAGAATTAAATTATCATACTGTATCTGTCCTACTGTGTCCTCTTCTGTCAAAGTGAGAGTGTGGTGACATCCATAGGTCTCTTCTATGGAGACTGGAGACCCTTCAAGAGTATACTCCTGCCTCGGTCAGTGCACCCTCTTCCACTTGATGTTTTCGCTTCATGTTCTGCTGTTTCATCTGATTTTAGGTTTGCACTCTCCTGGAAGGGTCTTCCTTTTATGAATTTCCTTATCAAACCTAAACCTATCCAACGCCACTCCAACAGGAGCTACTGCAATGACCCCAGAAATTCTTGCTTTCTTTTCAGAAATAAATAACAGTGAAGCTGCAAATGAAAAATTTATCAGGTTTGAGTACCAGTGATAGTTAATCATTTCTCTTAGCACCAAAACCAAAATCTCTACAGGGCCTTGAATAATCTGTGAAAGCTAAGTGACCAGTTCCTGCCTTGTTCTCTCAGAATCTGCACCTGAACACATCTCCCCACTTCCTCAGATTCCTTCTCCTGTCACTCATGTGATGCTCCCTACTTGGTCCAAACTTCACCCTGCTATGTGGTACAAGGTACAACAGGAACAAGGAGCTCTTCCCACCCCTGTTGCTGACTCAGACCTTGCTGATCCACATCCATGTATCCACTCACAGCTCACTCATTCCCAGAGACTGGGCTGTGCAGAAATGCACCAAGCCCTTGTCACTCATCATGTGTTTCCCTTCCATTCTAGACCTGGTGCTCCATTAAGGCAACCTCTTCCTAGCCCTTTCTGTGCCATCTCATCTGTGGACAGTTCAGATGCAGATGGAAACAGGGTCTGCAGTTCATGGCTGGGACTATGGACAGGAAACTCAGAGGTGTCCTGCACTGTGGCTGAGTTACAGAGAACAAGACCTGGGTGTGAATGCTGTGAGTTGCAGCCCTAGATTCCCAGGCTGACAGCAGCACAAGCTATTTCAGAGCTGCTTTTTCTTTTTTCACCCTTCCCAACCTCCTTTCCTTGCTCCCTCCCTAAGACCTTCTTTCTTTCCTTCACTTCTTCCTTTTCGTTATCTGTCACCATTTCTTAGAATTTCATTTCTAAAAGCATCAATAGTTGTCTAACTTAATATCAGAGATGTTTGGTCCTTTGACAACCCTACATTCCTAGATAATCCAGGGCTTCATTTCTTTTTTGGCATTCATTGTTTTATTTAATTCTATTCAGTAAGCAGCAATGTCATCCACCAGGTTTCAACCTCTTCACAGCACATAAAAATGCAGAACTTTGTACCTGAACAGGTAGAAGGGCTATAAAAATGAGAGAAGGAATTTCACTGTAGAAACTGAACATAATGTGTATCCAGACACCATATACTACAACTGTACAGTGATATTTCCATCAAAGAAAAATGAAAATGTCTAAGGACAAATTTAGACCCAGAAGAACAGTGTATTCTCTGAGCAGCTGTTGGCAGGGAACCCTCAGGAAACTGTTTCATGGACTCTTGCAGAATCCACAGTGCATTAGTGATACTTGAAGAAGATGCCCCGATCTCCAATGTGTGAACCTAGGACCCTGCCTGTCTGGTGAGGAAACCCCAGCCCTCTTCCACAGATGCAGCACTTACTTCGCATGACTTTCCTAATTGCCTGTTTAAAGTCTCTGTTCCTCAAGCTGTAGATAACAGGGTTCAGCAGAGGAGTGACCACAGTGTAAAAGACGGAGATGATCTTATTGACTTCTGGTGACAGGTGCACATTGGGACGCACATACATGGAGATCATGGTCCCATAGTAGATGGTAACAACTGCCAGGTGGGAGCCACAGGTAGAAAAGGTCTTCCTGCGGCCCGCCCTGGATGGGATTCTCAGAACAGAGGAAACGATGAAGAGGTAGGACACGACAGTCAGGAGGAAGCAAACACACAGCACCGCGATGGAGAGGACGAAGATGAGCAGCTCTGTGGTGTGCACGCTGGAGCAGGAGAGCTGCATTAGTGGGGGGAGGTCGCAGAAGAAGTGGTCGATGTGGTTGGGCCCACAGAAGTCCAGCCTGCAGATCATCAGGGAAGGCAGAAAGCCCGTGCCCAGCCCTGCGAGCCAGCAGAGAGCCAGCACCTTGGTGCAGATGTCCGGACGCATGAGGGAGGAGTAGTGCAACGGGCTGCAGATGGCCAGGTAGCGGTCACAGGCCATGGCGGCCAGCAAGAAGCACTCTGTGGCCCCGAAGCACACGAAGAAGTAGAGCTGCACCATGCAGGCAGAGAAGGAAATGGCGTGGCCCTGGGAGACCAGGTCGACCAGCAGGCGGGGCACGATGGTGGAGGTGTACAGGACCTCCAGCAGGGACAAGGACCCGAGGAAAGAATACATGGGCACGTGCAGGCGGGGATCCCTGCTCACCACTGTGATGATGACCAGGTTCCCAGCGATGGTGAGGAAGTAGATGCCCAGGAAGATTGCAAAGAGTAGGGCTCGCCACTCCAGGAGGCGCTGAAAGCCCAAGAGCTGGAACTCAGCTACAGAGGATGTGTTTCGGGGTCCCATTGCCTGTGTAGGGAAGAAAACACTTTTGTAAAGCACTTATGCAACGTATAACACATTTGTAATTATTGATATTTGGAGGTGAAGAATTTTTTTTAAAAAATAGTTTAGGCTTATTTGTACAGGTGATTAGAAGAATAAACACAAATTCCACCTTGCTTTAATGGGACCATATTCTGAAATGTCTTGCTCAGGGTGCACATTAGGACTTGGGAAGGGACATTTTGTTCCATTTCCTGAGGGTCTTTGAATACCTATATCTCCAGTCAAAAACCGGGGATAGGGGTGGGGGCGCGGCTCAGAGGTAGAGAGAGCCCTTGCCTACCACGTTCCACCTGCAGAACTGCAAGGGAAAAGATGCACAGCAGAAGGGGACTCTGATCAGATCACACACATGGAAGAAAAGCTTGAGAATAAGGATGCTCACAGTACACACACATCAAAATTAACTGCACCTTAAACACAGGCAAGGTTCATTTGTCACTGACAGTAACCGAGAAACAGAAATTAACAAGAACAGTGTGCTGTGAAGACCAGGTGCTGACAAAAGCAGTGGCCTCTGTCCCTGGACCTAGTTTGGCCCAGGCAGAGGAGGAGCAGCTTGTCCCAACTCAGTGGAAAGTGCATTCATGCTGCCCCAGCCCCTGCTGTGCACACTCCCATGTGTGAGGCCCTTGCAGGGTGCTGCCCCCCCACACCCTGGGAGGAGCCCTTGGGGGGCGCTGAGACCTCCACCCCTGAACACCAGGACCCCTGGGCCTCCTGGTCCTGCTGATCCATGGGAATGAAACTTCCAACCTAAGAGATGTCTCTAAAAGTCCCTGTTCTCTAAAATCAAAGAATGAATTATAGAAACAAGGGAGGTTAGGAGCAGGATATATTTATTGAGAGAAAGAAAGCTACTGTCTGACAAAGAGACAAAAGGGGTCCACAGTGGGATGCCAAATACTCCGCCTTTTCTAGGGATTTTATAGGGCAAAATCAGGAGGTGAGGCTTGTCCAAGGTAGGAAAAACACTGAAACTATAAGGCAGGGGGGCAGGAGGTGAGACAGAACTAGACCAACCAATCAGATTAAATGTTGAGGTAAAATTGACCAAATCAGGGACAAATGGGGAAGCCAGTCATGTAGTGAGAGGGCATGCTTAACCACAGTGACTTTTCTGTAGGGCTGTGATGGTGACTCCTGGCTTCCTAGGAGTGGTCCATACCTATTTAGAACATCAGTCCTTGATTTTTATACTTAGTGTGTGATTGCCTTTGTTTGTTTTGTCTTTGTCTTGAGACCTGGCCCACAGTAGAAGTGCCTGTCTCCTCCTAGGTCACAAGGTAGCTGGTCTTCTGCTCTGCCTCCTTTGAGGGCCCAGCCTGTCTGACTGCCTGTAAAATTTTTAAAGAACTCAGTGGTCTGTAACATCGCTTCCTCCGAGCCCAGGTCCTTGGGGGACAGGGCATGAGAATCTCTGGAGACAGAGGAGCCAAGTGCACATGGAGTCATAGGGAGAGCTCCTCGGAGCTCTGAACAGGGCCTGCACTGTGCTGGGCAGAGTCCCTGGCTCTGTGCCTGGGGGAGGCTGGGCGGTCACAGAGACCCCGCCTGGGCCTCAGCACTGCGCACATGCACGTGGACACATGTTCCTGCACACACTTGTGCACAGCAGCACACAAAGGTGTACACACACAGGCACAGAGGAAGCATCCACCCTGTGCCCTCCTCTACCCCAGGATTCTCTACCTTCCAGTTAGCAAGGCTGAGTCCAGAGCTGCTCCTCCTCCTGCTGAGATTTCACAGTTTCCACCCTGGGTCCCTGTTGATCCCTCTTGTGCTCCTAACCCAGTTCTGCCCCTTTCCCACCAGTGACCTCCAGGACCAGGGCCAGGCTCCTCCAGGCTTTCGGCCCCACTGCTCTCCTCCTGCCTCTGCTCATTCGCCATTCTCTCCTTGCTCCAGACCCCAAAGCCAGCTCTGAACAGCTAAGTCCCCAACCTGAAATGCGCACTGCAGGTCCCCATCCTGGCTCCCCAGTCTCAGGCCTCTCTCTGGGCCTAGCCTCCTCCTCCTACCCAGGCCAGAGACCTCAAAATCAGTGCTGGCATCTCTCAGAACTGTCAGGATATTTACCTGCAAAATCAGCTGGCTTCCTCAGGCTGCACCCTCAGTTCTGATCTGAGCACCATGCACCCCAGCGAGGCCTGTTCTCTGGAAATCGCCTGGTGTCTCACCTGCTTCACCACAGCTATACTGAGAAGTGGCTCCTTGAGATTTGGAAAACACGGGGGCTCCCTGAGACTCATTCTTGGTAATGCAGCCTGGTGACCCTCAGCTTGCCCACCTGCCAGTGACCTACTGTCCTGCTACTCTGCCTTCTTTTTAGTCATAGTTGCACTTTGTGCTGTGCTTGGTTTGTCTCCCTCTCCACATGACCCTGTGAGATGTGGTCAGGGAGGTCTCCTAGCACTTGCGTCTTCGCTGGCAGAGGCTCAGTGGTGGGTGCATCACACAGACTGAGCCAGACGGAGCTTCATGTCTCAGAGAGAGCTTAGGAGAGGGCACAAGCAAGGCTGGGGCCTCGTCGGTCTCAGGGGCTCTGCTCCTGTCTCCTCCCTGTCTCTCAGCCTCTTCCTCTGCTTTCTCCCTCCTCCTCTGCAGGAAGGTTCTTCCAGCTGCTCAGGACTCACCTTCCTGCCACTCAAGGGCTCCTTTCCTTGGGATGCAGTCCCTGCAGCCCAGGGCTGGTTTGTCCTGAGTATCAGGTCCTTCCACACAGTGCTTCCTCCAGGACATCTGGATGAGCTGCTTGACTGCAGTCCCTGCAGCAGGGGCCCAGGCGAGGGCAAAGGATGCTGTGTGCTGTGGCTCCCAGGCTGTAGGCTCCAACAAGGCTGAAGATTTTTCGAGTCCTAGCTGGGCTCATGCTTTCTCTTGGTAAACTGATGCCATCCTGGACAACGGCCTGTTCAAATTTGGCTTCACTTTTTCTCATTTTTCTAATTACATGGCCTGGGACTCAAATCAGGGTGACAGTGAATGTGCTTCAATTATCCTCTGATGCCTCAAGAACTCTGGATTACTTACTTTTCTGCTGTTACAGTTTTCTGTCCTGGAAAATTTAGGCAAAGCCATCAGCTGTTCGAGGATAGTGACCCCAAAGGCTAAGGTTCCTTGATAATGAGGACTAATTTAGGGGTCAGTGTAATAACTTTACAGTCTGCCAGCCACAACTGGAACAAGTAAACAGAAGTCCTTGTGCCCTCTGACACCTGAGCACACAGCACTCCAGCTCCCCCTGAAAGGTGCCACACATTTGCACAAACCGCAGTTCTGTCTTTGCTGCTGGTGCCCAGAGAGCCACAGAGCAGTGGTGCCATCTGGGCTGAGCCATCACTGGCTGCTGTCCAACCCCTTGAAGCAGATTCTCCACTTAGTAACCCTGGTTTCCTGGGCCCTGGGCCCTGGGGAGTGCTGTTCCCAGATCCTCTGTGATGTCACCCTAGAAACAGGAAGCAATGAAATCAGCTTTCTGATATGGGATTCTGCCCACTGAGACAACTGGGGTGAAACCCTTGGATGCAGTTCTTGTATTCCTTTGGAACAGCCATCCCATGACCTTAATTAAGCCTCTAGCCACAATTCCCGCCTTTTCAGTTCAGGGAAATTTTGCTGTATCACACAATGAGATTTCCATCCTTCATAAAACACAGTCACCTTTTAAGCTAGTTGTTTAAACACTGGCTTTTGAATGTATGTAAACAAATGTTGTAGAGATGCTTCAGAAGCTTACAAGAGTTGGCTGTGCTGTCTGAGCTGATTCAGACATTGTGCAGACATTGTACCGACATTGGCCCCTCATGTGCACAGAGGCTGCCTGGGCAGTAGCGGTAACTCAGGTTAATCATCCACAGCCCAGAAAGGAGAAAAAGCAGGGTTATCAGTTTCAGCTGTGAGAAGGGCATTTTTGCCAAAAACTGCTCTGTGAACCTGTAGGGCGTCAGAGCTGCTCTCTGTCCCTTCAACAAAAGCTTCTAGTATTTGTCCAAAGTGTAGACAGGGTAACCTGGGGCCACTCTGTGTAGATTCAAAGCTGATGTGTAGGCTGGCCTACCCCAGCAAACTGCCAAGGGGCCTGCCCTAGCCCTGCAAAACCTAGGGGAGCCATCACTCAGAGAGCTCCCCAGAGACACTTGGCCCCACTCTGCACAGCAGGGTCCTGGTGGTTGGGGTAATGTTTTCCTGATTTTTGGTTTGCTTATTTTTGTGTAAGAAAAACTCTCATAATAGACAATTTTAAATAACAAATACAACAACCATTCTTTAAAACTTCTAGAAATTTAACATTTGGCTTTCACAAACTGGTAACAGACTCGTTCTAACATATCACTGTCTCACTATGGCTTCATAGTAAGTTGTGATATCTGGTAGTGCAAATTCTCAAACTCTGTTAGTTTTCAAAATTGTTGTTTACTTCAGGGGAACTTGCTTCAAGTTCACAATAAATATAGCTCTGCATTTATTTAGATTTTTTGCTTTCTTATATCAATTTTTAGTTTTCAATAGAGTGGCAACACACAGCTTGCTAAATTTCTTGAGTTTGTTCATTTCCAGAAGACACTGCAGTTACATACTTGGGACGAAGTGGAAAAACAGGTTACAGCACAGCCAGGGAAAAATGAAACCAGCACAAATCTATCAAGACCTCTATAGACTATTAAAGGGCTGTTTAACAGGGAGAAACTGCTGCCTTCTGCTGCTGTTATCATTTCTCACAGGCTGCCCAGGGCATGAGAGGAATCAAAGAGCTCCAGGGACCCTGGAGCTTGGCCTGCACAAGGGAGGTGGGAGGAATGATGGTTGTTTCAGCTGATGGGGGAAATGTCATAGTTCCAATGTAATATAAAGTTGATGGACTTCATACTGGTTTTGAAGGATTGTTCTACCTGTGTTATGACGGTAAAGCTGTGAAATGGTAAAATAAGCAGTTCTTTGTATCCGGAAACTCGTTTAAAAAATACATGTGTTTGACTGCCAGGTTGACTAAATGTGGACTGGAGTGGCTGATACCTGTGTCCATCTGAGAAGTTTAGGAGCTTGGCTGAGTGACCTAGTGTGGGGCAGGGTCCTCACTTTGTAAACATCCTTGTCCTGTGCAGAAGGAGGGCCCAATCCATGCAAGTGCTACTTTCCAAAGTTTGCTAACATTTTTTCGTATTTTTCTTACCATAGAAATTCCTTACAATCCTCAAGGTCTAACAGTTGCTAAACTTGGTCACTGTGATAAAAACTCAATTACAAAAACAAAAGGTGGGGGAAATACCAAGATGGCAGAGCAGTAAGTAGCAGAGTAAAGAGCCTTTCTGAGAGCTGCTATCCAGACAGTGGAATATAGCATCATGAGGAAGACAAGAAGGAGGGAAATAGGTCCATAGGACCCAGGAAGAACCCGAAATGTGAACTGAAGCCCAAAATCATTGAAAAGAGAAACTTCAGTGAAGAACAGGGAGGTGTCTATAGACATCTTCTCGTGGAGACAGAACTCACTGCGTGAAAGGAGAGGTTTGAACCTGTGGACAATGGTGATAGTGATGGCTGGCAATCCTGTAGAGGCACACAGCAGTGGAGGGGAGCAGTGGACATCGAGGACTACACTGGTGGTGTTGAGAACAGAGGACTTAGTCCACTTGCAAAAGAGATCAATTGACTGGGAGCCATGCTGGTGACAGACCAGCTGAACTCAGAACACAGAACTGCTGCTGGCTCCATCTAGAGACACACAGCTGCGCTCAGACGTTTGGAGACTGCTTGGATGGTGGAGAGCCCAGTGAGTTTGATCTTGGGGCAGGCCTGCTGACATCATCTACTATGCTGCCAAAAAGCTACTGCTGGCCTGCTGGGACTTATCTGCCCAAATCAGGATCTTGTGTCCACAGGTTGCCTATGAGTGAAACTGGAGATAACACTGGAAGTGGACCCCCATTGCTTCTCCTTCATTGTTTGATCTTGTTTTTATGTGAGTGTGAATGGGATTCCTAGCCTCCTTGTGGTTGTGGTTCTGTTCTGTTTTTTTCTTTTATTTCTTCCGCTTCTCTTTTCCTTGAGTCTTCTGCACTAGCTCCCAAGGCAGCATGGTTCTGCCTTTATTCTCTAATGTTACTTCTAGTTCCTTCTTTTTTTTCTACTTGTTTATTTTCCCCTTATGCCATTTTATGTTTTAGCACCTGAGAGCAAAATAGACATATTAAGGAATTGTGTACTGCATATAATTTTTGGGTTTATTTCATATTTTGTTATGTAACTACATATTAGTTAATATATTTAAAAGTGACAAATTAAAAGCTAGCCTGCCATTTGGTAGACAATTGGTACCCCTATATTGGTACCACTATAGCCAAAATTGACATAATTGTTCTTTTTTTTTTTGTCTTTTTCTTTTTTACCAGTACCGGGGATCAAACTCACGATCACACACTTGCAAGGCAGGCCCTTATGCGGCTGAGCTAAATCCCCAGCCCCAACATAATTATTCTAAACAGCTGTGGTCCTGGGATTCCATGACTAAGATTAGCTAAGAGTCACAGAAAATACAGTGGAACAGGGGCAAATAAACATAATTGAACCAAACCAGCAACAACTTCTCACTTCCAGCAAACTGATGGTTTAAGATCCTAGAACAGATTCGAAGTCCAAAAGATGCCTACACCTGAATGACACTTCAAGAAGTATTCATCATATAGGGACCCTAAATACTTCAAATAAAGCAAACCACCATAGACAATTTACCAGCATCACCCCAGGATTTAAACTAAAAATAAAAAGAAAGAAAATGGGAGGATATTTAAACAAAATGCAACCTTGCACATCCAGTACACCAAAGGCAAATCCAAGGGATAGTGTGTTGAAACAGCCTGAAAGCCTCCCATCAGGCCGCTCTGCAGTGTTAACAATAAAGCAATTGGTTGAGGTTCTGAAAAAAAATGAAATCAGAAATAATGATGCAGATAACTACAGAGATGGTATCCAATCTAAAGACCATGCTCAGCAATGCTAGAGCAGATACAGATGAAAAAATAGATGAGTTTAACAAAATCAGGGAAGTTCCATGTAGGAAAGAAATGGGATACATAAAGCAGATCCAAGCAGACATCCAGGAGAACAAAATCTCCACTGAAAGCAATTGAAGCAGATTAGGCCAATGTGAGGACAGGATCTCAGATACTGAAGGTTTGCAGTCAGCGACCAGGAAAAGAAAGACTTCTCAAAATGAACAAGGGACCATGAGAAATCAATCCAGCAACTCATGGATGAAACAAAGAAGAATAAATTAAGATTGATTGGATTCAATGAAAAAGCAGGAGATACCACAAATGATAGTTAAAAATATGCACAGGTATCATGGCAGAAAATTTCCCTGGTAGAGAAAAAGAATCTGACATCCAAATAAGTGAGGCATATCGGAATCCAATTATACATAATCAAAAAATCCACAACCAGGAATATCATAGTCAATATTCCAAAAATTCAACACAGTAGAATCTTAAAAGATGGTGTGGAAAAGAGAACAATCACCTGAAAAGGAAAGCCCATCAGAATCACAGCCCACAGAATCTCAGCACATACTCTCAAGTCAAGGAGAGCTTGGAGAGTATTCCAAGACGACTTTCAACCCAGCTTCAGGTACACTGCAAAACTATCTGTCAAAATGGATGGAGAAACAACCTCCATGATGAAGAACATCTGAGGAAATTTATAACTGATGAAGCAGCACTCCAAAATGTTTTTGAAAGATTTTCTAAAAAAAGATAATAATGATTACAACTCCAAGAACCTCAACAGAAGGAAGCCACAAGGCAAGGCAAGCAATTAGAAGGCGGGAGAAAAGGGGGAGCCACAAACAACAAAAATAACATGGCAAAGAGAAGTCGATACATATAGTTACAATCATCAATGTTAGTGGTCTCAGTTCATCAATCAAAAGACATAGATTGGCAGAATGGATCAAGAACACAGATCCAACAATATGCTGCATACAAGGAACATATTTCATTGAAAAAGAAATTCATAAACTGAAAGTCAAAGGCCACAAAACATTATTTCATGCTATAAATCTATACAAAGAGCAGAGGTAGTTATTCTATTTGCAGACAAAATGAATTTCAAGCCAAGACTGAGTAAGAGAGATAAAGGTCACTACATCTGCATAAAGGGAACAATCCAAGAGGAAGAGGTAACAATCATAAATACATATGTAACAAATACCAGTGTACCCAACTATATAAAACAAATATTAACATACATGAAAAATCAAATAAGCCTTAATGCAGTTGCACTGGGAGATCTCAATACCCCACAGTCACAAAAAAGAGATCAACTAGATGAAAAATCAGTAGTGAAATATTAGAACTGAATCAAACTTTTGAACCAAAAGTTACTAGACATCAATAGAGTGTTCCACCCCATGACATCAGAATATACATTCTTCTCAAATTCACACAAGACATTCTCCAAAATAGACTACATACTGGTTCACAGAACATGCTTAAGTAAATGAAAAGGAACTGAAATTATGCCATGCACACTAGTAGACCACAGTGCAATGAAATTGAAAGTCCATGGCAAAAGAAACCACGAGAACTTAATAAAAATGTGGAAATTCAATAGTATCCTCCTGAACAAACAATGGATCACAGATAAAATTAAAGAAAAAGTTGCCCATTTTTAAAATTGAATGATAATAATAATTCAATGAGCCATAAAATATGCTACAATGAAAGTAGTCATAAGAGAGAATTTGATAGTAATAAATATACATATCAAGAAAACAGAGTGAGTGCATATAACCAGTTTACTGGTGAACTTCAAATTTCTAGAAAAAAAAAGCAGGCTAAGACAAAAGCTTGTATAAGTGAGTAAAGTATAACAATCAGAGCAGAAATTAATGCATTGGAGACTAAAAAACAAAGAATTAATGAATAAAACAGTAAGTTCTTTGAAAGATTAAATAAAATTGACAAACCTTTATTCAACCTTATCAAAAAAGGAAAGACTCAAATTCATGCAATTAGGCATGAAAGCATAAAATCCTAACAGACACTGCAGAAACTCAGAAGATCATCTATACCTACTTTACAAACTTGTATTCTAATAAGATGGAAAATGCAGAAGAAGTGAACAAATTCCTAGGCACATATGAATTATTAATACTGAATCATGAAGCTATAAAAATCCTAAGTAAACTAATATAAATCAATGAAATGAAACTCATAATTAAAAACCTATCAACAAAGCAAAGCCCAGGCCCTGATAGATCCACAGCTGAATTCTACAAGAAATTTAGAGAAAAACTAACACCACTACTTCTCAAACTCTTTAATGAGGTTGAAAAAGAAGCAATACTCCTAAATTTATTCCTGGAAACATGCATTACCTGATACCAAAACCAGAGAAGGAGTCAAATAAGAAAGAAAATTACAGGTCAACTTATCTAATTAATCTAGATGCACAAATCCTCAGTAAGATGCCAGCAAACAGACTGGTTACATCAAAAAGGCTGTACACCATGATCAAGTTAAATTCACCCCGAGGATGCAGGATGATTCAACATATGTAAATCAACAAATGTAATACACCATATCAACAGAACCAAGGACAAAAACCACATAATCATTTAAATGGATAGATAAAATGCTTTTGACAAAGACTAACACTCACTTATGATAAAAACCATACAAAACCATACAGAAAATTGTAGTAGGTGGCCTTTATCTCAATTTGATAAAAGTCATCTGTGATGAACCAACAGCGAATATCATAGTGACAAAAACTGAAAACTATTCCCCTAAAATCAGGAACAAAACAAGGCTATCTGCACTCTTATTCAACATAGTCATGGAAAATTTAGCAAGAGCAATTATAGAAGAGAAAAAAATAAAAAGAATACAGATAGGAAAGAAAGAATTAAACTATCCTTATTTACAGATGGCATAATACTATGCATGTAATACCCCCAAATCTCCATTAAAAATCTGATAAAATTAATAAGAAAATTCAGTAGTGTAGCTGGATAAAAATTCAGTAGTCAAAAAATCAATATCATTCCTGTACACCAATAAAATGTCACTGTGAGAGAAATCAGGGAAAGAAAAACTTTCACAGTAGCACCCCCAAAATATAAAATACATAGGAATCAATTTAACCAAAAAAATGCAGAGGATCTCTACATGGAAAAAGGACCTCTACTGTAGTCTGAATAACAAATTGAGGAGGATATTAGAAAATGGAATAATCTCCCATGCTCTTGGTGAGAATGAACCAATACAATGAAGATGTCCTACTTCCAAAACCTTTATACAGTTTCAATGCAATCTCAGTCAAAATTCCAATAGTATATCTCACAGAATTATAGAAAACAGCCCTGAAATTCATCTGGAATCAGAAGAGATGTAGAAGAGCAAAGGCAACCCTTGGCAACAAAGGCAAGACCAAGGACATCACAATCCGTCACTTGAAATTACACTATAAAACTACTGTACTAATAAAACAGATGCAAACGTCAGTGGAATAAATTAGAAGATACAGAAAGAACTCCAGATACACTAAGCAACTTTATAATTAATAAAGGTGCCAAACACATTCACTGGAAGAAATACAGCCTCTATAATAAATGGTGCTGGAAAAACTGGCTCTGTACATGCCAAAGATTAAATTTAGACTCATATCCTTCACCACATACTAAACTAAATTCAGAAGGCATCAAAGATCTGAATATGAAAACACAAATATTAAATCTGTTGAAAGATAGAGTAGGTAAAACTCTTGAAGACATTGGTTAGGCAAAGACTTTATGAATAAAACCCTGATTGCAGAAGAAATATTATAGATAATCAACAACTGAGATCTCATCTAATTAAACACCTTTTTCAGTGCAACAGAAACCACCAACAGAGTGAAGAAACAACCCACTGAGTGGGAGAAAACGTTTACCAGCTTTCTTCAGACAAACAATTACCATGGAGAACATACAAAGAATGTCTTATTAAAATGTTTTTGCATGTTGAAAGAAACCCCCAGGCAAGTGAAAAGAAAACCCATGAATTTTGAAAAAAACAAAACCTCAGCCAAAGGACTTCTGTCCTTCAGACAAAGGACTTCTGTCTAGAACATATAAAGAATTTTAAAAATCAGTTCTCCTAGATTTAAAGACTCAGTCCAAAAATCAGCATCTGAGATGAATACACACTTGTCAGATGAAGAAATACATACAGGAAATAAATAGATGAAAATACATGTCCAAAATCCATGGTCACTCAAGAGATGTAAATTAATAGAACACTGAGATTTCACCTCACCCCAGAAAGAATAGCTATCATCAGTAAATCAAGCAATATGAAATGCTGGAGGGGCTGTGTGGTAAAAGGAACCCTTCTCCACTCTTGGTGGGAGTGTAAACTGCTGTAACCGCTGCAGTAATCACTGTGGGGAATTCCTCAAAAAACTAGGATTGGAGGTTCCATTTGACCCAGCTTTTCAACTTCTGGCTATCTTCCCAGAAGAATTAAAAACATCATACCAAGTGATATATGTGTACCCATGTTTATAGCAACACAATTTGTAATAGGTACTTTTTGTAAACAACCTAAATGCCCATCAGCTGGACCCATCTGAGAGCTGACTGAAGGAGTTGACTCAAAATGCCCAGGATGTGGTGACCAGAAACGGGAATCAGAGGTCTGAGCAGGTTGTAGAGTGATTAGAGATAAATGACCTGACAGTTACATGAGAGATGTGGACACAGAAGGTGCCAGTATTCTTAAGATAAAATAACACATAAATATATATATGGATTAGGGATAAAAAAGGATTTTATTCCTTCCAAACTCTTCCTCCGACATATTTGCCAACTGATCTAAAATAAAATTTGACTAGACTAATTATTGAGATCAATTCTAAAGTTACAGTTATTATAATTAAATTCAGTCAAAACTTTATTTGTGTGCACTCTGATTTTGTAAGATGTGTGTCTATTTGTCCAATCTGTTGTGCTATGTACTTGTGTTTGTTTGTCCATTTGTCCAATAAATTGACAACTATTTTTATTTGATCTCAACATTTTTCCTTTTTTCTTTTATATTTTTAATCATTTGTTCATAATTTAAGTTGGTTTATAGATTTAAAAGGTGTGCTTTCATTCAGGTTGCTAGTTGCTCAAAATAATAACTGATTTGGTTTTCTCATAGGTCACCAAAATTGTTAGATAATTAATCAAAAATCTTTTAGGATGGGGAAGCATCATTGGACAAAAGTAGCTGCCTAGAAAAATTATCTAGTTCTTGTTCACTCATAGGAGGCCCCAGTGCCTTATGGGAGAAGTCACAGTAAATATTATTAAAATAAATTATTATGATATATTTACATTGCTCTTTCCTCAAAGGAATACATTTTCTAGACAACAAGGTTTTCAGTTTGAAGATGCCCCAGCACACAGATTTTCACATGCATGAGACAACTGATTGCTAAAATTTTTTTCAGTGTACTGAAGGTATTCAGGCCTGCAGATGTGCTGATCTTCCAAAGTGTGGAATCAGGCTTGTTTACAGCGACAGATTTTTCTTTCAGATTCAGACATCTGCCTATAACAACCACTCATATGATATACATCCCACTAAAGGACAGCAGATTAGGTAAACACTTCTTGTGCATTAGAGAGGTATTAGAGAGGTTACTAATATGGTTATGCTATGTCAAAGTGGAAGTTTAAGCATGTTTTGAAATGTCATTATGATTGTCATGTTGTGATATTATGCATGGGGCTTGATTTCTGAGTTTCTGTATAAAATATGTAACTGTATACATCCTACAGGTATTCAAATGTTAGATCACTCATGGCTGTTAGAAAAGAATAGTTCTGTTTTATGTTTCCAGGTGCTTGATTTTTAAATAAGACAGCAATATTAAGCTTACTGCCTTCAGTGCAATGTAGTATCATTAATCCTCTTTCCTGGATATTCTGCGACTGAGGTATGGAGACCAAAAGCTAGAAAGACGGATGGGCTAGGAGAACAAACAGTATTTTGGTCCAGATCTTTGAAGTCAATAAAGACTCAGGACATCAGAGGATCTCTGCTGTGACATCCTATAACTTGGTGAGTTCCAGATTTTCTGACCAAGGACTTTGTGGGACTGCAGAGGAAAGTGATAAATCATACCTAGCGTGCCTAAGGATAGTCAGCAGGAGAGGGAAACCTCCCATGATTTCACATAAAGCAACTTGGTCAGGCAGTGGCCATGACACATCCAGATCACTGATACACAGAAGTACTGAGAGCTGCTGAACATGGTTTTAAGGTAATTCCTCATGAGATTTAACCAACCCTGAGAGAGAGAGCAAGAGATTGATTTTAATTAATACAGGTCTCACCCTAACTTAGTCTTGTAGAAAAGCATAACCACAAATGTGTAAAACAGTGCCATAGTAATATGCCAGCTCTAAAAGAAACTCAAACACCTTCTGCCAATTTCCAGCTTCACCAGACACTGACTACTGTTATGGATTAATGGACTGTACAGAGTTAATTTGCTGAAGTTAAATTTAAATCCTTGAACTGGAAATCTTTAGCCTAAATGAGTAAGTTCACTCAGAGTGGAAAGGGTTCCACATGAGAAGGTCTTCCACAGAGTCCTTCAAACACAGCAAGTCCAGCTTCAACTGACCACTCATCACTTACAACTACAAAACAGAGAAGTGGGAGACCTGGAGAACTTCTGAAGCTGGAGGTCAACTGCATGTGCAGGGTTAAAGCAAGGCCAGCCCTGAGAACACAAGAGGCCGAGTGAAGCCAAATAAATGAGCTGTTCCTGCTCTGAGATCACCAGGAGTCCAGGCACGCCCTCAGAGCTGAAGAACAAGGATGCTGAAATTGCCATCAGCCTCCAGATCCTGTGAGGCCACTGCTGTAGTTGAGCAGGGTGAGCAGTTCCTTTCCTGCCTTCAGTAAACAGGGCTCCACCTGTCCTCAGCTTCATCCCTTTTCTGTATTTTCCCATCCTCTCTGAATCCTCCCCCAGGAACATCAGGAGCTGCATGCTATGCTGCAGCAAGGCGCTGGGAAATACGGTTCTTTTAAGCCAGCTGTCTCCTGTCCGCAGGTCTGAACACGTGTACTTATCAGTGTATCACTCAGGTGAAGCAGAAGTGATGGAGCAGCAATGGGCTGCACATGGCTGGAGCAGGAGATCACTGCAGCTGCTGAGAATGTGGTCCCAATACCAAGTGTGAGTCCCATCTTCCCTGCTGGTTATGTGGGTCTGGGCTAAGGCACACACAGCATTGAGGGGCCTCAGCCTCAGGGTGACCCCACTGGTTCTGTTTGACCTGATTAGGCCTCCAAAACTGTTTAGTGAGTGACTCTAAGTGCTGGTCACTCTACCCAGTCCTGAGAGTGGAGCAGTGAGCAGTATAGAAACACATGTTAATACAGACACACACACACACACACACACACACACACACACACACACACACACACACACACACAGTGTCCTAATGCAGGCCATGATTTCCCAACCACTCTTCCACCCACTTTGCATTCCTTTTCCTTTTTCCTTTCATTCTATATACTCACCCTTTGCCAGGACCTCTGTCACACAGGTGGTGTGCAGAGGTTCCTAATCCTCCCTCAGCCTTACATGAGTGTCACAAGGCCGTATTCTGTGACATGTGCCACAGCCTGCCCCTCAGCCTCCCCACAGGAGGTGTAGCCTTCCTCTGAAGCGTGGCTGCCTGCTGGTGGATAAGAAGGTTGGGGTGTGACGTCAGGATTCTGTGAGCTGCCTTTCCCTGGGGTGGTGGTTGGCAGTGATATTCACTATGTATTTAATCACACCTGGTAAAGACACTGGGGAAAAAAGACTCCAGAGCCCCTTCAGAACATGGGGAGGACAGTGGCCAGTGTGCTCCAGTGACTGGAGGACTAGGAAGAAGCCACAGCACTGCGTCTTTCAGTCACTTTGTATTTGGTTTCCTCTTATATGCTTTCCTCATCTTCCTGCCCTTTGCACCCAGAGCTGTTTCTGAGACCCACAACTCTCACTTACTGCTGGGAGCAGACTGACCTGTGGTGCCCCCTCCTGCAGGCCTCCTCTGCACACTAATAACTTAGCTCAGGGTCAGTGACCCCTGATTCTGTGTTTCCAGGTGGCTTTTAGGATGCCTGTGCTGCTCCTAGTCACCTGGCAGAGGTGACCACTCTCTGGCCCCTTCTCAGCCTCCCCTGCCCCAACAGTGCAGTGCTGCGGGCTGTGCTCCTGGGTCCCTCTAGGGAACCGCTCAGCTCCCTCAGAACCCGCAAAGGGACCACAGGGACATGGCCAGGTAGTTCCCCACTGCCTCCTGCTCCTGTGAAACATGCCATGTGCATGGATCCAGCAGCTTTCTCTGAGTCCAGGGTCACACCACGACACACTTCAGGAAGCTGCCCAGTGGTGCTTACTGAACTGTGAGTGCTAATTGTTTTCCGATGAGAATTTAACCAGAAACCTGAAGTGGAGGAGCAGAGCTATCATTCCAGCACTCTGGGAGGCTGAAGCAGGAGGATCACAAGATGGAGCCCAGCCAGGGTAACTTGAAAATTTAGGAAAATCCTTCTAAGGAAACAGTGCCTGGAATGTAGCTCAGTGCAAATATCAGGACTTCCACCCCAGTACTGCAAAGAAGAAATGAATAGTCAACCTTAGAGAACTGTTCATGTTAAGGTGACTCAGCTGTTACAGGGCACTAACACTCTCAACACTGATCTCAAAAAGTGGAAGTGAAAGGCTGGCGCACTGGTGTCCTAGGCGAGGACCAGTTCCTTCTGTGGGCAGAGCTGCACGCTCAGCCTGTACTTGGGGATAAGCAGAGCCTGCTTCACAGCTGTGCTGGTCCCAGAGGGTGCACAGTAGCACTGTCACCCAGGTCGCTCCTGTCACCCTGTTCATCTGGCCACCCTGCTCACCTTGTCACCCCAGACATCTGGTCACCCCGGTGACCAAGTCCCCTGGTTCACATGCATCACGCGCGGGCGCGCGGCTGCACGAGGACGCGTGCTGCGCTGTGTACCTGGACCTGCTGCGTGCGCCCGTAAGCGTGGACTGCACACACAGGTTCTGCGCTGCCTGAGTGCGCTGCTAGACTCCGGGCCACAGGGCTCTGAGCCCCGGTGCCCTCAGTGCCGCGCCTTCCGGCCTGAGGGTGTGAGGCCCAACTGGCAGCTGGTGGCGCTGGTGGACAGCGTGCAGCGCCTATTGCTGGCCAAAGGCACCAAGGGAGATGCAGGGCTGTGCGTGAGGCATGGCCAGGAGCTCTCACTCTTCTGCAGCCTGGACAGGCACGCATTGTGCGGGGCCTGTGCCGCAGGGGAGGAGCACCGGGGACACAGCATGGTCGCGCTGCAGGAGGCTGCGGAGGAGCACAGGGTGAGGAGCAGGGGACACCGGGTGGGACTGGACAGGAGGGAATGGCAGGAGACACAGGACAGGGCAGAGCAGGGGACAGGACAGCACAATGAGGGACCTGGGCGGACAGGGCAGGGGAGGAGAGACCCACCAGAAAGGGGCTGGGAGGCCCATGGGTGAGGGAGCACTGGGGAGGGCACAGGTGGAGTCCTGCAGGGTAGGGTCCAGGTGAGAGGACAGAAGAAGCGGACTCTGTAGGGGACCAGAAGGAGAGGAGCCCAGGTGGAGGCAGTGAGGGGCTGCCAGTGCAGGGCCTCATCCTCCTTGGGGACCCCGGGGTGCCACCAAGTGAGGGAAACTGGGGTCTGGAGAGGAGCAGGAGATGGGCTGCACCCCTGATAGGAAGAGGAGAGGGGGAAAGAGAGACCTGAAGGAAAGAGGGAGAGAGCAGAGATAGCTGGTGCAGAGTGAGCCAGGCTGGGTCTGCTCCAAGCAGATCTGGACTCACACCCTTCTCGGAGAAGTGCTTGTTGTTGGAGAATTTGGCCCTGAAGGGCACACCTGTGACACTGGAATTCTCCCTTCCTACTAGAGCACCTCAGATGTCCCAGAACACATTCTAAACCCACCTGGGACAGGGAAACCGAAGAAGAGGCCGAAACCCTCTTCACAGACACTTTTAACTAAAGAACCACGTTGTGCTATAATAAACTGCACACACCAGCTCTGTTAGAAATTCCATTACTTTATGCTTTTTACTTGGTTTAAACTAAGGATTGGGGTATCTTACATCAACAACCTCGCTGGAGCTTCCTAGGAGTGCCTCTCAGTTTTTCTTAGTGATTTCTGTTGTCTTCTGCAAAAGTCAGGCAGGAAGTTCTGGGTAGATCTCCGAAGTGGGCTCCTGCATGTGGGAGGAGACAGGGGAGATCCTGGGAGTCAGGAGGGGCAGACTGAGGTTTTCCGGTGCACAGTGGCAGGGCAGGACTTTATGTCCAAAAGACCTGACTTCTTGAAGAAAGGAGATCTCCAGGTTAAGTATGTTTTCTGGAGGTTTGGGCACAGAAAGGAACTAAGGTAGTTTTTCCTGCATGGTGGGTTTACAGTTTTAGCCTTGAAAGTCAAATATTTTCAAGACATCAATAAACCTTGTCTAAAAGGACTCAGTCATCAACGTTCTCTATCATTAGAGGACATACAGTGCTTGAAGGGTCACACAATTTCTAGGAATATGATTGGCTTTATCAGCCCTAGAGGAAGCTTAGCCTTGATGTGGATTTCCAAAAAACAGTAGATCTCTGTGTTCAGGGAGGCTTCTTATTTACCTCCTCTGATGCAGGGGAGATGCCCTTACAGCCCGGGAGTGTGGAACCCCTAAAGTGCTGTGGGAAATGGGAGAAGCTGGTGAGGCAAGGACCCTGATTTCCTTTAAGTTCTGCTATTATAGGCAAGGCCAGAATAGATTCCATAACTGCTCTCTGTATTTCACAGGCTCCTTAGCTAAACAGGACTAAGTATCACCTGAGTCCTCACCTGGCCTGTCCAGAGGCCTGGGCCCTGGGATACAGTCCTGATGCTCTGGTGGAAAGCAGACCTGGGGTCCCTAAAATTAGCTGGATCCCATTGTTCTGGAAGACAGGGCATGGGTTCTCACTTCCTCGTTTTCACTGACAATCTCTGATCTGAGGGAGCTTTTGTCCATTTAAAGTGTCACAGTTCCCCATTCCTTGCAGTAACCAAACAAATGTCACAGATTCTCAGATGTCACTGTGGATAACAGAATTGTTATGCCACCCTTTTAAAAGCAGATGGCCTGTATGTAGGCCTGATTGCATAGCTCTGCTGATAGAACTTTTATTTTTATTAGTAAAGATGATTTTCTCTGTATCTATGGGTGCTTACCATAAATAATCCATGCACTTGCCTCTAGCATCGTGGAAGGAAGATTTAATTTCTGTTGTGTTATCATTTTCTCTTTTTGTTAAATTTTCAGAATGGTATATATTTTTTGTTGAAAATGCTCAGCATATTTGTTCTGGCTAAGTAATATGAGTAATGCTATTAAAATAAACTGTTTTCTTAACCTATGTAATAATCATCATGCAGTCCAGCACCACAAGATAGCATTTCATCTAATGACATCCTTTATCTCACTTAGGTTTTATATATTCATTATAAAACTTTTTATAACTTGGCACTAAATTTTATAAAACATGTTTAACTTGAGATTATAACTGTATTTTGTTATATATGCTCCCTCCCATTCATATACTCTATTGTTAATAATAAGTACTTTGTGTTTCCTGTCATAACGCTTGGTGGATCACAGTGCTACTGCTGTACATGGTGCAGTAAGTGTACCTCTAGACAAGTCTATATGTCTTTGTTGAAATGCAATTGTGTTTAATTTACTTGCCAATGAGCGGAGTTTCCCAGGCTGTCCAGGAGCATTCTGAGATCTCTGTCTTCTTGGTCAGGTGGTCTAGGTGCCAGAACTTTTTATTTTATTTTATTTTATTTTATTTTATTTTATTTAAAAGGAAAAAGAGAAAAACACAAAACAAAACAAAGCAGTGTAAGGGTACAAGTAACACAGAACTACAAAAAAACAAACAAACAACAAAAAACAAACAAACAAAAAAAAAACAAAAAAAAAAACAGTAAGAAATCACCAGTTAATATATTACATATTATCGTCTTAGAGATAGTTGGTCAAATCACAGTATCAAAGCATACAAAGTGGACATTCAAACAGTGAGACTGCAAATAGTTGTGTTCAATGATCCAAACAAAAACATTAATATGGTCAGCTATTTAACACCCCTAAACACACTTGCTGTTGTATCCTTTAGAGCTCTTTTTTTCCCTCTTTTTTACAACAAAATTTACACATTTTGGGTTTTATTACTCCTTAGTTCTTATTACTTTTCTGGGTGGGGAGAGAATAAGGTCAAATATGGAAAAACAGAGCTGTCAGTCAAAACCAAGGATAGACATAGCACATGATGTAAAACAGAGTACAAGGTTATCAACAATGGTTATCAACAATGTCTCTTGTTTCCTTAAAAATAATTGTCTATCTCATTAGATATTATCAAGTTGAACAAAACAGTAGAGAATAAGACCAATAAAACTTAAGCATTGTAAACATTACAGGACTTCCAAAGGAGACAATAGTCAAACCAGAATGGGCATCTTAGTGAATCTCATTGCCTTCAAAGTAGTTGCCTATACCCTCAAACTTGATACTATCATACAGAATGGAACAGAGTCTAATCAGTCAAAACAAGATCGTGGGAGTATTACAGGACTTCAAAACAAGTTAATAGGAAATCAAAAAAAGTTACTATTATATATCCTGCTAATTTTTTTAAATTTCCCCTTAATTAAAACAAACATAAGAATTAAATAAATAATTTTTTTAAAGAATAAGGGAGATTAAGAGATAAAACAGGACATAACAATATAGCAATACAGGTCAAAGCATGACTGTTTCAGCAACCTAGTGCTTCACCGCCAAATAACCGGACTTAATAGTAGTTACCATTGTGTATATCTTTTTCCTTGAAATATTTGAATAAAACTTCATATACTATAGCTTCAAATATTTCCATATCAAGAAGCCCAGAATATAGCCTTTCCAATTAATAAGTGAAAACTTTATAAGGATCCAAGGCCACATATTGGAGAATCATGATTACCACATATTTTTATATATTTGATTCATTACTTACATTAGGGAAACTATTCGGTATTCACACATGCGAGATTGGTTTATTTCACTTATGAGTATGGTCTCAAGCTGCACCCATTTATTGATAAATATCTCAATGTGATCCTTCTTTATAGATGAATAATACTCCATTGAAGAGAAATACCACAACTTTTTTATCCATTTCTCAGTTGAAGGACACTTGGGTTGTTTCCAAGATCTGGCGATTACAAATTGTGCTGCTATAAACATAGGTGCGCATATATCACTGTGGTATGATGCTTTCAGTTCTTCTGGGAATATGCCTAGAAGTGGAATAGCTGGAATAAATGGGACTTCCAATCCCAGCTTTTTGAGAAATCTCCAGACTGACCTCCACAAAGGCTGCACCAGTCTACACTCCCACCAACAGTGTAGGAGAGTTCCTTTTTCCCCACAGCCTCTCCAGCATTTTTTTTGTTGTTGTTGTTGTTGTTGGTTTTCTTGATCCTGGCCATTCTTTCAGGAGTAAGATGGAATCCCATTGTGGTTTTAATTTGCATTTCTCTAATGACCAATGATGATGAACATTTTTTCATGTATTTATTTGCCATTTGCATTTCTTCATCTGAGAAGTGTGTATTCATCTCAGTTGCCCATTTTTGGATTGGATCTTTGAATTTTGGGGATCTGAGTTTTTTTTAATTCTTTATGTGTTTTAGACAAGAGTCCCTTGTCTGAAAGAGAGTTCACTAAAATCTTTTCCCAGTTTGTGGGTTTTCTTTTCACTATGCTGGAGATTTCTTTTGACATGCAGAAACTTTTTAATAAGAAGTGGTCCAGTTATTGATTCTGGGAAGTATTTCCTGTGCGGTTTGAGTCCTGTTCATGAATTCTCTACCTACTCCTGTGTCTTCAAGGTTTCTACCCAATTTGTCTTCCAATAGATTTAGTGTTTCTCTTTTAATATTCAGATCTTTGACCCATTTAGATTTTAATTTAGTACATGGAGATAGACATGGGTCTAGCTTTAGTTTTCAGCAAATGGAGAGCCAGTTTTTCCAGCACCATTTATTAAAGAGACTGCTGTTCTTCCAGTGAACCTGCTTGGCTCCTTTATCAAAAATAAGGTGGTTGAGTGTGTTTGTAATTGTGGTTGTATCTTCTAATCTATTCCATTGATCTTCAGCTCTGTTTTGATTCCAATACCATGTTGATTTTACTACTGTTGCTTTGTACTATAACTTCAAGTCAGGGATTGTGATGCCTCCTGCTTTGTCTTTGCTGCTTAGAATTGCCTTTGCGATTCTAGGTCTCTTCTGGTTCCAGATGAAATTTAGGAGTGATTTCTCCAGATCTATAAGGTATGTTGACAGTATTTTTATTGGGATTGCATTGAATCTGTATAACAGTTTGGGAGAATGGCCATTTTCACAATGTTTATTCTTCCTATCCATGAGCAAGGGATGTCTTTCCATTTTCTGAGATCATCTTCAATTTCTTTTTTCAGTGTATTATAATTTTCCCTGTATAAGTCTTTCACTTCTTTAGTAAGAGTAATTCCAAAATATTTCATTTTTTTGCTTGCTAATGTGAAGAGTGTAGTTTCCCTTATTTCCCTCTCTGTGATTTTGTTGTTCGTGTATAGGAATGCTATTGATTTCTGAGTATTGATTTTGTATCCAGCCACATTACTGAATTTATTTATTGCATTTAAGAGTCTTTCCATGGAGTTTAGGGGGTCTTCTATGTAGAGTATCATGTCATCTGCAAACAATGATAATTTAACTTCTTTTTTTCCTATCTTTACCCCTTTTATTTCTCTCTCTTGCCAAATTGCTCTGGCTAGTACTTCCAGTACTATATTAAATAGGAGTGGTGATAAAGGACATCCTTGTCTTGTGCCTGATTTTAAAGTAAAGGCTTTCAATTTTTGGCCATTTAGTATGATGCTGGCTGTTGGTTTGTCATAAATGGCCTTTATTATACTGAGGTAAAAACTATCTATTCCAATTTTCTCTAAAGTTCTTATCATGAATAAATGTTGCACCTTATCGAAGGCTTTTTCAGCATCTATAGTAATGATCATGTGATTCATATTTTTGGCTTTAATGATATGGTGGATTACATTTATTGATTTATGTATGTTGAACTGTCCTTGCATTCCTGGGATGAATCCCACTTGGTCATGGTGTATAATCTCATTGATTATTTGCTGCATCCTATTTAACAATATTTTATTGAGGATTTTTCATCTGTGTTCATTAGGGAGATCGGTCTATAGTTCTCATTTTTAGTTGGGTCTTTCTCAGGTTTTGGTACTAGAGTAATATTTGCTTCCAGGAATGACTTGGGAAGGATTGCTTCCCTCTCAATTTCATTGAATGTTTTGAAGAGTGTCGGCATTAGGTCTTCTTTGTATTTTGTTTAGAATTCTGCAGTGAATCCATCTGGGCCTGGGCTCTTCTTGGTGGGTAAGGACTTAAATACATTTTCAATTTCATTAACATAGATTGGGTTATTCAACAGTGTTACTTCCTCTTGATCTAGCTTTGGTACTTCATATGTTTCTAAGAATCTGTCTATTTCTTCTTTGTTATCAAACTTTTGAGAGTAGAGGTTTTCGAAATAGGTATTGATTATCTTCTGTATTTCTATTGGGTCTGTAGTGATTGCACCTTGTTCATTTCTTATTGCATGAATTTGAGCTTTTCTTCCTTTTTTTGATAATGTTGGCTAGGGGCTTATCGATTTTATTTACTTTTTAAAGAACCAACTCTTTGATTCATTGATTTTTTGGGTTGTTTTCTTAGTCTCTATTGCATTGATTTCTGCTCTGATTTTTATAATTTCCTCTCTTCTTTTGGCTTTGGGCTTGAACTTGCTCTTCTTTTTTCTAGCTGTTTGAGGTGTAGCATCAAGTTATTTATTTGTATTCGTTCTGTTTTCCTGAGGTGGGAACTCAGTGCAATAAATTTTCCTCTGAGGATGGCTTTCATTGCATCCCACAAATTCCGGTAAGTTGTATCTGCATTTTCATTTTCTTTTAGGTATTGTTTAATTTCTTCTTTAATTTCTTCTGTGATCCACTGATTACTCAAGAGTGTGTTATTCAGTTTCCATGTGTTTGCGGGATTTTTGCAGTATCTTTTATCATTAATTTCTAATTTCAGAGCGCTATGATCTGATAACATGCAGGGGATGATTTCAACTCTTTTGCATTTGTTTAAATATGTTCTGTGAGCTAATATATGGTCTATTTTAGGGAATGATCCATGTACTGCTGAGAAGAATGTGTATTCTGATGTTGTTGGGTGGAACATTCTGTATATGTCTATCAAATCCATTTGTTGGCAGGTGTGATTCAGTTCTGTTATTTCTTTGCTCATTTTCTGTCTGGTTGATCTGTCCCTTGGTGTCAATGGCGTATTGAGGTCTCCTGTTACAATTGTGTTACTGATAATTTGAGTTTTCATTTCTGATAATAGTTATTTTATATAACTGGGTGCTCTCGAGTTTGGTGCATATATATTTAAGACAGTTGTCTCTTCCTTTTGGAGTTTTTCCCTTACAAGTATGTAGTGATCTTCTTTGTCCTTTATGGTCATTGTTGGTTTAAAGTTCATGTTGTCTGCAAACAAAATGCCTACTCCTGCCTTTTTTTGGATTCCTGCTGCATGAAGTATTGTTTTCCGTCCTTTGACTTTCAGTCTTTGAGTATCCTTCTGGGTTAGATGGGTTTCCTGTAAACAGCATATGGTTCGATTTTGTTTCTTGATCCATTCTGCTAGTCTGTTTCTTTTGATTGGTGCATTGAAACCATTTACATTAATGGTTATTACTGTTAAATGCTGGTTTATTGTTGACATGTTATCTCTCTGCTGTTGCATCTTTATCTTTCTGTTCTGTTTAATTATCTGCTTTGCTTAGTGCTTTTTTCCTTTGTGTATCTAAACTGTCTTTCAACATTTTTTGCAGGGTTGGCTTGGTGTTCATGAAGTTCTTCAGCTGTTCTTTGTCATGGAAGTATCGTATTTCACCATCAATCTTGAATGATAGTTTTGCAGGATACATCAGTCTAGGTTGGAAATCATTTTGCTTTAGGATCTGGAATACTTCACTCTATGCTCTTCTTGGCTTTATTGTTTGTGCTGAGAAGTCTGCTGTGATTCTGATAGGTTTTCCTTTATAAGTGATCTGTCTTTTCTCTCTGACAGCTTTTAATAATCTATTCTTGTGTTGGATTTCTGGGATGGTGATTATTATATATCTGGGTGTAGTTTTATTTTGGTTATGACTATTTGAAGTTCTATATGCTTCACTGATCCTGATGTCGGTTTCTGATCTCATGCTTGGGAAATTTTCAGCTATTACTTCTCTAAATATCATCTTGACATCCTTTATGTTGTCTCCTTCATTTTCATTAATCCCTATCATTCTTATGTTATTCTTCTTTGCATCATCTTGCATTTGTTGAATTGTTGTTTCCTGATTCCTTGTTATTTTTAAAAGATCGTTCCTTTCCTGTTCGCTAGCTGCAATCCTGTCTTCAAGGTCTGAAATTCTATCTTCAGTTTCATTAAGGCAGTTTTTACAACTTTCAGTGGAGTTTTTTTTTTTATTTCCTGTATATCTTTGTGCATCTGCATTATGTATTCTGTTTGTTTCTTATATTGCTCATCTAGGAATTCTATCTTTTTATTTAGTTCCTCCAATTTTTTATCTGTGTTTTCTTTAGATATATTCAGAATCTTTTTCATTTCTTTCATCATTTCTTCTTTTACCTGGGAGATTATTTCAAGTTTGAATTTCTTTAAAGCTTCCTGGGGTTGCTTGTTAATTTCAGTAACTATTGTGTCCGATATTTGAGGTGAATGGCATATATTTTCTTCTACATACATTGCTCCTAGGGTTTCTTGAGATGGGCTGGAGGTTTGAGGTTGTGATTTGGTCTTTCATTTTGTCATTTTCCTGTATTTCTGTGTTTCAAGTGTTATTTGAAAGCTTCTTCCGGATCTGTTGGTAATCCCCTTCTATGTTTGCAGCTACTGAGACTCTGGCACCACACTACTCTAAGCCACTGGGCTTGCAGAACCAATGGCCCTCTTCTGCCTGCTCAGAACTCCGCAGTTCCAGACAAGCTGGGCCTCAGGGACACTGTGCGCCCACCTGCCCGTTGGAAGCTCCACAGCTCTCCAATCGCAGCCGGGATGTGGAGGCAGATGTAGAGGCCCCAAACCCACCTCTCCACTTCACTACACATAGAAGCCTGGAGGGACCCAAACAGTCTGGGCTCTGGGCAGAGTGCGCTGAGCACTCACCACAGGTGGCAGGGCCTCCAGAACCCGCGATGCTCCACCACCCATGGAGACATCCACAGTCCTCCAGACACATGGGGAGGCTGATGCAGGCACCCCAGATCCGCCCAGCCCCTCCTCTGCATACCGATGGCTAGGTGTGGGGGCTAGGTGCCAGATCTTGAAGGTATGAGTGACGGCCTCTCTGTGTCCTCCTGAGCAGATTAAGCTGCAGCTGGCCCTGGAGGCAATAAGGAAGGAGGAGCAAGAGGTGTCTGCACAGGAGGTGACCATGAGGAAGAGGATCCTGGTGTAGAAAGTGAGCTGGCCCTGGGCTCCCAAGCTCACTGGAGCTGGGCCCAGTCTTCCTGCAGGCTTCTGTCCTGTCCTGAATCACGGCCCATTCTGATCCCAATCCCCTCCAATGCTGCTCTGATTCCTACTTCCTACCTTCATGAACACGGCTCATGGTTCACTGCACATCATGGCTTTACTCTCTAGTCTTACAGTGAGATTCACTGGTGTGTGCCTGCCCACTAGTGCATGTTGCAGTTAATAAACCTGTTAGAAGGAGGAACAGATGGCGTACCTTGCACTGATCCCTTTTCTTCTTCACACTATCAGCCCTTTTATTCCCTTACCTGTTTCATTCACAAACACACATAGACACACACAGACACACAGACACCTTCACACACAGGCACATATGTCCTCAGCTTTAGGGGATTTTGCCCTGTTTTCAAGGGCATTTTTCTCCTTCTGTAGCAAAGTACCTGCCTTTGGTCTACTGAGAAATTTCAGTTGACCAGAGATTTCAGAGATTCAGGTAGAAAGCAATCAAATAGTCAGAAGCTAAGTCTGAAGGAGGCCTGAGTGGCTTTCAGATTTTTTTTTTGACTCTGCAGAGAACATTAATCAACATTAGGGTTAAGGTTAAGGGTATGATTGGGGGTAGGTTATATTAGGGTTAAGACTAATTTTAGGATTAGGGTTATGTTGATGTTAAGATTAGCATTCAGGGTTAGGTTAGCCTTAGTGCTGCTTTTCCTTGCTGGAAGTTCTGCAGATTTTAAAGATGTAAGGAGGTGTCCTGTGCACCTGGCATCTCTGGTGAGGAGTAGGAAACTGTGCAATTCCCCCATTGTTCTGGGCAGTGGCCACATCTCACTAGGCTGTGATGCATACAGGGACTCTGTGGGTGCATTGTACACACAGTGTTTTACGGGGTTTCTCATATAGGAGGATAATTATAGAATATTTCTCTTTTTCTTTTCTTTAAGAAACCAATGCTTCTTATTTTTCATGTTTTCTTATTCCTCCATTTTGTCCTAAAAATGTAATTTAAACAGCCTGAAATTTTCATAGAGAACAAAGTTGCTAAATTTCTGTCTTCTGGTGTCTTATCTTTCCAAAGTGCTATGTCTAGTTAAATTCAAACAGTGATTCACAATTTGTGTTTTTTTCAGGCTAACAAATCCAAGTGTGGTTTCAAAGACTCTCCTGAGCACATATTTATGAAATTTGGTTCCTGGTATTAAGCATATCTTTTCCTAGATTTTAAAAATACTCTGCTGCCCATTCTAATATAGAGGAGATTCTAAGTTTTTCAAGGTCCTTTAAACACATGTATGTTTCCTGCAGACACAGCATCTCAGTGATCCTTGTACAGTAAGCATGGTTTTCATAAACATGAACTCTGAATTCCACAGAAGCTCCCACAGATATAACTGCAGTCCTCAGGAGATGGAAGGTTAGAGTAACCCTTCTCCCTGTACCACCCTTCCTGACCCGCAGCTCTGCTGCTTCCTGATGGCTGGGTTGTGAGCCTCTTAGCAGAAGCACATACTCTTACATAAAAAAATACAATAGAATATGAGTTTTGGGGAATCCAGGGAGCTCAAAAGTCTCCGAGAGCTAAGATCATGAATTTTCCAGATCAATGAATTTATTGGGTTTCTAAACAAAGGAAGGGTATCCTGAGGTAAGGTGCAAACTGAGCAGGACCTTGGCAAATTTAGACCAAATATATCTCCAAAGCAGTCAATTTTGCCAGCTGAGAGACCTGTCCTATCTCTAACACTGACATTTACAACAGGAGCAAAATGACTGAAGCTGCAGTCTTATTTTTTAAATTGGAGGAAGACTTAGGTGTCTTAAGATGTGATCTCATCTTGCCTTCTGAGGTGTCACAGTGTCACAGACCAATACAGAACCCTACTGTCACCACTGAAGTGGAGAGTTACAATTACTGCACACTAGTCATGGCACTTTGAACAAATCATCTGGGGCTGGGAGAGACTCATGAGTAAATGTGGAAAGCCAGTTGATTAATGTTAAATCTTGCTCAGAGCCACTTTGTCATGGTCTCCATCCCAAAGACATCACCTTTATAGAGGGTTGGTAGGCACCTTACAGAGCTCCAGGGTTGGGACAGCACCTTCTTCAGCTCCTGTCCTACTGTCCTCTGTATTGACAGAAGAAAGTGGAGATGCAGAGACAATGATTCCAGCTTGAGTTTGACAAGCACCATGGCTCTCTGGCTCTGGAGGAGTAGCTGGAGCTGTTGACAGCTGGAGGAGGAGGAGCAGGCCACCCTGCAGAGACTGTGGGACAGCAGGTTCAGGCTGTCTCAGCACAGCAAGGCCCTGAAGGAGGTAGCTGAGGAACCAGAGTAGCAGAGCCAACACCCAGCCCTGCGTCTGCTGGAGGTGAGGTGGGGGGAGGTGACAGATGCTCAGCACTTTGGAGCAGATCCCTTGTCCCCTCCAGGTTTATCATATTGGATCACAATTTCCAGTAGCTTCTAAAGAGATTTCCATTTCCTGTCACCATCCTCAGGCCTGATACCCACTTTTCCATTCCATGTAGGATGTGAGTGAGGTCTTGAGCTGATATGTTTCCTTCCCCTGTGACCCATCTAGGATCAGGCAGAGACCATGGTGGGGAGCAAGGTCAGTTGGAAGCTCCCTAATGCCTGTGGGTGCTGTGTCCTTTGCAGAAGCAAGGGTGTCTCATGGCTGGAACTTGAGCTCATCCGTCTGGAGCTGAGAACTGTGTGCTGCATCCCAGGATGAGAGACATGTTGAGGAGGTTCCAAGGTAGTTGGCTGGGGTCTGCCTGTCACTGCCCATGGTCACACGTCACTCAGCTTCAGTGACAAACAGGGATGCCTTCATGGCAGGTTCCCCATCTCCTATAGTCAGTACAACACAGAGGGTGCATGTAGTCAGCTCCCAGGGATCCTCACCTGGGTTTAACTCACTTCCTTTTGTCATGATCAACCCAGTGGCAATACTGGATCTGAATGACTGGGATGACCAGGTCCCTCATGGCTGCCCTACTTCAGGGGCCAGGGCCAGCAGGAGAGGGTGTGTGCTGTTAACCTAGCTATGTCTAGTTGCCTGCAGGCCTTCTTTGAGGTCACTTGCATTGCTAGAGCAATTTAAAGAACCCTTCATTTTAGTCTCTTGTTATGGAAGACATTATGCTGCTGGGTTTAGACCAGCAGCTGCCTGGAGCTCCTGTACTCATCATCCTGCAGTCCTCAGTCCTTGTATTTTTTAGAGAAGCTTCCTGTGCAGGCAGATTGGATGACCTATCTCCTGACTGTCTGGAATCCCCTGTAGCTATTCTTGTAGCTACAGATTTCATTTTGAGATAACATTACATCATGTAGAGTCCTAACCTTATTTCAAGGCTTACCTTGATATATTTTGAAATATTATCACTGCAGTGCTCTTGTATGTTGGTAGTCTTTGGAACATATTATGTTGCTCAGTGTGCAGCATGCTGGTTCAATAGTGCTATTGAATCTGCTTCCACCTTAGAGAGTAAGCTTACACAGAGTTGAGTGAATGCTGGCAGTGGGCTGGACGTTTTACTTTTTAAGGAGAAATTCTAAGTCATTCTCTGTGAGCTTAATGACTGAATTTTCTGCCCCTCCATAGTCCCTGAGGAAGAGGTTATATGATAGAAGTTCTAAACCTCTAACCACTTCTTGGGTTCCCTAGCTAACAGTCCCTTTTTGAGGCCTTCTGAAGCCTTGGCACTTGTTCCCTCACACTCTTACCTCTCTGGAGGTGCAAAGATTCTCCTGCATGTGTGAGTCTCCTGTGCTTTAGGAGTTTGACTGTGTTGGAGACCTAATGTACACTTCACAGTAGCACAGTGACTGGTGTGCTACTTCTAAGGCAATGCACACAGAATTGAACACACTAGAGGTGGTGGAGGAACTCAGGAGTATTTTCCACATTTTAGATCACAAGAACTAACATCATAAACCAAAATGGTGGCCCACATGTTATAATCCTAGCACTGAGGGAGCTGAGGTAGGAGGACTGAAAGATTGAATCTTACCTGGGCAACTTCCCAGGAACCACCCTCCACATAGAATAAAAATGGTTTTGGGATGTAGCAATGTGGGAGAGCACTCTTGGGTTTAATCCCCAGTGTTCACACACACACACTCTCTCTCTCTCACACACACACACACACACACACACACACACACACACACACACACCAACAATAACAACAAGCACACAAGAACAACAACAGCAACAAAAAGCCTGGCACCCTGAGGTTCCTGCTCACATTGGTGGGTGAAGCTGCAGGTGAGGCAGGAGGGGGATGGCCTTGGACACAGGAACGAGGATGTTACTGCAGTGCTGAATGCTGATTATTCGTGCATCAGGCAGGCACATGTGTTCACAGACATGTAGTTCAGAATGCTTTAGCCTGAGGTTTGCCTTGAAATCATCTGGCAAGGGAGTGGAGCTTAATTAAAGCAGAGGTGGATTAAGTGAATGACACTAGATGCTGAGGTCAGCCAAGAGAGTGGCAAGGCCTGGAGCAGAGACCTGAGGTTCCTGGTGATGGTGGGGCCCAGGAGAATGAAGAAGAGCAGGGAGACCAAGGGAGAGGTGGGAGATGGTATCTCCAGACAAGGACCTGCCCATTAAGGCTTTAAGTGTAGAAAAGCAGGAAAATTCTGACAAGTGGGCATTGTCCACATGGAGGTCATGGGCACTGGCCTGCTGTCCGGTCCCATGAGGGACAGCTGAGCCTAGGAGAGGAGGAGGAGGAGCAAGGCAGTGCCTGTAATTCCAGTCCCCTGGAGGCTGTGAAGTGAGGAGTACAAGTGTGAGCCCAGCCCTGACAACTTAGTGACTTAGTGACAGTATTTCACAAACCTTTTTACAAAGAAGAGTGGAAGCCAGGATGCAGCTTAGTGCAAAGGCCTTGGGTTCAGTTCAGTCATACACACACACACACACACACACACACATACACACACACACACATACACACACACACACACACACACAAACACACACGCACACACACACACACATACACACGTAAGAATACATATAGTAGCAGGAGTAATGATAGTGTATTTGTTCTGACATTAGAAGTTAAAGTTCATTCATTGATTTATTGCTTTTGGACATGAAGGGGGAAGTGTCTCCTGGTATTCGAAGCAAACCTCTAAGCTTGTGTTTGTTAGGAAGGAATCTGGGGTGCATCGGTCTTCCTGGGACTTTATTGGGCAACAGTAAGGTGTTTCGTTTTTTTCTTTTGGTAAAGTAACAAAGGTTCACTGCTTAACAAAGGTTCACTGCTTAACAAAGGTAAAGTATCACAGGTTCACTGCTTCAGACCACACCCACTCCCAGGCTCTCTGATCTACAGTACGGGCATCCAGGGTTGGTTAGCCCTGTCTTCTGAGTGGGGTTTTCTGAGGTCAGACCGTTCTCTGGCTGAGTTTAGATATAAATGTAGAGGATGGAGCAGCTCCCAGGCTGTACATGGGCAAAGGTCCAATAGCTGAGCCTGGATCTGGGCCACTATGAACTCAGGGCCTGGGCCTCCTCCTGCATGACCTGGTGGTGACATTGGCCTGAGCCAGCCATCCCTGGTGTGGCCTGTGCTCTGTATCGGCATAGCAGTTTGCGGGGCCTGTGTTCTCCAGAGCTGACTGGTGAGGACACAGGTCCCTGCGTGGCTCCCTCAGGGCTCCCAGCTGCTCACCATTCTCCACATTCCCTCTTGTAGTGGACCTCAAGATGGACCCCAGCACAGCACACCGCAGCCTGCTGCTGATAGCCGACCTTCATTCAGTGTGGGAAGGGGAGCTCTGGAGGGCCGTCCCTGGGAACCCTGAGTGGTTCAACACCTGGCCCTGTGTGCTGGGCCTGCAGAGTTTCTCCTCAGGCCGGCACTACTGGGAGGTGGTGGTGGGCGAGAGTGCTGAGTGGGTCCTGGGCCTGTGCAGAGACACGCTACCCAGGAAGGATGAGGCCACTTCGTCCCCTGAGAATGGCACGTGAGCGCTGTAGCTGCTGCGGGGCGCCAATTACATGGTGCTGGGCTCACTGTCTTTGCCACCACTGCAACTGTGCAGGCCGGGCTGTGTGGGGCTCTTCCTGGACTGTGGGATCCGGTAGGTCTCCTTCTATGATGCCACTCATGGGTCACACATCTGCACCTTTCACCAGCTTTTCTCTGGAGTCCTGTGGCCCTACTTCTTCATCTGTGTCACGAACCCACTGGTTTTGCCCCCTGGGCCAGAGGCAGAGTTGGAAAGTGGGGCATCCTGGGCCCTTCCAGACCCTGATGGTCCTGAGATGCCTGCCTGAGGACTGGTTGAGGCCTTCAAGGTCCTGGGGGGGGGAAGGCTGTGGACTCCTAGAGAGACCAGGCTGCACCTGAGTGGGTCTGGGAAGTGTCCTCATGGGACAGAGAAGGCGTGGAGGAAGCGGGCAGGAGGAGGAGTTTGGAAACAGCACTGTCCACAAACCCTACTTCTGGATGGCTCCACATGCATTGCTGATGGGTTGTCTTTCAAATTAAGGACCTGCAATGAGATAACACCCTGAAACCTGCATATTAACATCCCATTCTGTTTGCCGTCCTTCCTTTCACAGTATTGTACCCAATAACAGTCAGGAGCGGCCGCTCCTTAGGCTGCTCAGCACAATCTCCTTAGCAGGCACTGCAGCGACCAGTTGGTCCTTCCCAGTCTTTTTCTGTCCTGGTCAGAGGCTCAGGTGGGAAAATCTAGGAAGGTGAAAGCTGAGCACTGTGTTCAGGCAAAAGAAGACAAACACGAGAGAACACTGAAGAGGAAAGTGCTGCAAAAAGAAGAGCTGGGAAGAGTGCCCCTGGGTCAGTTAGAGCTGGAGAGGGCCAGCGGGGAGGCCCACATGCAAGAGCTGAGTGACCACTGCCCTTGCTGTCCTTTCTGACCTCAGATCAAATCCCCGTTCCACCTCTGCTGCAGATGGTGTCAGGTGTCTGGGAGCAGCTTCCCAGCCTTGCCCGGGTTAACTCCTCTCTGCATTGGACCGGTCACGCAGTCGCCAGCCACAGAGCCATGCCCTCACCCCGGCCTCCATCTGAGTCTGTTCCAGACCAGATTCCTAACTGTGGGTCTCAGTGTCCTCTGCCCTCCCCTCCCATTCACATGCTCCCCTCTGTCTGTCTGTCTCTGTCCCTCCCTGACCCCCTAGCTCTTCCTTTCAGCAGCTCCCTCAGCCTCCAAGCAGAGCTCTTTCCAGCCTTGCCCTGCAGACCCCAGCACTCTCATCCACCCTTATCTCCTGCAGGAGGCGCTTTCCCCAGGAACCAGGCATCACCTCTCATGTGCTGTGTTGTTCTCTTATTCATTCATTTTTTAACTTATTTATTGGTGTCCTTGTCCTGGTGTGGCAGGCTGTAAGCACCCTGAGGAGAAGGATATTTGTCTGTTGACCAGAGTGTTTGGCAGCATATGCCAAGGCCCTCGGGGTCTTACATATGCTTATCTCTGAATGCACATTTGTTGAATGAATAAATGATGGGTACTCTGAAAAGCAGAATTAAATGTAGACATAAAGCGTTTGTGAAGTGTGACACATCATGATGACACTGTTTTTAGTGGTCACTGGACAACTGCTCTGTGGTTGACTTTAATGCCATGTGCTAAGTGAGTAAAGTGGCTGTTAGATACAGAGATGATTGAAATAGAAGCCAGCTGTGAAGAGGTGCCCAGTTCTAGTGCTGTGAGGACAGTGTGTGTCTGGGGCAGTGCCAGGCTCCTGTCGCTGTGGCTTCCTGTGGCACCAGTGTGACACCATGGAATCACACATGGCTTTCTGCTTTCAGGCTGCCCCTTGAGAGGTCACACTGGCTAGTTCTCTAGCTTCTCATTTTTATTAAAAGTGGCTCAGAGTTCCTGTGTCTGTCTGCATCTGAACTGTGGGGAACCCCATGCCCCATATACCAGGAGGAACACACCCTGCAGAGAAAGAAGTCTCAGTCATTTCCTCCCTACCTCCTCCTCCCCTCTGCACACCACGTTATTATGTCTTGGGGTTTTCCAGGCACCCCTTTATGAATTTTATCCACTTTGACCTTCCCTTAAACACTATGCCAACAACACTCCAATTCCCTTCTTCCCTATCAAGAATAATGAGAAAGACCCACAGGCCCTGGGTTTAACCCTCCGCACTGCAAAAGGAAGAAGGAAGGGAAGAGAAATCAGCCCTCACCCTCCAGTGCTTGTTTTCCTAACCAGCAGCTCTGGAGCTGTGTCCCCAGGGAGGCGCTCAGTGCAGGTCTCTGTCTGTGCATCTGGGAGGCTGAAGGACTGAGTGGTCCCCAATCTCAGGGCCAATGTCCTCTCCTCCATCCCTTCTGGGCTGAATGACAGGTTCCTCAGGGAATTAATGAAGGACTTCCTGCCCTGTGGGAACCCTGGGTGGGAGAAGCCTGCAGGCACAGCTGGCTGGAGGAGGGAGTGAGATGTGCTCATTAGCAGGGGAGGAGGCCACTCAGGCAGAGCAAGGACTGAGGCTTCTGTGTCCCAAAGGGCAGAGACACAGGAACAGAGGGACTCATTAAACCCAACTGCACTCCTGGCTCGGGCCTCCATATAGGATTTCCCTTTACTCCGGGGCCTCTTGGGACCTGCTCCTCTGTCATGCAGGAGAGTTTGAGTGTACACAGTCCAGGCTCCCTGTGTGTCACCACCAGCCGTGATCCCTGAATCTGTCTGTCAGCCCCAGGCCCCACAGCATCCTTTTACTGTGTCTCTGAGTGTGGTGACACAAGCCCAGGAGTCTGGCTTTTCTCTGGCACTGCCTTGCTGATGACAGGCCGAGACCCGGTTTCTGAGCTTCTCTTCCCTTTGCTGTGATTATTTGGAATATTCAGCCTTCAGAAGTTGCTTTCCCCTAAGGAGCATTAAAAACGTGGGTACATTTTCAAATCCTAATGAGTTTAGACCTCAGATATTTGCTCTGTGTCTTCCCAGTTAGTTTTTGAGACTAAACTGTGGAACCCTGTGGATGACAGCTTTCTCTCAAATTCAGAGCTAAAGGAAGGCTGCCCTGACAGCTGGTCCCTTCTGTTAGTGTACCTGTCAGTGACATCAGAACCTCTCCAAATCCACATTTATTAGCACAGAGTTGTGAAGACACTCGGCCCACTTCAAGAGCTCTAAGGAGAAGTGTGTACTCCCTTGTCCTAGGGTAGCCTGGGCTGATGACTCCTCTGCTGAGCTTTCCTGGATGGGGAAGGCAGTGCTTGGCCCATGGTGTTAGTGTGCTTGCAACAGCAGTGAGCTGCAGACCCTGAGTTTGCTTCCATGAGGTACTAAGCACTTTCTATATCTAGAGACAAATCCTCCCTGTCCTGTTTCCGTGGTGACTAGTGGGATGCAGGAAGCTGAGGAGGTGCATAGCTAGTCCCTGCCTCCATGACCCCGCTCATGCCCTGGGGTCTACAGAGTCTCTGGAGCTCCCTGAGCACCCTAGATGTGGCCTCCCTCCTCATAGTATGGTCCTCATCTGGCTCCTCATAAACTCTGCAGCTGGTCATAGAGTTAATGCTGGGAGCCTGGGAGGCACCAGGACCCCTGCACAGCTGCGTCCCCCAGGCCTCCCTGCCGTATACCAGGAGGAACACACACTGCTCACCCCAGACCTGCTCTGTCTACACGTCTCACAGTCTCACGCTCAGTGGTTACTGCCATCATGCTGGTGGATGTGGTAAGTCCAGTTCTGGGTTTTGAGGTCACCTAAGAGATCTGCACAGCTTTTTTTTTTTTTTTTTTTTTTAATCTTAGTAAATAACTAAGCAGCCCGGATATGGAGATAGCTGGGCTAGAGTGCTGTGTGGTCTGTGTGAGACCTGGGTTTAATCCAGGACCACAACACAAAACAGAGCCTGGTGTTTGTCAGATGGAAGTAAGGAAACAAAACCCGAGAAGTAAATTTCATTTTTCTGTAAGAAAAAGCAAATCAAAAGCAAATCATCAGCCTCTCATGAGGGAAATATGAACTGTCCTGTGATGGGTGATCCAGTCTCACAGGCACTACAGGTGTACCCCACTGCCTGTCCTGCTTTATTTGTGGTACCCATCCCTTTTCCTGAGTTTCAGGTTATTTGTTCTTTGACACTGTGACATAATTTGAAATCAAATTTTAATTTAAGAATAGTTTTCATTTTCATTTAAAGAATTTTAAAAGTTGAAGATAAATGGAAAGTGTTAATCTCATGAACAACCTCACCCTCTAGCAAGGGCTCTACATCCATCCCTGGTGGCTAAGAACCAGGGATGCTTGCTCTCCACTGTTTGCCCTTCTGTTCCACAGGGACAGGTGCTGTTACCCTGATGCACTGTCTGGACCCACAGTCCCCAGCACACAAGTGGGTCTGGGCTCTTACACATACGTAGCCCCTCCCTTCTTGTAGCTGAGCTGCTCGCCCCGCTGTCACCAGGTCCCTGCAGCACCATCTCTGCAAAGAGTTCTCTCTTCAGGCTTCTCTTGACCTCCCTTGTGTTGCCCCTCTGTGGGGCACCCAGGTCTCCAGTGCTGACCTGGTCCTCTCATACCCCACTGTGAATCACGGGAGAAAGTGGTCCCCCAGGCAGGAAGCTGGACAGGATCTCAGGAGGTGCCTACCTCACAGGAGCTCTTCTAGTCCTTCCTATGTGAAGCCTGAAGGGAAAGAGTGGCCAGACTCTCCAGCAGCAGGCGAGGAACTTAGGGCCCTGAGGACTTCCTGGAAGACAGGAGGACTCCCCTTGTGCGAGGTCAGATGCCTGGTGAGGTTAGTAAAGGCACAGAGGCTGCAGGAAACGTGTAGTAGCAGAAGCAATGAGAGCCTTGAGTCCTGGAGCTCTGCTCAGAAGGGGAGCAAAGGTCTCATCCTCCCAAGATCAATTCAGAGGGGAGAACGTGTCCTCCCCACATCCTGCAGGAAGTGAGGGTGTGGATTCCTCGTGAGAGCCCTTGTCCTCCTGGGCAGAGAGCTCTCGTGGGCATTGCACAGGTACTGGAGTGGCAGGGGCAAGGACAGTCCCTGGCTTTTAGAAACAGCATTTGTTCCCATTTAAAACAACGCCTTGGCTCAGGAGAATCAAGTTTGAGCCAGTATGTTGGTAGCAATGCAAAGGTTTCAGTAAGAAAGCCCTCCAGCCGGTTCCCCACCATGCCAAGCCATGTTTTCCGTTCCTGAAAAATTGGGAGAAATTGTGTTTCTTAAGAGAAACAAGGACAGGGCCGCTTGCTGCTGAGCTCACTGGATGTGGAGCAGGGAGTCAGTGTCCCTCTCAGTGGTTGCAGCCTCCTGAGGAAGTCCTGCTCACCTTGCAACTGAGGGGCCATAGCTGGGAGGAAAGCTGAACCCCAGCTCTCCCAAACCCACACACAGCCTGTACTTGCACAGGACTGCAGCTCGCAGCACCCTCTCTGGTCTCTTTCAGGGATTCTGAGGTTCAAATTCTCCAAAGTGTCCTCATGCTCAGGTGTCCTTGTGGTGGTGGGAAATGCATTTTGGTCTGTTTATTTGGTGTGTGTGTGTGTGTGTGTGTGTGTGTGTGTGTGTGTGTGTAGTCCCAAGTTTCTTCCTACTTTTTTCCTATTTCAGCTAATTTTGAGAGAAAAGTATTGCGGAGTGGGCAGGGCAGATGATCTTTGTAAAGGAGAATGGCAAAGTTAAAGCCTTGCATTAACAAGTTACAACATGATTTTAGGACACAAGTCCAAAGCCAGCTAGTAAGTTTGCGCTCACTGATACATGTTTTAAATTGGAAGCTAATTTATTATTTTTGTTGCCTAAATTTTTCCCTCCTTATTCTCATGAACTTCTTTTCACGCTCCCTGTTTTTATGTATTGTAAAGGACCACACGAAACTGGGAATCTTCCTTCACCTCCGTCCTGCTACCCAGGAGCACGTGCTCATGGATATCTTCTTCCACTGAAGCAAGTGTCTCTGTGTGTATGAGCAGGTAGACGTGGCATGCCAGAATGTCTGTTTTGTTTTTCTGCTTGTTGGGAATTACTGTTTTCGTATTAAATTCTGAGACCACAGATCTATGCTGACTTGAATTTAGGAGTCTTTTTGTCAAGTTCATGATGACATCTCTGCCTGTTACCTCAGGTCCATGACTAAACTCAGGAATTGTTTCCTAGCTCATCTCCTTCATTCAGAGCTCCCAAGAGGGTTGTTGAAGGTGGAGGTCTCTCAGTGAGAGTGGAATCCTGAGTGCAGGTGTCTAAATGCGCAACCAGGGAGGCACAAAGTGAGTCAGTTTCTTTTGTTTGGAATCCATAGTTTGTTAAATAACCCATGCCCTGTCCAGATATATGTGTATTTTAAAGCAGGATTCTTTTCAAAGTAGATTTTTTTTTTTATCAGTAACTGGGATCGAACTCACAACAGCCTGCTTGCAAGGCAGGTTCTTATGCCACTGAGCTAAATACCCAGCCGCAAAACAAACATCTGTAAAGACAACATTCCAGGTTCAACTCGCATCACAGGGTCATGGGGAATGAGCTCCTTCTACAGACTCTGAAGCTTTGAACTTCACAGGGTTTTCCAGCATCTAGAGAGACCTATCTAGAGAGCAGACCTCTCTGTTTCCATGTTATATCCTCAGTCACTAGTGAGACCCTGTCTCATGTGCATAAATCAGTTGTCCATAAATTGTTTGTTTTCCTGTGAAATGCTTCTTCAAATCAGTGCTCATTTTTGTTTTGCCTCAAGTGTTTCTTGACAATTTTTTGAAAAAAAATTCTTGACAAGGAAGTCTCTTGACTTTCAAAATTTCTATTGTCACAATTTTTAGACTTGGTTAGCAGTCTTTCTTGGTGTGCAGATTTTTTTTTATAATGTGAAATTTTCTGTCCTTTTTTACTTTACAGTATTTGACAAATGAAATTTGACTTGGAAAATTTTAAATCTATGCTGAGCAGGGCAAAAGAAAAAACTATCACATCCACTTATAGTAGACTTTTAAAAATGTTTAAGTATAGATTTTATGCTTTAGTTTTACCTAAGTGATAGAGAGTAATTAATACACACTCTCTGCTCCTCCTCAAGTATCTTGTGAGTTACAGTGTTTTAGTTATGACATTTAAAGCATATTATACAGATACTTATGCATTTTTCCTCCAAAGACTATTTTGTTGCCTAAATTTTTCCCTCCTTAGTCTCATGAACTTGTTTTCACGCTCCCTGTTTTTATGATACATCAGCTTGATTTCACATACAAGGAAACCTACATTTAGAAACTTTTATATGTTTTATATTTGTTAAATTTCTTTTTCTGAATTGTGAAAATTTTTCTGTGAAATGGGTAAGATATATTTAACTATTGCTACTGAAGTTGATAAAGCATTAAAACATAAGTGAGCATCCAAAGTCTCAAACACCATGCCCTGTGGTGAACAGACCCTACAGAGGAGCCTGTAGATGTTGGGTCTGCTTTATGTTGACTCAGCTTCTCTGTGTGTCTGTGATGTGATGAATCCCAGCAAATGTGCTTTACTCTGAAGACTGCATATCAGGAACTGAAGCTCCATAGGATTTCCTCCACTGTGTCAGGTGCTGGACTCAAGAAGTATAATCTATTACAAAACTTTATGATTTCTTTTTTCAAGTGTCAGCTTCTCCATGAAATTGTCTGTTGCCTAATTATAAAAGAGGGTTTTTTTTTTGAGATACAAGGAAATGAAACAAAGACTCTGCACTGAGCTACAAGCCCAGCTCTTTTCAGTTATTTGTTTGTTGGTTTAAATTTTGAATCAGGTTGTCTCTGAATTCCCCACGGAACCTTGAACTTGCCGTCCTCATGCCTCAGGCTCCCAGCATGCTGAGGTGACAGCACACACCTGGGTGCTGGGTTGAAAGGAATGTTGAGGTGTGTTCTTTAGTGACAATATTCTATTCCTCATCGCTGTATTCTCATGTAATTTAAAATTACCCCAGGAATCAGGGTTCAGAAGGGAGCAGGCACATGTGTTGGAGACTCAGCTGTATCTGCCATTTGACTGTCTTGACTCCATCTTGTGTCTCTGGGATTCCTACAGGAGCCCAGAATGTGGCAGTGTTCTGAGAGCTTCCTCTCTGGCTTCTGTGGAGGTGGAGCCACCACCAGTAGGGCACAGGGAGAAGAGCCTGACCTTGCTTCAGAATGAACACTGTCTCTTTACACAGGTGACAGTTTGCTGAACATTCAAGTTCATTGGTTTATTTTTATAAATTGGGGGTTTCTTATCAACAGTGCCAACTGCACACCATTGTTGGGATTAAGTGAATGAGTCAATGTTAGACACTGAAAAGAGGACTGGTATGATGGTGATCACCTGAGATCTCAGCACACGGAAGCTGAGGGAGGATGACCTGAAGATTAATCCAAGCCTGACTAATGTAGTGACAAAGCAAAATGTGGCAGAATTAAAAACAAATGGCTGGGGTAGCTTAGTGTGAAGGCCTTGGGATTAATCCCAACCACCCCTCACAGAAAAACATCTCCCACAGAAAAGTTCATAAAAGAACTCCTGGCAAATAGTAATTGCTTCTGTCATATCTCACTGTCACCAGTACTACTACTGTCTTCCTCAGGTGCACTGGAGATGGTTGGAAGCAATGACAGCTCCCAAGGGACCTTCATCCTGCTGGGCTTCTCTGCCCGCCCCCACCTGGAGAGTATGCTATTCATGGTCATCCTGCTGGCCTATCTACTGACCATGCTGGGCAACACAATCATCATCCTGGTGTCCCGACTGGACCCCCACCTCCACACCCCATGCACTACTACCTCACCCACCTGTCCTTGCTGGACCTAAGCTTCACCACCAGCTCCATCCCTCAGCTGCTGTATAACCTGCATGGCCCAGAGAAGACCATCAGCTTTGCAGGCTGTGCACTCCAGCTCTTCCTGTTCCTGGGTCTGGGAGACATGGAGTGCCTGCTCTTGGCTGTCATGGCCTATGATCGCTTTGTGGCCATCTGCAAGCCCCTGCATTACATGGTGATCATGGGCCCCAGGTTCAGCCTGGGCCTAGCGTCAGTGGCCTGGGGCTATGGGGTGGCCAACTCCCTGGCCATGTCTCCAGTGACCCTGCTTCAGCCATGCTGTGGGCACTGCCATGTGGACCACTACCTGTATGAGATGCCAGCCCTGATCCACATGGTCTGCATCAACAAAGTGCCCATCGAAAGCGCTGTGTTTGTCCTGGCAGTGGGCATTGTGCTGTCACCTTTGCTGTTCATCCTGGTCTCCTACAGTTACATTATGAGGGCCTTGATGTGGATGTAATCAGCATCAGGAAGGCAAAAGGCCTTCAACACATGTAGCTCCCACCTCATGGTGGTGTCAGTCTTCTACGGAAACATCATCTACATGTACATGCAGCCTGGGAACAGCTCCTCTCAGTACCAGGGCAAGTTCCTCACCCTCTTCTATAACATCACCACCCCGCACCTGAACCCCCTCATCTATACCCTCAGGAACAAAGAGGTGAATGGGGCCCTGAGAAGGCTGCTACTGTGCACCAGGCAGGTAGGAAAGGAGTAAGGGGAGATAGGACAGCCCTGCTCTCCCTAGTGTCCCCACCACCAGCACCATGGACAGCATTAGGAACTGTTGGGAGAATCCCCCGCCCTAGCCAGCAACTCTCACCTCATTGGCCTGCTCTGAATCTCCTTGGATCATATGACCCAATGTCATATGGGAACTTTTTAATGTTGTGTGACATGGAATTTGAATCCAGGACCTTGCCAATACAAGAGGACATTCATTTGAGTGAGCTCTTCATTTAGAAACTCCTTGAAATGATCCATCTGTAAAGCTGGTCTACAAAACAGAACAGGAGAAATATTTGCAAACATAAGTTTCTACCAACTCGTACTAGAGTGTCAAGAGACAACTGTTCTTAACCCGAGCTTTGTAGTTGTTTCTTTCTAATTCACTAACAATATTCTGGGGTCCAGGTTCAAATGAACCAAGATCCACAGGACCCTTGCCATGGACCAAGTATCTGCTGTTGGATGCTATCAAACATTGTGTCCAGCACAGGTTGTTGCTCCTCTCTTTCCCAAATTCCCTCCCAAAGCCTTTTGACAGATCCCATAGCTTTTCCAAGTCTAGTGTAGGATTCTGGATGAACTGCAAAGTCAGGCTATGAGGAAAACATGCAGGTCATTTACACCTGGGAACCTCATGAGTGTTCAGGTGTGTTTGGTTTTGTTTGTGAGAAAATCCTGGAATTTGCAGAATTTCTGGCAGGTGCTCATTGTTCATCTAACCAAATGTTCTCAGTGTTTGTCTGAGGTCAGTGTAAGCACTAGGATTCCTGTTTTACTAAGCTGGCACTTCACATAGGGAGGTTAAGCTATTTTCTTGTGGGGAACAGAATCAGAGATTTACCTCATTCCAATACCTCCAGCTCCTACAGCTACTGTTTCCAAAGAGCTTTCAGAGAGCAAACTTTCTCTAAAAGTTCACAGGCAATGTCACTGATCCTTTGTGCTAAAGAGATCTTCCAGTTCCATTTGGGTGTCCCCTTTCGTTCTGTGCCCAAAGTCACCTGAGTTCTTCTACAAATGCAGACTCTTACCCAATGGATCATAAACTGGTGTGAGGCTCTGAATTTCTGAAAGGCCCTATGAAAGGCCTTCACTCCTACAAAAGTCATTAACCACATCTTTCTTTACAGGAGCTCCTAGGGCAGGTACATTTGAGGAAAAGCATAAGGAGAATTAGATATCAGGGAAGTGGGAAGGAAGGTCCAGAGACTTCTGCTCTCCCATGCATTTTCAATCCCCACAGAGCAGCCTTTTCACCATGGGTTATGTTGCCCCCCTCTCTAATTTCAGTTCTCTACATCATATGTCAGAAACCTGAGAAAAGATCAAGTGGAAACAAACCATAGCCCATTTAAGAGGAAGAATCCAGAGCTTCAAATTCAAGGGTGCTGATGTGAATTATCAGAGGAGCAGCCAACTTTGAGGGCAAATGGGAGTTTTATAGGCATGCAGAATGCAAGTGTTGTGGGCTCAGCCAGGCTTCCATCCATATTTAAAGAGAAGTCCACAAGTGCCAGCCAGTCTGCACTGGAGAGACTGGTGTGGGATACTCTGAGATCCTCAGATGTAGGAGATGACAAAAATGTGGAAAATGTGCTAAGGAAATCTGCAGCCTGGAACCTGAGAAAGACAACATGAGTGCTGTAAATGGCAATGCTCAAGGGGCAGGAGAGTGCCCAAGCCACTTGGAATTCACTTTTCACCACAACTTGCCCAGGTGCTAGACATGGAGCTGCAGAACATAGTGTTTGGTCTGTCAGGTTTCAGGATTGCTTTGGTCTGATGTCTTTCTATGATTTACTTTTGCAATGAAATAATGACCCTGTGCCATTATATGTTGGAAGAAGACAAGCTCTGTAGTTAAGGGGGAAAGACTTTGATTTTTACAGAGGCTCACAATTAAAATGTGTGTTGAGTCTCAGAGGAGAGTTGGACTTGGACTTTCTGCCATGCTTGAATTTCTAAGATTTTGGAACCTGTGATATATATACTAACTGCATTTTCATACCAAGATGGATGTGCATCTTTTGAGGGCCATAGGATCCTCATTTCCTCTGTCATTTACAATTATCTGTAAAGAACTTAATGTGTGTCAAGAAAAACAAAGTAATCTTTTTGGTAGATACTAATAAATATGAATTGTTCAGAGAAAAACCTACAAATATTTCAGACTAAACTGCTACAAAAGCACATATATTAGTTTGGAAATAGTTTGTATTCTTCTGTGGAATATCTCTGCAATTTTTTACCTTGTGTGGAAGATTATCTCTTGTCTACTTATCTTTTGTCACCTATATATTGGAGTTGTTACTCCCAGAATTGTTCCCCTAAAAAATATTGTGAATTAGGTCTTTCATTTTCTTTTATTAGTTTTTGTTTGTACTTTAATTTCTCTTAAGGTCAGTTTTTAAAGAGGCTAAATATCTACAATGTACACAGTGTAATCAAAACATGTAATGAATTTTAATTTTATACTATTATATTAAATCATATTACCATTATTCTTCTCAAAATACTCTCCCCATCATTTGAACACACCATAGTAGATGGTATTTATGAGAAACATATTTAATGCAGGACCCAGAAATTTATGAGATTAGCTGTCAGTACCTGCCTGCTGAGCCAAATGTAGAAGAGTGCAAGACATCTGCCCTAGAATTAGAGATCCAAGAATCCATTGAAGCCTGGGGCCCACAGCAGTGTCCTGTGCAAGTTAGCAACAGAAGACCTAAGAATCTTACAGGAAAGACTGAAGGTTGTCCACCAGAAACCCCAAAGTTCAGTGGTAGATGACTCAGTCTGCACCAAAAACCAAGTGACAACACCGCAGGAATAGGAGAAGAGCAGAGCTCCTCCTGAGTATGGCATCTGTGCTTGGCAAAGGTGAAGACTGGTGCTTAACCAAAAAAAACAGCCTGAGTGAAGCTCTTCCAAGGGAAATCAGCTGAAATCTTCCGTCCATTCTCTTTGACACCCTTCCCACAACAAGCCTCCCTAAGTGAGTATTCCAAGCCCAGAACAGAAGCATGCCCACTCAGTTCAGCTGAGAGTTCATGCTCAAGTTGACAGTAAGTTAACCACCAAGCACACTATTCTCATTGTTCTTGTCATGGTGTCTTATTGTAACAAGTTTTTTTTTTCCCTAGAATTTAAACATTCCTTTACTTTACAATTACACTTTGTACAAAGATCATTTATTCCAGATCATGGCTAATAAGGCATCAGAAGCCCACTTCCATTGTGGAGACCATTCTAAATATTTTCTAAGAACATGAGGACTTTTATAGTTGAGACAAAAAAGTGTCTAGTGATGGTGTTTTGTCAAATTTACTTGATGGTATATATTGTTACATGAGTGCTCAATATCAATGAATGAAAGAATAAATCAATCTTTTTTCTTGTGCTCAAAGACATCTATAGCATAAAATCATAAGACAGTCTTAGGAATAATGTAAGGAAGAGTAAAATATATGGTTAGGGATGTCAGTAGAGGATCTGGCAGGTGTGGTGAATGATGTAAGGAGGAAGACAGATGGAGCAACCTGAGTAATCCTGAGATTCAGAGGGTGAGGTTAAATCTTGACACAACTAGGAAGACTTTTAGCCATGGTGATGAATCAGACTTGCATGGTAAAACATCAGCATACATGTCACAAAGTATGGGGAGTTATCAGCTATAGATAATATAAATTAGGGAGCAGATGACATGTAGAACATAAAAAAAATGAGGAAATATATTTGTAATTAAACCAGGGTAAACTATAAGGCTCTTGAAAATCAGGGTATGAACTTGTGATTGTGAACACCTATAATCCCAGCACTAAGGGAGGCTGTGGCAGGAGGATAACAAATTGGAACCCAGGGAGGGGGCAATTTAGTGACTTCGTGAAACACTGCCTCAAAATTAAAATAAAAGTAAAAAAGACTTGGTTGTGAGCAGTTCAGTGCAAATAAAGGAAAGGAAAAAAGCTAGGCTAAAATATTTGGGGATTATTCAAGTTTTAAACATAAAGATATAAAAATGAGGATTTTTGCAAGACAGGGATAACTCAGAGGAGTGATTGAAAATATTTAACAAAGATGAGGGAAATAGAGGAAGCAGCGAAATTAGAGGACAAGTGTGAGGGTGAAAATGACACCTTCCATAAAACCAGGGCCAGAGTCTCTGCAGCACAGAGCAGGTGCAGTCCATAGAGAGGTCACTGTGTCTGCAGAGGAAACTAAGGAAATTGCTCAGTGTAAGTGATCAGCATGCCTCTTATGCCTTCATTCTACTATGATTGCATTCCTTGTAAACTGAAGAATCTGTCTTCACAGCTGTTCTTGTTTAAGTTAATAATGTAAAGTCTTACTGAAGTACCGATTTATAAAAAGCTAAATTTCAAGATTTAAAATATGACTCTGCCTATACTTGTCTTAAAGATTTCTACCTGTTCCTTCTCAATATGCTTAGTGTTTCTATTTTGATGTTTAGATCATTAATCTATTCTGATTCTACTTTCATGTATGGTGACGCATATGCAGAAAGCCAGATTTTCCAGTACCATTGATTTAAGAGGCTGTCTGTTTTAGGTTAACACATTTGGCTCCTTTGCCAAAGGAAAATTGATTGAATGTGTTTGGATTTGTGTCTGCATCTTCTAATCTGTTCCACTGATCCTCAGATCTGTCTGGTTTGCTAGTACCGTGATGCTTGTATCACAGTAGCTTTGCAGTATAATTTTATTTCAGATATGATGCTTTCCCCTGCCTTGCCTTTTGCTCAGAATTGTTTTTGATATTCTAGGTCTCTACAAGTTCTAAATGAATTTTAAGAAATTTTTCCCTAGTTCTGTGAAATATGCTAATGGTATTTTGATTGGAATTGCATTAAATCTGTATAATCATTTTGGAAGTATAGCTGTTTTCACTATGTCAGTTCTTTCTATGATCACATCAAAAGACAGCACCAACAGAGTGCAAAGAGAATCCACAGACTGGGAAAAAGTTTAGTCAGTTGTGCTCAGATAAAGGACTTATATGTAGAAAATTTAAAAAGCTGAAAATTCACCCACATGCAAAGACCCAGTCCAAAAATATACATCTGATATGACTAAGAACTTCTCAGATGAAGAAATACAAGTGGCAAATAAACATATGAAAAAAATGTTCAGCATCATCGGTGTTTCTGAGGTGCACATTAAAACAATTCTGAAATTGAATGTCACTGCAGAGAGAATGACTATCATCAAGAAATCAACTAATAACAAAATGCTGGTGGGACTGTATAGAAAAAACAATCCTTCTGCACTGTTGATGAGAGTGTAGGCTGGTACAACCACTGTGGAAATCAGTGTGAAGCTTCCTCAAAAAACCAAAATCAGAGGTCCATTCAACCTAGCCATTAGATATACTTCTGTACATCTTCCCACAAGAAATAAAACTCATGCCATAGTGGTACATGTGTACCCATGTTTATAGCTGGACAATTCATGATAGTTAAGTGTTGGAACCAAACCTAATGCCCATCACCAAGGAATTGATAATAAAGATGTGGTGTTTTTTTTTTAATTTTATTTAAAAGGAAAAAGAGAAAAAACAAAACAAAAAAATGGTGTAAGGGTACAAGTAATACAGAACTACAAAAAAAGTAAGAAATCACCAGTTAATAGATTACACATTATCAGCTTAGAGATAGTTGCTCAAGTCACAGTATCAAAGCATACGAAGTGGACATTCAAACAGAGAATCTGCAAACAGTTGTGTTCAATGAAACAACGAAAAACATTAATATGGTCAGCTATTTAACACCCCTAAACACACTTGCAATTGTATCCTTTAGAGCATTTTTTCCCTCACTTTTTTGCAATGAAATTTAAACACATTGGATTTTATTACTCCTTAGTTATTATTACTTTTTTTGGAAAAGAATAAAGTCAAATATGGCAAAACAAAGCTGTCAGTCAAAACCAAGGATAGACATAGTACATGATGTAAAAACAGAGTACAAGGTTATCAGTAGTGGTTACCATAATGCCTCTTGCTTCCTTAAAAAGAATTGTCTATCTCATTAGGCATTATAAAGTTGAACAAAACAGTAGAGAACAAGACAAATAAACCTTAAACATTGTAAATATTACAGGACTTGCAAAGGAGATAATAGTCAAACCAGAATGGGCATCTTAGTGAATCTTACTGTATTCAAAGTAGTTGCCTATACCATCAAACTTGATACTATCATACAAAACGGAACAGAGTCTAATCCGTCAAAACAAGATAGTGGGAGTATTACAGGACTTCAAATCAAGTTAATAGGAAATCAAAAAGTTACCATAATATATCCTGCTAATTTTTAAAAAAATTCCCCTTAATTAAAAAAACAAACAAAAAAAAAACTAAATAATTCTTTAATGAATAAGGGAGAGATTGAGATGAAAGAGGACATAACAATACAGGTCAAAGCATGACTGTTTCAGCAACCTAGTGCTTCACTACCAAATAACCCAACTTAATAGTAATTATCATAGTGTCTTTTTCCCTGAAATATTTGAATATAACTTCATATACTATAGCTTCAAATATTTCCATATCAAGAAGCCCTGAATAAAGCCTTTCCAATTAATAAGTGAAAACTTTATAAGGCTTCAAGGCCACATAATGGGAATCATGATTACCACATACTTTTATATATTTGAATCATTACTTACATTAGGGAAACTATTCAGTATTCACACATGCAAGATTGATTTATTTCACTTATGAGTATGATCTCAAGCTGTGCCCACTTAGTGATAAATATCTCAATGTGATCCTTCTTTATAGCTGAGTAATACTCCATTGAATAGAAATACCACACTTTTTTATCCATTCCTAAGTTGATGGACACTTGAGTTGTTTCCAAGATCTGGCTATTACAAATTGTGCTGTTATAAACATAGGTGCACATATATCACTGTGGTATGATGCTTTCAGTTCTTCTGGGAATAAGCCTAGAAGTGGAATAGCTGGAATAAATGGGACTTCCAATCCCAGCTTTTTGAGAAATCTGCAGACTGACCTCCACAAAGGTTGTACTAGTCTACACTCCCACCAACCGTATAGGAGAGTTCCTTTTTCCCCACAGCCACTCCAGCATTTGTTGTTGTTGGTTTTCTTGATCTTGGCCATTCTTTCAGGAATGAGATGGAATCTCAATGTGGTTTTAATTTGCATGTCTATCATGACCAATGATGATGAACATGTTCTCATGTATTTATTTGCCGTTGGTATTTCTTCATCTGAGAAGTGCATATTCATCTCAGATGCCCATTTTTTAATTGGATCTTTGAATTTTGGGGGCCTGAGTTTTTTTTAAATTCTTTATATGTTTTAGACAAGAGTCCCTTGTCTGAGAGAGAGTTCACTAAAATCTTTTCCCAGTTTTTGGGTTTTCTTTTCATGGTGCTGGAGATTTCTTTTGACATGCAGAAACTTTTTAATAAGAAGTGGTCCCTGTTATTGATTCTGGGAAGTATTTCCCATGCGGTTTGAGTCCTGTTCATGAATTCTCTACCTACCCCTATGTCTTCAAGGTTTTTACCCTTCTTGTCTTCCAATAGGATTAGTGTTTCTGTTTTAATATTCAGATCTTTGACACATTTAGATTTTAATTTAGTACACGGTGATAGGCATGGATCTAGCTTTAGTTTTTGGCAAATGGAGAGCCAGTTTTTCCAGCACCTTTTATTAAAGAGACTTTTGTTCTTCCAGTGAACCTGCTAGGCTCCCTTATCAAAGATAAGGAAGTTGAGTGTGTTTGTACTTGTGGTTGTATCTTCTAATCTATTCCATTGATCTTCATCTCTGTTTTGATTCCAGTACCATGTTGATTTTACTACTGTTGCTTTGTAGTATAACTTCAAGTCAGGGATTGTGATGCCTCCTGCCTTGCCTTTGCTACTTAGAATTGCTTTTGCTATTCTAGGTCTCTTCTGGTTCCAGATAAATTTAAGGAGTGATTTATCATAAGATATGTTGACGGTATTTTTATTGGGATTGCATTGAATCTGCGTAACAGTTTTAGGAAAATGGCCATTTTCACAATGTTTGTTCTTCCTATCCATGAGCAAGGGATGTCTTTCCATTTTCTGAGATCATCTTCAATTGCTTTTTTCAGTGTTTTATAATTTTCCCTGTATAGGTCTTTGACTTCTTTCATAAGAGTAATTCCTAAATATTTCATTTTTTTGCTTGCTAGTGTGAAGAGTGTGGTTTCCCATATTTCCCTCTCTGTGATTTGTTGTTAGTGTATAGCAATGCTATTGATTTCTGAGTATTGATTCTGTATCCAGCTACATTACTGAATTTATTTATTATGTTTAAGAGTATTTCAATGGAGTTTAGGGCGTCTTCTATGTAGATTATCATGTCATCTGCAAACAATGATAATTTAACTTCATCTTTCCCTGTCTTTACCCTTTTTATTTCTCTCTGTTGTCTAATTGCTTGAGCTAGTACTTCCAGTACTATATTACATAGGAGTGCTGATTAAGGACATCCTTGTCTTGTGTCTGATTTTAAAGTAAAGGCTTTCAATTTTTGGCCATTTAGTATGATGCTGGCTGTTGGTTTGTCATAAATGGCTTTTATTATATTGAGGCAAATACCATGTATTCCAAATTTTTGTAAAGTTCTTATCATGAATGAATGTTGGACATTATCGAAGGCTTTTTCTGCAGCTATAGAAATTATCATGTGATTCTTACTTTTGGCTTTATATTGATATGGTGGATTACATTTATTGATTTACATATGTTGAACCATCATTGCATTCCTGTGACGAATCCCACTTGGTCATGGTGTATAATATCCTTGATAATTTGCTGCATCCTATTTGCCAATATATTATTGAGGATTTTTGCATCTGTGTTCATTAGGGAGATTGGTCTATAGCTCTCTTTTTTAGTTGGGTCTTTCTCAGGTTTTGGTACTAGAGTAATATTTGCTTCCAGGAATGACTTAGGAAGGATTGCTTCCCTTTCATTTTCATTGAGTAGTTTGAGGAGTGTCGGCATTAGGTCTCCTTTGTATTCCTTGTAGAATTCTGCAGTGAATCCATCTGGGCCTGGGCTCTTCTTTGTAGGTAAGAACTTAATTACATTTTCAATTTCATTAACAGAGATTGGGTTATTCAGCAGGTTTACGTCCTCTTGATCTAGCTTTGGTACTTCATATGTTTCTAAGAATCTGTCTATTTCTTCTGTGTTATCTAACCTTTGAGAGTAAAGGTTTTCAAAATTGGTGTTGATGATCTTCTGTATTTCTGTAGAGTCTGTAGTGATTTCACTTTTTTCATTTCTTATTGCATGAATTTGAGCTTTTTCTTCCCTTTTTTAAATAAGGTTGGCTAGGGGCTTATTGATTTTATTTATTCTTTCAAAGAACCACCTCTTGGATTCGTTGATTCTTTGTATTGTTTTCTTAGTCTCTATTGCATTGATTTCTGCTCTGACTTTTATAATTTCCTCTCTTGTTTTGATTTTGGGCTTGACTTGCTCTTCTTTTTCTAGTTGTTTAAGGTGTAGCATCAGATTATTTATTTGTATTCATTCTGTTTTCCTGTTGTGGGAACTCAGCGCAATAAATTTTCCTCTGAGGACGGCTTTCATTGCATCCCACAGATTCCAGTAAGTTGTTTCTGCATTTTCATTCTCTTGTAGGTATTGTTTAATTTCTTCTTTAATTTCTTCTGTGACCCACTGATTACTCAAGAGTGTGTTATTCAGTTTCCATGTGTTTGTGGGATTTTTGCAGTATCTTTTATCATTAATTTCTAATTTCAGAGCGCAATGATCCCATAACAGGCAAGGGATGATTTCAACTCTTTTGCATTTGTTTAAATATGTTCTGTGAGCTAATATATGGTCTATTTTAGAGAATGATCCATGTACTGCTGAGAAGAATGTGTATTCTGATGTTGTTGGGTGGAACATTCTGTATAGGTCTATCAAATCCATTTGTTCACAGGTGTGATTCAGTTCTGTTATTTCTTTGCTCATTTTCTGTCTGGTTGATCTGTCCCTTGGTGTCAATGGCATATTAAGGTCTCCTGTTACAATTGTGTTACTGATAATTTGAGTTTTCATTTCTTATAATAGTTGTTTTATATAACTGCATGCTCTGGAGTTTCGTACATATATATTAAGATAGTTATCTCTTTCTTTTGGAGTTTTCCCCTAATGATTATGGAGTGACCTTCTTTGTCCTTTATGGTCATGGTTGGTTTAACGTTCACATTGTCTGCAAACAGAATGGCTATTCCTGCTTTTTTTTAATTATTGTTGCATAAAGTATTGCTTTCCATCCTTTGACTTTCAGTCTGTGAGTATCCTTCTGGGTTAGATGGGTTTCCTGTAAAAAGCATATGGTTGGATTTTGTTTCTTGATCCATTCTGCTAGTCTGTTTCTTTTGATTGGTGCATTGAGTCCATTTACATTAATGGTTATAACTGTTAAACGCTGGTTTATTGTTGACATGTTATCTCTCTGCTTTTGCATCTTTATCTTTCTGTTCTATTTAATTATCTGCTTTGCTTAGTGGTTTTTTCCTTTGTGTATCTAAACTGTCTTTCAATATTTTTTGCAAGGTGGCTTGGTGTTCATGAAGTTCTTCAGCTGTTCTTTTCATGAAAGTATTATATTTCACCGTCAATTTTGAATGATAGTTTTTCAGGGTACATCAGTCTAGGTTGGAAATCATTTTGCTTTAGGATCTGGAATACTTCACTCCATGCTCTTCTTGACTTTACTGTTTGTGCTGGGAAGTCTGCTTGATGGTGATGTGTTTTCCTTTATAAGTGATCTTTTTTTTTTCTGACAGCTTTTAATAATCTATTCTTGTGTTGGATTTCTGGGATGGTGATTATTATATGTCTGGGTGTAGTTTCATTTTGGTTATGACTATTTGGAGTTCTATATGCTTCACTGATGCTGATATCGGTTTCTGATCTCATGCTTGGGAAATTTTCAGCTGTTAGTTCTCTAAATATCCTCTTGACATCCTTTATGTTGTCTCCTTCTTTTTCATTAATCTCTATCCATCTTATGTTATTTTTCTTTGCATCATCTTGCAGATGTTGAATTGTTATTTCCTTATTCCTTGTTATTTTTTAAAAGATCTTTCCTTTCCTGTTCACTAGCTGCAATCCTGTCTTCAAGGTCTGAAATTCTATCTTCACTTTCATTGAGGTGGTTTTTACAACTTTCTATGGAGTTTTTTATTTCCTGTATATATCTGTGCCTCTGCTTTATGTATTCTGTTTGTTTCTTATATTACTCATCTAGGGATTGTATCTTTTTGTTTAGTTCCTCAAATTTTTTATCTGTGTTTTCTTTAGATATATTCAGAATCTCTTTCATTTCTTTTATCATTTCTTCTTTTACCTGGGAGATTATTTCGAGTTTGAATTCCTTTAAAGCTTCCTGGAGGTACTTGTTAACTTCAGTAGCTATTATGTCCAATGTTTCAGGTGAATGGCATATATTGTCTTCTATATACTTCGCTCCTAGGGTTTCTTGAGATGGGCTGGAGGTTTGAGGTTGTAATTTGGTCTTTCATTTTGTCATCTTCCTATATTTCTGTGTTTCACGTGTTATTAGAAAGCTTCCTCAGGGTCTGTTGGAAATCCACTTCTATGTTCCCAGCTCCTGGGACTCTGGCACCCAGTTTCCCCAAGCCACTGGGCCTGTAGAACCAACGGACCTCTTGTGTCTATTTAGAACACTGTAGTTCCAGATAAGCTGGGCTCCAGGGACAGTGTACACCCACCTGCTTGCTGGAAGCTCCACAGTTCTCCAAGTGCAGCCAGAATGGGGAGGCGGATGTAGATGCCTCTAACCCACTTATGCATTTTACTGAACCCGGTAGCCTGGAGATTCCCAAACAGTCTGGGCTTGGGGCAGAGTGCTCTGAGCACTTACCACAGGCCACGGGGCCTCTGGAACTGGTGATGATCGCCTGCTTGCGGAGGTATCCACAGTCCTCCATACACACGTGGAGGCAGATGCAGGCACTGCAGATCAGCCCAGCTCTTCCTCTGCACCCAGATGATGCGGTGCAGGAGTCCCAAATAGGCTGGGCTCCGGGGATAGTGTACACCTGCCTGCTTGCTGGAAACTCCATAGTTCAGATGTTGTGTTTTTATACTATGGAATATTACTCAAGCATATTAAATGATAAACTTGAGAATTTTATGGGTAAATTGATCCCACTAGAGACCATACTCATAAGTGAAATAAAGCAGACAAACATGTAAGTTTCATCTTGTCTCCCAGGTGTGAGAAACTGAAAGAGTAAATAAGGTCCAAAGTGCACAATACATATTGTGAAATGCAAAGAAATTGTCCAAAAGGAAAAATAAACTAGGATGGGGGAAAGAGAAAAGGAATGAAGGGAACAGGAAAATAAATAGAAAGTAGTTGTACTACTAGTTTCTCTTAGTTCTTTGCAATGAAAATTGTGTACTAATTGTTTGGAGAGTTTTTTAAGCCCCAAACTGTACGCTGATTGACTACGTTAAAGTTACCAATAGTCATTGTATTAGCTGTTGTTTTTCTGATGTTATTTTTTTTATGAAAGATTTTTAAACTCATGCAACTACCAAAGGTTTATCAGCACATATAAAGGGTTTGGCTAACAAAGGTGGTATTGCATGATATTTTGCTCTAGATTTCAATACCAGTCCTCTTTCACCAAGTATGTGGCTTTCTTTTAGTTCTTCTCCTTCCATTCGTTATCTATAGAAATTTCAGCATATAGATCATCTTTCTCTGCTTTTAACAAGACCTGCCTCTGAAAAACTTCCAGCTTTAACAACATCAATCTCATGTGAATTTTTATCAAAGTCAAACCCACCTCAACATTATTACTCATAAATAATGCATTGATTGAGATGAATAGAAAACCTAAACACTGTCGAAATCCTGGGAAATTGATCCTGACAGGTCTGTCCTACCAGTTATCTTTCAGGATGGCAACTGAGGTGTCTGATTTTTGGCGACTTTTCCCTGGGTCTCCCCACACTTGTTATAAAATTCTGTTTTATTTTTTATAAAAAATAAAAATGTACACATTAATTAAGAAACAATGATAGTATTTTAAATTTCATGAAATTCAAATGTGGTATTTTATTGGCTGGAATTTAGTCTACTGCTTGGACAAATACTGAGGTTTGTAGCAAATGTTGCCAATAATGGGAAACAAAAAGAAAGCAAGTCTTGCCACAGTGTGGAGAAAACTGGCAGGAATAAGGAAGAGAAAAAGCAGTGAAGAGCAGCTTCCATATTCGTGCCAGGGTTTTCTCTGCCGCCCCCCAAGGTAGGGGACGTGTGACCACGTGCTTCACTAGAGCCAGACATAAATTTACACAAAATCTAACCTTTAGCAAATTTCAGGAATCTGTTTACAAAGTCCTTCTACTTGGTGCATTTGAAGATTGTAATTACTTCATTAATTAATCAAATCTTGAAAGCCCGCTGCTCAGCAAGGGAGAAGTAGGGACCCTGATCAGAATCTGCCTCCCTAGCCCTAAGTCTGGAAGGCGTATCCAGCTGAGGGTCACAGGCACCCCTGCAGCTTGCATAGCATCAGTGGTCCTGGACCTGGCTTGGACTTGGAGGCTCTCACAGGCAGACTGTAGCGCACACCTGAACCTACAGTGTGTGCTGGGACTGTCCCCACACAGAATTGAGGGGGTCCCTGAGGCAGAGGAGGGGATCTCTCTCCACCCCCCAGAGTAGGTTTGTTGGGCACAAAATGAATTCAGGGACATCGGGACATGACAGCGAGAGGCAGGAGATCTGTGGGGCAGAGTAGGCTGCAGAGAGTTCAGGAACGGCACGCAGCCATGGGCAGCTGGAGAGGGTGCTGCTGAGGGTGTTCACAGGGGCACTCAGGGAACCATGCTGCTGGCCCTTAGTGTCAGCAGACTCAGCTTGATCCTACCTCAGTCCAGCTGGGAGCTCTGCAGGGATCTGCATGGCCTGCCCACAGCTCCCTTTGCAGACTGAACCTTCCTGCTTGGAAGGGTGCAGGCTGGGCTGGCACCCTGGGGTTTCCACTCCCCACTGGACAGGACACTTCATCATGGGGCAGCTGCAGGGCTCTGCCCACACTGGGATCTGAGGAGGTGCTAGGATTGTGCCCTGCTCTGGAGATGAGTAGCTGGATCTCCTAACAGCACAGACAGCCAGCTTTCCAATGTCCCTGCAGGTCCTGAAAACTACTTTCATTTTTCCTATCCTGATGTCTTCCCTCAGGCTTGAGGGATGTAAGAGAGGCTATGAAGGCAAGGTTGGAGGGCTCTAAGACACAGGAACTCCATGTGGTGGATGCCTGCGTGTGCAGAGCTGAGCGCCAGGGAGTGGTGTGGAAGGAAGGCAGAAGTGCAAGCTCTGCTCTGCCGCTCTTGGGTGTCTTCAGGCTTAGCCTCTGCATCTCTGTTACAGCATTGAACACAGTGGGAAAATTCAGAGTCAGCCTTGGAGACAAAGGTCAGAGAGACTCAGCAAAGTCAGTGTGAGGTATCTTAAAGCTGAGGATTTTTAAAGAACTATGGTAGAAGCTGACCTTTCTCAAAAATTAATGACTGTCCAAAGGTATCAACCATTATTAACCAGCTTCTTACACATTCTCACAATTCACTCACAGAAAAACAATGGAAATTAGTCTAAATCCAGGACAGCCCAGAAGTCTCCCCAGGATGAGAGCACAGAGAAGCACATTTATCTTGTTCACATGTGGACTGGTTCAGGGGAACAAGTACTTGGGAAAAGACAAGATAAAATTAATAATACCACATATATGTGGTATTATTAATTTTCCAGGAAAATGGCCAAAGCATATTGTTTGTCATGTTAGTCTATGTCTTTCTTTTTCTGTTTAAAAGTATTTTTATTTTTAATTTGGCTAAATGTTCCTTGATTTAAAAATTGTATGCAGGTTTGGTATTTTGTTGTTTATAAGTTTCTTATCACCAAATTGTGCACAGGATATCCATGATTTTGAAAAAATTACTTTGATCACATGCAAGTGGTAGGAAAGAAGATCAGGTTTGCTCTGCATACAACTGTTTCCCTATAACATGTCTTAAAGCATTTAGCCATGTTAAGAGCTACATAGAAAGAAAACATCCAAGTGTAAATAAAACTTTCCAGTTTTCCTTTGGTAACTTTCAAGCAGCAACGATTAAAATTGATAGAATTTTCGGCGTGGCTAAAAAGATAGAAATATGAAATAAAGTGGCCTTTATTCCAAGAACACAGAGAGAGAAACCCTGACCACTGAAGTCTGGCTTTCTCTCTCTGCTGGAAACCTGGTGTGGGCACACATCCATAGCTTAGGTTTGGGATGGAGCCTAAGGGACATTACTGAGGCACAGGTAGCCAATTGAAATTTGTTTCTCACCACAGGTAAATTGCCTAGGGGTGGGAAAGGTGACCTTCTGCCTCCCACCACTGCAGCGTCCCCTTTAGGGAAAAATCCTTTCAAAAATGACTTCATGCCATGCATTCAGTTATGTAAGAAAGCATCTTAAAAGTGGCTGATCTACCTCTCCCGTGAAATTTTTCACATAACAACAAGTTAAAGTAACAAATAGTAATTTCTAAGGAAAATAGGTAAGATCCGTCAGCATAAAGGATGCAGTACCTGCAAGAACTTAGCATTAGCAGTTCTGTAACACATGTGGTACTGCTATCTTTTTCTGTTAGTTCACAGGCTAAAAGTTGCTGCTGGATCCGTGTTACACTTAGTAGCTGGAGTTTAATACAGTTCAGGTTTTAAAAGACTTCATTTGTGTTAAAAGCAAAGATCAATGAAACTAGACAAATGTATGAGAAGAAAAGTAATGAGACTCTGTGAAACTCATCCCAGTAGCTGCCTGTATAAGCCTTCTAGAAAGGACTGGTTGTTGAAGTTCCCATTGGTGCCCTGTTTGAGAAGCAGTCTTTGGTCTAGAAATCTACATGCATAAGTCACACATGTGTTTCCTTAACAGTTTGGTGTATTGTTGCCATGTAATAGGTATACAGAGTTGCACTGAATTATTTTCTTTCACTTTCCTTTATTTCTGTAGGTACACTAAAGCTGGTTGGAAATAATGACAGCTCCCAAGGAAACTTCATCCTGCTGGGCTTCTCTGCCTACTCTCCACCTGGAGAGCATGCTCTTTGTGGTCATCCTGCTAGCCTATCACCTGACCCTGCTGAGCAACTCCACTATCGTCCTGGTACCCTGGCTGGACCCCCATCTCCAAACCCCCATGTACTACTTCCTCACCCACCTGTCCTTGCCTGACACCTCAGCTTCACCACCAGCTCCATCCCTCAGCTGCTCTGCAACCTGTGTGGCCCAGACAACACCATCAGCTTCGTGGGCTGAGCCCTCCAGCTCTTCCTGTTCCTGGCTCTAGGAGGAGTGGAGTGCCTCCTCCTGGCTATCATGGCCTATGACTGCCTCATTGCCCTCTGCAAGCCCCTGCACACATGGTTACTATGCTTCCATAGTTCTGTGTGGGTTAATTGTCATTTGGTGGGTGATCTGGTTTGGGAAACTCATTGTCTATGTTTAGAGAAGCAAAAGGCCTTCAACACGTGTGGCTCCCACCTTATGGTCGTGTTGCTCTTCTACAGAAACATCATCTACGTGGACATGCAGTGGGGGAAGAGCTCGCAGGACCGGACCCTCTTCTACAACCTCTTTGTCACCTTCTTCTAAAACATCTTCACCCCGCTTCTGAACCCCCTCATTACACTCTCAAGAAGAAAGAGGTGAAGGGGACTCTGAGAAGGCTGACTTTGGCAAATCAAAGTACACAAAATAAATAACAATCCAAAGGAGAGTTACAAAGCTCTGCATATGTGAGAACATCATGAAAACTGTCATTCAAAATCTAGCGTTGTGATGTCTCCCCCTTGCTGTTGTGTGCCAGAACTGCTTTTGCTCTTCTGGGGCTCTTCTGGTTCCCCTTGGATTTTAGGCTGTTTCTTTAGTTCTGTGAGAAATGCTGTTGTTATTTAGATCGGTATTGCATTGAATCAGTACATCAGTTTTGACAAATGGCCCTTTCAAATGTTTCTTCTGCACTTACAGGAACTGAGGGGATCTTTCCATTTTCTGTGCATTTTTATCTCCTTTTTCAAAGAACTGTAATTATTTTGTACATCTTTCACTTCCTACTTAGGGTTAATTCCTAGGTATTTGATTTTCCATTATATTATCGTGAACAGTATTTTATATATTTTGTATCAACCTATCATTAATTTTGTTCATATGGTTCCCAAAATATTTCCCATATTAATCCTTAATTTAGTGAAGTTTTTTCTTAATAGCTTTATACTACTAAAGAATTTATTGATATGCAAAATCTGACTGACAGTTCATTTATCTGTTTACGTTGTACTTTCTTTTTTTAAATTTTATTTAAAGAGAAAAATAAAAAACCATTCAAGAGAATTACAGTATTACAGGGTATTTAGAACTGACTAACAGAAAATGAACAATGGTTTCTATATTATCTCCTTGTCTACAAAAGTTTTTGTTTGTACTATCTCATATAGTAAAATCCAATAAGATACAACATGTTAAGACTGATGGAGACATAAGAACAAAAGCTTGATGGGACTTCAAAACAAGATGATATTAAATCGGCACTAGATATAATGATGGCTTGTTTTCTTCAAAATACCTGTTCATACCATCACAGACAATAAAATTAAAAAAAAAACCGGAATAAAACCATTCCAATTAATGAATGAAAACATTATAAGGCTTCAAAGAAATATAATGGGGAATCATGATTACCATATACTTTTATGTATTGTTATCAATTCTTACACCAGGGAAACTATTCAGTATTTATACATGTGGGTTTGATTTATTTCACTTATGAGTATGGTCTCAAACTGAGCTCATTTATTTATAAATATCTCAGTGTGATCATTCTTTAATAGCTGAGTGGTACTCCATTGTATAAAAATACCACAACTTTTTATCCATTCCTCAGTTGATGGACACTTAGGCTGTTTCCAAGATCTGGCTATTACAAATTGTGCTGCTATAAACATGGGTGCACATATTGCCCTGTGGTATGATGCTTTCAGTTCTTCTGGGAATATGCCTAAAAGTGGAATAGCTGGAATAAATGGGACTTCAAATCCCAGGTTTTGAGAAATCTCCAGACTGACTTCCACAATGGTTGCACCAGTCTACACTCCCATCAACAGTGCAGGAGAGTTCCTTTTCCCCACAGCCTCTTCAGCATTTGTAGTTGGTGTTTTTCTTGATCCTGTCCATTCTTTCAGGAGTGAGATGGAATCTCAGAGTGGTTTTAATTTGCATTTCTCTAATGAGTAATGATGGTGAACATTTTTTCATGTATTTATTTGCCATTTGTATTTCTTCATCTGAGAAGTGTGTATTAATCTTAGATGTCCATTTTTGGATTGGATCTTTGAATTTTGGGGGCCTGATTTTTTTTTTAATTCTTTGTATGTTTTAGACAGAAGTCTTTAGTCTGAGGGATAATTCACTAAGATTTTTTCCCAGTTTGTGGGTTTTCTTTTCACTATGCTGCAGATTTCTTTTGACATGCAGAAACTTTTTAATAATAACTGATCCCAGTTATTGATTCTGGGAAGTATTTCCCTTGCGGTTTCAGTCCTGTTCAAGAATTCTCTATCAATATGTCTTCAAGGTTTTTACCCAATTTGTCTTCCAATAGATTTAGTGTTTCTGTTTGATCTGTTTAGATTTTAAGTTACTACATGGTGATACATATGGGTCTAGTTTTAGTTTTAGTTTTCAGCATATGGAGAGCTAGTTTTTCCAATACCATTTATTAAAGAGAGTGTCATTCTTCCAGTGAACATTTTTGGCCCCTTTATCAAAGAAAAGGTGGTTGAGTATGTTGGTAGTTGTGTTTGTATCTTTTAGTCTATTCCATTGATCTTTAGCTCTGTTTTTATTCCAGTACCATGCTGATTTTACTACAGTTGCTTTGTAGTATAACTTCAAGTCAGGGATTGTGATGCCTACGGCCTTTTCTTTTCTGCTTAGAACTTTCTTTGATATTCTAGATAGCTTCTTGCTCTAGATGAATTTTAGTAGTGATTTCTCTAGATCTATGAGGTATGTTGATGGTATTTTTATTGGGATTGCATTGAATCTGTATAACAGTTTTGGGAGAATGGCCATTTCACAATATTTATTCTTCCTATCCATGAGCAAAGGATGTATTTCCACTTTCTGAGATACTCTTCAATTTTTTTTTTCAATGTATTGTAATTTTCCTTGTATAGGTCTTTCACTTCTTTTGTGAGAGTAATTCCTAAATATTTCTCTTTTTTTGGTTGCTAGTGTGAAGGGTGTGGATTCTCTTATTTCTCTCTGTGAACTTGTTGTTAGTGTATATGAATGCTATTGATTTTTGTGTATTGATTTTGTATACAGCTACATTGCTGAGTTTATTTATTATATCTAAGAGTCTTTCAACAGAGTTTTGGGTTCTTCTATGTAGAGTATCATGTCATCTGCAAACAATGATAATTTAACTTCTTTTTTTCCTGTCTTTACCCCTTTTATTTCTGTCTCTTGTCTAATTGCTCTGGCTAGTATTTCTAGTACTATATTAAATAGGAGCGGTGATATGGGACATCCTTGTCTTGTGCCTGATTTTAAAGCAAAGGTCTTCAATTTCTGGCCATTTAATATGATACTGGCTGTTGGTTTGTCATAAATGGCCTTTATTATATTGTGCTAAAGACATATATTCCAATTTTCTATAAGTTTCTTATTATAAATGAGTGTTGGATCTTATCAAAAGCTTTTTCTCCATTTATAGAAATGATCATGTGATTCTTACTTTTGGTTTTATTAATTTCTTGGATTACATTTATTAAACTATGTATGCTGAACCATCCGTGCATGCCTGAGATGAATCTCACTTGTTCTTGGTGCATAATCTTCTTGATGATTTGCTGCATTCTATTTGCCAAAATTTTATTTTGGATCTTTGCATCTGTGTTCACTAGGGGGATTGGCATGTAGTTCTCTTTTTTAGTTGGGTCTTTCTCTGGCTTTCGTACTACAGTAATATTTGCTTTTAGGAATGACATAGGAAGGATTGCTTCCCTTTCAATTTCTTTGAAGAGTGTGAGGAGTGTCAGCATTAAGTCTTCTTTGCACTTCTTGTAGAATTCTACAGTGAATCTGTCTGGGCCTGGGCTTTTCTTTGTAGGTAATGACTTAATTATGTTTTCAGTTTCATTAATATATATTGGGTTATTCAGCACTTTTACATCTTCTTGGCCTAGCTTTGGTACTACATATGTTTCTAGGAATCTATTTCTTCTGTGTTATCAAACCTATAAGAGTAGAGGTTTTTGAAATAGGTGTTGATCTTCTGTATTTCTACAGAGTCTGTAGTGATTTTGCCTTTTTCATTCCTTATTGCATGAATTTGAGCTTTTTGTTACCCTTTTTTAATAAGATTGGCTAAGGCTTATGAATTTTATTTATTCTTTCAAAGAACCAACTCTTTGATTCATTGATTGTTTAGATTGTTTTTTTTGTCTCTATTGAATTAATTTCTGTTATTGTTTTTATAATTTCCTCTCTTCTTTTGGCTTTGGGCTTGACTTGCTCTTCTTTTTCTAGATGTTTGCTCTTCTTTTTCTTATTTGTTTACTTGTATTTGTTGTTTTCCTGATATGTGAACTCAGTGCAATATATTTTCCTTTGAGGACAGCTTTCATTGCTGTCCAAAGGAATTCATCCGCAGATTCCAGAAAATTGTGTTTGTATTTTCATTTGCTTGTAGGTATTGTTTAATTTATTCATTAATTTCCCCTCTGACCCTCTGATTGTTGAAGTGTATTATTCAATTTTCATGTGATTGTGGGATTTTTGCAGTTTCTTTTAACATTAATTTCTGGTTTCATGGCAGTATGATCTGATAACATGCATGGGATACTTTCACCTCTTTTGCCATTTATTTAAATATGCTCTGTGAGCTAATATATGATCTATTTTAGAGAATGCCCCATGCACTTCCAAAAAGAATGTGTATTCTGATGTTGTGTGGAAAAATCTATATGTGTCTATCAAGTCCATTTCTTCACAAGTGTGATTCAGTTCTGTTATTTTCTTTTTCACTGATTTTCTGTCTGGTTGATCTGTCCCTTGGTTTTAGTGGTGTGTTAACGTCTCCTGTTATAATTGTGTTACCACTAATTTGGTTTTTCATTTCTGTTAATACTTGTTTTATATAGCTGGGTGCTCTGGAATTTGGTGCATATATATTTAAGATTGTTATCTCTTCCTCTGGAAGTTTTCCCCTATGTAATGACCTTCTTCATCTCTTCTGATTGTTATTGATTTGGGGTTCACATTGTCTGCAAACAGAATAGCTACCCCAGCTTTTTTGGGGTGGTGGGCTGTTCCTGTTGCATGAAATACCATTTTCCATCCTTTGACTTTCAGTCTGTGAATTTCCTTTTGGGCTAGATGAGTTTCTTGTAGACAGCATATGGGTGGATTTTTTTTTGCTTGATCCATTCTGGCAGTCTGTTTCTTTTAATTGGTTTGTTGAGTCCATTTACATTAATGGTTATAACTGTTATATGTTGGTTTATTGTTGACATGTTATCTTCTGCTATTGAATCTTTATCTTTCCGTTCTGCTTAATTGTCTGCTTTCCTTAGTAGCTTTTTCCTAAGTGTATCTAAACTGTCTTTCATTATTCTTTGCAGGGCTGGCTTGGTGATCATGAAGTTCTTCATCTGTTCTTTGTCATGGAAGTAACTTACTTCTCCATCCATTTTGAAGGACAGTTTTTCAGGGTTCATCTGTCTAGGCTGGAAATCACTTTCCTTTAGGATATGATATACTTCATTCCATCCTCTTCTTGACTTTGTTTGTGCTGAAAAGTCTGCTGTGATTCTGATAGGTTTTCCTTTATAAGTCATCTATCTTTTCTGACAACTTTTAATATTCTATTCTTATGTTGGATCTGGGATGGTGATTATTATATGTCTGGGTGTACTTTTATTTTGGTTATGGCTATTTGGAATTCTATATGCTTCACTGATCCTGAAGTCAGTTTCCATTCTTATGTTTGGGAAATTTTCAGCTGTTACTTCTCTAAATATCCTCTTGACATCTTTATGTTTTCCCCTTCTTTTTCATTTATCCCTGTCAATCATATGTTGTTTTTGTTTGCATCATCTTGCAGTTGTTGAATTATTTCCTAATTCCTTGTTATTTTTATAAGATCTTGCCTTTCCTGTTCATTAGCTGCAATCCTGTCTTCGACCTCTGAAATTCTATCTTCACTTTCATTGAATCAGTTTTTACAACTTTCAATGGAATTTTTGATTTCCTGTATGTCTCTTTGCATCTGCTTTATATATTCTGTTTGTTTTTTATATTGTTCATCCACGGATTCTACCTTTTTGTTTAGTTCCTCCTATTTTTTAACTATGTCTTCTCTAGATATGTTCAACATGTCTTTCATTACTTTTATCATTTCTTCTTTTACCTGGGAGATTCTTTCTAGTTTGAATTCCTTTAAAGCTTCCTAGAGTAGCTTCTTTATTTCAGTTATTATTTCAGATATTTCAGTTGTATGGCATATATTTTCTTCTATGTACATAGCTCCTACCATTTCTTGGGATGGGCTGGAGGTTTGAAGTTGCATTTTGTTCTTTTGCTTTGTCATTTCCCTATACTTCTATACTTCTATACTTCAAGTGTTGTTCCAAGGCTTTCCCTGCATGTGTTGGAAATCGTCTCCCATGCCCTATGCTCCTGGGACTGGGAAGTTGCTGAGCTAGTCCAGTTAGGCCTTCAGGCCCTCCTTTGTCCTCTTCAGTGTTTCAGGAAGCTAGGCAGCCACCTAACCACTGTGGATGATGGGTTGAAGCTCTCCCCGAGTGAAGACCAATGCCCTCGAACTCACTTCACCTACTCTCAAATCCTGTAATTGAAGAAGGTCACTGGAAGTAATATAGTTGACCCACAAAACCTCCCAAGGCTAGTCTAGTTTGCCTGGGCTCTGGCTGGGTCTTGAGCTCTGGAAGAGATAATCTTAAAGTCTCCCAGGGCTCAGGGTTGCACAAATTTATCTCCACTGCCACTGAGTTTCCTTGTTTGGCAGAAGGTCACTGGGCATGTCCTGGGCAGGCCTGAAACCTTCCACATGCAGTGGCTGGGATCTGGGTGGGTCCTTTTGCTCTGAAGAGATGTTCTTAAAGTCTACACTGTGCTGGGGATGGTGTGGATTCACTCCAGCTGCCAGCTGAGTTTCCTGGTTTGGGGAGCTTCTTTCATTTTTTTTTATCATTTCTTCTTTTACCTGGGAGATTATTTCTAGTTTGAATTCCTTTAAAGCTTCCCAGAGTTGCTTCTTTACTTCAGTTGGTATTATTTCTGATATTTCAGGTATATGGCATATATTTTCTTCTATGTACATAGCTTTTAAGGTTTCTTGGGATGGGCTGGAGGATTGAGATTGTAATTTGGTCTTTCTTTTTGTCATTTTCCTATATTTCTGTGTTTCAAGTGTTAATCCAAGGCTTCCCCAGGACCTGCTGCAAATCCTCTTTTATGCCCTCAGCTCCTGGGACTCTGGCCACCCATTTCCCCAGATTGAGAGAGGGTCACTGGGAGTGGGTCAGGCCAACTCAAGACCCACTGAGCTGGGCCAGCGCAAAAGGAAGCTGCGAAATTCCCTGTTCAGGGCTGAGCGAGGGTCCCAAACTAGCTGAGCTTGGTGGGGGGGGGGTGCGGGGGCACTCACCCTAGGCTGCCCAGGCTCTGGAACAGATGGCGCTGGCAGGCCCAGAACTCCAGAGTCCGCCAAGCCTGGCAGGGAGCAAAGGGAGACCTATGCAGGACCATACAAAACCCCTTACATTGTACTTCCAATTAAAGTGTTAGAGTATCTCATTACAGCACCTAGTGTGATGGTAGTAACAAAGGGTTTAGTATCCAGTTTTGTCTTTTAGTTACATTCATTTATTTTTATTATTCACTTATAATAAGCTATCACACATTCAATGATTTATATTTAATCATGTATTAGAATGATCTATTTTTCACAATACACTTAATTTTCATTTAAATGTCTTAAATTATTATATAATACATTGACAAATTCAAAATTTTAGCATTTAAAATGCTTTAGCAACCTAACTCAATAATCCCAAGTTCAAATACAGAAATGCAGATGTGTATGTATTTTGAATAGGAAAATGGGTAGTAGCAAAACTAATTTAATATTAAAATCAATCTTTTTGTAGTCTTAATCATCAGTGAGATGTTTTTCCTTCAACCAATAGTGTATAGGTGTAAAGAATTATTTTTCATCTTATAAGATATTCAGTGTTTTATGCTTATAACATATTTTTTCACTCATACATTCATTCAAAATTTCATCAGTGTTTTTGAAAAGTCTGTGAAGACTGGCATTAAACACATATGATAAGAACAAATAGGTGGAATTGGAGAACACTAGTAAATATCTTTTATACTTAAGCTGAATTAAAGATTTAATTGGTTAGTTTCCAGTTTTGCTTTTAGGTGCGTTCCATAAACCAGACTAATTATACTGAATAAGACAATTAATCATCTGAACAGTGCAGTGTTCTTACCATCATGTCTATTTCCTTCAGAAGTATCAGGTTCAAAATTATTACTTTTTACAGATACCTTTTAGTTTCCTCAAAATAGCACCAGGAATTGTTGAGAAAGAAGACTATGTATGAAAACATGTACAGTGTTGGATCTTTTAAGTCCAGATATCAGGACCACACATTACTACCACACATTACTAATGAACTAAGGAGATGAAATGATACAAAATTCTTCTACCAAACAACTGCAGAGGCAAATGCAGTGTTTCCTGCCCATGTCCACAAGGAAAAGTCCCCTGTTTGACACTTTTCTCCTATAGATAGGCAGTTGCTTAATTATTTCATTGTAAAAGCTATAAAATTAAGTAATCTGTCACTTTGAAAAGAAACAAAAATATTGATCAGTCACATTATAGATCATATCAGATATTTCACAGAGATTTAATCTGAAATGTCACTCTTCACAATGGGAAAAGTATCTTCAATAAAAATATTGCAGAGAAAGATATGTATATGCAGGCAAGATGAATGTAGTCACATATATAATGCCACATGCAAAAATCAGGTCAACTTTATAAAAAGTTTATAAAAACTTGAAACTGTAAAACTAGTGGAAGAAAATCATAGGTTACCACTCCTTGATATCTCTCATGATAAATTCTTAAAGGTGATTCCAAAGCAGAAACAACAAAAGCAAAAACACTTTCATGACTGTGTTAAATTAAAGCTGCTGTGCATCAAAGAGAAGAGATAACCTATGGAATGGGAGAAAATGGTTGATATTCAAAATACACAAGAATCTCAAACCAAAACAAGGAAGCAAAGCATGAAGCAACTGAATACACATTTCAAAAAAAGACACAAAAATTCCAATACATTAAAAATTGTTCATTTATTATTCATCAGCAAGGACATACAGCTACCCCTAATTTAATGACTACCTGGTCAGTGACTACTGATGGACAACCTGCATTCAGGCTTCTGACACAGGCAAGCGGGCAGCAGTGTGACCTCATGGCTGCTTCTCCCACTTCTGTATGCATGAAAACTCCACAATTTTCTCACTGAATGTGCTGTCTGCAGTGTACTGACCACAGCATGTTCTTAGAATTGAACACAGCTGTGTTAGAACAGCAGCTTGGATCCAAATATTGAATGGTTTGTGGAAGTGAAATGGCAAACGATTGAGCCTTTATGATGTTCTCCTGTTTGTGAAGAAAAGGATAAACGGACAAAGCAGATCACACTAAGGGGTTCTTCTGAAGAGCTATGTTCACAAAAGCTACTGTTCTTCTTTCCTTCTATTTCCTCATCTCCCTTAATGGGTCTCCTGCTCATGGTGATGAGGATGACACAGAAGAGAACATTAAAGGACTGGATGACTAAAAAACATTAGCTAGAATACTTTTTGTACAGTTCCCTATGTGTTGTTTATAGAACCTCAATGTACTTTTTGTACAGTATTCCTGGCTTACACAGTACTATACATTTTTTCCTGATTTTGCTATGCAGTACAGTACTGTAGTTTTATATTCAGTTATATATTACAGTACTACATATTTGTAAGAGGCACATACAAGCAAAGTCATCCAGTTGGTCTCTATTTTGACATTTCTTTGTTCTGAGTACTGTAATAATATACTGCTGTATTATATATGGGATTTCTCATTTAGGAACCAATTCAATTAATGACTGGGTTGCAGGAACAGAACTCAGTTATTAAAAAAGAATGTTCCTACAAATTAGTAAAAATGAGATATTAATTCCAACATATCAAGATATATATTACCAAAGTAACAAAAATGTGTTGATGAGGACACATTTTATAAGTTGGCAACAACGTAAGTTAATACAGCCATTGAGTAAAACAGAACAATGATTTCTCAAAAACTAAAACTGGAACTACTGCAGATTTTTAAATCTCACCCTGGGGTGCACAGGATTTTAAATCAGAATGTCAACGAGATGTCTGTTTTTCTATATATCTTTTAGCTCTGCTCAAATTAGCTGTGACATGAAATCTAAGAATCAATTAAGGGGCATGTGGATTAATAAAATGTAGTATGTATACATGATATACTACTACACAGCTTCTTAAAGGAGATGATATTTCAATACATTGTGACCACATGGATACAACAAAAGACAGCACGTTAAATAAAGTAAGTCAGATACAGAATCCCAAACTCCACGTTATCCATATATGTAGTATGAAATGCCAGCTCTCATAATCAAAGAGCAGGATGGCGATTAGCATTGCCATCTCAGGAGAAGAGGGTGTGACTAGAAAGATACTGTTCACTGAAAGAGTGAATCAGTTATACAGGGAGATTATTTTCAAGAAATTCTAGAACATGGTGAATATAATGTACTTTGTACTTCAAAATTGCTATGAATCTATTTCAAACTTTTCCACCCCATACAAATAAATATGGGGAGTAATACATCTTTAATGACCTTGCATTAACTATTTAGAATATTTACATCTATAAAAATATCATATTTCATATTATAATATATTATTGGTAAATTATGCAACAATATTAAAGATAATACTTGCATTTTTGTGTTGAATAAAGTAGCAGGCAAATATATAATGAGTCAATTCATATGTCTAATTCTTTTTACAAAATTAAGAAAAAACTCTTTAGGATAAATCTTTATTATACTTTGTATTTGAAACATTTCCAATAAATTAGTGACCCTTAATATATTTTGTACCAAATAACCCCTTTAACTGTGCATTCTCATTATCTTTCAATTTTATAAATGAATAAATGGAGGAAGTACAATATCAGTAAAACACTGAAGGCAATCAAGAAGACATGGAGCCAGGAAACACATAGCCTTGTTTTTCCTCTAGAGAGACAGTTATGAAGTTATGAACTTGGATCCATTCTTGAGATCATCAATCTTGCAAAATGGTGAAGGACATGAGTTAACAGCCTTGTTCAAGAAGTACAAGACTTTAGTGCCAGAGAGAGGAGCATTAGTGGGAGCCATTCACACATTCTCAGATTAGGGTGGCATCCAGGTGAAAAACCAAGATCACCTCACATGACCTATCCTGTCATCATATTTCCAAAGATTGACTCATAATTCAATAACCCATATTCAAAATATTGAGTGACTTGTACTTTACAAAATAATGCAGGCTGTACAGATTTAATTCTGGTAAATCTTTATAGAGAAATAGAAGTTTAAATAAGGGAATCTGGGAAATGATCTCCTAATCTAGTATCATGAGAGTACACTGATTTCATAAACAGTAGCATAAAATACAACTCCATTAACCCACTTTATGCTATGAGTATAGAATACTATTAACCCACTGTGTACTATGGAACATGTTATTTCAACATTTGTGATGACTGGATTAAATTCAAGTGTGATGGTGTGTTGGCTTCCCCTGAGCTGTGATCAGTCACAATGAGGAGCTGAAAGCACAGAATGCCTGGCGAAGGCCCCAAGGGCATGCGATGCCTGAGGTACACCATGAGGGCATGGAGGCTGGAAGTAAACAGGTGATCCTGCTTTGAGAACACAGGTATAGGAAGCCAGCTCGTTAAGCAAAGGGGCATACAACAGATGTATACATTGCACAGGTGGGCCAGTCTCTTCTTCCCATCCAGGAGGAAGGGCTCCACCTACCACAGCTTTCTGTCTCTGTCTTTGTTTTCTTCATCCTCTCATCATTCTTTCTCCCAGTAAATCAGAGACCTCTCAGGAATATGACATATGGCACCTGAACAAGGATGGGGTAAGAAGAAGTGGAAGGTGAGGGGACACTTCTCAATGAGCATGCAAAATGTGGAGGAATGGACTATTAGTGAATCCACCAGGTGTTAAGCTTGGGATAAAAGAAAGAGAGACAAACAGACACACACACACACACACACACACACACACACACACACACACACACACACACACAGATCAGCCAGAGGAAGAAATGGGTCCACGAGGGACAAAGAGAGAGAAAAATGAGTCCATTAAGGCCATAGGGAGAAAATCAGGATTGCACAAAGCAAATCAAAGACAAGTGTATTGATTTTATAAGGGTTTCAACATGGGATAGAGTGTTGTTAAAATCACATATATAGAAAGGATGCATATAGACATTTATAGAAATGTTCCTTGTAGGTGTGATTTCTGTACTTAACTTTACCTTTGAGGATTTGCATTATAGAGTGTTTTTATGGTTGTATGCTTGTGAAGATGACCGAAAGGGATTTGACTGGAAGTACCAGGTGCTGTGCGCAGGTCCAGGATAATTTCTGAGGAGACTTTCCTGACATTTAGAGATAGCAAGAAATTGACTTTGAGTGGCACAGGATGCACTTAATCTTGGTCCTAAATATCTACCAGGAAAGTATAATCATAAGGAAGAAAGTTATCCGCAGAGTCCTCCAAACACAGCTCTTCCAAACTGAACTGAATCAACTACAAAAACAGAAAATGGGAAGCCAGAGAACTAGGGATCATTCACATGTGAGGAGCCAAAAGCACAGAGCTCCCAAGGAAGGCCACAAGGGCACAGAGCTGGAGGTAAACATAAGTAAGAAGCAAGCTCATTAGGCAAATTCCTATGACTTCTGCATGTTTACTGAAATCTATAAGTTTTACATTGTTTTTCTTTGCATCATCTTGAAGCTGTTCATTTGTTATTTTGACTCCTTGTTATTTTAAAATGTTCTTTCCTGTCCGGATTGCTAGCTGTGATCCTGTATTCAAGGTCTACAAGCCTATCTTTAGTTTCACTGAAGGGGTTTGTCAGCTTTCAATGGAATTTTAATTTCCTTGATATCCCTTTGAATTTTTTTCATGCATTGTTTCTTATATTGTTCTTCCAAGATTTCCATCATTTTACCATGCTCCTGTATTTTTTTTTATCTATGTCTTCTCTAGCTATGCTGAGCAAATCATTTATTAAGGTTACCATTTCTTTCTTTACCTGAGAGATTATTTCTAATCTCATTTCCTCTATAGCCTCATGAATTTGTTTCTTTATTTTGCTTTCTATCTTTTGAGAAATTTCAAGTGCATGACTTCAAATGTCCTCTATTTTGATGTCTCCTCTACTTGTTTTTGGTGCACTGGGTGTTTGAGATTGCATTTTGCTCTTTTGTTTTGTCATTTTCACCTCTTGGGTTAATATTTTGGTCCTTTCAATTCAGCTAGTCTGCAGTGTCTTAGGGTCCTACTGTGTGGTTGATGTTCATTCAATTGATGGGTTCTGCAGTGCAGAGTGAGGCAAGTCCCCTGAATTCCTGCTGCAGGATTTTTGGATGCATCTTATATTCTTTCCAGGCTGACTATCCAGGAGTACTGATCTAAACTATCCTTTAGCTCCTATTGTCAGTGTGCATTCAGACTGTCCCAGGCTGCCTGATTCACATATCTACTGTGTGTGTCTCAGTCAGGCTCCTACTGTGTCACTAGGGGTCTTGTAGGGCCTTGCAGATTCCACCAGGTGGGGTGAGGTTGTATCAGTGCTCTTATCAACCCACCTGGAGTTCTCTGTATGGAATAAGGACTCACAATCTTGCCAGCTCGCCAAAGTCCTACAGTTGGGCCTGAGGTTTTCTGCAGTTCCTACTTACACATTGAAGTGCTCTACTTGAGGAGGAAGCTCACCACACTGTTCCCAGCCTGCCAAGGTCTTTCGTGTGTTGGGAGGAGTTGCCAAGGCTCCCAACAGCCCACTGCAGGTGGTGGAAGGGGTCAGTAATGATTGGTGGGCAGCTGAGGCTCCTCTTGGCAGCTTAGGTTTTCTGGGTGTGGGAGAAGGGGGTCTGATGATCCTGTTGGCTGCTGAGCTCTTTCAAGTGTCTAAATTATTTTTTAAATTCATTAATTAGTGAACTGAAAGACAATCTAAATATCCTTCTGTCTTTTGAAAAAGATATTCTTCCACAATTACATCTTACTCTTCAGAGTTAAATGAGCAGCTTTCTGGAGGTAAGAAGGCTCATTCACAGCAAAGGCAACAGAACTACCTAATTCCTGCTTGGCCAAATAATTGCAGAATTACTCAGAAATCCCTTGACAAACTTCCTATGAGTAATGTTGAAAAAAGAAACAGAATCCAGTCTCATTTATACTGCTTAAAGGTATGTGTTTTATTTGAATGTATTTAAGCATAAATTGCATTAATTTACTGATGTTCTCATGTTCTTCATTTGGGCTAATTCTGGGTAAGATAAATTACCCAGGTACTATTTCAGTGATATCTGCTGAGAATATGAACATGTTTATTTGCTATTATTTGTGTTACAGTGAATTTATTCCTCACCTCTAGTGCTCTGACTTTCTCTGTTTCCATCTTTTATAGTGATTCAACTCATTTCTGACACTTTCTATAAGTATTTGTAATATAAGAGCAATTCTAAATTCAGAGTAAGCATTGAGGTCAAACAGGCAAAAGTATTTGTGATGATGTTAACATCTCAAGAGGTTTCAATATGGAAATTGGTACAAGTGAAATAAATGTTAACATTTGATAAAACTACCTACAATCATTTGAAAAAGCAATTTAGTAAGACATTTATTTTAAGCTTGTGGGGCCAGAAGTAGTGAGTTCAATCTCAAATCTGTTTTTTTTTTTTTTTGTGAAGAATTGTCAAGGCTGATTTTTTTCTCTCCCAGATATCCTGAGCTTGGTTTATAAGTCAGTTTCAGTAGATACTGGTATTGATGTGTTTATCCTAACCTAAGTGTCTAATACATTACATGAGTGGAGCTACATTATTATGATTTGGGACTGGAATGCTCAGTGTTTAATATCCTGGTGAATATGTCATGCTCAGGGCTGTGCTTTCACACTGCTCTATGTGACCCTCTTAGTCAGGATTCCATCCAAATAGGACTGGGTTTTGGAAACGGGGTGAGGGATTAGTGGAGTCCCTGCACTAAGGAGTGTAAATAAGTCAAAGAAGGGAAAATTCATCTTCCTCAACCCCATAGCACTTAAAAGTGCATTAAATATATATATATATATATATATATATATATATATATATATATATATAATGCAAACTAGTGGGGATTGAGTGTGACAGTCCTTCTTGTGATCAGTTACTCTGGGCTAGGTGGAAGCAGCTTCTCAACCTGGCACTACCAGTAGCTGAATTGTGTCCAGACTGTTAGTGTAGTAGGAGAATTAGAAAAAAAAAACTGAGTTCAGGAAGATAATAATTCTATGTACAGCACCGCGTGTTACCTGCTTGCAGCCATTGCACCTGTGAAAGGTTAGGAAAACACTAGGGGACTTGATAACTCCAGAGAGATGTTACAGGATGACAAATGCCACTGCATTTATTTATCTTCTCAAACACCCAACAGTTCTTACTGAGTGGTGCTCAACAGACATCATAATTGCACACACGTGTTGTTCGTTTGCAGATGAAATCCATAAAAGCCTAACTTTTAGGGCACCTTTTAATATGTGACATTATCTGCTCAGGAACCTCACCCTGGTCCAACTCATCTGAGTGGGCAGTAGGCTCCACTTGCCCATGTACTTGCTGCTCAGTCAGCTCTTTCTCATGGATATGATGCACATCTCCAACACTGTGCCCAAGACAACTGTGAACTTCCTGATGAACACCAAGACCCTCACATTCTGGGGCTGTGAGATTCAAACATTTATGTTCCTGACCCTTGGTGGATTTGAAGCTTTTCTCCTGGGCTTCATGTCCTATCATTGTTATGTAGCCATCTGCCATCCTTTGTGCTATCTTGTTCTCATGAGCAAGAAGAATTGTTGCTCCCTGAACACATGTGCATGGTCCAGCAGTGCTGTCAACTCCTTAATACACACACTGTATTTTTTTTCCAGCTTCCCTTCTGTGGGTATCGGTTTGTTAACCACTTTTTCTGTGAAGTTCCTTCTCTGCTGCCACTGGCATGTGAGGACACCTCCCAGTATGAGTACACCATCCTCTTGAGTGGACTTGTTATTATGCTGCTGCCCTTCCTGGCCATCCTAGCTTCCTATGCTCAAGTGCTCACTGTCGTGTTCCAGAAGACCTCAGGCACAGGATGGACCAAAGCTCGTTCCACCTGTTCCTCCCACCTGATTGTGGTGAGTCTTTTTTATTATAACAGTCTGTGCACCTACACTTGGCCACACTGCTTGCATGACCCTGCCCAGGACAAGGTGTTGTCAGTTTTTATAGCATTGTCACACCTCTTCTGAACCCATTCATCTACAGCCTGAGAAACAAGGAGATCCTGGGGGCTCTGAAAAGACTGCTGGGATGATGAACATTGGTAGAGAAAATAGGGTTTTAGGAATAATTTAATAATTGGAGATGAGCAATTTAGAAAGTGCATCCTCAAATCTATCACGGAGGATGCAAAATAGATGTTCTTTGTAGAACCCGAGAAACTGTGCACTCATGACTTTACTACACAAAAGAGACTGAAATCTATTTTCAAAGTATGAATATTTTCAAATGCCCCTTTTTAACATTATTTTTTTATTTTAAGGAGAACCAAAAAACAGAAAAAAATCAAGAGGCAAACCATCAAAAAACAACAAAAGCAAAATAACAACAATTAATCTATTTGATCTGTCTCTTCATGACAATGTGATATTAAAGTCTTCCATTATAATGGTGTCATTGCTTATATGATTTTTCATGTCTATTAATCTTTATCTTTTATAGGTATATGCTCCAGAATTTGATGCATTTATATTTAAGATTGTTATATCTTGTTCTTGAAGTTTTCTTCTAATCAGTATCTAGTCACCTTCTTTACCTATTTTGATCATTCTTGATTTGAAGTTCATAAGGTCTGCAAACAGAATAGCTGCTCCTGTTTTTTCTGGGTTACTGTACCATGGGGTATTGTTTTCCATACTCTGACTGTGAGTATATGAATTACCTTTTGTGTCAGATAGGTGTCTTATATATAGCATATAGTTGGGTTTTATTTCTTGATCCATTCTACCAGTCTGCTTCTTTTAGTTAGTGATTGAGGCCATTTATTAATTATTATGACTAGTATATTGGCTTATTTATGTCATGTTATATTTTTGCTATGTTTCTTTAGTCTTCCTCTATGTTTAATTGTTTGCCTTGCTTGGTGATTTATTTCTGTTGATGTTCTTGAAACTGTAATCATTTTTGTCTCTATCTAAACTATCTTTCTGTAGTCTTGTAGGTTTGTTCAGTGATCCTGAAGTTCTTCAGCTGTTTTTTGTAGTACAATTACTTTATTTCTCCCTGAATATTGAAGGTTTCACAGGGTACATCAATCTGGGTTGGAAGGTATTTTCTTTTAGGATTTGAAGTACTATTCTCATATGCTCTTCTTGACTGGTTGTTTGTGTTTAAACATGTGCTGTGATTCTGATGGTTTTTTTTTTATAAGAGATCTGTGTCTTTTCTCTAACAGCTTTGAATATTCTGTTCTTATGCTGGATTTCTGGGGTCATGATTATTACATGCCTGGTTTTAGATTTATTTTGATTATGGCTAATTGGAGTTCTATACACTTCATTTATCTGTGTCAGTTTCTTTTCCCATGCTTGAGAAATTTTCAGCTATTACTTCTGTAAACAGTATTTTAATTTCTTTTGTGGTGATTCCTTCATTTTGTTGATACTTCTCATGTGTATATTGCTTTTATTGGCATCATTTACCAACTTTTGAATTGTTATTTTCTGGTTTCTTGTTGTATTTTAAAACACTTTCTTTTCTAGGTCACTAGTTACTATCTTGTCTCCATGGTGTTAGACTCTATCTTGATACTTGCTCAGGTGGTTTTTCCAGCTTGAAATCTTTGATTTCCTGGATTTCTATTTGAGTCTGTTTGATTGATTATAGTTCTTTCATATATTGTTCATTTAAGGTTCTCAACATTTTCCAATGCTCTATTTTCTTAACTATGCCTTCTTTGGATAGGCTTGACATTTATTTCATCATGTTAGTCATTTTTGTATTACATGGGAGATTATTTCTGATATGTTTTCCTTTACAGCTTCATGGAGTTTTTTCTTTGTTTAAGTTGTTCAATGTTCATAGAATTGTTTGCGATGGGCTGGAGGTTTGAGATTCAAGTTTTCTTTTGTTTTATTATTTTCCTGTATTCCTGCAGAGGAGCCAAATGCACAGTTCCAACTGCCTCCTGATTTATCATTGGTAGTCCATCCAGGAGGGTCTTTTCAGCTGGGTTAGGGTCACTGGGTGGGCCTTTCCAAGGCCCCATTGCAGTGCACTGACACTCACCAGCTGGCTGGGGTCACAGACCAGTTTTTTCCAGGCCCTGCACTATACATCAATAATCTCTTCATGGTTGGGGCTCCTGGGCAGGTACTTTGTCAATTGCCCTTTTCAAGGTCATGAAAACCAATCCATGAGATGTTAAATCTACCCAAACATTTAACATCAGGTTAATTTATGTAACAGAAATTTAATTGAGAGAAAAAATCCCTCATCCTTTCATAAACCCACCAGTATTTCAGGGATTTTTTATGTGACCTGGCCTTTGTTATAAGAAGTATTTACTTGGGAATAAAGAGGGGAAAAATCTGAAGAATTCTCCCCTGACTTATTTCCACCTGCCATCTAAATGACCTTTGGCTCAACACCCATCACTGAAAGAGCCATGGTGTGAGCATGCCTGTGTTGGCACACTCTTATCTTTTCTCTCTTCCAACGCTTGTGAGTGGTGCGTGCTCGGCAGTAGAGCACTGCAGACCTCCTCACACCTCAGGCCTGAGAGGACACCTGGTGCTACTTAGTGTCAACTTCTCTCTCTGACTCAGATGTCACTTGTTGAGTGTGTTTCTCCTAACTTAATACATTAGAGTGATGCCTTCATTAGAGTTTGACCACAATTTACTTGAAAAGTTTATAATGTTTATAGTTAAGTAATTTGAACTGTTCTCAAAAAATAAGTCTGATATTGTAAGCCATTCAGTATATTACAGGATGCTAGTGTATCCTGTATGTATGCCAGATGTAGCTGGGACTGTTTCTTAGTTTTATATTGAGAAATTCACAGGCTTAGAAAACCTTCTTGTATCAAGTTATTTTATCAACTAAGAATTTGTTTCAAATGGTTAACTATATAAAGCTTCAGAAAGATATTTCCTCATTAATACATATATATAAATGTACATATGCATGAAACTCAGTACTCTGAGAAGTTACCATCCCTAACTTCATATTGGTTGACAGTCAGGCCCATGGGGTAGGAAGCTCTCTGAGGAAACCTTCACTAAAAATCTGAGTACTGGACACAGCAGCTCATCTGTAGAATCTACAGAGTAGTGAGGCTTAAACATGAAGACATAATTGGAAACAACCTCTTTAATATAAAATTATTTTAGTATTATATTGTACAGTTAATGTATTGTGTGAGGCCAGCACCAGGAGAACCCTCTCCCAGGAACAGCACATTGTATAAGCTCACAACAGCTCTCCTGCGCAGGGGGATTCATGCAGGACTGGAAAGGGTAGATGGTTTCAGGGCAGAACAGGTTCCGCTGGAAGAGACTTCCTTAAGAGACAGAAGATGTGGCCACTAATAGAGCTGTGCAAAATGAAATAAGGAGAGACAGCAGCTCCTAAGATAGTGCAAGCTTATAGAGAGTCACCAGGTTGAGGTAAGACAGGAACTCAAGAAGCCTCCACTAGATCAAAAGCCTTGTAGACATTAAGAGAAGATCAAGGCTTAATATCAATCCCTGACTGGATACGGGGGAGCGGGAGGAGGAAGCTGGGAGAAAATGATCAAAGGCCAAGGAATGACTTCAGATGTCTGCAGATCCTTGTCACAAGCAGTGGGTGTGTTTGAGAACAGCTGTGTTCTGCTTCTATTGTGTTCTAGGTAGATAATCAGAAATCACAGTGGGATTCTTGTCTAAGGATCAGATCTTTGAGGAGAGCTGGTTTCTCACACACAAAGAAAACACAACTCTGAGGTTACTGAGATTCTGGTCAACTCAGACATCTCCTTAGCAACTAGGAGTGTTTCAATGTCAAACTTTACATTTTAGACATAGGAAAAATCTAAATTGTGCTGGTAGTACATACCACTTGCCTGGCATGAGTCTCCAGGCTCCATTTCCAATACAAAAAACAAAGTCTACAGATATTTTCTTTTTGCCAGGGTTTCTCCTGATCTTCTTACACACTTAATCTAAATTTCTTTTTAAAAATCCAAAGTATTTTATCACATTTTACATATATATTTTTGTACTAAGAGAAGAACAATTGTGGGAATTTTTTTTTTTCCAGTAGCTCTGAGGAAGCTGAGAATCTTGTAGAGGTTGAAAGCATCTAAGTAAAAAAAAAAAAAATTAGAAAAGAGAGGAGTGGAAATGCAGGTGTATCTAGTCACCTGTATGTATCATGCCTCCCATACCATCCTGGCACTGTACACTCAGACAGGGGTGCACATGCACACACACAAACACACGCACACATCTCTGCTCATCCATGCCCAGGCACAGGAACGTCCACATGGGCAGTATGCACCTCAGTCTGAAACTGGGCCCCAGTCTCCTCCCTCATCTTTGTCAGAGAACATCGCAGGCTTTCTGTTTGCATATAGCTGCCAAGTGCCCTTGCTTTCAGTCATCTTTTTTTATATGCGCTTCCTGTTGGGCATCCATGGGAATTTGCTAAGACCAACAGTCCTCATCTAGACATGGGAGAAAAATACAACTGTTGAAATACAATCTATTGAAATAAAATTCTTGCTAAGAAGTTATGAGACCCCCACGGAGAGCTCTCAGTTGTTCCTCAGTAAAGATTAATGCTTTCAGTATTTATTAGCGCTGTCAGTATTTTTACAAGTATTTCACTATCATTTAAATCAAGGTTCATATGTTTTCTTATGCAGGTAATTTATCCAGAAATATCAGTATTCAATTTATATTTTTGCCTTTTTACCCTGTCTTATTTATTTACTCTCAATACCTATTTACCGGTTTGAATATAAAGTTAAGATAGCCCTTTATTTAGGTTTCAGAGAATGTTATTATGATTTTTACCAGCAGTTTTACTTTTCCAGGCATTTATCTGTAAAATGGTATTTGGGCAATTACTCAATATTTAAGTTTTTCTTAGGAAGTAGAACAGCATTATACCAACTATAGTTATAACAGTTACATATGTTAAGTAATCCTTTATTGCTAGGCAGACATATTCTACTGTTTTCTTAAAACTCTCAGGCTGGGGATTTAGCTCAGCAGCATAACTGCCTGGCTGGCAAGCATAATGTTGTAAGTTCATCTCTAGTAAATAATATTAAATAAAATAAATAAAATAAAATCCTCATGACAGAAACAATTCCTTTTATGCAGATCAAAAGACATTTTTTTGTTGGAAGTTGGTGTTGCCATCATGGTATGCGAGAACAAAACACTATATCACACATAATTTATATTATTTATAATGATCAACCAAGGAGTCAAATACAAAGAAAGTGCGTGTATCTGTCCACACACTAAAGACCTAGGAAATACAGCCTGGGGCCTGGATCCCATGGTATTGATCTGCATGAGTTCAGCCGAAAACTTAGAGCCCAAGACAATGACTCATGTAAGTCTGTTTTGTGGATCTTTACAGGGAAGTTCCAAAGATCAGTGATGGACATCACAAATGTGCCAGTTTGGTGGTGGATCTGTGTCAGTGGGTTAAGGATTCTGCACTGGAGCCAGGAACCAATGCTCAAAGTAAGGATCAGGGCTCTTCTGAAAAGTACTACAACAAGGTCCCCAGCTCCTGGACAATGAGAGCAGTCAGGCACACATCAGGAGGGCAGCATGACTGACATCTCTGTCTGGTCCAGAGAGCACTCTCTTTTCTTTCTACATTCCTACATGCTTGAGAGAACACGTATATGCTGTGCCTCACATATTGCAGAGCGTACCTCGTGGACAATGCTCAGCCTAAAAATTAGGGGAAAAAATCCAGTAGGGTTGGTAAAATCCAAGTACTTTTTACAGGAACAAATATATTTTCTAAAGTACAGGTACCTAAGAGTACCTGTACAGAAAAACCAGTACCAAACCAAATGTAAGACTCTGAACAGAGCAGACAAAATACAACTTGTTTATTATGCTAGAGGGCTGATGGGAATCTCAGTTCCAAATCATCAGCACTGAAGCAGTTTTTGGGTTCAGTTTAAATAGTTTGCAAGCAGGAAGTACAAGGCATTACATGTCTAGTTACAAGGGTTGAGTTAATCATATTCTGTCAGGTAAACAAACTTTAAATACATTGACTTAGATGAAATTGTTCTTCATAACATAAGCACATCCTGGAGATGCGGGGTTGGTTCAAGTGGAGCAAACGAGGTTAAAAGTGTCTTTGATTGGACTATTTCATCCCAACCAAAGTCCTTGAAGTCAGTTAGAAGCCATTTTTTCAATTATGGAAAATGTAAGCTGAGAATAGTCCAGTTGGTACAGCACTGAATCAAATGAAAAGCTGGACCCAGAGAGTCCAGGTGGCTAAAGTTAGCAGGCTGACGTGTCACAAGCAGCAGGAGTATGGGCAGATGGGCTATCTGATTTCAACTTGTTCTAACATATCTGTAAGTTTGTTATTCTATAGCTATGTCTCTATCATATATTATTATATTCATACATCTCTTCTTACAGAGGAAATTCCTCATCCTCAGTCTCTTCAGTGCCCAACAGTCAATAAGGGGAAGTAACTTGTAAGAGTCAGTGGTGCATGCCTTCCATGCAGTCAGACAAGAAACATGTTAAGACACAGATCATGCAAGGGCCTAAAACAAGAATTTCCAAGACAGACATCAAGGGTCCCAGTATGGCTCCCGTCCAGGAGGGGAGGAAGTTGAAAGTTTCCCCACCAGGAAGAGCCTCCCATAAGATTTAGTAGGGAAATAGAGAAGAGAGCCAAATCTCCACTTCTCCCATCCGATTTGGGACCCTATGTGTGAGGCGCTCTCACAGCAGACAGGAGTTTCCTCTTACTATCCTTGATTTGTTGCCATAATAACAGCATTCCTCCTCTAGAAGCAGGCAGGTACCTCCATGCTGGACTGTCAGGGGGGTCTAAGCTTCTTTGATTCTGGAGAATGATCACAGACATGAAATCCACTTGGTCCTTCAGTGTCTACTGAGGTTTGTGTGTTGGCAAAATCTCCAGCTATCTGAGCACTTCACTGTGAGTCCTGCTGTTGGGTTATACCCATAGCTGTAGTACTGAAGGTCAGACACCCTGGCATTGCTAGCCTAGCTAACATGCATATTATCGCTGTCACATTTTTGATGTGACTGATGGGCATGTGCAGGTCCTTGTTGTTCTGAATAAACAGAGAGATCAAGTACCACCAGGAAAGCAAGTGCACTAAGACTCTCTTTGATGCTATCAAACACTTGTTGTATGCCATTAAATTACACCAAAAAAGAGCCCCAAAGGGGGCTGCTAGAGGATCTGAGGTGAAAGTCAACAGATTTGTGCAGTCAGCAGAAACATTCTGACTTTAACTGGAACCTAAAAAGCAGGAAGTATTTTCCCATATCACTGCAATATGAGGATGGAGCAGGTGATCAGGAACATCAGGTTCATGGAAATTTATGTTATTGTGAGTGAGACCTAAAGCTCAATAGGAAAGAATTGAAAGAGGAACACAGGGTCGACTGGCTTTGGGTTTACAACTAAATTTGGGTTTACAATTCAAAGGACCCAATGGGTTTCAAGATGCAAGAGTTCAGGATTTGGGGGCCCTGTATAATCTGTGACATGTGCAGAGGCCAATGGACACATTGGTGACCTTGGAGAAAGAATCTTAATGTGAACTGGAGGTGCAGAAAATATCCATATCTTTGTGAGTTTTAAAACAAGCCATAGATTCAGTCCCCATCTGACTCCCTGGACTCTTTTCCGGCATCCTGATGTCCAGGCTTGATCAGAAGGATCTGGAACTGTGTACTGTGAGGGGTTACAAATTTCCTTCTGGCATGGTGGGCTACAGGGAATCTGGGCCATCAGGCCACCTTCGGATCTGCCCAAAAAATGACACAGTCCCACTGAGGCAGACATAGATGAGGATGGAGGCATCAATGTGTGGTTTTTTGTTTGTTTATTTGCTTGTTTATTTTGTTTTAAGCTGTCACCATTCTGGGCAGACACACTTATTACTAGAACAGTGTTCTCATTCCCAGTCTAATCCTCCACAGCTGGAAGAATAACAGCAGTTTATCAAGTGTGGAAAGTTAGCCCTAAGAGGACATCATCAAAATAAAGATCTACTTCCAGCTGTGATCAGTCCCATCTGGTCAGATTAATTATCATTATGCAACTCACTTCTTTAATTTGAACCTGGATTTTAGTGCCCAGAATGATACACATATTCCTAGGCAGCTAAAACAAATAATCCATAGGGGCTTCATTTTTTACTTTGGGTGTAGACAGCTGAAGGTAAGTGTTCCAAGAATTATGTTTATATAATGGAGAATAAAGGCAGTCCTCCTACTGGGCTCCCAGTCTGCTGTAGTTGAAGACCATACAGTAAAACACTGAGGTTAACAGGAGATGTGGAACCAGAAATCAAGCAGAATAACAATAATTTGTGTCTATAACTTGACAAAACAGATCTAGGTGCCTGGTACAGTTGTTACATCAATGTGGAAGAGAGTAGAGGTGATTTTGTGGGGAGCTTTCCATTCCTTTGGGGATGCAGCACAGAGTCCTGCAGCAAGCACTAAGAGTAGTGAGAAAATGGGAATCAAAACACACCAGGGTACCAGAACACCAGTCAGTGAGGCCAGGTATTTTAGTGTTTGATATCCATTCAATCTTCAGCTGTGCATTGACCTCCCAGCCTCCAGAGCTGCAGGTACAAGGCTTTGAGTGCACTGTCCCTTAGGGGTGGTCTTCCAGGATAGGCCTGCACAGAGCTTCCAACAGTCCTCAGATGAGCCCATTGGATCCTGGTGTGGAGAACTGAGGGCTGAATCTCTGTCATTCCTTAGCTGCCTGAGATGACACTCAGAGTGGTAGCCCGCCAGAGATGGCCCAGCTGTCTGTGTGCACGTGTAGGGGGTCATCATAATTGTGACCAAAGTCCAACAGGATGTTTTTGATTTTCCTGCTTTTGTCATAGACACATGGCAGGTTAGGATCAGTGGCTGACCATCATGCTTGCACCTGTGTAGCAGCCCTCTTTATGTCCAGTAAGCATCTTCCTTTGCCTCTGTTTAGCCCTCTGTTGTGCCCTTTCTGGTCATCTGGTATAAAGGGCAGAGCAGGATGCCAGATGTGGTACATCTGCCAGGTACATCTCCCAGCAAGCCCATCTACGCCTGTAATCAAGAGTATTACTGTGGTCTGGCCATGTCTAACCATGTAACAAGCAGTTTCCTAGACTTTGTCTTTGTCCATGACCCACCTCATGCCTGAAAAGCTTCTTTTAGATTTTGCATAATGGATTTGAATTCTGCAAGAAAATTGGGTTAACATAATATCGGTGCAAAACAGTGACACAGTTTGTGATTTGGTTCATGTGGTTAAATCCTTTGTCATCAGGCCATGTCATAAAGTTGGGCTGTGCAAGTAGCCCTGTGGCAAAATCTGGAAGGTTCATTGCCTGCCTGTGGCCTTGTTAAATGGAAATAGGTCCTGAATACAGTGTCAGGATGGAATTCATAGTCATTCACCATGTCCCATCTGGCTTCTGTACAGGTCATAATGAAGGGCTCTGTGCAGGGAGTGTCAACCATTTTTGTTAAGTTCAGCAGTCTGTCCCATCTCTTTATGGCCTTCAGGCATCTGATACTGCTTTACCCACATAACCCATGTGGCCTGTGGGAGAGTCTGATGTGTGGTGTGGCTGGTCTCAGAATATGGATTTTATCATGCGAATTTGCAACTGGAATTCTCCTTTTGTGGTGTTGAGCTGAGCACCAGTCAATATGTCCCTTCCCAGTGTGTATTCAGCAACTGGAAAACATAAAGGACATACAGGTGCAGGGACATACAGTCACCCAGGTCTTACAGACCTTGATTTAGTGATCTGTGTTTTTTTTATATATGTATCAGGTCCTGTAAAACAGTCAGAGTTGTATTCTTTTAGTGTTGACTCAGCTCTGATATTCATAAACATTAGTACACATTGCACAGTAAATAGACCAGCGTCATTTCTTTTAGCTGCATCATGACCACTTTTGTGTTCTGGCCCAAAAGCCCATTGGCCAGTGTTACTGTCCAGGGCACAACTACATGCACAGAGTCAGGAGCACATTGAACCAGGTTGCTGGGAAGTTGAAAGCCTGGAATAGCTCAGCGGCACACCCTTCCCTCGAAGGCCATGGTCTTGCTCAAAATATCCTTATCTTTCTCTGGCTCCCACACCTTACCAGTCCTTCCTGATCCATTGATTACTGCCAAAGGTTTTGCTGGCAGGGTTGATGCCTTCTCAGGAATGAGTGTGTGCTGTTTTCATGCCCATAGAACAAAGGTGAAGGCTGGATCCCTTCTGAGTGGGTCCATCCATTCTGACTCTTCTTTAAACAAATTGGATGAGAATATAGCTCAATGGGAGAGCATTGCTCTGTACACATAGGCCCTGGGGTGAAACCCGGCACTGGAAATAAGAGCATATAAAATGGTAATCCTTGTATCTGTTTATATAAGTGCTATGTATCATGCTGTGATTAAGCAAAAGGTATTATTAAGACTTTCACAAGCTGGGGATTGATTTGTGGTCAAGCCCTATGTTAGATGAATGCATTTAGTTTTAACATATAAATTTACTACCAAATTCCTCTTGCAAAAATGTGATGTTGGGGCTGGGGATTTAGCTCAGCGGCATAAGTGCCTGCCTTGCAAGCAGGCAGTCGTGAGTTAGATCCCTGGTACTGATGAAAAGGAAAAAGACAAAAAAAAAAAAATGCGATGTTTTGGTTGATAGAAAGAATTGTGGGTATTATTCATTCATAATTTACTAAATACCTACAATCACTTAAACACTGTAGGTCCTCTACCTTTGGTATCCCTTTGGCAGTCCTGAGTGTAACTGTACCCATTGCCCTGGGTATAGAGGAACACACTGCCCTGATAGAACTTGAGTGTTGGGGTCTCTAGTAGGGTGAGCTCTATAGGACAAAAACTGCAGCTGTCATGATGTCACATCCTAGGTGCTCTGCCCAGGGAGGCTCTGGAGCCCAGGGAGGTGATTCTTTATGGGATACATTTAAATGACAGATAGAACAGAAATTATCTGTTGTCCTTGATTAAATCAATACTTGCACAGGTTTCTGTGATTATAATTTATGACTAATAGAATATTTATTCTATGTTTACTCTTTTCAGTGAGGAGCTACATAGTGGACAGCATCTACTCAGCATTTCTCCCATGGAGTGTCTTGACTGAATTAATTTATCCGTCTGAAGACAGAAAGTCATTAGCTTTAGCCCATCACGTGTACATTCCATGATTTATTTAGTTTTGCTTTTGAAATTGAATGTTTGTGTCTCCCTGCTGTCAGCCTGATATTCAGAATAAAATATGGGCAGACCTCACAGGAGTTGAAGAATTTCACTACCAGAATTGGAGCTCTGGGCTCAAGTTACCTGGTGTGAAACCTAAACTTACAAGTAGGCAAAAATAATAAAATTCTTTAAGTTCTTCACCTGCATTTCTAATATAGCAAGGTCCTTACTCAGTTGTTTGGAAGTGAAATGAGAGTATGCACACCCCAGGGTGGGTAACACTGGAACAGTGGCAGCAATTACTGTTCTTGTTCCACCATGTTAAAATACCACCGGGTCGGGTGGAAAGGAGCCCTGTGCAGTGTTGGGAATGCAAGTTAACACACTATGGAAAGATCATGGATTTTCCTGCAAAAATCTAAAAATTCAGCTGCATGCCACCTTCAGTATGTCCAGGGTGGGGGGAATGACCTCAGCACACACAGGACCCCTGAGTTCCATGGTTCTTTCCTGCACTGTCAAGGTTAATATATATCTGTCCCCGAGGAAACTCGTGTGCTCATGGCTGGGAGGTGACTGGGTTGTGGGGCTCACAGCTGATGCTGTAGGAAGTAGTCTAGTCACTGAGGGTGTGAACATAGGGCTTTATCTCCCTCTCCAGCTCCTAGCTTCCAATTTGTGCTTCTTAGCAACCATGAGGTGAACAACTCTCCTCCACCACAGTCCCCTACCATGCCATCCTCCTTTTGGCTGGCTCCATCTTGAGTCAGCCAAATATGGACTGAAGCATGAATGAAAATACACCTCTCTTCTTTTGTGTGTGTGGAATACTGTCTCCATTGATGGTGAAGTGACTAATGCAGCACAGTTTACAAAAACCAGCTGAGGAACTCCTCCTCTTGGTTTTCAGTTTCATGAATGTCATTTTCATTTTTCTGTCATATTTTATGTATGCTATTTCTCCAATAGGCAGCTTATGTTTGGTTTTATTTACACTCCATTGACCATTCCTTATGTTTTAATGAAAGAGTTTGTTTCAGGGCTGGGGATTTGGCTCAACGGCATAAGCGCCTGCCTTGCAAGCAGGCAGTCGTGAGTTTGATCCCTGGTACTGATAAAAATGAGAAAGACAAAATAAATAAATAAATAAATAAATAAATAAATAAATAAATAAATAGTTTATTTCTACTCTATTCACTGTGGTAACTGATAGCTAAGAACTGTCTGCTGCTGCCAGAGTTTCTGTATGTTTTTCTTGCTTTTGTGTTACTGGGGTCATTTTGTGATTACCTTGGCTGCCTCCATTATAATGTAAGTCATCATTCTTCTTTCCTGGACGTCAACAACTAAGGCTTAGAGACCAAAAGATTACAAAAATGGAGGGCCAAGAGCATAGCCAATATTTTTATTTCAGCCCTCCAAAGTCAGCAAGGATATAAGATACAAGTGAACCTCTGCTATGATATTTTGTAACTCAGTGAATCCCTGATCGTCTCAAGGACATAATAGGACCACAAAGGAAGGTGACTTACAATGTGTAGTGTGGCTAAGCAGAGTCACTAGGAGAAAAAAAAAATCTCTGAAGCTTTCGCAGAAAGCCACTTGATCAAGCTATAGCCATGGCTCATCCAGATGGCTGACACTGACAGAAACACTAAGAGGTGCTTTGCATGGGTCCAAGATAACTCCTGAGGAGACTTCACTGACCTTGAGTGATAGACAAGGTGTTGGCAGTTTTTCACAGCATTGTCACACCTCTTCTGAACCCATTCATCTACAACCTGAGGAACAAGGAGGTCCTGGGGGCCCTGAGAAGCCTGTTGGGATGATGAACATTGTTGGAGAAAATATAGCTTTATAATTCCTTAGTGATCAAAGATTAGCACCTTTGATAATTGTTTCTAAAATCTATCAGGGAAGATGTCAAAATAGATGCTCTGTATAGAAACTAAAAAACACTGTGGTCATCATACTTTACTTACAAAACAGGACAGTAAAAATGATATGGACTCTGTTTTCAAGGCACTACTATTTTAAATTTTCTTTTTTTAAACATTTTCTTTATTTTAAAGGAAAAAAAATAAAAATCAAGAAACAATTTTTTATAAATAACAAAGCTAAAATAACAAGAACAAGAAAAAACAGCAATATAGGATTTTAATACAACAAGATAGGAATTTAATGATGCCTGTTATGTAGCATATAATTATCTTAAAAATAATTGCTGAGAAGATACAGCCAAGCAAGACTGGTCCTCAGGGTAATTTTCCTTTAAGTAGTTTCTTTCCCTTTTACTGTATATATTACATCTTTTGTGTCTTATTTATTCTCTTAGTTTCTTCCATGAGGGAGACAACAAAACGTTTACACATGTGAGTCTCATTTCAGTTATGAGTATGATTTCTAATTGTATCCAGTTACCTATAAAAGCGTCATTTATTGGTTTATGGTCGAATAGTATTCCACTGTATAAAAAATGTCATATCTTTTTTTTTTTTTTTATAATTCCCCAGTTTATGGGTTTTGGGATTGTTTCCAAGATTTGATTGGCACCTCTAACACTAGCTTGTTGAGGAATCTCCACACTGATTTCCATAGTGATTGTATCATTCTATACCCAACAACAATGGAGATGGGTTCCTTTTTCCCCAGGGATCCATAGCTATTCTTTCTGGAGTGAAGTGGATTCTGTTTTTTATTTTCTTAGTATTGTTTTGATTTCTCAAATGACTACATCATTGAGCGTTTTTTCATATATTTATTTGCTATTTGTATTTCTTCATCTGAGAAGTGTTTATTCATCTTAGATGCCCATTTTTGGATTGGGTCTTTGAATATTGGGGGCCTGATTTTTTAGAATTCTTTATATATTATAGATCAGAATCCTTTGTCTGGGGGACAGTTGTCTAAGATTTTTTATTTCCAATTCGTGGGTTTTCTTTTCACTCTGATTCCTCTGAAACATCAAAATATTTTAATAAGATGAGATCTGATTTGTTGACTGTGTGAAGTATTTCTTGTGCAGTTTGGTTTCTGTTCATGAATTCTCTGCCTACTCCTATGTCTTCAACATTTTTACCTACTTTGTTTTCCAGCAGATTTAGTGTTTCTGTTTTAGTATTTAGATGTTTGACCTATTTTGACTTTAGCTTTGTGCATGGTGATAGATGTGGGTCTAGTTTTAGTTTTTGCTATATGGAAAGCCAGTTTTTCCAGCACTATTTATTAAAGATGCTGGTGTCTATCCAGTGAATATGTTTGGAGCCTTTGTCAAAGATAAGATGTTTTAGTATGTTTGTAGTTGTGGTTGTATCTTTTAATCTATTCCACTGATCTTCAGGTTGTCTTTTTTGCTAATAGTATGTTGATTTAGTCACACTAACTTGGTAGTATGATTTCAAATCAGGGATTATGATGCCTCCTGCATTGCCTTTGTTGCCTTGGATTATATTTGCTATTCTACATCTCTTCTGGTTCAAAATGAAATTTAGGAATGATTTCTCTATTTCTGTGAGGCACATTCATGGAATTTTGATTGAAACTGCATTAAATCTGTATAACAACTTTGGGATCATGGCCATTTTCCCAAGGTTTGATCTTTCTATTCATGTACAAAAGATGTCTTTACCTTTTCTGAAATCCACTTTGATTTTTTTCAGAGTACTATAATTTTCAATGTATAGATCTTTTACTTTTGATTCCTATATCACTTTTTAGAGTGCTATTGTGAAGGGTGTGATTTTCCTTATTTGTCTCTAAGTGAACTAGTTGTTTATTGACAGGAATATTAATGATTTTTGAGTGCTGATTTTACATCCAGCTATCTTGTTGATTGTGGTTGTTTAAGGTAGAAATCTCTCAGTGGATTTTGGGAGTCTTCTATTTAGAGTATCGTGTCATCTGCAAATAATGATACTTTAGCTTCTTCCTTTCTTAGCCTCCTTTTATTTCCTTCTCTGTTCTAATTACTTTATTATCAGTATCGGGGATGGAACACATGACCATGTGCTTGCAAGTCAGGCACTTACACTTCTGAGTTAAATCCCCAGCCCCTGTTCTAATTACTCTTACTAATATTTTCATAATTATATTGTATAGGAAAGAAAATAATGGGCATCCTTGTCTTGTTCCTGATTTTAGAGTGATAATGTTCACTTTTTGTCCATTAAACAAGATGCTGGCTGTTGGTTTATCATATATGGTTTTTAATCAGATTGAGGTAAAGGCCATTTATTCCAATTTTCCATAGGGTTTTTATCATGAATCTGTGTTGGACATTATCAAAAGCTTTTTCTGCATCCATTGAGATCATGTGTTTTTTTTTTTTTCATCAGTCAGTTGATATGGTGTATTATGTTTTTTGATTTGCATATGTTGTACCATCTCTGCATTTTAGGGAGGAATTCCGCTTCATCATGGTGTATAATCTTAATTACTCACTGTATTGTTTGCCTCTATTTTATTGCCTGTATTGTATTTATTGCCTGTACATACAACTATGTTCATTAGGGATACTGGCCTGTACTTCTCTTTTTTGGTTGGGCCTTTATGGCCATGGTAATACTCGCTTCCAGAAATGAGTTAGGAACAATTATTTTCCTTTCAATATCACTGAAGAGTTTTAGGAGTGCTGACATTAAGTCTTCTCTAAATTTCTTGTAGAATTCAACTGTGAATCTATCAGGACCAGGATTTTGTTTGTTGCTAAATATGTTTTCAATTTTATTAAAATAAGTTGAGTTCCTAAGAAGTTTTAAATTTTCTTTATCCAGTTTTGGTAACTGATATGTTTCTAGGAACCTTTCCATTTCTTCTGTGTTTTGGAATCTATGAGAGTAAAATTTTTCAAAGTAGATATTGATGATTTTCTGTATTTCCACAGGGTCTATAGTGACTTCACCATTTGCATTTCTTATTGAATGAATTTGAATCTTTTCTTACTTTGATAAGGATGGCTAGGGGGTTATCAATTTTATTTATTCTTTCAAAGAACAAACACTTCAGTTCATTACTTCTTTGCACTGTTCTTAGTCTCAATTGGGCTAATTTCTGCTGTTCTCTTTAAAACTTCCTCCATTCTTTGACCTTTTTTACTTAGTCTTCTTTTTCTAGAAGTTTGAGATGCAGCATCAAGTTGCTTATTTGTGCTTGTTATGTTTTTCTGATGTAAGAATAAATTTCTGAGAACTGGTTTCATTTCATCCCTTAAGTTCTGATAAATTGTATTTGCATTTTTGTTTGCTTATAGATACGGTTTAATTTCTTCTTTAATTTCCTCTGTGACCCATTTAGACTCATTAGGGTATTACACAACTTCCATTTGCTTATGGAGTTCTTATAATTTCTTTTGTCATTAAATTCCAACTTAATGGAATTATGGCCAGATAATATGTATGGGGTAATTATGTTTTGCACTTGTACAAGCATATTCTATGGGCTAGTTTATGTCCTATTTTAGAGAACAACCCATGTGCAGCTGAGAAGAATATATATTGTGGTGTTTTGGGGTGCAGTACTCTGTAAATATCTACTAAGTGCATTTGTTCACAAGTTTGATTCAGATCTGTTACTTTACTGATATTTTTTGTCTATGGATCAGTCCCTTAGTGACAATGCGGTGTTAAAGTCTTCCATTATAATTGTGTCATTGCTTATTTGATTTTTCATTTCTACTATTATTTGTCATATAGCTGGAGGCTCCATTATTTGTTATGTATACATACATATATATACATATATATATATATATATATATATATATATATATATATACATATATATAATTATATTATATTTTAAGATATAACAATCATATTCGTATATATAATCATATGTATTCATATATATATATATATATATATATATATATATATATACATATACATGAATATGATTGTTATACCCTAAAATCTGAGGAATTACCCCAACTTACTTCTATCTGCCATGCAGAAGTCCCTTGGACAGATAACCTATCATAACAACAAAACCAAGGTGTGTGCATGACTGTGTTGGAGGCTCCTCTTTCCTCTTCCAAGTCTTATAAGTGGTATGTGTTCAGCAGAAGAACACTGGGGACTTCCTCACACTCCCATGTCTAGTGAAGACACCTGTCATTTTAATGTCAATTTCTCTCTCCAATTCAGATGTCATTTACTCTGTGGTTTTCTGCTAACAATATACTACATAGATGCTTTCATTAGAATTTGCCTACAATTTATTTCGAATATTTTTATGTTTATGTTTCTTTAAATAACTTGAAATGTACTACAGAAGTATAAATCCAAGGATATAAGAAACAGTAGATTACCGAATGATAGTGCAAGATGAAATTTGGATTTCTAGATTCACCTCCCCATCCCGGCTGCACTTGGAGAACTGTGGAGCTTCCAACAAGTAGGCGGGCACTTGCTATCCCCTGAGCCCAGCCTGTTTGGGACTCCTGCACCTCACCATTGGTGTGCAGAGGAGGGGCTGGGCAGATCTGGGGCGCCTGCATCAGCCTCCCCGTGTGTCTGGAGGACTGTGGATATCTCAGCAAGCAGGGGAGGATCTCAGGTTCCAGAGGAACCGTGGCCATTGGTGAGTGCTCAGCGCATTCTGCCCAAATTCCAGACTGTTTGGGACCCTCCAGGCTTCCAGGTGCAGTGAAGTGGAGGGGTGGGTTTGAGGCCTCTACATCTGCCTCCCCATCCCGGCTGCACTAGGAGAACTGTGGAGCTTCCAACAAGTAGGTGGGTGCACGCTATCCCCTGAGCCCAGCCTGTTTGGGACTACCACACCTCACCATTGGTGTGCAGAGGAGGGGCTGGGCGGATCTGGGGTGCCTGCATCAGCCTCCCCGTGTGTCTGGAGGACTGTGGATGTCTCAGGAAGCAGGGGAGGATCTCAATTCCAGAGGAACCGCAGCAAGTGGTGAGTGCTCAGCGCACTCTGCCCAAAGCCCAGACCCTTTGGGACCCCCCAGGCTTCCTGGTGCAGTGGAGTGGACAGGCGGGTTTGAGACGGCTACATCTGTCTCTGCATTCCAGCTGCGTTTGGAGAACTGTGGAGCTTCCAAAGAGCAGGTGGGTGCACAGTGTCCTTGAGGCCCAGCTTATCTGGAACTGCAGAGTTCTGCACAGGCAGAGGCGGGCCATTGGTTCTGCTGGCCCAGAGACTTGGGGTAACAGGGTGCCAGAGTCTCAGGAGCTGCAATCATAGAAGGGGATTTCCAACAGACCCTGAGGAAGCTCTCAAATAACACTTAAAACACAGAAATAGAGGAAAATGACAAAATGAAAGACCAAATTACAACCTCAAACGTTCAGCCCATCTGAAGAAATCCTAGGAGCAATGCATATAGAAGAAAATATATGCCATTCACCTCAAATATCGAACACAATAGCTACTGAAATTAACAAGCAACTCCAGGAAGCTTTAAAGAAATTGAAACTCAAAATAATCTCCCAGATAAAAGATGAAGTGATAAAAGAAATGAAAGAGATTCTGAATATATCTAAAGAAAACACAGATAAAAAATTGGAGGAACTAAACAAAAAGATAGAATCCTTAGACAAGCAATATAAGAAACAAACAGAATACATAATGCAGATGCACAGAGATATACAGGAAATAAAAAACTCCACTGAAAGTTGTAAAAACCGCCTTAATGAAAGTGAAGATAGAATTTCAGACCTTGAAGACAGGATTGCAGCTAGTGAACAGGAAAGAAAAGATCTTTTAAAAATAATAAGTAATCAGGAAACAACAATTCAACAATTGCAAGACGATGCAAAGAAAAATAACATAAGAATGATAGGGATTAATGAAAAAGAAGGAGACAACATAAAGGATGTCAAGAGGATATTTAGAGAAGTAATAGCTGAAAATTTCCCAAGCATGAGATCAGAAGCCGACATCAGGATCAGTGAAGCACACAGAATTTCAAATAGTGAAAACCAAAATAAAACTACATCCAGACATACAACAATCACCATCCCAGAAATCCAACACAAGAATAGATTATTAAAAGCTGTCAGAGAGAAAAGGCAGATCACTTATAAAGGAAAACCTATCAGAATCACAGCAGATCTCTCAGCACAAACAATAAAGTCAAGAAGAGCATGGAGTGAAGTATTCCAGATCCTAAAGCAAAATGATTTCCAACCTAGACTGATGTATCCTGCAAAACTATCATTCAAAATTGATGGGGAAATATGATAATTCCATTACAAAGAACAACTGAAGAACTTCATGAACACCAAACCAACCCTGCAAAAAATATTGAAAGTCAATTTAGATACACAAAGAAAAAAAGCACTAAGCAAAGCAGATAATTAAACAAAACAGAAAGATAAAGATGCAACAGCAGAGAGATAAGATTCCTAAAATTAACCAGCATTTAACAGTAATAACCATTAATGTAAATGGTCTCAATGCACCAATCAAAAGAAACAGACTAGCAGAATGGATCAAGAAACAAAATCCAACCATATGCTGTTTACAGGAAACCCATCTAACCCAGAAGGTTACTCACAGACTGAAAGTCAAAGGATGGAAAACAGTTCTTCATGCAGCGGGAATCCAAAAAAAGGCAGGAATAGCCATTCTGTTTCCAGACAACGTGAACTTTAAACCAATAATGACCATAAAGGATAAAGAAGGTCACTACATATTTGTAAGGGGAAAACTCCAAGAGGAAGAGATAACTATCTTAAATATATATGCACCAAACTCCAGAGCACCCAGTTATATAAAACAATTATTAACAGAAATGAAAACTCAAATTATCAGTAACACAATTGTAACAGGAGACCTTAGTAACGCCATTGACACCAAGGGACAGATCAACCAGACAGAAATTGAGCAAAGAAATAACAGAACTGAATCATACCTGTGAACAAATTGGTTTGATAGACATATACAGAATGTTCCACCCAACAACATCAGAATAAACATTCTTCTCAGCAGTACATGGATTATTCTCTAAAATAGACCATATATTAGCTCACAGAACATATGTAAACAAATGCAAAAGAGTTGAAATCATTCCTTGCATGTTATTGGATCATAGCACTCTGAAATTAGAAATTAATTATAAAAGATACTGCAAAAATCTCGCAAAAACATGGAAACTGAATAACACACTCTTGAGTAATCAGTGGGTCACAGAAGAAATTAAAAAAGAAATTAAACAATACCTAAAAGAAAATGAAAATGCAGATACAACTTACTGGAATTTGTGGGATGCAATGAAAGACGTCCTCAGAGGAAAATTTTTTGCACTGAGTTCCCACATCAGGAAAACAGAATGAATACAAATAAATAACCTGATGCTACACCTCCAACAGCTAGAAAAAGAAGAGAAAGTCAAGCCCAAAGCCAAAAGAAGACAGGAAATTATAAAAATCAGAGCAGAAATCAATGTAATAGAGACTAAAAAACAATACAAAGAATCAACGAATCAAAGAGTTGGTTCTTTGAAAGAATAAATAAAATCGATTAGCCCCTAGCCAACCTTACAAAAAAAAAAAAAAAAAAAAAAACGGAAGAAAAAGCTCAAATTCATGCAATAAGAAATGAAAAAAAGTGAAATCACTACAGACGCAATAGAAATACAGAAGATCATCAACACCTATTTCGAAAACCTCTACTCTCAAAAGTTTGATAACACAGAAGAAATAGACAGATTCTTAGAAGCATATGAAGTACCAAAGCTAGATCAAGAGGATATAAAACTGTTGAATAACCCAATCTGGTAATGAAATTGAAAAAGTAATTAAGTCCTTACCTACAAAGAAGAGCCCAGGCCCAGATGGATTCACTGCAGAATTCTACAAGAAATACAAACAAGACTTAATGCCAACACTCCTCAAACTATTCAATGAAATTGAAAGGGAAGCAATCCTTCCTAAGTCATTCCTGGAAGCAAATATTACTCTAGTACCAAAACCTGAGAAAGACCCAACTAAAAAAAGAGAACTATAGACCAATCTCCCTAATGAACACAGATGCAAAAATCCTCAATAAAATATTGGCAAATAGGATGCAGCAAATCATCAAGAAGATTATACACCATGACTAAGTGGGATTCATCCCAGGAATGCAAGGATGGTTCAACATACATAAATCAATAAATGTAATCCACCATATCAATAAAGCCAAAAGAAAGAACCACATGATCATTTCTATAGATGCGGAAAAAGCCTTCCATAAGGTCCAACATTTATTCATGATAAAAACTTTACAGAAAATTGGAATAGATGGTCTTTACCTCAATATAATAAAGGCCATTTATGACAAACCAACAGCCAGCATCATACTAAATGGCCAAAAATTGAAAGCCTTTATTTTAAAATCAGGCACAAGACAAGGATGTCCTTTATCATCACTCCTATTTAATATAGTACTGGAAGTACTAGCCAGAGCAATTAGGCAAGAGAGAGAAATAAAAGGGGTAAAGATAGGAAAAGAAGAAGTTAAATTATCATTGTTTGCAGATGACATGATACTCTACATAGAAGACCCCCTAAACTCCATTGAAAGACTCTAAGTTACAATAAATGAATTCAGTAATATGGCTGGATACAAAATCAATACTCAGAAATCAATAGCATTCCTATACACGAACAACAAAATCACAGAGAGGGAAATAAGAGAAACTACACTCTGCACATCAGCAAGCAAAAAAATATTTAGGAATGTCTCTTATAAAAGAAATGAAAGATTTATACAGTGAAAATTATAATATACTGAAAAAAGATATTGAAGATGATCTCAGAAAATGGAAAGACATCCCTTGCTCATGAATAGGAAGAACAAACATTGTGAAAATGGCCATTCTCCCAAAACTGTTATATAGATTCAATGCAATCCCAAGAAAAATACCATCAACATACCTCATAGATCTAGAGAAATCACTCCTAAATTTCATCTGGAACCAGAAGAGACCTAGAATAGCAAAGGCAATTCTAAGCAGCAAAGCCAAAGCAGGAGGCATCACAATCCCTGACTCGAAGATATACTACAAAGCAAAAGTAGTAAAATCAACATGGTATTGGAATCAAAACAGAGCCGAAGATCAATGAAATAGATTAGAAGATACACCCACAACTACAAACACACTCAACCACCTTATGTTTGATAAAGGAGCCAAGCAGGTTCACTGGAAGAATGAGTCTCTTTAATAAATGGTGCTGGAAAAACTGGCTCTCCATTTGCCGAAAACTAAAGCTAGACCCATATCTATCACCATGTATTAAATTAAAATCTAAATGGGTCAAAGATCTGAATATTAAAACAGAAACTCTAAATCTATTGGAAGACAAATTGGGAAGAAACCTTGAAGACATAGGAATAGGTAGAGAATTCATGAACATGACTCAAACCGCATGGGAAGTACTTCCCAGAATCAATAGCTGGGACCACTTCTCTTTAAAAAGTTTCTGCATGTCAAAACAAATCCCCAGCATGGTAAAAAGAAAACCCACAAACTGGGAAAAGATTTTAGTGAACTCTCTCTCAGATAAGGGACTCTTGTCTAAAACATATAAAGTATTAAAAAAAAAAAACCTCAGACCCCCAAAATTCAAAGATCCAATTAAAAAATGGGCATCTGAGATGAATAAGCACTTCTCTGATGAAGAAATGCAAATGGAAAATAAATACATGAAAAAATGTTCATAATCATTGGTCATTAGAGAAATTCAAATTAAAACTACACTGAAATACCATCTCACTCCTGAAAGAATGGCCAGGATGAAGAAAACCAACAACAACAAATGCTGGAGAGGCTGTGTGGAAAAAGGAACTCTCCTACACTGTTGGAGGGAGTGTAGACTGATGCAGCCTTTGTGGAGGTCAGGCTGGAGATTTCTCAAAAAGTTGGGATTGGAAGTCCCATTTATTCCAGCTATTCCACTTCTAAGCATATTCCCTGAAGAACTGAAAGCATCATACCACAGTGATATATGTGCACCTATGTTTATAGCAGCACAATTTGTAATCGCCAGATCTTGGAAACAACGCAAGTGTCCATCAACTGAGGAATGGATAAAAATTTGTGGTATTTCTATACAATGGAGTATTATTCAGCTATAAAGAAGGATCACATTGAGATATTTATCAATAAATGGGAGAAGCTTGAGACAATACTCCTAAGTGAAATAAATCAATCCTGCATGTATGAATACCGAATAGTTTGCCTAATGTAAGTAATGATTCAACTATATAAAAATATGTGGTAATCATGATTACCCATCATGTGGCCTTGAAGCCTTATAAAGTTTTCACTTATTAATTAGAAAGGCTTTATTCTGGGCTTCTTGATATGGAAATACTTGAAGCTATAGTATATGAAGTTTTATCCAAATATTTCAAGGAAAAAGACAGACACTATGGTAACTACTATTAAGTTGGGTTATTTGGTGGTGAAGCACTAGGTTGCTGAAACAGTCATGCTTTGACCTGTATTGTTCTATTGTTATGTCTTGTTTTATCTCGATCTCTGCCTTATTCATTAAAAAATTATTTAGTTATTTTTTATGTTTTTTTTAATTAAGGGGAAAATTAAAAAAAATAGCAGGGTATATAATAGTAACTTTGTTGATTTCCTATTAACTTGTTTTGAAGTCCTGTAAAACTCCCAATATCTTGTTTTGACTGATTAGACTCTGTTCCATTCTGTATAATAGTATCAAGTTTGAGGGTATAGGCAACTACTTTGAAGGCAATAAGATTCACTATGATGCCCATTCTGCTTTGACTATTGTCTCCTTTGGAAGTCCTGTAATGTTTACAATGCTTAAGTTTTATTGGTCTTGTTCTCTATTGTTTTGTTCAACTTTATAATATCTAATGAGATAGACAATTCTTTTTAAGGAAACAAGAGACTTTGTTGATAACCATTGTTGATAACCTTGTACTCTGTTTTACATCATGTGCTATGTCTATCCTTGGTTTTGACTGACAGCTTTGTTTTGCCATATTTGACTTTATTCTCTCCCCCCCAAAAAAGTAATAAGAATTAAGGAGTAATAAAACCCAAAATGTGTAAATTTTGTTGTAAAATGAGAGGGAAAAAAAGAGTTCTAAATGATACAACAACAAGAGTGTTTAGAGGTGTTAAATAGCTGACCATATTAATGTTTTTGGTTGGATCATTGAACACAACTGTTTGCAGTCTCACTGTTTGAGTGTCCACTTTGTATGCTTTGATACTGTGAATTGAGCAACTATCTCTAAGATGATAATATGTAATCTACTAACCAGTGATTTCTTACTGTTTTTTTGTGTTTTTTTGTTTTGTTTTGTTTTTGTAGTTCTGTATTACTTGTACCCTTACACTGCTTTGTTTTGTTTTGTTTTTTCTCTTTTTCCTTTTAAATAAAATTAAAAAAAAAAAAGAAATTTGGATTTCTTAGTTATGTATATAGAAAATCACAGACTTAGAAAAACTGTCTCATTTTTTTTATCTACTAAGAATTTCTATCAACTCTTTTAACTATGTAATTCCCCAGGGTGCTATTTCATCATTAATACACACACATACAAATGTACAAATACATGTATCTCAGTATTCTGAGAAGTTACGATCCTTGCATTCATAATATTGACAGCCAGACCCTTGGGGTAGGAAGCTCTCTGAGGAAACCTGAATTAATAAACTAAGTAAAAGACTCAGCAGTTCATTTGTAGAACATCCAAAGTCATGACTCCATCATGCTTTAACATCAAAACCTAACTGGAAACAACCCTTTAATATTTACTTAGTTTAGTGTCATATTGTACAGTTAATGTATTGTTTGAGGCCACCACCAGGAGAACCCTCTCCCAGGAACAGCATGTTATGTGAGCTCAAAGCAGCCCTGATATGCAAGAGTTGTCGTCCAGAGCTGGAAAAGGTAGATGGCTTCAAAACACATCAGCTGGGTTCCGCTAGAAGTGACTTCCTTAAGCAACAATGTAGACAGTAACTGTGGCTAATAACAGCTGGGCACAATGAAATAAAGAGACAGAAGCTCCTTTGAAAGTACAACCTTACAGAGAGTCACCAGGCTGAGGAAAGACAGCAACTAAAGAAGCCTCAATTGGAGCAAAAGTCTCGTAGACATTAGGAGAAGATCAGTCCCTGACTGGATGTTGGGAGAAGTAGGGGAAAGCTGGGAGAAAAGGCTCAAAGGCCAAGGAGTGAATTCAGATGTCTTTAGATCCCTGTGAGGAGCAGTTGATGTGTTTATGAGCAGCTGGGTTCCATTTCAATAGCATTCTAAGAACATTATCAAGAATTACAGATAGGTTCTTGTCTGAATATCAGATCTTTGAGAAGAGGTGGTTTCTTGAATGCAAACAAAACACAACTCTGATGTCATGGAGATTCTAGCCAGTTCAGACATCTCCTCAGCAGCCGGGAACATTTCAACATTGAAGTTTACATTTAGACATAGGCAACATGTAAGTCATGCCAGCATGATGTAGCTGGATGGTAGATCCCTTGCCTAGCATGCATGAGTCTCTGGGTTCCATCTACAATACAAAAGAAAAAGTCTAAACATCATCTTTGTTTTCTAGGGTTTCTCCTGGTTTTCTTATACATGATATAAATTTCTTTAAAGAAAACCAAAGTTTTGCATCACACGTTATATACATATTTTGTATTAAGAACAATTCTGGGATTTTTTCCAGTATCCCTGATGAACCTGAGAGTCTTGTAGAAGTTGAAAACACCTAAGAGAAAAATTAGGGCAAGTAGAAGAAGAGAGAGGAGTGAAAAAGCAGATGTAGCTATTCACCTGTCTTTTGCCTCCTGCACCATCCTACTACTGCACACCATGACAGGGGATGCACACACACACACACACACACACACACACACACACACAGAGAGAGAGAGAGAGAGAGAGAGAGAGAGAGAGAGAGAGAGAGAGAGAGAGAGAGAGAGAGAGAGAGAGAGAGAGAGAGAGAGAGAGAGAGAGAGAGAGAGAGAGATACATGCACATATATCTGCTCACCCATCCATAGGCACAGGAAGGTCCACATGGGTACTGTGGACCTCAGTCTGAAACTGAGCCCTGCTCCTCACTTGGCATTCTGTTTGTGCATGGGTGCCAAGTGCTCTTGCTTTTAGTCATGCATGTTCTTATCTGGGCTGCTTCATGGATATCTATGGAAATTTTTGAAGAACAACAGTTCTCATCTATAAATGGAAGCAAAATCCTCCATGAAGTTCCTAGTCTTTTGGTGTAAATTCTTGCTACCAAATTATGAGATGCAATAGATTTCTCAAACATCCCTCAAGAAAATTAATACTTTCAATTTTATTAGCACTGTCATTCTTTGAATTATTTTATCAAGGTTTTTGTATTTTCTATTCAATTGAAATTACCTGGAAATACAAGCATTTGATTGGAATTTTTGCTTTGTTTCCATCTCATTTATTGACTCTATACCTATTTACCTAGGTGAGTATAAAATTACAGTAGCCATTCAATTTATGTTTTAGAGAATGCTTTTATAATTACTGAGATAGATTTTTACCAGCATTTTTCCTTGCCAGTAACTTACCTGTAGAACTATATGTGAGAAATTACTCAATATTTAAGTTTCAGTTAGGACATAGAAGAGCATTATAACAATTACATGCGTTAAATAAACCTTGGTGACTAGGAAGATATTTTATTGCTTTTTAAAATTCTTACATGAGAGAAACTATTTCTTTTAAACAGACAAGAATGCATTTGTTTTTGTTAGATGTTATAAAATGGACAGAAGTGAGTAAACACTGTTATTGGATACATCTGATGCTTCATATTCACTCTGCAAATCAATATCCTTTCATAATCCTCTGTGAGAGATAATGATGAGGTCATCATTATCTCTTTATTGGAGGATGAACTGAACCTCAGGGAGTGTGCAGAGCCTTCCCTAAACAGGTCAGCAGAAGTTGCAAGCCTGAAAGTGTTCAGTCACGCATCCTTCCCACAGAAGACCACTGTCCTGACCAATATATGTTTACCTTCTTGGGCTCCCTCTCTGGCTTGCTGATCCACTGATTATTGCCAAAGGCTGTGATGCAAGGACTGATGCATTCTCAGGAATGAGTGAGTGCTATTCACACACCCATTAATTATAATAAAAGGGTGGATCTCTTTCAAACCTGTCAATTAATTTTGACTCAATTACAAAAAAATTAGATGAAAAAGCAGCTCAGTGTCAAGAGCACTCCCTAAGTATACACAATGTCCTGGGTTGAAACCCCAGCACTGAGAAAAAAAAAGCAATTCATCACAAATAAATAGTATGTATAGACTAACATGGAATGATCAGATGAAAAGGAACAGTGTTAACTATATGTACTGTCATGTGAATGAGGAGGAATCATCACTGTCCACGGAAACAGTAAGCTCCTTTCTTTCTTTTTTCATCCTTCCTTCCTTCCCTCTTTCTTTCTTTCTTCTTTGAGGGTACAAGACTTGAGAGAATTATCCTGCTCTATATATTCTTCCTATACTTCACTATGGTTGGGGCAAAGCAAATGCAAAGGGTGGAGATTTTGCAGCACAAAAACTTAAAGTGAACTCCAGTGGAACTCAGTGGGGTACAGATGAAAAGATAACATTAAGAGTCTCAAAGATGTGAGGGTCAACCACTTCTGGCACGGATGCCTGTTCAGCTCACAGTGGTCAAGTGGCTGTATCAAGTGCAGAGTGTGCGTTATGGGAGCAGAATGAGCTGTGAGACCAAGGAGGCTCTTTATGGATAGAAGACTTTGCTCACTGGTGGGCACCGTGCAGGAGGCTGAGGGCAAAGAGCAGGACCAGACTTTTAAAGATAGTATTTATTCCCATTAAAAAGTAACAAGCTCAGTAGAATCAAGTTTGAGCTAACAACTTTAAAAAATGTAAAGGTTTAGATAAGAAAGAATTTCTGCAGCCAGTGCTATCCCATGTTTTCCATACCTGAAACACTGGGAAAAAATTTCTTAACAGAGGCAAGGAAGCACTCTCTTGCTGCAGAGTTTACATGATGTGGGTTTCAGCATTAGTTCCCCTTTCTCTAAGCACTGGAGGAAGTCCTACCTAAGTCCTGCTCACCTTAGAACTGATCAAACTTTTATTCAGCTTTTTAATTCATTTATGCTGAGAGTTTCTTATATAAGGGATATTAAAGTTTCTGTGTCTGATTTGCTTAACATTATGATGTCCAGGTATGTCCATTTGCATGTAAATATTTAAAATATGTTGGGTTATATAACCATGGATTATCTCGTAACATGCACAAATACAAATGTTTTTATCATTGCAATGGCAAAGTAATATTCCACAGTGCATAAAAACATTTTAGTTATCCATTCATCTGTTGATGGATGAATAGACAACTTTCAAGATTTAATTATTTAGAGTTGTGCAGCCATCACTATAGGAATTCACGTATGAGTGCAATACGATGTGTTTAAATCTTTTTTTAAGATACTTACAAAGTGAATACATGAGCCAAGTTCAGTTTCTGCTTTTAGTGTTTTCAAGAATCCCCACACTGATTCCCAAAGCTGTTGTCCAGGTTACATTCCCAGTTGCAATGGGGAAGGGTTTCTTCTGCCTCACAACCTTGGCAGCATGCTATTACATTTCTTGATGGATAGTCATTTTTTTTTTCTGGAGTAAAATGAGATGTCACAATTGTTTTAGTTTACATTTATCGAGTGTCTAGAGATAATGAGCTTGTTTTCATGCATTTCTGAGAAGTGACTTTTCATTTTGGCTGTCCTTATAACTGGGTTTGTTATTTTTAGGCATTTCATTGTTGAAATTCTTTACATGTTCTAAGTGTTAGTCCTTCATTTGAGAAGTAGCTAGCAAAGCTCTTTTCCTAATCATGAACAATGTCTCGCATCTGTTATTTCCTTTTCTGAGCTTTTAATTTGACATGATCTCATTTGTTGATTCCTGTCATTTCTTGAGCAAATGGGATTATGTTCAGCACACCCTTGCCTACACCTATTTAAATAGTTTTTCCTAGTTCATCCTCCATCAGGTTTAGTGTTTCTGTGCTGACATCAGGTGTTGGACACATTCTGCTTTTGGTTTAGTACCTGGTGTGATGTATGAGTCTCAGTGTAATTTTCCATATGCAAATCTCTAATTTTCCCAGCACTATTTATTAAGGAGGATACCTTTTCCTTCAGGGGATGTGTTACCCTGTGTGAAACCTCAGATATCCAAATAAGCCTGTCATTGAGTCTACATCTTCTGACCTATTCAATTGATCCAAATGTCCATTTTTGAACCAGTTCCACTGTTTTTTTCAGTCACTGTAACTGCTTAATAAAACTTGAAATCTGGGATTGTGATGCCTCCTGCTTTACTGTTGTTGCTTACAGATTTAGTTTGCTATTCTGAGTCTCTTCTGGTTCCATGGGAATTTTAGAGCCAGGTTTGGGTCAACAAACTGATAGAAAGAAGGAAGACACAGGAGATGGAGACTATCTGTGTTGGGAGTCAAGATACTCCACTGGAATGAAGTCCCAAAGTGGTTTAAAACTTTTAGTTTTATTGAGAAGCAAAGTATTGCTTTCTACAGAAAGCAAAGCTTTCTACTGGTTCTTACCGTAGAGAGGCTTGGCAACTATCATGCTGAATTGTTAACTTCATGAGATTGTTCCCAGGAATTTTTTCCTTGCCCCCTGTCAAGGCTCACTTCTGCTTCAGCCAGTGAACATCCTGTATTCAACATGTTGTGATTGCTGGGGTGAGCAGTCTTGTGTGCCCAAGCGAAACCAAGCAAACTGCAACCTATTTGGTGCCACCATAAACTCTGCATTTAGGACTTTTTTCTCTAGGTTTCTGAGGAATGCTGTTCTTATTTTTACATGAATTGAATTTGTAAGCTAGTTTTGGAAGTATGGCAAATTTCACTACATTGGTTCTGCCTATTTAGGAAAATTTTTCTGATACCATTTGTGATCTGCTATAATTAAAAAACTGTCAGATTCCTAAATTCATCACTTGGCATTTAAAAAATTTCTGAAGTTTGTATGGAACTAAACACGTTTGGTAAGCACAAAAAGTAATATTTTTGTAAAATTATACAATGTCATTTATATTTATGCTGAATTAAATATTTGGTAAATCACTCATCAGCTTTGCTTTTAGGTGTTTGGTAAATTATGCTGCAAACTACACTAAACAGCACGATAAATCACCATGACATATGAACACTTGGTTTTCTTCATGCATAATATTCAAATACCATTATCATCTTTGGTACAATTTCATTCTGTGATTTCCAGAAATACCAGGTACAAGATGGTTATCCTTCATAGTTTCAGTGACCTAACATAACAATCATCCTCCCAGCCCTCTGAGCCCTGCAGAGCACAGAGCCTGAGACTGTAAGCTCCAGGGTAACCGAAGGGGTGGGCTGTGCCCCGCCCCCACAGCAGGTGGACACCGCTGGCCTAGGCCCTGCAGACCCCTGAGGGCCTCACATACCTCTCCAACTGGCCATTCTTTTTTTTTTTATTTATTTATTTAAAAGGAAAAAGAGAAAAAAACAAAACAAAACAAAGCAGTGTAAGGGTACAAGTAATACAAAACTACAAAAAAACAAAACAAAACAAAAAAAAAAAAAAACAAAAAAAAAAAAACAGTAAGAAATCACCAGTTAATAGATTACAATTATCATCCTAGAGCCAGTTGCTCATGTCACAGTATCAAAGCATACAAAGTGGACATTCAAGCAGTGAGACTGCAAACAGTTGTGTTCAATGATCCAACCAAAAACATTAATAACGGCATCTATTTAACACCCCTAAACACACTTGCAGTTGTATACTTTAGAGCACTTTTTTTTCCTCTCTTTTTTACAACAAAATTTACACATTTTGGGTTTTATTACTCCTTAGTTCTTATTACTTTTTTTTTTTTTGGAAGAGAATAAAATCGAATATGACAAAACAAAGCTGTCAGTCAAAACCAAGGATAGACATAGCACATGATGTAAAAACAGAGTACAAGGTTATCGACAATGGTTACCATAATGCCTCTTGCTTCCTTAAAAAGAACTGTCTATCTCATTAGGTATTACAAAGTTGAACAAAACAGAGAACAAGACCAATAAAACCTAAAACTTGTAAACATTACAGGACTTCCATAGAAGATAGTAGTCAAACCAGAATGGGCATCATAGTGAATCTTATTGCCTTCAAAGTAGTTGCCTATACCTTCAAAATTGATACTATACCACTGGCCATTCTTTGCCTGAGCCACAGCACAGGATTGCAGCTCTGGTCCGCGCTTCCCCTCAGTCTCTCCACAATCATGGTGCCTGGGCTGACAGAGGCAACTGCGAACCGCAAACCGCGCGTGCGCATGTGGCCCGCCTATGGGAGGTCTGCAGCAGGCCGTGGTCACGCCCCCAAAAACGTTAGGTAGCATCACAAAGCCACACGTCACACTCTGGTCCCGCAGGGTGGTTCCTGCCTACACCAGCCAGTCCTGGACCCTCAGGGACCCCTTTCCTCTTGATCCAGCTGCGTGCTGCCAACCCGCTCCTCCCATCCCCTGTCACACCTGGGCGCTGCTGCTCCGCACCGGTCCCGGGTTGCAGCGGCCTGGGTCCGCGGGGAAGCTGCCTTCTTCCTGCGTTAGCCTGATAAGATTCAAGAAAATGTTTCCTTCTCACAGTGCTGCAGGGATGCATGCAGATCCCACGTGCCTCTTACCTGGACGATTTCAACCCCAGTTGGTACTTGGAGTCATAGAAATGTTTCCATTTCCGTTCGTAATCGTAAATAATCTATGGGAACAGAATGTGAGGTTATCTAAACCCATCGGTTTTTCGTCACAATTTACATTGTCATGATTTACATTTTCTGTACCACAGATTTAGGGTCCATCAACTCATTTTTACCAGAACTGCTTTTCTAACTCCATCTTTTTCTCCATATTAGGCAGCATTCTATTTTTCAATTTTTTTTAACTTGACTGTTATCTATATGCTTTATTTTATTTTCTAAATTTTGCTTTTTTGTTTTTGATTTTTTTTTTTTGTTACCCATTTTTTATTTTGAGACAAAATTTTGAAAGTCACAGTATTGTCGGACGGGACTGAGTCTCCTGCCTCAGCCTCTTATAGTTCTGGAATCACTGATTTGTGCCTCCAAGCCTACCTTTTTCCATGAGTTTTCATTCATAAGTGTTTTTAATTATTATAGTACCCAGCTGTCCGAAATTTGGTCAGTGGAAGTCTCTTCAATGGAGTTCCCAGGTCCCTTTGACATGATTCCACTGCTTTTTTAGACATTTATAGAAATATATTCAACATGCAGTTTGAAGTCTTTTGGTACAACAAAATACTAACGAACACCTGCAAACGTTTCCTTGTCCCCTCGGCAACTAGGGATTTATGTCACCATTTCATTAGATTGCATTTTGATTCAGTTTACATAAGGGGAACTATATATACCATGTACTTTTATTTTGGTCTCGCTTCTTTCAATTGGTGTAATTATTTTAGATCCATCTATGCATTTGTATGTGCTGCTTTCTATTGCTGCCTTAGTAACTTCCCCATTACTGGTACAAAACATCCAACACCCACAAGTTAAAGAGAAGTCTATTTCAGCTCATACTTTGTGGTAATTTCTGTTTGTAGTTAGCTGGCTCTAGCATAAGGCTGCATAGCAGAGGGGCATGGCAGAGAAGAGGGATTCCATGGCAGAGAGTAACAAGTAGCGCACTCCTTTTCTCTTTTATACCACCCAGGCTACAACCCTGTTAAATGATTCTGCCCACACCAATGGTGGGCCTTCCCTTTATCCAAAACCAAAACTATACTAAACCTGTTAATCTGTGGACTAATTTTGTTATCGCACCTTAATCCTGGCTCGCACATGTTAGATCCAGCCATGTTTTGGTTACTTGTATCACTGTTACTTAGACAAAATAACCAACAACCAAAATTAAAGTTAGAAAGGTTTATTTAGCTCACAGTCTGCAAAGTCATAGTCAGCTGGCTTCAAATTAGGATGTCTTGGCAAAGGGCATCCCAGAGTAGAAGCAGCTTTTGGTGGCAGAAGACAGCAAAAGCAACAAGAACAAAAAAGGGAAAATAAGCCTTTTTTGTGGCCCCTTTATCCACACTGTTGGGGTTATGCCAGTGCCAATCCAGTCATTGGACTGGTCTAGTAATCACCCAATAAGAACAGCCCAACAGCCTTAATTCCAGCTAGAGACTATGAGCCAATCACAATCTCTAGATTCAGCCTCCTCTGAAAATCCTGACCCCAATGACCACATGAGGTTTTGCAGCAACATCTGGAGACAAACCATAACAGTCCATCACTGGCACTTCAAATATTCACACATGACCTTTTATGCAGAAGGTATTTAATCCATCTCCAAAAATTGCCAAAGTCCTAACAGTCTGAGCACTGCTGAAAATTCCAAGTCAAAAGTCTCCTCTGGGATTTAAGGCAAACTCTTAGCTGTGAGCACCTACATAATTGAAAATAAAAGCGTTCAATAACAGAAGATAGAAATTTCCATTCCAAAAATCACAATCAGAAAGAGAGAGTAATGGGACAGAAACAAGTCCAAAATTCAGCATGTCAAACATGAAGTCCTATAGTTCCACGTGTAGCATTTGGGACAATCTGTACCAAATGCAAAGCTCTTGTGTGGCTCTGCTTCTATGGAACTTCTAGTGGTTGTTGTTCCCATGTAGTTTCTCTTGGGCCCACTCTGCATCCTCCTTGCAATGTTCCTTGCAATGTTCCAATGTTCACATACACAGACCTGGATTCTTCAAAATTTTTGGGTCTCTTCTGTGCATTTGGCTTCATGTATCTTTGCACACTTCCCTCTCGGGGCACACTACTTGGCCTTATAATATCTGGGTGGGAACCTTTCTAACTCTATGACTCTTATTTTGCATACCCCTAAAATCAACATCATGTAGATGATGCCAAAGGGTGATGCTAGAAGCAACAATATCCAGGATTGTCTCTCTCTTGGCTGCAGGGGACAAGTCCCTGCATCACTGAGTACTCTGAATCCAATTGAGAGACACAAATTCTCTAGATCACCAGCATTCTGTAACATAGTGCTATGTGGCTTTCTTCTCAAAGCAAAGTATTTCACTTTTGTTATTTTGAGGCAGCAAAGGGTGGAGTCCTGTGGCTACTTGTGATGCCCTTAGACCATTGTTTCTGTTCTTTTATTCCTTCTCAGCAATCAAGATCTCCTCTGCTCTATCTTTTTAGCACACAGATTTACTGGTGCTTCCTTTCAGGCCAAACTCACATTTTAAATCATTCCCCTGGGCTCTTTACTCTTGATTCTCAACATAATTCTGGCTAAAAGGCCCCCAACAGTAGCCAGGCCACCACTTCACCATTAGACTGCCTTGAAACTTTTTCTGCCAGAGCAACCCTGAGCAACCTTAGTCTTGGACAAAGTCTCAGTACATGAGCAAAATGCAGAAAACTTCCTACCAAGACATGACACCCATCATCAGGAATCCAACAAAAACTGATGCAGTCTTTCCCAGCAGAAACTTCCCCAGCCTGATCTCTACCTGCTGGATTTCTTTATCAGGCTTTTGGTCTTCTGAGCTCAGAACAGAATCTCCCACAAAGAACAATCTAATGTATTCCAGTGTTACTCTCTAAGGTGACACCTAGAAACTTTTCCAAACTCTTTCCACAGCTGTTCCCATGGGCTCTTGAACCATGGTCACAGCACAGACACAGCAATGACCTCACTTCTCTGGTATCAAATTCTATGTGTTACTTTTCTCTTGTTGCTGAGCCAAAGTACCCAGCATCCAACATTAAGGAGGGAAAAGTATAGTTAGCTCAGTTTATGGAGGTGTCATCCATAATCATTTGGCTCCAAGTCAGGGTAGATAACACAGGAGTGACAGTTCAAGGTGACAGAAAACAGCAAAATTAACAACATAAAATGGGAGAAAGCAAGTCTCTTCTTCTCCCTCATATTGTAAGCAGGTCAGCCTTCCCAGGGCTTGTGTAGCACTCACACGATCTCCATGCCCTCCTGTTGAACAGAATGAGGATGTTTACAAAGCGAGGCCCCCTGGTTCTCTGCTGATTTCTTAGTTAAACTTCAAAACTTCTCAAGTTGAACCATGTATCAACCATTACACACATATATCTAGAAGTAGGAATGCTGGATTTTATCATGGCTCTATTTTTTGAAAATATTTTATTTTTTTTCCATAATGACATTCTCAACAACTTCTATTTATAAAAGTTTCATATTCTCTGCATTATAATCATTTTTTTTCTTTTCAATAATTCCTGGTTAGTATATATTGATATCTCATATCTGCATTGGGTTCTGTTTCTTTACTGCTAGGTGAGTCTGAATTTTTTTTTCATCTATCTGTTGAACTGTTTCCTGTCTTACTTTTAAAATATCTCTCCAGTTGCTTTGCCCATCTATTAATCAGACCATTTCATTATTTGATTTTGAATGGCTTGGCTTTTGTGTTTTGGACATCTGATTTTTTGCCTGGAAATATTATTTTTTCCATTCCATAGTTTGCCTCTGTTCTGATGTTAAAATATTTTAGTTTGATATAACCATACTACAGTGTGTTGGATTTTTATTTCAATTTTTTCAGAGCCTTTTCCATAAAATTGTCATCCAGACAACTATCATGGAACTTTAATTCTATGATTTTTTCTATCCATTTTACATGTTCAGGTCTTAGAAAGTTTTTGTCCATTTCATCTGGGTTTTGCCTATGGCATAATATGTGGGACTAATTTGATTTTTCTACATATACATACTTGTTTTTATAATACCATTTATGGAACATAGTTTTCTCATGTTTTTAAAAGATTTTTATAAGAAATCAGGTGATACACATGTGTATTGCTATTTTTTGACTATTATTTTTCCTATATGTATCCTGTTCCTCAATATTATTAAATATACATGTACCATAGCAATTATCATCCTTTAATGATGTATTTGTACATATTTTCTTAGAGTTTTCCTGACAATCCACATATGGCCATCAATTTTCTACATACAGAAGAAGCACAGAAATGTAATAACATCACAGCAGTTAGTGTGATTTGGGAGTGAAACACTTAGTTCTGCCTGTGACGTGAATATGATGCTGGGGGACCCAGTGAGGTAGAGGGGAGTTAAAGATAAAGTGAAGGGCATTTGAAGGTGCAGTGTTTTCAGGCTAGAAAAAATGAAATTGTCTAGTGTGTATTTGTATAAGACATCAGCTTCCATTAGAATTTACTGATCACCTGTATGTGCCAGCAGGGTTGGTAAAAACTAAGTGCGAGTTTTCTCAACACATGCAATGGCCTATGATGGGAAGTTAATTTTCTCAGCAAACTACCAAAGAAATACAAGATCCAGGAAAAAATACGTAACTGTCTTCTTCCTGTGTTTATGGACACTGTTGCACTTGTTTTTTGTTTTGTTTTGTTTTGTTTTGTTTTTGTTTTTGTTTTTGTTTTTTTTTTATTTAAGAGGAAAAAGAGAAAAACACAAAACAAACCAAAGTGGCGTAAGGGTACATGCAATACAGAACTACAAAACAAAACAAAATAAGGAAAACAAAACAAAAAAAAAACATAACAGTAAGAAATTACCTGCTAGTAGATTACACACTATCTTCTTGAAAATAGTTCCTCAAATCACAGTATCAAAGAACACAAGGTGGACATTCAAACAGGGAGACTGCAAACAGCTGTGTTCAATGTTCCAAAAACATTGATAAAGTCAGCTATTTAACACCCCCAAACACACTTGCTGTTATATCCGTTAGAGCTCTTTTTCTTTTTTTTTTCCATCTCTTTTTTACAACAAAATTTACACATCTTGGATTTTATTACTCCTTAGTGCTTATTACTTTCTTTGGGGGGGGGGAGAATACAGTCAAATATGGCAAAACAAAGCTGTCAGTCAATACCAAGGATAGACATAGCACATGGTGTAGAACAGAGTACAAGTTTATCAACAATGGTAATCAACGTTGTCCCTTGTTTCCTCAAAAAGAATTGTCTATCTTATTAGATATTATAAAGTTGGACAAAACAGTAGAGAACAAGACCAATAAAACTTAGGCATTGTAAACATTACAGGACTTCCAAAGAAGACAATAGTCAAACCAGAATGGGTATCTTAGTGAATCTTATTGTCTTCAAAGTAGTTGCCTATGTCTTCAAACTTGATACTATCATATAGAATGGAACAGAGTCTAATCAGTCAAAACAAGATCGTGGGAGTACTACAGGACTTCAAAACAAGTTAATAGGAAATCGAAAAGAGTTACTATTTATATATCCTAATTTTTTTGAATTTTTTCTTTAATTAAGACAAACATAAGAAATGACTAAATAATTTTTTTGAAACAATAAGGGGGAGATTGAGATAAAACAGGACATAACAATATAAGAATAGAGGTCACAGCATGACTGTTTCAACAACCTAGTACTTCACCACCTTGTAACCTGACTTAATAGTAGTTACCATAGTGTCTTTTTCCTTGAAATATTTGGATAAAACTTCATATACTCTAGCTTCAAATATTTTCATATCAAGAAGCCCAGAATAAAGCCTTTCTAATTAATGAGTGAAAACTTTATAAGGCTTCAAGGCCAGCTAATGGGGAATCATGATTACCACATATTTTTATATATTTGAATCATTTACATTAGGGAAACTATTCGGTATTCACACATGCGAGATTGATTTGTTTCACTAATGAGTATGGTCTCAAGCTGCGCCCATTTATTGATAAATATCTCAATGTGATCCTTCTTTATAGCTGAATAATACTCCATTGTATAGAAATACCACAAATTTTTTATCCATTCCTCAGTTGATGGGCACTTGGGTTGTTTCCAAGATCTGGCGATTACAAATTGTGCTGCTATAAACATAGGTGCACATATATCACTGTGGTATGACGCTTTCAGTTCTTCTGGGAATATGCCTAGAAGTGGAATAGCTGGAATAAATGGGATTTCCAGTCCCAACTTTTTGAGAAATCTCCAGACAGATCTCCACAAAGGCTGTACCAGTCTACACTCCCACCAGCAGTGCAGGAGAGTTCCTTTTTCCCCACAGCCTCTCCAGCATTTGTTGTCGGTTTTCTTGATCCTGGCCATTGTTTCAGGAGTGAGATGGTATCTCAGTGTGGTTTTAATTTGCATTTCTCTAATGACCAATGATGATGAGCATTTTTTCATGTATTTATTTGCCATTTGCATTTCTTCATTTGAGAATTGCATATTCATCTCAGATGCCCATTTTTGGATTGGATCTTTGAATTTCGGAGGTCTGAGTTTCTTTAATTCTTATATGTTTTAGACAAGAGGCCCTTGTCTGAGAGAGAGTTCACTAAAATCTTTTCCCAGTTTGTGGGTTTTCTTTTCACTATGCTGGAGATTTCTTTTGACATGCAGAAACTTTTTAATAAGAAGTGATCCCAGTTATTGATTCTGGGAAGTATTTCCCGTGCGGTTTGAGTCCTGTTCATGAATTCTTTACCTACTCCTATGTCTCCAAGGTTTCTACCTATTTTGTCTTCCAATAGATTTAGTGTTTCTGTTTTAATATTCAGATCTTTGACCCATTTAGATTTTAATTTAGTACATGGTAATAGACATGGGTCTAGCTTTAGTTTTCGGCAAATGGAGAGCCAGTTTTTCCAGCACCATTTATTAAAGAGACTGTCGTTCTTCCAGTGAACCTGCTTGGCTCCTTTATCAAAAATAAGGTGGTTGAGTGTGTTCGTAGTTGTGGTTGTATCTTCTAATCTATTCCACTGATCTTCAGCTCTGTTTTGATTCCAATACCATGTTGATTTTACTACTGTTGCTTTGTAGTATAACTTCAAGTCAGGGATTGTGATGCCTCCTGCTTTGTCTTTGCTGCTTAGAATTGCCTTTGCGATTATAGGTCTCTTCTGGTTCCAGATGAAATTTAGGAGTGATTTCTCTAGATCTATAAGGTATGTTGATGGTATTTCTATTGGGATTGCATTGAATCTATATAACAGTTTTGGGAGAATGGCCATTTTCACAATGTTTGTTCTTCCTATTCATGAGCAAGGGATGTCTTTTCATTTTCTGAGATCATCTTCAATTTCCTTTTTCAGTGTATTATAATTTTCACTGTATAAGTCTTTCACTTCTTTCGTAAGAGTAATTCCTAAATATTTCATTTTTTTGCTTGCTAATGTAAATAGTCCAGTTTCTCTTATTTCCCTCTCTGTAATTTTGTTGTTCGTGTATAGGAATGCTATTGATTTCTGAGTATTGATTTTGTATCCAGCCACATTACTGAATTTATTTATTGTATCTAAGAGTATTTCAATGGAGTTTAGGGGGTCTTCTATGTAGAGTATCATGTCATCTGCAAACAATGATAATTTAACTTCTTCTTTTCCTATCTTTACCCCTTTTATTTCTCTTTCTTGCCTAATTGCTCTGGCTAGTACTTCCAGTACTATATTAAATAGGAGTGGTGATAAAGGACATCCTTGTCTTGTACCCGATTTTAAAGTAAAGGCTTTCAATTTTTGGCCATTTATAATGATGCTGGCTGTTGGTTTGTCATAAATGGCCTTTATTATATTGAGGTAAAGACCATTTATTCCAATTTTCTGTAAAGTTCTTATCATGAATAAGTGTTGGACCTTATCGAAGGCTTTTTCTGCATCTATAGAGATGACCATGTGATTCTTATTTTTGGCTTTATTGATATGGTGGATTACATTTATTGATTTGCGTATGTTGAACCATCCTTGCATTCCTGGGATGAATCCCACTTGGTCATGGTGTATAATCTTCTTGATGATTTGCTGCATCCTATTTGCCAATATTTTATTGAGGATTTTTGCATCTGTGTTCATTAGGGAGATCGGTCTATAGTTTTCTTTTATAGTTGGGTCTTTCTCAGGTTTTGGTACTAGGGTAATATTTGCTTCCAGGAATGACTTAGGAAGGATTGCTTCCCTTTCAATTTCATTGAATAGTTTGAGGAGTGTCGGCATTAGGTCTTCTTTATATTTCTTGTAGAATTCTGCAGTGAATCTATCTGGGCCTGGGCTCTTCTTGGTGGGCAAGGACCCAATTACATTCTCAATTTCATTAGCAGAGATTGGGTTATTCAACAGTTTTATATCCTCTTGATCTAGCTTTGGTACTTCATATGCTTCTAAGAATCTGTCTATTTCTTCTGTGTTATCAAACTTTTGAGAGTAGAGGTTTTCGAAATAGGTGTTGATGATCCTCTGTATTTCTATTGGGTCTGTAGTGATTTCTCCTTTTTCATTTCTTATTGCATGAATTTGAGCTTTTTCTTTCCTTTTTTTAATAAGGTTGGCTAGGGGCTTATCGATTTTATTTATTCTTTCAAAGAACCAACTCTGATTCGTTGATTCTTTGGATTGTTTTCTTAGTCTCTATTGCATTGATTTCTGCTCTGATTTTTATAATTTCCTCTCTTCTTTTGGCTTTGGGCTTGACTTGCTCTTCTTTTTCTAGCTCTTTGAGGTGTAACATCAAGTTATTTATTTGTATTCGTTCTGTTTTCCTGATGTGGGAACTCAGTGCAATAAATTTTCCTCTCAGAACGGCTTTCATTGCATCCCACAGATTCCGGTAAGTTGTATCTGCATTTTCATTTTCTTTTAGGTATTGTTTAATTTCTTCTTTAATTTCTTCTGTGACCCACTGATTACTCAAGAGTGTGTTATTTAGTTTCCATGTGTTTGCGGAATTTTTGCAGTATCCTTTGTCATTAATTTCTAATTTCAGAGTGCTATGATCTGATAATATGCAAGGGATGATTTCAACTCTTTTGCCTTTGCTTAAGTATGTTCTGTGAGCTAATATATGGTCTATTTTAGAAAATGATCCATGTACTGCTGAGAAGAATGTGTATTCTGATGTTGTTGGGTGGAACATTCTGTATATGTCTATCAAACCCATTTGTTCACAGGTGTGATTCAGTTCTGTTATTTCTTTGTTCATTTTCTGTCTGGTTGATCTGTCCCTTGGTGTCAGTGGTGTATTAAGGTCTCCTGTTACAATTGTGTTACTGATAATTTGAGTTTTCATTTCTGTTAATAATTGTTTTATATAACTGGGTGCTCTGGAGTTTGGTGCGTATATATTTAAGATAGTTATCTCTTCCTCTTGGAGTTTTCCCCTTACGAGTATGTAGTGACCTTCTTTGTCCTTTATGGTCATTGTTGGTTTAAAGTTCACGTTGTCTGCAAACAGAATGGCTACTCCTGCCTTTTTTTGGATTACTGCTGCATGAAGAATTGTTTTCCATCCTTTGACTTTCAGTCTGTGAGTATCTTTCTGGGTTAGATGGGTTTCCTATAAACAGCATATGGTTGGATTTTGTTTCTTGATCCATTCTGCTAGGCTGTTTCTTTTGATTGGTGCATTGAGACCATTTACATTAATGGTTATTACTGTTAAATGCTGGTTAATTGTAGGAATGTTATCTCTCTGCTGTTGCATCTTTATCTTTCGGTTCTGTTTAATTATTTGCTTTGCTTAGTGGTTTTTTCCTTTGTGTATCTAAACTGTCTTTCAATATTTTTTTGCAGGGTTGGTTTGGTGTTCATGAAGTTCTTCAGCTGTTCTTTGTCATGGAAGTATCGTATTGCACCATCTATTTTGAATGATAGTTTTGCAGGATATATCAGTCTTGGTTGGAAATCATTTTGCTTTAGGATCTGGAATACTTCACTCCATGCTCTTCTTGACTTTATCGTTTGTGCTGAGAAGTCTGCTGTGATTCTGATAGGTTTTCCTTTATAAGTGATCTGACTTTTCTCTCTGACAGCTTTTAATAATCTATTCTTGTGTTGGATTTCTGGGATGGTGATTATTATATGTCTGGGTGTAGTTTTATTTTGGTTATGACTGTTTGGAGTTCTATATGCTTCACTGATCCTGATGTCAGTTTCTGATCTCATGCTTGGGAAATTTTCAGCTATTACTTCTCTAAATATCCTCCTGACATCCTTCATGTTGTCTCCCTCTCTTTCATTAATCCCTATCATTCTTATGTTATTCTTCTTTGCATCGTCTTGCAGTTGTTGAATTGTTGTTTCCTGGTTCCTTGTTATTTTCAAAAGATATTTCCTTTCCTGTTCACTAGCTGCAATCCTGTCTTCAAGGTCTGAAATTCTATCTTCACTTTCATTAAGGCGGTTTTTACAACTTTCAGTGGAGTTTTTTATTTCCTGTATATCTCTGTGCATCTGCATTATGTATTCTGTTTGTTTCTTATGTTGCTCGTCTAGGGATTCTATCTTTTTGTTTAGTTCCTCCAATTTTTTTTTCTGTGTTTTCTTTAGATATATTTAGAATCTCTTTCATTTCTTTTATCATTTCTTCTTTTATCTGGGAGATTATTTCGAGTTTGAATTTCTTTAAAGCTTCCTGGAGTTGCTTGTCAATTTCAGTGGCTATTGTGTCCGATATATGAGGTGAATGGGGTATATTTTCTTCTATATACATCGCTCCTAGGGTTTCTTGAGATGGCTGGAGGTTTGAGGTTGTAATTTGGTCTTTCGTTTTGTCATTTTCCTATATTTCTGTGTTTCAAGTGTTATTTGAAAGCTTCCTCAGGATCTGTTGAAAATCCCCTTCTATTTTTGGAGCTACTGAGACTCTGGTGCCGCGCTACCCCAAGCCATTAGACCTACAGAACCAGTGGCCTCCTCTGCCTGCTCAGAACTCCGCAGTTCCAGACAAGCTGGGCCTCAGGGACACTGTGCGCCCACCTGCCCCTTGGAAGCTCCACAGTTCTTCAATCGCAGCCGGGTTAGTGTACTCACCACAGGCCGCAGTGCTTCAGGAACCTGTGGACCCTCCCTGGTTGCAGAGATATCCACAGTCCTCCAGACACATGGAGAGGCCGATGCAGGCACCCCAAATCTGCCCAGCTCCTCCTCTGCAGACCAATAGCCAGGCGCGGCAGCTAAACAGGCTGGGCTAGGCTGGTAGTGTGGGCCAGCCCACCTATTGGGAGCTCAGCAGGTCTCCAAATGAAGCCGGAATGGGGAGGCTGATGTGGAAGCCTCAAACCCACCTCTCCCCTTCACTGCACCTGGAAGCCTGAGGGAACTCCAGCAGTCTGGGTGCAGATATCCAGAGTACTCCAGACACGCAGAGAGGCCGGTGAGCACACCCCAGATCTGCCCAGCTCCTCCTCTGCAGGCCTATGGCCAGGCGCAGCAGCTAAACAGGCTGGGCCAGGCTGGTAGTGTGGGCCAGCCCACCTATGGGGAGCTCAGCAGGTCTCCAAGTGAAGCCGGGAATGGGGAGGCTGATGTGGAAGCCTCAAACCCACCTCTCTCCTTCAGTGCACCTGGAAGCCTGAGGGAACTCCAGCAGTCTGGGCGCAGATATCCAGAGTCCTCCAGACAGGCAGAGAGGCCAGTGAGGGCACCCCAGATCTGCCCAGCTCCTCCTCTGCAGACCTATGGCCAGGCGCAGCAGCTAAACAGGCTGGGCTAGGCTGGTAGTGTGGGCCAGCCCACCTATCGGGAGCTCAGCAGGTCTCCAAATGAAGCCGGGAATGGGGAGGCTGATGTGGAAGCCTCAAACCCACCTCTCTCCTTCACTGCACCTGGAAGCCTGAGGGAACTCCAGCAGTCTCGACACTGTTGCACTTGTAATATTTCATTTTATTTTCTCCTAGTGGCCATTCTTGTTCTCTGTCCTAAAATGACTGATTACGATTATAACAGCTACCATTCACCTGGTACTTATATTTGGTTAAGTGCTTGCTTGGTGGATTAAGAATGCAAGACATTTGATAGACAAAAAATGACCATGGTCTCATCACAAGACTATGATGGTAATCAGGGTTATGGAGTAGATATTATGTTGTTTAGCTTCTGCATCATGCTCATTAGATAATTTTAACTGAAGTCATGAAAAATTAAACTTGTAATGTTGGTTTTCATTTACTTTCAGTTGACAATGCAACTTTATTGAACTTCAACTTGATCCAATAGTATACTTCAAATTGTCCTGGGTATTAAGGAACAAGGGTGTCCTAAATTGCTCCTGGAGGTACATGATCATTAGTTTTGTGTTCCATTATCTTAACTTCTCTACTAAACTTTATCATGGGTAACAATATTATCTTCTATGTTCATTTCTTATTTGGATGGATTTTTTTTTTTTTTACAAAATCTAGAAATAGAGACCCAATACCCACTGCCAGTCAGTCTTCCTGCTCAAACTTTTGTATGTGCACTGCAGGAGCTCCAAGGGTAGAGGAAGATGGGCCCAGGGCAGGGTGTTGAGGGGACCCTGGGATGATGTGCTGATCATGTGGGTACCAGGGGTGGATCTGTTTACAGAGGTTATTTCACATCATGCTCTGCCTCAATATTTGGCCTCTTTATATCTATTTTTTGAGTCTATCATAGAAAAGATCACACACAAATGTGGATGGCTGTTTAGAGGATTGGGATCTTCATAGGATGAGAGCAGAGAATGATGTTCACCATTTTTTAATCCATCTCTGTCCTATCAACTCCTCACAATAAATTCCCTTAAAAGCACTGTCATGTGGGGAGACACTGTGAGGTGTTTGCCCCTGGTATGCACTCCCTTCTCAAACTTCTCCCACAGTGTTAGGTGCTGCCACCAGACAGACAAGAAAGGAAGACTTAGTAGAAAAAGACACTGATTTTTACCATCTGAATTTCATTTTGGATTAAATGTGTTCTTGTATCAGCATAGCATTAGATTTTGGTTTTTGATCCAACTTGTCAGTCTCTGTGTTTTGACTGGGGAACTCAAACGCTTGAGTTTGGAGATTATTATGGAAAGTTATTGCTATATTGTTAATGTGCTCCTGATTCTTATTTCTGAGATTCTGCTAATCTGCTCACTCTAACCTCATGAACTCATCCCATTAGACTTTTTAGCTCTGTTGGCATCAGTGTCTCTTAATAGTATGTCCTTCAGAAATTTTTGAAGTGTGGGTTTTGTGGCTATGACTTTCTTAAGATCCTCTTTGTGATGAGCAAGCATAACCTTTCCATCAAATTTGAAAGTGCTTTTCGGGTATGTTAGTTTAGGTTGAAGGTGTTTTCTCTTACCTTTTGACACCCTTCACTCCAAGCACTGCTGGCTTTTAATTTTTGTTTTGTGATGTCACCTTTGATTCTAATAGTTTACCTTGTTGAGTGACTTGTTGCTTTGTTATAACAGCATTTAAGATTCAGTCTGTGTGTTGGACTGCTGGAATTTTTACTACAACATATCCCAAAATAGTTCTTTTCTGTTTGTGTCTAATTGGGTCTGTGCATGCCTTGCTTCTCTGTTTTATGTACATGTACTACCTGCTTGGTTAATGTCATAAGTGTGTACTAATAATTAAGAAGAAAAAAAACAGTGAAAGCCTATCTGCACCAGACAGAGTGGAGAACCCTAAACCCCTTCCATGCCACCCACTTCACCACATTCCTTTGATAGATGGATAAACACACAGTGCTTGTTTTATTTTCCAAGGAGTGGATCTGTGCAACAGTATAATTTTTCCATACTGCTTGTATGCAAACTCAAGTGTGAAACACAGTCAAAACCTGGTAAGTACTGGTGAAATGAATTAGCTGTGAACTCAGGGGCTCAAAGGAAGCTGAAGAAATCTCAACTCCAGGACCCCTTCCAAACAAATTTTGATTTTCTTTTCTTTTCTTTTTAAATAAAGGGAGACGATTTATTTGAAGATAGGGAAGAAGGAAGAGAGAAAACAAGTAGCTACTATGGATGAGTAGGGAAGAGTTTGAAAATTAATTGCCATTATTCTTTCTTAATGATAACATCCAGTGTACAAGTTTCCGAATTGTCCAATCTCAGCTTTGTCCTTTTATGTCCTATAAGTACCATGGCTTGTGATTTCCTTCATTCACAAACAATATTGTCTGAACCCTCTGGGATTCTTTCAGGTAGCACTATTATGAAATCTTTCACACATATTGGGAAAAATATTCCAAACTAGGGAATCCCATTACAGTGGTGGTTTAGTATATGCAGTTATTGAAGAAAAACCTAAATCTCAGTTCAGGAGGGCAGTGTGAGACTAAGTCTGTGTCTCCTCAGTTCTAACTCGTAGCTCTTTCCTGCTATTTTTTTCTTTGTTTTCACCCCTACACAAAAGGGTTGCTTTATCTTATCGCAAAGCATTATGTAGGGACAACTTGGGTAAAATCAAGCCATTTAGTTTTCCTGAATAAAGTAAACTTTGCTGTAAGAGCAAAAAGTCCTGGAGGTTGTGTTATCCTCTGTGTACTCTGTGAGCTGGGGCAGAATTCACTGTTAGTAGTTCTACCATCTTTATTGTCCTTGTGGACTTACAAAGATTTGAGGCTCCCATTGCTACAACCATGTTAGTTTTCAAATGATATTTTGCTTAAGAAAAATATTTTAATGTGTAAAACAGACCATCTTCTGAGTTAGTTAATTCATTTTTATATGTTATAGCACATATACTAAAATTGAATATCAGGTTTTAGCTACACAGAATGTAGTCTGTATGCTGTTTAGAATGAATAATGGAATAAAATATTGTTTCAGAAGTTATCAGTTAACATTTTCCTGATTTCCATTTGAATGCATTTGAGCAGTAGAACTGAATTCAATTTTCTGTTCTTTAAAAAATGTTTTAGTAAACACTCACAATTCTTTTGGTAGGCAGACATAAATCTGATAAAACATTGTCCACTTTGTATGCTAAAGGGTTAATTGTAGGCCAGAGACCCAGTTTTCCCAGAAGGTGCTTAAGAAAAAGACTGAAACTCCCTGCTCATAGGCAGCTGGCCCACGCAAGGGGGGACATTGAAAGTCTTCCACTGGCTGAGAAAAATGATATTTTTAAATAATTCTGTTTCCCACTAAAGATTTTATGGTTGCAGTTTTATTGTATGAATAAAAAAGAATCAGGTTTAAAAATCTCTAATATAATAACTGTTCCTAAAATTTATTTCAAATTAGACATTTTAGAACATTAAGATTTCTTTTTCAGTACTCGTACATTAAGTAGCTTGAGTTCTTAGAGTATATTGTTATATTTCATAGGTCTTTAATGTAGATATAAAGCATATATATATATATAATTTCAAACATATATATTTCAACAAATACTATACATTTAATTAAAAGTTGCATAAAGAAGGGATTACTGTGACTTTCTAATCATTAGCTGTAAGTGTGATGGCAGGGAATCCATCTTATATCTTCTTTTAATATTCTATTTCTGCAGAAAAATTCTAGGAGGACTTTAAAGGAAGAGGCTATACAAGTTGCACTGACATTATTTTTAGGCTAATTATTTTATAAACTGAAAGACAGACATGTCTGTGTATCTAGAGGAAAATATATCCTTCCGGGACCCTGTCTCACCCTGAGAACTCAAAGCATGGATGGCTTCCTGAAGGCAAGAAGGCTCCCACCCTGCAGTCATCACAGAGCTACCAAGGAGCTGTTTTGTGATCTAAGTTTTGAGGATAAATGCAAGGTCTTTAACCACTTTCTGCAGGTAATGTTGAAAAGAGGAACAGAAACTATCTCATTCACACTGCTAAAGGTATGTGATTTAACTGGATACACATGTGGAAAGAATTGCATTGTTTTACCTGAGGGCTCATGTTCTTTATTTGTGTAAGGTTAGGGCTGGATAAATCACTATAATGTGTTATATTAATTGATTCCTCACTTCTAATAACTTACCTTTCTGTATTTCTTATCTTCGTGTCTTAGTTCACATCTTTGAATCATTCTATAAGGATATTTAATAATAATAGAATTAAAATTCATGGAAACCATGGAGGTCAAACTTGCAGGTGTATTTGTGAGTGACGCTGACATTGCAACATACTCTCTATAAAAACAACCACAAGTCTCATTGCCTGTGATAGAGCTGCTTACCAAGAAAAATGTGGCTGTCAGTTTGCAGCTGCAGTAATGATAAACTCATTCTCCAATTGCCTTTGTCTATAGAATGTTACTGCCTTACCCTCTGCCCCGTATCCTGAGATTGTTTTATAGTTCAGTTAAAATAGGTATTATTTTCTCTTCTTTATAATCTGAGCAATTACTTTGAAGATAACAATATGTAATATATTAACTATGGTTAATCTTCTATTATCTTTTTTTGAAATTTTGTATCATTTATTTTTCTTTAAAAAAAAAGTAACTTAATTGCTAAACTCACAATGATGTTCTACAATGTTACCTACCTGAAAGGAACTAAAGTGTTGTTATATATTTTGGAATTGGAAATCTCAAAGTGATCAATGCAGTGGTTAATATACCATGCAATATGTCATTCTCAGTGCAGTAATTTGTATTGATTCCTGTGGCCCTCTTACTCAGAATGCCTTCTAAAGAAGGAAGGACTCTGGAAACTTGCTGAAAGGCTGGGGGAATCATTATGGTAGGGAGGTTCAAGAAGTCTGTTAAATGCTTCAGGACTCACCTTGGTACACCTTCTGCAGCCATCAGGTGAAATAACCATATTTACAGTCCATTCTGTTTGATCCCATCTAAAGTTAAATATTTTAAACTTATGAAAAAAGTTTTACATTGCTCAGGCTTGCTGTGATCAGCAGGGGTTGTGATTTGGAGTCACAGGTGGGAGAAACCCTGCTTATGTAGCTTGCTGTTCTCCTTCCAAAGACAGCCTTATCACAGTCAAATGAAGAAGAGCAAATACATCTTCTCAGCCTCACAGCATTGCAAAGTCTGCTAAACACATGCAAAAACATGTGGAAATGAATGGGACTAATTCTTCTAATGATCAGTAAATCAGGGCCGAGGGAAAACACTCTCACTGTGAGCGACTGAGTGGTGCCCAGACCCTGCACACCCAGGGCTGACTCAGGACATCGGAGCTCTGGCGGAATCAGGAAGCTCACAGAGTCACTGTGTCTTCCAGGGTATTACCTGGCTGCCCAGGAAAGATGGTCTTGAGGCCTTGCTCATTTCAGAAAATAAAACCTCCAGTGTTCAAAGTAAGCCAGCAAGCCATGCAACCATGGCATGAGAAATGCTCACATGTTTACCATTTGTCTTGTAAATATTTCCCAAACTACAGCAGGTGACACTGACCGATGATTAACTGGCATCATAACTGTCTGTGTGTTTTGTTTTGTAGATAAAATCCAAAATGTCTGCTTTTTAATATGCACCATTACCTCCTAAGTTTGATCATCTCTACAAGTATTTTCTCCTTCCTAACTATGTGCTTATTTCAAATTGTTCTTTGCAAGGATGTCATGTTTGATACTGCTGGAACTGAGATATAATTCATGTTTATGATTATTCTCTACAGAAATTGTTACCATCAAAAGTTTTGTCTAAAAGAGAGCAAAGTAATGAGAGCTTGTCACAAATAATGTTTGTTTTTTTTTTATAAATTCTAACTTGTTTTTAGATGTATGTTACAGAACATTTGACTATTTTTTATTTAACTTTATTTCTGGATAGCAATAAGAATATTAAATTCTGACATAAGCTGAGGTGAGTTACTAGCATATTATAAGCTTCTAAAAGTTTATATTATTTTATTTCATTTTCATGTTGCACACATTCACAATATTTTCTAGTTTTTACTAAAGTGTTTTTCTTATATGAAAAGTCTTTTATCTTTACTTTATTGCAGTATTTTTCTCACTTGGCAAAGAATTCACACTTAACATGTGAAATAATTTTTAAGTTGCTCTTAGAACATCCTTTGAACTCTTATTAAAATTTACTTTTTTCAGAGTGGATTGTTTTGGGAAGTAAGTGCTAATCTGAAGAAAAATTATCTTACAATGAAATCATTGTTGCAACATGGAAAACCATTTTGCAGGAATATTATCTAGTTTAAAGCCTCTGAATTGTGGTTGACAATATATCTTAAATGTCAAGGAATATAGACCTTTATGTTTTAGTTAATCCCATTATAAACACTATTAAACAGTGACCTTTTCTATTTTCAGTTTTCTGCCTTGCCTAGATGTCTGCACATATTATTATTTATTTTATTCAATAAAATCTTACATTTGTGTTTCTTTTATGTTACTCTTTTAAAAAATATTTACTCTTCTTTTTAGGTCACTATCTTTTCTCTGATGTTTTATTGAAATAATTATATCATTGTAGGAAATACAACTTTGTAATTTAGATTGAATTTAACAGATTGGCTTACTAAGAAGTAACATCAGCTACATAGAGACACATTATACACACTATTGCACATATTTTGAAATATGCAATTTTTATCATTTTTCAATCATATTAAATATTTCTTGTCGTTGCATGTTTCTTCTTAGATGTTGAAAATATTTTAGAAAGAAAAAAATATTTTCATAGAGAAAAAGTATGATTTCTACACTACATAGATATAATCAATCTTTTGAATATTTCAAAGATTTATACTCAGTTTTAAGTTTTTGAAGTGTAATTGAGGTTTTCATTCTAAAGTAAGCAAATTATCTTCAGAAATTCAGAAAATATCATTGTGATATTTTAACTGTTCAGGACCAGAAAATTCTGAAGGCATATAATACTGTTTCAGGTCACTTCATCATCTTTTAAAAACATAATCCCTAAAATTATCAAGATATGATTGACTCTGGAAAAACTTGTAGAAATCAGAATTTCTGTCAAAAACAAACATAAAATTTCAATTTTTACCTTGTAACTAATTTTTAAAACTAGACTATTTCAATCAAAGTATATCACTTTAAATTTGAAATATTCACTTAAATCTTTCCTTATTTTTATTAACACTTTTTCAGAAAATTTGTAGTTTCATCTATATTTACCAGAATAACTGGTTGGTATTCAATTCATAATGCATGATGGCTATAACTTTCACATTAATATTAGTATAAAATTTATCAACTCAGTCTTAATATAGGATTACTTTTATGAGATAAATGATTGGGAAGTTTCATAATAAATGAACAAAATTGTAACCAATCATCTTAAAAAACATATACTTTATAGAATGTAATTTTTGCAACAAGTCATCAAAATACTTTCAAAGATGACGTTTATGATTATATGTATACATATATGAAATTGGTGAGCTTCTTTTCATTTTATCATTTGCAGTACATGAAGATTATGAAGAAATGATTTGAAGTTTCCTAAGGCTTAAAAAGTGAGGAGAAGGAACTGCTAGTTATTCTATTTGACCTATGGACAATCTAAGCACCAGGTGAGTTTTCACCGGTAGACATTAATGCCTGCAACTATTATACGTTAATCACAAGTAAAAAATAACTACATACAGTATTTAACGTACTACATAGGAGACAGATATATTCACCTAAGGTGATTCAAGTAATAATGTTTGTCCCATTCAATTACTGTCATTTTGCTGCAAAGGAGTATAAACATTAGTCCATGGAGTTTTCATATATTGTCTGCATGATATTTCAACTTGAGGCATGAACACAGGAAATCAAAGTTATAAAGTAGACTTTATGCTGGTTGGTCTTTTCCAATATGGCAGCATGAATGGTTTTCTCTTTGCTGCCATTGTCTTCCTCTTCTTGGTGGCTGTGCTGGGGAACATCACTCTGGTCCACCTCATCCGACTGGACAGCAGGCTCCACACACCCATGTACTTCTTGCTCAGTCAGCTCTCCCTCATTGATATGATGTACATCTGCACCACTGTGCCCAAGATGGCATCAAACTTCCTGGCAAATATCAAGACCATCACATTCTTGGGATGTGAGATTCAGACATTTATGTTTCTCAGCCTTGGTGGATGTGAAGCTGTTCTCTTAGGCTTCATGTCCTATGATCATTATGTAGCCATCTGCCATCCTTTGCGCTATGCTGTCCTCATGAGCAAGAAGATCTGCTGCTCGCTGAGCATATGTGCATGGTCCAGCAGTGTTGTTAACTCCTTAATACATTCATTGTATTTTTTTCAGCTTCCCTTCTGTGGGTCTCGGCTCATTGACCACTTTTTCTGTGAAATTCCCTCTTTGCTGTCACTGGTATGTGAGGACACCTCCCAATACGAGTACACCATCCTCCTTAGTGGTCTTATTATACTGCTGCTGCCCTTCCTGACCATCCTAGCTTCCTATGCTCAAGTGCTCACTGTTGTGTTCCAGATAAACTCAGGCACAGGACGGACCAAAGCTCTTTCCACCTGTTCCTCCCACCTGATTGTGGCGAGCCTCTTCTATGTGACCACTCTCTCCGCCTACACTCGGCCACACTCTTTGCATGATCCTGCCCAGGACAAGATGGTGGCAGTTTTTTACAGCATTGTCACACCTCTTTTAAATCCATTCATCTACAGCTTGAGAAACAAGGAGGTCCTGGGGGCCCTGAGAAGACTGCTGGGCTAATAAACACTGGCAGAGGAAACAAGTCTGCACAAATTCCTTAGCGATCAAGAATTGGCACATGTGGTGAAACATCTGATAGTCAACTTATAACGCACAGCTGAACTGAATCAGCTGGGTGTTAATTGTGGAAGGCTCACCCAATGATTGTTACCAACAGCATAAAAGCAGAACTGAAGAGGAAGATACCATGCTGTTGATTCTCCTGGAGAAGCCTGTCTCACGGGCTTTCCTAATATGAACTTGGGTGTTGCATTGTCAGAGGAACTAGGGTCCTCCCTGTCATTGAGCTTGACATGAACTTGGGTGTTGCATTGTCAGAGGAACTAGGGTCCTCCCTGTCATTGAGCATGGCAGCAGTTCTCATTGTGTGATAAATGGGATTAAATCAAATGGCAAATTTTCTGAATAAAAAATGAAGGAAAGGATTTAAGTAGCCATTGCAATTAACAGAAGAAAGAATATGGGAATTATACATCAGGCAAGGGGTTAATATCAGAATACATAAAGAACTCCTTGAAAAAAATAAAACAGGATATATACTTAAATAAACATTTATCAATAAAAAGATTAACCCTTTTTTAATCTATGTAATTTTGTCATCTATAAATGGAAGATTAAAATTAGCCTACATTCATGGGCCAAAAATCATTTTACTTAAAAGTTTTAAGCAAAATGGAGGTCTCTGAAAAGTTTCTCTGTACAAATTACTTTGGGATACTGTTATCCATAACATATAATTATTAGTTTATCTATGTTATAGGGGATTTTATTTACCAATATCAGAATTACATGTTTCAAGTTTATATCACAATTTTGATTGACAAAGTATTTGTATATCTGCATAGCATACAGTGTAATATATAAATTGTATAATGATCCAACTGAAATAGTTACAGATTTATTAATGAAAATTTCTCATTCTTGAAGTTTAAATATTCAAGTTTCTTTCTTCTTGCTATTTTGAAATAACAATACATTATTGTATACTACAGTGATCCAGTATGCATTAAATGATCAAAGGCAGCACAGACCCTTCCCAACTCTGACTTCCTCCTATTGACAGGTGCCCAGCTGCTCACATACAAAATCCAAGATGGCCTCTTTGAGCATGAGGAATAATAATGTGAGTATAGAATATAATCCAACCGCGTTAGCTAGGTCTTGTCCACTTTATATGCATGAGATGGTTAAGTACTAAAATCATGTGATTTCCTTTCTGAGGTAGAGCTTTCTAATCTTCTATATTTAAGTAAAACTTTTCCTGTTAACATGTCAGTAAACTATTTCCTCGAATTACCTTGCATCAAAACAGAAAATAAGATGTTTTACTAGAAAAGGGAGAAAAAATGAGATGCAATCATTTATTTATATACCTGGTTCTCCTTATTCACTAAACAAAATGAATTGTGTAAGCAAATTCATGAGGGAAGCATTACAGTCACTTTCTATGGATGATTAACCTGCATTTCAAGGACTTCAAAAAACTCATCCTGAGCCATGTGATTGGTAGGTTTCATGACTGACAGAAAACAACTGAGCTTGTTTATTTCATAAGTATGTTTGGGGTAAGGTGTTTCTAAATGTCTGCATCTGCTGTGTAATTACTAGTACCCTAGACACATCAGTTACTGAATGCTTTTGTGATTAAGAAATACATAATTTTCTGTATCATCTCATCTAACAGCTGTGTAGGGTAAGCTTCACTTACAATTAGTCAGGTATGCATGTAAGCAAAATATTAGCCAAAAGAATCATTTTCTTCAGGGATGGAGTGCTTGATATTTGGAAATAATCTGTCTGAACCAATAAATGGAGGAGTAATTTCATCACTGGTATTCTTCTAAATATGTCACTATTTGTATTACCAGAATCCAAAACTGAGGACATTTTCATACTTTAGAAATGTACTTTTCACTTAATACAAGCAACAGAAACACTGGTGAGCTCTTCATAGTGGGCAAGGCCAGAGCTCTGGGGCATAGGGTGCTTAGGGCATTGTGAGGTTGGCCTGGGCTGAGTTTGGACTGATAGCTTACACCTATGAATTGTTTCTGCTAAAGCTATTGTTGTCTACTTTATTGCCATGATAAGGACTATGTAATAATCATTAACATTTGGTGAATTAAGTTTTTGTCTTTTGCTTAATAACTTCACAACTATTTCTTTATTCATTCTGCTGCACACATTTTACGATCTTTGAAAAATACAGCATAATAATCTAAGATTGTTCTGCTTATTAGATAATGTTCTATAATATGAGCTTAATATTTTCATAATTGATATTACACATTGTAAGCAAATTGAAAAAACAACTTATGTGGAAGTAGAGCATTTCCCCCTTTCTTGGGAGTTATTTCACATAATGAAACCCAAGACAGGTACCAATTCTAGTTTTCAGACACAGGACTAACTCTTTAGAAAACCAAACTGTTAATATTACTTTATTGCACTGGTTAATTTTAAATATATCCCAGAAAATAACGCATAATATAATGAAAACATCAAGTTCAGATGAGTTCATAAACAGTAATTTTGTAATCAAATTTTAATTTCCCCTTTGTATTTCTTGTAGAATTCTGCAGTGAATCCACCTGGGCCTGGGCTCTTCTTGAAGACCTAATGCCGACACTCCTCAAACTATTCAATGAAATTGAAAGGGAAGCAATCCTGCCTAAGTCATTCCTGGAAGCAAATATCACTCTAGTACCAAAACCTGAGAAAGACCCAACTAAAAAAGAGAACTATAGACCGATCTCCCTAATGAACACAGATGCAAAAATCCTCAATAAAATATTGGCAAATAGGATCCAGCAAATCATCAAGAAGATTATACACCATGACCAAGTGGGATTCATCCCAGGAATGCAAGGATGGTTCAATATACGCAAATCAATAAATGTAATTCACCATATCAATAAAGCCAAAAATAAGAATCACATGATCATTTCTATAGATGCAGAAAAAGCCTTCGATAAGGTCCAACATTTATTCATGATAAAAACTCTACAGAAAATTGGAATAGATGGTCTTTACCTCAATATAATAAAGGCCATTTATGACAAACCAACAGCCAGCATCATACTAAATGGCCAAAAATTGAAAGCCTTTACTTTAAAATCAGGCACAAGACAAGGATGTCCTTTATCACCACTCCTATTTAATATAGTACTGGAAGTACTAGCCAGAGCAATTAGGCAAGAAAGAGAAATAAAAGGGGTAAAGATAGGAAAAGAAGAAGTTAAGTTGTCATTGTTTGCAGATGACATGATACTCTACATAGAAGACCCCCTAAGCTCCATTGAAAGACTCTTAGATACAATAAATAAATTCAGTAATGTGGCTGGATACAAAATCAATACTCAGAAATCAATAGCATTCCTATACACAAACAACAAAACCACAGAGAGGGAAATAAGGGAAACTGGACTATTCACATTACCAAGCAAAAAAATGAAATATTTAGGAATTACTCTTACGAAAGAAGTGAAAGACTTATACAGTGAAAACTATATTACACTGAAAAAGGAAATTGAAGATGATCTCAGAAAATGGAAAGACATCCCTTGCTCATGGATAGGAAGAACAAACATTGTGAAGATGGCCATTCTCCCAAAACTCTTATACAGATTCAATGCAATCCCAATAGAAATACCATCAACATACCTTACAGATCTAGAGAAATCACTCCTAAATTTCATCTGGAACCAGAAGAGACCTATAATCGCAAAAGCAATTCTAAGCAGCAAAGACAAAGCAGGAGGCATCACAATCCCTGACTTGAAATTATACTACAAAGCAACAGTAGTAAAATCAACATGGTATTGGAATCAAAACAGAGCTGAAGATCAATGGAATAGATTAGAAGATACAACCACAACTACAAACACACTCAACCACCTTATCTTCGATAAAGGAGCCAAGCAGGTTCACTGGAAGAACGACAGTCTCTTTAATAAATGGTGCTGGAAAAACTGGCTCTCCATTTGCCAAAAACTAAAGCTAGACCCATGTCTATCACCATGTACTAAATTAAAATCTAAATGGGTCAAAGATCTGAATATTAAAACAGAAACGCTAAATCTATTGGAAGACAAATTGGGTAGAAACCTTGGAGACATAGGAGTAGGTAGAGAATTCATGAATAGGACTCAAACTGCACGGGAAATACTTCCCAGAATCAATAACTGGGACCACTTCTTATTAAAAAGTTTTTGCATGTCAAAAGAAATCTCCAGCATACTGAAAAGAAAACCCACAAACTGGGAAAAGATTTTAGTGAACTCTCTCTCAGACAAGGGACTCTTGTCTAAAACATATAAAGAATTAAAAAAACTCAGACCTTCAAAATTCAAAGATCCAATCCAAAAATGGGCATCTGAGATGAATACGCAATTCTCAGATGAAGAAATGCAAATGGCAAATAAATACATGAAAAAATGCTCATCATCATTGGTCATTAGAGAAATGCAAATTAAAACCACACTGAGATACCATCTCACTCCTGAAAGAATGGCCAGGATCAAGAAAACCAACAACAACAAATGCTGGAGAGGCTGTGGGGAAAAAGGAACTCTCCTGCACTGTTGGTGGGAGTGTAGACTGGTACAGCCTTTGTGGAGATCTGTCTGGAGGTTTCTCAAAAAGCTGGGATTGGAAATCCCATTTATTCCAGCTATTCCACTTCTAGGCATATTCCCAGAAGAACTGAAAGCATCATACCACAGGGATATATGTGCACCTATGTTTATAGCAGCACAATTTGTAATCGCCAGATCTTGGAAACAACCCAAGTGTCCATCAACTGAGGAATGGATAAAAAAGTTGTGGTATTTCTATACAATGGAGTATTATTCAGCTATAAAAAAGGATCGCATTGAGATATTTATCAATAAATGGGCGCAGCTTGAGACCATACTCATAAGTGAAATAAATCAATCTCGCATGTATGAATACCGAATAGTTTCCCTAATGTAAGTAATGATTCAAATATATAAAAATATGTGATAATCATGATTCCCCATTATGTGGCCTTGAAGCCTTATAAAATTTTCACTTATTAATTAGAAAGGCTTTACTCTGGGCTTTTTGATATGCAAATATTTGAAGCTATAGTATATGAAGTTTTATCCAAATATTTTAAGGAAAAAGACAGACACTATGGTAACTACTATTCTTTAAAAAAATTATTTAGCTATTTCTTATGTTTATTTTAATTAAGGGAAAAACTTAAAAAATTAGGATATATAGTAGTAACTCTTTTTGATCTCCTATTAACTTGTTTTGAAGTCCTGTAATACTCCCAAGATCTTGTTTTGACTGATTAGACTCTGTTCCATTCTGTGCGATAGTAGCAAGTTTGAAGGTATAGGCAACTAATTTGAAGGCAATAAGATTCACAAAGATGCCCATTCTGGTTTGACTATTGTCTCCTTTGGAAGTCCTGTAATGTTCACAATGCCTAAGTTTTATTGGTCTTGTTCTCCACTGTTTTGTCCGGCTTTATAATATCTAATGAGATGGACAATTCCTTTTAAGGAAACAAGAGACAATGTTGATAACCATTGTTGATGACCTTGTACTCTGTTCTACATCATGTGCTATGTCTATCCTTGGTTTGGACTTACAGCTTTGTTTTGCCATATTTGACTTTATTCTCTCCCCCCCAAGAGAGTAATGAGAACTGAGGAGTAATAAAATCCAAAATGTATAAATTTTGTTATAAAAAAGAGAGGGAGGGGAAAAAAAAGAGCTCTAACGGATATAACAACAAGTGTGTTTAGGGATGTTAAATAGCTGACTATATTAATGTTTTTGGATCATTGAACACAGCTGTTTGCAGTCTCTCCGTTTGAATGTCTACTTTGTATTCTTTGATACTGTGATTTGAGCAACTATTTCCAAGATGATATTATGTAATCTATTAACAGGTGATTTCTTACTGTTATGTTTTTTTTTTGTAGTTATGTATTATGTGTAACCTTACACTGCTTTGTTCTGTTTTGTGTTTTTCTCTTTTTCCTCTTAAATAAAAAAAAAATTTTTAATTTCCCCCAAAGTAAGTTTTATGTGATTATTCTGTGTAAACTTAACATTTTTAAATTATGTAACATTTTGAATTTCTCAAGATAAGTTAGAGTCAATCATTTCCCCACTAAGTTATAGAAAGTTGAATTTGATTTTATCATTTAAATTCTTTATGCTCTCTCTAGGCAACCGTTAAATTTGAGTAGATGGAAGCAATAGTTTCTATTATTTAAGAGGATGTTATTGAAAATAATAACTAAGCATTCCATTACAGTACCATGAATTTATAGCAATTCTTTAATATGACCACTGTCATCCTTTATGTTGGTGGCCCCCAGCCCTCATGTACTTACACTGTGCATTCATGATTGGTTTATTGTCTAGCACTTGGATTGGGAGTGTGAGTGTTATATTGGCCTAGGGATAGAGCCAGGATGTAATGTAATGGCAGGAAGAAGGTGTGTATTGCTCTCTCTTTTGTTGGTTTCTGCCTTGCTGTTTGCATCCAGCATAAACTGCAGCTCTGCCATACCACCATGCTTTGGAGCCATCTGCATATAGACTAAAACCTCCAAAAACAATAAGAAATAAACCTTTCATTTCCCAACTTTGGTCATCAGGTATTTTGTCTCAGTGATAAGTAAAAAGTAATTAAGACACAATTCGGTACCAGTTGTGGGATCATTTGCTGTGACTACACCTGACCATGTTTTTTTGAGAGGCTTTAAAAATGGCTCGTGGGCAGAGTTTGAAAAGGTTCAGACATGTGGCCTAGATGCATAGATCTAAAACAGCTTAAGCTGTTCTGTAGTGGAGATTCTTATCAAAGTTCAGGACATCAAAACTCTAATAGACTGATGGTAAAAACCAGGCTTGGGAGGTTTCTACTGAGAAGGACTGCATTGGTTGTTGGACTCCCCGTTGTGTGTGTTATGACTTAGAAAAAAGAAAAAAAAGGTTTATCCACATTTTGCTCATGCTCAGAGACTTTGCCTGAGACTAAAACAAAGGGCAATGTATTAATTAACCTAAAAGAAAATTTCAAAGCGCTCAAATGTTGAGGCTGTGGCATGGCTATTATTGAGGGCTTTTAGCCTGCTTTATGTTGCAAATCAAGAGCCAAGAACCAAGCAGGATAATTTACAGCTCTGTAAATTTGGTCAGAAGGAATATTCCAGAAAAGCTGTGGATTATAAAGACAGGGTTGAGACTTTGATTGCTGAGGAAAAATGGAGAGATAAAAAAAGATGGCCCTGCTTCCCAAGAAGCAGCATGTGCTTTTCTTTTGCAGTCACAAAACTGCAAAAGTAAAAAAAAAAAAAAAAATTTTGCTCAGAGGAAAAAGCTGCAAGACACCATGCTCCCGAATGGCGATGGAGGCCACCTGGTGAGGTTCCAGAATGGCCATAGAGGCCATGTGAGGTACCCAAATGGAAGCAAGATGGAAAAGCTTTTCTTCACAATCAGGTTCACAAAGCCCAATGATCCAGGCAATTGACCCCTACAGCCGAGAGAGAAAAAAGCCTGGCTACTGCTGTTGGCAGCAAACCTTGGTGGCATCCACATGGTGCTGAATTTAGGTGCAAGGAAAACGCACCAATTCTGAGGGTAAGATGCCTTCCACCTTGATTGCAAAGGGCCTGGGAGGCCAAACAGTGTGCCCCTGACAGGGCAATTTATAAAGATGTAAAGGTAAAGTCAAAGGTGCAGCAGAGACCCCAAAAGTTTGGAAAAGCCAAAAACGTGAATGATAAAAAAAAAAAAAAAAAAAAAAAAAAAAAAAGCTACAAAAACAAGCAGAGAGCATTTAAGAGAAAAGTTGTAGGAGCTAAAATTTCTAAAAATGCCATGGGGGTGGAATTACTCAAGCCTTTTATAGTTTGCAACCAAATTGCTTCAGAGGCTGAGCATAAAACTGTTCATCTTACTGGATGTTGGACTTGCTTGGTTTCCAATGCTTTTTATTCCTATTTGTAACTTTTTAAATGTTAATGTTGATCGTGTGCCTTTAAATTTCAAAAATATTTAACTTTGTTTCATTTGTACACAGTGTTAAGGTTAAGAGTTTATCATAGATGGTAGAAGAGACTTGAAACTTAGACTTCTCAGCAATTCTAAAACTGTTAGGACTTTGGCAACTCTTGGAGATGGACTAAATGTGTTTTGTATAAAAGATGTATGTGAGTCCTGGGGTGCAGGGGTGGGAAGTCATGGTTTATGTTGGTGGCCCCCAGGCCTCTTGCATTTACATTGTGCATTTGTGATTGGTTCTTTGTCTAGCACTTGGATTCCGGGTGTGAGTGCTACACTGGCCTAGGGGTAGAGCCGGGATGTAAAGTAATGGCAGGAGGAAGGCATGTCTTGTTCTCTCTTTTGCTGGTTTCTGCCCTGCTGTTTGCCACTGCCATCAACTGTGGCTCTGCCATGCCACCCTGCTTTGGAGCCAACTAAGTATAGACTAAAACCTCCAAAACCTGTAAAAAATAAACCTGTTGTACTCTAAGAAAATAGCTTCGTTATATGTGTATTATAGCAAACCTGCAAACGTGGCTTACTAAATGTGTTTTTTTATCCTTTTTCCCTAACTGATATGTTAAGTGACCTAATTGATATGTTGAGCAATACTCCACTCTGTAAAGAATTGCAAGAATCTCACCTAATTGATATGTCAACCATTGTTACCCTCTACAAACTACAGAAGTTGTGCTAAAACAAGCTAACAAGGGTTGTTAATCACTGTTAGGCGCCTCTATTCTCTGCTAAAGAAAACTAGAATGGCCCATTAATTTACACTTGTTTAAAGTAACCTGCTTGTGTGCAGAGAGATTTGCATATGAGTTTAACCTTTTACCTGACCTTGACACATAACCGCCGTTTCCTGTTCTGTGTGGTGCCTTATTGCCTCCCTCTCCCCTCACCTATGTATCTAGGCCATAAAGAATTTGGGTTTCTGGTGACCTCTTCCCGACCTGGTGATGATCTGTCATAAAATGAGCCTGCCCCAATTTTAAGAACTGTTTAGCTTCAAAGAAATTACTGGGAAATACTATGGCCCAAACCTCAATCGGTGCTTTCCTTTTGTTCTGTATGCATCAAATGAGTTAGATATCAGATCTTCGTAAAACTTAAGTTTCAGCTTCTTATAACTCTTGACCCCTTCGCACCCACTAGCGAAAACGAGCTATCCTGGGATAATTAACTGTCCACCTTCTTCTCCAAATATTGCTGCAGATGTGCCACTCCGAGATAATGTCAGTCTGTAGGATGGGAGTAATTTGAGAAACACCAGGAACTCCTGAGATTGTCAGAGCTAAATGGACAGCAATACAGTTTCCAGACTTGGGTCAACAAGTTTGATGGCTCTGCAGGTTTCTTTGTTTCTCCCCCCACCCTTTTCCTCCAGCCTCTTTTTAAAGTCCTCCCTTCAGTCTCTGGGACACAGTCTCCAAATTGGCTCCCGGAAACTTGTCATTAGGCCTGGAAATAAAGGCTTTGCTACCTAAATTTTTGGTCTCTTGTTTCCTTGGATTTTATACCAGGGCACGAGTTATAACAAAACCTTTCCTTTCCCAAATTTGGTCATCAGATATTTTGTCTCAGTAATGAGTAAAATGTAACTAAGACAACCACTGTACTATTTTAAAACACTAACTGGTGTGCTAAATGCTGGATTCCTGGAACATCTTAGGTTATATGGCAATGAAAGAAACATTGAGGTCACAAGTTCATGATGTTCTTTGAGTAAATCAATATTCTTGTGACCACTGTATATAGTTTTAGTACAGCCATGAATTTTGTTTTGCAATAAGGACATTTTAGGTAGCAAAACAGCCTGATATTGCAATTCTCAAGAATACACATGATGAAGAAGGTGCCTTATTGCACTAAATTATATTTTACCTAAAATACTGTCATTTGATCTAGTACGCAGCCCTCTGTGTGTCCTTTACTTTGTTTTGTTATGTATTTATAAAAATTTCATTTTACTGACAATAATGGGATCCAACCAAATGAAACAAGCAGTCTAGAAGCGTGCCATGCTCCCAGGCTCCAGTTCATTGGGATGGACCCTGTCAACACTATAGTTCCAACAACCAGGGAGACCTCAAATGAGTAGAGGAAGCCCCCTCAGGACCCTGGCTGCGGTTTCATGATGGCCTCACCCCTTCATTTGCCAAGAAAAACTTAATATATGATTTTTACAGTAACTGAAATCTAAAATAAAAGCACAGTCTTCCTCATTCACTTGTTTATATTAGATGAGATAAATTACAAAATAATGAGATGATGACAAAATAATAAATGTGGGTAATTACTGCTACCATTTTCATACATTTTACAGTTTAGTTGTCAGCTCTGTAGCAAATAGATATGGAATAAGTTATGGTTTCACTCATAGTTTTTAGTGATCAAATTGAATAAAATCATATTGAGGCCAGAACATAATTTTGGCCACCAAGACATTTTAATTTATTGTACTTCTGGGGGTGTTTGAAGCTTTGCTAATTCTGGGAAAGCACACAGAAGTGGAGATGGAAAAGACATCAGGCATTAAAAGGATTTCAAACAATTTTATGTGACTGCATCACATTTCACAAAATGAGAAAATAAACAAAAGCATTCTTTTACTCTGTTTTCAATGTGCAGAGCAACACAGTAAATACATGGTAACTCTTCTGACCTCCAACTTGATGTTGATATATAAAATTACAATCATATTTACTTGAGTCTAACATTATTTTGTGATTAAACAAATTACATGATTTATATTTTAATTTGTTGCTGGAAGATTGAAAATTCTTTAGAATTTTTAATGAAATTTGAATAATACATTATAATTTTCCATAATTCCTCAAATATATAATACTACATAAATAAGACAAATTTTTAAAAATAATACTCAAAAAACTTAGTGGTTTAATTTAGAATGGCTAAAGTATTCAGGCTGCTTTGGAACATGACCCAGATTCACAGGAAATTCATCAAAGTAGGATGATGTGTTGTCTAAGAAGATACTGAAACATTCTTTCTTACATTTTGCTTTTGACTGAAAAATATGTCATATTTTGTGTTACTTCTGAATTGTAGGTTATTTTCCCTCCAAAATATTTGGGTGTAAATTATCTATTCTGGGCTAATGTAAATAATATTTAAGACAATAATTATAGCTATAGTTGGCATTATTACAATGTCTTACATATGGTAATAACCATAAAAAAGTTGAATACTATTATATTAGGTGCTCTTATTACATCCTATCTGCACATAATGAAGCGGATGCTTCTGACTTATTTTAATTGCCTAATTTTACCCAACTACTTCTTGGAGGTAGAGATTTTCAAGCATTAGAAACTAGCCCATAAATCCATCTTGCAGTAGTCAACTAAACAGAAAAATTCTACTGTGTTAAGGAATAAATGTAACATTTATTTAATTTGTTGGAATATGTGTTACTCAGTAAATAACTCGTATTTCTAGATTTAAAAAATTTCCCACTGGTTTATGTGAAATATAGAGGCTACACTTTCAATATAAAATATAAAAAAGAGATGATCAGAACTTGCAGGAGTGGTGAGAGAACAGGGGAAGACGAGAAGTAAAAGGACTCAGATGCTATGTGTATGTGTATCTACTTCCAAAGACGAATATATTCATTGTTTATCACAAACATTGCTCAAAAAAGATTTTACTAAGATGAGCCATGTACATAAAGAAAATCCCCACAATGTACATTATCGTTAAATAGTGCAAAATGTACTAGTAAACATATATTATAAAAATAAATTTAAAAGGAGAAGAGATAAAAACAGTAATAAACATTTAAAAAACAAACACTTTCTGAATGCCTTAGTATGTTTAAGGGACATGAAAAACATGAAAAACAATTATTTTCACTTTTCTACAATTAGTAGACATAACTGCCTTGTATCACCAGACTGGTTTTATGTTGTTGTTGTTGTTTGTTTGGTTGTTTTTTTTTTTTTTTTGTCCTTTTCCTTTTTATCGGTACTGGGGATCGAACTCACTGGGGATCGACTGCCTGCTTGCAAGGCAGGCGCTTATGCCGCTGAGCTAGATCCCCAGCCCCTACCAGACTGTTTTAAATGCAATAATTTAATCTCAAATTCACAGGTGATGCCAATGCAAAAACTGTGTAATGCATGTCTCCTAAAGGAAAATAAAAAAATATTATTTACCGAAAAACACTATCCACAAATAACACATTATTAAAAATGTCTAAAATATTTAAAAATATATATTACATATTATACATATACACACACATACATGCAGTGCTACAAAGTGGAATGCAACAGTTACTAAGCTGGTTATATATATATATATATATATATATATATATATAAAACAGCATGCTATCAAACAGTACTAAATCATCCCTAACTTTGTTAAACAGAAAATACAGAAATGAAACAAAGAATATTGTCTGTATACACTGGTCACTAAAATAGGCTAATAGTCATTAAAATTCAGGTGACTGCTTATAAATTTTGCTTTGAGTTAAAATATTTAAAATGATTTTACATAGACAGCCTATGACTGAAATTCAAACAAAGCTCTTTTAGGAATCTCTATTGCTTTTTTTCGATAATTTGAGTTTGCAGAATATAAATATCACACAGGTATATGAAGAAATTCACGTGTCCTTTTACCTGCATTTATCATCATAGCTGTGTACAGGACAGATGTGCAAGTTAGCAAGAATCTATTCCTGGAATTAAATGAGACATTTTGCTAATAACAATGCTGACTGTTTGCACTAAGTTGATGTGAAGATGTTGGTGTGGACAAGACTTACATATTATTTTTATATCCTATCTTTAAGCATGTGTGATTATTATAAGCTTAAGAGTTGCAAATAAAAAATTTGTATTCATTTAGGTTACATTGCTTTGTGAAATTATTAATTTTTTGACCATAAGCATTTAAATTCATCATCATTTAAAATATCTACTGGATATAAATTGTTACGTTATCTCCACTGACCAAATCTCCATTTAGTTAGGAAAAGAAAACATTGTAATGGGAATCACATGCTAGTCGGTGTTGTGGAGCAGTATCTAGGGTAGGTAGATGCTAGTATAGACCATCAACTGCTATATATGGAAAGGAGAAATTTAGTCAATCTTATTTTCCTTTATGGCAAAGTATGGTTCAAATGGTAATTTGTGACAAGTAACCTCAGTTGCCCTCTTGGCTGCTGTGAGCACAGCCTTAGAGGAGTACAGTGCAATTCTGCATATGTCCAGGTTGGTCGTGGAGGTGTGCCTCTGAGGACCCAATCTGGACCCTAGACCCATGCTGCTTGTTGGTGTTTCTTTGTGATGTTTCTTGGACTTGATAATGGGAGAACGTTATCTTCACCAATCTTCCATAGCATGATCATCCTATTATGGTCCCAGAGGATCAAGGACTGAAACTTCTGAAAGTGGGAGCCAAATTAAACCTCTCCTTCTTTAAGTTTTGGATGACAGTCATTTTCACCAGCAACAAAGAAACTAGTACATTGTGTATTTTATTTTCTTTGTTTCAATTTTGAATTTTAATTCTCATGGCACTGAAAGATGTTTTATAAAATTACCAGTAAGAAAATCAGTATGTAAGAAATTAAATGTAGGAAAAATTTAAAGATGATAATTGTGAGATACATTACATTAACATATACTAATATACACACTTAATTCTGCTTCAGCAGACAAAGCAACCAAAATTAAAACGTATTTTTAAGGTATGATTAAGTGTTGCATACTGGAAAAGTATTCCAAAGTATTAGGAATATTATTTAAATTGGAGAGATAGATAATTAAAAATATAGTAACATGACATGGAGACAACTTGAAGCCAAGGCAAAATTTTGGGGAGCAAGTGAGACTTGTTTCATTTGGCCAGATACATTTTAAATAAAACTGCAAGTTATCTTTAAGAGCAGGTCTCATTTCGAAATCATTTTCTTTTTCTGAGGGTTTGGTCAGAGCCATGGAAAATTCACCTGATACTAGAGGGGTAAGACTCCTAGGACTCTTTCCTCATACCCAGCGGCATCCATTTCAGTTTTCTCTGGTGCTCCAGATCTTCTCTTTCTGGTGGACAATGGTTTTGGGATCCTTCTGATTCGGGAGGACCCCTGCCTACACACGTGCATGGACTTCTTATCCAGCCAGCTCTCCCTCATGGACATGGCAGTGGTCTCCAACATCATCCCCAAAATGGCAGCCAACGCCCTGGCACACATGCGCGCCATCGGCCAGAAGTGTAGCACCGCCCTTCTGGTACCTCGGCCCAGGTGGCAGTTTCCACTTGGCGCACGGATCCTGGGCCAGATCTGCGGTCATCTGCTGCTGCTAGACAGGAAGATGCAGGCAAGGCCTCCTGGATCTCTCCATGCTGCAGCTCCAGGTGATTACCCACTCACTCTGCAAGACCTATTGGGGTGCTCCTGGCTAACACCCACACAGCCAACTCCAATTTCTCTTGCTCCTCTAGGAGCTGCGGTTGGACCCAGCCTCCTGTGCATGCGTCCTGGCCTCCTGTGGATGTGTCCTGACCTTGCTCCCGAAAAGCATTCTCCACTGGGCTTCCTCCCAGCTGAGATGAGCTGTGCTGCTACACTACTGTATCCATTAACATGAGGACCAAGGCTCCAGATCTCTGCTGTTAACTCTACCATCACCCGGTGTTGACCCTCCTCATCTACAGCGTGAGAAATGAGTCAGGGGCCTTTGAGAAAGTGGCTCCAGACACACATTGTGTAATCACGGAGGAAAAGTTGACAACGTGAATGCAGTGGACATTTAAAACATTAATTTGCCCCATTGCAGTGGTTTTTTCTGTGCATAGATTTTTTTTGTGCTCATATTTTGCCATTTTGATTTTTTGTATGACATTAATGAAAAAGTATGGTTTTCTATTACCACCCTTTTGGACTGGGTGTTTATTCTAAAATAAAGGGATTAGAAATAAAACAATGATCAGGGACCTGAGTAGTACACAAAGTGTTACACTTTTATCTATATAATATGTCTTATTCTTTTATTTAGAAAAGATTGTTACTTAAAATAGGTATATGTCTACATTTAATTAGTATGTGCTTGCAGTTTGGATTCATTATGTGGAACTGGTACATATAAATAATTCTTTTTTGCGTTCCCTGTAAAACATTAATGGTAGTGGCCAAAGGTTGTTTCCAAACTACAATTTACAGGAAAGAAAAAAAGAAAAACATCATAGGGATCACTTTAGTATTACAATGAAATAAATTCCCAGTAAACAATAAGCATATATCTTATAGTCGCAGGAAATGCGTGTCAAATGATTTGAAGAAAACCTTTTTGAGGTTCCTTACAAATGAAAAAAAAAAATGTTGTAGAACAAATAAAGAGCTCTGACTATACAGATCTCAAAATAGTGTGGATATTTGCAACAAGAATAAAAAATAGATGCCTTCACTAATGAAACAAGTATCACCATCAAAAAATGACTTATCCATTTTCACCATATCATTTAAAGACGTAACACTATGATTCATAATAATTTCAAACAAGTTCAAATATTCAAGTATTTTAATATGCTAAATAGCTATTTACTTTATTAATCTTTAAAAAATAAATCATCACTGCTCATGAAAAAGTCTTAGAGGTTGCAGATTTTTCTTCCTTGTATGAAGTGAATACATTCATTAAATTTCCTTTGAAATAAAAGAGCATCTGATAAATGTCAGTGAGTAAAATCCATCGTGTCCTTCTTCAGCTTTCAAAGGTTACAGGGTTTCATTTTCTTTAGATTGTCCTTGCAGTTAAAATTCTCAAGTAAAATTTTATATCAGACTGTCATTTCAGTGTATGAAATCAATTAACATATAGTAAAAAGATATAGAAACAGGCAATTTTTATCTCTGGAATGATCTTCCTCAACATTCCAGAATCTAATTCTGCAAACTAGGAATTAATGATATATCACAGACCATGTGATAAATATGATTTAATCTTTTTCCATAAATCCTGAGTGAGTGACATGTAGATAATAATCCTAGGTTTCATGAAGTGATCTCTGTTTGTCAGTGGTTATGTACACACAGTCAGCCCCTGATATATGAATGAGTTCTGTTCCCCCCAAAAATATGGTAAATCCAACAATGCGCACTTATAAACCCTGACACAAATGCACTATGTGTATTTCTTTGAGCTTCCTAGGGTCCCTTCCACATCAACACTGCTGTTCTTCTAGCTTCCAAAGATTCTGGGCTCTGACTGTGCGCTGCACTACTGCATACTATGGCACTGTACATTACATATGCATGCAGTGGTACTGCTCAGAACCACGTAGGTCTTGAGGTTCCCATGGTGAGGACTGTGAAGGGTGCCAAGAAGGTGAAGAAACAAAGATGCATCAAAGAAATCTGGGATCAGGTGGCACCTTCTCTCTGACATTAGGAAAGGAACTGCCACCTCAATTTAGGGGCACTTATTAATACATTTAATAACTCAATGCCCTATGACACCCTGTTGCCTAGTAATTTGCGAATATAGCAAACTAACGACATGATGTATTGGGGCCGGACTTACTTCTTTTTGAGACTAGCCCCGGGTGATCTTTGTTCTCCAACTGGCCAAGCAACACCCTCAGGTGTGGTAAATTTCCAGCTTCAGGGGCTTTCAACAGTGGCATGATTGTGACAATGTGTGGCAGGTATGTAAGTACTTCTGTGATTTATCCTCATCTAAGAATCCTCATAATGTGAGGTCAGTTTGTATCTGTGAAATTTCACAAATTGAATGTTCTTAAGTTGGGAACTTAACATATAATTTATTTAATATGCAAAAAGTGTTATACAAGGTATATAGATGTAATTACATATATGTATACATACTCAACCTATAAATTGTTTCAAATACACAGAACAATGTCATATATATATATATATATATATATCATCAGCAATATAATTAAGCAATATATAATACATAAAGCCATTTCAATTATATAAAATATTTTGATGTGTAATATAGTTCTGAATATATAAATACTTTGTATGCACATATGAACAAATACATAAATGAAACATTTATACTATAAATTGTTTATAAACCCCAAAACTTCAAAACATAGTTTAAAAATCTCAACTTTATATCAGATATGTTTCATATATTTTTGGTGAAACACACCGCTAGTGTTGCTTAATCTGAGTCACTATATATACATATGTCACATATCACATCAAACTGAAATAATCTACACTGCTCCATGAAGATTATGGTATAGATACCTGCAGTGGTTGCATTTTTTAGAAGATGGCCAGGAGGAAACCAAGTACCCAAGCTCAACAAAAACTTCCCTACTGTCCTGTGAAAAGTGAAGTCCAAAAGCTTTACTCTGGAATCTGGGTAGAAAATTGTTCCCATGATTAACTATGTACAGGGTAGCTATGATTCCATGTGGATTCCATGAATCAGACAAACTCAGAGAACTTGATCTTTTTTCCGTTTCTGATACTGTGGCCTTGACACTGGTATGAAAGCTCATGGAGACTTCAGCTTGGAGAAAACTGCAGGCCTACAGTGAACGAAAATTCTAGCTACAAACAAACAAATATCAACCTTCAAATTGAGATATCTAGGTTATCTCCACGGAGGTTAAATATGAGTTGTCTGTCAATTTCTGTACAAATGAACATTTCATGGCAAATATCAATGAGGCTGGTTGCTTTAAGCAAGTAATTTTTTACTGTACTCTGAATTCAACAATATTAAGTAGCACATAATATAGTACCTAGAAGAAGCATTCAGCTAAAATTATTATGAAATTTATAGGATGACTGATTGGTATGTCAGAGAGTATGTAAAATGGCCTGAAAGAGGCCACAACAGAAACTCAAATGACTCAAGAATGTTAATGAGGGCCTGGAAGGAGCCTAAAACATGTATTACTGGAATTGAGAAGAATACAGTGCTCTTCAAACTGTGTTCTGTAGGAAAACCTGAGCCTATGATTAAATTTTAGAAAAAGAAGAAATATAGAATCCAGTGTTCTAGGTCAAAAGTTTTCCATATATATATACACATACAGACAGAGAGAGACAGAGAGAGAGACAGACAGAAGTGGATCGAGACAGTAAGGCAGAGAGAGAAGAAAGTTTAACTACAGGAAACCAAGTTGTGCTGTATTGAAATGTAAACATAACTTTCTCAGCTCTCACGTAAAAATTAAGAAAATTCCTCAGGCCAAAATTCGAATACAAATACAGTCTCTTTAATTGATCAGGAAGAGTTTTTAGCCTCTGATTGGGCAGGACGATAGCCCTCTTCAGCCCTATTTGTTTTGTGCCCCTTAAGGAAAGATATAAAAATCAGGGTTGTATAGGATACAAGAGAAAGGCTCACCATCCCAAGGCAGGGAGAGTTTAAGATCATTGTTCCCAGTGGTCAAGGATGCACCCAGCATCCAGCCACAATAGATCAGGCACTGCAGATTTCAGACCTGCTTCGTCCATGCCCAGTGACCTTATTTCAATCCAGGGAACTGTGCTGCCAGAGGAGGAAACTGGGATCCCGGCAGGGTTGAGTTCCTACTCACCATCCCAAGCCCCAGGAGAGTTTAAGATCATCCCTCCCAGTGGTCAAGGACTTGCCCAGCTTCCAGCCACACTAGACTAGGTTTGGGAGGTTTGGCTGCCTGCCTAGATTACACCAAGTGACCTTTTTCAATCAGGGGACTTGAGAGCACATGAAGTGAATTCCAGCGCATTGGTCCTTGCCTGGGGAAAACGTTGAACTATTGTCCACAGTGGTTAGGTTCTTGCCCAGCTACCTAGAACACTGGAGATAGCACAGGAGGTCCTGTGGGCCTGATTAGACCACACTCAGCCACCTCTATCCAGTCCCAGGACAAAGGACATAGGAGACAATTTCCAGCATGCCCAGCAGAAGCCTTGGAACAACACTTGAAACATGGAAATATAGGAAAATGACAAAATGAAAGATGAAAATACAATCTCAAACCTCCAGCCCATCCCAAGAAAGCATAGGAGCCATGTACATAGGAAAAAATGCATGCCATACACCTGAAATATTAGTAACTGAAATAAAGAAGCAACTCTGGGAAGCTTGAAAGGAATTCAAACAAAAAATAATCTCCCAGCTAAAAGAAGAAATAATAAAAGTAATGAAAGTGATGTTGAATGCATCTAAAGAAGACACACACAAAAATTAGAGGAACAAAACAAAAAGATAGTATCCCGTGTATGAACAATATAAGAAACAAATGGAATACATGAAGCCAATTCAAAGAGATATACAGGAAATCAAAAATTCCATAGAATGTTGTCCAAATTGACTCAACAAAAATGAAGACAGAATTTTGGACCTTTAAAGAAAAGATTGAAGCTAGTGAAGAGGAAAGGAAATATTTTTTTTAAATAACAAGGAATCAGGAAATAACAATTCAACAGCTGCAAGATCAAAGGAAAACAACACAAAATTGATAGGGATAAACAAAAATGAAGGGGACAACACAAATGATATCTAGAGGTTATTTAGATAAGCAAAAGCTGAAAATTTCCCAAACCTGAGAATGGAAAGTGACATTAGGATTAGTGAAGCATATAGAACTCCAGATAGCCATAACCAAAATAAAACTACACCCAGACACATAATAATCACCATCACAGAAATCCAATGTAACTATAGAATATTCAAGGCTGTTAGGGACAAAAGACAGCTAACCTATAAAGGAAAACTGATCAGATTCACAGCAGACTTCCCAACACAAACAATGAAGTCAAGAAGAGCACAGAGTGAAGTATTTCATATCCTAAAGGAAAAAGATTTTCAACCGAGACTGATGTACTCTGAAAAGCTGTCCTTCAAAATAGATGGAGAAAAAATATACATCCATGACAAAGAACAACTGAAGAACTTCATGAACATCAAGCCAATCCTGCAAGGAATACTGAAAGACAGTCTAGATGCACATAGGGAAAAATCACTAAGCAAAGTAGACAACTAAACAGAACAGAAAGATAAAGATGCAACAGCTGAAAGATAACATTTAAGCAATAAACCAATATATAATAGTTAACACCATTAATGTAAGTGGTCTCAAATCATCAATTAAAAGAAACAGACTGGCAGAATGGATCAAGAAACAACATCCAACCACATGCTGTTTGCAAGAAACCCCTCTAACCCAAAAGGAAACTCACAGACTGAAAATCAAAGGATAGAAAACAATACTTCATGCAACAGGAACAGAAAAAAAAAAAGTTAGGGTAGCTATTCGGTTTGCATTCAAACCAAGAATGATACTAAGAGATAAAGAAGGCCACTACATACTGGTTAGGGGAAAACTTCAAGAGAAAGAGTCAACAATCTTATATAAGCACCAATTTCCAGAGCAGCTAGTTATGCAAAGCAAGTATTAATAGAAATGAAAAATCAAATAAGCAATAACACAATTATAACAGTAGACATTAATACACCATTGACACCAAGGAACAGATCAACTGGACATAAAATCAGCAAAGAAATAACAGGACTGACTCACACCTGTGAAAAAATGGACGTGACAGGCATATATAGAGTGTTCCATCCAACAACATCTGAATATACATTCTTCTCAGGAGTACATGGGGAATTCTCTAAAATGGAACATATACTAGCTCACAGAACATATTTAAATAAATGCAAAAATTTTAAATTATCCTATGCATGTTATCAGATCATAGTGCCATGAAACCAGAAAATAATGATAAAAGAAACTCAAAAAAATCCCACAAACAAAAGGAAATGGAATAATACACTCTTGAGCAATCAGTGGATCACAGGAGAAATTAAAGAAGAAATTAAATAATACCTACAAGCAAACAAAAATACGAATATAACCTACTGTAATCTGTGGGATACAAGGAAAGCAGTCCTCAGAGGAAATTTTATTGCACTGAGTTCCCACATCAGGAAAACAGAATGAATACGAAGAAACAACCTAATACTCCACCTCCAACATCTAGAAAAAGAATAGTAAGTAGGGACTGGGTATTTAGCTCATTGGCATAAGCGCCTGTCTTGCAAGCAGGCAGGTGTGAGTTCAATCCCTGGTACGGATAAAAATGAAAAAATACAAGAAAAAAAATAGTAAGTCAAGCACAAATCCAAAAGAAGGGAGGAAATTATAAAAATCAGGGCAGAAATTAATGCAATATAGACTAAAAAAAAATCCAAAGAATCAGTAAATCAAAGAATTCGTTCTTCGAAAGAATAAAATTGATGAACCCAGAGTGAACCTTATTAAAAAAGGAAAGAAAACACTCAAATTCATTTAATATGGAATGAAAAAGGCAAAATCACTACAGACTTTGTGTAAATACAGAAGATCATCAACACCTATTTCAAAAACTTCTACTCTCATAGTTTCGATAACAGAAGAAATGGACAGTTTCCTAGAAACATACGAAGTACCAAAGCTGGGTCAAGAAGATGTAAAACTGCTGAACAACCCAATATTAATGAATGAAAATGAAAATCTAATTAAGACATTACCTACGGAGTCCAGACCCAGACAAATTCACTATGGGATTCTACAAGAAATACAAAAAAGACTTAATGCCAACACTCCTCAAACTGTTCAATGAAATCAAAAAGGAAGCAGTTCTTCCTAAGTCATTCCTGGAAGCAAATATTACTCTAGTACCAAAACTTGAGAAAGACCCAACTAAAAAATAGAACTACAAGCCAATCTCCCTAAGGAACACAGATGCAAAAATCCTCCATAAAATCATGGCAGAAAGGATGCAGCAAATCATCAAGAAGATTATACACCATGACCAAGTGGAATTCATAACAGGCATACAGGGATGGTTCAACATACGTAAATCACTAAGTGTAATCCAACATATAAATAAAGCCAAAAGTAAGAATAACATTATCATTTTATAGATGCAGAAAATTTTTTTATTAGGTCCAACGCTCATTCATGATGAAAACCTTACAGAAAATTAGAATAGATAGTCTTTACCTCAATATGATAAAGGCCATCTATGACAAACCACAGCCAGCATTGTATTAAAAGGCCAAAAACTGAAGGTTTTACCTTAAAATCAGGCACAAGACAAGGATGTCCCTTATCATTGCTCCTATTCAACATAGTACTGTAAATACTAGCCTGAGCAATAAAGCAAGAGAGAGAAATAAAAGGGGTAAAGATAGGAAAAGAGGAAGTTAAATTATCATTATTTGAAGACTACATGATACTCTACATAGAAGACTCACAAAATTCTATTGAAAGGCTCCTAGATATAATCAATAAATCCAGCAATATACTGGATACAAAATTAATACTCAAAAATCAATAGCATTTCTATATGCTAACAACAAATTAACTGAGAGAGAAATAAGAGAAGCCAAATGCTTCACACTAGCATCCAAAAATATGAAATACTTAGAATTTTATCTCATGGATATACAGGAAATCAAAAGCAACATTGAAAGTTGTAAAAAAACGCCTGAATGAATGTGAAGATAGAATTTCGGACCTCGAAGACAAGATTGCAGCCAGTGAACAGGAAAGGAAAGATCTTTTAAAAATAACAAGAAATCAAGAAATAACAATACAACACCTGCAAGATGATGCAAAGAAAAACATCAAGTTGACAGGGATAAATGAAAAAAAAAAAAAAAAAGAAGACAATACAAAGGATGTCAAGAGGATATTTAGAGAAGTAATTGCTGAAAACTTCCCAAACATGAATTTGGAAACTGATATCAGGATCAATGAGGCATATAGAACTCCAAATAGCCATAACCAAAATAAAACTACACCCAGACATATAATAATCACCACTCCAGAAATCGAACAAAAGAATAGAACATTAAAAGCTGTCAGAGATAAAAGACAGATCACCTATAAAGGAAAACCTATCAGAATCACAGCAGACTTCTCAACACAAACAATAAAGGCAAGAAGAGCATGGAGTGAAGTATTTCAGACCCTAAAGGAAAATGATTTCCAACCTAGACTGATGTACCCTGAAAAAACTGTCCTTCAAAATTGATGGAGAAATAAGATACTTCCATGACAAAGAACAGGTGAAGAAATTCATGATCACCAAGCCAATCCTGCAAAGAGTGCTGAAAGACAGTCTAATACACTTAAGAAAAAACCACTTAACAAAGCAGACAATTAAATAGAACAGAAAGATAAAGAAGCAACAGCAGAAATATAGCATGTCACTAATAAACCAATATGTAACACTTATAACCATTAACATAAATGGTCTCAATGCACTAATTAAAAGAAATAGACTGGCAGAATGGATCAAGAAACAAAATCCAACCATATGCTGTTTACAAGAAAGCCATCTAACCCAAAAGGATACTCACAGACTGAAAGTCAAAGGATGGAAAAAAATACTTCATGCAACAGGAACCCAAAAAGGGGGGGGAGTAGCTATTCTGTTTGCAGACAATGTGAACTTCAAACCAATAATGATCAGAAGAGACAAAGCAGGTCACTACATACTGGTTACGGGAAAACTTCTAGAGGAAGAGATAACTATTTTAAATATATATGCACCAAATTCCAAAGCACCTAGTTATATAAAACAAGTAATATCAGAAATGAAAAACCAAATTAGCAGTAATAAAATTATAACAGGAGATTTTAACACACCATTGACACCAATGGACAGAACAACAAGACAGAAAATCAGCAAAGAGATAAAAGAACTGAATCACACCTGTGAACAAATGAAATTGATAGACATATACAGAGTAATCCGCCCAACAACAACAGAATACACATTTTTCTCAGCAGTACATGGGTCATTCTCTAAAATAGACCATATATTAACTCACAGAACATATTTAAAGAATTGCAAAAGAGTTGAAATCATCCCCTGCAGGTTATCAGATCATAGCGCTACGAAATTAGAAATTAATGATAAAAGACACTGCAGAAATCCCATAAACACATGGAAACTGAATAACACACTCTTGAATAATCAGTGGGTCACAGAGAAAATTAAAGAGGAAATTAAACAATACCTACAAACAAATGAAAACACAAATACAACTTACCGAAATCTGTTGGATGCAATGAAAGCTGTACTCAGAGGGAAATTTATTGTACTGAGTTCCCACATCAGGAAAACAGAACAAATACAAATAAATAACTGATGCTACACCTCAAACAGCTAGAAAAAGAAGAGCAAGTCAAGCTCAAAGCCAAAAGAAGAGAGGAAATTATAAAAATCAGAGCAGAAATCAATGCAATAGAGACTAAGAAAACAGTACAAAGAATCAATGAATCAAAGAGTTGGTTCTTTGAAAGAATAAATAAAATTGATAAGCCCCTAGCCAACCTTATTTTAAAAAGGAAAGAAAAAGCTCAAATTCATGCAACAAGGAATGAAAAAGGTGAAATCACTACAGGCCCAATAGAAATACAGAAGATCATTAACACCTATATCAAAAACCTCTACTCTCAAAGGTAAGATAAGACAGAAGAAATAGACAGATTTCTAGAAGCATATGAAGTACAAAAGCTAGGTCAAGAAGAAGTAAAACTGCTGAATAACCCAATTTCTATTCATGAAATCAAAAATGTAATTAAGTCATTACCTACAAAGAAGAGCCCAGGCCCAGATGGATTCACTGCAGAATTCTACAAGAAATACAAAGAGGACCTAAAGCCAACACTCCTCAAACTCTTCAATGAAATTGAAAGGGAAGCAATCCTTCCTAAGTCATTCCTGGAAGCAAATATTACTCTAGTACCAAAACCTGAGAAAGACCCAACTGAAAAAGAGAACTACAGACCAGTTTCCTTAATGAACACAGATGTAAAGCTCCTCAATAAAATATTGGCAAATAGGATGCAGCAAGTCATCAAGAAGATTATACACCATGACCAAGCGGGATTCATTCCAGGGATGCAGGGATGGTTCAATATACGGAAATCAATAAATGTAATCCACCATATCAATAGAGTCAAAAGTAACAATCACATGATCATTTCTATAGATGCAGAAAAAGCTTTTGATAAGGTACAACATTAATTTATGATAAGAACTTTACAGAAAAATGGAATAGATGGTCTTTACCTCAACATAACAAAGGCCATGTATGACAACCAACAGCCAGTATCATACTAGAAGGCCAAAAATTGAAGGCTTTTACTTTAAAATCAGGCACAAGACAAGGATGTCCCCTGTCATCACTTCTATTTAATACAGTACTGGAAATACTAGCCAGAGCACTTAGACATGAAAGAAAAATAAAAGGTGTAAAGATAGGAAAAGAAGAAGTTAAATTATCACTATTTGCAGATGATATGATACTCTACATAGAAGACCCCAAAAACTCCATTGAAAGACTCCTAGATATAATAAATAAATTCAGCAATGTGGCTGGATATAAAATCAATACTCAAAAATCAATAGCATTCTTATATACTAACAACAAAATCACAGAGAGAGAAATAAGAGAAGCCACACCCTTCACACTAGCAACCAAGAAAATGAAATATTTAGGAATTACTCTCATGAAAGAAGTGAAAGACCTATACAGGGAAAACTATAATACATTGAAAAATGAAATTGAAGATGATCTCAGGAAATGGAAAGACACCCCTTGCTCATGGATAGGAAGAATAAATATTGTGAAAATGGCCATTCTCCCAAAACTGTTATACAGATTCAATGCAATCCCAATAAAAATACCATCAACATACCTCATAGATCTAGAGAAATCAATTCTAAAATTCATCTGGAACCAGAAGAGACCTAGAATAGCTAGGACAGTTCTAAGCAGCAAAGATAAGGCAGGAGGCATCACAATCCCTGACTTGAAGCTATACTACAAAGCAACTGTAGTAAAATCAACATGGTACTGGAATCAAAACAGAGCCGAAGACCAATGGAATAGATTAGAAGATACAACCACAACTACAAACACACTCAACCACCTCATCTTTGATAAAGGGGCCAAAAATGTTCACTGGAAGAATGACAGTCTCTTTAATAAATGGTGTTGGAAAAACTACTCTCCATTTGCTGAAAACTAAACCTAAACCCATGCCTGTCACCATATACTAAAATAAAATCTAAATGGATCAAAGATCTAAATATTAAAACAGAAACATTAAATCTATTGGACTACAAATTGGGTAAAAACCTTGAAGACATAGGGGTAGGTAGAGAACTCATGAAGAAGACTCAAACTGCACGGGAAATACTTCCCAGAGTCAAAAACTGGGATCACATCTTATTAAAAAGTTTTTGTACATCGAAAGAAATCTCTAACATAGAGAAAAGAAAACCCACAAACTGGGAAAAAATCCTAGTGAACTGTCCCTCAGACAAAGGACTTTTCTCTAAAACAAACAAATAATTTTAAAAAAAATCAGACCCCCAAAATTCAAAGATCCCATCCAAAAATGGGCATTGGAGATGAATAAACAATTTTCAGATGAAGAAATACAAAAGACAAATAAATACATGAAAAAATGCTCATCATCATTGGTCATTAGAGAAATGCAAATTAAAACCACACTGAGATTTCATCTCACTCCTGAAAGAATGGCCAAGATCTAGAAAACCACCAATAACAAATGCTGGAGAGGCTGTGGGGAAAAAGGAACTCTCCTGCACTGTTGGTGGGAGTGTAGACTGGTGCAACCATTGTGGAGGTCAGTCTGGAGATTTCTCAGAAAGCTGGGACTGGAAGCACCATTTGACCCAGCTATTCCACTCCTAGGCATATTCCCAGAAGAACTGAAAGCATCATACCACAGTCATATATGTGCACCTATGTTTATAGCAGCACAATTTGTAATAGCCAGATCTTGGAAATAACCTAAGTGTCCATCAATTGAGGAATGGATAAAAAAAGTTGTGGTATTTTTATACAATGGAGTACTACTCAGCTACAAAGAATGATCACATTGAGACATTTATAAATAAATGGATGCAGCTTGAGACCATACTTATAAGTGAAATAAATCAAACTCACCTGTATAAATACCAAATAGTTTCCCTAGTGTAAGAAACGATGAGAATACATGAAAGTACGTGGTAATCCTGATTCCCAGTCACACTGGTTTGAAGCCATATAATGTTTTCTCTCATTACTTGGAATGGTTTTAATTTGGGTGTTTTTATTTTATTGTCTGTGATACTACAAATGACTATTTTGAAGAGAATAAGAGCGTAATAACTAGCGCTGATTTAATATCATCCTGTTTTGAAGCCCCATCAAGTTTTTGTTCATTTGTTTCCATTGGTTCTAACATGTGGTACCTTATTATATCTTAATGTATGCGATAGTATAAGCTAGTTTTTTATAGACAAAGAGATAATATAGAAATTGATGTTTGGTTTCTACTGGCTGGTTCTAAATTCCCTACAACAATTTCATTCTCTTGAACGGTCTCACACTGTCTTGATAAATTTGATGCTATAGTATACGAAGTTAGACTCAAATATTTCAAGGAAAGAGTCACTATGGTAACTACTATTAATGTCAAGATATCTGTGGGTGAAACACAATGATGGTTAAATTTTTCGATTCTGACCGGTGTTGTTATATTGATATGTTTTTTTTTTTTTTATCTCAGTCTCCCCCCCCCCCACTTTTTCTTTCCTTTTTTAAAAAAGTTAATTTATTTCTTAGTATCTTTTAACTAAGGGAAATTTAAATTAAAAATAGTTTTATAAGAGGCCCAACACAACTGCTTTTAGTGTGACTAGAAAAAATAGTTGACACACATGGAAATGTAACTGCTGTGGACTTTAAGATGAAATGTGTAATCAATGAGCTGATTTCTTCCTAGAAGAAACATGTCCATTGCCTGCTGTTGAAGCATTTCTACCACATGTCAGACATCAACACAGTGGCAGGAAAATGCAGGGATTTACTGAATAAGGTTATTGGCAAAATACTATACATAGCATCTCTCTCCTAGCAAGTGGTCAACTGAAACAAAATGGAATAAGGAACACAATCAACAAGCTTCTTTACTGAAATAGCCTAAATAAACTCATCTACTATAAGCACAAAGTATACATTGCCAGAAACTGACATGGCCCATCTAGGTGGCACACAGTGTCCTCACAGAGACACAGGCAACTGATGGAGGAGACTCATAAGCTCTCAGCCAGGTAGGACAAGGGAAGAAGACCTAGTCTCAAAATTAAAAATAATAAAAATAGTAAGGTAAGGGCAAGCATGGACCTCAGGTGTGGACTACTTTCTAGCTTAGGCAAGGTCGCAAGTTTCATACCCAGCAGTGCAACAGGAGCAAAAGAATCGGTGATGGCACAATACTCACCATGCGCCTGAGAATGAGTCCTACAAAGACAACCTCCATGCCATTCTGTGGTCACATGCAGCTCCAAAAGGCCACTTGGTGACCTTGACCCTATTGCTTCCATGCGTGTTGGGTGGATGTGTACACCCTTGATTCCCACCTCACGTGAATGTCTGGAATCGAAAACTCCTTGATGGAGCATTGGCTGTAGCTGAGCTCTGAACAGGGTAGAGGGAGTTTGGGTCATAGCATGGATACTGGAGTTTTGCAGGCCAAGAGGTGGCTAAAGAAAGGAGAGAATGAATATTGTCTAATGTTCTCCATTCTTTCTACTAATTCAGGTTTCCTAATGTCCAATGTTTATTTTAGGGCATTGTGTGTAAAATTGGAACCATATGAGAAGTGCCATTTACAGCATAGGTGATGTCCATTTTAGGATGTGTGATTTATTGATCAATGTTCTTAATTTGAAGATAAAAATTCAATAGTTGCAAACACAGACAAATCCATACACTTACACACATAGCATTTTTAAAATTTAGGTACTGCATTCTTTTCTTTTCATTTAGTATGAACAGAACAAGTAGAACCATGGCTTTGATACTCCCACTGTGTGGGTCCCTGTTTCACACAGGTGCTAAGGCTGCCACTTGCTTTGGGTGCTTGCATGGGGAGGATGTGACCGCTCCTGGTGAACTGCTCAGAGCACAGCAAGTTCCTGAGGTGGTTCTGGACTACCATCACCCACGTTGGCTAGGGCTGGGTCCTCTGTGGCCGAGGCTGCCCTGGCACCCAGATCCCAGCTCCACAGTGTCACTGACACAACTTTGTGTGATTTACTGTCTGGGCCCCAGTAGCACTGATGGGTCTATAAGGGACTGAAAGCAGGTAGATGCTGAAGTGTCTTTACCTGTAGAAATACTCTGAGCCCCTGCACCCTGCACCCCATGACAGACCTCAATCTGTCACTGTTTCTGAAGAGTTTTGTGCTTCAAGTAGGAACCAAGCCTGGTGTTCTGATTTTGCCAGGCTGCGTTCTGACCTGTGTTCAACGGGGACTGTAAAACATGAATCTATTTTTCCAGTCACTAATGTGGGAAATTTATACGTCCTTATTTCAAAGTCACCAGCAAAGCAATGATAATCAAGAGTGTGGTAGGGACAGGAAGATACAGAGTCCAACAGAACAGAGGGTGAAGCCCAGAAAAGTCCTTTGCACAGTCATGTTATTTTCCACAAGGGCTCAAACAACATGCAGTAGGGAAAGTGCAGTGTTTTCAACTAATATGTTGGAGAAACTGGGCATTACCTGGACAGCTTTAGATTTGAACTATGATAATCATAAGTATTAAGTTATATGAAGTTGGTTAAAATTTTGAATGTCATAATTAAAGACATGAATCTCATGAGAGTAATATAGTTTTCATATACAAGCCTCATTATATTTTTAGCAAAGACCTCATAGATAAGACATCAAAATTAGACGTAAAAAGTAAATACGTTTTAATTTTGTGAAATTAAAAAAAAAACACATTAATTATTGCTTTCAATACAGGGAAAAGACATTCCATGGACTTGGAGAAGTATTTGTTGAAATTAAAAGGCATAAATCTCAAAAGTGTTTAAGTACCTCTTTCTAGTGACATGCAACAATAATTTGAAAATGAAGTAATCAAAACCTTTATAAAAGAAGGAAAAGTCTGGGTGAATCTCAGGGTTACAGCACTAGATAACATCAAGAGGCTCTAAGTTCACTGCCCAGCATCATCCAAACAAGGACTTTTGGTTTGATTACACATCTTTCTGAAGAAGATGTACAGATGACCACCAAGCATAAGAGTACGTGGTTCACTTATTAGTAATCGGGAAATGAAAATCAGAGCCTCGTTAAGATAAATCTCTATACCCAGCAGGAAACCTACCATTAAGACAAAAACCAACAAAGAATAAAACAAGAGGGAACACCAGGTATTGGAGAGGGTGACAAGAATGCTGGCACATTAGAAGAACCTTGGTGCATTACTGATGAAAATTTCTAAAGTTGTGAGCCACCATGAAAGGGGTTTGGCAGCTCCTCAACCTGTTGCACATGGAAGGGTCATATTTTTAGGCAACTCCAGGTCACTGATATGGATGTTTCAACTCTAGTGTTTACAACAACACTGTGCATGATAATTGGAAGTTATAACCACCTCAACACCTGGAGATGACATAAAATAGATAAGCTATGTCCATCTAGTAGAATATTATTTTACCTAAAAAGGAATAAAAATGCCATACATGCTCTGAGTTTGAACCTAGAGACATTATTCTAAATGCAATAAGTCAGAACAAAACAGACACATATTGTACCATTCAATATTAACAGGAAGCTTAGGAGAAGTAACTGATAATCTGGGAACCACAGAGCTCATAGAATCACAGGCCAGGAGAATAAGTGCTTTCTGGTTACGGGATGATGAGGGAGACCGGCTGGGGGGACTGAGGCCCTCATCTGTGGTGATGAGAGAGCCAGGCAGTGTGGTGTGTGCCCACATGGCCACAGGGAAGTTAATCAGCTGGCATCCTGCAGTTTACTCAAATGTGAGCCAGGCTAGTGGCAGACAGATGGATCCTCTGTCACTCTCATTGCTTGTGCCCGTGTCTCAGTGAGTAAGGCCAAGTTGCACCAGTCAATCAGGGCTCTTTGCCTAAGGGAGATCAGAGCCCCCTGGCCCCACATTCTAAGTTGTTCTGAATCTCCTTGTGTTTCATTGTTCCTGTGCCTTTGTCAGGGGCAAAACTTGTAGGTTGGCAAGCTGTAGTGTGGATTTGCCAAGTGTGGGTGATGAGAAGTTCTAGAGCTGTGTGAGGTAGGTGATTGCACAAAATGGGAAGCTGCTAATTTGAAGAATTAGCAATTCCACAAGCAAGTAACCTGATAATTTTTAAAGATACATTTTACCAGAATATTGAAATTAGAAAAAATAAACTTATAGTAGGCCAGTAGAATTTCTTCCCAGGAAAATTCCCATTAGTTTAGTGATCAAAATCACAAAAAAGACATTGGACAGCTTTTAATGTTTTATCTGCAATGAATTATAATGTCAATATTTCCTAAATAGCCCCCCATGAAAGTTGGGTATGTCAACCAGTTATTATTAATTTAAAAACTTAGCACAAATAACTGTGATACAGTTATTATCAACATGAGACAAATTTGATCAGAATAGTACATAAAGCAAATTAAAAGTTGATTCTCAAATGCCAGATATTTTAGGAATTTCTTCCAATGTGCTGATGTTAAATTTACCATATTTCATTGTAATGTGGTAAATTTTCTGTCCAGTAAAAGCAAATGGCAAATGTATGGAAGGTGTGCTATGAGTAATAAATATGTAAGTCCTGTGATACCTTAAGACATAGAGATATAATGGTATTTGGAGAGCCTGAACAGATTAATTCCCTATTGAACTGACCCGTAACACAACTAGGAATATTAAAAAAAAAAAAAAAAAAAAAAAGCAAAACAAAACAAAAAACAAAAAAACATCTGGTAGGGCTCCTTCTTCAGCCTTGGCCAAACGCCAACTTGTGTGCTGTGGACTTGGCCTCTGTGGTCCTGGTCCCAGTGGACTTTCCCAAGGAAGTACATATGTGAATGCAGATGCCTCCATGTCAATGCACCCTGGATTCATGAGACTTAGGATGTTCACAAAGGTGTCACTGCTGAGGAGCACAAGAAGCAGACGTGAGTGTGTGGGCTGTCCAGAAATATTACCGATGATTTCCAGAAAATATGGCTTTGTCCATGGGATGCCCATCAGATAACAGTCAGCCACCCGATCCAGTGAAAGAAGACGAGGCACATAGTCCAAATGATTTTTTAATGTTCAATTTTTATATGAAATTCAAACTCTTGAGAAAGGGCTTAAAGTAATGAAGTTTGTGACCTTAGAAGATTTTCTACAAGAGAATTTCAGAAAGAATTTTATTACATTAACGTGAATGCACAAAAGAGATGAATGGTAATTGACAGATTTTTTTTTCCTGAAGATCAAAGTGAGTATGCTTCATAAATAAATGTAAAACATTCATTAAAATCATGAAGGTGCTTTACATTCCTGAGTAAAATGCACCATGTAATTGTGGAGAGGAGGAATGCAATTCTTGATGCCTAATGTGAATTGAGAGAGAAATTGATACTTGGGAAATGGCTAACAACATCCAAAATTAGTTTTCCTCCCTGTATAGTGAGACTGAGATACATTTTAATTGATCCCATTTTCTTCAAATTGTAATGAATTTAATGTTAATAAAGACAGTATATAATAAAATATACAACTAAATTTGCATAACAATATTTCAAAATGTGAGATAGTATTTTAAAACTTTTAATATATTTGTATTTATTTGTATAAATGTAGATGCTTGAGTGTTTTAACATACATATTTCAGTAATAGTACATGTCTGTGAAAAATTATACTAATGTATGTACTTCCTGTACATTTGCGCATGCATTTGAACACCTGCATTGGTGGTGCGCTAGGACCGTTCACTTACAATCTCTGCATCACAGGTTTCTCCCCTATAGAAGGTCGCAGTAAGTGTCTCCTTGGAGGAAATACTTTGAGGTTTAGACCCAGTGGCACCCTGAATAAACCCTGTCACACTCCTGGCGACAGTGTGTGAGGACAGTCTGCAAAGTCCATGTCTCCCTCTGTCATCTCAGGCAGGACCGAGCCCCGAGCCACAGCCTGCTGCTTCCATGTGGCCTGACCAGGTCCTCAGTGTCCCCTGTGTACCCCGTCCTCCAGTGTGAACACAGGCTCTTATGAGGTCCACATTCCTCACCTGGAGGGGCGGATGAAGAATCAAAGTGAGTGGGAATTTGTAAAATGCGATTCATGTATATTGATCCCATATTTGCACACCCATGCACACACACACACACGTAATTTGTCCAGAAATGTTCATTTGCCCTATTGAAACAGACACTTGATGCCCGAGGCCGCTTCTGTGTGAGAACCAGTGTTTGAGTTCTGTGTGCAAGCACCATGTGGGGCTGCATTGTGATGCTGTGCCCTGGGCCATGGAGGATCACAGAGATGATGATCTGGGTTCCTAAGATATGGTTTGAATATAAATATGGTGTAGAAGTTACTTTTCTGTTTCATTTCCTCTTGGAATTCTGTAAGAAACTGTAACCGTCTTCTCATGGACAGTGTGCCTTTGACAAAATTGTTCATGAAATTCAGGATAGAAATTGTTCTAGTATCAGGTGCATTAGTAATTTCTAATATGCTTTATCTTGCTGCAAATTTAATTTCTTATGTAAATTAAGCATGATTGCATCAATCTGCTTTCCTAATGATTCTGATGAAATTTATATAAATATGTTCTAGTAACTTTTTCTTGGAGTGTTCTATGTAATGCTCTCCATGTTTAGATGTATAGTAGAGATGTGTCCACAGCAGTTTTAATGCAGTTTTATTATCCAGATCCACAGGGCAGAAATAAGATTTCATCTGCAATCCATAAACAACACATGGTAAGCAAACACAGTGGAATGCTCAGTTTTCACAGGAAAATGCTGACATAGGACACACAATGGACAAATACTGACAATCTTGTCCCAATATGTCATAGTAAGTCTTTTAGACTTCCAAAGGTTAAAAAACAATGGCACATGAGTTTTTCCAACATGGTTCAGGATAGTACTTTATTTCCCTTAAAATATGTTGTGAATCCACATCCAGAATGATGTAGTATATTTCAGGATGTTTTGTTTATTCTAATAGGGTTCAGATACTTAGGAAAATTGTACTGTGTTAGTCACTTCTATGATCACAGCTATGTAGCACTCAGCACATTCATACAACTGTGCTTTAAAAGTCCACCATACATAGCTCTGGACATTTTTCACCTTACTGCAGAATAGGTGGAAAAGCTTTAAATAACACCTCTCCTTCTGTTCATTCTCCTTCTGTTCAGCCAGCCCCTGAAAAACCTCATCTTTCTCTCTAATTTTGACCAGGGAGTTTATTTCATGAAGTGAATTTATACAGCATTTGTTCTTTTGTGATTGGAATATTTCACATGGCTCAAAGTTGTTTATTTTATGCCTCTTTCATTATATGCCAACATTGTTCCCTTTGAAACACTAAGTATTCCATTGTGTTTGCATACGACATTTTATTATGCTTCATCTAAAGATGAGCTCTTTTTTCTCCCTGTGAATATGGTGAATTTTCTTACATGAAAATGGCTATTAAAACAGATGTAATACTCATCCAAACGTGGAGTTATTATATCACTGTAGTATTGTTACAATCGGAGTGATCACTATAGTAATTATCACTGTGACCATAAGGTTTATAAACACACAAATAATAAATATTTCAAGCCTTTCTTTTTCTATCAAGACATCCTTTCTCTTTCATTTGCTTCTTTAATCAAGATTTACCTTGTGAGTATGTGGTGCTGTCTCACTTCAGTTTTGATTTGAATTTGCCAGCTGATGACTTATACTGAGCATCTCTCATTATGTCTGCTGTCCACCTGCTTATGGAGGAAGGTGCTGGAACAGGAAGAATGATGGCCAGCCATAGAAATAAAACTGCCAAGGAACACGACTTTATTTAAAAGGTGTGTGGCAGCAAGAATACATCAAGACTTTTGAACAAAAGAGATTTACAAAGACATCTGACCTAATGCAAGTTGGGTGGGGGAGATTCGGGACAAAGACTATCAAAAGTAATAGTTATTTCCACAAAATGGGTGCTTAACCCATGAAATATTAGAAATAGGTCAGAAAAAAATGACTACTTAACAAAATCATATGTGAGTGCATTAAACCTTGTAAATAATACAGAAAGGGTTAAAAGTGTTGTGGTTCAGGGTTTTCAAGTGCATATTTTGAACTAAATCAGAATCTGACATAATTTAAGTCAATATATTGCAGTGAAGCATTCATAGCATGAAGTTAAAATATAAATGTTCTGTGAATTTTCAAGTTTCATACACAGATTTCATATCATGATTGTTGTTTAAAATAAAGTAGATAATGAAAATGTCATTTACTTTTTCAGAATTGAATTCTCATTGCAATATTATACAGCTGATGAACAAGGAACAACAAAATTACATCAGCGAATTGCTCAAAGTTGGTTATGATCTGTAATTATTCACGGTTGTGTCTGTCTTTAGGGTAATCCATACTATTACAAAATGGAAAATTGCACTCATATCTTCACTGACTTCATTCTCCTGGGCCTGCCCCCCACATCAAGGGCTGCCCTTGTCCTCTTCATTCTCATTGTCCCCATCTTCCTGATAGCCCTGGCTGGAAACCTGGCCATGGTCCTGCTCATCCTCCTGGACGCCCACCTCTATAACTCCCATGTATGTCCTGCTCAGTCAACTCTCCCTCATGAACCTCATGTACACCTACACCACTATCCACAAGATGGTCTCTGACTTTCTATGTGGAAACAAGTCTGTCTACATCATTGGATGTGTGTTCCAGGTTTTCTTCTTTGTGCCTTTAGGAGGTTTTGATTTTGATACACTGATTTTGATGTCCAAGGCCTATGAGCATTATGTGACTATTTGCTTTCCTCAGCACTACCCCATCCACATGAACAGAAGAGTGTGTGTGCTGATGATCCTGGGATCTTGGACACTGGGCACTGTCAACACCTGTGCTCATATAGTGTATGCCTTTCATATCCCTTACTGCTCATCCAGGGCCATCAGTCATTTCTTCTGTGAAGGCCCAGCCATGCTGCCTCTGGCCTGTGTGGACAGCAGCATCTATGAATACACTGTGTTCTTCAGCACCATCATCTTTCTCCTGCTCCCTTTCGTTGTCATTGTGTCTTCCTATGGGAAAGTTTTCCTTGCTGTCTACCACAATAGCTTACCAGAAGGCAGGAAGAAGGCCTATTCCACCTGCAGCACCCAACTCTCTGTGCTGACTTTCAACTATGCACCTTTTGTCCACACTTATGTCCCCCCCCAAATCCTTCTGATCTCCAGCACAGGCCAAGATCTTGGCTGTCTTTTATACCATACTCACCCCAATGCTCAATCCTATAATCTATAGCCTGAGGAACAAGGAGGTGATGGGGGCCCTAGAAAGAATGAGTAGGAGAATCTGCTCTGTTAAAATGTAAGTAACAATTTGCATGAGAGTTTTGACAAATGGATCTTCATTAGAAAAGTATTTAATATCCAGGTGTCTTCACGTAAATTTAATATTTTAACACTTGTTAATACAATTATGTATTCTAGGTCATAGTGTTTTATTATTTTTGTTTCTTCCCAATCAAAATAATAAATTTATATGGCTTATTTATGTGTGGAATATATTTTAATAATATGGAGAAATGAATTGGTAAATGCAGCAACATTACCAAACTTTAAAAATATGAGTGGTAACAAATGCTGGAGATGCTGTGGAGAAAAAGGAACTCTCCTGCTCTGTTGGTGGAGTGTAGGCTAGTGCAACCACTGTGGAGGTCAGTCTGGAGATTTCTCAGAAAACTAGGACTGGAAGCCCCATATGACCCAGCTATACCACTTCTAGGCATATTCCCAGAACTGAAAGCATCATACCACAGTGATATATGTGCACCAATGTTTATAGCAGCACAATTTGTAATAGCCAGATCTTGGAAACAACCTAAATGTCCATCAACTGAAGAATGGATTAAAAGTTGTGGAATTTTTATGCAATGGAGTACTACTCAGCTATAAAGAATGACCGCATTGAGATATGTATAAATAAATGGACGCAGCTTGAGACCATACTCATAAGTGAAATAAATCAAACTCACATGTATAAATACCAAATAGTTTCCCTAGTGTAAGAAATGATAAGAATATATAGAAGTATGTGTAAATCATGACTCCTAATCATATTGGTTTGAAGCCATATAAAGTTTTCACTCATTAACCATAATGGTTTTAACCTGGGTTGTTCGATTTTAGTATCTATGATAGTACGAATAGCTATTTTGAAGAAAGCAGCACAACATAAAAGCTAGTGCTGATTTAATACAGTCTTGTTTTAAAGTTCCATCAAGTTGTAGTATATCTGTTTCCACTGGTTTTAACATGTTGTATCTTACTATATTTCACTATATGCTATAATATAAACAAAACTCTTTATAGGCAAAGAGATAATATAGAAACCATTGTTTGTTTTCTATTAGCAGGTTCTAAATACCCTGTAATTCTTGCATTCTCTTGAAAGGCTTCACACTGTCTAGATATGCTTGATATTATAGCACTTGAAGTTACACTCAAATAATTTAAGGAAGGAGGCACTGTGGTGACTACTATTATGTTAGATTATCTGGTGGTGAAACACAATGATGCTTGAATTGCTCGGTTCCGCCTTGCATTGTTCTATTACAATATCCTTTCTTATCTCAATCTTCCCCCTATTTTTAAATTAATCTATTTTCTCTCATTTTTTTAATTAAGGGAAAACCAAATTAAAGAACAACGGGACATATTATAGTAACATTTTGTTGACCTATTAACCTGACTTGAACCCCAGTATTGCTCTCCCCATCTTGTTCTGTCTGATTATTATATATTCTATTTTGATAGTATCAAGTTTGAGGGTATAGGCAATCACTTTGAAGGCAATAAGATATACTATGATGCCCAATATGGATTGGCTATCATCCTTTTTTTTTTTTTTTTTTTTTGAAGTCCTGTAAGGTCCTCAGTGTAGATTTTATTGGTTTTGGTCCATATTGTTTTGATCAATTCTATTATACCTGATGATATAGACAACTCAATTTGAAAATAGCAAGAGGTACAATGGTAACCTGGTATTCTATTTTTGATCTCCTGGTATTCTATTTTTGCATCACGTGCTATGCCCACCCTTTTGTTCTAACTGACTCTGTTTTGTTTAGTCACATTTGTTTTTATTCTCTTCAAAAAAATAATAAGAACCGTGAGAGAAAAAAAAACCCTAAAAGTCTAATTGTTACTGTAAAAAAAAGAGAGGAAAGTAAGGTGGACTAAGGGATATACCTGCAGGTATGTTCGAGAGTGTAGGATGGAAAACCATATAACTGAGCTTTTGTTGGATCATTGAACGGAACTGTCTCCAATTCCACTGTATGAATGTTCACTTTATATGCTTTAATTTAGTGACTGTTTCTGGGAAGATAATGTGTAGCCTGTTAACTGGTGATTTTGTATTGTATATATTTTTTCCTAGAAATACTGTATTATTTGTACCCTTTTACTGCATTGATTTTTAATGTCCTTTCTTTTTTTTTTCTTCTCTCTTTAAATAAAAAAAATACAAAAAAATGAGTTGTGATGAAAGAATCAGGAAATCAAGAGATAGGTCTTGCAAAGTATTAGCAAAAAAAATCTGCACCCAATCTCCATAAATATGACTGTGATGAAAATGACATGATCAAGTTGGAAATAGAGAAGCTTATTGGTAATTATTTAATACACCTCTATTCTAAAATCTATAGAGTGCAGAGAAAATATTATGATTTTAAAATCTGTCTAAACTACAAAATTTTCCAAGATGATACAATGTCTCTGAATAACCTAATAACATTCAAAGTTATTGAGGCAGTGATAAACACCTGTACTCTAAGATTGGTGCATAAAGTGATGGATTCACCAATGATTAGAAAGAACATTGGGCAGGAGGAGCAAAGGTGATGGATAGATAACTGGCTACAGAAGCTCCCCTGAGATAGTCAACTTAGAATTCAACATAATACAGAGTGGGGAGCCCCAAAAAGAGGGAGATGAATTCTCTCTTCCCAAGAAGAACTTAAGGTGACTTTCCGACCATCCGAGGTCCTGCTGTGACTGGCTGACACTGTGACTTGCCAGGGTCCTGCTGCACCTTGCCATGGTCCTGCTGCCTGGCCAGGGTCCTGTCACGACTTGCCAGCTGTCTGAGGTCCCACCACTTCAACTCACTGGAGGCACAGTTACATTGAGTTCGAGGGTCATCGAGCTGAACAGAGAGCTGAGTTGGCCGAGAGTCTACATCGACCTGTGGTGAGTGATGGGAGTGGAGCCATTAAAATAGGAGACTCCAGTGGACAACATTCTGGGACCAGGCAGAACTGGCAAGTACAAAGGGCATAAGTGACTTCAGTCAATTGTTTCCTTCCCAAATGGGATTGGTGGAGTGAGTTAGACCTGAATCATGTGACCCAACTGAGACCCAATAGGTTATCCTGAGATCAAATCCCTGCTGCAGTGGTGCATACTAACCACACTGGCCCAGTGGGGCCTCAGAAGTTTGGCTGGTTCGGAAGTTGGGCATTGCAGAGTGATACAGTAGTGCATGCCATAGCAGCTTGACTGATCTGGAGGGGAGGGGCCAGCATACACTGTCCCTGTCTGCAACTCTCTACCACACTGTAGTGTGAAGGGTCATCTAGGCAGTGCGATTCAGAAGAATTGTAACCAACAAAGAAAGAACCTGGGGCCTCCTGGAAGAAGCAAAAAAGATGGGAAGAGGAAACAACAACAAAAAGTCCCCAGGCCCCAAGCCTGAGAACATTGACTCAGGCCAGGTAAATACAAAGGAGAATGAGAACAGCAAAATATGCAATATCAGACACAGCACCAATGGACATAAAGATATATATTGGGGACCTTATAGACGAATTCAAAAGTGAAATATTTAGCCAAATAAAGCAAGATATAAGAAGATTAATAAAAGAGATACTAAGCACACCTCAAGCAGACACAGACAGAAGAAGGGAGGAACTCAAACAAAGGAGAGAACAATTTGGTGAAACATATAAAAGAAATATAGAATACATGAAGCAGATTCAAAGAGTTCACCAGGAAATTAAAAAACTCTATGGAAAGATGGCAAATCAGCTTGAAAGAAACTAGGGATAGATTATCCAAACTGGAGGACAAATTTGCAATGTGTGAGTATGAAAGGGAAAACTTTATAAAAATAACAAGGAAACAAGCAGTAACGATACAAAGGGTAGAAGACGACAAAAGAATCCATAACTTGAGAATAAAGAATGTAAATGAAGAAGCTAGGATGCAAACAAATGAACTACCAAGGTTATTAAGAAATAATAAAAGAAACTTTCCAAACATAGGAAAAAGAAATGATATTCTGATATATGAGGCATACAGAACTCCAGCTACCTACATCCACAACAGACCTACACCCACAATATAATAATCAAGATCTTAGAAATTCAATATAAGAACAAAATACTAAAAACTGTTAGAGACAAGAAACAGATAACCTATAGAGGAAGGCCCATCAGAATAATGGTAGACTTCTCGACACAAACCATCAAGTCAAGAAGAGCCTAGAGCGAAATATTCCAAGCCCTGAAAGAAAGTAATATCCATCCCAGATTGATATACCCTGATAAATTGTCTGTAGAATTTAATGGAGAAACAAGATGCTTCCAAGACCAAGAGGAACTTGGGAAATTTGTAACCACCAATCCAACTCTACAGAATACTTCAGGGCATTCTAGAGAGAGAGAAAACTACTAGGACACCAGGAACAGTGGCAGAGAGGCCTCAATGAATGGAGCAGAAAACAGAATGAAGAAGATAAGCAGACAAGTGATGACAAAAAAAGAGCATAACAGAAATGAGGCAGAGAAGATTTTATTCAAAACTGATAGTATCAAGTATATAGGCAACTACACTGAAGATGACAAGACTCAATGATACACATTCTGGTTTGATAACTGCTGGTTTTTGAAGTTCTATACTATATACAAAGTTGTATTTTTATTAATACTGTTATGTACTAACATATTCAATTATAATATGTTTGATTATATAGCCAATTCTTTTGGAGATAACAAGAGACAACGCAAGAACTATGGTAGAACGATTTGCACAATGGTCTTACACGTTTATTTCATTTCACGTGTTTATAGGAATAAGTTTTGTTTTGTCCTGCTTTGTTTTGTTTCTCCCCTAATATAGAAAGGATATAAATACATGTTAAGACTCATGCATGTGTAGAATCCATAAACAGTTTATGAGAACTGATCATATGACACATGATGAAATGAACAGATACTTTGAAGAAAAAGAGACACTAAAATACCCAGTGCTGATCCTGGAGTGTCATAATGTGAAACCCAACAATAGTATTATTCTTTGTTCAGAGTGATATTAGCCTGCTTAGGTTTGTTCAATCTCAACATAATTGAAGATATGGATAACTGCATGTATGTTTAGGTGTATAGGATTGATAACCGTATTTCTAATTTTTGTTGGATAGTTGAACAGAACTGGTTGCAATCTCACTGTTTGAATCCCCACTTTATAAGCTCCACTTTAGTATCTTGAATAACTATTTGTAACAAGACAATCTGTAATCATCAACTAGTGATTTCTTACTGTTTATTTTTCTTTGAAATTATTATTTCTAACTGTTTTCTGTTTTGTTTAGTCTTTCTTTAAATTAAATTAAAAAAATAAGACACTACAATACCCAGTGCTGATCATGGAGTGTCATGATGTGAAATCCAGCAATACTATTATTCTTTGTTCAGAATGAGTTTAACTTGCTTTAGTTTGTTTAATCTAAACATAAATGAAGATATGTATAACTGCATATATGTTTAAGTGTATAGGATTGACAACCATGTTACTAAGTTTTTGTTGGACAGTTGAACAGAACTGTTTGCAGTTTCTCTGTTTGAATTCCCACTTTACATGTTCCATTTTTGTATCTTGAACAACTATTTGTAAAATGACAATATGTAAACATCAACTATTGATTTCTTACTGTTTATTTTTTCTCTGAATGTATGTATTAATTCTACTTATTTTCTGTTTTGTTTAGTCTTTCTTTAAATAAAAATTAAAAAAAGAAAAAGACATTGGGGAAGATCTCATGCAAATACTGTTTGTCTTGGTTACTTTTCTCTTGTTGCTGAGACAAAATACCTGACAACAAAAATGAAGGAAGGAAGGGTTTATTTCTTATAGTTCTTGGAGGTTTGAGTCCATACTCAACTGGCTACAAGGCAGTGTGGTGTAGGGCAGCCACTCATGGTGGCCACAAAAAAGCAAAAGCAGGATCCAGGAAAAAAAAAAAAACCAGACACACCTTCTTCCTGCAATTACATTTTGTGCTGGCTTCAACACTGTGGGATAGGTGAGTAGGACTCATGTCACCAATCCAAGTGCTAGACAACAGACCAATTATAAACACTAGATTTGGCCATGTCCGTGATTGCATGAGACTTGAGGGGGCCACTGACATAAACCATGACATCCCAAACCTGGCCCCACAAAGACTCATACACATCCTTTATACAAAAGACATTTTGTTCATCTCTAAGAGGTACCAAAGTTCTAACAATTTCAGCATTGCTGAAAAGTCAAAATCTCAAATCTCTTCTGAGATTTAAGGGACACTGTTGGCTGCAAGATCCAGTACAAATGAAAACAAACTTAAACACTTCCAACATAAAATGACACAATATAAATATTAGCATTTCAAAATTTATGAACAGGGGAATACAAAGCATTTGAAATAAAGCAAGGCCAAAATCCAGCAGAGTGAACATTAATTCATGGAGTTTCATGCTCATCATCAGAAGCAATCTGACTGCAGGCTTTAAAGGGCTTGAATGACTCTAACCCCATGGCACTTCCAGGGGTTCCAGTTCCTAGAGCTTGTCTCTTAAGCCCTCTCTGTTCAATCTTCACAGCTTCCCTTGGATGATCCATGTTCCTGGCTTTTCCAAACATTGGGGGTCGCCACTGTATCTTTGCTTCTCACAGCTTTACATAGTGCCCTCTCAGAGACACAAAATCTGGCTCCCCAGACCTTCTGAAGTTGGGATGGGAGCATTTTTAACCTCAGAACTCATGCATTTTCCATTCTAAAACTAGTGCCACATGGATGCTGCTAAGGTCCGCTGCCAGTTGGAGCAGTAGTCAGACTCTCCTCTCTCTCAGCTGTAGTGGTTGAGTACCTGGATTGCTGAACTCTCTGAACCTGATTGTGAGGAACAGATTTTCTATGTAACAGCCATTCTGGAATTTGCTGTGGCCAATGTCATTCTGGAACCTCCTGTGGCCTCTGCCGCCACTCTTGATTCTAGCAGTCTGTGGCATTCTCTGCCAAAGAAATTCTTTCATTTTTCAATTTTGAGGCGGCCAAAGGTGGAGACACTCTGCTTTCCAGGGTGCCCTAAGCCATCTTTATTATTTCTCTGTTTCTGTTCAGCAATATAGGTCTCAGCTCTATCTTTACAGTTCAAACTCACAATGTTTGAAGTCATCTTGCTGGGCTCTTTGCTCTTGATTTGCAATATAAATCTGGCTAAAGGCCTCCAACAATAGCCACCTAAATATTCACCTGCCTTGAAATTTCCTTTGCCAGATTAATCAGTCTGTTGCCCTTAATGTCAGTTTCAGGCAAAGTCTCTGGACATGAACAAAGTGCAGACAAACTTTCTGCCAAGCCGTGACACACATCTTGTGGGAGTCCAACAACCAACGCACTCCTTCATTCCAGCAGAAACTTCCCAGGCCTGGTCTTTAATGGAAGGATTTCTATTAGTCTTCTAGTCTCCTGAGCTGTTACCAGAATCTCCCCTATGGAACAACCTAAGCTGTTCTAGCTTTATGCATTCAGAAAACACCTCTGAACCTTTCCAACTTTTCCCACAAGCCATTTGCAAAGGCTCTTGAACTACACGATTAGATACAGCCACAAGAACAACCCCACTCTTCTGGTACCAAATTCTGTCTTGATTACTTTTCTCTCATTACTGAAACAAAATACCTGACACTCAAAATGAAGGAAAAGAGGTTTATTCCTTAAAGTTCTTGGGGGTTTGAGTACATATTCTGTTGGCTTCAAAGCAGTGTTGCATGGCGGGGCAGACATTCATGGCAGCCTCTAATAGCAAAAGCAGGAACTGGGCAAAAGAAAAAGACATATCTTTTTTCCATCATTACATTATATGCTGGTTCTAAGCCTGGATGAATGTAGCATTCTTATCACCAATCCAGGTTCTAGATAATAAACCAATCATAAACATTGGATTTGGCTGTGTCCATGATGGCCTGAGGCTTGCAAGGGGCAGTGACATGAACCATGACACTCTTCAATTACTGTAATTGAAAGACAAAGAAAAGAGTATTGTTAAACATATTTCTGGTAGCTAGCATTACCTTGATTTCACAGAGGAGCCAAGCCCCAACTAAAAAGGCAAACTGTATGGAAATTTCATTAATGAACATATTCAAAGAGCACCAGCACCTGCTTGGCACACAGAATATAAGCCATTTTAAAAAACATACATCCAGACTGAGTAGGCTTCATCCCATTAATGCAAAGACGGTTCTGTATTTGCAAATGAATAAATGTAAAGCATCACACATATAGAAAATGGAAAAAAAATTCATATGAACATCTCAACAGGCACATGAAATCGTTTCCAAAATCTCCAACAGCTGGGCATAAAGCCCAGCAGATATTCATAAGAAAAATCTTTTAAAAATATGAATAGAAGAACCTCCTCTCAATCTGATAAACATGTTTATACCAAACATATTACCCACAATATATCAAACTGAAAAATGTTGAAACATCTTGCTCTAAATCCAGGAACATGACAAGTATGTCTCCCATCTTTTTCAACACAGTGTTCCAAAATTCAACCAGTGGAATCAGAGTGGAATCAGGACTCTCTCTCTCTCTCTCTCTCTCTCTCTCTATATATATATATATATATATATATATATTGATGTATATACAATGTATATATATATAATGTATATATATATATATATATAATGATTTAAGTTAATTGGAGTGATTATTAAAGGAGTAGATGTACATATACCACATATATATATATGCATACATGTGTGTGTATACAACATACATATGTATATCCAATATAGATAGATATATAAATGCATTAATGAGACCTACCACAAAAGAGATGAAAACATTTTATTCTCAGATGACCTAAACTTTAAATGAAAGCAAAAACTTTGTCAGAAAGTCCTCTCAAAGTAGTAAACAATTTCAGCAATATAGCAGGACACAAAATCACCATATAAAAGGTGGTATAATGCAGCTGTTGAGGAAAAAAGTTTTAAAAATATACCATTCACAGTGGCTTCATAAAATGAAATACTTAGGTATTAGTCTAGCAGAATTAATAAAAAATTTGATAATGAAAACTATGAAACTAATAAAGAAAGGCAATTAAAAAACATCAGAAAATGGGAACATATTTCCTATTCCTGTATATTCAGAGCCAGTGATTTCAGTGGCAATCCTCACAGGACTAAATTGACATGGAACCTGAAGAGCCCCAAATTCACCAATAATCCTGAGCAAAGAATACTGAGCAAATAAAACATGAAGAATCATCATCATTCCAGATTTCAAGTTATTTACACATCTATGTGTATTGAAATTATATTATTGTTACCCAGTAGATACTCAAAAGTTATGACTGTGACACTTTTTCTTCTTTGTCAGGATTCTCAAGAGTGTTTATGTGCACCTATAAATTCTCATCTTGAGCTCTAACTTCTCTCTACACATATTCCTTCCAAGTTTCACAGAAATGTCATGTCTTATTCAGAGCACTGTGATCTTTATTTTACTGTCACCTCATACACTCATATTCTATGGGCTCTCATGAATTACAGATCTTCTTTTTGTGTTATTAGCAGTTTACTGATTATCTGATCTGTGTTTAAACTATTTATACCTCAAAGTATGTGGTTTTTTCAGTCCATTTAACTTTCATGTAATAATTGCAATACTAAAAGCACATAAAATTTTGACTATAAACATGTTTCATGGCATTGCATACAGTAGAGCAAAATATATAATAAAATACTCTCCCTCAATGCAGGAGTATTTACAAGCACCTGTGAGTTCACATCTTGAGCAAGGAAACCCATTTATTACATTTAATAAGTGAAGAAATACCTTTCCTTTCGTATTTTACACATTGCATCACAGGCATACACAATGCTTTCTGGAAAAGGTGCTGGAAAAGGTGCTGGTGTTCTGCCCAGGCAGGCCTTGAGCTCCTGGATCTAAGCAGTCAAGCTGGCTCAGCCTGGTCAGCACTTATTAATGAAGAACTGCAATGCATCTCAGTTCATGAATCTTTGCCTCCTGATCTCACATCTATGGGACATGCAATAAATATTCATTGTCAAAATGAGTGGAGGTAACTACCCGTGGAGGAGCTGTGTTGTTTAATGAGTAATTCCTGTGGACTGAAAAAAGAGATCTTAAGAAATCAGACTAACAGCTGAGAATGTGTATGTGCTGCTATCGTGGCTCTTTCTGTGTGTAACTGAAAAGAGAGCCACTTTGTGCTCTGATTTGTGCTCACTAGTGAGGAACAAGAAGAGCTCAGTCCCTCCTTCCCAGGGCAGCACTGTCAGGACCACAGGGGATTTCAGGTACCCAACTCTTTGACTGTCATTGTCCTCTGTACTCTTCTGTCTGAGCACAGAGCCGTCCTGACCTATCTGTCCTTTGTGGCCACTCAAAACTGCCACTTGGGGCACTGGGAGAGGACACTGTCTAGTGCTTCAGATGACGATACTCTGGACTTCACATATGCAAATCCACTTCTGTTTATGTCTCAGGACCCCCACAATTACAGACATTTAATAGATGGTAGTCAGTATCTATTATGTATTCCATGGAAATCTACCTTAAGCCACTTTTCCACATAAAACAAGGATTCTTGGGCCAGCGATTTAGCTCAGGAACACAAGTGCATGCCTGGTAAGCACAATGTCATGAGTTGGATCACTATTAACAAAAAGAAAAAAAAAAAAAAGAAAGAAAAAGAATTTTTATCTCTTCCTGCCCCAAAACATGCTATGTCTTCTAAGGAAGATGCATAGGTAAACACCTATCTGACTGATCAGAGAGGGACTTTTTTTTATTAATGGTCAATTTGTTAATGGTAATTAATTCAATATTACATTTAGAAAGAAGAAGTCAGAACTCTGACACTTTTAGAAAGTTTTCTTACAATGAGACAATGAGGCTCACAATGCCAAAAGGCCTTATGGGAAGCACATGCCAGGTAATCTGACCAGTTAAATTAAAGGGAAAAACAAATAATCAACTATAGGATTCCACAATAGTGGCAGGGTACAATAAATACATTTCATTCATAATCTGGCATGCGAAGGGTCTTAGTTTTCAATTGAAGATACAAATTGGATGAAATCTGTGTATAATGGATACAAGAAACCTGTCTAATTCAAAAGAAAATCATAGACAACAAATTTTTGGGAAGATATATTTATTTTAAAGAGTTTAAGACAAAAGAGGACAGAACAAAGCAGATCAGAGCAGAACAATGTAAGCAACACAGTACTTCACCAAAGACAAATGGATATTAACAGTAGCTACCATAATGCCTCTTTCTTTGAAATAATCAAGAACACCTTCACATACAATAGTATCAAAATAGTATAAAACCAGTCAAGAGGAATAAAAGTATAACAGAGCATTCAGAACCAAATAACTGAAAATGAACAATGGCTACTGTACTATCTCATTTTACATAAAAATTTGTTTATACTATCTCACATCTTAAAATACAATAAGATACAACATGATAGAACCAATGTAAACAGAAGAACAAAATAATGGTAAGACTTCAAAGCAAGATGATATTAAATCATCAATGGCTTTCATAATGTCTTGTTTTCTCCAAAGTAGATGTTCATACCATCACACATAATGAAATCAAATGAAACAAAATAAAATCATTCCAACTAATAAATGACAACATTGTAAGGCTTCAAAGCAATGTAATGGGGAATCACGATTAGCAGGAAATCTTATGTACTCTTACTGCTTCTTACACTGGGGAGACTGTAACATATTTATACATCTTAGTTTGATTTATTTTACTTATGAGTATGGTCTCAAGTTGCATCCATTTATTTATAAATATTTCAATGTGATCATTCTTTCTAGCTAAGTAGTACTCCACTGTATAAAAATACCATGACTTTTTTATCCACTCATCAGCAGATAAACACTTAGGTTGTTTCCAAGATCTGGCTATTACAAATTGTGCGGCTATAAACATGTGTGCACATATGTCACTGTGATACGATGTTTTCAGTTCTTCTGGGAATATGTGTAGTAGTGGAATAGTTGGGTCAAATGGGACTTTCAATCCCAACTTTTTGAGGAATCTCTAGACTGACTGACCTCCACAATGGTTGCGCCAGTCTGTGCTCCCACCAACAGTGCAGGAGAGTTCCTTTTTCCCCACAGCCTCTCCAGCATTTGTAGTTGGACGTTTTCTTGATCCTGGCCATTCTTTCTGGAGTGAGATAGACTCTCAGTGTTCTTTTAATTTGAATTTTTCTAATTATTAATGATGATGAACATTTTTTCATGTATTTGTTTGCCATTTGTATTTCTTCATCTGAGAACTGTGTAATCATCACAGATGCCCATTTTTGGATTGGGTCTTTAAATTTCAGGGATCTAATTTCTAAAAATTCTTTATATGTTTTAGACAGAAGTCCTTTGTCTGAGAAACAGCTCACTAAGATTTTTTTCCCTGTTTTTGTGTTTTCTTTTCATTATGCTGGAGATTTCTTTTGACATGCAGAAACTTTTTAATGAGATGTGATCCCAGTTATTGATTCTGGGAAGTATTTCCTGTGTGGTTTGATTCCTGTTCATGAATTTTATTCCTACATCTATATCTTCAAGATTTTTACCTAATTTTTCTTCCAAAAAATTTAGTGTTTCTGTTTTAGTATTCAGATTTTTGATCCATTTAGATTTTAGTTTAGTACATGGTGACAGGCATGGGTCTAGTTTGAGTTTGCAGCATATGAAGAGCCAGTTTTTCCAGCACCATATATTCAAGAGACTGTGGTTCTTCCAGTGAACATAGTTGGCCCCTTTTTCAAAGATAAGGTGGTTGTGTATGTTTGTAGTTGTGGTTGTATATTATAATCTATTCCATTGATTTTCTGATCTGTTTTTTTCCAGTATCATGGTGATTTTATTATAGCAGCTTTGTAGTATAACTTCAAGTCAAGGATTGTGATGGCTCCTGCCTTGCCTTTGCTGCCTAGAAATGCCTTTGCTATTCTAGGGCTCTTCTGGATCCAGATGAATTTTAGGATTGGTTTCTCTAGATCTATGAGGTATGTGGATGGTATTTTCATTGAATCCATATAACAGTTTTGGAAGAATGGCTGTACTCACAAAATTTATTCTTCCTATCTATGAACAAGGGATGTCTTTCCATTTTCTGAGACCCTCTTCAATTTCTTTTTTCATAGTATAACTGTCCCAGTATAGATCTTTTACTTCTTTTGTTACATTAATTCCTAAGTATTTCATTTTTTTGGATGATAGTATGAAGGGTATGGTTTCTTTTATTTCTCTCTCAGTGATTTTGTTGTTAGTGTATAGAAATGTTATTAATTTTTGAGTATTTATTTTGTATCCAGTATATTGCTGAATTTATTGATCATATCTAGGAATATTTCAATGGAATTTTGGGGGTCTGCTATGTAGAGTATCATGTCATCCACAAATAATGATAATTTAACTTCCTCTTTTCCTATCTTTACTCCTTTTATTTCTCTCTCTGGTTTTGTTGCTCTGGCTAATATTTCCAGTACTATGTTGAAGAGGAGCAGTGATAAGTGATATCCTTGTCTTGTGCCTGATTCTGAGGTACAGCTTTTCAGTTTTTGGCCATTTAATATGATGCTGGTTGTTGGTTTGTCATATATGGCCTTTATCATATTGAGGTAAGGACCATCTACTCCAATTTTCTGTAAGGTTCTTATGATTAGTGAGAATTGGAGCTTATCAAAATCTTTTTCTACATCTATAGAAATTATCATGTGATTCTTACTTTTGGCTTTATTGATATGCTGGATTACATTTACATATGGTGAAATATCCCTGCATGCCTGGGATGCATCCCACTTGGTCATGGTGTTTAATGTTTTTGATGATTTGCTGCATCCTGTTTGCCAGTATTTTATTGAGGATTTTTGCATCTGTGTTCATTAGGGATTTTGGCCTGTAGTTCTCTTTTTTAGTTGGCTCTTTCTCAGGTTTTGATACTAGAGTAATATTTGCTTCCAGGAATCACTTATAAAGAATTACTTCCATTTTGATTTCATTGAAGAGTTTGAGGAATGTCGGCATTAAGTGTTCTTTGTATTTCTTGTAGAGTTTTCTAGTGAATTTGTCTGGGCCTGGGCTCTTATTTGTAAGTAAGACTTAACTACATTTTCAATTTCATTAATAGAAATTGGGTTATTCAGCAGTTTTACATCTTCTTGACCCAGCTTTGGTACTTGGGTATGTTTCTAGGAATCTGTCCATTTCTTCTGTGCTATCAAACCTATGACAGTAGATATTTTTGAAATAAATGTTGATGATCATTATAGTTCCACATGTTCTGTAATGATTTCACCTTTTTCATTCCTTATTGTGTGAATTTGAGCTTTTTATTTCCAAATTTAAAGGACAGGAAACTATATTCTACTCAGAAGTTTCCCCCCAAAAGCAGGAGTTTCTATACAATTTTCAGGTAAAAATATTTCAAGACAGAAAATATTCAAAGAAGTTGTGTTTATTATTTAGTTTAGCAGCCAGCACCTGCCTGGCAAGTGCAACATCAGGAATTCTATTCATAATATGAAAAAGAGAAAAAAAAAGGAACAGAGAATTGCATTTTATCGGTCAATGGAACAGTTGATCCAAAAACCTTAACAATTACAAACACATATGCACCAAACACTGAAACACTCTATTTCGTGAAACAGAAATTACACAAGAAAAGAACTCACATAAATATCAATATTATTGTGTGTGTGAGGGAAATCTCAGTATGTCACTGTCACAAATAGATTAACTAGACAAGAAAGCAACAAAGAAATTATCAGATTTGGACAGAAGTTTTGAAAACTGGTTGTATTAGATGGTTCAGCTCAACCATAATAGAATGGGCTTTTTTTCTCAGTGGCACATGGAGTTTCCCCAAATAGACTAATAACTACCTGTATAATTTACTTAAGTAAATACATGTAATTGAGGGCCAGGGATTTACCTCAACAGCATAAACACCTCCCCCAGCAAGTGTTTGTTCATGAGTTCATCCCCAGTAGCACAAAGGAAAAAAAATAGCCTTACACAAAATTGAAATTAATCACATGAATATTATTATACCATAGTACAAATACAGTAGAAATCAAAACGAGAAAATATGCACACACGTAAAGATGAAACAACATAGTTCTGAATAACAATGGATTGCAGAAAGACGTAAGGAAAAATTGATTTCTAAAATCAAGCAATACTTTCAGTGAAATGTAGTAGATTTTATGGAAATCATGAGGAAAATCATATTAGGAATGAAGTTTATAGGTACAACTTTTACATCAGAAAAAACAGCAAGTCCAAATAAATAGGTTAATAATGAAACTGAAAGTTCTGTTAAAACAGGAACAATCAAAACCCAGATCTAAGAAAAAGTATGTAAATATAAAGGCTAAAGTAAAAATTAGTGAAGTTGACACAGAAAGCAAAAAAACTGAGAACTGGTGAATCAAAAAGGTGGGTTGTCCAAGAAGGAATAGACAAACCCTTACCTAGTCTCAAGAAATGAAATGGAAAGTAAAGACCACATCAACAAAATACAAGGCAGATAAAATTCATATGAACAACAAAGAATTTGAGATTATTAACAATTATTTAATATATTGTTTGAAATATCCAACAAACAGGAAAATGCAAAAGAAATGATGATATTTAGTTATATTTAAATTATAAAAGCTTGAGCTAATATTGTATGTATATTTTCCTTAATGAGTTAATATTGTGCTCTTCAATCTCTTTAATGAAATGGCAAAAACAGGAAATATTACCAAACACATTCCTGAAGCTAGCATTATTTTGACTGCAGAGATGGACAGAGACCTAAGTAAAAAGGAAACCTACACCAAATCTCATTAATGAGCATAGACGCAAAGACCCTTTACAACTCACTGGGAAACATAAATCATTAGAAAGCATACATCATGAGTGAAGAGGCTTCATTTCATGAATGCAAGTATTGTCTAGCATTTTCAAATCAGTAAATGTAGTGCATCATATAAACAGAAGTAAGGACAAAAATCACAGGAGCACCTCAACAGACACAGAAAAAAAAAACCTTCAGAAACTCAAACAGCTGTTCATAACAAAAACCCTGAAAAATGAAATACAGGGACTTTATATCAATCTGATGGAAACAATTCCAAACTCACTGCCAACAATAAAACTAATTGAAAAAAAAATGCGTGTTTTTGACCCAAACCAAGAACAAGACAAGCAAATTAATTGTTACAGCTCCTGATTGTAACACGGGAATCAGGCAGCACCATAGCACAAATAACAATACCAGTCGTAACTATATATGCAGATATATATGAATATCAACCACAGCAAAAAATGAGATGAAACTAGCTTGTTTTCAGATGATGTGAACTTCAATAGAAGACCTAAAATATTATAAAAACAACTTCTATATATAGTAAGCAATTTCAACAAGGTATTGTCATACAAAATCAATAGTGGTCCTTTAGACCACTAATGAAACAACTGAGAAAAAGAATTAAGAAAACGATACCATCAACAATGGCTTCAAAAAGATTCAACAGGAATTAATCTAACTGAAGAAATCAGAGAAAGTTCACTTACTTCTGGGATGCAAACTAAGGAAGTTCTGTATGGAAACTATGAAACTCATATATAAAGGAGACTAAAGTGGACATCAGCTGATGGAGACCTGGCTCCTTTCCATTTTATTCAGAGCCAGAGATGGCTAAGTGTACACTCAGGTCTCATTCATGTACAGATTTAATGTAGCTCTAATCCAGTTATCATTGACATTCCTCACAGAACTAGTAATAAGGATCTTAAATTGATACATAACTTGAAGATTCATAGATTAAACACAAGAATTCTGAGCAAATAGTAAAAAAGGAAGAATCATTCCAGATTTCAAGTTATGATACATTTCTATGTACTTTGGAAAAGCATTATTGTTACCCATCAGATGAATGGTCAAGGAAAACAGAATTTATACAAAATGGAGCACAACTCTTCCATAAAGATGGGTAAACATGATTCATTCCTATTAAAACGAACACATTTTCAATCCATAATATTGAGCAAAATAAATCAGACTCACAATCTTAAATATTACATGGTGGTCTAATGTTAAAGTCCCAATTACAAATAAAGAGCAAAATAAGATATAGATATCTTGAAAAATAGAGGGAGATCTTAAGTGAATAGAAAGCAAATCAAAGACTAGAGGAGGAGAGAAAGAGAGAGTGGCAGAAGTAGAGTTAAGATGAGTTACCCATGTGCAGGAGTTTCCCACGGTAAAGGTAGTAATCACACATCATAAGCCCGCTGGGTGCAAAGTTTGAAAAAGGAAATAAATTCATCAGATTCTCATGTGTGAGCATATTGAACACATTTGTTTTTTGATTTTAGGAAATGTTTTGGGTAAGATTTTTTTTTTTTGTCATTTTCCTTTTTATCGGTACTGGGGATCGAACTCACGACTGCCTGCTTTCAAGACAAGCGCTTATGCCACTGAGCTAAATCCCCAGCCCCATGTAAGAAATTTTTTTTAAAATGTTTTTAAATTCCTCAAAACAAAAAGGAATAATATTTCCTGAAGATGAGACAAAATTTATTCATTTCTAGAAAGTCTGAGAGATAAGAGAACTTGTAACATAAAATATGCAGTAGAAATTTAACTTGGGAATATCCTTTGTATAATGTTCTGCCATACTTATAATATATTTTATAAAATATTTTAATAATAAAATATTTTAATACTTTTATGTATATTTTGGAAAGAAAGCAAATAATTTGAACCTTTAATAATACAATTTGTGTGACAATCTAAGTTTTCATTTGCTTTCCTCACACTCATTTACTCTCATGTACTTTCATTCTGCAAACATGGCAAACAAAATAATGAAGCAGACCATCGTAATGATGCATGCACTGAATCACAACAGGGACACAAAAGGTGCCCTGGCATCTCAGAGGCAGGACTGCACAGGAAGCTCTGAGGAAGCTGCTCCAAACTGTGCATGTAAGTATTTGGCCCAGCGAGTGGAAAGCAGATTATTGCAGCATGTAATTAAGGCAGCGAGTTTCTCAATGTGTGGTGATAACAGATGTGCTCAGTCAATGGCATTTCTTGTTTCCTGTATGGCTGGGAAAATCTTGGCTTGTGCTTCAGACAAGTTAGTTCAGAAACTGATACAAAAGCTGAATTGAAGGATGAGTCACTACACTTTGCATTCCACTGTCCAGCAGAAATCCAGCCCTATGTGGTGCAGAAAGCAGAAACTGACCTCAGAGCCAGTTTTGAGCTCCTCCTCTGCAGGTGATGGCAGGCCTGTGATCCCTATGGGCTTAGGAGAAATTAGCCAAAGAAACCACATTTACAGTCCAAATCTACAGTGAGCATAGAAGACAGTGTGTTTCTTCTTTTCTTCTTGGATTTCATTCTGGCCTTTTTGGTTTTTTCCAGGAATAATGATTGACTCTCTGGACTTTTGTAACCTTATTACATTCTTTGACATCCTGTTTTACATTTCCAGATTCCAATTTGTTGTACTCAAATCCTTGGAAATTATAAATATTATTTCATAATAAAAATTTGCAATAAGGTTTATGAAATAAAGCTCAGACTGGTTCAAATTACCTATGTATGAAGAAATCAGAGAATTTTTAAAGATTAAAAACATGCTCTGGGTAGGATGCAGGTAACAATATGAATAGTAGCTCTGACAAAGCTTGTATTTAAATTCAATTCTTGGTTTATACTCTTAATTTTTGCAACTTATTTTTTAATTTTCTGTCCAGAGCTCAGAGTTTCAGCAAAATGATAGTAATGTTAACAATAATATATACAGTAGTGACCTGCAAATGTGTCCCTCAGAAGCAAATAGGCATAACTTACAAAAGCAATTCAAAACCTATACCATTGTAAAATCAGAGCAGAAAGCAAGTGTCTTGGTACCTGTGAGGGTGATTCTGCAGATAGGGATGGGGAAATCAGTGATGGAGACTGAATATGTGGCTGCTGTTCAATACTGATGCAGGCCGAGCTGTGCCCTGATTGGGCACTGTCTGCTCCTCAGAGGCAGCGTGCAGTCATCCATGCTTGATTCTCTGCACACTGAGCAACCTTAACGACCAGATTTTACCTTTCCTAAGTGTTATTGGCTAGAATTGGATCAAGGTTTCATCATAAACATTATCTGGTTACATAATACATGCTCAAAAAATCAAGTCATCTACTTATATATTGAATTTTTATGTATTCAAGAAATGTCTTCCCATCCACTGACCAGTTTATGTATGAATGCTAATGCATCATTGTGGAAATGCAGAGAGATTGATCATTTTTATACTCAAGCACACAAGATTATTAGTGTGTATTCTACACTTCATAAACTGAAATGATTCTCTACAATCTGAAATATTGAAAACAAATGGTATGCCATTATAAATTGAGATAGCTTAGTCCTAATTGCAAAACATAATTTGGATTCTTATGAAATCCTTGGGTCTTCCTCCACAAATCTGTTGTGGAAATGCTCATAGAGAAGGGAACTGAAAGGAACTCCTGCACATGCCATGAGAACTCAACTCACTGATCTGCTCTGCCAGCTGTGATTCTACCGAACTCATTTTAGGATGATCTGAATTCACTAATCGGAGTCATCTTCATTCTCAAGGTAAGTGTGTTAGGACTGCTCATTTACAATCTCTGCACCTCAGGTTTCTTCCCTACAGAAGGTCATGCTAAGCATCTCCCTTGAGGGAATATTTTCAGGATAGACCCAATCGCATCCTGGATAAACCATGTCACATTGCTGGTGACAACCTGTGAGGACAGGCAGCAAAGTCCACGCCTCCCTCTGTCCTCTCAGGCAGGACCGAGTCTGGAGCAGAAGCCTGCTACTTCTGTGCAGCCTGATCTGGTCCTCATGGTCCTGCTGTGCAGTCCATCCTCTGGTGTAAACGCAGGCTCTGCTGAGGTCCACATTCCTCACCTGGAGGGGCGGATGAGGAATCAAAGTGAGTGGCAGTTTGTAAAATGCAACACACACACACACACACACACACATATGAATGAAAAAGTTCTCTTGTACTATTGAAACAAACACTTGATGCCCGAGGCTGCTCCCTTGTCAGGAACAGTGTTCGAGTTCTATATCACAGCACGTTGTGATGCACCACTATGATGCTTGTGCCCTGGGCCATGGAAAATCCAGCGATTTTGATTGAGGTTCATGACAGATGATGCTGAACATCCAATCTGATGTGGCATTAGATTTTCTGTCCTGTGCTCCTTCTCCAAATCTGTAAGTTTAAAAGGTCTTCTCAAGGATGATGTGTTATTGACAGAACTATTCACCCAACAAGTATTAGAAATTGCTGCAGAGTTCATTTCAGTAGTAATCTGTAATATCAGACTTCCACTGTTGAAAATTAAATTTCTTACGCAAGTGAAACATGATTTCATCTGTCTGCTATCATATTGATTCTAATCAAATTCCAAAAAATAGCATGTCCTTGTAATTTTTGCAAATTACTGTATATTTTTATGACTATGCATCTCCAAAAAATTCCTGTTACTGAAATAAAATGTGTAATCAGTAAATATCACCTCTCCATTCTCTTAATCCAGTCCCTGAAGACCCTCAATTCACCATTGCTTTCTTTGCTTTTTGACCATAGAGTGTACATCCTGATGTGAATTTACACAGCATGGGTCATTTTGTGGCTGTCCTCTTTCTCTTAAGACAATGTTACCAATGATTGTCCATCTTATAGCGTATGTCAAGATTTGTTCTCTTTGAAAATCTGAGCTTTCCACTGCATACGCAAAACATATTTTCTTTATGGCTGCATCTGTGGATGAACAATTAAATTGTCTGTGCCTTGCAGAAACTGTGAATCATGTTCATGTGAGAATGACTGTGAATACACTAGTACATATCTTAATGCAGAGTTACTAGAAGGTATTGAAATTCTATTCCTCTTTTGGAGTGACTGCTATAGTGTTTTACACTGTAACTATATTGTTTCTCTCAAAACACTGACAAAGATATTCATTTTTTCTGTTTTTGTCAACTAATATGTATTTATTCCAATTTTGTGTTTCTTAAATGAAGACTTCCCTACTGAATGCGCAGTTCTGTCCCATCACAGTTTTGATTTATGTCTCCTGGATTCCCTGAGAACCCTTCATTGTGTCTGTTGTCCACCTGCTTGTGCATTTTGAAAAGAAAGCAAATAGTTTGAAATTTTATAGTATCATTTGTGTGGTAATCTAAGCTTGCTTTGTTAAATTCATTTCAGTATAATGTACTTTCATTCTGCACACAAAACATAGGAAGTAAAATAATATGGGCAGGCCATTGTAACCATGCATACACTGAATCACATCAGGGACACAAAAGATGCCCTGGCTTCTCAGTGGCAGGATGGCATGGATTCTCCGAGGGACCCTATCTGCTCTTTCCCACAGCATTGGCCCTGCAGCCTGGAGAGCATCTCAGTGCCCTCAGGACTCTGCCCTCCCACTCGCCTCAGGCCAGGCTGTCCTCAGTGAAGTGTCCTCTTCATTTCTGGTCTCAGTAGACATTCTCCAGCACCACAGCCCATCCTTAGCCTCAATCCACAGAACAGAAGGACAGGAATCATGGTGCTAGCTGTTCAGGCTTCTTTGAGTTCTCTGCAATGCCAAGTGCAGGAAGGAGAGTTGAGAACACACATTTGCCAGGACAGTGCCCAAAAAGTTTACTCAGATGAATGGCAGTGCTCACCTGTGACGGGGCTAATGGTGATCTTGATGGGATTAAGAGATCAGAAGAGGTGATCAGGCTATGGGGGTGGTGGAGGGAGAGTGGCACATCTATTTCATAGCTGAAATTGGCATCAGCAGGGAGGCAGGCTTGGAGGTGGACACTGGTGTCTGAGTGTGGAGCTTAGGTCTCTTGATGATGCTTTGTCCCACACACTCAGCTTGGTGCACCACAGACTCTGCTGCTTTGTTTCTCCTCAACCTCCAGCTCTGAGATTCTGTCTTGAAGTCAGCTGCCCATCCAACAATTTCACTTTGCTTTGTTTCTCCAATATCATTTCCTACTTATTGTGCAATCATATCTCACTGAGACTTAACTTTGCATTTCCTGTGTGATCATTGGCCATGAACATCTTCCCATGTGGCCACTACACATTGTGATGTCTTCTGTGCAATTACCCAGTGAACTATTCATGATCTGATATTGAGGGAATTGTCAAAAAAGACTGACTGACAGTCAGAATGTAAACTCAAGAGTAGAGTCCCATGATTTTGTCAGAGGCAAGTAGCAATAACAGTCTAATGCATATTTATAAGCAAAAGAACATCATAATGACATCTGCTATACTGATTTTTCACATAAAGATTGTTGGACAAAGCCCTCTAAAAGGAAATACACTTTCTTTAAGTGTACAATATTTTGCTGAAATATTACTAATAAGTCTAAAGAAGTAAACATGAAAGCAAAAGTCATACCATGAGAATAGGAAAATCTTATTCATGACATACATCTACACCACACATGTGCATTGATTTTTGATGTATATATATGTAGAATAATGTAACATCAGAAGCTATTGATTTATAATTTCACAAAAGGGAGTAAATAAGCTTTTAGTTTTGAGGTTATAAGGGAAGTACTAGTGTTCTGCACTCTTTCATATTTCAAAAAATGTTTTGCATAATGAACAGATATTTCATAAAACATCAATTATTAGGAGGAATAGAAAATTTATATTTTTAAAAACCAGCAATTCTATTTTATACATGATTCAGACATTAATTAACTTAAAACATTTAAAAATTACTGGTCAGTGCAAAAGCTAACAACAGAATTGAGATTTTCAAGAACGGTGATAAAGCGATACTGCAATTTACTTTACTTATTTATTTTATGGAAGGAAAAATTCTGTCATGTGCTTAGCTAACTTATTTCCAGAAACACAGTGCAAGATGAATTTGAGAACTAGTCCTTGTGATTCAGAAGTCCTGGGACATGAGGTGCAGTCCATAGAAACTGACTGTGGAACTAATCATGAGTGTGCTGTCTGCAGGGGACAGCAGATGGTGTCAGCAAAAGCACTGAGAAGACACTGCACGGTGCACATTCTAGGGGGCGCTACTCTTTGGTTCCCAACTGTTTTTTCACTTTATTCTTTGGGCACGAGTGACTCCCATTCTTGCACAGCTTTGGTGGTAACTGTGCCTGCTCTCCTGTGATATGAGAAGGAGAAGAGTCTGGTGAAGACACTGTGGGGAGACACAGAGGAGAGACAGTGCTGTGGTCCTGAAAACAGCAGGAGACTTGGAATAAAGGCTGGAGAAGGAGCCTGGGGGGACCTGAGTATCCCTGCAGAGGCTCCTGTGTAACCAGCAGTCCCAGGTGCTGTCCTTCTGCTCTGTGTCAGTGAACACAGGCAGACTGAGATGGGAGGGTGGCTCGGATGAGCACCTGGCTTCCACAGTGTCCTCAAGACACATTACCTGACTCTGAGAAACAGGAGTTTAATTCATAACATGATACAATAACAAATAAATAGCATCATAATAGCAATAACATAAAATCGTTAACTTATTCAACATAACAAGATAAACATGTTCACATTAAATCCATTCTGTTACTTTGGGACTAGATTTAGTGTTGTGTTTTATCTTTATTTTCCTCTTTAATTTATTACCCATCCTTGTAAAATGTGATCAGTGCTAATGCTCATTTTGAGAAATAAAGAAAAGATTATTTAGCAAATGTTTCTTGTCCACCTCCCAGTGATGGGGTCCAGGCATCTGATGTTAAAGTATCTTGCATGTAAGAGCTGGACAGGTTGGGAGAGTGAGGCTACACCCCATGCAGAGTCACAGGGTAGTGAGATCCTGTAACCTTCTGCTTTCTGAAAACCAAGATGCAACCCCAAGTTGGTTCCTCTTTGTGTGAAAGAGACAGAGCCTTGGGAACATGGCCCATGAGGCTGGAACGTGACTTTCACTCAGACCAGAGCTAATTGCTTTCCCTGGGCAGTGTGACCTCCTCTCTGGGGGGGGGGGGGCTGATGCGGTAGATCCAGAGCTCATTAACTGAGAACTGTAAGACACTAATGCAGGGAAGATGGTGAAAGCTCTGCATTTCAATCTACCAATAAAGATTTAATTAGATAAATTATCATGAATTAATCTGCTAAGTGTTTTTGATGCATTCACTTAAACACTCACTTAACTTGGTGTTTATTTAATTGACATAAGAATCAATCAAAATGCATTTAAGCAAAATCACTTAAAACATGTCCATGTTTCTCTTCCATCAGACCCTCTGTAGCAGGTGGTCTAGAGTACAAGTGGATTGATCCAGCCTGCGGACCAATCTATGGGTCTCAACCTGGAGAGGGGATCGGGGATGGGGGCAGGACAAGAGAAAAGAGAGATGGAGACAGGATGAGATTCCAATCGAGTCTCCTTTATTTTTAAAATGGCTACAACTTATATAGGGTGGGGGCAGGCCATAGGCAGGAAGAAGGCTTAATCTGATAGGTCATCGTCACATTCGGTTATATGATGTAAGCAGGAGAGGATTATGGGTAATGTAGGCAGGCTGAAACAGGAAGTTTGCTTGTCATGTGCATTGCAGGCAAGGGGAGGATCATGGGAAATGTAGGCTGACACACAAAATGCCCTCAGGCAGGAGGGGCAGGGCAGCAGCAGCTATTTAAAACCGCTCCCTACATCTCCTCCCTTATTATTATATATATTTTTTGGAACATGGCAGGCCCTGGGAGGACAGCGCCTGCCTTGGGTCAAGGACTCCTCATATGAACCCAATCGAGCCTTACCCGTCATGGGCCTGCAGGACAGCTGTTGGTCCTGGACCTGTCTTAGGTGGCCGATTGGCATTACATATGTGTCCTAGTTGCCCGTCTCTGACTGCCTGTCCAGTGCCTCAGGGTGTCTGGGCCACAACATCATGTGGGCCATCAGTGGGTGAAATTTCCTGATAAGTTTGTTGTTCTGCCATTTCCAACCGATGGTAATATACCTGAATGGGCTTTGCCATAAATGTGTCAACCTTGTTATTAATGTTATTAATGAGTGTCATGATCCTCTGAAAAATACAAGGTCCTACAGTAAGCAGCAACAGCAAGGCAGCTAGGGGTCCCAAGAGGGGGGCAATATAAGGGGAGAGATCCTCCCACATGGAGGAGAAGGTGGTTGCTCCGATGCACTCCTTTTCTCTCTCTTCGAGGCGCTCTCTCAGTTTACTCATGGACTCTTTGACTACTCCCGAGTGGTCATCATAAAAACAACACTCTTCCTTGAGGGCTGCACATAAGCCACCCTCCTTCATAAACAGGAGGTCTAGTCCTCTTTTATTTTGCAGGACTACCTCAGATAGAGACGTCAGGGACGCCTGTAGAGCTGTCACAGATGCTTCTATTTCTTTTAAATCCTGATCTACTGCTGCCTGTAATTGAGCTAGATGCTTATCTCCCAACACTAGAGCTGTGGTCCCTGTCCCTATTCCCGTTGCTACTCCTAATCCTAGTAACACAGCTAATGTGAACGTCACAGGTTCTCTCTTAGATATATAGCTGATCTGCAATGCCTGGAGGTAGTAGTCTCCTGGGTGGAAGGTTATGCGAGGAAGAACCTGTACAAGAACACAAAAATCTGCAGACTTGTTAAAAACAGCAGTTGCTATACAGGGTGAGAGGCCAAAACTGCAGGCCCAAGACGTTCCTGGGGGTGGAATGAGGTAACTATTTGGCTTGAATTTGGAATGAAGCTGGGCACAGAGTTGTGCTGCCAATGCTGGTGGATGGCTGGAATCCCCAAGACAAGTTCCTCTACCTGAGACATCAGGGAGAGTCAGCTTGTGGTGATTGTCTCATTATCATTCCCATTTGAGTTAGCAAATCTCTGCCCCACAAGTTAAGGGGTAGCCCTTCTACAATATAGGGCTGTATGTGCCCCTGATTGTTTTTACTATCTTTCCAGGTAAGTAGACTGGCACTACGTTGTGGATTTTTAGATTGTCCAATCCCTTGTAAATGCGTTATAGTGGTTTTTAAGGGCCATGTGGGAGGCCAGTCCTCCTTTCTAATGACTGTTACATCAGCACCTGTATCTATGAGCCCTGAGAAACTTTTCCCATTAAGCAATAAAGCCATAAGGGGTTTATCTTTGGAAATGAATTGAGCCCAGTATATATTTGAGGATCCAAGGGAAGAATTTCCCCTGTAGGAAGCCACAGCTGCATTAGAAATTTGAACTAAAGGCAGCAGCACCAACTGAGCAATACGTTGTCCTTAGCTAATGGAAACTAGTCCAGAGATAGAGGATACCATGACAACAATTTCGCCAGTATAGTCGTTATCTATGACTCCTGGAACAACTTGTAACCCTTTCAATATTGTGCTGCCGCGTCCAAGAATTAACCCACAAGTGCCCTTGGGAAGAGGGCCATAAATCCCAGTGGGGATGGCTTGTACTCCCATGTCGGGAGCTAATATTGTATTGGAGGCGAAGGACAACAGAGCTTGGAGGGCTGGGTGCCTTAGATAAGACCGGTGGTGGCGGAGTACAATTGCAGGAGGCAGCTAATGCAGCCTCACCCTGGGCAAGCGTCTCCGCGAGCTGGGGATCTGCGTGACATTGTGCCAGCAGCTCAGAGATTAAAGTCCAATATGAAAAAGCAGTTACAGGAACCTTTTTTGGACCAAAAACTTTATAATAGTCCTTAAGAGCATCTCTTACTCTATTCCACCTGTTTAAATTAATGGTACCCTCTAGGGGGAACCATGGACACACTAAATGTATAAACTGAAAGTACTTTATTAGTTTCTTTGTCTTAACCTTAATCCCTCTAATCTTGAGAGCTTCCCTGAGGCCAGTCACGAACAATTCGTGCTCACTGAGTGCTTGTCCCATGTTAATGCCGTTCACCTACCGTGATTCAGGCGAGACGTAAGGTGGCCGTCTGCACAGATCACAGGAACAATGTCCTTGAATCAGTCACGCTGGCCAGCGCTTTACTCCTGTGAACGGTCCCGCGTCGTTATCCCTCGTGCCAGGTGAGGTCCCTTCGTGGTCGCCACTTGATCCGGCCTGCGGACCAATCTATGGGTCTCAACCTGGAGAGGGGATCGGGGATGGGGGCAGGACAAGAGAAAAGAGAGATGGAGACAGGATGAGATTCCAATCGAGTCTCCTTTATTTTTAAAATGGCTACAACTTATATAGGGTGGGGGCAGGCCATAGGCAGGAAGAAGGCTTAATCTGATAGGTCATCGTCACATTCGGTTATATGATGTAAGCAGGAGAGGATTATGGGTAATGTAGGCAGGCTGAAACAGGAAGTTTTCTTGTCATGTGCATTGCAGGCAAGGGGAGGATCATGGGAAATGTATGCTGACACACAAAATGCCCTCAGGCAGGAGGGGCAGGGCAGCAGCAGCTATTTAAAACCACTCCCTACAGTGGATACACCTTGAACTCATGGCACCCTGGAGACTTTTGAGGCTAACCCCAAGTAAACTCCACCCAATCCTGTGCTAGAGTAAATATGTAGAGAAAGTGGCTGTAAAATGTCCCTCCACATAAAACGAACTTTGAGTAGTGAGGGGCAGGGTGACATGAGCTATATGAGGAGGACATGATGGAGACGTGTGCAGGAAGGAGTTTTCTTTGTGTATTTCTGCAGGGCAGCATCTCCTCTTTCCTGACCTTGTGCTTCTCAGCCAAAGCTGCACCCAGTTCCCTCCCTCTCCCCTGCGATGCTGAGAGCATCCTGGGTCTCCAGGGACTGTCAGGCAGAAGCGGCTCCTTCTGGCTCCTTCTCAGGACACCTGGGGCCCTCTGCTCCTGCTGCCCTACATAGAGATGGCAGAGTTGTCCCCAGGAGACCAGACCAGGGTACCTCAGGCAGCAGGCACTGTCCTCCTCCTTCCCTGCTGTTCCCAAACTACCTGAAGATTCTACTGCTGGGATTAAATCAACTGCATCCCAGCAAACCTTGATATGTTCCTGGTGACAGTGCTTGAGATCAGTCAGTAAATTCCTTGTCTTTTCATTAGGGTAGAATGGAGTCCTGAGGCAAGGGCTGGTGCTTCTTAAAGTGCAGTGCAGACTTCACCTGCAGAATCTCCCTGCCCACTTTTTCTTCAAGTGAATGCCAGCACTGCTGAGGTCTACATTCCACTATTTGACGGGGATATAATAAAATCGAAGTAAGTGGCAATATTTAAAGTGTTTTAGTTAGTTTTCTTGTAGAAATTTCACTAATGGAATAAAATAGTAAATACACAAATATAGAAAAATTATTCTTGCATAAGAAAAGTGGTATTTTTATTAGTGAAACAAATAATTTAGTGACTGAAGTTGCTTGGCTGTGAGTTACAGCGCTGGAATTTCACATATACAACATGATACGGTACACAACATGACACTGTGCTGTATTTTAATAGTAACACATTGGGATATGGATAATCATGTAGCTGCTGAATTGACACTCATGAGGTACATTCTGAATATCACATCCATTCTAGCATGTGTACATTTTCCAGTCATATTATCCACATATTAGCAGTAAAAACAATTACATGAATTAATAAGAATAACTTTAATCTAATCAGCTTTGACATGGATTCTAATGTTTCTTGGAAAAAAATTCTTCTATTAAACTTTTATTTGCAAATGAGAACAAGGTTCAGTAATAAAAGAAATATAAGATGTTACAACATGGCTTGAGATACTGCTTGAACTACCTTAAAATCTGTTTGGAAATCCAAATTTGAAGTACTTTTAGTCAATGTAATTTTGTGGCTTTTATATTACAGTAGAGCAGTGTATGTAGATTTCAGGATTCTACTATTTGTAAGTGCATGGTGGGAGGTATTGGGTAACCTACACCATAGCACAGGTGTTAGCTCCAAATCTGGAATGTTCCATCATATGAACTAAAACTCTGTAGTAAGTCACATCTCATCCTCTCTCCATGTGCTCAGTCCATGACACTCATGATTGCACTCTATTTCAGGAAAATGAATTCATGCAAAGTTTGTCCTCCTGTGATGAGCTTTTCTCACCCAGTGTATTGCCTTCAGTGCTTCTCCATGGTGCAGCATGTGTCAATATGTCTTCTTTTTAAAAAGAGGAACACTAGCCCACTGGGCACACACACTGCATTGTTTGTGGATACCACTCTGGATTCGGGATTAGTGCATTCTTGGTTTGTGATCCTTGTGAATTATGATGCTTTTAAAAGAGCATAAAACAATCATTTGAGGGCCTGCAATACCTCCTAGGGTTTCACAGCCAAAGATGGGATCAATACTTCATATTCACATCTAATTTAATCTCTGAATTAAAGCTACATGATCCTGTACATTGGCAGCATCATTTGATATGATGACAAAAAGTACAAAGATTTCCAAATATTCCATATCCTTTTAGAAAATATAATGTCCTGTGTTATTTATTTCTGTGTTATTTATCCTGTGTTATTTATTTTCCTACAGAATGTGCAGTGGCATCTCACTGTGATTCACCTTTACATTTCCTATGTGGTTACTGATCCTGGGCATCTTTTCAAGCCTCTGCTACATATTTTGATGCCTTCTCTGCAACTGTGCAGAGCACTGTTAATGTTTGGATACTGAGGGAGCTGTTGGAAGAGAACGGCTGATGCTCAATACTTAAACTCAAGAGCAGGTGTCACCATGACTTTATCAAAGAAGTCAGTGACAGGAAGACTCAATTCCAGATTTCTAAGCAAGTGAATATAAGGACATTTGATTGAAGGAAATTTCACATGAAGATTGTTGGATAAAGACCTCTAAAAAAGAAATATGTTTTCTTTAAATGAGGAACAGTTTGCTAAAATGTTACTAGTAAGTTTGAAGAAATAAATGTGAAAGCAAAAGTCACACCATGAGAACAGGAAAATGTTTTCATAACATGATCTATACTGCACTTGTAATATGAATAATGTGATATCAGAATTTGATGATTTATAAGTTCACAGGGAAAGTAAACTGGTCTCATAGTTGAGAATATAAATGAAGTCCTCGTATTCTGAAAGTTTTAATGTTTCTAAAAATGACTTGAGAAAAGAATACGTGTTTGATAAAACATCAGTTTATTGGGGAAAATAAAATTCATCTGTTTTAAAAACTGTTAAAACCATTTTATACATGATTCTGATGTTAATTAACTTTATTTAAAATTTTGCCTAATGGCGATCTGCAGATGTGCATGCACTCTGTATCTGTCTTCAGGACAATCCACAGGAACACAGCATGGAAATTACACTCAGTCCTCCACTGAACTCATCCTGCTGGGCCTGTTCTGCCATCAAAAGTTAGCCTTGTTCTCTTCATGCTCATTGTCCCCATCTTCCCAATGGCCCTAGCTGGCAACCTGACCATGGTCCTGCTCATTCTCCTGGACGCCTAGCTCCATAATCCCACATACATCCTGCACAGTCAGCTCTCCCTCGCATCATTGTCACCAAGATGGCTTCAGATTTTCTACTTGTGAGCAAGTCCATCTCTTTCATTGGGTTTGAGACCCAGAGGTTCTTCTTCCTGAGTTTAACAGGTTCAGGGGGACTGATCCTGTTATCTATGGCCTATGACCATTAGGTGGCTATCTGCTTTCCTCTGCACTAGTTGGAAACAGAACAATGTGTGTGGTGTTGATCTTGGGATTTTGGGCAATGGGTGCTGTCAACTCCTGTGCTCACACAGTATACACCCTGAATATCCCTTACGGCAGGTCCAGGGCCATCAACCAATTCTTCTGCCATGTCCCTGCCATGCTGATGCTGGCTTGCAGGGACACCAGGGTCTATGAGTACGCTGTGTTTGTTAGCACAATCCTCTTTCTTGTGTTCCTTTCCTGGGTATTGTGTGTCCCTGTGGTTGGGTCCTTATCACTGTCTATGATATGCACTCCCAGGAGGGCAGAAAGAAGGCCTATTCCACCTACAGCACCCATCTCACAGTGATGACTTTATACTATGCATCATTTGCCTATACTTATCTATGCCCAAAGTCCCTCCAATCTCCAACAGTGGACAAGGTCCTGGCTGTCTTCTACATCTTCCTCACCTCAATTCTCAACCCTATGATTTACAGCCTGAGGAACAAGGAGGTGATGGGGAATTTCGGGGAGAATGACTCAGAGAACCTACTCTGTAAAAAAAAAAAAAAAAAAAAAAAAAAAAAAGCAGGCAAATTTCTGCTCCAGTCCCCTGGACTCAAGTGCATGCCCACTGTATAATGTGCAATCAGTAAAACGTTATTTTAAACCTACAATAACTAACATTTGGAAAGTGAAAAAATGCTCATGTATGGTAAAATAGTCTTATAAATGTGAATAAATAAAATAACCATTTTGTGATCTATTTTCTACCAATTTTGAGTGTGTCTATTTTCTGGTAGTCTGTTTTCAATGAGAATTATATTTTAAATAAAAAGTAAATTGTCCAGATGGAGTTGCATGCTGGATAATTCTATGCTCTTATGCTCTTGATTCTTCTGGGAAAATGTGTTAAACTGATTTTTCTGCTACAAACCCTGCAGTTATCTTTCAGGGAGCTCTGGTTCTTACAATGAGTGCCGCTTCCTGATTTCAGGGCAGATCTGTCAATCAGCAGATCCTTCATCATGCTGGTTTGGACTTTCTGCCTAACACCTTTGATACTAGGGCCTTCCCCATGTGGATCCTTGATATAGATTTGCATGACACATTGTACTTGGCTCTAGACCTCAGATGATCTTCTGGAGGAGATTACCGTGAGTTCCGGGGATGTCCCCATGGAATTCAGTGTCTCAGCTGGATTTCCTGAACTTCTTATGTGTGGGTAGATCTATTATACTTTTCTGCATTTGACATTTAGGGTGAATATTACAAAATAATCCTATAAATTATATGTCCAATATTAAACATATTTCCTTGTGAAGTTGACAACAGCAAAACTGATATTGAGAGTGAGGTCTTTTCCATGATGTTGACTGGCCATATGACTGAAGAGCCTTTGGAATTAACTTGGAAAAATATTGAGAGACTTGCCACGGAGGCAGCCTGCACATCCTGTAAACTGAGTGAGGGATCCTGGTTGGAGCCTAAAGGATTAGAATACTGCTGGAAATGCTGCCAGCTAGGAAGCGGCCCTGGAAGCTTCTGCAGAGCAGGGCTGCATGTGGTGTACCTTGTGCTTTCTCAGGATCTCGGTGTTCATGTCTGTGTGTTTAGAGATATTGTCAGGGTCACAGAAAAATTTCAGCACAGTCTATTCTTGAAACAGTGGCATGGTTACCGCTAAGAGCTTTTGGCTGGATCTATGCTCAAAATTAAGAATGAAGAGCCAGGATGGTGATTTGAACCATTTGGTCCGAGGGAAGGATCCTGTGGAGCTATAGTTTCTGTGAATGAAACAGAGGAGAAACTGATTGTTGAGAAGGCACTGGACAGTGGAAAAATGACCTGAGACCTTTTACTGGAAGAAAAATAATGGACCTAAATGCAGAAAATCCCTTGGGCATTTCTTAGTGCTTAGTGTTGGCATGCCCTGTTTCTAAATGTTAATGGGAAGCAAGAACTGTGATTGTAATAGCTCTCTTACTGTGACTTTAATGTAGTTTTTAGACACATGTTTTGAATCACATTATTTAGTTAAACTATTCTGATTTGAACCTTGAATTTTAAGCACTGTTTGATTATTTATTTTTGGAGTAAAAATGAAAACAATGTGAAATGTGTGCGTGCGTGTGTGTGTGTGTGTGTGTGTGTGTGTGTGTGTGTATATATATATATATAATTGTTTTATTAATGTAAATCTGAATAGATCAAGATGAGTTAACTTTTCACCAATCTGCACAGGATACTGTGCTTTAAAGAAAAGTGTCTGGTTATCAAGTCTGCCCGGGGCGGATTGTGCTGCATTAAATTGCAACAGTCACTTGTGACAGCAGCTGAAATGAATCAGCATGGATCTGTTGTGGATCCCACCCAAAGATCATTGTCACCAGTAAGGAAGCAGAACCTTTAGGGAAAATCGTGTACTGTAGGTTTTCCTGGAGGACACAGGTTGGTCTTTCTGATAAGAACTCGGCTACACCTGGCAGTGTCTGAGGGGTGAGGCTGCCCACGACCTCTGCAGCTCCTGCCTCACCACAGCTTAACTTTATGCTGGGTGTGGACCTCCATGACTTAATGATTGTCCTGCAGGGTTTGCGTCCTCTTTGGTCTTATTCTGTCCTATTCCCTTTTCCCCTTCTTGGGAATAGGTATGTTTAATCTGTACCATTATAGATTGCAGATAAGTTTTTCTTTTTTACATTTTCACAGAGATGTTTGCAGCTAAGGTTTAAGTTGAATCTCAGAAGAGACTTGAGCTTCAAATTTTGAAAAATGGTGACATTTCTGAAACTTTGGGGAAGAAATGATTGTATTTCTGGTTATATACAGGGTAGTTATGTGTAATTGTGAGCTTGCTATTGCCTCTATTTTAAGGTTAATTATACTTTAAGGAGATGTGTTTGGTGAGAATCTGAGGAGAAGTGGACTCTGACCATTAATCCAGACATGTGAATGCAGTGAACTGAGAAAGGCCTGGCACATCAGTGAGTGCACTCCTGGGTGTGTCCTGGTGCATCAAGGAGGTGTGTACTTGGGAGGTACACATAGGTCCTCAGCTGTTTTTCTCTGACACTGTTCCAGTGTCTGCTTCACTCCTCCAGGGAAGCTCTGTATTACAGCTGCAGTCAGGCTTTGCAATTGCTGGTTGTCTGGATGTCATTGCTCATGGCAGAACACTGTCACTGGTCCCATTTGACTGAGGACAGTTATGATCTTATGTTCCCCATCATCAGCTCTCTCACCTCCCCTACAATCTGGTTTCATCCATGCTTTCTCCATTTACTCACCTCCATGACATGAAAAATTTTTTCTGCAATTCTTTGCTTTGCAATATAGTAGACACTGACCCAGGCAGGAGATGTAACTCAGCTGCACAGTGCTTGCCTGGAAATTCAAGGCCCTGAGTTTGATTCGTGGTAAAAAAAAAAAAAAAAGACACTAGTTTAATATTAATTTGCCTACTCTGAATGTGTAAAAACAGTGTAATATATCTAATATGAAATGTGCAGAAGAATAATGAAATAGGGTAAAATAAATATTATAAAAGAGAATAATATTAATTTTACATAAATTTAAAAATTAATTCCAATATTAGCATAAAGTCTCATTAAGAATATGTGAACAAATATATGATATATAACATTTAATTATACATATAGTCAATGTAAAATTAATGAGTGTTTTTCAAATATTGTACTGCTTACAATAAAATTTTCTTTTTCCTTTTTTTCGGGAAGTGTATCAAGAATCAAACTCAGGATCTTTCACCTGCCAAGTAGGTGCTGAACTAAGCTGTTTACCCTACCCCTAAATCATTCTGAATAAAAACAATTACTATGGTATTATAGAGTTACTAAGATACTATTTAAATTAACAGTGGGTTTTAATGTGCCACTAAAGTTTTCAAGTTTCACATGTGTATCCTATCACATCTCTATCAAGCCACACTATTTCAAAGTGTTCAGCTAAGCAAAGAATAAGAAGATGGAGGAGGCAGAGGAGGGACTCCAGGATCACTTTTTCTTGGGCAAGAATATATCAAACAGTTTTTCCATGGCCCCCATGAGTTCCCTGTGGCACAGGCTGTAGATGAAGGGATTCAGCATAGGGGTGAGGATGGTGTAGAAGACAGTCAGGGTCTTGTCTTCTGCTGGGGAGTGGAGACTCCTGGCTGAAGGCAAGTGTAGACAAAGGGAGCATAGTACAAGGTGATCACCATCAGAATTGTGGAGCAGGTGGTAAAGGCCTTTTTCCTTCCATCTTTCAAGCACATATGGAAGACAGCAAACAGGACCCATCCATATGAAGCAGGCATGCCTAGGAAATGGAGGAGGAGGAACAGGATGGTGCTCACAAAAACCATGTACTCATAGTCCCACATGTCCAGGCAGGCCAGGGACAGCATGGTGGGAACATCACTGAAGAAGTGATTGATGGCCCTGGACCTGAAATAGGGGAGATGAAGGTGTAGACTGTGTGCACCAGGGAGTTGATGGAGCCCAGCGTCCAAAATCCTATGACTATCTTTGCACACATCCATCTGTTCATGAGCACAGGATAATGGAGTGGGTGGTAGATGGCCATTAATCTGTCATAAGCCATGGAAGCCAGGAGTTACATTTTAGATCTGACCATGGTCAAGAAGAATCACTGTACCCCACACCCTAGCAAAGAGATTCATCTCTGGCCAGAGAAGAAGTTGAAGGCCATGTTGGGGACAGTAGCAGTGACATCCATCAGGTCCATGAGGGAGAGCTGGCTGAGGAGAAGATACATGGGCATGTGAAGATGGGGATCCAAACATATGAGGTGAGTCATCACTGAGTTACAAACCAAGGTGAACAGGGACACACAGATGATAAGAAACAATCCCAGCAAGATGAAATGATCTGAAGTTTAGTTCCACTTCCCCATGAAAAACTACTACTTTAACTTCCTTGAACAAAATATAAAAATTAAGTATAAAGTATGAGTTAAACCTTATAGAAGAACAAAAAGAACTTAATGGAATCCTTTTATTTTCTGCAAAAAATATACATTTCAACACATTAATTCTCATATCTGAAATAAATATTTGTTAAAATAAACTTTAAAAATCTTCTGATAATTCTCACATATCTATGAGCTTTTAAGTATAAAATCTATCAATATGGTTAGAAAAATTAAATGAGATGACTAAAACATTTCTTTTTTAGATTTTTTATTTTAAAGACAAAACAAACCAAAAATTATAAAACAATACAGAATTTAAAATAAAAAATAGGAAAGAGACACTAGTTAATATATTCAATATTGCTCTCCTGACATCTGGTCAGCACACTCCCATCATGGCAAATATGGTGACTGAGCTTTTAGTGAGACCTATCAGGCCACAGGATACATAGAAGAATAAAATGCTTCCATCAGAAAATTCCTAGTATTTTTTTAAGGTAGCAAATCAGTTTGTCACAGTGGCAGGATACATGATCAACATCCAAACACTTCCTCCATTCTTATTCATGAACAGTAAACCCACCAATGAGGAAATCAGGAAAGCAGTTTCACCCATGTTGGCTTCAGAAAAGTGAGGTACATAGAAATCCACTTAACCAAGAAGATGAAGGACTTCTATCATAAAATTCATTTGACACTGAAAAAAGTTTTACAGGTGATAGTAAGTGGAAATACTTCCCATTTCCATGGATCAGCATACCAAGACCAATATTGTTAAGATGGCCATTTTTCCAAAAATGACCTAAAGATTCTATGAAACTCTTAGTAAAATATTAATAGTATTATGAATAGAGCTAGAAAAGAATTTCAAGATTCATATAGAACTACAAAATACCCAGAATGACTAAAGGAATTTTGATCAAAAAGTTCACGCTGGTGGGGTCACAACACTAGATTCCAAAGTATACTGCAAGGCTGTAGCAGATAAAAACAACACAGCACTTCCACCTAAGCACCCATTAGGCCAGTGCAGTCTCAGTAGAAAATTGTATGCTTGACGTGTATATCTGATTCTCTCTCGAAATGCTGAGGTTATATTTTCAGGATATTGATTTGGAGAGCATCTTAGATTATTGATGTTCCCATATCTAAAGGCAGTAGCTAAGAATATGCAAATAGACACTTCAAGTAATTTAAACCAACTGGTACTTCACATAACTTGAAAATCATGAGCCCTGTCAAAAGAGACATTTACCAGAGGAAAGCACACATCCTCTGTAGAGACAGGAAGAAGGTCTAAGGGAAGAGGGTGGAGGTAGTAGTGTAGGAGATAAAATCAGTAGAATCAGAATGTGATATGTCTGTGTATCAATCCTTAGCTGAGTGTAACTAGTGTAACTTAGCTGAGTGTAACTGTGTCATAAACATTCTAATAAGCTTACACAGAAGGAGCAATACTAAATGTGAGCAGTTATTTCAGGAAGATGACAGCACCCAGCACCGTTGGACAAGGTGTCTGCCTCTTCTGCTTTTCAGTACTTTGGAAACAAGTCTTGACAGCCAAGTAGAGGGACTCCAGTCCTGCCCCACCCGCCGCCTCTCCCACCAGAGGAGCGCTCCACAGCTGCCTGCCAGAAGGAGAGAGCACAGCCTAGCAGAGGGACTCAGTTCCAGCCCCGTCCGATGCCTCTCCCACCTGAAAAGCACACCACAGCTGTGGGCCCAAAGGAGGAAGCAGGGTGGAGCCACTGGAACCTGCTCCAGCCTCGTCTGTGACCTTCTTTTGACCTGGAGACAACCAGGACTAGTGCCACTGCCTGGAGGAGGGGCAGCCCTGCTGAGGAGGTTTGAGGCCTACCTAGGCCATAGGGGAACCCTCTATTAGCCTGGGGAGCTTTGCCATCCAAGGAGTGGATGACTACACAACATCCAATCCCTGGGAGAGCATGAGCTCCTGGCTTTAGGGGATTGGGGGTCTGCTGGGCATGCAGCCACACTAGACTGGGCTTAGCAGGATTTGAGATTGCCTGGACCACACCAGGTGGCCTTCTTTCCCTCAGGGGAGCTTTACTACCAGAGGGGGAAACTGTGCAGATAGAGGAGGCTTTAGGTCTACCTGAGAGGAGCCTGGCAACCCTCTTTTAATCCAGGGGCTCTGCTGCCCAAGCAGGGAGCTACACTACCAGAGGAGTCCCAGGACACAAGGGACAATTTCCAACACCCCCAGGGGAAACTCTGGAACAACACTTGAAACACGGAAATATAGGAAAATGACAAAACGAAAGACCAAAATGCAATCTCAAGAATCCAGCCCATCCCAAGAAAGACTAGGAGCCATGTACATAGAAGAAAATACATGTCATATACCTGAAAAACCTGAAACAATAGTAACTGAAGTAAAGAAGCAACTCTGGGAAGCTTTAAAGGAATTCAAACTAGAAATAATCTCTCAGGTAAAAGAAGAAATGATAAAAGAAATGAAGGAGATGTTGAACATATCTAAAGAAGACACAGTTAAAAAAATGGAAGAACTAAACAAAAAGATAGAATCCCTAGATGAACAATATAAAAAACAAACAGAATATATAAAACAAATGCAAAGAGATATACAGGAAATCAAAAATTCCATTGAAAGTTGTAAAAACTGCCTCAATGAGTGCGAAGATAGAATTTCGGACCTCAGAGACAAGATTGCAGCCAGTGAACAGGAAAGAAAAGATCTTTTTAAAATAACAAGAAATAAGAAATAACAATTCAAAACCTGCAAGATGACACAAAGAAAAACAACATAAGAATGATAGGGAAAGAAGGAGACAACATAAAGGAGGTAAAGAGGATATTTAGAGAAGTAATAGCTGAAAATTTCCCAAACATGAAATTGGAAACTGATATCAGGATCAGTGAAGCATATAGACCTCCAAATAGCCATCACTAAAATAAAACTACATCCAGACATATAATAATCACCATCCCAGAAATTGAACAAAAGAATAGAATATTAAAAGCTGTCAGAGAGGGGCTGGGGATTTAGCTCAGTGGCATAAGCGCCTGTCTTGCAAGCAGGCTGCCATAAGTACGATCCCTGGTACAGATAACAATGAGAAAGACAAAAAAAAGCTGTCAGAGAGAAAAGACAGATCACCTATAAAGGAAAACCTATCAGAATTACAGCGGACTTCTCAACACAAACAATAAAGGCAAGAAGAGCATAGAGTGAAGTATTTCAGATCCTAAAGGAAAATGCTTTCCAACCTGGACTGATATACCCTGAAAAACTGTCCTTCAAAATCGATGGAGAAATAAGATACTTCCATGACAAAGAACAGCTGAAGAGCTTCATGATCACTAAGCCAATCCTGCAAAGAATACTGAAAGACAGTTTAGATACACTTAGGAAAAAAACCACTAAACAAAGCAGACAATTAAACAGAACAGAAAGATAAAGATGCAACAACAGAAATGTAACATGTCAGCAATAAACCAATATAACCATTAACATAAATGATCGGAATGCACCAATTAAAAGAAATAGACTAGCAGAATGGATCAAGAAACAAAATCCCACCATATGCTGTCTACAAGACACCCATGTAACCCAAAAGGACACTAACAGACTGAAAGTCAAAGGATAGAAAACAATACTTCATGCAACAAGAACCCAAAAAAAGCGGGAGTAGCTATTCTGTTTGCAGAAAATGTGAACTTCAAATCAATAATGATCAGAAGAGATAAAGAAGGTTACTACATACTGGTTACAGGAAAACTTCAAGAGGAAGATATAACTATCTTAAATATATATGCACCAAATTCCAGAGCACCCAGTTATATAATATAAGTAATATCAGAAATGAAAAACCAAATTAGCAGAAATATAATTATAACAAGAGACTTTAACAAAACATTGACACCAATGGAGAGATCAAACAGACAGAAAATCAGCAAAGAAGAAAAAAAAAAAAAAAAAAAACGAAATCTCACCTGTGAACAAATGGAATTGATAGACATATACAGACTATTCTGCCCAACAACAACAGAACACACATTCTTCTCAGCAGTACATGGGTCATTCTCTAAAACAGACCATATATTAACTCACAGAACATATTTAAATAAATGCAAAATAGTTGAAATTATTCCTTGCATGTTATCAGGGCATAGTGCTATGAAATTAGAAATTAATGATAAAAGATACTGCAAAAATCCCACAAACACATAGAAACTGAATAAACCCTCTTATGTAATCACTGGGTCACAGAGGAAATTAAAGAAGAAATTAAACAGTACCTATAAACAAATGAAAACACAAATACAACTTACTGAAATCTGTGTGATTCAATGAAAGCAGTCCTCGGGGGAAAATTTATTGCACTGAGTTCCCACATCAGTAAAACAGAACAAATACAAATAAATAACCTGATGCTACACCTCAAACACCTAGAAAAAGAAGAGCAAGTCAAGCCCAAAGCCAAAAGAAGAGAGGAAATAATAAAAATCAGAGTACAAATCAATGCAATAGAGACTAAGAAAACAGTCCAAAAAATCAATGAATCAAAGAGTTAGTTCTTTGAAAGAATAAATAAAATCAATAAGCCCCTAGCCAACCTTATTTTAAAAAGGGAAGAAAAAGCTCAAATTCATGCGTTCAGGAATGAAAAAGGTGAAATCACTACAGACCCAATAGAAATACAGAAGATCATCAACACCTATTTTGAAAACCTCTACTCTCAAAGGTTTGATAACACAGAAGAAATAGATTCCTAGAAGCATATGAAGTACCAAAGCTAGGTAAAGAAGATGTAAAACTGCTGAATAACCCAATTTCTATTAATGAAATCAGAAACATAATTAAGTCCTTACCTATAAAGAAGAGCCCAGGCCCAGACAGATTCACTGCAGAATTCTACAAGAAATAGAAAGAAGAGCTAATGCCAACACTCCTAAAACTCTTCAATGAAATTGAAAGGGAAGCAATCCTTCCCAAGTCACTCCTGGAAGCAAATTTTACTCTAGTACCAAAACCTGAGAAAGACCCAACTGAAAAAGAGAACTACAATTTCCCTAATGAACGCAGATGCAATAATCTTCAATAAAATATTGGCAAATAGGATGCAGCAAATCATCAAGAAGATTATACACCATGACCAAGGGGGATTCATGCCAGGTATGCAGGGATGGTTCAACATATGTAAATCAATAAATGTAGTCCACCCTATCAATATGAAGAGTTACAACATTCAGGAAACCCCTCTTGCCTTGTCACTCAGTCAGAACAACCAGATGCTCTGACTTGATAGGGAATTTGTGATCTGACATCCCCAAAAATAAGACCACCATGAACTATCGACCCTGCCAGACAGGATATGAATTTTCAAAAACATCAAGCCACCTGCAGCAGAGAGCTCACCCACTAGTAAGCAAAGGACAGGACCCCTATTAACCAATTCGATCTGCTTCTGTAACCAATGCTTGCTTTGCAGTTTTTGGCTATATATACTCTGTACTCTCTTACCCGGGGCTCTCTCCCCTCTCTCTATCAGAGTGCGGTCAGAGAGTCTCTCGCATGCATGGACAATAAAACCCCTTGATTTCCATGAGAGATGGTCCCTTGGGGTCTTCTTTGGGATGGTGATCTTACAAACAGAGTCAAAATAAGAATCACATGACCATTTCTATAGATGCAGAAAAAGCATTTGATAAGGTACAACATTCATTTATGATAAGAACCTTGTAGAAAATTGGAATAGATTGTCTTTACCTCAACATAATAAAGGCCATTTATGACAAACCAACAGCCAGCATCATACTAAATGGCCAAAAATTAAAGGCCTTTCCTTTAAAATCAGGCACAAGACAACAATGTCCCCTGTTACTACTCCTATTTAATACTAGCCAGAGCAATTAGACAAGAGAGAGAAATAAATGGCATAAAGATAGTAAAAAAAGTTAAATTATCACTATTTACAGATGATATGGTACTCTACATAGAAGACCCCCAAAACTCCATTGAAAGACTCCTAGATATAATAAATAAATTCAGCAATGTGGCTGGATACAAAATCAATACTCAAAAATCAATAGCATTCCTATACACTAACAACAAAATCACAGCGAGAGAAATAAGAGAAGCCACACCCTTCACACCAGCAACCAAAAAAATGTAATATTTAGGAATTACTCTCATGAAAGAAGTGAAAGACCTATACAGGGAAGGTTATAATAAACTGAAAAATGAAATTGAAGATGATCTCAGAAAATGGAAAGACATTCCTTGCTCATGGATAGGAAGAATAAATATTGTGAAAATGGCCATTGTCCCAAAACTCTTACACAGATAGAATGCAATCCCGATAAAAAATACCATCAATATACCTCATAGATCTTGAGAAATCACTCCTAAAATTCATCTGGAGTGAGAAGAGACCTAGAATAGAAAAGACAGTTCTAAGCATTAAAGGCAAGGCAGGAGGCATCACAATCCCTGTCTTGAAGTTACACTACAAAGCAACTGTAGTAAAATCAACATGGTACTGGAATCAAAACAGAGCTGAAGATCAGTGGAATAGATCAGAAGATATAACCAAAACTACAAACACACTCAACCACCTTATCTTTGATAAACATGTTCACTGGAAGAACCATAGACTCTTTAATAAATGGTGTTGGAAAAACTGGCTCTCCATATGCCGAAAACTAAAACTACACCCATGCCTATCACCATATACTAAAATAAAATCTAAATGGATCAAAGATCTAACTATTAAGACAGAGACACTAAGTCTACTGGAAGACAAATTGGGTAAAAACCTTGAAGACATAGTGGTAGGTAGAGAATCCATGAACAAGACCCAAGCCGCACGGGAAATACTTCCCAGAGTCTATAATTCGGATCACATCTTGTTAAAAAGTTTCTGCACGTCAAAAGAAATCTCTAACAATGTGAAAAGAAAACCCACAAACTGGGAAAAAAATCTTAGTGAATTGCCCCTCAGACAAAAGATTTCTGTCTAAAACATAAAAAGAATTTTAAAAAATCAGACCCCCAAAATTTAAAGACCCCATCCAAAAATGGGCATCTGAGATGAATAAACAATTTTCCGATGAAGAAATACAAACGGCAAATAAATACATGAAAAAATGTTCACCATCACTGGTCATTAGAGAAATGGAAATTAAAACCACACTGAGATTTCATCTCACTACTGAAAGAATGGCCAAGATCAAGAAAACCATCAACAACAAATGTTGTGGAGAAAAAGGAACTCTCCTGCACTGTTGGTGGGAGTTTAGACTAGTGTAACCATTGTGGAGGTCAGTCTGGAGACTTCTCCAAAAGCTGGGACTGAAAGCCCCATTTGACTCAGTTATTCCACTTCTAGGCATATTCCCAGAAGAACTGAAAGCATCAGACCACAGTGATATATGGTGCACCCATGTTTATAGCATCACAATTTGTAATAGCCAGATCTTGGAGACAACCTAAGTGTCCCATCAACTGAGGAATGGATAAAATAGTTGTGGTATTTTTATACAATGGAGTGCTACTCAGCTATAAAGAATGATCACATTGAGACATTTATAAATAAATGGACACAGCTTGAGACCATACTCATAAGTGAAATAAATCAAGTTCACATGTATAAATACCGAATAGTTTCCCTAGTGTAAGAAATGATAGAATACATAAAAGTACGTGGTAATCATGATTCCCAGTCACACTGGTTTGAAGACATATAATGTTTTCACTCATTAATTGGAATGGTTTTAATCTGGGTTGTTTTATTTTATTGTCTGTGATACTATGAATAGTTATTTTGAAGAAAATAAGACAGCATAATAGCTAGTGCTGATTTATATCATCCTGTTTTGAAGCCCCATCAAGTTGTTGTTCATCTGTTTCCATTGATTTTAACATGTTGTATCTTATTATATTTTAATGTATGTAATAGTATAAGCAAAAATTTTTATAGGCAAAGAGATAATACAGAAACCAATGTTTGGTTTCTGTTAGCTGGTTCTAAATAACCTGCAATATTTCCATTCTCTTGAAAGGTTGCACACTGTGTTGATAAGTTTGATGCTATAATGTACGAAGTTAGACTCAAATATTTCAAGGAAAGAGACACTATGGTAACTACTATTAATGTCAGGCTATCTGGTGGTGAAACACAATGATGCTTAAATTGTTTGGTTCTGATCCGTGTTGTTCTATTGATATGTTCTTTTTTATCTCAATCTCCCCCCCTTTTTTAAATTAATTTATTTCTTAGTATCTTTTAATTAAGGGACAACTAAATTAAAAATAGTGGGATATATTATAGTAACTTTTTGTTTTCCTATTAACCTGATTTGAACCCCTGTATTGTTCTCCATATCTTGTTCTGACTGATTGTATTATATTCTGTTTTGTTTAGTAGTATCAAATGTGAGGGTATAGGCAACCACTTTGAAGGCAACCAGATATTCTTCGATGCCCATTATGTTTTGACTATTATCTTCTTTGGAAGTCCTGTAAGGTCTCCAATGTGGGTTTTATTGGTCTTGTTCTGTACTGTTTTGTTCAATTCTTTTATACCAACTGATATAGGCAACTCTTTTTAAGATAACAAGAGGCATAATGGTAACCATTGTTGATCACGTAGTAATCTCTTTTTGTATTATATACTATGTCCATCCTCCTGTTCTAACTGACTCTGTTTTGCTTTGTCACATTGGGTTTTTCTTTGTCTGTTTTGTTTTGTTTTGGTTTGTTTTTCTTTCCCTCTTCAAAGAAAAAGTTATAAGAATTGTGGGAGTAATGGAAGCCAAAATGTGTGATTGTTATCACAAAAGAGAGGAAAGAAAGTGATCTAAAAGATCCAACTGCAAGTATATTTAAGTGTGTAGGATAGAAAAACATATTACTGAATTTTTGTTAGATCATTGAACAGAACTGTCTGCAATCTCATTGTATTAATGTCCACTTTCTATGCTTTTATTTTTACCTGGGCAACTGTTTCTGAGATGACAATATGTAATTACTAACTAGTGAATTCTTACTGTATATTTTTTCTTGAAATTCAGTATTACTTGTAGCCTTTTACTGTTTTGTTTTGTGTTTCTTTTTAAATAAAAATGTCTCATATCTAACGTGTAGGGACAAAACTTATGACCACCTTCAACAGGACACAACACTTCCTTCAAACTGTGCTCACTCTTGTATTGCGATGTTTCTAAACACTGACATGTTTCAGTGATTACAGTGAACAAGATTATATGATAAGTAGTTAAAACCATGGGCAAGTCATGGAACAGAACAAGTCGCAATATACAATGTGGGTGCTGTACAGTCATTCTTACTAGAAAGAGAAATACAGAGGGAGCAAGTCCAGAGAGACAGTAGGAAAAGAGTTCTGGAAAAGTCAGTTGTTACTTTCCTCCTCATTGAGCAAAATATGACACACTTGCAACTTAAAGGAAAGCAGGTTCAATTTGGCTCAAGTTTCTGTCCATAGTCTGCTGGCTCCAAAGCAGGACAGCATGGAAGTAGTCATGGTGGAGGAAAACCTACTCCCAACACCCAGGTATCTGGGAAAAGAGAATCCATGGAGAAGCCAGAAAAAGAGATGCAACCCTCCTGGTCATCCCCACAGCAACCTGGCCCCTATAGCCAAACCATTCCTAAAAACAAGTCAGACACAGTACCCCTGTCCTCTAAACGCTTCCCAAAGAGCACATCTGTGACTAGTTGAGGCTTTCCAGGGACATCTGATATAAAATGCAACAGCCCCAATGTGGAGCTACTGTGGGAGCCGGTCTAGGGATTGACTGTCCTGCTCAAAGGGAGCAGCAAGGAGAAAGCCTAGAATGGAAAGATATTCAGACCAAAAAGGCAAAAGAAATAGGCAATTCATCTTCAAGCATAGACTTAGGACCATTTCTGTAAGAAGAGGAAATTGGTTGGAATTTGTGCTGTGTTTGACAGGAAGCCAGAGCTATGCCATGGTCCAGTTTGTCCAGAGGTCACTGGAAGCTCTCGGTGGGGAACTAGTAGCTGGGGAAAGGACACTTGGGAGAGAGCAGTCAGGAGACAGTAAGGGCAGCTGGAGCTGGCTCTGACCATGGAAAGCACAGCCTTGAATCCTGGAGGCCAGGCCCCTCAGCATAGCTGGCTTCCAAAGAGACACAGAGGTGTCCCTTGAATGACACTGTCTGTTCTCCCTTTGCATGGTGATCCTGCATGGTGGGCTCTCTGCATCTCTCCTGAGCAAACAAACCAAATATCCACCCTAGTAATAACCTTCTATGACAGCCCAAACTCATGAACTGTGGTCAGATAGCAGAAAAATCAGTCTTAAATTTATGTTCTCCTATGTTCTTAGAGAACATCAGAAAGTTGGTTGGGGAGGGAATTCCTTTACTCTGTGATTCACTCAGGTTTAAATTCTGAGGAAGAAAGTTCTCTGCGGAAAACACTGAAAATACTGCATTTTCAATAAAAGGCACCAAACACAAAGAATGCTTATGTATTCCATGTGAGAGTTGTTTTCATGGTTCTTTAGATTTTCTACTGTTTCTTTTTAAGAACATTTTTCTAATATTTGCATTTAAGCTCTGAGTATAAAGATGATTTTATGGCTATTATGCCAACTATCTCTTTTTTGTACTGAAAACTTTAATTCCATTGGCAACAGGATATTGTAGATACATGCACATTGTTGCATACCTGAGATCTAAAGCATTGAATATATGGAAATTTTGTCTCAGTTTCAGCTATTTGTGTCCCCACAACTTAATAGGAAAGCTGCAGACAGGAATTGGCTGGGCTCTGTGTTCCATTCATAGGAGGTCCTCAATACAATGGAATTCCTTTGTCTCTTTTGTAACTTAAATAGGAAGCTCTAGACCCCAAGAAATCCAATGTCTTGTACACAGACACAGCCTTCAGGAGGAGCACATTGTCAGGTTCCAGGAGGCTCAAAGAGTCTCTCTTTACACATTAAATTACTCAGTGTTTCCAGTTTGTTACGTAAGGCTGTATAGTGTGAGTAGCAAAAGATGGCTATCATGGTGAAACTGTCTCTCCAAAATGTCTCCCTTAGCTACACCTAACATAAATCTCCCCTGTTCACTAATATCATTTAGACTCATCTGGTGAGAATTCTCTGAGTTTGCACTTTGAGAAGATAAATCATTGTGTCATGGCACCATTCTCTATGGACTGTCTGTTCCTTGCTGTAAAGGCTGCCCAATGGAGTCATACTGCAGGGCAGTGTGGCTGGACCATGTCCCATGCCAACAGGTACCACATCAAGTGATAACTCTTCCCAACATCAGAAGGCTTTCCTCACCTGCCAAAATCCCTGAAAAAATCCCCAAGTACATGGTGCAACAATTGTTCATGGTTACTGCCTCTGATGATTCTAAGCCCAAATTGTAAAACAGCTTCACTGCCCTCTCTTCTGACATAGCTGGATTCACACTGATTAATTAAAATTTCATCCCTCACTATTTTCTTGTTCAAGCAAAAACATAGTAAGACTTGTCACAAATGGTTCCCTCAGGCTCTGTGTTTCATATGTTAAAGGTTATCTCATCAAAGCCTCACTATCCCAACTTTTCTTCTAATTGATCCCTAAAGTCCCTGAGGACCAAATCTCCTCTCACTGGTCTTTGATAATTTGGAGATAAGCCAGTTCAGAGTTTAGAGCCACCACCTCCCCAGCATAATCACTGCACTGTATTCAGTATATTTCCAGTATTACACCTAGAAGGAATGTTCTAGAATACTGGAGAACAAAATCAAAGGACCAGAGAGATGATAGATGATGTTTATTGAAATCCTCACATTTTGTAATGGACTTAACCATTAAAGAGTTTGAGAAATACTTCTGCGTGTTCTGCTAAATAGAGGACTATCTGGCATTCAAAAGTTTCCTCTCTGCTCTCTGGTTAATTTCTGGAGAAATTTATTGGCAATTGAGACTAAATTTAAATCTACTTTGACAAAATAAATTTGACTATTTGTGAAAGGGTGTTCAGTTAACCCATGGAAATGTTATTCTAATCAATAGTTCTATTGTGCTGAACAGTTAAGACTGTGAAAAAACGAGTAGTTAGACTTAAAAAGAAGTGTCTAACCCATGAAATTCAGCAATGAGAAAGAATCTGCCTTGATAAATTAGTGAAAAGTTACTTTGTGGTCAAATTTTTAAAGCTGAGCCAATCTGACTGATGCTTTAGGAGCCAAAGGGGAGGACTTATAAGAAAGTCTGGGTATTGTCTGTTGCAAAACTGGTACTGAGTGAATCAATGTTTATCCCTTAAACCCAATCACTGGATAATCAGAGACATAGGTTGTGAAGTTATTTCTCATACTTACTTCTGCATTGTTTCATAAATTACTTTTCCATCACTGAGAAACAAAATGAACACTCAAAACTTAAAGTGGGGAGGCTCATTTGGCTTACAGCTTCTGTGAATTCAGTGCATGGTTGACTGAATCCATGGCAGAAACTCATATTTCAAATGCATGGCAGAAGAGTGCTATTCAAACAGTGCATCCAGAAATCAGGAAGACAGAAGGGAGAAGCTGGGGTTGGACACATCCTTCCACCTTATTACACTGTAACTCACCTCCCAGTGGTCCCACTTCTTAAGAGCAAGTTCACTTAGGAACACATGAGTTGATTAATCTCTTGATGCACCCTGTTCCTCCATTAAACAATTGCCTTCCAAAATCCTCACCTCTGGATGTGTGAGACTTTGGGGAACATTTTTTTAAAAATCTAACCAATGAGAATTGTTGTATTTTATCATAGGAAGAGAGGGTAAAATATTATTTGATCTGAGTGTAAAAATAAATAGTAACAATGTATATAATAGAAACATTGTGAAGTTCTATTCTTGACAAATACATTTTATAGCATTCAGCATCACAAGTGAGTAAGTTATAAAGAAAAATAGGTATTTTTACTTTTCCTTACATTTTCATTGTGACAATTACATGTATCTACTGAAAAAAAATGAAATTTATTATGACAGTTGCACACAAGCAAATCATGTTCTCTAATCACATATCTATCCTAGTACTCTCTTTCCTTTGCTCACCATAATCCTTTACCTTCTGTTACTGAGAAATCACTGGAACTGGCTTTTGGAAACTGTTTTAAAAGGATTAGAGATGTTAGTTATGGAGCTAAGAAAGCTTTAAATAGAGATTGATGGGAGATGTTGGCAGGAGCCCATGAGACTAACATTCTAGTAACAATGCATAAGGTTTGGATCATGGTGTTCAGGCTGTGAATAAGAACCCTATTAGTAACTGGAGTAGAAGCCAAACATGCTACATTTTTGGCAAAATCTTGGCTACATTCTCTCCATGTCCCAGTACTTTGTGTGAGCTGAAAATAAAGGTGGTAGAGTGAATGATTCATAGAGAAAATTTCAAGGCAGACTAATGTTCAGGATGCTTCCAGGATACTATTTGCTGCTTTCAATCAGATTTACAATATGAGAACTGAAAAGCAGCCAGGGTTAACTGCCCATCATCCCATCACTCTAAGAAGCTGTGAAAGGAGGATTGCACATTCTATCTAAACCTGGGAAACAGTAATACACAGTTTAAAAATAAAACTAAGTAAAAAGGGCTGGAGAAGTAGCTGAATGCAAATCTTGGATTCAATACTTAGCAATAATACCATTAATAATAATAATAGTAATAATAAAATGTAGCAGATTCAACAATTTTGCTACTTGAAAGTATTGGCAAATTTGAAGTCAAAATTGCATGGTTTATAAACAGATTGGTGTGATTGTAAAAAGTGCAATACCTCTTTAGAAAAATACAGAAATATTAAATATGTGAAAGAAAGCATCTAAGAAAATGAGCAAACCCCAGCAAATGTAGCCTTTGGAGGTTGCTTTGGGCATCACAGGAGAATCTAGAGTGGATCATTCAGCAGTGAGGGAGAGGTTGTAATTTGGCCAAACTTAGAGTTAGGTGGCATGCTTTTTTCTAATGACATAGGTGTAGGCCTTGGGGAGATCTGTGTGTGTGTGTGTGTGTGTGTGTGTGTGTGTGTGTGTGTGTGTGTAATGCTATGTCTTAGATCTCAAAAGCCTCCCAAAGACATCCTGAGTTCCGAGTAAGGCTAATGCAGCATGAGTGTGTGACAGGTGAGCCAACTTGCCACCATCTCTGTCAATCAATGGATAACTAACTGTGGTGTTGGATGGAGGGGCCTGCTTAGAGGAGTGGTTGGTGGATATGAGATTTGGAGATGTGCATTCTCGTCCTAGGTTCTTCTCTGCTACCTGTGGTTCCTGGCTGTCATGCATTGTGCATGTTTCTTCCAAGACACCATCTTTGTCTTGGTGCCAGCCCACCAGGCAGAGCCTGAAATTCTGAAATCACAAGGCAAAATAAATGTCTCTTCCCGTAAGTTGTGATTGTAAGTTATTTTTCCGCAGCAATGAGAAAGTGTCTAATACACTTGATAACAGCCATTCTGAACATTGCAAATATTAATATGGTTCTTATTTGCCTTTCCCCAATAACTCACACTTTTTCTTCCTTCTCTTCTCTCCAGGTGTCCCTGGTGAAGTTTTTGTCCTGTGAAGGCCTCCTTCAAGTACAAAACTTTCCACTCAGCGTGGACTTACTCATTCAGGCTATAAATTCCCAGTACAAAGATTTTAAGTCCCTGTTCAGGCACCAGTTATCGGGTTTGGTCCTAGACCCTGATCTCCTAAATGAGTGTACAGTGGAGGTTAAATAAAAAGAAACAAATTGTATGATTTGTAGGGTTCCAGGAGGGTCAAATTAATTTAATTAAGCTCAAGGCTTTGATGGTAAAGACAACAGATTTTCTGGGTCAGTCCTCTTATATTAGGACCAAGGACCAAGGACAAAGGGCAGAGAAACTGAGGAAAGAGTAGGCAGTGAGCAGGACCTTGGAAGTCACTTCAAAGATGTTTCCAAGTCATGAATCAAGTAAATTTAGTAGCACTATCTTATCATGAAGACATGGTAGAAGTGAGACTGAAGGAGTAATCTTTGCAGCTGCAGTGTCTCCCTTGTTAATTGGAGTTGGAGCCAGAGTGTCTGCAGCTGTGGCCTTATCTTGCCCTTTGAGGTATTTCTGGCCTCACAGGCCACTATAGGCCTCAGCCACAACCAGTGATTTATAAAGGTTCACTTACTATGATTTATCTCCCTTTGCCAGGCAAGGGGCCTCGGCCTAGGACAGACTTACAGATAAACATAAAAAGCCAATTAGTAAAATTTAAATCCTGCTCAGAACTACTTTTTAGTGGTCTCCAATACTAGTAGAAGGATATAAGGCATTTATTCTCAATGTATTTTTAAAATTCATTAAATGAAGTACAGGCTCTTGAGGAAGTATTTTAAACAATTTTGTTAGGACCAATTAAAAACTTCATAAGGTACTTGAATATGAAATTTGTAAATTCAGAAATTTCATGTGAAAAATTTAAAATAAAATTTTGGCTAACATGAGTCCAAACGAGAGATGATTTTTCTCTAACATTGTGAAGTTCTATTCTTGACAAATACATTTTATAGCATTCAGCATCACAAGTGAGTAAGTTATAAAGAAAAATAGGTATTTTTACTTTTCCTTACATTTTCATTGTGACAATTACATGTATCTACTGAAAAAAAAATGAAATTTATTATGACAGTTGCACACAAGCAAATCATGTTCTCTAATCACATATCTATCCTAGTACTCTCTTTCCTTTGCTCACCATAATCCTTTACCTTCTGTTACTGAGAAATCACTGGAACTGGCTTTTGGAAACTGTTTTAAAAGGATTAGAGATGTTAGTTATTGAGCTAAGAAAGCTTTAAATAGAGATTGATGGGAGATGTTGGCAGGAGCCCATGAGACTAACATTCTAGTAACAATGCATAAGGTTTGGATCATGGTGTTCAGGCTGTGAATAAGAACTCTATTAGTAACTGGAGTAGAAGCCAAACATGCTACATTTTTGGCAAAATCTTGGCTACATTCTCTCCATGTCCCAGTACTTTGTGTGAGCTGAAAATAAAGGTGGTAGAGTGAATGATTCATAGAGAAAATTTCAAGGCAGACTAATGTTCAGGATTGGCCTACAAGTCACAGTCCCTGCTCTTGAGAAGTGACAAAGTGCATGCTGTATCGAGCCCCTCACATGCACACAGGTTCAACGTTTCATGGGTCACACTTAGAAGTGACAGACACAAGCCCATCATGTATTTCAGAATATTGGGCTGTGAGTTTTGGGAGCTACAGAGATATAAGCCATTCTCTGTACTCACGATGCCTTGAGTGCATGTAGAGAGCAGTCAGATCTCTGAGTTGTGCACTTAGAAACAAGAATTAGGCAAATTGCTTGCCTCCCTTGGTTTTGGCACTCTCTGCTCTGACTAACGACACCTCACATGACTGCGTTTCCTCCAATTTGGACAAATTTTTATAAAAAGTGGAAACTCGTCTAAAGTAATGTTTTGGGTTACTGATATCAACACAATGCAATTGAATATGAAATTTTAAAATATCACAACATTTTATGAAAGTAAATGTTTACTTTCTCCTTTTTGGGGGAAGTACCTATTTTTATTGCTTTTATTTCTTTACTACAGTATTGCACAGAAAATTTTGGAAGTACTAGCCCATGTATATTTGAATGTTAACCTTACAGAAAGTAGTCCAGAAGCAACACAGGAACATGAGTAAGAGTAGCGTAAGTTGTTTTCTCCTTTCCCCATCTGAGTTACTCTTTCCTTTCACCCACTTTATTTCCCTCTAATTTTCACATTATCCGTTGTATCTTTTGAATTTTATTACTCTTTTGCTTTTTTATACCAGAGAGACAACACAATATTTACACATGTGAGCCTTACTTAAAAGTGTTAAAAGATGAGCAGCACATGCTGTGTCATCGTGGCCAAATAGTGGTCCTTGACAACTTGTGCTGTCACTTCCGGATCCCTAAACAGTGCCATATGCAGAACAGATGGCAGAAGAACATAAATTTATTTTTTCCTCCTCCAAGAAATTTTCCTGCAGTCACCACAGTCTCTTTACACAAAATGACTTAGAGGTCATCTGCCTAAAACTGTGTAGAATGTTTTCTCCAATGTGTAAGGCAAGCTGTAAACAGCATCTCTAAAAATTCAAATTTATTAACACTAGTAAAAAAGTGAACTTTTACTCTTTATCACCATTTTTTCAGATTTCACTCACTGATAATTCTTTTGTTTCCCTGAAACACTTCATACATTGGTCCTTGGTAAATCATTTCCCTTTCATTCTTTTCTCCTGCTAATTCACCACAGGCAATTGTCCTAATGAATCCTCCTCTCACACCAGTTGTTGTTAAAGTTCACAACCTCAGGCCAGTCCTCTTACGCCTATCAGTTCACATTGTCTTGGTGAACTCTTCCATTACCAGGGCTTCTCCAACCATCTGTATCCAGTGACCTTTCAGTTATTTCTGTCAAACTGAGTGTTCCCTATCTTCAGTATTGCACCCATTTCCTTAGTAATTCCAATACACCATTAAATAGTTATAAATCAATAGCATTATTTTTAATATGTCTTGCATTTCTTATTTTTTTGTTTGTTTGTTTATGGTTTGTCTGTATAATTCCCCCCAAGGTCTTATGAAGTCATGGGGATGGTCTTCTCGAGTTTGTGACTGTTTCACAGTCTAGTGCTGGGATCGAGAATGTTATAGCACTACACGTACCATAGAGCAGATAGCCTGCATATGAAAATGATAGACAGGAAAATCTCTCTCTCTCTCTCTCTCTCTCTCTCTCTCTCTCTCTCTCTCTGTGTGTGTGTGTGTGTGTGTGTGTGTGTGTGTGTGTATCTCTTTTCCTATTCTCATGTTGCTTTTGGTATCTTCTACTGGCATTAAATCATGAACTGTTGCCCCTCTGCCATGACACAGTGCCTTGGAGCTTGCAGACTATAGACCAAAATCTCTGCAAACTGTGAGCTACATAAACATTTTCCATTTAATTTTGGGTGTCTTGTATTTTGTTTCAGCAATGGGAAAATTAACCAACACAGAATGTGGTACCAGAGAAGTGGAGTCATTGCTGTGTCTGCACCTGACCATTTCATTCAGGAGCCTTTGGGAATAGCTCAAGGAAGAGTTTAGAAAGGTTCAAAGATGCTGACTGAAAAAGTAGGGCTGGAATACGCTGTTTTGATTTCTGGTCAGGACTCAGAAGACCAGAAGGAAGATAGAAATCCTCTCAGGAAAGACATCATGAGGTTCTCCTGGGAAAATGGACTGCTTTGGTTTTTCAACCCCGACAATGCATGTTATAACTTGGAAGAAAGTTTGTCTGCATTATGCTCATCCAGAGACTGCCTGGGGCTAAGATTGAGAGTGGTGGCTACTTAATCTGGCAGAAGAAATTTCAAGGCACTTGAAAGTTGAAGCTGTGCCATGGCTACTGCTGGGGGTTTTAATCAAAAGTAAAATGCCTAGCAGAATGATTTAAAATGTGACTTTTGCAAAAAAGAAAGCTCCACTAAAGCTGTGGACTGTGAAGATGCATTAGAATAGATCTTAATTCATGAGAAAGGACAGCAATATAGACAAGATATCCTGAGGGAATCATAAGAAGCAACAGGAACCCACACTTTACAGCCTCAAAATTGCAAAAGTGAAAGACACTGCTTTGAGAAGAAAGCAACAGTACACCACATTCCAGAATGGTGGCATCCTGGAGAATTTGTTTCTCAGAATTAGATTCAAAGTGTTGAGAAATCCAGGTACTGGAACCCTACAGCCAATAGAGACAGAAGCCTGGCTCTTGATCCAGCTGTCAGCCAACCTTAGCATAATACACATGGTACTGATTTTAGGCACATTCAGAATACAAAAGTTGTGGTGTTAGAGAAGCTTTCACTTAGATTTCAGAAGATCTGGGAGGCCAGGCAGTGTCCATCTGAGAGTGCAATGTGTGTGGGTGAAGCCAATTGTGCAGTGAAAACCCTAGAAGTTCGGAGAAGCCCAGAACATGGGTTATCTGAAAATTTCAAGAAGGAACTAAGGAAGAATCAAGAGAGAATACATGGGAGCAACAGCTAGCAGAAGTGCTATAGGGCTGAAGCTACCCAATCCCTTTGGAGTTCATATCTTTCTGCAGATTGCCTCAGATGCTGTACATAGAATTATATGACTTAAATTTTGACTTATGAATTTGGGGTTTCCTTTGTTCCCATTCCATTGTATGCCCCTACTTCTACCTTTTAGAATTATAATGTTTATCTTGTTACATTTAATGTTGGAATTGTTTAACTTTCTTTTCATTTGTACATGGACTTCAGTTAAGAATTATCTTAAATAGCAGAGTAGACTTTGGAGTTGAACTTTTCAGCAATGTTGAAATTGTGAGGACTTTGGCATTACTTTTTAAGATGGACTAAACTCCTTTCCGTGAAGGTATTTGCATGAGTCTTTGAGGGTCGAAAGTGGAATGTTATGGCTTGGTTTTAGATGTCCCCCCAAGGACTCATGCAAGCATAGATGGAGCTTCTTCAGAGGTGGCTGGGTCTAGTGTGTGATGCTATTATTTATTCCTAGTGAAATGCTAGTATCAACGATATTGGGATTCAGGGTGTGAGGGCCACCTGCACTAAGTGGTCTGGAGAAGACATAAGGAACAGACAGATGTGTGGTTGTCCTGGGTTGCTTTGCTATCTTTGCCCACCATATAGTTTCTTCTCTGTGATGCCTGTATACATGTCACACTGCCTTGGATCCAGTAGTTTATGGACTGTAAATTCTACAGTTGAGAGCTAACTAAACTTCTACTCCCTTAACTTTTAGGCTTTGGCTATTTTGTCTTAGAAAGTTGAAAATTAATACATGTGTTTTAATGAAATATTTTCTGAGGCTTGAAACATTTTATAGTTTTCAACAGTCAAAAATAATCTACATCATCAATTATGCCCCATAATGCATCATGTATTTCAACATAAAAACAGCCTGGCATTTAGTACCCTGACAAATGCAAAGCTACAGTATATGGTGTTTTATGGAGCATAATTATTTCATGGAGCAAATTGTGAGCTGAATGGCTCACTCAGTTTGATGCAGTAAATCAAAATTATGGTAAGGATTATAATAAAACACTAATGTAATAATTTGCTTTATGTTTTAAATTATTTGTGTTCTGTTTTTTTAATGAATAGCCATATAAAAGAGTGAGAATCTGAGACAAAGTGACAAAACCTACTTGGTTGCATGGTGAGGTTTCCTAGGAGCTCACATCTTTGAGGAGAGGGCAGAGGTGAGGACACCCTCATATCTGGTGTCCAGGTTCCCTGGGAGTGTGCAGGCCTTAAGGGAACACACAGACAGGAGGCTTTGAAAACTCTTTGTCTAAAACAGCAATCTTGGCCTCTCCTCGGTGCCCTGTGAAGCACTACTGTCTGTTCCTTTGCTCAAGTTTATTAGCTCCATTACCAATTTTTCACAGTGACATCTTCATTGAGATATATGCACATTTTTTACAATATGCTGTACACAATAATTTCATACAATTTTGTCAAAAGAATGAGTAACTAAATCAAAATACAGGACAAAATTTTTCCATAACATATTGACTATTTTTCTTTATAACATATTACAATGTGAATTTTAGATGTTTTACTGTATGATATACCATGCTGCTCACTTTTCTCTCCTTAACTTTGTACTTCATTGAGGGATGGCACCTTCCATATGTTCTGTGAATGCCCTACAAACACGCTTCACATTTGACACCTGTTGGACACGAGTACAAAAGACTTTTTCTCTATCTGTCCCTTAAAGAAACATGCACACAGTACACAAGATGTGAATCTAAGACTTGTTAATAAAAATGAAACAGTCACCACCAAGCACCTGACTAGAGATAAGAATGGCGATCCACTTGCTGAAATTGTCAGAGCAAAAAAATACTTCTGAATATTTTTAACCCTAGTGATTGCAGTGTTGTTATGATCTTCTCACTTCCCGAAAGCCACACATCTGATGACAGGAGACTTTTGGAGGACATTTAACTCATAAATCACACAATTTGGACTTCTGCTTCAGTCAGGTGTTTTACCTATTACATATGAAGTTTATTCAATTGCTTCAGAAAGAAGTGATTTTGACATATGGCCTCTTTAAAAGCCTGGTGTTAAATTCACACAGATGGATCTGGAATAACTTTAATCACTTATCTGCACTGATTGCCCACAACATGACTATGACTAAGCTGGGTAGGGATTCTGAGCACATTTCCTGAGAAGAGCATTCTTGTCACGAGTTTCCTAAGAGCACATTGTATCTGTGTGTTTTTGAGGCTGTAGATAATAGGGTTGAAGATGGGAGGAATTACAGAATAGAATATAGACAGGACCATGTCCCAGGTGCTGGCAGACATTGCAGAGCGGCGCAGGTAAACATAAGAGCCTGAGATGACGAAGACCCCCACTACGAGGATGTGTGGCACACAAGTGGAAAAGGCCTTTGTCCTGTCTGCTCCCGCTGGTAACCTGAGCACAGCAGAAAAGATGTGAATGTAAGACTTGATGATGAAAATGAAACAGCCAACAACAAACACCAGAATAGAGACAAGGATGGTGATCCAGTTGCTGAAGGTGTCAGAGCAAGACAGCTTCAGCAGAGAAGGGATATCACAGAAGAGCTGCTGGACAACATGCGAGTGGCAGAAGGACAGCCGGAAGGTGTTGCTGGTGTGAAGGGCTGCATAGACCAGGCCACTGAGCAGAGAGGCCAGTGTGGAGTGGACACACAGGCGAGGATTCATTATTGAAGTGTAATGTAGGGGTTTGTAGATGGCTGCAAAGCGGTCATGAGCCATGATGGTGAGAAACAGCAGCTCCACATATGCACAGAAAAGCACAAAGAAGACCTGAGTCGCACATCCTGCTTTGGAAATGGAGCTGCTGCCCAGCAGGGAGTTAATGCAGGAGTTGGGGACTGTGACAGAAATGTAGCATGAGTCCAGCATGGACAGGTTTCTGAGAAAGAAGTACATGGGTGTGTGAAGGCTCTGGTCAAGGGTGATGACCACAGCAATGATGAGGTTTCCCATTACAGTGACCAGATAAATCAGAGAGAAGAACATGGCATAGGAAACCTGTCGATCCCGCAGGTCAGAGAACTCCATGAGCAGAAAGTCCATCATCGAGGTGGAGTTGGACATCTTTGTAAGATGCCACTGGTACCTCAGAAGAAAAGGCAGAAGGTCTGAACCCATGCAGAATCACAATGTGGAAAATTCCTTCTTAACTATTAAACTCCTAACCCTGGCTTGCAGGTGTTTGGTGCCTGACTATTCTGATATTTTAGAATGATTCTCTGTTAGTCTGAGTGATTCACTCTTTTAACCTGAACAAATTTTCACTTTAATATTTGTTACGTAGGTGATTTTCTCTTTCTTTGAAATTTATGCAATCTGTGTCTTCCAAAGTTTTGTAAAGTTTTGACACAAATCTGTTACGTGCATTTTTTAACATTAAATAAATTGCAATATCATTAAAACATTCTAGAAATCTCTATTTTTTTTCTTCCCTAGCATTGGGTGCAAAGGTTGTAATTTTTTGTTATTACAAAGGCATTACTCGATATGATTGAGAAAAAATTCTATATTTTAATTTTAATAGGAAAAAATTACAGCTCCCAGTGTTAAAATTGTAGCTCATCTCATTTGAACTCCAGATTTTCACAAGAGTGTTAATCTCCCACTATGATTGTCATAAATGCTGCTGCTCTCTCTCTCTCCCCGACCTGTGCGTGTATGTGTGTGTGTGTGTGTGTGTATGTATGTGTGCACATGAGTGTGTCTTGCTCTTCTACTGTAAGCAGCAAGTTAGGGTTAGGTGAGATGCTATGAATGATGAGAGAAGTTATTCATATTATGAAAACTACTCTATATCTCATTCTCACTATCAGAAATACTGCTCTAACACTTGCCATTCTCCTGCATCTTCAGAGGACACGCTACTGTGGCACGCTATGCAAAATTCATTCTTCTACTCCAAATCTCTCAAAAATACTGAGAGTGAGATTTGCTGCCCTGTGATCAGAGCAGCTTCTTCTCAGAGCTAAATATGCCCTTCAAAAGCCTTTTGCTGATGCTTAGGCTAAAATTATATGATTTGATGTGTTCTCTTCCTGTGCAAAATGCCTGAATGGTAAACTGAAATTTTCTGTAAATGATATATAGGTTTTATGGTAATATGAGAAAAATATTTGTCACTATTTAATTAAAGTATATTGAATACTTTAATTTTAATTAAACTTTAACTTTAATTAAAACTTTCTAATACGTTGAAATTTATTTCCCAGAAACAGGATTGCAATAAGCATTGCTGTGCTCATGCACCTCTACATTTGCAAACTATAACCTAATCTCCATGGGTTAGAAGTGAGGTTTGCAGACTTTCTCTGAATCACTATGGCCTGTCAGAAGGGAAAAAGTGCTGGCCATTATGAAACCCAGTTTAGGCAAGACATAATTAGGAAGAAAAGTCTGGGGATATAGAGTTAGATCAAGTATTACTTGTATTTGGCTGTATTTCACAAATATATAAACATTTACATTTTATTGTGTATGAGTGATAATTTCTGATATAAATAACTTAAATACACACAGTTAAATCAGCATGAATGGTTTTCTCCTGAAAATTGAAATGCCTTGGTAATTTGACAGATACTAATGTTGAGCATTTTCTTTTCCACAAACAAAGCATATCAAAGCATTTTCTGAATTAAATGGTGACACACAGTCAATAAATAAATAGTCTGCTTCTACATAATTTTTTTGAACAAATCAAAGAGTTAGTTTTGCAAATGCACCACTCCCTGTAAGAATAACTGCTAAATGCTCTTCTCTGTTATATTTACACTTATGAAATGTTCTGGAAATAAATGGCTGCTTTCTGAAAGACCAAGACCCCAAATCTTGGTACGTAAGCTGCTGTCAGTGAACACTTGAGACTGGTCCCTTTCTTCCATTTTTTAATTGAAATTTTTAGGAAAATATCTCTGGAAAACATGACTTTATATGTGACAAAGTAACCTACTTTCTAAAGCACACCACCTGTGTTTAAAGAGTTACCCATTCATTTTTTCAAATGTGCTTACAACTGCAAAACCCTATGGTCAAGTGTTCTGATTGACCCAGTGACCCTAAGATATGTCACAGATACTTACTGTGTGTAAATATTTTTAAACTATTAGCCAATCAGTCAAATGGTAGACAATATGTGTGAAACTGTAATTAACTGATAATGTGTTAAAATGTGTAGTCATAGAAAGTGTAAGGTAATCTGTCAAAATTTGCATATTTTGTGTTTAAAATAACCAGTCTTGCATGTGCCAGTTGCAGCATAGTAATGTAAATAATTAAATCAGTCCCTCTAAATAATATTTTAATATCTTTGTTTTGTTGAACTAGTAAGAATTTCTTTTATTTATTTATTTATTTATTTATTTATTTATTTATTTTGTCTTTTTCCTTTTTATCGGTACTGGGCATCTAACTCACGACTGCCTGCTTGCAAGTCAGGCGGCATTTCTTCTATGTAGAATCACCAAATTAATAGTATCCTCTGGTCTCAAAAACAATTATATTTCCTTTATTATAAAATAAATATAAAATGCAGATCTTTTACAATAAAATGAAAATTTTTCCTCATTTTAGTTTGGAGAGTTTAAAAAATGTATTAAATAAAATTTCAATTAAACCACTCATCACGTCACCTGTTTGTGTATTGAATTATTTTTAAGTAATTCGTCAAATTATTATTCATTGTTAATATTCATAATTAACATTTCTTGCCTGAGGCTCCACTAAGAGGAACTGACTAATGGGTAAGAAATTGCAACCTCATGCTGTAACCTCAAGCAGCACCTTTAATAAAAGATTCTCTCAAAGACTTAAAATATAAAATAGTATAAGTAATGTGTGTTTTTCATTACTTTTACATTCCTTCATTTTGCCCTTAAACTTTAATTTTCTTTCTCAGACGAAGTCATAGACACAGCCTCCCACTTAAACTTCTCAGACATTTGTGTAGAATGAATACATTTTCTGGATTTTACATTGCTCAGTCGATAGTGACTGCAAACAGTTGTTCACCTACCCTGTTTGAACGACATAATGGGGTTGCTGGCAGACCTTGGCTCACTCATCCATTGCTTTATGTTTTCAATTTGTGGGAAGAAGTTAAGTGTCTGTGAACTTGTGATGAACCACTCACTTTCACACAATACTTCCTCTGAATGATGTTCAAATAAAATATCAGATATTTGGATTTATATCAGCACTTGCATATAGCTTTGTGCTGGATTCAATTTCATTGTGTCTGTTTAAATACGTTATTAATGCATACCAGTTGCATGAGCACTCAGCACCAGATGGAAGAAAAGAGCCAATTGTCATGACATCCATACAAATACCATACCTTCTCTGTGTCCACACCATCAATAGGAGGCCATTTCCTCCAGCAGCTCTTTCCCCCGTGTGCATGCCCAGTCCTACATGAACTGATCTTTCAAAGTGATGTCACTTCATCAGTGTTTCTGCATTTAAAAACTTCAAAAGGAATTTTATGGTCCAAGTGTAGTCACCGAGGAGTGGTTCATAGGAGCATGTGAGAATCCTTGCATCATTCCAAGTATGGGGTTTGGGGAATGATTTAAACATTGGCAGGGCCCCAGCGACTCAGCAGAACTCCACAGAACAATGCTATTCGGTGGCAATCAAATGTGGCTCACTCAGTGCACATGTGTGGATCCCAGATGACTTGTTCACCTGGAAATACTGACATCCATTTCACTCTTACACAGTCTGGCAAATTAAAGATCATCAGTATTCATTGTCACAAGAAATTATGAAAACTCTTATTGGCAGACATAAAGTGAGAAAGCTGGATGCTGTTGAGACTTCTCAAATAAAATGAACTTTGCATTAAAACTTAGCAAAACAACTTTAGTGCTAACTGTGTAATAAGAAAATATCTATACCTTTTTGTCTACAATCCCTAGTTATATCAAAATGATGCACTAAGATATATGTTTGAATGAGATAGCAACTATTTGGGGGTTATTAAATCACTGAATGATATGTGATAATAGAAAAATCTTCCATAATTCTTGAAATGCACATTAAAATGTCTTTTACAGGTTCTATGTGTTGTTCAAGGATATTTTACTATGGACAGAACATGAGTATTTTATTTATCCTACAAGAGAGATTTTATGGTTGGAATGGTTTAGATTAGTTTTTTTTTTTTTGATAAATGAACCTAATTGTCATTAAAATGTAGTAATACAAATTATTACTTGTCTTCTATTGTGCAGAGGGAATTTGTAGACATTTTCAGTGATAAAATTCAGTAATACACAACAGTACCATTTGACACTTTTGAATAGAGAAAGTTTCATTCTGAGGTTGTGCTTATTAAGTTTTGAGTCTCTTAATTCATATTTTACTCTATTGATCAATGACACATAAATTTCTAGAATCAGAACCTTTGTAAGACAATGGTTAAAAGCTTACTATCAGTAAATAGATTTCACCTTTTGTGGTACTAGATGAAGAGTATGTTTGCCATAGCCTGAGAAAATCAGAACTTTGACTCTGATGTTATCTTCTAGGAATCTTCAATCACACGCCCCCACACCTTTCCTTTCACATTGGTACTCATCACCATCACAGTGGCCTGTTTGGGGAACATGGCTATGATTCTGTTCATCCACCTGGATGCCCAGCTGCACACACCCATGTACTTCCTCCCCAGGCAGCTCCCCCTCATGGAACTCATGTTCATCTGTACCACTGTGCATAAAATGGCCATTAACTTACTGTCTGGCAGAAAGTCCATCTCTCTGGCAGGCTGTGGGACTTAGATCTTCTTCTATGTGTCCCTGCTTGGAGTTGAGTGCTTTCTGCTGGCTGCGATGGCCTATGACCACTATGCTGCTATTTGCCATCCTTTGAGATACAGCAATCTCATGAGACCCAAAATTTGCAGACTTATGATTGATTTTTCCTGGATCCTAGGTTCTATTGATGGACTCATTGACGCTATAGCTACATTTTCCTTCTCTTATTGTGGGTCTCGGGAAATAACCCACTTTTCCTGTGACTAATCATCCTTGCTAAACCACTTATGCAATGACACATCCACATTTGGAGAAATTCATTTTATTTGTTGCACAGTGATGATTGGTTTCCCTGTAGCAATCATCATTGCTTCCTATACTCATGTTAATCTGGCTGTCATTGGCATGGAAACAGGACAGGGTCACCACAAAGTTTTTGCCACCTGCTCCTCCCACCTCATGTGGGAATTTATTATGGAACAGTGATGTTCATATATACCGAACCCACATCTGGCCTGTCCCCTGCCCAGGATAAGATGGTGTCTATCTTCTACACCATCCTCACACCCATGCTGAATCCCCTCATCTTCAACCTGCACAACAGAGAGGTCAGCAGAGCCTTCATAAGGTGGAGCAAGCTTTGAGAATATGTTGTTCAATAAACTCTGGTTGGCTTCATATTACATTATTTGTAAAACTATTTCATTTTTACATTCAGTTCTAAACATATGCATTGTACACATATTTTCATAATAAATTTGTGAAAAGTACCTTCTACTTTCATATTATTGTAGATTTTGAATGCATGTGGCATTGGCTTTGTACCAGTGCAGAAGGAGAAAATTATGGGGTCACAAGGTCTCCACCAGATTCCAAAGGAAAACCAGAAGTGCCAAACAGGGTGCCCATGAGAAGGGAGAGTGTGAAGCTGTGTGAGAGAAGACAAAAATGAAGTGCAAAGACCAGGAAATTAGAAATGCCCAAAACATGAATTTGTGGTTTGTGAGAGCCCAGGAACTGAGTGGAGCCAACATGGTAGGGTTGCCCAAATGCTATGGAGTTTTTCTCTCACCACACCTCAGCCAGTTACTGGATGAGCAGCTAAAGGCAGTAATGTCTGCTCTTCTGTGTCTGGATCTTGCTTTGGCCTGTTTTCTTAGCATTACTCTGTTTCCCCCTTTTGGAGTAGGAGCATTTACAAGGTTCCATTATGGGCCTGCAGTGTTCAGCATTCATTTTTTATTTTCACAAGGTACCATAGCTAATGTTTCATCTTGAATCTCAGATGAGACTTAGGACTTGGAGTTTCAGCAGTGATGAAACTAGTAAAACTGCGGCAGCTCTGGGGAAAGAATAAATGCATTTTGCATAAAGAGACATGAGTTTTTTGTAGACAGGGATGAAATGGTATGCTTTAGTTCAAAATGTCACCCATGTGTTCAGCGTTTGGGCTTTCAGGAGACGCTTGCTGAATCCATAGCTGAAGTTTCTGCTAGCAGGTGACACCCGGTCAGAGAAGCTCTTTATTGGTATTGTGACATGAAAGGGTGAAACCCTTCCTGGCTCCTCCTTTTTCTCTCTGCCTCTTGCTGCCAAGACACCATTAGATTTTCTCCATGGCAGGCTCTTCTCTAATGTTTAGTTCCTGCCTTGGAGCCAGCCAACCATGGGCTGAGCCCACACTTCAAACCATCCTGTGCCCATGTAGGTTTCCTGCCAGTGAGAAAAAGTTACTTTTCAATTAAGATAAAGAAAGTTTATTGAGATGCTACTTAAATCTTTGTGAACCACTGAAAAGAGAAAACAGGCTTCTGTACTTTTATCCAGGCTGGTCAATTCCCACCATGGGGCATGTTATTTTTATTCATAAACCTTTCATAACTTGTCATGTGAACTCATCCCTGCTTTGAACGCAATATTACCAATAATGTGACATCTTCATACATCATTTGATTATTTTACATCACACATGAAATATGCAATGAGTGGCACATACTTTGGAGTATCTAAAGCTACTAGCAATAATGAAAACTCTTTGATAAAATGTTATCAGGGAAAAATTATGACCACTTTGCTATCATGAAAGCTGTTGGAAATCCCCAAGTCTCTCTCTCTGCACTGTGCATGCCCAGATCTCTGCACGGCCTGCCCCCCAGCATGTAGCTACAGTTTGGTTTTGATTCTCACTTTTGGAGAAGAAAAATATGCATCATTCTTAGGTTGAATTTTCACTCTCTCTTTCAAAGTCTTTCTCTCTCTCTCTCTCTCATAGATTTTTTTCATGGATTGAGTGTATTGTCTCATATTCCATGCATAGTGAATAGTTATACAGTTCCTCATATTACATACTGATAACATAGAAATGTACTAGCAAAGAAATGTACTATAGATTCAGTGTAAGTTATTATCACCAATGTGCTATTATATTATTCCATCCTTTGATAGTACAATATTAATGTCACATTATAACTGTGAATTTATTTGTAATAACCCAACTAGGACATGGGTGCACAGAGAGAAAAGAGCAATTTCAGAAATAGCTTAATTATATTAGATATATAAACAAGCATAAATGACCTAGAATAGTTTGACTTACTTTTCAGAGCTAAGTTTTGATCTATCTACAAGAGCCATATATCTATAGTTTACTTACATTGTCTTTCTTCAGTTTTCTCATTAGAAAGAATAGTCAATTGTGTATACTACAAACTACATAGGTGACTAAGTAACGTTCTCTATACAATCAGAAAATAATGCAAACACTACTCTAAAATGTGTCCTAAATGAAGGTCTAATTGAAATCTTACTTAACTTTGTTCCACAGAAAAGGAAAATGAAAGATTTCCCCAAATATAAAATGAATTTATTTTAAAAAATAGCTGTGATATTAATCACTGTTACATCAATTTTAACATAAAGTTGTGCTAATCATCTACTCTGGCCTCTTTTTTACACTATTTGATATGCTCTCCTTCTTTTGACAATCTTTTTATAAATCAACTTTGTAAGCATCCAAAATATTTAAAGTGCCAAGGGCTCCAAAATGAAGCACAATTAGTCCCCTAAATGGAATAGGTGGAATAGGGAAGAACCCATGCAGTTAAATAAAATGTGTGTTTCGGAACATGTTTCGCATGGTCTGTCCACATATGCAGGACAAACACCCTGCCCAGCTGCAGTCACCAGGACAATCCTTGGGTACAGGTTTTGAGGGACCATCAGAGGGAGAGAGAAAAGAAAGGGGAAAATAAAGTGGGATAATCCTGAAAGGCCACACAGTACAGAAGAAGGCAGAGCTCTGATTTCTAAAGGGAGGCCACAGCAATCAGGAGTTAAGAAAAGAGGCCAATTGTCACAGGTCTGCAGCAGAGGTAAGACACTCGATTTTTATCAGGGCTTTTACTAAGGGACACAGAACACTCTTATGAAAACAGTGGCAGTGGCATTGGTGTTTCTGAAATGTTGTTCTTTTAGGAACACGAAAACTTTCAGTATGACGAGAGATCTAGCAATAGAGTTGTTCTGAAGTTTGCATGCTGAATTTATTGAAAAATCCAGAAGATATCTTACAGAGATGGGAGAAGGCAATGTGGAGCCTACGCAGCCATCTGAACTGTTAGAGTTGAACCACACACAGAGTTCTGTGAGTTCAACTCAGTTCATATTTATTTCAGTCTAAATGTTTTATAAGGCTTCCTGGGAAGAGGTAAAATATTAATAAAATGGAGAGGGTAGTTGGATGGATTTAGCTCACTTTGCAATTAAGTGTTCTTTTTTATTCTTAACCTTTTCTTTTTAATTGGTGAATACTGTGTTTCAGAATTAACACTACTATCCTGGCCTGCGGGTAAGTCCATGGAGACCCTAGAGGGGGAGTGGAGAGGAAAAGGAACAAGAGACACAGAGAGCAGAGACAAGATGAAGAATTCCAATCAAGTCTCATTTATTCACGGAAGGAGTAACAAATATATAGGGTATTGAGGAGGAGGGATTTGGGTTCGGAGATGTCAGCAGGTAACTTAGTGGCAGGACTGAGCGTTATAGGTCAATTCAAATTTTCCGGCTCGAGCTCATAAGGCAGGTTGATTAACATAATTCCTGAATAGATCAAGCAAGTTAGGAAGGCAAGGTGCTGCTTAACTACCAAACAACTCCTAGAGGGAGTTAAAGTGGTACAGCCCGCAGATGTTAAAGTGGTACGGCCTGCAGATGTTAAGGTAGTACTGCCCGCAGGTATAAAGGTGGTACAGCCTGCAGATATAAGGTGGCAGCCAATTAAAGGGCTTCCCACACACTACTTCTTTAAAGAAAATACAGGAAGTCCTCATTTGCAGCTGCAGCCTGTAAAGCAAGAGAGTGAACAGTTCTGCTGCTGTCAGGGGAGCTCCTAGGAGCCTTCAGAAGAGGGTGGTGCTGTCACCCAGGTCACACGCAGAACACGTTGTGCAGGAAGAGGGTTCTGGGACACTGGGACTGGCAGGCCTCTATGTCACAGGGAGCTTCAGGGCTCCAGAGTCCCCTTCCTAAGGGGAGGAGGGCAGTGCTGGGCAGCAGGAAGCCCATCCCAGAGAGAGGAGTGCCACTTCCCAGGGAAAGCAGAACTGGGGTTTCCATGGGATCTACTCCTGCCCACCATCTGTGAGTATGGCAAGTGTGGTCTCCACTTGCCAAGAGTCTGACTCGGTTGAGAACAAATGCAAGGTAATACATATGAGAAAATACATGCATGTTGTAGGGTTATACAGGAGATGTTTCTTAGCCTGGTTATTAAAACCGTGGTGGTGTAGTTCTGATGGTATGCTGAGCTGCCTTAACCCCTGCCTGAAACCCTGTGTTCTCTCTGCAAAGGAGTGATAGAAAAAGGAGATGAGATATCCTTAATGACTCTTTCACTGTATTTCTGTGATTATTAAACCTTATGGTAAACATCAGTATCTTCTGGTTGGTAGATTAGCAGCTCAAAGGAACTTTCAGAAACACTCACACGTGAGCAGCTCTGATCGTGTCCTTTAATTGCACATGTGAAGATTTACATGTAAGAATGGTGTAGTCCCTCTTGTGCTGTTATGGCAAACCTTTTAGAGACCTGTGCCTAAACTACAAACAAAAACTTACTTCTGTGTCTCAAAGGGCCAACACTGCCATTAAGCCCAAATAGTGAGGTTTTGGTTTAGAAAATCAATATGCACATTAACATCTTTTGTCTTAAAAGACAAACAGCATACTTGCAGAACTGACCTAGTGCAAAGGTTTTGTTTTTAAATTATTAGGTGATTTTTCACCCCCAAAGTATCTGTTTCCTTATTTATGTCCATTTGAGTAATCAAATACACTAATGAACAAAATCCCTGGCACTCCATGCCTTAAAAATGAAACAATAATTTGGTGAAAGTTCATTTAGTGAGTCACACAGAACTGAAGCATGTTGAATGCACTGGGATAGCTGCATGGAAGTTCCAGGTTCATCCAAGTTGCAAGATCCAGGCACATGGTGGACCCCAGGGGCTGAGATTCTCCAGATGCTCTGGGTTTACCAGATCTCTTCATGATTTAGAGCCCCCTGCCCTTCCAGTCTCTTTAGTATTCCAAGGACTCAGGATCAGTGCTCAGTCTTCTTTGGATTTCACTTCAGAACTCTGTTTTGGCACCTGCCTCTATTTCTGTATAGTTAATTTGTCTTTTCTCTAAATTTTTCTTTCTAAATAAAAATAAGTCAGTAGAAAATGATACCTTTGAAGTAAGATAATTTAAAAGATCTATACCTATACCTATATATCTATACCTATATTTATATCTATAGCTATGTCTATATCTATATATACACATGTTGTGTGTGTGTGTGTGTGTGTGTGTGTGTGTGTGTGTGTGTGTGTACCTTCTTTTGAATGGAGCTTTACTTTGGGGTAAATTAATTAGGAAAATGACTCCATAGTATGAGGTTTTATAGACATTTTGAAATCAGTTGGAAACATTTTACAAAGGACTGACAGGTGATCTCTTTTTTAATCAAACCTCCACATCTTTCATCATAGTTACTTGGGCTTTGTCCACCTCCAGAGTGTGAGCATTTTCTCCCTCATCTCCATCTGAAATGGTTTCCTGGTAACCCATCACTTCCATCATACATTAAACAGCTGAGATGGTTTATTCATGCGACATCATTTTATGCCACCCCATAACTTCAACCAATACCTTTCCTGTGTTTCCTTGATTAGCAGCAACAGTGAAGCATGCAATCATGTGCAGATGCTGCCTGTTTCTCCAGGCTCCTGATGAAACTATCTGTTCTTCCTCCCACACAATGCATCATGCAACCTGAGTCCTTGAGCTGGGCTTAGGGTGATTTGTATGCTCATTACTTCACTTGTAGTGGCAGACATGCCCCTAGTTCCACAAAACTAAAGTGAAACCTTTAAGGACCACAGAATGAGCATTCTTTTGTTTCCTACATCTTTATATCAGGAGTTTATAACATGTTTTGTAGCATAAAATTTCGAAAAAGCAACTTCTCAAAAACACAAATGTACACTAAGAAACAAAGAATGCAAAGCTCATTTCCCCTCCTCAAAGTGTAAATAAGGAATAAAATATATAAAATTATTTTGAAGCAGGAAGAAATTGTTTAAAGAAAAGTAACTGGGATGAGGGTAAAGGAAGTAAAGAAAACAATGAGAAAAGAAAGATAGAATGAAAACAAATGTTTTGTTAATATGGATGAGAAGAAGGGTGGAAAGGGAGGAAGGGTAATGGGAAAAAAGGAATCAAAATGTATCACATGCAGGAACAAAGTCCCTATGATAAATGTCATCATTATGTATATTAAAATGGTGCCAAAAAACAACAAAAGACTGATAAGGAGATATGAAATTATTCTTAAAACCTAATTCCCTCTTTACTTTTTCATGAGTATTTAAGAAATTTTCATAAAATTAGACAAGAAAAGAGTTGGAAAATTAGGCAGGTTGGAAAAGTTATAATACAGGCTATTTGTCAGGCGTGATCATGTATATCTGTAATGCCAGCACTCAGGAGGCAGACTCAAGAGATTTGGTGTGAGTTTTAAGGCCACTTTGGGCCATTCAAGTCTTGAGTCTGGTGAACTCAAGTCTGGCCTGACTACACAGTAAGAGTCTATCTCACAAAACAATATACACATGCCATTAATCTGTTCTCTGGATTTAAGTGGGGCTGTGTTTCCATTCAGTAAGGCCCCACTGTATTTTCATTTTGCTGAGGTTAGGCAGTAGGAAGAAAACATAAGGACAGGAATTATCCTATTGAGGAGTCCACCTAAATGGAAAGAAATATCAACAAGAGAGTCTCCAATGATAGAAATAATTTCATATAGACAAATATAATAGCTTTCTCCTAAGATTTCTATTTACTCAACCAATGAGTTAACTAGTGTGCTCTTATGAGCTCTAGTAGCGTTTTATGTGATAGTAAAGAAGTGTTACTGGAGATTTTCTTTGTGAAGGATGAATGAAAACAGTGGAAAAATAAAAAAACCCTGGACAACTTCTATTAATAGATGCATCAAGGGGGGGTCACTAAGTGTTGGCGAGAGAAACTCACACGTGCACTGCATACCCTGCCCAGTGGAGGCCTTTCTGCAGTTATACATTTGAAAATTGAACTAATAAACATGCTAGTACCTTCTCTGTAACTTTCAGATAAACCAACTTATTTAGGATGGGATAGGGAAACCAGACTTTCTACTTTGACTTCATCTTCCTGGGAATCTTCGATCGCAGCCCCAACCACAACTTCCTCTTCACACTCTTCCTCACCATCTTCACAGTGGCCTGTGTGGGGAACACAGCCATGGTTTTGCTCATCTACCTGGACACCCTGCTGCACACACCCATGTACTTCCTCCTCAACCAGCTCTACAGCATGGATCTCATGCTCATCTGCACCACTGTGCCCAAGATGGCCATTAACTTTCTGTCTGACAGGAAGGCCATCTCTTTGGCAGGCTGTGGGACCCTGATCTTCTTCCATGTGTCCCTACTTGGAGCTGAGTGTTTTGTGCTGGCTGTGATGGCCTTTGACCACTATGCTGGCATTTGCCATCCTCTGAGGTACCCAGTCCTCATGAGCCAGAAGCCCTGTGTGCTCCTGACTGCTACTTGCTGGATCTTGGGCTCTCTGAATGGCATCATCATGCTCACAGCTTTCCTGTCATTCTCCTACTGCCTCTCCTGGGAATTCATCACTTTTTTTGTGATGTGGCAGCCCTGCTACCTCTCTCATGCACAGATACATCTACATTCAAAAGGCTGCTGTTCATCTGCTGTGTGGTGATGCTCATCTTCCCTGTCACAGTCATTGTCACTTCCTACTCCTGTGTCCTTCAAGCCGTCATCCACATGGGCCCTGGGGAGAGTCGTCACAAAGCCTTTGTTGCCTGATTTGTGATCCACCAGCTCCAGGGATTTGGGCATGCCTGCTTGCACCTTCAACGCTGAAGACTGGGCGGCCTGGGGTGAGTATCCCCGCACTATCCCAAGCCCTGGCAGGGTGTTAAGATTGTTGCTCCTGCCGTCCAGGAAAATTTGCAGCTTCCTCCTTCACTAAACTAGCTCAGCAAGGCTTCAGTCTGCCTGGCCCACCCCCAGTGACCATCTCTCAATCCAGGGAACAGGGTGGCCAGTGTCCCAGAAGTGGAGAATATAGAAGAGGTTTTCCAACAGGCCCAGGGGAGGCCTGGGAATAACACTTGAAACACAGAAATACAGGAAAATGACAAAACAAAAGACCAAAATACAACCTCAAGCCTCCAGCCCTTCCCAAGAAAGTTTAGGAGCTATGTACACAGAAGAAAATATATGCCATACACCTGAAATATCTGAAATAATAGTAATTCAAATAAAGAAGCAACTCTGGGAAGCCTGAAAGGAATTCAAACAAGAAATAATCTCCCAGGTAAAAGAAGAAATGATAAAGGAAATGACAGAGATACTGAACATATCTAAAGAAAACACAGTTGGGGCTGGGGATTTAGCTCAGTGGCATGAGCGCCTGCCTTGCAAGCAGGCAGTCATGAGTTTGATCCCTGGTACTGATAAAAATGAAAAAGACAAAAAAAAAAAAAAAAAGAAAGAAAGAAAGAAAGAAAGAAAGAAAACACAGTTAAAAAATTGGAGGAATGAAACAAAAAAAAAAGAATGGCTAGAGAACAATATAATAAAAAAACAATGCATGAATCAGATGCAAAGAGATATACAGGAAATCAAAAATTCCATTGAAATTTGTGAAAATCACCTCAATGAAAATGAAGATAGATTTTCAGACCTTGAAGACAAGAATGCAGCAAGTGAACAGAAAGGAAAGATCTTTTAAAAATAACAAGGAATCAAGAAATAACAATTCAAAAACTGTAAGATGATGCAAAGAAAAACAACATAAGATTGATAAGGATAAATGAAAATGGAGACAACACAAAGGAGGTCAACAGGATATTTAGAGAAGTAATAGCTGAAAATTTCCCAAACAAGAGAATGGAAACTGACATCAGGATCAGTGAACCATATAGAACTCCAAATAGCCATAACCAAAATAAAACTACCCCCAGACATATAATAATCACCATCCCAGAAATCAAAAATAAGAATAGAGTATTAAAAGCTGTCAAAGATAAAAGACAGTTCACCTATAAAGGAAAACCTATCAGAATCACAGCAGACTTCTCAGCACAAACAATAAAGTCAAGAAGAGCATGAAGTGAAGTATTTCAGATCTTAAAGGACAATGATATCCAGCCTAGACTGATGTACCCTGCAAAACTGTCCTTTAAAATCGATGGAGAAAAAAGATACTTCCATGACAAAGAACACCTAATGAACTTCATGATCACCAAGCCAACACTGCAAAGAATACTGAAAGACAGTTTAGATACACTTAGGAAAAAATGACTAAGCAAAGCAGACAATGAAACAGAACAGAAAGATAAAGATGTAACAGCAGAAAGATAACATGCCAACAATAAACTACTATGTAACAGTTATAACCATTAATGTAAATGGTCCCAATGCACCAATTAAAAGAAACAGACTGGCAGAATGGATCAAGAAACAACATCCAACCATATGCTTTTACAAGAAACTCAAAAGGATACTCACAGACTGAAAGTCAAAGGATGGAAAACAACATTTCATGCAACAGGAAACCCCCAAAAAGCAGGGGTACTATTCTGCTTGCAGACAATGTGAACTTCAGATGAAGAATGAGCAGAAGAGATAAAAAAGGTCATTACATACTGGTTAGAGGGAAACTTCAAAGGAAGAGATAACAATCTTAAATATATATGCACCTAATTCCAGAGCACCAATTTATATAAATCAAGTATTAATAGAAATGGAAACCCAAATTAGCAACAACACAATTATGACAGGAGACCTTAACACACCATTGACATGATGGGACAGATTAACCAGACAGAAAATCAGCAAAGAAACAACAGAACAGAATCACACCTGTGAACAAATGGACTTGATAGACATATAAAGTATTCCATCCAACAACATGAGAATATGCATTCTTCTCAGAACTACATGGGACATTCTCTAAAAGACACCATATACTAGCCCATATACTGTTTTAACTAGAACATAGTTAAATAAATGCGAAATAGTTGAAATTATCCCATACATGTTATCAGATTCATAGCACTATGAAACTAGAAATTAAGGATAACAGATATTGTGAAATTCCCACAAACACATGAAAACTGAATAACATACTCTTGAGTAATCAGTGGGTCACAGGGGAAATAGAAGAAGAAATTAAACAATACCTACAAGCAAAGGAAAATACAAATACAACTGGCTGGAATCTGTGAGATGCAATGTAAACTGTCCTTAGAGGAAATTTTATTGCACTGTGTTCCCACATCAGGAAAACAGAATGAATACAAATAAATAACCTGATGTTACACCTCAAACATCTAGAAAAAGAAGAGCAAGTCAAACCCAAAGCCAAAAGAAGGGAGGAAATTATAAAAATCAGAGCAGAAATTAATGCAATAGAGACTAAGAAAACAATTGAAAGAATCAATGAATCAAACAGTTGGTTCTTTGAAAGAATAATTAAAATTGATAAGCTTGTAGCCAACATTATTTTAAAAAGGGAAGAAAAAGCTCAAATTCATGTAACAAGGAAGGAAAAAGGAGAAATCACTACAGACTCTAGAAGTACAGAAGATCATCAATACTATTTCGAAAACCTCTACTCTAATGGGTTTGATAATACAGAAGACATTGACAGATTCCTAAAAATATATGAAGGACCAAACCTAGGTCAAGAAGATGTAAAACTGCTGAATAACCCAATTTCTATTAATGAAATTGAAAACGTAATTAAGTCCTTACCTACAAAGAAGAGCCCAAGCCGAGACAGATTCACTGCAGAAGTCTACAAGAAATACAAAGAAGACTTAATGCCTGGCGACACTCCTCAAACTCTTCAATGAATTTGAAATGGGAGCAATCCTTCCTAAGTCATTCCTTGAAGCAAATATTACTCTAGTACCAAAACCTGAGAAAGAACCAACTAAAAAAGAGAACTACAGGCCAGTCTCCCTAATGAACACATATGCAAAAATACTCAGTAAAATATTGGAAAATAGGATGCAGCAAATTATCAAAAAGATTACATACCATGACCAAGTGGGATTGTTCAACATACATAATGGTTCAACATTCAGGGATGGTTCAACATACATAAATCAATAAATGTAATCCACCATATCAATAAAAGCAAAAGTAAGAATCACATGATCATTTCTTTAGATGTAGAAAAAGCTTTTTGGTAAGGTCCAGCACTCACTCATCATAAGAACCTTACAGAAAATTGGAATAGATGGTATTTACCTCAATATGATAAAGGCCATCTATGACAAACCAACAGCTAGTATCATACTAAATGTCCAAAAACTGAAGGCTTTTACCTTCAAATCAGCACAAGACATGGATGTCCCTTATCACCACTCCTATTTAATATAGTAATGGAAATACTAGGCAGAGCAATTAGACAAGAGAAAAAAATTAAAGGGTTAATGATAGGAAGAAAAGAAGTTGAATTATGCTTATTTGTAGATGACATGATACTCTACATAGAAAACTCCCAAAACTTCATTGAAAGGCTCCTAGATATAATAAATAAATTCAGCAATGTAGCTGGATACAATATCAATACTCAAAAATCAATAGCATTTCTATACATTAACAACAAAATCACAGAGATAAATAAGAGAAGCCATACCCTTCACACTAGCAATGAAAAAAATGTAATATTTAGGAATTAGTCTCAGGAAAGAAGTGAAAGATCTATATAAGTAAAATTATAATACACTGAGAAAAGTAATTGAAGAGGATCTCAGAAAATAGAAAGATATCCCTTGCTCATGAAAAGAAAAAGTAAATATTGTGAAAATGGCTATTCTCACAAAACTGTTATACAGATTCAATGCAATCCCAATAAAAAATACCATCAACATACCACATAGATCTAGAGAAATCACTCCTAAAATTCATATGGAACCAGAAGAGTCCTAGAATAGCAAAAACAGTTCTAAGCCGCAAAGGCAAGGCAGGAGGCATCATAATCCCTGACTTGAAGTTATACTACAAAGCAACTGTGGTAAAATCAACATGGTACTGGAATAGAAACAGAGCTAGAGATCAGTGGAATAGATTAGAAGATACAACCACAACTACAAACACACTCAACCACCTTATCTTTGATAAAGGGACCAAACATGTTCACTGGAAGAATGACAGTCTCTTTAATAAATGGTGCTGGAAAACTGGCTCTCCATATGCTGAAAAATAAGACTAGACTCATGCCTATCACTAGATGGCATCTAAATGGATCAAAATCTAAATGGATCAAAGATCTGAATATTAAAACAGAAACACTAAATCTATTGGAAGACGAGTTGGGTAAAAATCTTGAAGACATAGTGGTAGGTAGAGAATTTATGAACAGGAATCAAATCACATGGGAAATGCTTCTTAGAATCAACAACTGGGATCATGTCTTATTAAAATTTTTCTGCAAGTCAAAAGAAATCTCTAGCATAGTGAAAAGAAAACCTACAAACTGGGAAAAAATCTTACTCAACTATCCCTCAGACAAATGATGTCTGTCTAAAACATATAAAGAATTTTTTAAAAAAAAATCAGACCCCCTAAATTCAAGGATACAATCCAAACGTGGGCATCTGAGATGAATGCACAATTCTCAGATGAAGAAATACAAATGGCAAATAAATTCATGAAAAAATGTCCATCATCATTACTCATTAGAGAAATGGAAATTAAAACCACATTGAGATTCCATCTCACAGCAGAAAGAATGGCCAGGATCAAAAAAATTACCAACAACAAATGCTGGAAAGGCTGTGGGGAAAAAGGAACTCTCCTGCACTGTTGGAGGCAGTGTAGACTGGTGCAACCATTGTGGAGGTCAGTCCAGAGATTTCTCAGAAAGCTGGGATTGGAAGTCCCATTTGTTCCAGCTATTCCACTTCTAGACATATTCCTAGAAGAACTGAAAACATCATACCACAGTGATATAGGTGCACCCATGTTTATAACAGCACATTTTGTAATTGCCAGATCATGGAAACAACCTAAATGTCCATCAAGTTAAAGAATGGATAAAAAAAGATGTGGTATTTTTATACAATTGAGTAGTAATCAGCTATAAAGAATGATCACATTGAGACCCGGGACTCCACAAAGCAGCCAGGACTGCCCTGCTGCACCAGAGGGTATTGTGAAAAGCTCTGGAGCTCTGAAGCCAAACACCGTGCAGTTTTCTGACCATTCCATGCTGTGCCGGGAACACAGTGAAGGCAAGTGGTGTAGTGTGTGGTACACTCAAGAGTAAGACCTGCCCTGAGCCCTGGTGAGTACTAGGAACTGGGACCCATGGCTACTGTGGTTGGCCAGAGGACATCTTGGAATTGGGCAAAGCCCACAACCACGGTGACATCAATAACATGAAGAGTCTGGTGGAAGACATCATAGAGTTGGGCAGAACCTGTATCTCGGTGACATCAGACAGTCGCCCCTGGCGTAGAGAGGTCTGGTGGAGGATATCTTGAAATTAGGCAGACCCGCTGTCCTGGTGCTCCTGGCACAGAGAGGTCTGAAAGAGGACAGCTGGGATTTGGGCAGAACCCTGTGCCATGGTGACATTAGTCAGCTGCTTCTGGCACAGAGAGAACTGGCAGGATATGCTGGGGCTAACCCAAGCCTCTGCTTGGGGCCCAATAAGCAGATACAAAATAAACATCCAGAAAGTGACAGCCTAATTTACGGATTGATTGGCACAGAGGCTGGAGGCTAGCCTGCACTGTTCTTGCACCCCTGCCTACCCCAAATAACAGCAAATTGGGAAAGAGAGCAAAAACTCAAGTCAGAATGCTTCTGAAAGGCCATAAGCAATACGGAGAGGGCCAGAGACCCCCAGGACCCTCCAGTCTGAAAGAAACCAGAAACATGACAAGAGATAAAAATTTAAAAAAAAATCTCCAGCTGCCCAACGTGAGAAAATAAGCCCAAGAGAAGTAAACACTGAAGAGAACCAGCACAGTAACCATCCAATACTGGACACAGCATAGCCGAAATTAAAAAATACCTCCATGACCACATAGATGAATTTAAAACTGTACTCCTGATCCAAGTGAGGCAAGATATAAAGAGATTAATTAAAGAAATGACAAGCCCCGCCCAAGAGAACACAGATGGAAGAACTGAGGAAATCAGAAAAGAAAGAGAAATTTCTGGAGAAGAATTTAAACATAACTTAGACTACATGAAACAGATCTAAAGAGATTACCAGGAAACTAAAAACTCCATTGAACACTGGCAAAATGTCTTGACAGAAACTAAAGCCAGCCTTTTGAAACTTGAAGAGAGATTTATGACATATGATTATGAAAGAAAAAAATCTCTTAAAAATAACAAGGAACCAGAAAGAAACAATTCAAAGGCTAGAAGATGACAAAAGAATGCATAATGTAAGAATAAAGCATGTGAGTGAGGAAGCAGGAGCAACCAAAAATGAAATACAAGGAATATTCACAGATATATTAAAGCAAAATTTCCCATGTATACCAAAAAGAAATGATACCCAGATAAAAGAGGCATACAGAACACCAGCTACCTACAACCAAAACAGATCTACACCTAGACATATAATTATCAAGACTCTAGAAATCCACCAAAAGAACATAATATTAAAAGCAGCCAGAGAAAAGAAGCAGATTACCTACAATGGGAAAATTATCAAAATAACAACAGACTTATCAACACAAACTCTTAAATCAAGAAGGGAATGGGGAGAAATATTCCAAGTCCTGAAAGAAAATAATATGCAACCAAGACTCATATATCCATCAAAACTCTCTCTCAAACGTAATGGAGAAATAAGATGCTTCCAAGACAAGGAGGAACTGTGGGAGTTCGTGGCCACCAATCCAACACTACAGAGAGTGCTGAAGGACATTCCAGAGAAAGAGAGGAAGGGATACGAGGATTCCAGCAACAGTGGCAGAGAGGCCTCAATGAACGGGGCAAACAGTGGAATGAGGGAATAAGGTGGACAAATTATAGCAGAAAAGTGCAGTAGCAGACATGAGGCAAAGACAGTAAGCTATAGTCTTTAGTATAGATAGCTCTGAAACACTATAAAAAAGGCAGAGGTCATAGTTAATAGTGTATCAGGATTTAAAAGACACAGTAGTCTTATCACCATGTTTAGTTTGAATATACTTTGTTCTGGTCTGTCCACTCATGTCAGATTTGAGGGCACAGACATCTAACCCAAAAATAGCAGGTTATACCATGGTAACTATTCTTACTTTCCTATTAACTTAAACTGAAATACTGTGTTACTTACATTGTCTTACTATGACTGATCTTAATTGAATCCGATTCATAAGACCACAGTTTTGCCTTGGCTGATTTTATTTGAATTTGGTATGCTTGTTAGTATCAACCCTAAAAGTAGAGGCAACTACTCTGAAGATGACAAGAGGTAAAAGATATCCATACTGGTATTAATTATTAACAGCTCTCAAATCCTACAATGCTTTCAAAGTTGTGTTTTTATAAAAATAGATAATACTATGTTTAACTATATTAAGCAGATGATGTGGACAAATCTATTGAAAATAACAAGAGAAAACATAGTAACTACGGAAGATATTGTGGTCTTATATGTCTTATCCATTGCATGTTTTTCTAGGAATTTGTTTTGCTATCTTGTTATGATTTGTTTTTCCCTATAATACAGAGAGCATAGATATATATGTAGAAATTCACACATGAGATTTTTTTTAAAAAATTATTTACGGGAACAGATTATATAATGCAAGATGTAATGAACAGATACTCTGAAGAAGAGACACTAAGAAACCCAATGTTAATTTTGTAGCATTATGATGTAAATTCTAGCAATACTATTATTCACTGATCAGAATGATATTAGTCTAGTCTCTTAAGTTCAATTTCAGCATATGTAAAGATAAGGACAGCTACTACGAAGAGAATGAGAGATGTGATGATAATTATTATTGTCTTCCCCAATGTTAGATCTTGAAGATCTAAAAAAGACTTCATCATCCTGTAATGATTTGATTAGTTCTATAATATGCAATATGTATTTAATATGCATGAAAATAGGAACAACTATTTGTAAGAAACTAGAGACAATTAGACAAACAGTGAAGATCTCCAGTGGACTTGCTTTGAAATCTGTATTTCTTTAAATTGTTTTTTTAACTGTTTTGTTATGTTTTGATATGTTTAATCTTACTCTCTTTGAAATATAAAACAAGTATGTAGGACTGATAACCATATTACAGAGCTTTTGTTCGATAATTGAGCAGAACTGTTTGCAGTGTCACTTTTTGAATGTAATTTTAAATACTTTAATTTTGTAACCTGAACAGCTATTTGAAGATGACAATTTGTAACTTATCAATTAGAAATTTCTTACCGTTTATTTTTCTGTAATTTTGTATCATTTCTACCCTTTTTTATCTCCATGTATTTTTTGTTTCCCTTTCTTTAAATAAAAAAAGAATGATCACATTGAGATATTTATAAATAAATGGACACAGCTTGAGACCATACTCGTAAGCAAAATAAATCATATTCACATGTATAAATACCGAATAGTTTCCCCAGTGTAAGAAATAGTAAGAATACATAAAAGTATGTGGTAATCATAATTCCCCATTATATTGCTTTGAATCATTATAATGTTTTTATTCATTAAGTGGAATGGTTTTATTCTGGGTTGTTTGATTTTATTGTCTGTGATGGTATGAACAGCTATTTTGAAGAAAACAAGACATTATAATATCTAGTGATTATTTAATATTGTCTTGTTTTGAAGTCCCACCAAGCTTATGTTCTTCTGTCTCCATCAGTTTTATTGTGTTATATCTCATTATATTTTATTATATGTGATAGTATAAACAAAAATTTTTATATACAAGAAGATAATATAGTAACCATTGTTCATTTTCTATTAGTTGGTTCTGAATATCCTGTAATACTTTCATTCTCTTGAATTGTTTTACACTGTCTTTTTATGTTTGATACTGTAGTATATGAAGGTATATTCAAAAATTTCAAGGAAACAGACACTATGGTAGCTACTATTATGTCGGATTGTCTTGTGGTGAAACACTATGTTGCCTAAATTGTTCTGTTCTGCCCTGTGTTGTTGTGTCCTCTTTTATCTTAGTTTAAAAAAAAAAAAATTAAAAAGCCTTTGCCACCTGCTCCTTGCACCTGTTAGTGGTTGGGCTCTACTAAGGGGAGCTATGTTAATGTACATGAGACCAGCCTCCTTGCATGCCCCCAAGCTGGACAAGATTGTGTCAGCCTTCTATGCCATCCTCCTGCCCATGATGAACATGCTCATCTACAGCCTGAGGAACAGGGAGGTCTCCATGGAGCTTAGGGAACCGCTGTGGGGAGGAAAGATCCTATGATTTTGTAGTAATCCCTTGAAAGTCCATTCTAGACATCAAGGAGACTGGATTCCCCTGTTTTACCCCAAGCTTGCTTTCCTTATTTCTGCTCTTGTTTTTTCAAACTTAGGAGTTAACACTACACACACACACACACACACAAAATACATGCAATACACATTACCCTCTAGCTGAGAGGAGCTGACAGTTGGTGGGCTGTGCCCACCTCTACCAATGTCAGTTGTTTCCTCAGTCCTCAGCCTTGAGTGCTGGTTGATTCTGAGATGCTGCATTTCCAGCCAGGAATACATCTGAAAGCCGTGTCTCATATGTGAATAAGGGTCCCAGTTGGTACAGTCTTTGAACACGTGTGTCTCTCTGTTCATGGATCAATCAGTTTTTATGATGTTCAAAATTTGTATGGGATATTTTTACCTTAATCCTTCTCTACTTAATTCCTAGACATTTATAAGTGGGGAATCAGTGTGGGTACTTCTTTCAATTAAGATTCTGTATGAAATGGCTCCTATCAAGTTCTCTCTTTCACCTTTATGGTAAGTGTAGATTTTTAATGAGGTTGGATAAAACATCTCTTCCATTTGGCACCACAATCACCCTTGTTATCATGTTTATTTTTATTTATCTTTCATTCTTACAGTAGAGAATCTGCCTGAGAAATTAGAGAGCTATCAGTACGTAGAATTGATAATCTTGTTTTCTAAATAAAGATTTGAATAAAATTATTTGTTATTAATTAACTTTTAAAATCCTCCCTCTCCCTCTCTCTGCCCTGCTCTTTTAGGTGCTAGAGATGAAAGCCACTCCCATGGGGCTGTACCTTGAAGCTACCCTCTCTGCCCTTTAACTTTTTATTTTGAAATAGGATCCAGCTAACCTTGAACTTGAATTCCTCTTGCCTCAGCCTTCTGAAATTACAGGAATGTGCCACACCGCCTGGTTAAAGATGATTCTTCAGTATTTCTGGTTTCTAAATCTGTCCAGGTCTTATTGTTCTGGAAGGGGGATATGCTTTGATAAAACATTTATTTTTCTAGTGTTATCACATGATTATAATCTGAATATCTAAAGCCTCTGTTCCTCCAGGAATGAAAATAGTCATTACCCCTTTGCAGCAATTGCCTTGATTTTTCTATCTTGCAATCCAACCTTTAATTTAATAGTATTTTGTGTTTTAATTTCATCTTCTTACTAAATCTAGATTTTATGACTAAATGACATGACCATTGGTTACAATGGATTGCATTCCTCAGGCAACTACAAAATATTTTGTGGCTAGTAGAATAGTTTCACTACTTTTATTTTTAGTAAAATTCATGGATCAAAAATGCAATATTTAATGTTTACAATTCAGTGGTGTTAAATATATTCATGTCCTTGTGAGAACATTAACATGAATCTATTTATAGTTTTATTATTCTGAGAACTCACAGGTGTTAGCATTTATGTCCCATTCACTGCTCCCATTGTTCTTGGCAATTGCTGTATTTTGCCTAAGTTTAGGGTATTATGTCATATTAACAAAATGTAATAATGAAACTCACTTTGGAATATTAGTACATGCACAGAATGTTTTTATTACTTTTCCCCTAATACTCGTCTCCTTTTTCTTCCTCTGGTCTTCTTCCACACAGCAAATGCACTACTTTCTCTGTTGTTTGTCTCTCTCTCTCTCTCTCTCTCTCTCTCTCTCTCTCTCTCTCTCTCTCCCTCTCTCTCTCTCCTCTCTCTCTCTCTGTGTCTCTCTCTCTGTGTCTCTCTCTGTCTCTCTCTCTGTTTCTCTCTGTCTCTCTCTCTGTCTCTCTCTCTCTCTCACACACACACACACTTTCTATCACATAACTAATATAAGAAAAGATGGCACTTAGCATGATGGACCTCAATTCCCACCATTTTTTCCTATAGGGACATGAATCTGAAGGAACAGATAGCCAAAAATTTACTAGATTTGGAAAACCAGCAGCAGGATACTGAGAGAAAACTCCTTGTCTTCCTAAGAAGGGCACATCCAACCATCTTGCAAACTCCATTCTTAGGTTGCCTTGCAACTTTTGATCCACACAGTCCCATAGTACCAAGTTTGAAAGTATAAGCAACAACTATGAAGACAATAAGATTCATTGTGACGCCCATTCTGGTTGACTATTATCTTCTTTTGAAGTCCTCTAATGTCTCCAATGTTTTGGTTTTATTGGTCTTATTATTTACTGTTTTGTTCAATTTTATTATAACTGATGATATAGGCAATTCTTTTTAAGATAACAAGAGGCATTATGGTAACCATTGTTGATCATCTTGTATTTTGTTTTTACATTATGTATTATGTCCATCCTTTTGATTTGACTGACTCTGTCCTGGTATGTCATATTTGGTTTTACTTTCTTCAAAAAAAAAAAAAAAATAGTAAGAACTGTGGGAGTAATAAAACCCAAAATGTGTAATTGTCATTATACAAAAGAAAGGAAAAGAAAGTTCTCTAAAGATATAACTGCATATATATTTAAGTTATAAGATAGATAACCATATTACTGAGTTTTGTTGGATCATTGAACAAAACTTTTTGCAGTCTCACTGTTTGAAAGTCCCCTCTATATGCTTTAGTTTTGTAACTTCAACAACTATTTCTAAGATGACAATATGTAATTAGCTAGTGATTTCCAACTGTTTATTTTTTCTGAAATTCTGTATAACTTGTACACTTTTTCTGTTTTTTTTTTCTTTTTTCTCCTTAAATAAATTTTTTTTTAAAACTGTAATAATCTGCCTAGTCTGCAGTGTAACCATAGTTTTGAGTTTGGTTTTAGAGGATCATGTTTTGAAATAATCTTTTTCTATACATTGTTTTTTTTGTTGTACTATTCATACAGTTTTTTCAAAATAAATCATAAAGTATCAAAAAAAAAGAAAGTCTCACCACTAGATTAAGAGGAAGAAAGAATATCAGTGCTTGAACACAATACTACAGAAAAAAGGACTATAAGATTCTGCTACATTGTTTAAAAATAAACAAACATGAGACAATTTTAAGTTATTGGTAAGAAGCAGATGTGCTGCATAATGACATATGAAAGCTATTTATTGAAATGCTATCTGAAACTTTCTAAAATCTCAGAATTGAGGTATATATTCATTATGAAACTCAAAGGAAAGATAACCAGAGAAATTGCCCATTGAATATTCTACTGGAGAAACCAAGATTATTGCAGTCTCTCCGTTTGAATGTCTACTTTGTATTCTTTGATACTGTGATTTGAGCAACTATTTCCAAGATGATATTATGTAATCTATTAACAGGTGATTTCTTACTGTTATGTTTTTTTTTTGTAGTTCTGTATTATGTGTAACCTTACACTGCTTTGTTTTGTTTTGTGTTTTTCTCTTTTTCCTCTTAAATAAAAAAAAAAAGACCAAAAAAAAAAAAAAAAAAGAAAAAAGAAAATTTCAGGAAAGAAATGTAAATTGGAAAACAATAGTAAACTTAGCAGAAATAGCAAATTTCTTAGCAGAAGCTCTAAATGTCAAGAGAAAGAGGACTGCCATATTTTAATAATAATATAAAAGTCATTGACAATTTTGATTACTACTTCCTAGAAATGAGTGTTTCAGAATTAAAAGAGAAATAAAGACCTTCCATGACAAGCAAAATTGAAAGGAATTCATGACTACTCAAATATACATGAAGTACTAAAAGGAACACTATTCTCAAAGGGGATTATAAACACAAGCAAAAGGACATAGGAAAGAAGAAATATGATTAGAAGAATAAAAAACAAAAATACTCTTAAATTGTAAAAAGTGACAGGCATCTAGACATACTTTTCCACTATGACTGTATTCATAAAAACCCTTAAGTTTTGATTAAAAGACATAATGACAACTCGGATCAAAAAAGGAGTCAAATGTATATTTCCTACAAGAAACTCATCACAATCATGTATTCAGACATACTGAAAATGAAATGATGGAAAATAGTATTCTATGCAAATAAACTCTGAAAGCAAGTCAGATTACTCACATTCATATCAGATAAAACATAGTTCAAGCCAAATTTAATAAGAACATAAAAATACTATCTCTTTTTATGGAACCATCCAACCAAAATCTGTCATGATCATAAGAATATATTCAAAGGAATTTGATAATTTCAAATGTGTAAAACAAACACCAATACACATAAAGAAAAGATAATCTCCAATATAGCAGTTATGATTAAATTCAATACTCTGTTATCACTAATGCATGAATCATCTAGGCCAAAAAAAAAAAAAAAAGCAAGTTAACAAAACACAGGGTAATTAAACAACAGTATAACTCAGTTGTACTTAAGAGGTATCTTCAGAATTTTATTTTCAACAAGAAATACTCATGAAACCACCTCCAAATACTCTAAAATTGTGTTTTAGGATGTTGTTTAGGAACTACAAAGGGATAATAAAATTAATTGTGTTTCATATAGTAAAAGAATAGTAACATCAATATTAACAGAAGTTAAGATAAATAGAGTAATACTTTGGAGTTTCAACAGTACATGTTTGAATTAGCCATATATTTTTAAGGCATCAAAGGAAAGACAAAAAATGCATAAAGTCAAACAAAACTAGAAATAAAACTCCTTACCGGTTTTGGAAAATTTTGAGAGTGACAAGAAGGTACTTATTGATATGAGTACACAAGTCACAAAATCAGCATACTAAATAAGCAACCTAGTGGTACATTTCAAAGTAATAAAATCAGAAGAATTCAAACTGCAATCAAGTAGAAGACTAGAAATAATAAATGTCAGAGCTGAATTTAATATAATAAAAGTAAAATCAATACAAATGACTGATGAAACAATAAAAAAAGAATGTTCTTTGAAAAGTTAAAAAATTGATAAAAGGTTAAAGTAACAAAAAAGTAACAGTCCTTTTTATCCATATTAAAACTTAAAATACTCTTTTGTGATAGGAATTATGGTCATGAGACTATTTTTTGAAATAAATAATACAGAGAGTGAAATGTTGAAATGTCAGAAGTTCCAATAAAGCAATGTGTTTTTCCCATTGAGTTGACCCTTAAAAAACTTAAGAACATTATTTTAAACTTGGCAGAGCTCCTTCCCCAGCCTTGGCCCAGGGCCATCCTATGTGCTGTAGACATGGCCTCTGTGCCACAGGTTCCTGTAGACTTTCCCAAGCAAATACATACAAAGACAGCAAACCATCTGCATGACAAGATGGCCTGGATTTATGAAATCTCCAAGTGTTTCCAGTGGCATCACTGTTGAGTAGCACAGGGATAAGAGCTGAGCGAGTGGGCTGCCTGGAAAACATCAGGTAAGGATCAGCAGAAAAAATGGCTTTGGCCATGTGATGCTCATGAGATTATGGTCAGCCATCCAATCTAGTGAAAGGAGATAAGTGTATTTCAAAATGTATTTTTCAAAAGAGTCATTACATGAAGTTCATACTCCTGAGAAAGTACTTAAAATGATTATGTTAGATATAATTACAAACTTCAACTGATAAAATACTTGAGTAAGAAATTTATAAATTCAGAAATTTCATATGCAAAACTTAGAAGACAATTTTAATAATATGAGTTCAAATTATAGATGGATAGACAAAAGAATGATAGATTGTTTATCATTTTTCTCTAAAAATAGATGAAATAAATGTGACCCTTAACCACTTGTATTTTTAAAACATGCATGTACTTTGTACTAAAAAACAATCTCATAAATTCTGCAAAGGTTGTGCATGATTCCTGACATGTAAAGTGAATTCAAAATGAAACTGAAAATACACACAATGACTGATGTTACCCACAAATTAATTTCTTGGATTTATAATAATATTGACATAAACATTCAGTGCTCCTCTTCTTGAAATTATTGTTACTTTTAAAAAGATAAGCGAAATGTTTTGTAAAATATGTATTAAAATTATGTAATCTCAATTGATATTAGTCAATAAATAATGTTACTTTTTTTAAGGATTCAAGAAATTAACAGAGGACATCATATTTGAAGAATAAACACTGAATCCTCAGGAAGAGCGGTGGTGTCACATTTAGATCTAGAATCAAGACATGCTCATTGCATGGACCCACTCCCTGAGATGAAAGTAAACCTCATGCACTCTAAGCAAGAATGAATAAAAAATGAATGAAATATTAGGGAAATTTAGAAATGAGAATTCTGCTATATGTAACATGAACTAGATAACAGGAATTATATTTTTAGAAGTAGGAATATTTTCATGCAGATATAGAATGTATCCTATTAAATGTTGATTCCCTGGAATTTTCTCTTTTGCTCATATGGATTGCTGTCTAAATTGAAATCATGCCATATTAATCTAATTATATAAGGAAGTGAGTGTCATAATCTATACAAGAAGAGAGAATTTCCAAATCGACCTTAAAGGCAACGGCTGCAATTTAACAGCTCTCCTTTGAATATTAATTTACACATAAGTTGCTTGTATCCATGGGAAGGAGAGGATGTTTACAACACTGGGTTGAGGCAGATGACAATGGAATTTGGCCGCATTCCTGTGAAATGAAGAGAAGAATCCATCATTTAGGAGTCAAATTTCTCACTGACTGTAGGGGAAAATATGCTTTTTTATGTCACTCAGATATTTTTCTTTTCAAATGGTACAACGTCATGGAGCTAAAAGAATGTTTAACGTTTTTTATCTATCAAATTTACATGAATCTTTTCATTATAAAATAGTTTTCATCTAAATTGTATACAATAATATGTAAAAAACTTTTACACTAAATTTTTAAAAAGAGCTATCTTTTAAACTCACTGCATAGCATATTTCAATATGCTATGTTTCTTTTTTTTTCTTTTTTTATTTTTATTTTTTTTATTTAAGAGGAAAAAGAGAAAAACACAAAACAAAACAAAGCGGTGTAAGGGTACACGTAATACAGAACTCCAAAATAAATAAATAAATAAATAAAATAACAGTAAGAAATTAGCTGTTAATAGATTACATATTATCATCTTGAAAATAGTTGTTCAAATCACAGTATCAAAGAATACAAAGTGGACATTCAAACAGGGAGACTGCAAACAGCTGTGTTCAATGATCCAAAAACATTGATATAGTCAGCTATTTAACACCCCTAAACACACTTGCTGTTATATCCGTTAGAGCTCTTTTTTTTTCCCCTCTCTTTTTTACAACAAAATTTACACATTTTGGATTTTATTACTCCTTAGTTCTTATTACTTTTTTGGGGGGGAGAGAATACAATCAAATATGGCAAAACAAAGCTGTCAGTCAAAACCAAGGATAGACATAGCACATGGTGTAGAACAGAGTACAAGGTTATCAACAATGGTTATCAACATTGTCTCTTGTTTCCTTAAAAAGAATTGTCTATCTCATTAGATATTATAAAGTTGGACAAAACAGTAGAGAACAAGACCAATAAAACTTAAGCATTGTAAACATTACAGGACTTCCAAAGAATATATGCTATGTTTCAATTAAAGTAGTACTATCATTATGTGATTCAATAGTATGTTTTCTATGCTTATAGATAATTTGTTGAAAGTAATTTAGATATTCATAGGAATAGTGGTTCTTTCAATTACACATCCATTTCAAGCTATGGCTAAATATAATGCTTCACATAGTTAACAGGTGAATAGTTATTTTATGCATGATGCAGTCATTTAAATATTCATTTAAATGAAACTGACGACCATGTTAGACATTGTTGACAATTTTTGCCTATTAAATAAAAATGTACACAAATTAGGCAATAATGTTCATTAAAATACAGGGAAGAGAAGTATAAAGATGAAAATAATGTGATAGTAGCTATGCTGATTTTGGTAATAGTGTCGATGAAATTGTAAAATCACAGCTTTCAGTGAGGGGTCCCCAAGGTGCCATGAAAACACTCTGTTTGGGAGCCAGTCAGTTCCAGGGGCTCCAGGGAATGATGGTGTGGTTTTAGGTTTCTGTGGCTTCTCTATGATATGCGATTATTGAAATCGTCTTCACAAGGATACAGCTCTGATGGACCTTGCAGAAGATGCGAAAAAAGGAAGTGATCAGAGGGTATTTAAAAATTGGTGAGCGGGTTCTCAGGTTTTGTTTTGTTTTGTTTCTCTTCTGAGATTTACTTCCTTTCAAAAGTCTGTCTTCACAACTTTTTAAATGTGTTTCTAGCAAAGCAAAAGCAGATAATCTTTTGAAAATGCAAAATAGTTATGAAATAATCAGGCTTCCAGAAGAAAACTCATTTTTGGAGTAATAAAACTTTTAAAAATCTGGGTCAGTAACTTGGTATTTTTACTGAATTATAAACATACACTTACAGTGTAAGATCTCATCTTGATTGCAATTGGTTTTGGAAATAAATACAATATGTGAGTTTGAGTACAGATATATAAGTATATAGCATTTTCGTAAATTCATGAATTCTTATTACACATTTTGTACATGTATGTGTGCCAAGCTCAGATAAATGTGCAAGGCAGAAACTGAGGATCATTTTACAAAATAGTTTGTTCTGTATTAAAGAGCTGTAATAGTTGAATAAGGCAATATGAATAAAATAATAAATTAAAGTATCTTTTTATTTTTTATGAAACTTACCATTGCAAAGACACTTAGAAATAAACTAAACAAATGCCAGATGGAAAATTATACTCAGACCTCCACTGACTTCATCCTCCTGAGCCTGTTCCCCCCATCAAGGTCTGGCTTTGTCCTCTTCATTGTCATCGTCCCCATCTTCCTAATGGCCCTGGCTGGCAACTTGGCCATGGTTCTGCTCATCCTCCTGGATGCCCACCTCCACACTCTCATGTACACCCTGCTCAGTCAGCTCTTCCTAGTGGACCTCATGTAATCTGCACCACTGTCCCCAAAATGGCTTCTGACTTTCTATCTGGAAACAAGTACATCTCCCTCATTGGGTGTGGGTTTCAGAGCTTTTTTATTTCCTGACTTTAGCAGGTACAGAAGGAATCCTCTTGATGAGTATGGCCTATGACTGTTATGTAGCTTTTTGTTTTCCTCTGCACTACCGAATCCTCATGAACAGAAAAATGAACACTTTGATGATCCTGTGATCCTGGGCACTAGGTGGTATCAATGCCTGTGCTTACGCAGGATACATCCCCTGTTCCTTACTGCAGGTCCATGGCCTTCAATCATTTCTTCTGTGATGGCCCAGCCATGCTGATTCTGGTCTGCATGAACACCAGGGCTGATGAATATACCATGTTCCTGGGTGTCATCCTCTTTCTCCTGTTGCCCTTCACTGTCATCATGTTTTCCTGTGGGAAAGTTCTCCTTGCTGACTATCACGTGCACTCTCGGGAAAGCAGGAAGAAGGCCTATTCCACCTGCAGCATCCACCTCATCGTGGGGACTTTCTACTGTGCACCGTCTATCTACACCCAAAGCCCCTCAGATCCCAGCAGAGAACAAGGCCCTGACTATCTTCTACACCATTTTACACCAATGTTCAATCCTGTGAGCTACAGCCAGAGGAAGAAGGAGGTGATGGGGGCCCTGGAACAAGTGACTCGGGGAATCTGCTCTGTGAAAATATAGGCAAAATTTCTGTTTCAGTATATTTGGCAAGGAATCTAATTGAAAAATATTTAATACTCAGGCCTTAAAATGTATTTATTCTGAAATACTTCAAATTCCTGTGGTGTGACATAGTATGTACATGTTCTGTTCCCTAATATTTAATTATTGCTTCTTTCTCATCAAACAATGTGCATGTTTTCCTCCATGACTACTGAAAGCTCCTTGCAACTAAAAACCACCATCTCTGGAGCAACACCACTTTAAAGATGAACTTTTGGCATGGGAACACAGATCTAAGTGTCATCTTAGGCTGAAGAAAAATAAAGAAATAATCCATTTCCCTGGTTTTGCTAAGACTAAACTCTGTGGAGGACAAAGTGCTAGGGTGGGACACTATCAAGCACAGTAAGCACAGTGAATAGTGAAAGGCAGAAACTGTAATTCTGCTAAGCGGTGATCACTAAGCTCAACAAAAGTGGCAGAATTTTAAGAAAGAAAATATATGTCTTTTTAGATTGTTTGATAGTTATAAAAACATGTTTTATTTATTGAGCATCTCAGAATGGTGATGACTATGCTCAATATATACAAATATTTTCTTGCATTATATTTCATTGTAGACATAGCCTTTTTATCTACTAACATGTATATTTTATATGAATTCCTGCAAAGTAAATGCTTTGAGTAATGTATCTGTATGTAACCTGCATGAGGAAGACGGGCGAAGTGTTGGTGTTTAAGACCCTTAAGTTTGTGATTCTCCAACTTTGGTAAATATCAGAAATCCTGCAAATCCTAGTTTATTATACTTTGAGGATCTATACCTTGTGAATTTTTATAGTATTCTAAACTAGATTTCAAAGGTTTGATAGGCTATAAACCAATCTCAATTTTGAAAGGTTGAATTATTTTTGTTGTATGGTCTTGTTTTTTTTCTCTTGTTTTCATTCCTTACCTGTTTCATGTTTTTGAATAATTTTTATAGATATATTTCATGTCTCTTCTCTAAACTGTGCACAGTAATAATACAGTAATAATACAACTTGCTTTGTAATTTTTCTAGAATAATTAAATGACATAGTACTGAACAATTTGGGTGGCTGTCTGATCCCCTACAAATGCTCCTCCTTCAATGTTCAGTATCAGTGTTGCCTTTTGCAGAGCTGTGCTCCTACCTTTTCAGTTTGACACCATGGAAGCGTCCAGAGTCTTGCTGCAGGCTCAGTGTACATCCCACAGGGGAGGGGTGATGAAATGAGGTTGGCACTGAGTGGAGTTGGCATTTTGCAGGGAGATTAGGGAGATTTGATCCTCTGCCAGGGGGAAAACAGAAGGTACTGTAAAAAGCAAATAATGAAAAATGTGTGTGTCTATAGCATGTTAAGAGCTTTAAAGCAAGAGTTGATTTGTTAATTTTTACTGTATCATCTACCAATGATAACTTAGCTGCATTGAATAAAATTTAATATTCTGTCACTTCTTCCTATGACAAAAGACTACAAGTCACAAGTAAGCATCCAAAATAACCCCAAAATGACACTTCTGTGACTTACCAGTCTGTGCATCAAGGGGAGCATTAGAGATCTTATGGTTAGCAAATTCAGTAATTCCAACTGACATGTTGTAAACATTTGGCATAACTGCTCCTGTAAAGTATCTCTCAAATTTGTGAATTTATAAAACTTGGTAACCAAATAATATCTTAGTAAAATTTCAGATTGATGGGGATATCAGAGGTGTATCTGGCAGGCTAGAATCTTCTCCTTGAAAGAACTCATTTCAGTAAACTGTGACCTTCAGTAGAATTGCTAACTGAATAACTTGGGAGAGGTCAATTGAAAAAGTGTATGAAGAGTTTGTTGTCCTGTAATGTATGTATGTTAAACACAGCCCCCCAATAATTTTCCTTGGAAATTTGGTAAACAATAGAGAAGTTGTCCTTATACTCATTATGATGTAATTCATGGAACATGCATAAGTAATATCCAAGTTTCACTAGTCCTTAGGTTTTTAATTTAACAATTGAGATTTCTAAAAATTACCTAGTAACACTGATAGACTCTTGTCTTGTAAAATTAAAAGAATCCCTACTTAGGCTAATTCTGGTTAACTGGTAAATGAAGAATTATTTTGGTTGATTGGTTGATTTTCTCTAAACTAGAATTGTACTATGTCCAAATTAGTGAAGTCAAATGAAGTGACCAAGATTTGGTCCCTTTGGATCTGTGCATTGGGGATCAAATTAGAGAAAAAGGAAGGATATCTAAGGCTTGATGACATAAGATTGAGCATATAAAATACACCAACTTCTTTTGATTTGCATCAATGAGGGAATGTAGTGTGAAAAGTCTTACTCACTTTTCCCTTGAACCATATGACAGTGAAAGATGCTTTAATTAAGACATCTGTGTGCGGTAATCCCCAGGGAGGGTAAGGTTGCCTTTTGGTTTCATCGCTAGGAGAGTTCTGACAGACAGGGTCAGGGAGGAGCAGGTACCCCAGCTGGTACTTGAGAAGTTCCTTCTAGTGACCCATAGGTAAAACGTGCTTCTCCAGGCGGCAGAGATGAATTTTGGTGCAAGGTGAGCTGACACAAGGCACAATCTTCTTGCACAGCTTGGCCAAATACAGGGGTGCAGTTCTGTGCTGTACAATTGTAAAGAACTTCAAGAGACTGTGAGCAAGGCACAGAGATCTTACAAATCTCCTCCCTCTCTCAAAGCACTTACTGGAGAATTTCATACCAGGTGAGTCCAGATGCTGTTACTGACCTGAGGGCTTTGGGCCACTTTAGTTAACAGTGTTTCTTGGAGACACAGTTTTCTCCTTGTAAGGGAGTCCTTTCTGCTGCACAGAGAATAAAGAATCTCACAACAAATTGAAAAACTAAACATAAATTTAGAATGTACCAGGAATTACAGGAAACTTTTAGAAGGCTGCAGTGTGTGCTCTGCAGGTTTTTCTCTTTGGTTAAGATGGTGGGTTTCTATGAGACCTGGTAATATCTAATCTGTCAATGTGGAATGGACAAAGACAACTGACCTTACTGAAGGTCCAATCTGTGCTGTCCTTTGAATTGAAATCAGTGAAGCTTGAACAATTTCATATTGATCATGGATCATTATCATAGTACTTTTTAAAGGTGTCTATGGATTAATAGTAACTTAGACAAACTACATTCCATACCCTGCACTTGCTACACTTATGTGATCAGATTCTTCCAGGTGAGGGTTATTTATAAAATCTGTAAGTTTCAACAATGTGTTCTAAGAAAGTCAAAAGAGACATTAATCTTAATTGGATTTTAGTCACAGAAGCAATATTCTCAAATTATAATATAAGCAAGACAGTTATGCTTTGTGTATTCCTGGTGCATTAAACAACGTCCCACACATAAAGAAGAAATGTGCTGGGCATCGATGGAATCAGACCCTCAGCTGTCACTCCAGCATCCCAGACACTGAATGCCTCCAGCCCAAATTCAGAGGATCTTGCAGTCAGTGATTTATTACCTACATTGTCAGACAGAGTGACCATTCCCAAATAGAAAATGAAAGAGCTATAGTGACTGCTATCAATCCAGTTTTATGAAAACTTAGATTCTAGCTTGTGTGGTATAAACTGTCAGTGCAAACAGTCATCTTCAAGATGAGGGTCCCATGCAGTTCGTTAACTTAAAAGTCTCTGTGTTTATGTTTATATTGCAAATGCACTTCTTGAAAAAAACAGCTGAAATATTTTACCATGGGAATTTAAATTTTTATCCAAGAAGAAAACTTAGAAATTATCCCAAGTGTCTCTTAAATCCTACAATTTTAAGCAATTACACTAAGGTTGGATTTCTGGAACCTAGATGGCCAGACTTGTTAGGTTGGACTATCACACTAAGTTTTTCTGAGCCTCACATTTGTTTGTCTCATCCGTAGATTTGTTATGAACTCAGCATGCAGTGCTTACTGTACAAGGGAGAACAGAGAGAATTATTCACAGGATGCTGTACTATGCCTCATGGGAAGCCAGCTGTGCTGCGGCTCCCAGGTCTTGGACTTTAGGGGTTCCAGGGTGCACAGTCTTTTTTTTTTTAAAGCCAGTGCAAACTCCAGCGGCTCTTATTTTCTGGGGAGGGCTCTGCTCCATGCACCACTCCTCTCAGCTCTCCCACACCCACAGCAGCCCATGTGAGATCCAGAGTCACAACTAGGACCATGGCTTCTCACCCTGCCAAGAGCAAATTCCAAGGCTTCACTTCCCTCCACACAGAGCACCTCTGCCCTTTGTAAACTCACACTCCTTATTCCCGCTGTCCTAGTGCACAGAAAAGGCTTCTCCTTGGCTGCCCTCTTCCTTTCTCCCCCAGCAGTGTCTCTTGGCCCCTTTACACTCAGTTTCTGTCTGGTACTAATGACCACGTGACATCACGCTGTGCGTTTCTGAATTTGGATTTCACTGTATCTTCCTTGTATCTTCTGAATTACCCACTAAGTTTTATCAACCCACCACATACACGTGTGCATTTTAGTCATGCAGTGCATCAATATCTAGTAGCACTGCAAAGAAACAGAAGCAGTGAGTATAATTAGAAGGAATGTGCCTGTCGTCACGTGGGCCTGCGTTTTACCTTTTCCCTCAGGTCATGAGATTTACCCCTAAAGTGCTGTAAGAAGCAGAAGAGGCTGGTGATCCCCCCTAGCGTTCACGTCCACTGGTACTGTGTGCACATCAGCTCTCTGACCACGTGCTTTTCAGTAGTGCCACTTTTTCTACTAACCAGCAATAAAAATGCATTCCAATTTCCTACAGCCACTCTCTTTCATGTGTGTTCATGACTAACAGAGATCCATGAAGTAACAGCTGGCCTCAGTTACTCCAGGTGTGCCACTGGGACAAAGTGTCCTTGCCGTCCTTTCCTGTTGAATAACCGTGAATGCCCAGCTCTTCCCTAAAGTGATGTCTTGGGCAAGATGTGGCATCAGTATTTCCTCTGGTAACCAGAGCCATGTCCATCCTGCATGAAATCTCAGATTGAGGTGAGGTCAGGGAAGAAGCCAAACACAGGTGGATATAGTTTATGCATGCTGGGAGAGAGAGAAAGAATCCACAGCTTTGCATTGGTGGAAAGAGGAAAAGAGAAACCACCAGAAGTTAAGTGACAGACAAAAACTCCCAAGGAAAACCGAGGCATTAACAGAAATATTATCCAGGAAGATAAAGGTATTTATTTCTTCTTTGTATTACTTCACTCCAAACTATTAATTATATTTTTTCTACTTCATTAAATATAAATTGCAGAATTATCAGTGAACACTGTGACTGTTCGCCCTCCCCTTTGGAGCTGAAAGGCTTTGCTATGCTTACCATGTGCATCCTGCCCCCACCGCAAGAAGACCCAGTGATCAGCAGGGCAGACACTGTGCTCTCTCCCATTTCCACAGGTGGAGACCCGGGAAAAATAGAGAATCAGGCACAATTTTTGGAGATCAGGACATAGAATTGAATGCATTCATTCAACAATTACTAGAAATACTAGAAATTTGAAGCCAACACACAGGCTCAAATCTGTCCACAGCCCTACTTATAACTCAGAAAATTATTCTAGCCATAAGGATTATTATTCTTAACACTTTAATAAGAATATTTCAAAGGTAAAATATCCAGAATTTATATGGTGGAGGGATGTTAGTAAATGAAGTTATGGAAAGAACAGTAAACACATGTTGTGGAAGGCTAAAATTCCTATAGACAGTGGAGAGATAGGAAAAATGTCTGTTTTATTTTAATCTCCATATCCATGTTCTATTTACACCATCATCATAGTTATGATTTTGGAAATAGTTATGTTTTGGACTGTGAAAAAAATAAAAAATACGAAATCTATCATCCTCATCAGCTGCAAATTTTTTACATAGAAAAAGGAAAAATGTGCATGAAAATCTATTCAAATAAATTTGAGGCTTTAGGGTTTTAAAATGAAAACCTCCCCAAGAATGCCAACCTATTGAAACAATATGCTAAAAGTAGGACAAATCCTATAGGATGTAGAAAATTGTAAAGTTCGAGAACAGAGAACTTGGTGGTCAATATATTTTAGGAAAAGCAAAAATATCTTTAAAGAACAGGATAGGCAAAAAATTGAGAAAAGGATCAAGATGTATCAAGTTCTGCTAGTGTAGGTGGGGCAGAAGCACAAGGAATTTTAAAAAGTAAAGGAGAGCAGGATAGCATATACTTTGGAGTTTCTGGGCACAAGAATCCATGTCACACACTTGTGCTGCTCTTGAAATTATCCATGCTAGATTGAAGCAATCAGGGATCCCTGTCTTGCTCAGTGCCTGTGGCTTAGCAGTGATCCTGGGTACCAGGTTAGCCAGCAGCTACCCAGGAAGGAAGGGATGCCTCAGGACTCTTCCTGATGTTTCCTATGCATGGTGCTAGACTTTTTCAATTTTCTTACTGACATGATTATCAGAAACAGAGAGCAAACCTTTAGTTCTGATATTAAGGTTAAATTCACAAATGGTGCACTGTTGGAAGAAAAGCAATTTATTCTACTCAAGCATTAATAAAATCTACTTTTGTTTATTGTCTTCTCATATTACATGTCATATTTATGCTTAGTTGTTGTGCTTTTTATTTTATCTTTCCAGGAATTTATAGCAAAGTATTTTCATGGATAAATGGAACCAAACTTCAGATGATTTTATTTTGTTGGGGCTGTTTCCCCCAAATCAAGCTGGTCGAATTGCCTTGGTGGTGATCATCTTCATATTCTGCCTGGCTTCCATGGGTAATACGGCCATGATTCACCTCATCCGTGTGGACGTCCGGCTACACACGCCCATGTACCTTCTCCTCAGCCAGCTCTCCCTCATGGACCTGATGGATGTAACTACTACTGTCCCCAACATGGCCTTAAACTTCTTCTCTGGCCAGAAACACATCTCCTTGTTGGGGTGTGGGGTACAGAGTTTCTTCTTCCTGACCATGGCAGGATCTGAAGGGTTACTCCTGGCTTCCATGGCTTATGACAGATTCGTAGCCATCTGCCACCCACTGCATTACCCTGTCCGCATGAACAGATGGATGTGTGCGAAGATGGTCATAGGATCCTGGATGCTGGGCTCCATCAACTCCCTGGCGCACACAGTCTATGCCCTTCATCTCCCCTATTGCAGGTCCAGGGCCATCAATCATTTCTTCTGTGACGTCCCTGCCATGCTGCCCCTGGCCTGCGTGGACACCTGGGTCTATGAGTACATGGTTTTTGTGAGCACCAGCTTGTTCCTCCTCCTCCCTTTCCTTGGCATCACCGCTTCATATGGACGGGTCCTCTTTGCAGTCTTCCACATGCGCTCCAAAGAGGGAAGGAAAAAAGCCTTCACCACCTGCTCCACACACCTGACAGTGGTGACCTTGTACTATGCTCCCTTTGTCTACACTTACCTTCGGCCCAGGAGTCTCCGCTCCCCAACAGAAGACAAGATCCTGGCTGTTTTCTACACCATTCTCACTCCAATGCTGAATCCTTTCATCTACAGTCTGCGCAACAGGGAAGTCCTGGGAGCCATGGAAAGAGTGTTTGTCGTGTTCTCTTTCAAGAAGAAATGAGCCTCAAATCTCTGTTCTGTCTCTGTGATCTTCTCTTCCGTGGCTTAGCTGAACACTATGGAACAGTGTGGCCTAATAAAATGTGATAGGATGCACCTATGAAACTTGAAAACTTTAGCAACACTTCAAAATTTATCATTAACCTAAATAAGTTAATTACTATATGATATGATCATGGTTATGCATATAGTTGTCTTGAAACATAGGAAAAACAAATTTTACATTAGTATACATGCATTACTACTTGCAGTGTATATGATTATATCTTCATTACTGTTGATGTAGGATTTATATTGATATTGGCACAGTGATTTTAACATTGTGGTGTAAAGTTATCACTGTGCTTCTATACTTTGTTTTTATTCTCATACTTCAAAACCTTGTGTATAATTTTAAAGTTAGAAAACATTGTAACTTACTCTGTGCATATGTTCTAAAGATTCAATATAATTTTCATCAAAATGCCAAATTTTTGTTCACAGACTAGAAAAAAATTATTGAAACTCACATAGGAACACAGATTATGTTGAAGAGCCAAGCATTTCATTACCCTATGGAACCTGTGTAATAAAACAACCTGATGTTTGCATAACAGTAGATGCTTAGATCAATAGACTAGAAGTGAGGACAGGATAAACCATATGTCCAGACATCAGATTATCAACAAAGAAGCTTAAGCTGAAATTACATAAAGCAATCTTTATCAAATGGTACTGGTAAAGCCAGACGTGCATCTGCACAAAATGGTAATGAATTGAATTACTTTAACCTGGAAAAAAATCAAGACAAAACAGATTAAAATTATCAGTTTCTGACCCAACACTTTGAAACAAATACAGGGAAAAGTTTTAAAGTATTTGTATAAGCAATAATTTCTTGAAAAGGACTTTAATAGCTCACAAAATAGTAGAAAGAACTGAACAATGTGAATGCATCATGTTAGACAGCTTCAGCATGGCAAAGGAAATAAGCCAGAGAGTGAAGGGTCACCTTACGGTGGAGAGTTCTGTCTTCCATTCATCTGACCAAGGGTGAAAAGGGTTCTAAAAGAACTCAAAAAGCCTGAAAGAAAAGAATGAGTAATCCAGTTAAAAATGGAAAAATAAGCGAATCAGACACTTCAGAAAGAAGATATGCATCATCTTTAGTTTTCAGAGAAGGGAAATTAATATTATTATAATATTAATATTCACACTCTGTTTAGAATGGCTGTTATCAAGTATATTAGACACTTTCTCATTGCTAGGAAAAAATAACTTACAATCACAACTTACAGGAGGAGATATTTATTTTGCCTTGTGATTTTAAAATTTCAGGCCCTGTATTGGGCTGGAACCAAGACAAAGATGGTGCCTTGGATGAAACCTGCACAGTGCATGACAGCCAGGAACCACAGGTAGCAGAGTGGAACTGGGGATGAGAATGTACAGCTCCAGGTCTCATCCCCACCAACCACTCCTCTAAACAGGCCCCACCATCCAACACCGCAGTTAGTTATCACATCATTGATTGATCAACATGGTGACAAGGGGCTCCCCCATCACCCACTCATGCTCCATTAGCCCTACTCGGAACTCAGAATGTCTTTGGGAGGCTTTTGGGAATCCATAGCATTCCACATACACACAGCTCCCCAAAGTCCATGCCCATGTCATTAGAAAAAAAGCACACCAGTTAACTCTAAGTTTGGCCAAATTACAACCTCTCCCTCACTGCTGAAGAGTACATTCCAGATTCTCCTCTGACACACAAAGCAACCTCCAAAGGCTACATTGGTGGGGCTTGGTTATTTTCTTAGATGCTTTTGTTCTTATTTTTAGTATTTCTATATTTTTCTAAAGCAGTCTTGCACTCTTTACAGTCACACCAATCTGTTTATAAACTATGCAATTTTGACTCCAAATTTGCCAGTAATTTTCAATTCAAGTATCAAAATTGTTAAATCTGTTATGTTTTATTATTACTATTATTATTATTATCATTAATGCTATTATTGCTAAGTATTAAATCCAAGACCTTCACATTCAACTGCATCTCTAGCCTTTTTTACTTACTTAGTTTTATTTTTAAAACCGTGTATTGCTCACTTTCTTAGCCTGTGCTGGAATGTGCAACCCTCCTTCCACAGCTTCCTGTGGGCAGAACGATAGGTTGATGGGCAGATAACCTTGGCTTGCTTTTCAGTCCTGATTATTAATGCAAATTTGACTGAAAGTACCCAATAGTATCCACTCAGTAGCCTGAACATTAGGCTGCCTTGAAATTTTCTCTGTGAATCATTCACTCTTCCACCTTTATTTTCAGCTCACACAAAGTACTGGGACATGGAGACAATGTAGCCAAGATTTTGCCAAAAATGTAACATGTTTTGCTTCTATTCCGGTAACCACTAGAGTCCTCATTCACAGCCTGAATACCATGATCCTAACCTTAATCTACGCATTCTTACTAGAATGTTAGTCCCATGGGCTCCCACCAACATCTCCCATCAATCTCTATTTAAAGCTTTCTTAGCCCCATAACTAACATCTCTAATCCTTTTAAAACATTTTGCAAAAGCCAGTTCCAGTGATTTCTCAGTAACATGAAGGTAAAGGATTAGGGTGAGCAAGGGAAAGAGAGTAATAGGATGGATATGTGATCAGAGAACATGGTTTGCTTGTGTGTAACAATCATAATAAATTTCATTCTTTCAGTAGATACATGTAATTGTTACAATGAAAATGCAGGGAAAAGTAAAACTACCTCTATTTCATTATAAATTATTCATTTCTGAAACTAATGCTATAAAACTTATTTGTCAAGAGTAGAACTTCATCATGTTTCTATTATATGCATTGTTACTATTTATTTTGTATACTCAGATCAAAGAATATTTTCACCTCTCTTCCTCTATAAAATACAACAATTGTCATTGCTTAGATTAAAAAAAAAAATAGTTTCCCCCAAGTCTCATATTCAGAGGTGAGGCTTTTGGGGGCATCAACAGATTAATCCACTCATGTGTTCGTGGATGAACGTGCTCTTAAGAGGTGGGACCGCGCTGGGAGGCGACTTACTGGGCAGTGAGGTGGAAGGGTGTGTCCACCCCCAGCTTCTCCCTTCTCTCCTCCGGACTTCTGGTTACATTGTTAGAGCAGCTCTTTTCTGCCATGCCTTTGAAATGTGTCTTTCTGCCGTGGATCCCGTCAACCTAGCACCAATTTCACTGAAGCTATGAGCGAAATGAACTTCTCCCCCTTTAAGATTTGAGTGTTAATTTTGTTTCTCAGTGATGAAAAAGTAACTCATAAAATAATGCAGAAGTAAGTATGAGAAATAACTTCATGACCAACATCTCTGATTATCCAGTGATTATTGGGATAAACATTGATTGATTCTAATATTCACTCAACACCAGTGCTGCAACAGACAATACCCAGAACTTTCTTGTACATTCTCCTCTTTGGCTCCTACAGCAACTGTTAGATTGGCTCAGCTTTAAAAATTAGACCACAAAGTAACATTTTCACTAATTTACCATGGCAGATTCTTACTCATTGCTGAATTTAATGAGTTAGACACTTCTTTTTAAGACTACTCATTTTATGACAAAATCTCAACTCTTCAGCACCATAGAACTATTGATTAGAATACCATTTTCATGGGTTAACTGAATACCCTTTCACAAATAGTCAAAGTCATTTTGTCAAAATAGAGTTAAATTTAGTCTCATTTGCCAATAAATTTCTCCAGAAACTGACCAGGGAGAAGAGAGAAAACTTTCTAATATCAGGTTTTCCTTTATTTAGCTGAGTACTCAGAAGTATTTCCCAAACTCTTTAATGCTTAGGTCCACTACAAAATGTGAGGTTTTCAATAAACATCATGTATCATCTCTTTGGTCCTTTGATCTCTTTTACCAGTATTCGAGAACATTCCTTCTTGGTCTAATTCTGGAAATCTACTGAATTTGGCATGGCTGATTGTGTTGGGTATATGGTGGCTCCAAACTCTGACCCGGCTTATCTCCAAATTATCGAAGACCAATGAGATGAGGTTTGGTCCTCAGGTGGACTTTAGGGATCAATTAGAAGAAAAATTGGGATATCAAATGGTTGATGAGATAACCTTCAGCATATAAAATACAGAGCCTGAGGGAACCAACTGTGACATGTCTTACTCTGCTTTTGCTTGAACAAGAAAATAGTGAAGAATGAAATTTTAATTGATCAGGGTGCAGCCAGCTGTGCCAGAAAAGAGGGCAAGTGAAGCTGTTTTCCAATTTGGGCTTAGAGTCATCAGAGGCTCAGTGAGGATTGGTGAGGAACTGTCACACCTTGTACTTGGTGGCATTTTCAGTGCTTTGGCAGATAAGGGAAGCATTTTGATGTAGGGAACAGTTTTCACTTGATGGGGTATCTGTTGACAAGGGACATAGTCCAGCCACACTGCCCGGCAGCACCACTCCATAGGGCAATGTTTACAGCACAGAAGGGACAGTCAGCAGAAAATGGTGCCACGACAGAATGATTTCTCCTCTCAAAGCACAAACTTGGAGAGTTCTCACCAGGTGAGTCTAAATGATGTTAGTGAACAGGAGAGATTTATGTTAGGTGTAGCTAAGGGAGACATTTTGGAGAGGCAGTTTTACCACAATAGCAACCTTTTCTGCTCACACTGTACAGCCTTCCAAAACAAACTGGACACTCTCAGTAATTTAACATGTAAAGAGAGATCTCTTGAGCCTCCTGGAACACTGCAGTGTGCTCCTCCTGTCTGTACACAAGACACCAGATTTCTCAGGGTCTAGAGCTTCCTATTTAAGTTACAAAATAGACAAAGGAATTCCATGTACTGAGGACATCCTATAAGTAGAAAACTGCCCAGCTAATCCCTGTCTGCAGTTCTCCTATTAAGTTGTGGGGACACAAATAGCTGAAACTCAGACAAAATTTCCATATGTTCATTGCTTTGGATCTCCAGTATGCAACAACGTGTATGTGTCTACAATATCCTGTTGCCAATGGAATTAAAGTTTTCAGTATAAAAAGAAACAGTTGGCATAATTGCCATAAACCATCTGTATACTCATAGCTTAAATGTAAATATTAGAAAAATGTTCTTAAATACAAACAGTAGAAAATCTAAAGAACAGTGAAAACAACTCTCATATGAAATACATAAGTATTCCTTGTGTTCAGTGATTATTATTGAAAATGCAGCATTTTCAGTTTTTTCCCCAGAGAACTTTCTTCCTCCACATTTATACCTGAGTGAAACACAGAATAAAGGAATTTCTTCCCCCACCAACTCTCTGGTGTTCTCTAAGAATAGAGGAGAACATAAATTTAAGACTAATTTTTTCACCATCTGACCACAGCTTGTGAATTTGGGCTGTCATAGAAGGTTATTTCTAGGGTGGATATTTGGTTTCTTTACTCAGTACAGGTTCTGGGTGCTGTCAGCTCTCTGAACTAACTGTTCAGGTTTAGTATCGCTCCTTTTGTGTAATGTTTATCAGAATGTTTATGACACGGCAATTGCACTCAGCTGGGGGTTGACACACAGACACATCACATTGTGATACTGCTTATCTCCTCTCTTACTCTAATGCCTCCACCCTCTTCCCTTGGAATCTCTTCCTGTCTCTACAGAGGATAAGTCCTCTCTTTTGACAGGACTCATGAATGTCAAGTTATGTGAAGCAGCAGTTGATTTACATTACTGGAAGTGTCTATTTGTAAACTGTTAGCTGCTGCTTTTAGATATGGGAACATGGATAATCCAAGATGCTTCCCAAATCAATGTCCTGACAATGTGATATGAGCATTTCTTTAAGAGTGAAGCAGATATACATGGAAAGTGTTCAATTTTCTTCTGAGACTGAGAAGTTGAATCAAGTATATTACACTTAATATGATATTCTCCAGTTTTATCCATTTTTATGCTAAAATAACTTTCATTTTTTATGGTCAAATAATATTTCACTGTTTTGTATTTTTTCATCTGTTGGCTGCACACCTATGCTGTGTATAGAATTCAGCTATTGGGAACCATGCTAGTACAGATGTGTTACACATGCACAACTACAGTGTGATGGTTTCAGTTATTCAGAAACATACCCAGGAATGTACAACTGTATCAAACATCCCCTATATTTCTGAGATTTTTGAGGAATTTCCACATTGATTTCTATAGTAATTATACTAATTGATATTCCTTCCAGTGACATGGAAGATTTTTTATCTACAAATTCTTCCAAGCATTCCTGGTTTTTGTATCCTTAATGTTAGCCATGTGGCTGAGGTGAGATAGAATCTCAGTGTAGTTGGATTTTGCTGTTTCTTAATTGTTACAGAAGTTGAATAATGTTCGTGTACTTACTGTCCACATGCGTTCTTTCTTCTGAGAATTGTCTGTTCAACTGTTTTATGCATATATGGACTGGGTTATTTGTTTTGGAAAACTAATTTTATGGTGTTTTTCATACAGTCTAGACATTAGCCATGTGTAAGAAGGTAGCCGCAAAGATCCCTTCACTTTCCATTATTGTCTTTGTGAAAAGACAGCACATAAACTGCTGCCTTGGTGTGCAAAGTCCTTCTCTTTACATGCATTTTATTTGTTGACAGTCAATAGTATTGTTTCTGACAATGAAGTGGTATTCAGGAAGTCTTCCAAGGAGCCAATAGTTTCAAGTATTTTCTCTGTGTAATTTGCAGCAATTTTAAAGCTTCTTGTTTTGTATTTAGTCATGTCATCATTCTTTTGATTTTAATGCAGGTGAGAAACGGGAATATGGATTCAATCTTCTACATGTAAATCTGTAGTTTTCCTGGGACAATTTGTTAAAGAAGCTATGTTTTCTCTAACAAATGTCTCTTGCCTCATCCTAAAAAATGCTACCATTGCACGAGTTGTTTTGCATTTGCTCCTCAGTTGCACTGGCCTAGTGGGTGCTTAGGTGGAAGTGCTGTGTTGTTTTTGCTGCTACAGCCTTGCAGTGCACTTTGGAATCTGGTGTTGTGATGCCTCTAGCATTGAATTTTTGATCAAAAATCCTTTAGCCATTCTGGGTATTTTCTAGTTCCATATGAATTTTGAGATTCTGTTCTATCTCTGTCCATAATACTATTAATACTTTAATACGTTTCATAGAATTTGTAGATCATTTTTGGAAAAATGGCCATCTTAACAATATTGGTCTTGGTATGCTGATCCATGGAAATGGGAAGTCTTTCCACTTGCTGTCATCTTCTGTAAAGCTTTTTTCAGTATCAAAATGGTAGAGGTCCTTCACTCACTTGGTTAAGTGGAATTCTATGTACCTCACTTTTCTGAAGAGAACATGGGTGAAACTGCTTTCCTGATTTCCTCCTTGGTAGGTTTACTGTACATGAACAAGAATGTGGTAAATGTTTGGATGTTGACTGTGTGTCCTGTCACTCTGACAAACTGATTTGCTGCTTTTAAAAAATTACTACGAATTTTATGATGGAGCATTTTATTCTTCTGTGTAGAAGTTCCACTTATCTGATGAAGACTAGCTTGACTTCTTTTCTCTTTACACTGCCTTCTTCATTTCTGTGGCCTGATAGGTCTCACTAAAAGCTCAGTCACCGTATTTGCTATGATGAGTGTGTGTTGACCAGACATTAGGAGAGCAATTTTGAATGTATTAACTAGTGTCGATTGTTTTTAACATTTTTGTTGGGTCTTTAAAAAAAGCTAAAAAAGAAATGCTTTAGTCATCTTAATTTTGCTAATCAAGTAGATAGATTTTTATGCTTAAAAGCACATAGATACATATGAATACTCAGGTGATTTTCAGAGACTATTTTAATATGTATACTTATTTCACATGAGAATTAATGTGTTGAAATGTGTATTATTAAAGAAAATAAATGGAATCCATTCAATAGAAACTTAAAGTTCTTTTTGTTCTTCTGTAATATTTAATCGATACTTCATACTTGATTTTTACATTTTGTTCAAGGAAGTTAAAGCAGTAGTTTTTCATGGGGAATTGGAATGAAACTTCAGATCATTTCATTTTGCTGAGATTGTTTCCAAAAAGCTTCATGTTTCTTATGATCTGTATGTCGCTGCTCTCCTTGGCTGGTAACTCAGTGATGATTCACCTCATATTTTTGGATCCCCATCTTCACACGCCCATGTACCTTCTCCTCCCTCATGGATCTGATGAATGTCACTACTACTGTAGCCAACACAGCCTTCAACTTCTTCTCTGAGTTTCTTCTTCCTGGCCATGGCAGGATCTGAAAGGTTACTCCTGGCTTCCATGGCTTATGACAGATTTGTGGTCATCTGCCACCCACTGCATTACCCTGTCCTCATGAATAGATGGATGTGCACAAAGATGGCCATAGGATCTTGGACACTGGGCTCAATCAGTTCCCTGGCACAGTCTCTGCCCTTCATCTCCCCTACTGCAGGTTCAGGGCCATCAATCACTTCTGCTGAGGTATCCCCACCATGCTTCCCCTAGCCTTCATGAACACCTGGGTCTATGAATACATGGTTTTTGTGAGCACCAGCCTGTTCCTCCTCCTCCCTTTCCTCAGCATCGCTGCTTCCTATGGATGTGTCCTCTTTGCTGTCTTCCACATGCGCTCCAAAGAGGGAAGGAAAAAGACCTTCACCACTTGCTCCACACACTGACTGTGGTGACCTTGTACCATGCTCCCTTTATTTACACTTATTTTTGGCCCAGGAGTTTCCACTCCCCAGCCGAAGACAAGATCCTGGCTGTCTTCTACACCATCCTCACTCCCATGCTGAATCCCTTTATCTATAGCTTGTGCAACAAGGAAGTCCTGGGTGCCATGGAAAGAGCATTTGGTGTGTTGTCTTCCAAGAAGAAATGATCCCTAAGTTCCTGCTCTGCCTCCTCCATCTTCTTATTACTTGCTTGCCTGAACACTGTAAAAACAGTGTGGCTTGATAGAGATGTGATAGGATACACTTGTGAAACTTGAAAACTTTAGTGGCACATTAAAACACAGTGTTAATTTAAATAGTATCTTAGTTACTCTATAATACCATAGTAATTATTTTTATTCAAAATAATATAGGGGTAGGGGATACAGCTCAGCACAGCACCTGTTTGACAGGTGCAAGATCCTGAGTTTGATTTCTGATACACTTCCCTAAAAAGGGAAAAAAATTTATTGTAAGCAGTACAATATTTGAAAAAATCTCATTAATTTTAAATTGACTATATTTATAATTAAATGTTATATATCATGTATTTGTTCACATATCATTCTTGATGTGACTTTATACTAATATTGGCATTAAATTTATATAAAATTAATATTATACTCATGTATAATATTTATTTTTACCCTATTTCATTATTCTTATGTTGATTTCATATTAGGTATATTACACTTTTTTTACACATACCGAGTAGGCAAATTAATATTAAACTAGTATCTTTTTTTTAACCATAAATAAAACTCAAGGCCTTGAATTTCCAGGCAGGCACTGTGCAGCTGAGTTAAATCCCTTGCCTGGGACAGTGTCTGCTATATTGCAAAGCGAAGAATTGGAGAAAAACATTGCTCATGTCATGGAGGTGAGGAAATGGAGAAAGCATGGATAAAACCAGATCATAAGGGAGGTGAGAGAGCTGATGATGGGAACATAAGATCATAACTGTCCTCAGTTCAAAGGGACCACTGACAGTGTCCTGCATGAACAATGACATCCAGACAACCAGCATTTGCCAAGCGTAACTGCAGCTGGAATACAGAGCTTCCCTGGAGAAGTAAAAGCAGACACTGGAACAGTGTCAGAGCAAAACAGCTGAAGGCCCATATGTATCTCCCAAGTAGATACCTCCTGATGCACTAGCACACACCCAGTAGTGCTCTCACTAACCTGCTAGGCCTTTCTTAGTCCACTGCAGTTCACATGTCTGGATGAATGGTCAGAGTCCACTTCTCGTCAGCTTCTCACCAAATGCATCTCCTTAAAGTATAATTAACATTAAAATAGAGACATAGCAAGCTCACAATTACACATAACTACCCTGTATATAACCAAAATACAATCATTTCTTCCCCAAAGTTTCAAAAATTTCACCGTTTTTCAAAAGTTGAAGCTCAAGTCTTTTCTAAGATTCAAAGTAAACCTTAGCTGCAAACATTGCTGTGAAAATGTAAAAAAAAAAAAAAAAAAAAAAACTTAACTCCAATCTATAATGGCACAGACTAAACAGACCTGTTCCCTAGAAGGGGAACAGGGAATAGGACAGAATCAGACCAAACAGTACCCAAATCCCGCAGGACAATCATTATACCATGGAGGTGTATGCCCAGCATAGGGTCAAGCTGTGGTAAGACAGGAGATGCAGAGGTCGTGTGCAGCCTCACCCCTCAGACACTGCTAACTGTAGCCGAGTTCATATCAGGAAAACCAGCCTGACCATCTCCTTCAGGAAAACCTACAGTGTACCATCTTCCCTAAAGGTTCTGCTTCCTGACTGTTGACAGTGATCTTCAGGTAGGATCCACACCAGATCTATGCTGATTCAATTCAGCTGCTGTCATAAGTGACCATTGCAATTTGATATAGCATAATCCACCCCAGGTGGACTTGATAACCAGGGACTTTTGTTTAAAGCACAGTCTCCAGTGGCAGATGGGTGAAAAGTTAACTCCTCTTGATCTATTCAGATTTACATTAATAAAACAATTATATATATATATATATATATATATATATATATGTGTGTGTGTGTGTGTGTGTGTGTATAATTGATACACAGACATTTCACATTGTTTTCATTTTCACACCAAAAACAAATAATCAAACGTGCTCAAAATTCAAGGTTCAAATCAGAATAGTTTTACTAAATCATGTGATTCAAAACATGTATCTAAAAACTACATTAAAATCACAGTAAGAGAGCTATTACAATCAAAGTTCTTGCTTCCCAATAACATTTAGAAACAGGGCATGCCAACACTACACACTAAGAAACGCCCAAGGGATTTTCTGCATTTAGGTACATTTTTTTCATCCAGTGAAAGGCCTCAGGTCATTTTTTTCACTGTCCAGCTCCTTCTCCACAATCGGTTTTTCCTCTGTTTCATTCACAGAATCTATAGTTCTACTGGATGCTTCCCTCTGACCAAATGGTTCAAATCACCATCCTTGCTCTTCACTCTTAATTTTGAGCATAGATCCAGCCAAAAGCTCCTAGCAGTAACCATGCCACTGTTTCAAAAGTAGATTGCGCTCAAATTTTTCTGTGACAATATCTCTAAACACACAGACATGAACACCGAGATCCTAAGAAAGTACAACATACACCATACAACATACAGCCCTGCTCTGTAGAAGCTGCCTGAGGCCCTTCCTAGCTGGCAACATTTCCAGCAGTGTTCTGATCCTCTAGGCTCCAACCAGGGTCCCTCACTTTGTTCACAGGATGTGGAGGCTGCCCCCTTGGTAAGTCTCTCAATATTTTTCCAGGCTAATTCTAAAGGCTCTTCAGTCACATGGCCAGTCAACATCATGGAAATGACCTCACTCTCAATACCAATTTTGCTATTGTCAACTTCACAAGGAAATATGTTTAATATTGGACATATAATTTACAGGATTATTTTGTAATGTTCACCCAAAATGTCAAATGCAGAAAAGTATAATAGATCTGTCCACACATGAGAGGTTCAGGAAATCCGGCTGAGACACTGAATTCCATGGGAATAGCCCTGGACCTCATGGTAATCTTCTCCAAAAGACCAACTGAGGTCTAGAGCCAGGACAATGTGTCATGCAAATCTATACCAAGGATCCACACAGGGAAGGCCCTAGTACCAGTGGTGTTAAGCAGAAAGTCCAAACCAGCAGGATGAAAGATCTGCTGACTGTCAGATCTGCACTGAAACCAGGAAGCAGCACTCACGGTAAGAACCAGAGCTCCCTGAAAGAGAACTGCAGATTTTGTAGCAGAAAAATCAGTTTAACACACTTTTCCAGAAGAATCAAGAACATAAGAGCATAGAATTATCCAGCATGCAACTCCATCTGGACAATTTACTTTTTATTTAAAATATAATTCTTATTGAAAACAGACTACCAGAAAATAGACACACTCAAAATTGGTTGAAAATAGACCACAAAATATTCACATTTACAAGACTACTTTTCCACACATGAGCATTTTTTCACTTTCCAAATGTTAGTTATTGTAGGTATAAAATAACTTTTTACTGATTGCACATTATACAGTGGGCATGCACTTGAGTCCAGGGGACTGGAGCAGAAATTTGTCTACTTTTTTACAGAGTAGATTCTCTGAGTCATTCTCCCCAAAGCCCCCATCACCTCTTTGTTCTTCAGACTGTAAATCACAGGGTTGGGCATTGAGGTGAGGAAGATGTAGAAAACAGCCAGGACCTTGTCCACTGTTGGAGATTGGAGGAACTTTGGGTGGAGATAAATATAGGCAGATGGTGCATAGTAGAAAGTCTCCACTGTGAGGTGGGTGCTACAGGTGGAATAGACCTTCTTCCTGCCCTCCTGGGATTGCATATCATAGACAGTGATAAGGACCCAACCATAGGAACACACAATACCCAAGAAAGGAAACACAAGAAAGGATCGTGCTAACAAATACTGTGTACTCATAGACCCTGGTGTCCCTGCAAGGCAGCAGCATGGCAGGGACATGGCAGAAGAAATGGTTGATGGCCCTGGACCTGCAATAAGGGATATGCAGGGTGTATACTGTGTGAGCACAGGAGTTGACAGCACCCATTGCCTAAGAACCAAGGATCAATACCACACACTGTTCTGTTCACAACTATAGGGTAGTGCAGAGAAAAGCAGATAGCCACATAACGGTCATAGGCCATAGATAACAGGATCAGTCCCTCTGAACCTGCTAAAGTCACAAAGAACAAACTCTGGATCTCACACCCAATTTAAGAGATGGACTTGTTTCCAAATAGAAAACCAGAAACCATCTTGCAGACAAAGGTGCAAATGTACATGAGGTCCATGAGGGAGAGGGGACTGAGCAGGGCATATATGGAAGTGTGGAGGTGGGTGTTCAGGAGGATGAGCAAGACCATGACCAGGTTCCCAGCCAGCACCATTAGGAATATGGTGACAATGAGCATAAAAAGACAGGCCAGCCCTTGATGAGGGGAACAGAGCCAAGAGGATGAAGTCAGTGGAGGTCTGAGTATAATTTTCCTTGCTTTTTCCTGTGGATTGTCCTGAAGACAGATACAGAGTGCACATGTGCAGATCACCATTAGCCAAATTTTTAAATGTCTTAAGTTAATTAGCATCTGAATTATGTATAAAATGACTTTACCAGTTTTTAAAAAGATGAATTTTATTTTCCCCAATAAGATTATGTTTTATCAAACATCTATTTGTTTCTCAAGACATTTTTAGAAACATCAAAAATTTCAGAATACGAGTCTATGATCTCAAGACTATGAGACTAGCTTGCTTTCCCTGTGAACTTATAAATCATCAAATTCTGATGTTAAATTATTCATATCACAAATGCAGTATGGATCATGCCATGAAAACATTTTCCTGTTCTCATGTTGTGACTTTTGCTTTCACATTTATTTCTTCGGACTTACTAGTAACATTTCAGCAAACTGTCCCTCATTTGAAGAAAGCATATTTCTTTTTCAGAGGTCCTTATTCAACAATCTTCATGTGAAATTTCCTACAATCAAATGTCATTATGTTCACTCACTTAGAAATCTGGAATTGAGTCTTCCTGTCACTTAACTCTTTGATAATTCACTGTGACACCTATTCTTAAGTTTAAGTATTGAGCATCAGCTGTTCTCTTGCAACAACTCCCTCAGTATCTGAACATTAACAGTGCTCTGATGGATTGCAGAAAAAGCATCAAATTGTGTAGCAGCCACTTCAAAAGATATCCAGGGTCAGTAACCACACAGGAAATGTAGAAGTGTGTCATAGTGAGATACCAGTGCACATTCAGTAGGAAAACGTTACCAAAGAAACAAATAACATGGGATATTATATTTTTAAAAGGATGTGGAACATTTAGAAATCTGTAATTTTTTATCATTATTTCAAATGATACTGACAATGTACAGGATCATGTAGCTTTAATTCAGAGATTAAACGAGATGTGAATATGAAGTATTGATTCCATCTTTGGCTGTGAAACCCTAGGTGGTATTGTAAGCCATCAAATGATAGCTTTATGCTCTTTTTAATATAATCATAATTTACAAGGATTATAAAGCAAGAATGCACTTATTACAAATCCAGAGTGCTATCCACAAGCAATGCAGTGTGTGTGCCCAGTGGGCTAGTGTTCCTGTTTTTAAAGGGAAGACATATTGACATATGCTGCACCATGGATAAGCACTAAAGACATTACACTGGGTGAGAAAAGCTCATCCTAGGAGGACAAAATTTGCATGAACTCCCTTACCTGAAATAGAATGCAATCATGAGTGTTTTGGGCTGAATACATGGAGAGAAGATGAGATGTGACTTAGTACAGAATTTTAGTTCATATGATGGAACATTCCAGACTTAGAGCTAACATCTGTGCTATGGTATAGGTTACTCAATACTACCCACCATCCACTTATAAATAGTAAAATCCTGAAATATCCATACAGTAGTTTACTGTAATATAAAAGCCACAAAACTACATTGACTAAAATTATTTCAAATTTGGATTTCCAAATATATTTTAAGTTAGTTAAAAAGCAGTATATCAAGCAATGTTGGGGCATCTTATATTCCTTTATTACTGGGCCCTGCTGTCATTTGCAAATAAAGTTTAAAAGAAGTTTTTTTTTCCAAAGAGACAATAGAATCACGTCAAAGCAGATTAGATTATTCTGATTAATTCATAAAATTATTTTTACTGCTAATAAGTAGATAATACGACTGGAAAATGAACAAATGCCAGAATGGATGTGATGTGCAGAGTGTATCTCATGAGTGTCAATTCAGCATCTACATGATTATCCATATCTCAATGTGTTACTATTAAAATATAGCAGTGTCATGATGTATACAGTATCATGTTGTGTATATGAAAGTCCAGCACTGTACCGGACAGAGGAGCAACTTCAGTCACCAAATTATTTGTTTCACTAATAAAAAATCCTTTTCTTATGCAAAAATAATTTTTCTATATTTGTGTATTTACTATTTTATTCCTTTAGTGAAATTACTACAAGGGAACTAACTAAAACACGTTTTTTAAACATTGCTGCTTACTTTGATTTTCTTAAATCCCCATCAAATAGTGGAACCTGGACCTCAGCAGTGCCAACATAATATTCTGCAATGACAGATAGAACAGTGTTCATGCACACATATAGAAAAACATATAAACTTTTCATATAAATGGGATTTAATGCAAACCTGTAATTGCAATGTGCAGGTATTCATGCACAGAGCAGTTATATTTATAGAAATATATGCAAACACGTTCAATTTTTTTTAAAAATAGCGTGTCTGTTATCTTTCAAATATTTTTGTTAGTAATCCTAAAATAAGTGAGGCTCACATTTTAATCACTCCAAGTACAAAGAAAATGAAAAGAAGACAAAATACTAAAACACAAGTAAAAGTGTCTTGTAAGACTATAAGACAAGTGATCAATAATTTTAAAGCACATTAAAATTTCTTTAAACAAATGATATTATTTTAGTGATAAAATTTGGCATTTGGTGTTTACTAAATCACCTTATTTTACTGCTTTCACTTGAATTATCATCAAATATAATGTGCTCATAGAAAAATGACTTTTAAAAGTGTAAATGAGCATTTGTTTATTATTATCAATGACAAAATGTCCTAATAGCAAAATCTGATTGCAGAGAAATATTATTGTGATCTCCACTGTAAGTCAGGTGCATATTAAGCATCATTAATAAAGCTTTCCAAGTTCTGCGCACAAAAAAGCAAATTCTGCATTGTCATTGACACGTCTTTGATCTTTTTTTTTTATCTTCTATTTAGAATTTAAAATAAGATACTAAAAATTTCTCTTTTGTGATTCTCATAGTAATGAAATACATGGATTTTTGCAGAGTAATATCCTTATCATAGCAGGGAGACCGGAAGTACACACACTTGAATCATTGGTGCCAAAGAACAAAGTGAAAACAGCTGGGAACCAAGGAGCAGCACCCCCTAGAATGGGCACTATGCGGTTTTCACTGTGGCACAGACCCACACTGCTCCCTTTTGACTAGAGGAGTCCCAGAAACAGATCTTTACAGAGTAATGCTACATTCTCTGCACTTTTTCTGATTGTTTATAGAGGTAGAACATGACCCTGATTTCTCAGAAACAGGTTTCCTCAATTTCTCAATGCAGGTCGTTTTATGTGAAACCAGATTCAACTTTACAAACCTCTATGTGAAATAAATTGTCAAATATATGAAAACTAATCCAATAAAGTATGAATTTTTCACTTTCAGGAATCATGCACCCTGTTTTACAGAACTCTGAATCATTTTACTCTTTATATGACACCTGAAATATCCACTGCTCCTGAACTCCACTAAGTGACACATCCAGCCTCAGGATGGAGTCAGTTTTATGACAAGAGCCTTGATGTTACTGATTCTGGAGACCCAGCCAGAGTTCCGGACATAAAGCTTATCTTACCTAAGCCTGCCTGTCTCCTCCTAGACAGTCTGCATTTTCCTTAGGTAACTGGAATTCACCAATTATAAAATGGCTCTTGTAGAAGCTCAGAAGACAGAGTGTAATCCAGGGAGGATTGTTCTCACAGTGTGAACATTAAGACTATGTGATTACCTTCTCTATAGTGCTTCCTGATGTGTATACCAAAGACAGAATGAAGAGAGCACAGCGTTCTTTATCATTTTACTAATTAGTAACAACTGGTCTTGTTTAGCATTTGCAGCCTTTTGATTTCAATTGTTTGTCATGCGATAAAGAACCAGTGTTTAGGGCATGAACAAGACTGCAGAAACCAGTCATTATTGTTGTGTGTTTTTAGACTTCCTAAAGTTTTTTTCTTTAAGTTTTATAGCTCCAGGAAATTCAACAATGATGAATCAGAATTTAGTAAACACGTGAGGAAATACAGGCAGAGACATTTTCTTTGATACACAGAAATTGATTGTATTACAGTGTTCTAAATTACCTAAGCACAGGACAGAAATTTTCTTCAATAAAATAAATAAATACAATAAATTGCAGTATCACTTTACCATCATCGTTTGAAAAATCTCAATGCTGTTGTCAGCTGTTGCACTGGCCAGCTTTCAGCTCACTTGGAAATATTCCTGGTGCACTCATCATAAAGAAGAGAGGTTTAATTTGTCTCATGCTTGCATGGGCTGGGCAGCTGGCTTCAAGACAGAATCTCACACCTGGATGTTGAGGATAAACAAATCAGCACAGTCTGTGGTACACAAAGCTGAGTGTGTGCAACAGAGCGTTACCAAGACACCTAAGCTCCAGAGTCAGATACTAGTGTCCACCTACAAGCCTGCCTCCCTGTTGAACCCAATTTCAGATATGAAATCGGTATGCTAGTCCACTCTCCCTCCATCACCCCAATGACCTGATCAACTCTTCTGATCTCTTAATCCAATCATGATTGCCATTAGCCCAGTCACAGGTTAGTACCATCACTCATCTCAGTAAACTTTTTGAGCACTGTCCTGGCAAATGTGCATTCTCACTTCTTCCTGCACTTGGCTTTGCAGAGACCTCCAAGCAGAATGAGCTACACCATGATCCTCTTTTTCTGTAGCTATGGACTGAGGCTAGGGATGGGCTGTGGAGCTGGGGAATGTCCACTGAGACCAGGACAGGAGAGGGCTAGTCACAGAGGACACAGCCTAGCCTGAGGCCAAAGGGAGGGCAGAGTCCTAAAGGTCTCTGACATTTCTCCTGGCCACTGGGGCTGATGCCATGGCGAAGAGCAGACAGGCTCCCTCAGAGCATCCCATGCTGTCCTGCCTCTGAGATGTCAGGGCATGTTTGTGTCCATGGTGTAATTCAGTGCATGCATGGTTATGATTTTCCTTCTTATATTATTTATTTTTCATATTATTGGTGCAGAATTAAAGTACATAACAATGTGATGTGTTTGATAAAAACAAAAACTCTTAGAGCATCACACAAATGATATTGTAAAGTTTCCAATTATTTCATTTCTTTTCAAAATGCACATAAAAGACTAATGTTTTTGGCAATAAAATCCATAATACAATGATATTAGTATAAGTATGATAGGGAATTATACACAGAATACTCACAAATCAAGTATTTTTTGCATATTTTACCTTAAGTGTTCAATTAACTCTCAGATTTCCTTGAAGTGAATAAAATTTTCATCCTCTTGAGTAAATGACATTGTTCTGACCATAGAAACGGATGTTAAAATTAAATTTCTTGCCAAATTTTTTTCTGAATTCTAAAGGCAAAAGTTTTTCAATAACCTTACATATGAGAAGCTAAAAACGTATTTCATTTTTCACACTGTGTATTACTCCATGCTTGTGGTGCATAGGTATCACCTTCCCTGTGGAAAGCTGACTCGTACAGGTGATGCACCTTAGTCCTATTGACGCTTCCTTCTTCCTCCCTTCCTGAGCCTTGTAGTGCTTTGGTTTCCTTGTCAGTCACACAAGATCTTTTTGCATGTTTCCTTTTATTCATATTTTATTTTCTCTTAGTTTATTTTGTAATTTGATTTCCAACAGAACCCATGTAATGTTTAAGATTGTATGTCTGATTTATTTTGTTCAATATTATGATCTCAAAGGGTATTCATTTTCCTCTAAATGACTGAATTTATCCACTTTTATGGAAGAAGAGTAGTACTCCATTTTTTATAAATTCTCTATTTTCTTTATCCATTCATCTGTTGAGTAAAAGTAATCCTTCTCTGAGATATGTAAAATTGTAACATAACTTAAAATCTGGGAAATTCATTTTTCTTGCTTTAATGTTTTCTCAGTATTCCTTTGGTTAATTTGGAAGTTTTGGGGCTCCATACCTACTTAGGATTACTGTTTCCCGTTCTGTCAAAATCGATAAATAAATTACAGTTGCATTAAAGCTGTATGAATACTTTCAAAACAAACATTCTGGCAACATTGGTTCTGAATATCCAGGAATAGAAGATATATTCCCATTTTCTGATGTTCTCTTTGATCTTCTTTTTTCAGACTTCCATGGTGTTCATTATAGAGTTCTTTCATTTCCTCCACTAGATTAATTCCTAAGTGATCAATTTTTTTTAATATCAGTTACCATTTTCTTTATTTTCCTAACGTTTCATTAATTGTGTAGGACCAGTGATAATTTTTGTGTAAGTTTCATTTCCTGTTTCTTGCTAAAATTACAATGTTTAGAAGTGTTTTTGCCGAAATTTGGGGTCTTTTATTAAAGTTGAGGTCATCTGAAAATAAAATGGTTTGATCTCCTCTTTCGCGTAGCTGTCATTCATATATCTATATAGATATATAAAGTATATATACATGTGTGTGTATATAGTGTACATATATTCCAACTAATCTAATTAATTTCTTTCACTAATTTACATAATGACTAATAGTCTTTTCAAGTTTCATATGAATTTCACCTTCTTCTTATTCACTGAGATTGGGTGCAGGATTGTCTCTTCATTCCCTAGAGGAACCAGGTCTTTGGTTCACTGATTCACTGGCCACACATCATATTCTTAGAGTTTGCAAAAGTTTCTCCACACACACACGCAAGCATGCGCACACACACACCCACACACAATCATGCTGTTGTTTAACAGAACTGACTGAAATTGTGAATATTTATTGAACAGGAGTAGCAACTGTAGACATTCGGGTCCTCTTTCTGATTCTGAGCTAAACATTTCAGCTTTTTTCAATTTGATACATTGTGTGTAATAGAATTGGTATTAATGCTTTTATCAGATTGAGATGAGATTTCTCTATTCCCATTTTTGAGGGTTTATCATCTGGACACCTGTTGGAATTTATGAACAGCTATTGCAGTTTCTCAAAGGCTTTGTGTGTGTCCACTGAGATGCTCATGGGATTTTTGTCCTTGTGTTTTTGGGGGGCTTACATTTACTGATTTGCAAATGCTGAAGCATCCTTCATCAGTGGGATGAAGCCTATTCAGTCATATGTGCTTTTTAAAACTAATTAGCATTCCATTTGTCAGTGAGTTGTTGAGGGTCTTTGCATTTATGTTCAGTAGTGAGGTTCATCTATAGTTTTCCTTTTCCATTGGTCTTTGTCCATCTGTGGAGACCAGGTAATGCTGGTGTCCAGGAATGTGTTTGCCAATACTTCTGTCTTTGCCATTTCATTAAACAGATTGAAGAGCATTTGCACGAGATCCCCCCTAAAGTTCTCTTGTAATAAGTGCAAATCCATCACTTCTTGGAGATGACTTAGTACATAGGTTTTTTTGTTTGTTTGTTTGTTTGTTTTTATTACTGCCTCAATACATCTGCTGTCATGGGGTTATTCAGAGACACTATGTCTTCTTGATTGAATTTTTGCAAGTGATTAATTTTCTCTGGATTATCTAGCTTTTTGGAATAGAGTCAAATTACATAAATACTAATAACCTCAGTGATCATCTTCATTTCACATTAATCATATTTATGGAAATTGGGTACAGATTTATCTATTAATTGGTTTGAACAGAAACTTCCTTGATTCATTGATTCTTTCATCGTGCTTTATATTCTTAAAGTTTGACAAATTTTCTGTTTTCCATTTCATTTCTCCATCATAATAAAATATTTCCACACATCAATAAAATCAACAAGTTTATTGTTTGATTGGATGGAGGCAAAAACAATGAAACACTATGATCTATGATACATAATTGTAATTATAAACTTTTTTTGTCTTTTTTGAGACCGGGTCTCGCTATGCAGTTCGGGCTGGCCTTGAGCTCACTTTGTAGCCCAGGCTGGTCTCGAATTCACAACGATCCTCCCACATCAGCCTCATGAGTCCTGGGATTATAGGCGTGAGCCACCATGCCTGGATCATAATTACAAATACTAAATCTTTACTTGTTTTTTTCATCTCCCAAGTTTTAGTGGCAAGGCACAAACCAAACCCCACCTCAGGTCCTTTACACTTGAGAAGACAAATGACAATAAATATGCAGAAACTCAAAGCAGCCATGTATACAACACATCTCTCAGGAAAGTTTTTGAATTTAGAGATAAAATTTAGTTAAAGAAGTCTCAGCATTAAACATTTTTTTCTAGTAAAGATCCACTTGTGATCACACTGAGACAAAAATTACCTACACTTCTATAGCAGAACTTCCCACACAGACTTCTCAGAGCCCCCATCACCTCCTTGTTCTGTTCCTCAGGCTGTAGATCATGAAGTTGAGCACTGGTGTGAGGATGCTGTAGAAGACAGCCAGAAACTTGTCCTGTGCTGGAGAATGGAGGGACCTTGGGTAGAGATAAGTGTAAGCAAAAGATATGTTGTAGAAAGTCACCATAGTTAGATGGGAGCTGTGGGAGGAATAGGCCTTCTTTCTCCCTTCCAGTGAGCACATGCAGGACACAACAAGGAGAGCATTCCCACAGGAAATCATGATGATAGTGAAAGGGATCAGGAGAAAAATGATGATGCTGAGGACACAGTGTACTCGTTGACGCTGACATCTTGACAAGCCAGGGTCAACATGGCTGGGGCATCTCAGAAGAAATGGTTGATGGCCCTCAACCTACAATAAAGGATTTGCAGGGCATATACTATGTTAGCACAGGAGTTGACAGTGCCAAGGGCTCAAGATCCCAGGATCATCAGCACACACACTCTTGTGTTCATGCAGATGGGGTAGTGCAAAGGAAAGCTAATAGCCACATAGCAGTCATAGGCCTTAGCCATGAGAATGAATTCTTCTGAACTTGCTAAAGCCACAAAGAAGACAGCCTGGACACCACAACCAATGAAGGAGAGGGACTTGTTTCCAGAAAGAAAACTGGAATCAATCTTGGGGACAGTGGTGCAGATGTACATGAGGTCAATGACAGATAGCTGACCAAGCAGGACGTACATGGGAGTGTGGAGATGGGCGTCCAAGAGGATGAGCAGAACCATGGCCAGGTTGCCAACCAGGCCCATTAGGAAGATAGGGATAATGAGAATGAAGAGGACATGGCCAACCATTGACGGTGATAACAGGCCCAGGAGGATGAAGTCAGTGGAGGTCTGAGTATAATTTTCCATGGTGCATTCCTGTGGATTGTCCTAAAGACAGACACAGAGTGCATACGTGCAAATCACCATTAGAAAATTTTTAAATGCCTTAAAGTTAATTAGCACATGAATCATGTAGAAAATAGTATTGCTGGTTATTAAAAAGATAAATTTTCTGTTCCTACCAATAATTGATGTTTTATAAAACATCTGTTAATTACCCAAAACGTTTTTAGAAATATGAAAGTTTGCAGAACAATAGTGCTTCCATTATAACCTGAAAACTGGAAGCTTAGATTACTTCCCTTTTTGAAATTATAAATCACCAATTCCTGACATTATATCATTCTATATATGTGCATCAAAAATCAATGAACATGTGTGGTGTAGATGCATGTCATGAATAAGATTTTCTTATTCTCATGGTATGACTTTTGCTCTCATATTTACTTCTTTAGACTTACTAGTAATATTTCAGCAAAATATTGCACATTTAAAGAAAGTGTATTTCTTTTTAGAGGGATTTTTCCAACAATCTCTATGTGAAACATCCTTACAGCAGTGTGTCATTATGATGTTCTTTTGCTTAGGAATCTGCAAAGAAATTTCATTGCTACATACCTCCTTGACAAAATCATGGGGCTCTACTCTTGAATTTACGTTCCGATTGTCAGCCATTCTCTTTTTGACAATTCACTCAATATCAGATCATGAACAATTCACTGGGAAATTGCACAGTAGACATCACAATGTGTAGCAGCCATTTTGAAAGATGCTGGTGGCCAATAATCAAACGGGGAATGCAAAGTTAAATCTCAGTGAGATATGCTCGCACAATCAACCGGAAAATTATATCAAAGAAACAAAGCAAAGGGAAATTGTATTTTTGAGAAGGATGTGGAATTGTTGGAAGTCTTCATGATTCTTTTTGGCATCATTTCAAATGTGACTTCGAAAATGTAGAAGAAAGTGGCAGTGGCACAGATTAAACCAGATGTGGATATGAAGCATCTTTGTCTGTGAAGCCTTGGGAGGTACAGCAAACACTCACTCAAATGGGTGTTTCTATGCCCTTTTCATAGCTTCATAATTCACAGCAGCCACAAAGCAGAAACATCTTAATTCTTCATCCATGGTTGCAGCCACAAAACAAGCGGTTTGTATGCCCAATACAATAGTTTCTCAATTTTAAAGAAAACAAATATTGGCACGTGCTACCACTTGGAAAATCTCTGAGGATATTACACTACGTGAAAAAAGTACATCAAAAAGAACAAATATTGTATGAATTCACTTTTGTGAAGTGGAGAGAGTGGAACAATGGGTGTTATGGGATGAGCGCACAGAGACAAGACGAGATGTGACTTAATGAGTAGAATTTTAGTTCATACAATGGAGTCAGTACCTGTGCCACAGACTAGATTAGTCTTAGTCTTCCCATAGTGCATGCAGAAATGCTGAACTGCTGAACTTTCCCTTACGTATATTTACACAATACAAATTCCACAAAATTACATTTGTTTCCAAATTTGGATTTACAAACATATTTTAAGGTACTTAAAGCAGTATCTCAAGCCATGTTGGGGCATCTTATATTCCATTATTGTTTGACTCTGTTCTAATTTCTAAATAAAAGATTAATAGAAGAAATTATTATAAAATATTAGAATGCATCTAAAAGCTGAGTATTAAAGTTATCCTAATTAATTCATATAATTACTTTATGCTAATAAGTAAACAATATGATGAATGAAGTATGAACAAATGTCAGAACAGGTGTGATGTGCAAAGTGTACCTCATGAGTGTCAATTCAGCATCTACATGATTATACATATCTCAGTGTGTTACCATTAAAATATAGCACAGTATCATGTTGAGTATGTGAAATCCCAGCACTGTTCCTGACAAAGAAGCAATTTAACAGTCATCAACTTATTAGTTTGACTGACAAAAAGAAAACTTTTCTTATGTGAAAACAACTTTTTCTATATTCATGTATTTGCTATTTTATTCTTTTAGTGAAATCACTAAAAGTAAATGAACTAAAGCATAATTTAAACATTTCCACTTTCTTTTATTTTCTTATATCCCTGTCAAATAAGGAAACATGGACCGAGCAGTGCCCCCATTCACTCTGAAGGTAAAAGTGGGCAGGGAAATTCTGCAGGTGAAGTCTGCACTGCACCTTAAGAAGCAGCAGACCTTGGATCAGTACTCCGTTCTACCCTAGAGAAGAGGCAGGGAATTTACAGATTGTTCTCAATCATTAACACCAAGAATCTATCAAAGCTTCCTGGGTTGCAGCGTGATTTAACTCTAACAGTGTAGGCTCTTCTGGTGGATATACAGCATGGCATTTTATGAATGAGAAAGCTCACACTCAGATATTTACAGTAAACCTCAAATACCCCAATACCAACAGTTAGAACAAGTTCCATGCACACGTCTAGAAATGTGTATAAAGATTTATGCACAAATAATTGCAATGTATATGTGTTCATGCACAGAACAGATGCATTAACAGTACTTACAGAAATATATAAAAAATTATTTAAAGCCTTTAGACACACCTTTTCTAGTTATCTTTCAAACATCTTTTGTGAGAGATCCTAAGTGAGGTTCACATTTTAATCACCCAAAGCAAAATCAAAAATGACGTGAATATAAAATACTAAAATACAAAATATATACAGGGGTTCAATATTTTAAAGTATATTAAATTTTCTTAAACAGAAGTGAACATTATTTTATCGTTAAAATTTTGGCATCTTGCATTTTCTGAATCGTGATTTTACTCTGTTCATTTGATCTAGCAACATATCTAAAAATAAACGAATGTTTTATTTAAAATGGTAAATGGAAATTTGTATCTTATTACCAATGACAAAATGTGCTAACAGGAAGATGTGTTGCAGAGAAATATCCCTGTGATCTTCAGTGTAGGTCAGGCGCACATCGTTAATCAAATTCTCCAAGCGCTGCTCATGTATTAAAAGGAAATTAGCGTTGTCATTAAAGCACATCGTCTCATCGCGTGGGCTGGTTTTTCATAAGCTTCGATTTAGAGTTCAAAGTAAGATAATGGAAAATGTCTCTTTTGTGATTCTCTTATTAATAAAACACGTGGATTTTTGCAGTGTAACATCCTTGTCAGAGCAGTAAGACCTGAAGTATACACACCTGAGTCATTGCTACCCACAGAAGGACAGAGTGAAAACAGCTGGGAACCAAGGAGCAGCGCCCCCCAGAGTCTGCACCGTGCAGTTTTCATTGTTGCACGGAAACCCACACCCTGATCCCTTTTGAATAGAGGAGTCCCAGGAACAGGGTAGTGCTGCTTTCCCTGAACTTTTGCTGATGGTTTATAGAGATAGAACACTACTCTGAATTCTCAGAAACAGGTTTCCTCAATTTCTCATTGCAGGGCATTGTATATGAAACCCCAGATTCAAATTTATAAACCTCTATGTGAAATAAACTGAATAGTAGTCAAATAAATATGTACATGGTTTTCACATTCATGTGCCTGATTTTGCAGAAATACGAATCGTTTTTCACTTTGTATGACTCCTCAAATACCCCCTGTTCCTGACCTTCCCGAAGGTGACTCTCTTGTCTCACAGGTCAACCTGAGGATGGAGTCAGTTTTATTTAGAGCCCCTGAAGTTATTGGTTCTGCAAAGCCAGCCAGAGCTCTGTATACAGAGCTGATCATATCTGAGTCTACATATCTGTGCTAAAACTTATTCTATGTTTTCATCAGTTAACTGGAATTCACCACTTGTGAAATAGCTCCTGTGGAATCTCATGAGATACAGTGAAGTTCAGGGAGGATGTTCTCACTGTATGTGCAGAGAGACAGTGCGATTCCCTTCTCTGCAGTGTTTCCCAGATGATTCTTCTAAAGATGGCATGAGGAGTGCATAGTGCTAGTCATTTCACTCATTAATATAACTCGCCCTGTCTCACCTTTGCCACCATTTGTTTTCAGTTGTTTAGATGCAGCAAAGAGTCTGTTTTTAGGGTAGGAGGAAAACTGTAAAGCTCTCTGAATTTTTGTGTGCTTATTTGGACATCTCCATGTTGTATACCTCTACAACATTCTAGACTAATGCACTAGTATTTCATAAACACAAAGGGAACAGGGACAGAGACATTTTCTCTCGTGCACAGAAATTGAATTCATTAGGGTATCCTTTCAGTTTTGTTCTGGAATGAGAACATAGTCTGTTTTACTGGACACTTTGCCAGCAGAAATCTGTTTTAAATCTTCATGTAAAAGTAAGCCTTTAGCTTTAGAAAGGTTAACTCAGAGTGCAAAGGTTGCTCTGAGTGCACAGAGAAGCAGACGTGGATGACTGCAGGCTGCCTGTGATAAAGTGCACCGTTAGGGCACACCTTGGTCTAAGGCAGTACTGATTAGCATCTGGGGATCTAGAGTCCCCACCCGTAATGCTGTCTTGTAACAGTGACAGTAGCATCATCCATATTAAACCAGGTCCTTTCAACTACAATTTTTCAATAAAACACTGTTTAGGTTATTTCTCCAAAACATGCCTATTTATTTGTTTTCTTAAAACAGATCCCTGGTCCCTAAGTTAGACATTCACTAACACTGTGTTTGTGCATTTAGTAGAATGACAAATAAGTGTAGAAAATAAAAAGTATGAGCATTACAAGATGGGACATGTTGAATTTGATCACAAACTCTGGAAAACCATAGCACAACTATTACACATGCATTTGCTGGTATCACTTATAAAGGACATTTAAATTTTAAAGCTAAATTATTGCTTCAGATTATGGTCATGTAAACTTGTAATAGTCCGTTTTTATCACTAGGTCCAGTACATATTCTCAGATTGAAACAGTATTTACAATTCCCAGGTATTTGACTACAATATAATGGACTCAAGGAAGTTAAAATAGAAAGCAGGATTCAGTAGTAAGATAAAAATTGCCCAGAAAATCTCTTGTCACACGTAGGAAAAGAGAAAAGAAATGGAAGAAGAAACCAAGCGTGAAGAAAAGCAAACAAAGTCCAAGAACGCCAAAGAAATGGGCTCTCTATGATCCTTGCTCTGAGTTTGGAGTTAAAGTGCTGATGTTGTTCTTAAAGAGTCACTTGAGTCCCTGGACAGCATATGCAGTGCAGTGTCTTCTCACTGTTTCTGCTGACACCATCTGCCATCCCCTGCAGACAGCACACACATGATTAGTTCCACAATCAGGTTTTGTATTCTGCATCTCACGTCCCAGGATTTCTGAATCACAAGGACTAGTGCTCAAATTCAGCTTGCACTATGATTCTGGAACTAAGGTTAAGCACACAACAGAATTTCTCTTTCCATAAAATAAATAAGTAAACTAAATGACAGTATCACTTTACCACCACCCTTTGAAAATCTCAATTCTGTTGTTAGCTGTTGCACTGACCAGCTTTCAGCTCACTCGGAAATATTCCTGGTGCATTCAGTATAAAGAAGAGAAGTTTAATTTGTCTCATGGTTGCATTGGGTGGGCAGCTAGCTTCAAGGCAGAATCTCAGAGCTGGAGAATGAGAAGAAACAAGGCAACACAGTCTGTGGTGCACAAAGCTGAGTGTGTGGGGCAGAGCATCACCAAGGGACCTAAACTCCAGGGTCAGACAACGTATTTGTTTTTCTTGACTTTAGGGAGTGCAAAAACACTGACCCTGATGTCCATGGCTTATGATTGTTATGTGGCTGTCTGCTTTCCTCTGCACTACCCCATCTGCATGAACAGAAGATTGTGTGTGCTGATGATCCTGGGATCTTGGGTAATGGGTGCTGTCAACTCCAGTGCTCACACAGTATGCACACTGCGTATCCCTTACTGCAGGACCAGGGCCATCCACCACTTCTTCTGTGATGTCCCAGCCTTGCTGCATCTGACCTGAATGGACACCAGAGCCTTTGAGTACACTGTGTTCCTCAGCACTGTCATCTTTCTCCTGCTCCCTTTCATTGTCGCTGTGTTTTCCTATGGGAAAGTTCTCCTTGCTGTCTATCACATGCACTCACTGGAAGGCAGGAAGAAGGCCTATTCCACTTGAAGCACCCACCTCACTGTGGTGACTTTCTAATATGCACCTTCTGCTTACACTTATCTCTGCCCAAAGTCCCTCCACTCTCCAGCAGAAGACAAGGTCCTGGCTGTCTTCTACACCATCCTCACCCCTATGCTGAACCCTTTATCTACACTCTGAGAATCAAGGAGGTCACAGAAGCCCTGGAAAAAGTGAGTACAAAATTTTGTTTTCTGAAATGTAGGTCAATTTCTGCATCAGTGTGTTCAGCAGTGGGGAATCACTAGAAAAATATTGGACACTGAAGCCTTAGAAGCATAATGTTTAAGATTTGAAAATTTGAAGATATAGTTCCAGGAATGTAGGTCACTGGCACAGCTCATGTTTGACAAAAGTGAATCCCTGACTTCAGTTCTTTGTTTAAAACAAGAAAAGTTGAAGATATGATGCAATAGTGACTTTCTGTTCACGTGTGTAAATTTTTTTTTCGTTTTTTTCTCTCAAATTTCCAGTAAATTTATTAGCTTGCATTTTTAATCAAATTAAGAACAATATTCTATTATAAGAAGGAAATTAAAGTGAAAAATGCAGGAAAATAAAGTGAAGTCTTCAGTTGTTTAAAATGTGTTGTGTAATAAAGATCTTTGATGAGAATTTTAAAGCAAAAGTTTCCGTAAAGAACACATTGCTGTTAATTCCTCTTGGAATATGCTCATTTGAACACAGTTATCTCATCATCCATGGTAGTTTTCTTACATTTTCATTAGCTGACAGTCTGACCTCTCTGAATGTAGTAATGGTCTAAATCATATTATTCCTTTCTCTCAAGTTTCCTTGGAACACACAAGGGAAATTTTCCTGAATGCAGTGCTCCCCTCTGTGTTCAGCACTGTGTTATCCATCCTGGTCTCACGTTACTGAGTGTGACAGCACAGAGCACTGAAACCAGCTGAGCTCTGTGATCACTTCCTACACCAGGGTCTGCTGACCTGCAGGCTGTGTGCTCAGTCATTGCAAGTCTACATAATCAAAAAATTCCCTCCATAGAACACAGGGAGTGTCATGGGATAAAAGTAGAGGATAACACAGGAAAAAATGTGGTATTACCTGTCAACTCTTCATTCCTCATTGAAATTCAGCTTTTCATTTGTATATTCATTCACAAAGCACAGAAATCCATCCATATCCCTTTTAATCTGTGTAAAAACACTATTCTTTACTTCTCATTGTTTCTAGAGAAAGTGTCAGAGTTTTGCTCAAGGTAACTCTAACTGCTGGGCTGCAGCAGTTTTCCTGCCTCAGCCTCTTCAGTGTGAGACCCCACAGGCATGTAACACTGCAGGAAATAAATGTTTGTCGTCTGGGTCTTATTCTTGAACACAAAGAATATGGCTTTATTTTCTAAGCAAGTGGGTGTGAGTGTTGGTTCTTAATATCTGTGCGATGTGTTACATAATTGGTCTGAGTTGAACAAAGGTATCTAGAGAACACCGAGAGCAACAACTGCCTTTTATGTAAGTTCTGACTCCAACAGTGCTTCTGGCACAGTGGCACTGGTTGTGGTGAGAGTGCCACCAGCTACCACCTTCTTCTGTTCAAATCTTTCTTTTTTTAAAAGTCTTTCTGTGGGCTTCAATTCTCACTTTAGTTTCTTCCTTGGTCAAGGGGATCTATGTCTTTCCTGTTTTTCCTTCTCCAGAATGCTATATTCCAGCATCTGGGTTGTTTTTCTCACTCAGGGAGGCTTTTGAGTTTGCAGCTTAATGTTCTACCATCTTCCCAGCAACCCCTGAAACTGAGTCTTTAAAATTTCCAGCAATATTATTAATCTTTGTTCAGAAGAATTTTAATATAATAAGTTTTGTTAGGTCTCAACATAAATGAAGACATGGATAAATGCATACATGTCTAAGTGAATAGGAATGACAGCCATAATACTTAGCTTTTGTTGGATAGTTGAACAGAACTGTTTGCAGTCTCCCTGCTTGAATTCCCATTTATATGTTCCACTTGTGTATCTTAAAAAACTATTTGGGGGGCTCAGTATGTATACATCAACTAGTGACTTATTATTGTTTATTTCTTTTCTTTGAAAGGATGTACTATTTCTGCCCATTTTCTATTTTGTTTTGTCTTTCTTTAAATAAAAAAATAAATAAAATTTAATTGGAATGACCCAGGAAATTCTCCTCTGCAAGATCAAGGAGCAGAGCTCTCCACCGTCCTGGAATCCGGTCCTTCCTGATGGCGGCTCTTTCCTGTAAAAGCTCTTCTAAAAATTCTACTAAAAGAGAAAATAATACAATTTCTTAACTTGTTTTGTGACATATTGTGATAGATTCTCCAAATGTATAGCTAGTTTTTGCTTTCAGTCATTTAGAACGACACAGAAGCAAAAAGATAACCCTTCTAGGAGGTTATCTTTATTCCTGACTAGAGATCTAGAATGCGGTGAGATTTGCGCATGCGTATCACTGCTTCCTCCTGCCAGCCCTGAGCTACACGGCCGAATAATCAGCATCTACAGGAGCGGGAAGTGAGCAGGCACCAGGGACTCCGAGAGACACGTAGAAGCAGATTACTGAGCTGCATGCTATGTTGAGCTCAGGTCGAGGATGCATTTCCTCTGCCTGTTCCATAACCCAGATGCACAGACTCTGGCACAGTTCTGCTTCTCCCACCCACAGGAAGGTGCGTTTGACTGCATGGACCTGGCTTTCTGCTCCTCTGTCCTGCAGGCTGGAAGAGGAAAACTCAGGCTGTTCCCAGCCTGCGGGAGGCAGCACAGGGGAGCATGCACTGCACTGCCTCGTGGACGCCCACCCAGGAGGCTGCGTCTGCGCGACTCCCCGTGGTCACCCCCTCCACTCTTATCCTCCTCATGCCTCACCGGTGTTTCCAGATTCCTCTGCTGCTGCCTGTTAATAAGAGGCATTGAAGTTTCTAGCACAGGGTTTGCTGTTGTTTAGCTGAGCATTCAGGTGACTGCAGGGCAAGAAGAAGACAAACTGCTGAGGTCACACAGGAAAGTCAGCATGGGGGAGCCTGGCCTGGAGAGGGTAGGTCCTGGGTCATCTCAGGACCCAAGGAGGATCTGAACGCTTCCAACAGGGAGCTTTAAGTTTAGAACACACACTATTGCGCGTTACTCTTTAAATGCGGTGCTTAGAAAACAGTAGCTCCTATAGAAGTTTCCATGGGAAAGTTTCACTACTTAAATTTTCATGAAATACAGATGACAAAGCTTTTATAATCCACAGGTTCATATCTAAAATGCTGTGGAAATAAACCAGACATTTCCGTAGAGACTCTCTTGTACTTACAGGGGAAATAAACTCCCCAAAACTTACAAGTGAAAGCAGGAAGTGAGGAAAGCTCTGTTCCACAACTTTAATGGGGATCCAGACTCTCAGGCGTGGCCCCTGTCAGATTCCACAGGAGCCTGGGCTCATCGGCCCCCCAGGGAGCAGGTTTATAAATCAGTAGGAAAAGCGCTTCCAGCTGTGAAACTGCCAGGACAGTGCCTGGAACCCTACAGCGATTTCATTAGGGAACTTCAGCATTCTGACACAGATTACTGCACTCACTGTGCAAAATTAGAGTGAGTGTATAATTTGTGATGGTGGATTAGATATGGAATGTTTTCACTATGGACAGAAATCCAGTGACCAAGAGGGGTCCTGCCACGCAGTGGACCTCTATTTAAACACCCCATGTAGTTACATGAAAATATCACTACTCTGGGAGAAAACAATTCATGTCAGCAATTCCAAATTAAAGAATTTTCAGCTTTCTCTAAATGTTTTCCATGCTCAAAAGGTGCAACATGTCTAAGCAGAAAACCCCTACTCTTCCTTTATGTAGAGTATTTATGCAGAAAAGTGGATTAATGTGTAAATGTCTTGGTTCATTTAAGAAATAATACCATCACAAATTTTGAAATATCTTTTGAATTTGTATAATATTTTAATGTATATTTATCATTGCATTATTATTAGAGTACTCCTCCTTTCAAGAACAGAGGATCATTTAATAGATATCACAATTTTTCTATATTTATATGCAAAGATAGGTAATTTACACAAAATATCAGCCATTTTCTGGATTATCAGTTTTACTGTCTGTTTATGTTAGGTATCCAAAATCACACTCATCTTCTTCCACATTTTTTGATTCTTTTTGCTTTGTGTCTTAGTTACTTTTTACTCGTCACTGAGACAAAATACCTGATGCCCAAGTTGGGAAAGGAAGGGTTTATTTCTTACAGTTTTTGGAGGTTTCAGTCCACACTCACTTGGCTCCAAGGCAGGCGGGCATGGCTGGGCCGCATTTTGTGGCAGCTGCCCACAGCCAGCTTGAACCAGCAAAGAGAAAGACACACCTTCTTCCTGCCATTACATCACATCCTGGCTCCACCCCTGTGTGGGTGGAGCACTGACACCATCAATCCAAGCACTATACAATGAACCATCACAAATGAACAATGCAAACTCATGAGTCCTGGGGGACACAAACACAAACCATGACACTGTAATTAAAGTCAAGTTCGTATTTGTAAATTACCTTAAAGTATTTGAGAGGATTCACTTCGCCTATTTTCAGGAAAAAATTCTATCAATCCTTTAGCACCTGTATGTCAATGTATCTATCTTTTAAAGTTGTGTTAGCTAAAGAAAATTTCTTTTAAACATATCTTTTAAGGAATAGTCTAGTTTTAAAAATTACTTGTTCTCATATTAATTGTCTTGCACACTTTCTAAAGAGTATGCATCTCATATGAAACTACCAATAAGCACAAATTTAGTGTAGGCTCCTCATCTCTTTCCACAGATCTGGATGGGAGTGGTGACCATATTCTCCTGCACATCTTGTGGACAATGCCATAGTTTCCACAAATCCTCTCTGAATGTTTTCCAAGTAGCCCACATGCTTACCTCTTATCCCTGTGCTCCTCAGTGGTGACACCTGTATGGACAGTAAGAGACTTCATGAATCCAGGGTGTCTTGACATGGAGGCTGTCATGTCTTATGGTAGTGGCCCCCAGGACTCATGCATTTGCATTGTGCCTTTGTGATTGGTTCATCGATTACTGCTTGGAATGGGTTTATGAGTGCTACAATGGCCTAGAGGGGAGCCAGGATATGATGTAATGGCTGGAAGAAGGTGTCTCTCTCTCTTGCTGGTTTCTGCCTTGCTGTTTGCAGCTGCCATGAACTGCGGCGCAGCCATGCCACTTTGCCTTGGAGCCAACTGAGTGTGGACTGAAACTTCCAAAAACTCTAAAAAATAAACCTTTCCTTCCCCAACTTTGCACTTCAGGTATTTTGTCTCAGCATCAAGTAAAATGTAACTAAGACAGAGGTGGTCCGAAGTTCATGTATGAGTTTCCTTGGGAAAGTCTATGAGGACTTGGACCACAGAGGCCATGTCCAGAGCACCCAGGCTGGCCCTGGGCCCAGGCTGGGGAAGGAGCCCTGCCAGCTTTTTAAAAGTGTTCCTACATATGTCATGGGTCAACTCAATGGGGAATAATTCTATTCAGCATCTACCAATGTCATTGTACCTCAAAGTCCTATGGGACCACATGTTTTACGTATTTAGTATTCATCCAGTGCACCACTAGAATGCGTCTCTGTGTTTGCTTTTACAGAGCAACAGATTTCTTACTTTACAATGCAGCATGATAAATTTAATTAATTAAGTGCATTGAAAGAAATTCTTTAAAAGTCTAGCATTTAAGAACTTCACCTGAAGTTTGCTTTAGGCACCATTTATTATCAGGTTGATAATAACTGTTAGCTCAGAAAAACATTGTACTGTATCAGTGGGTAATAGGGCATTTATCACTTTGCTACAATGCTATTTAGGAAAGACCCAATACTACATTTTCATGCAGATAATGCAAGAAATGTTCCTCAACATGTCATTCACAATCTCTAATAACTGAACCAATGGAGTGAACTTCAGGAGAGAGACTACTGGTCTGTATAGGTGTATTTGTTCTAAATTTTCATAAAGAAAACATTAAACAAAATGTATTATTTAATTATGATAGGCTAGTCAGTTCCCTTCAGTAGATTCACATTTTCCTTCAGCCCTCAACTACACACAGCTTCAGGACTTTCATATCCCCTACTGTTGGAATTCACACCATAAGGAATACCTCATTCTCCCTTGATTCAGTCCAGTTCACCCTACTCTTCTTAATTCATGAGTTACCTTGGAGATGGACTAAATGTCATTTGCAGAAAGGATGTATGTGAGTCTTTGTGGGGCCAAGGAATGTTGTGGTTTGTTTAAATATCCCCCCAAAGCCTCATTCAGTAATGGAGGCAACTGAGTCTATTGTTTATGATTGGTTCATTGTATAACCCTGGATTGGTGGTGTGAGTGCTACTCCTGCCCAGGAGTGGGTTACCTGCCTACACCATAAGGGGAAGAAGGAGGCACTTTCCCCCTTTTTGCCCTTTTCACTCTGGTTGCTTGTGATCACCATGAACGGCTGCCCCTCAGCTATACCTTGAAGCCAACTGAATATGGACTGAAACCTCCAAAAACCCTAAGGTAAACAAACTTTTCCTTCCTTTGTTTTGGGCATCAGGTATTTTGTTTCAACAGTGATAGAAAAATAATCAAGAATCATGAACTTGATTCTGTTTGCAAACCACATTGTATGAGAACCAAATCAAATCCAGTGGTAAGATTCACTGTTCACCTCAACAGAAAATTTTCTGGATTCTTTTCCAGTTTGGTTTGTGAACGAAATCTCTGAGAGAAGTTAGTTTGTGATCCAGGGCACCAGTATACTTTTGCTATAGTTCTTGTAAATACTTAATCATTTTTGAACCTTACCCATTGATTTAGGAATAATAATCTCAAGGTTCCTCCCTATAGGATGTATTGGAATTGTATTCCTTTTAAAGACTGAATAATATTCCATTGGTCCTACCTATCTTATCTATTTTTGTCATCTCTGTTTAGAGATTGATTATATCTCCAAAACCTGGTTATTATGAATGTTCTTGCTACACACATTGGTGAAGGAGTGTCCTATTTGAATTCTTGAATGACCTGGATTTGCTTGAAATATGATAATTCTCTGTTTTCTTGTGCAGGAGCTGCCATAGCATTCCACAGTGGTCTAAACCTTCATCGGTAAGGCACCAAGATCCTGACACCATCTAAATTCCTGATATTTATTTTATTCTTTCTTTCATTTCTTCCTTTGTTTCATTTTTTCTTTCCTTTAGTTTTTTGAAATTGTTTCTTATTGACTATGACAATTTACTTTAATGAAGTTCTGACTTTCTTCTTCTCTTTCTCCTTCTCCTCCTCCTTCTTCTCCTTCTCCTTCTCCTTCTCCTCCTCCTTCTTCCTCTTTCTTCTTCTTCTTCTTCTTCTTCTTCTTCTTCTTCTTCTTCTTCTTCTTCTTCTTCTTCTTCTTCTCCTTCTTCTTTCATTTTTGGTTTTGGGTATTTAATTCCTGGCTTGACGCTTTCCAGGCAGGGATTGTACTCCTGAGTGAAATCCCCACCCTCAACAGTAAGGAGACCATCTCCCCTGGTGCCTACTGGCCACCTTCTTCAGGACAGAAGCGTGACCAAACCCAGTGCTCACTGTGGATACTGCTGGACAATGAAGCTGGAGGTCAGAGGTGCTACACCACTGCCCCACACCCCAGTTTTTCCTGACTTATAAAAATCATGGGGACTTCAATTATGTAACAATTATTGTTTTTCAATGTGAGGGGTTTTCTACATTCTTGATATTTATTCAATATACATGTTGTACTTGCTTTTACAAGGAAACTAGTTTCCCTTTTCTTGCCTTGAGAAATGTTTTTTAGTGTAAAAGAATTAATTTTTTGACAAAGCTAAATATCCATTTTTCATTTGTGATTTTGATGGTTTACACATCCTAAAAGCAACATAATGAAGCTTACATATGAAAACTGTATTTCTTCAAAGAGTTTCATTGTTTTACATATGCTAATAAGGTTTTTAATCAATAATAGTTCAAATTTATTGTTTTCATGTCAACATTAATTTCCCAGTATATTCAATTACAATATCATACTTTTCCCATGAAATAGTACTAGCATCTTTATGTGATTTTTTCTAGGCTCCACATACTATTCAGTTGATCCTTGTACCTTTTTGTAACTACCATACATTTGTTATCATTGATTTGGTTAATTATTAAATCAGGAACTGTGAAATGTAGCATTAAAGCATTAGAGTCCCTGCCTTTGAACATGGGTCAGAAACAGCCTGGTTTGCTCAGAACACCAGGCTTGGTTCCTGGTTGAAGTACAGGACTCCTCTGTGACAGTGAAGGGTGAGGTCCAACATGGGTGCAGGAGCTCAGAGGATTTCTAAGGGAAAAGACACTTTGGCGTCCACCTGCTCTCTGTTCCTTCCAGGACCATTCAGTGCTGCAGAAGTCAAGACAGGAAATTATGCAGACTTGTATCAGTGGGGCTGAGGAGCTGGGCTCCCAGGTCCCAGGGGGAACCTCAGTCCCAGAGAACCCAGCCGAGCCCATGTGGGTGACCACAGACAGGAGCCTCATCAGGACCTCATCAGGCTCTGGGAGGTTCCCAGTGAGCGCTCACTGCCTCCTCACCCATCACACCTAGAGCAGGAGGAAGCCTGAGGTCCTGTGTCCAGCAGGAGCAGAGGTGAGGGACCTGTGCCAGCCACAGGGGCCCCACACACTAAGTGTGACATAGGAGCTTAGCGCATTCTAACAGAAAACAAAAGAGAATGACACCTAAATAAAAGCAATGAAGTATAGGTGTGAGTGTGGAGGTTTCTGTATAGGGCAGTGTAAAATTTCTGTCTTCAGTCTACTGCATTTTTACCATGTTATACAATTCCTTAATGAACAGCATACTTACCCATACTGAAACTACATTCCCAGATTTCACTCACAGTAGCCCAAAATAAGGAGACAACATTAAACCCCTGAATCAGCAGAAAGGACAGAGAGAGTTTATCATTCTTCATATTTTTTCTCTATTTGTTCATGTCTCAGGGGGCAGGCATTCCAGTGTTTGTTTTAGGACATAAGTTCACTCTGCCCTGTCTGAATCTCTACAGTCAGAGCACGCAGTCTTTGATGTCAGAGTTCCCTTCAGAAAGGGTGAAATTGTGAACCAGGAGTGAACACTTCCTCCCAAGATTCATGGAAGCCACAGGGACCAGGTCACCAAGTGTCTTGCAGCTGCCTTTGACACCCATTGTTGGAGACCACTACAAAGCAGCTCTGAGCAGGATTTAAATTTTACTAATTGGCTTTCTATGTTTATCTGTGAGTCTGTCCTAGACTTAGGCCCCTTGCTTAGCAAGGGGGGTGATTCATAGTAAGTGAACCTCTATGAATCACTGGTCTTGGCTGAGGCCTGTGAGGCTAGAGATACATGTTGTACTCCCCCAAAAAGGGCCCAAGATGAAAAACAGGGCAAGACAATGTCTTTTTTAAAAGAAGTGCTTTTATTTTAGCTGGCCCAGTGACACATTGCAGATGGAATTTGCAAAGCTGTGCAACTGAGTTAGAATTTTGACTGATTTTTATAGTTCATTTATGATTAGTTTATTAAGTATGAGTGATGAGAAACAGAAATAAGGTCGGCCTTTGCTCCCCTTTGCTTGAGGTCAGAGGCATTTCACCGTGGGTGGTTAACCAATTCATAACCCTTGGTCTGCCAATTCCAGGAACATTTGTCTCTCATAAATATTGTTTGAACATCAACCTTTGACATAATTTACCAATTTGTTTATAATGCAATGTCCAATTGTTAAACAAGTAAGTAAGATTAACAGAGGTCCAGAGGCTGCTGTGATTAACATTGTCAACCAGGGAGATAGAGAAAACCATCATTCAAACCAATTCTTTTCAGCTTGTCTGCCTTGTTCTCATTCCTGTAGTCACCTTTTAAGGCTGGCAATACTTTGTTGGATAACCACAGAATGATTGGCATACAAGCAACCATTTTCTCCTAATGCCAGACAGAGGCCTCCTTCCTTTAGGAACAGGAGATCTAGAACCCGCCAGTTTTGTAAACCATCTCAGCCAGTGAACTTAAAGAATCATCTAATTTGGAGACATAGTCACTGAGGGCTGCTAGATCTTGGTCAATGAGTGCACTTAAGTGTCTATAATTTTGGTCTCCAATTATTAGGCTGGATACTTCTGAACCTATGGACCCTACCAACCCAACTCCTAGTAATACAGGTAAGAGTACAGGATTTCTCTTCGCTCAGACCAGACTCTTTAAGTCAAAGCTAGGGAACAAATGACTCCTACCATTATCTCCAGAGTACCAATACACTTGGGGAAAGATAAGGACTAATATGCAAAGCCCAGGGTGGTGGGTGAACAGGTGATGCATGGAATAAAGAGTTATACCAGAGGTATAGGCAAACCAGGTTCCATTGGGAGCAACAAGGTGCTGATTAGCAGGATAAGAAAAATTATGAATTAAAACTGAAAAGGTAATATTACAGAGCACAGCATAAAGGGAAGTGTGCAAGGAGTAGGAGGCAGAGTAAACACAGGTTCCTGGAGTACCCTGTATATTGTCCCTGTATATGTGAGCAAGGGCCTAGCAAGCCACCAAAAAGTGGTGTCATCTGCAGAGGAATTTAAAGGTTTATTTGCCATAATAGTCAGAGGGGTGCCCATATAGAAGGGAGGTTGAGTGGAAGGCATAGCCAGAAGTCAGCAATGAAGTTTAGGGCACTACATTTGAGAAACTGGTAAGCAATGTCCAGAGGCAAGAAGGATATCTAGGGATGGCACAGAAATGGCAGAGGGCAAAAAGGTCTCAGGAGCAGGATGTCTAGTGGAAGAGAGCAGAAGATGAGTCACAGGGGGAGATCAAGGTGGCTGGGAGCCTGAGGGCCTGTGGGCCTAGTGGAGGCTGTCCAAACAGGCCCAGGATAGAACTGAATGGTAAAGTCCCTTCCCGGGTCATATCCAGAGACCCATAACCTAATACCATAATGTAATCCTGCTTTCTAAATAGGATTGGTTGGGATTTGGGGTCTGAAAGACATAAGATTACACTAGTTGAGGATGCAGGAAGATAGGGTCTCCTGCATAAGGAAAAGGTAATGATCCCCTTTGTTTTTTTGCTAAGGAGATATGGATTCACAACCCCAATGTTTACAAAAATATTCTCTGTCTATGGACTGTGAATACCTACTAGTGTGATCAGTGTGATCAGAGACTTGCTGTTGCTTTTGGGGTCAAAGATACCAGCCAGTGGAATGTAATTCCTTTTGCCTACGTAGGTCTCTGAAAGGCTCCATTAGCAACCAATCAGGCAGCATGGCATGCAGACCGAACAACATTCTCTTCTGTCTAAATTTTGCTGAGATGTTATTTAATAGGGCATATAAATCTATCTTACTTATTCCATGGACAGTAGCATTGGCTACCAATAATTCACCAGTGAAATAGTAATTTTCCAAGTTCCAAACAGTGGGTTATGAGGTATCTCATTGAGGTCTACATAAGGAAGAACACATAAGAACAGGATTATCAGATACATTTGGAAATTTTAAGTTTTAAAGAATCCTTGGAGGGAACAACAGTCCACTTACCTGTAGGTTGATTGCTGTTAGAGGCTAGAACTGGTTGAAGTGGCAATGATGAATCCTGCCAGGCTTTTTAGTGAATTTGACAGAGGTCGGAGTGCTAATGACCATGGTGTAGGGGCCTTCCCACAATGGTTTGAGGGATTCATGATGATGTCTCTTGATGAGGACTACTGTCCCAGGTTCCACTGCAAGGTGTTCTTCAGAGTGGACTGCAGGTGGAGGATGCTGTTGACAGAATAAGCAATGGATGCTAGTTAGTACTGGCTGGAGGGCAAGGAGGGACTCTATGAGATCTTGATTAGCCAGATAAGCTAATTTTTCCTCAGGAATCTTAAGAATAAGAGGAGGAGGTCTCCCATATAGAGCTTCAAAAGGGGAAACACCAGCAACATAGGGGATACATCATGTGTGCAAGAGGGCAAAAGGAAGGAGATTCACCCAGTTCTCACCAGTTTCCAATGTCATCTTAGTTATTACCATTTTTAAGGTCTGATTTATCCTTTCTACTTGTCCTGAACTTTGAGGCTCGTAAGCACAATGGAGTTTCCAATCCATCTGTAAGGCTTGGGTTAGTTTTTGAGTTATCTGGGCTATAAAAGCCAGGCCATTGTCAGACCCAATGGATAAAGGGAGGTCAAATCTAGGAAACTGCTATCAAGGCTGACTCAGACTTGGTAGGAAAAGCTTCAACCTATCCAGTGAAAGTATCTATCATTACTAATAAGTACTTATTCCCTTGAAGTCCAGGCTTTTCCCATTTCTTTGAAGTCTATTTCCCAATGCTTTCCAGGTACAGTCACATGATAATGAATGGTTTCTACTTCTTGCAGTCACTTCAGGTTCACCAACTGGCACTGAGGGGATCTAATGCTCACAGACTGAGTAAGCTTTGATAACTGAGGGATAAAGAAATGATCTCAAAAAAGAGCAGCTAGTTTTGATCCTCTATGTGAATGGACTGATAAGATTGTTGGATGAGTTCTTATCCCTAGGCCTCGGGGAGGAGGACTCGCTTATCCTGCAGTTGGTACCAGCCCCCAGGGATATCAGGCTTTCCTCGGAGTTGAGCTGCCAAATGCAAATCTTTTTGAGTTCAAAAGGGCTCTAACAGAGAAGATGGAATCACCTACTCCAATGCTGGGGCTGTCTCAATCCCCACTGATTTTGTGGCCACTTTTTGGGCAGTGGCATCTGCCAGACTACTTAATAACCACCTTCCTTGGCATCCAAATGGCAGCTAACAAATCCAAAATTTGGGGAGCATTTTTGATCTTTTGCCCTGCTGAAGTTAATAAACCTCATTCCTGATAAATGGCCCGTGAACATGGGCAGTAGCAAATGCATACCTGCTATCAGTCTGACAACTTGAGGGCCTCAGTGAGGGCAATGAATTCAGCCCATTGTGCCAATGTTCCTGTCTCCAAGGTTTGTTTCCATAGAATCTGAAAGTCTGTAGTGACGGCCGCTCCTGCAACCTGCTTACTTTCATAGATGTGACAGCTTCCATTGGGGAAATATGATGGAACTCCAGACAGTGGCTCATCTGTCAAGTCTGGTCGAAGCCCCATGAGATGATCAGAGGTGCAAGGAGGGGTCATCATCAGGCATCAGAGTAGCTGGGTTTAAAGCCACTGTCATCTTAAAACTGATGGTATTTTGATCCAGAAGTAATTCCTGATAGTGAGTGACTCAGAAGTTAGGCAGCCATCCATCAGCAGAGCTTTGATAAGAGTCTCCAGTGAATGAGAGGAGATAATTAAAAGTTTTTGTCCAAATGTCAACTTTTGGGCCTCTTTCACCAGGAGGGCTATCAAGACAATCATCTGCAGACAAGGCAGCCATGTGGCTGCCAAATTATCAAGTCTCTTGGAAAAATAGGCAACAGGCCTTTGCCATGGTCCTAAACTCTGGGTCAGTACTCCTTTTGCTGTCCCTCAGTTTTCATCAACATGGAGGGAAAGAGGTTTTTGCAAATTTGGCAGAGCCTGAGCTGGAGCTTCTTTTAAGGCTAATTTCTTAAAAGCCTGGTCTGTAATCTAAAACAGGCAACACCCTATGGCTCCTAGAAATTCTCACACTTGCTTTCTAGTCACAGTGACTAGAATCTATTGAATAGCTTGCACTCACTGGAAGGAAAGAGTCAGTTCTAAGTAAACTCTAATAACTAACTGAGGGGCATTTCCTCAAATCCCTCAAGCCTTTGCAGTTTTCGCTTAATATCAGGAGCTGACAGTTACAAAAGCAATATTAATGGCCCTTGAATTTTCAGGTGCCACCGGATCTATAGCTGTATAAATGTGATAGGTCTTTAACAATCTTTCCAGAAACCCTGAGGGGGACTCATCATCCAGTTGTCTCACCTCTGCTACCTTGGACAAATTGGTGTGCTTTGTGGCAGCCCTTAAAGGCTTCCAAGAACAAATGCAGATACCGAACAAGAGCCTTCTTAACTCAGGTTGTCCGATTGGGGTGGGACAAAGGGAAAACACAGTTCTGGCATTCTGGATCAGAGTACAAGTTTTTATCTGGAATGCACACTGCTTTTTATCCTGCAGCATGAATGTTCTCTCTTCTATTGTAAAAAAAAAAAAAAAAAAAAAAACCCTGCAAAATCTGCTGGCAGTCATCCCAAGTGACCGATCAGTGGAGAAGACAGATCCTCCCCTTTCTAGAATATAATCTTATTTTAATGGAAATGTTTTGCAGTAAAGGTTTACTGATCCAATTCTGTCAAATTCTGAACACATTTGTTTTTCTCTATTTCTTACTTATTACCAGTCAATTACCTTTTTTTTTTAGCTTTTTAGAAAACAATAAAACGTTTAACAAAATCCTTGAAGTGACTTTCTTAGTAGTCTAAAATATATTAAATCATTGTATGTCTTTTTACCACCTTAAAATATTACACTTTAAAAACTGTAACTTTGGGCCTGGGGACCAGCATGCATTTTCCTGCTGGGACCAGTGAGTGGGGCCTAGGCAAGGAATCCTGCCCCAGGAATCCCTCCCTGATCTGGGGGAACTCTCTTGTTGCCTGGGAATCTTCCAGCCAGGACCAGTGAGTCTGGTAGGCACTGAATCCCACCCCAGTCTAGGGGAACTCTCTTTGTCACCTGGGGACCAGAGCACGGTTTCCTGCCAGACCCAGCCAGTCAGGACTAGGCACTGAATCCCGTGCCAGTCTTGGGGAACACTCTTCCTCGCCTGAGGGACTAGACTGCAGTTTCCTGTGGGCCCAGCCAGTTGGGCCTAGACACGGTCTGTGGGAACTCTCTCCCTCACCTGGAACACACTTGAAGCTCAAAACTTTAGGAAAATGACATAACAAAGATCAAAATGCAACATCAAACATCCAGCCAATCCCAAGAAAGCCTAGGACCACATACATAGAAGAAAACACATTTCACATACCTAAAATACCTGAAATAATAGTAACTGAAATAAAGAAGCAACTCTGGGAAATCTTAAAGGAGTTCAAACTAGAAATAATCTCTGAGGTAAAAGAAGAAATGATAAAAGAAATGAAGGAGATGATGAACATATCTAAAGAAGACACAGTTAAAAAATTGGAGGACCTAAACAAAAAGATAGAATCCCTGGATGAACAATATAACAAACAAACAGAACACATAAAGCAGATGCAAAGAGATATACAGGAAATCAAAAACTCCACTGAAAGTTGTAAAAACGATCTCAATGAATGTGAAGATAGAATCTCAGACCTCAAAATCAAGATTGTAGCTAATAAACTGGAAAGGAAAGATCTTTTAAAAATAACAAGAAATCAGGAAATAACAATTCAACACCTGCAAGACGATGCAAAGCAGAACAACATAAGGTTGATAGGGATAAATGAAAAAGAAGGGAAAAACATAAAGGATGTCAAGAGGATATTTAGAGAAGTAATAGCTGAAAATTTCCCAAACACAAGATTAGAAACATATATCAAGATCAATGAAGCATATAGAACTCCAAATAGCCATAACCAAAATAAATCTACACCCAGACATATAATAATGACCATACCAGAAATCGAACAAAAGAATAGAATATTAAAACTGTCAGAGAGAAAAGACAGGTCACCTATAAAGGAAAACCTATCAGAATCACAGCAGACTTCTCAGCACAAACAATAAAGTCAAGAAGAGCATGGAGTGAAGTATTTCAGATCCTAAAGGAAAATGATTTCCAACCTAGGCTGATGTACCCTGCAAAACTGTCCTTCAAAATCATGGAGAAATAAGATACTTCCATGACAAAGAACAGCTGAAAAACTTCATGATCACCAAGCCAACCCTGCAAAGAATACTGAAAGACAGCCTAGATACATTCAGGTAAAAGCCACTAAACAAAGCAGACAATTAAACAGAGTGGAAAGATAAAGATGCAAGAGCAAAAAGATAACATGTCAAAAACAAACCAATATATAACAGTTCTAACCATTAATATAAATGGTCTCAATGCACCAATTAAAAGAAACAGACTGGCAGAATGGATCAAAAAACAAAATCCAACCATATGCTGTCTATAAAAAACCCATCTAACCCAAAAGGATACTCACAGACTAAAAGTCAAAGGATGGAAAACAATACTTCATGCAACAGGAACCCAAAAAAAGTGGGGGTAGCTATTCTGTTTGCAGATAATCTGAATTTCAAACCAATAATGATCAGAAGGGATAAAAAAAGGACACTACATACTGGTTAGGGGAAAACTTCAAGAGGAAGAGATAACTATCTTAAATATATATGCACCAAACTCCAGAGTACCCTGTTATATAAAACAAGTACTAACAGAAATGAAAAACCAAATTAGCAGTAACACAATTCTAACAGGAGATCTTACCACACCTTTGACACCAATGGACAGATCAACCAGACATAATATCAACAAAGAAATAAAAGAACTGAATTGCACCTGTGAACAAACGGACTTAATAGACATATACAGAGTATATCACCCAACAACAACAGAATACACATTTTTCTCAGCAGTACATGGGTCATTTTCTAAAATAGACCATATATTAATTCACAGAACATATTTAAATAAATGCAAAAGGGTCGAAATTATCCCTTGCATGCTATTGGACCATAGTGCTACGAAATTAGAAATTAATGATGAAAGATACTGCAAAAATTCATAAACACATGGAAACTGAATAACACACTCTTGAGTAATCAGTGGGTAACAGAGGAAATTAAAGAAGAAATTAAACAATACCTACAAACAAATGAAAACACAAATACAACTTACCGGAATATGTGGGATGCGAAGAAAGCTGTCCTCAGAGGAAAATTTATTGCACTGAATTCCCACATTATGAAAACAGAATGAATACAAACAAATAACCTGATGTTACACCTCAAACATCTAGAAAAAGAAGAGCAATTCAAGCCCAAAGCCAAAAGAAGAGAAGAAATTATAAAAGAGCAGAAATCAATGCAATACAGACCAAAAAAACAATCCAAAAAATCAACGAATCAAAGAGCTGGTTCTTTGAAAGAATAAATAAAATTGACAAGCCCCTAGCCAACCTTATTTAAAACAGGGAAGAAAAAGCTCAAATTCATGCAAAAGGAGTGAAAGAGGTGAAATTACTACAGACCCTATAGAAATACAGAAGATCATCAACACCTATTTTGAAAACCTATACTCTCAAAGGTTTGATAACACAGAGAAATAGACAGATTCCTAGAAGCATATGAAGTACCAAAGCTAGGTCATGAAGATGTAAAACTACTGAATAACCCAATATCTATCAATGAAATCGAAATGTAATTAAATCTTTATCTACAAAGAAGAGCCCAGGTTCAGACGTATTCACTGCAGAATTCTACAAGAAATACAAAGATGACCTAATGCCAACACTCCTCAAACTCTTCAATGAGGTTGAAACGAAAGCAATCCTTCCTAAATCATTCCTAGAAGCAAATATTACTGTAATACCAAAACCAGAGAAGGACCTAACTGAAAAAGAGAACCACAGACCAATCTCCCTAATGAACACAGATACAAAAATCCTCAATAAAATATTGGCAAATAGGATGCAGCAAATCATCAAGAAGATCATACACCCCGACCAAGTGGGATTCATCCCAGGCATGCAGGGATGGTTCAACATATGTAACCCACAGTATCAATAAAGCTAAAAGTAAGAATCTCATGATCATTTCTATAGATGCAGAAAAAGCCTTTAATAAGGTCCAACATTCATTCATGATAAGAACCTTACAGAAATTTGGAATAGATGGCCTTTACCTCAAAATAATTAAGGCCATCTATGACAAACCAACAGCCAATATCATACTAAATGGCCAAAAATTGAAGGCCATTACTTTAAAATCAGGCACAAGACAAGGATGTCCCTTATCACCACTTCTATTTAATATAGTACTGGAAATACGGGCCAGAGTAATTACACAAGAGAGAGAAATAAAAGAGATAAATATAGTAAAAGAGGAAGTTAGATTAACATTAGTTGCAGATGATATGATACTCTATATAGAAGATCCCCAAAACTTGATTGAAAGACTCCTAGATATAATAAATAAATTCAGTAATGTAGCTGGATACAGAATCTATACTCAAAAATCAATAGCATTCCTATACACTAACAACAAAATCACAGAAAGGGAAATAAGAGAGGCAACACCCTTCACACTAGCAACCAAAAAAATGTAATATTTAGGAATTACTCTCACGAAAGAAGTGAAAGACCTATACAGGGAGAATTATAATACACTGAAAAATGAAATTGAAGATGATCTCAGAAATAGGAAAGACATCCCTTGCTCATGGATAGGAAGAATAAATATTGTGAAAATGGCCATTCTCCCAAAACTGTTATACAGATTCAATGCAATCCCGATAAAAATACTATTAACATAACTCATAGAACTCGAAAAATCACTCCTAGAACTCATCTGGAGTGAGAAGAGACCTAGAAAACAAGGACAGTTCTAAGCAGCAAAGGCAAGGCAGGAGGTATCACAATACCTAACTTGAAGTTATACTACAAGGCAACTGTAGTAAAATCAACATGGTACTGAAACCAAAAGAGAGCCGAAGATCAGTGGAATAGATTAGAAGATACAACCACAACTACAAACACACTCAACCACCTCATCTTTGATAAAGGGGCCAAACATGTTCACTGGAAGAACGACAGTCTCTTTAATAAATGGTGTTGGAAAAACTGGCTCTCCATATGCTGAAAACTAAAACTAGACCCGTGCCTATCACCATGTACTAAAATAAAATCTAAATGGATCCAAGATCTTAATATTAAAACAGAAACACTAAATCTATTGGAAGGCAAATTGGGTAAAAACCTTGAAGACATAGGAGTAGTAGGTAAAGAATTCATGAACAGGACTCAAACCACAAGGGAAATACTTACCAGAGTCAATAACTGGGATCGCCTCTTATTAAAAAGTTTCTGCACGTCAAAAGAAATCCCCAGCAGAGTGAAAAGAAAACCCACAAACTGGGAAAAAAATCTTAGTGAACTGCCCCTCAGACAAAAGACTTCTGTCTAAAATGTATAAAGAATTTTAAAAAATCAGACCCCTAAAATTCAAAGACCCAATCTAAAAATGGGCATCTGAGATGAATAAACAATTTTCAGATGAAGAAATACAAACAGCAAATAAATAATGAAAAAATGTTAACCATCACTGATCATTAGAGAAATGCAAATTAAAACCACACTGAGATTTCATCTCACTCCTGAAAGAATGGCCAAGATCAAGAAAACCACCAACAACAAAAGCTGGAGAGGCTGTGGGGGAAAAGGAACTCTCCTGCACTGTTGGTGGGAGTGTAGACTAGTGAAACCATTGTGGAGGTCAGTCTGGAGATTTCTCAGAAAGCTGGGACTGGAAGCCCCATTTGACCCAGCTGTTTCACTTCTAGGCATATTCCCAGAAGAACTGAAAGCATCATACCACAGTGATATATGTGCACCTATGTTTATAGCAGCACAATTTGTAATAGCCAGATCTTGGAAACAACCTAAGTGTCCATCAACTGAGGAATGGATAACAAAGTTGTGGTATTTTTATACAATGGAGTACTACTCAGCTATAAATAATGATCACATTGAGATATTTATAAATAAATGGATGCAGCTTGAGACCGTACTCATAAGTGAAATAAATCAAACTCACATGTATAAATACCGAATAGTTTCCCTAGTGTAAGAAATGATAAGAATACATAAAAGGATGTGGTAATCATGATTCCCAATCATATTGCTTTGAATCCATATGATGTTTTCACTCATTAATTGCAATGGTTTTAACCTGGGTTGTTTGATTTTAGTATCGGTGATTGTACGAATAGCTATTCTGAAGAAAACAACACATCATAAAAGCTAGTGCTGATTTTTTTTTTTTTATCTGTACCGGGGATCATACTCATGAATGCCTGCTTTATGCCACTGAGCTAAATCCCCACCCCCTAGTGCTGATTTAATATCATCTTGTTTTTAATTTTCATAAAGCTGCTGTACACCTGTTTCCACTGGTTTTAACGTGGTATCTTACTATATTTTACTATATGTGATAGTAAAACAAAATTTTTATAGGCAAAGAGATAATATAGAAACCATTGTTCATTAACTGGTTAACTGGTTCTAAATACCCTGTAATTTCTTCATTCTCTTGAATATCTTCAGACTGACTTGATATGCTTGATGCTATAGTATATTAAGTTATACTCAAATAATTCAAGGAAGGAGGCACTATGGTGACTACTATTATGTTAGATTATCTGGGGGTGAAACACAATGATGCTTAAATTGTTCATTTCTGACTTGTGTTGTTCTAATACAATGTCCTCTTTTACCTCAATCCCACATGTTTTTAAAATTAATCTATTTTTTCTTACATTTTTTTCAATTAAGGGAAAATGAAATTAAAAAATAGCAGGATATATTATAGTAACTTTTTTGTTTTCCTATAAACCTAATATGACCCCCAGTATTGCTCTCCCCAACTTGTTCTGTCAGATTTTACTATATTCTATTTTGTTTGATAGTATCAAGTTTGAAGATATAGGCAACCACTTTGAAGGCATTAAGATTCACTTAGATGCCCATTATGGTTTGATTATTATCTTCTTTTGAAATCCTGTAAGGTCTCCAGTGTAGGTTTTATTTGTCTTGTTCTGTACTGTTCGGATCAATTCTATTATACCTGACAATATAGGCAACTTTTTTTAAAATAGCAAGAAGCACAATGGTAACATTTTAGATCACCTGACATTCTATTTTTACATCATGTACTATGCCCATCCTTTTGTTCTAACCAACTCTGTTTTGTTTAGCCACATTAGGTTTTATTCTCTCCAAAAAAATAATAAGAATTGTGGGAGTTAAAAAAAAAACCCAAAAGTGTATTGAAATTGTTATTAAAAAGAGAGGAAAGGAAGGTGGTCTAAGGGATATAACTGCATCTATATTTGAGTGTGTAGGATAGAAATCCATATTACTGAACTTTTGTTGGATCATTGATTGGCACTGTCTGCAATCTCATTGTATGAATGTTCACTTTACATGCTTTAATTTTATAATTTGGATAACAATTTCAAAGATGACAATATGTAACCTATTAACTAGTGATATCTTATTGTATTTTTTCCTTGAAATTCTGTATTATTTGTACCCTTTTACTGCTTTTTAAAATTTTATTTCCTTTCTTTTTTATCTCTTTAAATTAAAAAAAAAACTGTAACTTTGAACTGGGTCAATAACAGTATGACCTGGTTTCACTTGGTAAAGTTAATATGATTTTTAAAAAACATATATATATATATATATATATATATATATATATCTTAACCAGAAATAAAAACACTTTTAAAGGCATACCAAGGTTGTAAGTAATCAATTGAGGACTAAAACATTAAACAAGGTGCCACAAAAGACATGACCAACAGTAAAGACACAAACAAAGGGTTTTCTGTCCTCCGTTTGGCGACCTAAAGGGAAATAAATTTTCATTATGACCCTTATGTCCAATAAACCACATGGAATCTGCAACAGTAGTTGAAGAGAAATAAAAGAAATCTGAGGTTACTGAGGTAACAGATTCAAACAAGCAAATGGCTCCACAGTAATTGCAAAGCTGTGCAACTGAGTTAGAATTTTGACTGATTTTTATAGTTCATTTATGATTAGCTCATTGATCATTAAGTACATAGTGATGAGAAACAGAAACAAGGTAGGCCTTTGCTCCCCTTTGCTTGAGGTCAGAGGCATTTCACAGTGGGTGGTTAGCCAATTCATAGCCCTTGGTCTGCCAATTCCAGGAATATTTGTCTCTCATAAAGGGAAAAATGGTTGACACAGCATCATTTGTCTCTTATAAAGGGAACAAAGGTTGATACAGCAAACAGGTTACTGGGGTGGGGGCAGAATGATGCATACAGAACAGCCTGAGGATGCTTTCGATTAATATATAACTGTGGTTGGTGCTTGGTTACTAAGGTAACCAGCTCAGCACAGAATGAAAATACTGCTAATAACTATCCTTTTAACTAACTATTTTTGCTAATAGCTATCTTTTAATTAACTATTTTAATTTTTCGGCATCTTAGTACAACAATATATCAAAGGGCAAAATAAGGCCGCAACTATTGACATTCTGGCTACAACCCCAATTAACAAGGTAGAGACTGCAGCTGCAAAGATTACTCCTACAGTCTCACTTCTACCATGCCTTCATGATAAGACAATGCTACTAAATTGACTTGATTTATGACTTGGAGTCGTCCTTGAAGTGACTCCGAAGGTCCTGCTCATTGCCTGCACTTTCCTCAGTTTCTCCGTCCTTTGTCCTTGGTCCTAATATAATTGGACCCACCCTGAGAATCCTTTGTCTTGACCCTCAAATCCTTAAGTTTAATTAAAGGGTGTTGACCCTCCTGGAGCCCTAATAATCATACAATTTGTTTCTTTTATTTAACCTCTGCTTTACACTCCTTTGGGAGATCAGGGATCTAGGACAGAACCGGTAACCCATGAGGACACAGCGGCCTCTTCACAGCACTCCTTCTCATGCACTTATTGGGTATCCTGCTGGCTTGCAGTTTTGGGCTCCATTCTTCATGACTCAGGAAGATCCTATCATCCTTCTTCTCCTGCTACCTTTGCAGTACTAGGGGTGGAAACCAGGATCATGCATCAGTTGGGAAAGTACACTGCTCTTCCACTGAGAGACACCCCAGGACCTCGTATTGTTATCATTATTAGGATGATGATTTTAACTTAGAGACAGGGTCTTTTCAAATTTTGGAAATTAGCTTTGGGCTTTCAATCTTATTGCTTTAGCTTACCTGTTTGTTGGGAAGATATGTGTTTGTCGCAAACCATGGATATGTCATTTTTTAAATCAATATTACACTTTCTCTCTACAGTAGGTGATTTTACTTATGTGTTTTCAGTAAAAAGACATTATTATTGTGATTCCAATTATCTTTTGATTCAGCTGAGAACTCGCTTTGAGACAGAAATTATCAGCATAGTATTTGAGCACTGACCTTAATCAGTAAATACCTCCAGTTACTGCAGATAAGTTAAATTCTGTGATGTGAGCAAAATGTTTGAACAGAATCAGCTGATTTCTTCCTATGTACTACTCTGTTATCACACATTTCCTTATGAGGAAAAAGTCCGCATGGGTTTCAGACTTTCCCCTGACCTGGGTCACATTGAGTGAAAAGGAATTGCCTTAGGTCACCTACAGCTCAAATCTTACCTTTAATATAAAAATAGAAAAAAAAAACCTTATTACATTTTATCTGATTATTATAGTTTTTACAATATAATAAAATCCAAGTCAAAAAGTTAAATGGAAATCTCATGTGATGGCGTTGCTTGGAGGGTTAGACAGGAGTTCAGCCTGTCACATTCATTGGTCACAGAAAAAGCAAGATATTAATCAGCTAAATTGATAAAACTACTTCAGAGTTCAGTAGCTTGAGCATGAAAATCACCCAGAACTATGTAATGTTTTCTAACATGTCGATCTGGCTATGGAGAAGAGATTGTGTGCCAGTGTACTTCCAGGGTCTCGCCTAGATGGAAAATCTCAGGCTCCTCTCACACTCTCCTTCTGCTGCCCTTTTCCCTATAGCTCTCCAGGAGGAAGCAGCACAGCAGGATTCCTGCCCCACAGGAACCTCCTTCCTCACAGTGCTCAGCAGGGCTGGAGGAAGTGGCAGGACCTTCCTGTGGCTGTGAGTGCACAGATGGGTTCCCTAGATGCTGGGGCAGAATCTGACTGCAACAAAACCATCACATTGGGGCCAGCAGAAGAGGTGCAGTACAGTGGTGTGCCCAGGACAGAGGACTTCCTGTCATGAGGACAGTGTCTACTTGGAGTTTGATAGTGCTTAGACCTAAGTGGGAAGGAGCAGAGGTGGATCAGGCTGCAGGCACATTCTGTGACTTCCTATAGCATCTTTATTAGTGGCTCTCATTGGCTATCTCATCTTTCATCCTCCCAAATCAAATTACTCCTCCTGCCCTAGAGTTCTCAAAGACGTAATGCCTTAGCATTAACCGGGGTTCTTGCCAACGGAAAATATAAAATTAAATTCTCTCCATATGGGTTAAGGTCTTCTAATATATTTAGCTCAATGTCTAACCCATATGTTTAATATTTGCTTTAAAGTTAAGTGTTATGTGTGTACTTATATTTCTCTCATCAATCAGAAAAAAAGACAAAACATAAAAAAGTATAATCTAGATCTGAACTTGTGGATTTAAACAGCTAATTGTAAAATGATATAAAAAAGCACTCAACTTCACTGCTATGCAGATAATACACATATGTTCTTGCATAATGTGTCCATGATTTATATTTTGTTACATTCCTTTTAAATTCTTACAAAGTCATTAGAAGAAGTTTCAAAGCTCTTTTTTGTCTACTAATACTCCTAAGACTGAGGGATTGCAATTCCTATCATTCCAGGATATACATTTTAAGACTTATGCATTCAAAATCTAATATATGCTGTGATTTTATCATCACCAGTCAGTATCTGACTGTGCAGTTTGTTCCTCAGATTGCAGTGACAGAACTGCCATTTCCTTTCCATAGAAAGTGAGAATGTCTGTCTTGTAGGAATTAAATAGTAGAGATAGTTCAAATTCAATCATTTTTCTTCTTATTTTTTATACAGAAAGTGGGGTTTGAGCATGCTTTTCATGGCCTTCAGGACATCTTTATTCCTGAAGCTGTATATGATAGGGCTGAGGGTGGGCGTGAGGATAATGTAGAATATGGCGAGGAACTTATCCTGGCTGGGAGTGTGGTAGAATTTAGGTTTCATGTATGTGAAAATAAACCACCCATAGTACAGTACAACCACCATCATGTGGAAGGAACAGGTGGAGAAGGAATTCTTTTTTTTTTTTTTTTTTAAGGAGAAAAGAAAAAAAAAGCAGAGAAAGGGTACAAGTTATACAGATTTACAGAAAAAAATGAACAGTAGGAAATCACTAGTCAATGGATTACATATTGTCATCTTAGAAATAATTGTTCAAGTCACAAAATTAAAGCTTGTAAAGTGGACATTCCAACAATGATACTGCAAACAGTTCTGTTCAATGATCCAATAAAACTCTGTGATATCATTTTCTATCTTATACACTTAAATATACATGCAGTTATATAGTTTAGAGCACTTTTTTTTCCTCTCTTTTGTACAATGACTATTACACATTTTGGGTTTCATTGCTCCCACGGTTCTTATTACTTTTTTGGAAGAGAATAAAAGCAAATGTGACAACAGAACAGAATCAGTCAAGTCAAAAGGGTGCACATAATAGATAATGTAAAAACATAATACAAGGTGATCAACAATGGTTACCATAATGCCTCCCGCTATCTCTAATAGAATTGTCTATATCATTAGTTATAATACAATTGAACAAAACAGTAAAGAACAAAACCGACAAAACCAAAACATTGGAGACATTGTAGGTCTTCAAAAGTAGATGAAAGTCAACGAGGATGGGCATTATAATGAATCTCATTATCTTCACAGCTGATGCCTAAACTTTCGAACCTGATACTATCCAGCAAAACAGAATAGGGGAACATCAGTCCAAAACAAGATGGTGAGAGTAATACAGGGCTTCAAATCGAGATAATGGAAAGTCAAAGTGGGTTACTATAATATATCCTGCTATTTTTTTTCCTTTAATTAAACGGATAAAAATAAAAAAGTAAATAATGGAGTGGAGATTGAGATAAAAGAGGGCATAACAGTGAAACAGCGCAGATCAAAACATAGCCATTTAAGCAGAATAGTGTTTCACCACCAGATAATCCCGACCCAAAAGTAGTTACCATATTGTCTCTTTCCTTGAAATCCTTGAGTACAACTTCATATACTGTAGCATTAAGTATATCAAAACAATGTAAAACCATTTAAGAGAATGACAGCATTACAGAGTATTTAGAATTGACTAACAGAAAATAAACAATGGTTTCTGTATAATCTCCTTGTCTTTAAAAGGTTTTTGCTTATACTATCGTAGATAATAAAATCCAATAAGATACAACCTATTTAGACCATTGGAGACAGAAGAACAAAAGCTAGATGAGACTTCAAAACAAGATGATACTAGTTGTCAGTTTGTCTTCTTCATTTTGTGGAGAAGGAATTCTTACAGGCCTCTGATGATTTGGTTTGCAAGACACTTTACAAAATTGTGACATAAGATAGAGAGATCATGGAGAAAGGGATGAACAGGAAAATTATAACACTAACATCAACTCCTTGTTCATGATGTGCTGTGTCCACACAAGATGACTTCAGCAAGGCAGGGATCTCACAGAAATAGTGATCTATGCTGTAGGTTCACAGAAGGGGAAGTGCAGCACATAGGCTGTGTGAACATGGAGTTGAGGGTCCCCACCAGCCAGGACCTGCAACCATCAGCACACTGACCTTGTCACTCATGAACATGGCATAGTGCAGGGGGTGGCAGATGGCCACATAGTGGTCATAGGAGAATGACAGCCAGGAGAATGCACTTGTCACCTAGCAGAGTGAGCCACAGGAAGATTTGGAATTCACAGCCTGCAAAGGAAATGGTTCTGTTGCCAGACAGGAAGTTGGTGATCATTTTGGGGAAGACATTGGAAATGTGCTGTATGTCCATGAAGGACAGATGGCCGAGCAGAAGGAAATGGAGAAGCAGAGTCCGAAGTCCCTGCAGATGAGGAGGATTAGGAGGGGGTTTTCTGTCAGGGTCAGGATAAAAATGATGAAAAGAGAGGAGAAGAAGACTAGGCTGGCTTGTAAGGATGAGATCAGTCCCAAAAGTATGAAGTCACTGCTGAATGTCTCATTTGCATAACACATTTTGAATCCTCAATATTTTCCTTAAAAAGGAATAAAAATTACTAATTTATTAGATACAAATGACTGCATTGTTGCTTAATTAAATTGAAATGAGTAAGGTACTTAAATAGCATCACCTTTATGTCTGTCTGCATAATAATTGAAAGTTAGTGATGTGTGATTTGTCATTACCAGGGGCTTCTCAATGGTCATTTGCATGGAGATGCTGTAAGATGTACCATTATGTGTGTGAACCAGGGGATGACATTAGCACACTGATTGGCTCGCTGGGTCCATGCTGAGCCCCCTCTGTAGTTATTTCTTGTGCTCTGGCCAAGGCTTCCTCACTCAAGCAGCCCCTTCCTTATGGAAGGGAAAAGTGCCATGCATTAGTTACATTACGATTGAAATTTCATTAGGAATTATGTTACTGGACATTCACACACACAACATTCATTTTTCAGATCTATATTATATATTAATTTTATAATTTTGACTTCAACATGTAAAAATGAAAAAAACAACACTGCTAATTCTTCTCCAAAAAATATTGTGACAGGTCTTTTCTATCAAAAACCCATGAAATATGAATTCTGATATACTCCAGTATATTTTGCACTATGGGAAAGTGACTATTTGGTTTCAAAAATTTCTATAAACTGTTAATATTGACAACAGTATTGTCAAATTCTATGAAAAAAATTTCAAATAGGATATTTCTTGAGTTGATGACCAGCAGAGTAAAACTGGCTACCTTCATTCCTAATTCTGTGACTTATATAGGAAATACTTGCAAGAAGAAGATATTGAGCCCTGAGCTGATCTAAATACAGATTTAACAGACTTATGCACTAAATGAGGTGGATGGAGCAGGGTTAACATGTGATACTCTGCTTCACCTAAGAATGAGTTTCCTGTTTTTCCAGGTAATTAAATATTTGGCAAAATGAAGTATTCTGGAATGAGCTAAGTTTGAATCTCTTTTATACCACATCAGACATATGCAAAACTGTTTCTGATATAAATGTCTGTGAAAACCAAATGCCTCATAATGTTTCACAAATTAAAAAACACATTTAATCACATTACACTCACCCACACACCACCCTCACACAAGGACACAAACACACACATGAGACCTGACCCTGGCATGTACTCGGACGATGACTCAAGTTCCTCATATTATTAGCACATGATTATCTGTATCCTTACAGTGTTGTTGTGGTTGATTTTACTTTTGTAATCTTTGGACAGACATTTTCCTATTACTGCTAACTAGGAAAGAGAGCGAGATTGAGAATAGGGTAGAATATAACTGACAAAATGCAATAGAATAAGTTTAAGGGTGTCAGAATCATGTCATCCACGCCACTGCCATAGAATTGCTTTCTGCAGCTCTCTGAGAGGGGAGGATGTGATGAATCCAGGAAGGCTGCTCAGGGAGGGTTCCTCACCCCATCCACACACAGCCCTAGGAGGGTACAGCCATGCTGCTCCTGCTAAAGGTGTTTACCCTTTGCCCTCATTTCTACTGTCACAGGCCATGCACTGTTTCAATGAGCCCTCCTGCCTTTGTGTGTGACCCTCCAGAGCACTCCACAGAATCCCTGAAAAGCCCCTTTTGTCCTACCAAGTCACTCACCAAGTCAAGGGACACTCCAAGTGGACAGGAACTAGAAGCCCAGGGTTTGCTGAAGTGTTTCCTGAATTCTTCCAGGCAAGGGGAACCAGCACAATCCCACAACCTGTGGGAGCTCTGTTCCTGCTGAACCACTGTCCCTTGAACTGCAGGGCACAGGACGGGACACACAACATAATGACGCCTGTCATGGATGCTTTCAGTGCAGCTGCCCTCTCTGTGGTATCCGCTGTGGAACAGGGCACTGCCAATATTGCAGTCCAGTCAGGCTCCACCAGGTACTACCTGTAGCCTGGGGCAGTTTCCCACCCACGCCCAGCTTCTAAGGACTAAGAGTCCAGCCAGCTGTCAGTGGAAGTCCTGAGCACACTCGGGTCACTTTACTGTGCAGCAGCTGCCTTCAGCCCCAGTGATTCTTGCTAAGAGGGCACAACCCCAGTGTTTCCTGTAGCCCTCACTAAACTCCCCACATGAGGACACCAGGAATTCTCTTCTGTCTCTGTGTAACCTGCCCGGGACAACAGGGCCATGGGCCTGAGGCACAGTGACCCTCTGCTGCTTGCTGCCACCACCCCATTGAGCAGGAGCCTTGAGATCAGCATCTCAGGCTGACATCACCACTTCCTGCCCAGTGTGCATCTGCAGTCCCTCTCCTGACCCTCTGAGTCTCAGACTTTAGAGCAGCTCAGAGCAGGAAAGAAAGCCAGCCTTTGTCTCTCCTCTGTGTTCCGTTCCTCTGTGCGCACAACACAACCCATGCGTTTTTCCCCATAAACGCCCCTCACCAGATTCACCCCTCATCTGACAGGTTGTACGTTGTTCTGAGGCTGGAAATGCACCTCCCCTTCACTGTCTGTCACCATGCAAAGCAGGCTCAGCCCCTCATTTAAAGCTCAGAGTCCTCAGCATTTTGAAGGTACATGGTTGGGGCAAACCACTGAGCTGTGTACAGCTGTGACACAGGTTCCAGGGAACCACAGACACAGACCTTCTTCCTGCCATCACCTTGCTTTTTAGTACAAGGCCATGATGATGCATTTTCCTGCAGCATTCTGAGCAGGTCTCCAGGAACATCCCCCAGAGATCAGAGACAGAGGGCCGCAGCCACCAGGCTATTCCCTCCTGACCATGTAGCCCTGGAACCCTTGAAGGCTGTCAGAATTGGCCCTCGACACCAAAGCATGACTTACAATTGAACTCTCATTTCACTGATGAAATTAAATTTTATAATCTATATTTGACATTCATAACATGATTCCAAAGCATGTAAGTTCCTAGGAAAACAGCTAGCACACATCAACATCACACAACATGATTTTTTGTGAATACAGCAAGTTTAATGATTGAACCAAGATGTTTCACACTATGCAAGTTTATTAACTTTAGCTCTTACATTGTAACTTAGATCTCTAAACATGCATATTCATTTCTTTGCCATAACAAAAGTCTCTCTGATTACGGACTTATGAGCTACAAGTGAAGGGAGTGTTAAAAGTATTTCCCTTGATGGGGAAAAGACAGCAAGTTTTCCCGCAGTTCTGAGAAGGCTGGAGATGTTCAGTGTGATGGTTAGTGAGATATTCAACTCTTCTTTCCTTACTTTTGCATAGAAGATTACAATGGAACAAAAGAGATACTGCACCCAATAGGAGAAAGCTTATAAATAGGGCTTATTAGCTTGTTATTTCCAGCAAAACCACTAAAAATAAGACAAACAATCTATTGTTAGTCAGTAGGAGAAAATATAGAGTTTCTGAGAAAAGATGTCTCTGGCAGACACATGCAACACATAACCCACCACACATTATAACTCCATGGAATCAGATTCTACACTCTGTATATGCATTACTTTTGCAATAATATCTACAAGACAGAAGGATGCTCTGAACTATTCATCCCAGACACAGTCTGGAGACTGTTTTGACAAGATGGGAAGGGAAGGATTATGGAAATGGTTACCTGGGCAATGATTACTCACGCTGCATAGAGGGAAGACATTCAGGGTTCTAGAATCTATTAGTAGAAGACAGCCATCCTGCCCGCAAGAGTCAAGTCTGTCCCTAAATTCGTAAGAATATGAAATACTCAGAATACCTAACTGAAAAGCAAAGTGTCCACCCATAGATGAATCTGAAAATAAGTATTTATATATATATTTAAAGAAACATGAACTAGTCTTAGGAATAAACATTACTGGGTATAAACTAGGCCTGGCCTTACTCTTACCTCTGTAGGAAGTGCACACTTTGATTGCAGTGATGTTGGCACACTGCACACTGTCAGTGATGTAAACAGCACGGCTTACTGTAGTTATGTTATGAAATGGTGCGTAACGAGATCTGAGTGCATATTCCGCATACTCTGAGAGTGCAGGCACATTAGGGTTTCCACTTTCACACAGAAAGTTTACGTGAGTTCATCTTAAAATGTGACACCATAAAGTTCTTATACATTTAGTAGGACTGAGTTAGAAGTTTTGCATCAGGCCTTACACTAAGTACATCGTAATTACTATAAAGAAAGAGTAAGTTTTCCCAGGTTTGTGTTTCTAAACAATTCTCATGTAATAGTTTAGCTATTGTCAACAAGGACCTCAAAAACTGACTTACTTGAAAGCTAAAAAGATTTGACATTCCAACCAAACAGAGAATATCTTGAGGCTGTAAGATATGAAAAGAAAAGAGGAAAACAGGTTAGAAGCATCTTTTCCATTCATTGTTTAGCAGGGGATTGCTGCTGAGCATGCTTTTCATGGCCTTCAGGACATCCTTATTCCTGAAGTTGTAGATGACAGGGTTGAGGGTGGGCATGAAGATGGTGTAGAAGATGGCAAGGAACTTATCCTGGCCAGAAGTGTGATAGGATTTAGGTCTCATGTATGTGAAAATAAACTGCCCATAGTACAATACAACCACCACCATGTGGAAGGAACAGGTGGAGAAGGACTTCTTACAGGCCTCTGACGATTTGGTTTGCAAGACAGTGAGAAGAATTTGTACATAAGAAGCAGAAACCATGGAAAAGGGGATCAACAGGAAAATAATGCCACTTACATAATGCCCTCATTCATAGCCTAATGTGTCCAGACAGGACAACTTCAGCATGGCAGGGACTTCACAGGAGAAGTGATCAATGGCCCTAGAGTGACAGAGGGGAAATGGAGGGCATACGCTGTGTGCACAATGGAGTTGAGGGTCCCCACCAGCCAGGACCCCGCGGCCATCAGCCCACTGACATTGTCACTCATGAGCATGGCATAGAGCAGGGGGTGGCAGATGGCCACATAGCAGTAATAGCACCTGACAGCCAGGAGAAGGCACTCTCCACCTAGCAGGTTGAGTACAGGAAGATCTGGAATGCACAGCCTGCAAAGGAGATGGTTCTGCTGTCAGACAGGAAGTTGGTGATCATTTTGGGGATGATGTTGGAAATGTGCAGGATTTCCATGAAGGAGAGATGGCTGAGCAGCGAGTACATGGGGAGCGGAGTCCGGAGTCCCCATGGATGAGGAGGATCAGGAGGGTGTTTTTGGTCGCGGTCAGGATAAAAATGATGAATGGATAGCAGAAGAAAACCCGGCTTGCTTATGAGGAAGATAACAGCTCCAAAAGAATGAATTCAATGCTGGACATTTCATTTCTATGATCCATCCTTAATTTCTGTGTTTTACCTAAAAATAGCTTGTAAAGGAGAAATCATAGATAAATGACAAACTTGATTACAAAGAGAGAATTAGTGGTGTGCTGCCTCTTCCTCAAGTTCTATGAGATAGGCTTATGATTGTATGATTTACAAGATGGATGTTTATTCATTTCAGTAGCCTGGTGAGCCTTAGCATGCTGAATATGCCCTTTTCTCCAGGTTGGCTCTCCCAGTGCTAATCAGTTCTGAAACTGTATCAAGTGATGTCATTCCTCAGTGAGATTTGTTTCCAGGCCCAGCCTGCCCACCTGTGAAAGTCGTGGATGCCGGCTCTACTGGTCCTCTTCACCCTACTCCATCGCACATTCTGCCAGGCCCTTCTCATCTTCAGTCATATCAAGTAATACACACAGGTGGTGTACGTTCTTCCCTGGCATTTTCTCCACGTGAATTTTCACCTCATGTAAGATATCTTTGTTCTCTTCATTGTTGGAAACAAATGCCTAGAGATATTCCTAGTTCATAAGATTTTTGGCCACATCTATTGAATTAATGAACAGAAAAACTTGGTCATGCTAAGGAAGATTTTCTTCTGAGCCTGTGGCCAAGACAGTGCTATTCCTCACTTAGTACCCTGGTTCTATTACAAGAATTAATTAAAATTTTTTTGTATTCATTAATCTGTTGATGCACATATGCACACTATATGCAAGACAATGTAGTAGGCCGGGGCTTTAGCTCAGTGGCTTACGCTCCTACCTGGGAGACTTGAGGTTTATCGGGGTCGCTCCCGGCCGGCAGGAAAGACACACGACAAAGTCTGGCGGTGTGCAACCTTGCCTTTATTTGTCTCCGCGTGGGCCCCGCGAGGCCTCCGCTCTGTCACCAGCCCTTTCTCGCCAGTGGACTTTCTCTATCTCTCTCTGTGCTTCCTCCTCGTGGCGGGAGAGGCATTCACTTTTATAGGGCAACAGTAGCCAATCAGTTCAAAGCGCACGATGCGGGCTGACTGGCTAACATCAGCTGTTGCTAGGCAGACTATCTTACAGAGCGGGTTGTTTAAGTCGCCAGGGCAATCAGGGGGCAGGAAGCAGGCGCCAACTTGGCTCACTCGATGGGAGGGGCAATCTAGCTCAGGCTCCGCTCCCACCCACAGGCCCTACGTCCGCCAAGTAAGGCGACGGGTGTCGGCCGCGGCTCCCAACAGAGGTTGTAAATTCAATCCCTGGTACCAACATAACAAAACAAAGCAAAACAAAACAAACAAGACAAGCTAATATAACTTGTGCTGCTATAAACATGTATATGCATCAATGCCTGTATGGTGATTTTAAATCTTTCAGGAAACACCTAGTGAGGAAATAACTGGGGCACATGGGGTTCCCATTTGGAGGGATTTACAGAATCACCAAATTTATCTCCATAGTGGTTTTACTATTTTCCATTCACACCAATCATGTAGGAGATTTTCTTTTAAAGAAAAATAAATTTGAAACATTTAAAAGTGAATGGATACAAATTAAGAAAACAATGCTAAGTGAAATAGTTCAGATATGCAAACTTAAAAACTTATGTTATCTATTCTATGAAATAAAGAGAGAAAGCAAAGTATGAGACATTAGTAAGAAGTAATAAGACGTTCAAATAAATCACTGAATTAACTATTTCATTGTCTCAAAAATATTGTAAATACATGCTAGCTTTTTTATTGTGTAAGGTTCTTTTATTTACAAGACAGTATTATGATTTTACCTGTTCTTTTTGTAAGGCAAAATCTTATTTTTCTTTGTTACATTCTGAAGATTATGATATAACATGTATTACCTATCGTTTATTCTCTATTATTTTTGCATCACATTTTTTTTGTTTTTCCATAAAATAAAAAATGTTTAAATGAGTAAGAAAATATATATTGGGAACAAGGAGAGTGATTTCAAAATAAATTCTTCAAATGTAATATTTTAGTCATTGAAATGTGGGACTTCTAAGATATTGAAGTTACAAATGCTACAATAAAATTTTTATAATTTTATTATCTATGTTTTATATGTAAGAAATCAAGCATATTCCATGAAAATAGCAACATGTTTTAAAGGATATATTTTAATTTTGTTTATTTCATTTTATAAAACTTTTACAATAATGTGTTACTCTACCTTGGTGTTGGATCTGCATTCTTCGTGTACTCATACTGGGACAGTGATTCCTTCATTTTTTATGGTTAATTGTTCCCCTCCATGTGTGTCTCTGATATTTGCTTTATGGTTACATGCACACACATCCTCCCAGGTAGATGATTAAATGTAATGTAGATTCATGTAGAGTTCTGTCCTTCAGTATCTTCTCTGGTCACCAAAGTTAACAAAGACTGGCCGCTTTTTCACAATCTCAGAAATTTGAACATAATAAATGTAAGTTTCACTTCTTGTGAAATAAATGTGCAGACTGTGGTACTGAGATGTGCACAAATGTCACAGAGTTATTTATATTTACATTTGGAACACATGACTCTTCACTGTGCACTGATCTCTCCCTGTCCCAGATTTGTCTTGAATGTCTTCAGTGGGTCACTGCGATCTTCCGAGTCTGGGGAGACAGCACCTCAGTGAGGGTGCTGAATCATGCGCAAGCATCTAAGGGCACCCATGATTCTGGGAAGTTTGCTCAGACACAGAGAGGGAGTCAAGGGGCCATGGTGCCTTGTGGAACCTGGCTGAATACAAGTGAGTTTGAAAGGTAGCAAATATGGTGGGCAATTCTAGTGAGACAATATTTTACTCAAACTCATTAACTTTCTCTAACTCACTGGAACCATATTTTCCTTCTGATTTTTGTTTTTCAATAAATTATCTACTTTATTATAGTTATTTCAGATCCATTTTGCTCTGAATTTCCGATTTTCAGCAGAATCTCTGGCCCATAGTAAGTTAATTTGAATGCTAATTATAAGAACAGTTCATTTACTTTTATGTGCGCAGTTATAACAGCAATTCAAATATTACCAGTTCCTCCATTTCTGCCATTTCATTTTATTTTATGTTTTTATACAGTCCATATTTTCTATATAACTATAATTATATTTTGTCCTGATTGAAACCAATGACTAATTTAATTCTTATTTTGCTAGATATCTTCTACCTTCATATATTTGCTTCTATTGGGCTTCCAAAAATTCTTGTCAGTTTTGTAACATTCTGCACAGTCATTAAAAATCTTCAATAAATGTCAAGATGATAGAACCACTAACTTGTACCTTGCACCAGCCAGTGGTTTCTGGATGCTGGATGAAATTACACTGAAATCAAAAGCTGACTGCTCTATCAGCTTGATTCACACCAGTGAAGAAAGCTCTGCCTTGTGTAGTGTGCACAGCTCATCTCCAAGGTCAATGTGTTTCCATATCTGATTTCCAATGTTAACAGCACTGATGTTGGAAACAGCTCTAACACACACTTTCCATCTCTGTCTTTCCTATGAGATCCGAAGCTCTTGGCCCATGAGAGCCACCAGACTGAGAGGAGTGTGACCTTCTCCTGTCCCCACCATGGCTTATACTTGTTCCCTGATATCAGTGTACTGCACAGCAGGGGAGTCACCTGGCCAATATGTCACCTGGCATGCTATGCTTAAGGCTCCCATTCTGCAAGATGTAGTGAACTTTGTTCACACCCACTGTATCAGAATGACAGACGGCCCTGTGCTGTCAGCGAACTAGCAGGTCATCAGACCTTAGGGAACTGGCAGAGCTGTGTCTTTAGTTCCTAGAATTCGAGGTGGTGTTACCCATCATTTAGGTCATTGTGCCTTTGTAAATACATGTCACCTCAAAGATAAACAACTATGAAGCAATGTGCCATCTGCTCTGCCATGTGTGCCTTGACCTTGTCAGCACTGGCCATGCCAAAGGTCATCTAATCAAGGAAGCTCTTAAACTTCCTTCAGTGGTGAGAGACAAAGCTGAAGGTTACAAAGCATCAAGGACACACCAAAGCTTTGTTATGCAGAAACTTAAGGCCTGGAATGACATCCAAAAGGTCTCAGCGAATGCAAGTTAATAAGGACAAGATGAGAAACCACTTTCGGATCCAGTACAGGGGCCCCAGCGTCCTCTGTAATGAAGACAGTGGAGTCATCCAGGCCTTTAGAAACACTCAACACAGGACTCTGCTTATCCTGAGCTTGCTGAATGTTTTGAAACTTTCTCCTGGGGCCAGTGGAGCATTTCTGCATTTGGACTGAAAGTGCTTTCTGGAAGTGAGATGAGTTGTACCACACTTGGCTTAAACCCAGAAGTCCCATAAATGTCACTCTAACCTGCCTACACACAAGATGATCCATACAGACCTGGGCAGAATCATGTAGAGTCAGAGATCCAGACAGCACTCCAAGCACCACACAAGAGATTCAGCATAGAATCTTCTGAAGCCCCTCAGAATCCTGCTGAAGCTAAATCCACATGCACAGATCCATGTTCTGAAAAACCATTCATCTCTGGGCAGGAGCAGCAAAATCCTTTGTGACTAAAGCAGCAGCTAGGTAAGCCAATTCGGAGGGGTGGTGGGCTGCAGGCAAGAAGCCTGAGGAGGGGAAGGCAAGAAAAGAAGGCTGCTGGTACCAGTGAGCCCTTGGGAAAAGCCTGCTCCTAGCAATAAACCAGAAGCTGAAAAAAAGAAGCCTGCTGAAGAGAAGAAACTTGCTGTGCAAACTCTCAGACCTGCTATGCCACACAGGTGACAGGAATTTAGGCAGCTTAGTTTAGTTCAGGTCTGTATCGACTTTATCAAAGAGGGGGAGTAGAAAGATTGGAAACTCATCAGAGAACGTGCTTCCCTATAATTTTCATTAACTCTTTAAAGAATTCTTTAAGTACATGGTATTTAAGAAACCCTTATAGCCTCTCCATATTTTAATATTTAACTAAAGTTTTGTCACTTGAAGACACTTGGTACACTCTAAAATTCTATCTATGTGCATTGCTTACCATGGAAATTGAAATTAAACTAACAACTTGGTTTTAGGTACACAAGCCCTGGTTGGGGAGAAGGAATTATACATCATAGACAACTTACTACTTTTAAATATAAGTTTCGGCTAATGATATACCAATTCCTAGGCTGAATATCTATTATCACATCTATTAGATCATAGTCCATGCTGACTACTTTAAACAAAATAGTGGCTTCATTCCAGACATGTTTTGTAAATCCAGTATTTGATATCTGTTTCTCTTGCTATGAAATGTGCCTGAAAGCATGAAAGTGCCATCAACAATTCTTTCCAAAGCATTTGGTCACACTGCACTAAATCTGATGCTTGAAATTTTTAAGGAAGATCTTGTGATGTTGTAAACCAACATTACAGTGACTCATGCAGATCATTTGAAACTGAGAGTTTAATACAATGAAACAGAATGGAATATATTTTTTTCTTTATATATACTACATCTTTTAAATAACTGTGTATGATTAATTCTTGTGTGTGTGTGTGCATGTATGTGTGTGTATGTGTGTTGATGTGTGTGTGTGTGCATGTGTGTGTCTGGGTGAGACAGAGAGATACAAAGGAGAGACAGACACAGACAGAGACAGAGACAGACATAGACTCTGACTTGGGAGGAAAGCAGGAGTGAGGCTGGGTCAGGCTCTCCTCATTACTTAGCAGTCAGTGCCAGTAGTTTGCTCAGGCAGCGTCACTGTTGCAAGTCATGAATGAAATGACACAGGACGCAGGGTGTCTTTCCATGAAGGGAACTAGGCTGTCACTGGCTGGCATTGTGTAAATGTCCCCTTAACCATCAGCCCCGATTTGAATCAGTTCCTAGGTGTGGGCACAGCCACATCCTGAAGTCCTATTGTATCCATTAATCATGATCTCCACACATCTCAACTCTGACCAGCATGTGGTAGTTATTTGATTTAATTATTATTAAACTTAATTATTCTGCATATTTATTAACTTAGCCATATTTAGATATTATGTACTAGAGATATTTTATGGATAAAGAATACAAAACTATGTGTTCCTTCTTTGCTAATATAGATATAAATTCACAATAAACTTGTTTATATCCTCTTCTTTGCTCACAGTGAAATTTCAAAAAAAAATTACTGTAAGACAAAACATAAAAAAGCATAAAACAATAGTAAATATTTGTTTGGAAAATATATGGTAGGAAAAACTTGGAGAATATGATATTTACTTTTATACTTTTATACTACATAAGACTATTTTAAATTTTTGAACTTTCAATAAACTTTCAAAAGCAATGACTTACAAAGTAAAATCATTATAAGTTATTTTATAAAATTTTCAAAAATTAGATTTACCGTAATGTTCTGCGTGGTGCCCACAGCCTTCATCTAATTTAGACAGAATCCCCTCCATTTCTTTCCTGTACCTGCTGAAGCATTTCTATGAGGGAATCGACCCTGTGTCCAGGCTTTCCCATGCTCAGCCAGGTCTCCTCCTTACACAGTCTGTGCAACCTCACTCTCCGGGCAGGTTGGTCTCTGCTCTCCAACTCCCCTACACCTTCCCTGAGAGGACATCGATCCTCCTTGGAAAGCAGATGGCCCTATGTCTCCTGCGGTCCGCAGAGGGGATATGGAGGATCCCGGGATATCTCCTATAACTGTTGGTCTGACTTGGCATCCAGGGATCCTGACCCTGGGTCCTCACCATTCCACTGTGCCCTCACCAGCTGAGCTCCATGAAAGATAGTCTTCACCTATGTTCACATTGTCCTTCTGGCTCTCAGAGCTTCTGACATCCTCACTGACGCCCTTCACTTTTGCCTCCTGCTGTCAGCAGGAGGTGAGAGGAGGCTTGGGGACAGGAGCTGAGTCCAGGGCTGGGGAAAGGGGTGAGTAGTTTGGGAACAGCAGGGAAGGAGGAAGACAGTGCCTGCTGCCTGAGGTACCCTGGTCTGTGTGTCCTGGGGACAACTCTGCCATCTCTATGTAGGGCAGCAGGAGCAGAGGACCCCAGATGTCCTGAGAAGGAGCCAGAAGGAACTACTTCTGCCTGACAGTCCCTGGGGACCCAGGATGCTCTCAGCATTGCAGGGGAAAGGGAGGGAACTGGATTCAACTTCGGCTGAGAAGCACAAGGTCAGGAAAGAGGAGATGCTGCCCTGCAGAAAGAAAACTCGTTCCTGTACATATCTCCATCATGTCCTCTTCACATAGCACATGTCACCCTGCCCCTCACTACTCAAAGTTTGTTTTATGTGGAGGGACATTTTACAGCCACTTTCTCTACATATTTACTCTAGCACAGGAGTGGGTGGAGTTTACTTGGGGTCAGCCTCAAAAGTCTCCAGAGTGCCATGAGTTCAAGGTGAATCCACTTGTCCTCTAGACCACCTGCTACAGAGGGTCTGATGGAAGAGAAACATGGACATGTTTTAAGTGATTTTGCTCAAATGCATTTGGATTGATTCTTATGTTAATTAAAGAATCACCAAGTTAAGTGAGCATTTAAGTGAATGCATCAAAAATGCTTAGCAGATTAATTCATGATAATTTATCTAATTAAATCTTTATTGGTAGATTGAAGTGCAGAGCTTTCAACATCTTCCCTGCATCAGTGTCTTACAGTTCTCAGTTAATGAGCTCTGGATCTACCGCATCAGCCCCCAGAGAGGAGTTCACGCTGCCCAGGGAAAGCACTTAGCTCTGGTCTGAGTCAGAGTCACATTCTAGTATCATGGGCCATGTTCCCAAGGCTCTGTCTCCTTCACACAGAGATGTGTAGCACGGGGTGTAGCCTCACTCTCCCAACCTGTCCAGCTCCTACATACAAGATAGTTTAAACATCAGATGCCTGGCCTCCATCAGTGGGAGGTGGACAAGAAACGTTTGCTAAATAATCTTTTCTTTATTTCTCAAAATGAGCATTAGTACTGATCACATTTTACAAGGATGGGTAATAAATTAAAGAGGAAAATAAAGATAAAACACAACACTAAATCCAGTCCCAAAGTAACAGAATGGATTTAATGTCAACATGTTTATCTTGTTATGTTGAATAAGTTAACGATTTTATGTTATTGATATTATGATGCTATTTACTTGTTATTGTATCATGTTATGAATTAAACTCCTGTTTCTCAGAGTCAGGTAATGTGTCTTGAGGACACTGTGGAAGCCAAGTGCTCATCCGAGCCACCCTCCCATTTCAGTCTGCCTGTGTTCACTGGAGCAGACCAGAAGGACAGCACCTGGGTCTGCTGGTTACACAGGAGACTCTGCAGGGATACTCAGGTCCCCCCAGGCTTCTCCTCCAGCCTTTATTCCAAGTCTCCTGCTGTTTTCAGGACCACAGCACTATCTCCCCACAGTGTCTTCTCCAGAGTCTTCTCCTTCTCGTATCACAGGAGAGCAGGCACAGTTCCCACCAAAGCTGTGCAAGAAAGGGAGACACTGGAAAACAGGGACTCAGAGAGTCTATAAATGAATCTGAAACAACAGAATGAAATGATTCACCTCCAAATGTGTTAATAGATTTAGGCATGGGCTTTCATAGCTTTGTTTTTAAAATGTCATTAAATACATACTTATGCAACATGCGAAAAGAATATATGAAAGGAACGTGTCATAATAATGGTTTCCTATTTAAATCCAACATTTTCTAAAATGTGTGAAGTTTATTGCTTAAAAGTTATATTTACTCAATAATTTGCTAGCAAAAAGTAAGATATATTACCTGCATATCTGAGCCACTATTTTTCTTCTTATAAGTAATTTTATATTTCAGCAAAAAAAATGTACCTTTTTTGAAAAAGTTTCAGATATTCAGAGGCATCATTTCCCAGTGCAGTAAGGTTAAGTTGTTTTAAGTCATTTTAAGCCAAAATGAATATACTGAAAGTCTCCAGCTCAACGGAGATGGTGAAAGAGATCAATTGTATATTTCCTCACTTTAGTTAAAATTACTAAAGTTAAATTAAACTAAAGTTAATGAAAACAGAAATGTTAGTACATAATTAAGTATATATGTAAGGCAAAGTAAACAACATGTCTTAAGTTAAAAGGTTTATGTTTTAAGAAAATCGTGGATGTGTTACTACTGAGTCAATAGTTGTGCTGGCTTCTGATTCACACATGGATACTGTTTTCAAAAAGCAAAATATATCACAGAAGAACACATGCAAAAACCTGGTAAATAATTTGTAAGCCTTTATTACATTCACGCATTGGGAACACTCAAATTGAAAGCACAATAAATTACTAGAAACTCATTAAAACTGGGTGATATGAGGATAATGTTTGGAACAGTTAGAAGTTGTGCTCTTTCCCAGTGAGAGTCGAAAATTAGACCAATGTTTTCAAGATAGTATACAAAAAATTCATTATATTCACTGCAAGAGGTAAAAGTATCACATAAAATAGCTTTGGATGAGTATTAATCATCAGGGTCCCAAACCAAAGGCAGTACAGCATTCTTTAACCAAATAATGAGATAAGGAGCAGTGACCCAGTACACAAACACAGGGAATCTGCAAAACAGCAGGAGAGTACAGGCTGCCGACAACATGAAAGTACAGGGTGTAGCCTACGACTTACAGTGCTTACAGAAGAAAACTCAAATATAAGAACGACCACCGCTGGACTCTACTAATCTGAATATTTAGAATAGTGGATCTAAGGGTGTAGATAAAGGTCAGTCCAGGGGCTGTGTGCTGGGTGTGGATCTCTTGGACAGAAGACTAAAGGCCAAGCTGGGGAGGTGATAGCTGTGTCCCTGAGAATATGTGTGTGCCCAGGACAGATGCCTGTGGAAACTGTTAGAAAGGGAAACTCTCATAGGGCCCTGCAGCATTGTGCAAGTTATACCTTGATTCATTCAAAATCACTCTAATACCTAATTTTTAACACAAATGTCATAAACATTTATATCATATATATATATATATATATATATATATATATATATATATATTGCATAGTTTTACCAAACCACAAGTTGACTTGGTAGTGAAAACACATCAAATGGAATCAAACACAACAGATTCATCCAAATAGCAAAGCAAAGACCAAAAACACATCTGTCCATGTGTTTATGTTTATATACATTGCTTCTCTGTAAAGAAAAGATTCCCTAACACATGCTTTCTGCAGCCTCTTACATTGTAAGGGTAAGCACGGTTATCAGTCACTTCTTAAGGATGTATACCTGCCCACACACTTCCTCAGGTCTCCTTTAACTTCTTTGTTTCTCAGACAGTAGATCATGGGGTTCAGCATAGGGGTTAAGATGGTGTAGAAAGCAGACATGACTTTGTAAGAGTTGGGACTCATATAAATAAAGATGCCAGGTCCATAATAAAGATCCACCACCCCCAAATGGAAAGACTAGGTGGCAAAGGCCTTCTTGCTGACCTCTGTGGAGCTCATGCGCAGGACAGAAGCAAGAATGAGGCCATAGGAGGTCAGGATGAGGGATAAGGGAATGAGGAGCACCAGCACACAGCAGATGTACATGACATACTCAAAGGCAGAGGTTTCGCTGCAGGCCAAACACACCAGAGTGGGGGCCTCACAGAAGAAATGATCAACCTCACAGTTACCACAGAATTGGAAGCTGAGGGTAACAGCAGCCTGCATGAGGGCATCAGATGCGCCCAAGAACCAGGACCCCAAAGCCATTGTCAGACACATCTTCCAGCTCATGAGGGTGGCATACTGCAATGGTGGCACACAGCCACATAGCAGTCATAGCATATGGCTCCAAGAGGAAACACTCTGCTCCTCCAGTTGTCTGAAAGAAGATCTGTAGCCCACAGCCCACTGGGGAGATGGACTTCTCTCCAGTCAAGTAGCCATCAGCCATCTTAGGCACAATGGTGGAGACCAGCATGAGGTCCATGAGGGAGAGCTAGATGAACAGGACATACATGGGCCTTTGCAGCCAGGGGTCCTGTTGGATCAGGAGCACCATTAAGCCATTGCCAAGGACAGAGGAGATCATCACTGCTAGGATGAACCCAAAGAGCATTTGGTAGGCTCCGGTGTGGTCAAAGAGTCCGAGAAGAGTAAAATCTGATGTGCTGTTCCCATGCGCCATGATTTCAAGCAGAGGTGGGTGCTACTCTCAGTGGAAAAAGATGAGAGGTCTTCAGTTTCAATGCTGCATGTGAAATACACCTTCCTAGAAATGTGTTGTATAAAAAAATGAAATCCCTTTTAGATTCTTCATCAGGGACTGGCAAAATGTTTTAAGCTGTTTATAAAATTACTTCAAAACTTTCACATTTTTCCAAATTTTACATAGTAAACAGCTCATAGGTTGAATATTGATTAACTAGTTTACATAAATGTACATTTTGATAATTTGTAGCTAAAATATATGTGCTGCCTTTCATTCTGACAAATAAATGCATAAGAAAGTACTGAAAGACTGTCTTTTGCATTTTTGTTTGCATTATATTTTCCCAGTTTATAGTCTTAGAAGCAGAGTGAAGTTAATATTTTACTTAGGTCGATGCTGTGTACATCACAAGAAACTTAAAAATCTAAAACACACTCACATTTTCAATCTTCCCATTCACTTTATCTTCCCTGACTCTATTAACACTATAAGACCTTTAGTCTCTCAAAAGAAGACTGAATCTCCTAGGATATAAAATCTAGGAGGAGAGTGAGACTCACATGTTGCAGGACTCAATACCTGATGTCCACAATTTAAGTAAACTAAAGGTTGGGTGTTGTCACACTGCAGAGGTCTGGGTCATGCATTGCTGGCTCCAAAGCTAAAGCACTGGGCTTGTAGGGCTGAGAGAAGCTGCTTAGTTCATGGTGCTAGAGAGAAGAATAAGGGAGCAACTCCAGGTAGGAAGGGGCTGAGAACATAAATCAGGTAAAGATTTGTCTCCATGACCACACACCTAGCAGTGAGCTTCAGTAACCCAGGGCAGGATCCAAGCCCATCACATGAATGGTCCACAAGACCCACTCAGAGTGTGCAGACCTATGGATAACTTTATTAGAATCTAGTACTGCACTCAACATTGCTACAGAGTCATATACTTAAACAAAATGACCTTACTCTTTTCTGCAATTTCTAGCCATTATATCATGTGCATCCTTTCTTTATCATTAAAAAGTATTTTGCTATAATGATCTGTGGCTCTTCTCTGCCACACAAATTCCCAGTTTACTAAAAAGATGCCAGACACTAGTTTTTAAAGCACCTATGAAGTTTCATCACTGTCCTGAACACTCCTAAGAGAATCTAAATCTTTAAAAGCATCTCTTTCTTTGGTCTGCTGTAGCCCCTCTTGCTCTACCTTATTCGATGAAATTCTCCATAGCTGCAGCAATGTGGCACACGCCCAAGGATGCTGTGGGATTCACCCCTTCCACCACAGGAGCGGTCCACACATCTGGGGACTTTCCTCCACCCACACATTGCAGATTCCGGACAAGCAAGTGCTAGTCCTGCCCCGGAAGCAGGTTGCCATGGGCTCAGACTCTTTGGGGTCCTCATGGCCGCACTGGGAGCCTCTGAACTGGCTGTTGAACAGTGCAGCATCACCTGTCACCTGCACACTTCCTGTGCTGAACCTGTGATCAACACACCCATGCTAATACTGCACTCTGCTCCCAGGAGCTCGGTGCTGCCCTGCAGCTCTGCACTTGCAGGAGCTCAGTCTACAAAGCCCCATCTTGAGGTTTAGGTCTCATTCTTCATCCAGCCGCCCCCTTGCTGAAGACCTTTCAGTCTTCACAGCTCTAAGTGGGAACCAGTAGTTTAGTCACTGTGCGTGTTCTGCGCATTTCTTAAATTTCCTTTTCATGCTATCAAAACGTGATGTGTTTTAGCACAGTCCTAACAGGTGCATTCACACTTCAGTACGACTGTCCCTGGTGCCACCTCTGAACTCTCTTCAGCTCTCCAGATGGAACCCCTGTAGGAAAGGAGCTGAAAAACCCCCTTAGCTATGAGAAAGCACCATTCTTCTCCAGTGCACATTGGATTGTGCCAGGTAATGCATATGTGGAAGGGATTTGTGTCAATGAGTGTGAGTGTGTGCACATGCGTGCATGTGTGCCTCTCTTTCTATTCGCCTTGATCACCCTCCAGGTCCATTAGTATGTGCTCACCTGTCCCTATCATCTCCTCTCGCCCGCTGCAGCTCTCCTCTAACAGAGGCTCTGGGTTGTTCCTTCACCAACTCTGCCCTCTGCGCTCTCCCACTCTGATGAATCCCTCTGCTGGGTGAGGAAATGCAGGGCAGGTGTCAGAGCTCTGTTGTGATGAGGTCCTGAGAGGTCACAGAAAACACCCCCGGGTCAGCTGGTCTTCTGCCCACAGTCACACAAGAGAGATCTGTGTATTTCTAGAGAAGCAGCTGAATAAACACCAGGACTGTTAGCTAAGAAATGTACATTGTTATAATGTTATATATGGGTTTCCAATGATGTTTAAATTTGAAACTATTAGTCTTAATTTATCAATTAGGATGTGATAATTGCATGCTTTTTAACATAAATGTGTAAGTATGATTGTATATTATGAATTTAGATTTGATTTAAAATAGTGTAACATCTAGTTTATTTACTAGAAAGGTCAATTAAACACATCAATAAATGCAATGAATATTAATATTTTTGAAGGAGAACTCATTAACTTGTTCAGAAAATATATTAAAACTACTTCATATATATTGTTTAAGTGAAATAGACATTGTTCATATATATTGTTTAAGTGAAAAACATTGTAAGTCTACCCAAAACTTATTCTTTTTCCTTAAAAAATTTCCCTGAATACAAATAATAATCAAAATTAGCAATAGGAGTTAATTCATCTTGTATATAAAGTACTAAATGTTATTAAAAGAAGCAATTCAAACTTAAATCTCATTAAAGAATTATTACACAATTGCTTATCCTAGAAACAGTGATTTTCTTGTGCTTTCTTCTGTCTTCAAAATGTAAGAGATTAAAACACTTTTCCTTTTGCTCCTAAGTATGTTTCTTACAATGCTGTAAAATCTCCAGCACATCTCCTCTGAATCACAGTCATAACTTTTGCAGAGTGTAATGACACATAGATGGATCCCTTCCTTTCTTCCCTCCAAGCAACTTTTCTTTTTTTTTTTTTTTTTTTTTTTTTTTTTGGCTTTTTCATTTTTACCGGTACCAGGGATCGAACTCACGACTGCCTGCTTTCAAGGCAGGTGCTTATGCCGCTGAGCTAAATCCCCAGCCCCTACTTTTCAATAATCGTTAAACTTAGAACAGTTCCTATAATTTACTTTTCAGTATGCATACAAACTTATTGCAAAAACTGTACATTAAACCAGTAAAGTTCTTACCCCAATACAGAGATGAAAGTCAATGTCCTCTATAAAAATAGCACAGTAACATGCAGTCACTTATCCCCCAATGTTGACACAGACCTTAAGCATCGGCCTGTCCATAGCATCAGCTCACACACATTTAAGCTCTTCAGAGGGGGTGATGCAGAAAGATCATCATATTTGAAGTGCTTGACTTGTTGAACCATAACTGATATTTGTTTTACTTTGTGTGGAAAAGTTGTCATGTGTTTTAGTTACATTTCTATTCTTGGATGTTGGATTTATCAAAGCAGCCAGTCTTACTCCTATTTCTAAGGTGATTGGTAACACGCACAGTGCTTAATTTTACTGCTTTGATGAAGGGTTTCACTATGCAGTCAAGCCGTCCTTGAACTCATGATGATCTTTCTGCGTCAGCCTCCTCAGTGCTGGGATCACAGGTGTGCACCTTCATCCAAGAGTGTAGCTTACATTTAATGTCCAGTTGTTCTGCTTTCTTTGAAAAACTCAAGGCTCTACAGAACTAGAAATATCTTCACTATTTAGTACATGATGTTTATAATGCAAGTTTCTGCAATAATTTCAAGATTATTTAAAACACAGAATTATTCTCTCTTGTTCTGAGCATGACCTGCTTTACATTCTGCATACAAATGAGGCTGTTGATATTCACAACTAAATAGTAAATGGTAAAACAACGGAGCATGCAAGGTAAAATTTCCTCACTGAAACTGGAAATACTAAATGATGCACAGTAATTTTAGCCAATAAATATGACAAAATGCTCGAGTACAAAATGCTTACCTTAGATAATTGATGGGGGTCTAGGGTAGGGACCTTGGGCTGTAAGCTGCTCTAGGCCTACTATTAACACAGGAAGCAAAAGTCTGGCTTCAGGGTGTACAGTTGAAATAAGAAAACATATAGTTTTCATGAGAAAATGATGGGTGTCTTTTAGTTTGTGATGATTCATAAAATGATTCACAAAAATGAGTGATTCGTTCATCCACAAATGTTTCCCCACAGTACTGTAACTCAGGGAACATTATTTTGCTTACTAGAGAGTAACACACTGCACAAAGGTGTAATCTGGACCAAAATATCCTACACTTTTCAGGTAAATATGGTTGCTATTCTAAAAGTTCCATTAAATTTTATGAAAATTTCCAGTTAATAATTAATAAACTCCTCTGCATATGAAGGAAATAGTTAATTTTAAAGACTGCATACAGTGGAAGATATTCTCTGTTCATGAATCACAAGAATTATATATACAAAGTATGAAAGAAAGAGAGAAAATTATTCGGGAGGGCCCCTTGATATGCTCAAAATACAAGAAAAGATAAACTATGAAAAAGAGGAGATTACAGGGGCAGAGTGAGGCCTCTAGGGACCTGGAGTCCTGCCAGGGAGGGGCAGGGCTTGGTGAAGAGGACAAGCAGTACGTCAGCAGGGGTTGGGAGAGAGAAGACTGGAAAAGGAGCCCAGCACAGGGAGAAGAGCAGAGCAGGTTGGATAGTGGCTTCTGCCACCAGACCTGGTCACTTAGACACAGAGAAAGCCTGGAGAGGGCACAAGGCTCAGGGGGCCAAGGCCATGAGGGTGCAGAGTGCACAGCAGCCGGAGGCTTTGCTGCAAAAGCTGCTCCTCCCCTGGACCCCTGGACAGCTGGAGCTGGAGAAGACCCAGGTACAGGCCCTGCAGTAGCTGATGGTGTTTGATCAAGATCCCCTCGGGGGAAGGGGCTTCATTGCTTAAGGCTGAGCTAAAGGGTGAAGGGCAGCTTCACTTCCGCATTCTTGGGATCACCAGGAGGCAGAGACCAAACCCAGAGGTCTCTTTTATCTCCAATCTGCCAGTATAAATCGGAACACACATTGGCTCCACAGTTTATAAGCAGGAAAGTTGGGTGGAGAAGGCAGTGACTTGGCATCCACTGAGGAGTACAGAGACCAGGAGTGGCCTCAATGAGTAGAACCTGAGGGTGCACGTCCCTGACTACCCCATGCAGCAGGGCAGGTGGGGCAGGATTTCAGCTCCACACACCAAGACAAAGAGCCTGAGGAGTGACCCCCATCACTCCCCTGCACTCCCTGGGTTTCAATATTGCAGATCTGATGAAGAAATCAGTAATTTAAGCATAAAGGAAAGTTTTGTGTTCCATTTATCCATATATAAATCCGTTGATTTTACTGAATACAGTGTAAAGATTCTCAGAGAGATACTGGCAAAATAATGCCATAAAATATTAAATCATTAACAAGTTATGCAAAAGCCTACCTTAGTAGGCTTCATTCCATGATACAAAGATAGGTCAACACAAACAAATAAATGCAAATTATCATGTAAACAATGGGAAAAGAAACAGGATCATCTGAATACTTTCAAATATAAAGCCTTGAGGAAACAGTGTTAACTGTTCATTGTAAAATTGAGAAGAAAATGGGTATAGAAGAACTGTATTTAAATTTGATAAAATCTAGATAAGATAAAACTATTCAAACATCTTGTTAAATTACATTATGCAGAAAGTTCTCCCTTTAAAATAAAGAAAAAGAAAAAGATGCAGGCTACTATCAACTTTGTTCATTCTGGTACTGGAAACTTTAACAAAACAATAGGAAAAATGATATCAAATTAGGGTTCCTCCCATATAACACAATTCTTTAAATAGAAAACCCAAAATATTCCACAAAAACACTTCTAAAACTAATAAACAGTGGTAGGAAACTAACAAGACAGAAAACCAACATTAATGGTAAATAAAGTTTCAATATTCAATAATCAATAATGAGCCCACTCAGATAGATGTTAATAAAATAATACCATTCATAATAGCATCAAGAGAAAAACAAACACTTAGAAATGAAGTACAAAGGACTCTAAGAACTTTGTCAAGAAAATTTCAATACCATGAAAAAGGAAATTGAAGAACACATCAGAAAATGGAATGTTATTTCCTGTTCCTGCAGGAACAGAAAATGTATTGTCAAAATAACCACATTATCAGAATAAGTATATTGATTTATTGTAATCCTTCCAAAATATCAACAGAATTTTTCATAGATTTAGATACAATGGTCCTGAAATTCATTAGGAGTCCACAGAATTCCAGAATAGCAAAAGAAATCCTGAGTAACCAAAGCAATGAAGGAGACATCAAAATTTCAAATTTCAATTTATAGTACAAGGCTTCATTAGTAAAAAACAGCATAGTACTTGCACAAAAACAGATATATGAATCAACTGAACAGACATGCAGATCAGTGCAGTAGAACAGTGCATTCAGAAACAAGCCCTGATCTGTGAGAGTGGCCAGAAATGTGCACTGCAGAGAAGACAGACTCTTTAACAAACTGTGCTGGGAAAACCAGATCTACTCACGCAGGCTGGGTGTCAAGATGAAACTCAATGCATCTTAAGACTGTAGCATTTGGGGAAATAATCCAGATACTGAAGCTTAAGAATCATGTGGTTTCTCTTAAACGACATGAGTAAACCATAATTTTAAAGAGTAAAATCAAAGAGAGATAGATAATAGGAAACCGGGAGACAGACCTTTGCAAATGAGAAGAGGATCTGAAGATGAGGGATTGAGCTGGGAAGGAAAAGGGCTGAGCAGTAAAAAGGGTTGAAAGGGTCGTGTGCACAGCCCAGCTCTCCAGTATAAATATGTCTGTCATGTGTCACAGCTGTGCACTAGCATGAAAAGAGTATTAAAAATTTAAAAATACTTTAAATGTTCCAGTAGATGACTTGCTGTACCTCTTTCCCTGCAAGCTAGATGCCAAGAGTTTGTGGTGTTTGTGGGGTCACAAATAAATCTACATTCCCCAGGCGCATCCCCTACTACAAACAGAAAAATAAAAAGATGGATTGAAGTACCTAAAAGATTTTATTTAAATGAATGTTGTATCAGTTCATCAATCAACCTAATAATAGCAAAGTAAAAGGAACACCTAAATGGATGGGTGAAAACCATTTGGGTAATTTATTCCACTTGTAATTGATGAAGTAGTTCAATATTTTTAAATATTTTTAAGTCAGGCCAGGTTTTTGATATCTTGAATTACTGTAAGAAGCTAATGCTTCTTACAGATCCACTTGGGCTTCAGAAAGAGAACGCAAAACAAGACATGTAATGAAGCTAATGCTTCTTACAGTAACTGAGTTGACTGAGTTAGGGAACTGCATTATGGGGCTCCCAGAAATGAGGCCACAAACCAAGTGCACCTGGCCAATCTCTAATGTGGGGAAGTCCTGCTGTCAGAGCTCATGTTTCAGTCACACTTGCCACTTTCCCACAAACCACTGTCTCCTTTCCTTTACACATGAATAATCCCTTCTCTCTGGAGGGAGGGCACAGCCAGTGCCCTCTGTGCTCTCTCTGTAGATACTGATGTTCTCTATGCCAAACATCCCTTGGTAAATGCCAGCGTTTTAAAGTCAGATGCCTGGTTGATGTCACTGGAAGGTGTGCAACGAATGTTTTCCACAATAACTCTGACTCCATTTTTCCAAACTGACCTTTACCACTGAGACTGCCATATAAGAATATGGTAAAAATTCAAAAAGGAAAAGGAAGGTAAAATGCAGCCACAAAAGAAATGTTCTAAGTGTGTTACGTGGTTTCTATTCTGTCTGCATCAGGGACAAACTGATCCACTTGGGATTCAGAAAGAGAACGCAAAACAAGACATGTAATGAAGCCCACTACATTTATCTCATGTGAAGGAGCCAGACTTAATGACAGGGATGACATCCACCAGCCATCTTAAGCAAGTGACTTGGCTGGGGACAGGTTTCCCCCCTGCTCCTTCCAGGGTCTCCAGGTGCATTTCCAGGATAACTGCAGGGCGCCCAGGCCTGGTGCTAGGTGGTCCTGCCTAACAGTATAAGCTCTGGACTCTTCACTTTTTATAACACATGAGGCAGGAAATGATTCTGACCAAGTGCCAGGTGAGAAAGAAAACAATGCAGAAGGAACTCAGATAAAGGAAAGTTTAGCAAAAGTAAAAAAAAAAAAAAAAAAAAAAAAAAAAAAAAAAAAAAAAATTGTGTGCTGGTTGTGGCGCATACTCTTGTAATCTCAGCACTTGGGAGGCTGAGGTAGGAAGATCCTTTGAGTACATGATCAACCTGGGCTACAAAGTGAGCCCAAGTCCAGCCTTGCGAGACCCTATTTCAAAAAGCCACCATAGCGAGACCCTATCTCAAAAAAAGAAAGAAAGAAAGACTAATCTGTAAAATATGCTATTTTTAACATTTTCTCTTAGATTTCAGCTTTTATTGAATTGTTCTATATTTTAACAACACATTTATGTGCAAACACAAGTATATATGTATATATACAGTCACAGTGCATGCATGTATACTCACAAATACACATCTTACACACCCACACTTTTCATGTATTGTCAATGCTATAAGAGCATTGTGGGTACAGATGGTTTCTATTTATAAATACTTCATTATAAAATTGACTTTGGTTCTCTGGAGTTTATTTATCTTGGTGTGGGGCAAAAAACCCACATCCTGACACTATTGGCAAAGACATCACAGTAGCCACAGCTCACCACACTGCTTACGTAAGTGTGAAAATTTTTTCCTTGAAAATTATTCTAAGCTTAAAATCACTTACCCCCAAAAGATGGGAAATACACTGTGAACAACTGAATATCCATTTATATGTCCAACTCCTGATTCTTCCTCAGCTGAAATGCACTGTCAACACAGCTTTTTCTAGAAAATAGACCAGTTTTTTTTCTTTTTTCTTTTTGTACACAAATCAAAATCAGGACCTTGCATGTGCCACGCAGACACTGTGTCACTGAGCTTTTTGACCGGTACAGTAACCCAGACTTTAATGGTGTAATTTTAAAAGATTATGGAAATAGTGTCACAATGTGTAATTAATTCAAAGCTAAACATTCAAGTAAAATATAGGAACTGAGAGATATGTATTATGCAAAAATACAGTTAAGTAAGATGTTTAATTTTAAGGTATTGAATGAAAGCACATATGGAAAATATAACAAATCACCCAAGATACACTTTATTTCAAAAAATTCATAACTTTCTGATGAATGTTATATATTGTCCATTAGTATGCAATCAACTTGAATCTGTCTGCTATAGGAGTAGTAACAAGTTTTATTTTGTTTTTCAAAAATAAAACTGATACTGAGATTTAGCTAAGTACCTGCTGGGTAAGCCTGTGGTCATGGGTCTGATCCCTGGTACCACACATATACAAAAAACATTCCAGAAATTGTAAAACAGATATTTAACAAAAGAAGCTACACAATCTCTTGATAAACCAGTATATAAATATTCAGGCATCAAGGAAACAGACTAAAACACAGTGAATTACTATTGCTTTTTAATTTCTAAATTAGCAATGCTTTATAGTATTTCGAGCAAGAGGTCTTTATTGCTGGTGTTAATGTGAGACTAAACAGCAACTTTAAGAAACAAACTGGAATAGTTTCTCAACTACATGTCAAAAGATGCAAACATATATGATCCTGGAAAAGAACTTTTAATATAGCAGATTCAAATTAAAAGTAGTCAAGATGTCCATCAAGAAAATAGTGGGTCAACCCATGGTGAAGTGTTAGATAGTTCACTGTTAGTAGCAATGTAAAGGAATAAAACTGTGGTAGACATATAAATGTAGAGGAATCTTGGCAAAGTGGTCTGAGAAGGAATCATGGCTGCTGCCCCCTGCTGTGACAGTTTGGAAGAGGCCAAAACAAAGTATGCAAACAAAACCAGGGCCCCAGAGCATCCTTAGGGAATGGAGGAAGGGATTCCCTGGCAGGGAGGAAGCTGCGACTCCGGACAGCAGGTGTGAGTAACACACTCAGGCTGACATTAGTTGAAAGAAAGCCTGCTACAAGGACTTTCTGCCGATTCGGAATCATTCGTCAGGGTAAAGCATTCCTCAGTGAATCCTTGAGATTCTCTGAGTAGTTCACTCACTCTTTCATTGGGAGTTGATCATGGTGTATGGTACAGAAACATTTGACTAAGAATTTGTAATTTTTACATCTAAAAAATAATAGTTTTTTCCATGATATCAGACTAGTGTATGCACACAAAATATGTAGATTGGTCTAAAATCAAAAGACAGAAAATTGAAGAGAAGGAGATTCCAGATGTAGCTGTAGAAGCTACACAACTCTCTCTAATTTGTGGTTTTCCTTTCTGCTGGTTCAGTTACCTTCAGTCAACCAGAGCCTGAAGCATAATGAACTGTGCCCGTTTTGGGGCTGTCCTGACCAAGCATGAAGGGTCATTCCTCAGCAATGCCACAGGGAACAGGGTCCCCACCATCACAGTCTGACCAAACAGCTCCCAAGGGGTCCATCACTTTCCTTGGGGCTGATGTTCACCTCAGCTTTATCCTGCTTCACAGTGGTTCCCAGTGCCCAGGTACTGATGTTGATGATCCACAGATGCCAGAAAGAAACTCTAATGTCTTCACCTTGGGAGAAAATACGAAAGATCTCAGTCACAGAACAAGACAAATATATGCTGAGTTTCCCAGAATCTATCACTGGAACAAATGAAATTCAGAAGGAAAATAAACTTGTTGCACTTCAAGACGAAAGAAATATGTCACAGTGCTGAAATGCATAGCTAGGGAGAAAAGGTTTTCATATTACAGGGTCTGGTGCTAAGAGCAAGTTATGGCATGCAACAGCATCTAGGAAAATATCTAATGGTGAAAGGTAAGATTTTATACTAGAAAATTTCAAAAATCACTTCTTAAAAATTAGTGAATTTGGGAAGAGTATTTTTGTTTCTGTAGTACTGGAAATTGAACCCAGGACCTTGACCCTAAGCTACCTTCAAATTTCTACACATATTATTTTTAGTTTGATCTATTTTTTTGGTAGACAATTTGCTCAGGTTGGTTACACACTGATGCCCCACCACCGGCTTCCCACAGAACTGAGACTGCAGGAGAGCACCAAGAAGCCCAGCTCAATCAATGCATTATTAAAGTTAAGGCCACACACCCACCCACACACTTCCTCAGGGCTCCCTTGACCTCCTTGTTCCTCAGACAGGAGATCATAGGGTTCAGCAGGGGGGTGAAGTTGGTGTAGAAAGCAGACATGACTTCATTATGTTTTGCTGACCTGTAAGACTTGAGTCTCATATAAATAAAGATGCCAGGTCCATAATAAAGACCTACCACCCCTAAATGGGAGGACCAGGTGGCAAAGGCCTTCTTTTGGGCCTCTGTGGAACACATGTGCAGGACAGCAGCGAGGATGATTCTGTAGGAGGTCAGGATGAGTGACAAGGGAATGAGGAGTATCAGCACACAGCAGATATACATGACTTACTCAAAGGCAGAAGTGTCACTGCAGGCCAAACGCACCGGCGTGGGGGCCTCACAGAAGAAATGATTGACCTGATGCTTACCACTGAATGGGAAGCTGAGGATAACAGCAGCCTGCATGAACCCATCAGCTTTCCCTAGGAACCAGGACCCCAAAGCCATTCTTAGACACAACTGCCAGCTTACAACTGCAGTGGGTGGCATATAGCCACGTAGTGGTCATAGGACATGGCTGCCAAAGAGGAAGCACTCACCACCTGCCAGAGTCAGGGAGAAGAAGATCTGCAGCCCACAGCCCACTGCACCATGGTGCAGACCAGCATGAGGTCCATGAGGGAGAGCTTGCTGAGCAGGAAGTACACGGGTGTGTGGAGCCGGAGGTCCTGGTGGACCAGCAGGACCATCAGGGCATTACCAAAGGCCAAGGAAATCATAATTTCTAAGACAATCCCAAAGAGAAATTGTTGGGCTGTGGTGTGGTCGAAGAATTCGAGAAGAATGAAATCTGAGGTGCTATTCCCATGCGCCATGAGTTCAAGGAGAGGTGCTGCTCTCAGTGAAAAGAGATGAGAGGTCTTCTCATTTTCATGCTCATGTGAACCACATGGTCCCTAGAGAATTAGTTGAATAAAAAAGTTGAAACGAGTTTCAAATGCTTCATCTGATACTTACTATCTGCTTAATCATGAATATTAATTTTTTCAAAGCTTTTTATAGTTTCAAAGTTTACATGATAAAAGTTTATTATTGATTGATTTTCATAACAAATCCAAATTCTAGTAAAATACAGTCAACACAAACATATAATCTTCCATTATGCAAATTCCACACAAAAGGTTAAGAAGCAATTGAGTCAAATATTTCATCAGTGATATTTTTGCTAGTGTTATTGTCGTGCATTTTCCATAGTTGTAATAGAGGCTGCATTTAGCCATATTGTTGTTTCACAGCAGCTACCAGGTGTGTTCTTGACAGCGAGTACTATATGTCCAAATGATACGAAAATGTTTGGAACTTACTAGTGTCATGTAGTTTTTTCTGATGCTGATTGACCAAAGAAGGTAATTTCTGCATACTAGAAAACATGTGTTTTTAAGTCTAGATGCTAAAAACACAATGAATGAATCCACCTTCACACTGCAGGGATCAATTCATATGCAAATTAAAGAAGAGATAGTTTATTTCACCAACAGTTTCAGGGCTTTGTTTCTTGCACACTAGGCATCACACATCAGCACAGAAGTGTAGGGTGAAGAAAGGGCATTTAGCTCATTCTAGCTGGGAATCAGAGTCAGGGAGCAGCACAGGCAGCAAGGGGTGAGGAGTAGAGAGAGGCCCCAAGATGCCCAAGATCCAGCCTCTGACCATCCAGGCGTAAGCAGATTCCAAAGCCAAGGGATCTGACCACCCACGGAAACCATCACAGAGGGAGCAGGTGCACAGAGCACATAGTTCGTGGGGGTTTGTATTGCATTGTGTTCTGCTGCACAGAGCCACATGCTTAAAATAACAATGACCTTGCTGTTGTCTTGCAACTTAAAACTATAATGCTAAATGTACACTTTGATTAGTTGCTCAAATCATTTTTCTGTAATAATGTTTCTTCACTGTCACATCAATGCACTTTTTAAAGTAAATGATACATGTTAGATCTTTAACCAGTAGTAAACAAAAATAATTTCTTCTTGGTTCCCAGGACAATCTCACTGTTCAGAGCTTTTGAATCTGTGGTCCGCCACTGCCAGAAGTCTGCTGACCTTTGAATGAAGCCTGCATGGTTGCAGGCCTGAGGGCCCTGAGGTTCTGAAGGACGCTGTCTACTTTTGCACTCTCAGGGCAGAAAGAGCCTGTGCTGTCAGGGATTTCCTCGCACCCCTTATTATAGATCTTTCTGAAAGCACAGAACTGTTATCACTGGGAAGATAATTTAGAGTGTGTTCACCTTTTAAATAAGATGAAAATATCCTCAGAAACAGGAACACAGGTTAAAAATTGACTAAGAAAATGTTAGGCAAATTTCATGCTGTAAAATATTTACTTACTTTTTCTTCCTGTCTTTCGGCTGTGAGACTTTTAACTGCATGTACCTCTGCTTCTAAAGCTTTGTCTCATGACGGTGGAAGAACTGTAGGCTCTTTCCTCTAAATCACAGTCTTTCTGCAGTGTTGTGAGCAGGCATAGAAGCTGGATCCCTTTATTTTTTTCTATGAAAACTTTTTCAGTACTAACTATATTTCAGTTAAGCACTGCCTATAATTTTCCTTTAATAGTGTTCCAAACCCACTGCCCAAATTAGGCATTAAAACTGTGACATTCTTAAGCTAGATATTGATCTGAGTAATCAATATATTTTCTGAAAAATAGCATAAGGCCAGACAAAGTGTTTGACAGAATGGACAGGAGATCCTGACAATCAACCTGATGGGAGCCTCCCCTGGCATCAATTTAGTTCCCTAATAGTGAGACAGCTATTGGAGAATTTTCAGTATGAAATGTGTGAAGCAAGTGGTTAACATGGTTCTCTGCAGTCACAGGTTTACCAGGAAATTACTGAGTTACTCACTCACATGCAGTGAGAGCAAGGGCTCAGCAGGCCGGGCAGCAGCAGCAGCACTTCCCCAGGCAGTGTGTCTGTGCAAGAAGGGCTCAGGTCCAGCAGGGGCCTCCAGGCTTTATCAGTGCTGGGGTGACTGCCCCCTCACCCTCATCCTGATTGCACCACGCTCTCATTAAACAGCTTGAACCACAAAGGTGCAGCACTGTGGGCTCCAAAGACACTGAACTTCCAGGGACAGGTTATAGTGACTGAGAATGCTGATATGCTTTTAGTGCTTCAGGAAGCTGTGATCCACTAAAATAAGACAGAGTCATTTAAAAATGAAAGTTAAATGCAAACATATGTCCTTGCAAATAGATGATTTTCAAAATACACTAACAGTGGCTGGAAGTTAGCTCAGCGTTGTAAAGGCATGCCTGGTAAGCATGAGGTCATGAGTTCAATCTCCGGTACTAAATAAATAAGTAAATAAATAAATACACTAATGAGCAAAGTAGTATATTTTGGTCTTAACTGTGCTAAAATTCAATAGAGGAACACTTAAAAACATAACCGGTTGATTTCAGAGCTTGTAAAAAATGGAAAGAAAAACAAACTGAAGCCTGTGATAGCGCACGATTATTTACCTTTTTCTTCTTGGAGGAAATTGAGGGAATCAGTGTCGCACTGTGTGCCTCAGCTAATTTTTTCCTGTGTAACATATTTTCATTTAGTTCTGGGGCCCTGGTTATGTGTAGATAGTAAAATCACTTCAGAGTAACAGGAAAAGCAAGCCATCTTTACACTGCCCGATGCTTCACAGGGTGGTTCCACCTGGAACTTCATTTCATAACATGTTACAGTTTGTTCTCATTATTTTCTGTTCCCAGGAACCTGCATTTATATCCTACAACGCTGTGACTTAATTTATCTACCAATAAATAGAAATACAAGATCTATGAGTGTAAAAGAATGATTTGAAAATAAACCTTCTGATGGAAACCACACCAGTTAGAATGTGAGAAGTCACTAGAGATTTTGTGCATTGGCATAAGAGCCTGCCTGCCAAGCACAAGGCTGTGGATTCGATCCCCAGTAATAAGAAAAAAATTCTTTCTGGTAAAGTCATTGCTGTGTATTTCTATTCAGAAGAAAATGCATCACAGGTTTAAAAGAAAGTGCATCTTCCGTTTGAATGTATCAAAGCAGCAGACCTGGACATTGAGAAGGTGGTTGGTGATGTTGCAGGCCACACTCAGAGCTGTTATCCTGCTCCTTCTAAAAATTCAGGGTTCCATAAATGCAGAATGGTTTGCCTCAGACCCCGACTGTGCAAAGTTTCATGGATAGTTTTTGTAGTATCATGCAGTTCTTCATATGTCGGTTTTTTCTTCTGAGTGTTTTCACGGTTTACATTTCACAGATGAGTCGGAACATGAGAGTCATAGCTAAAAATGAACTACGAAACTATGTGAAACTCACAGCTGACATTTCCTTACTTACCAAAACACTTACATCAAATAATGCAAATTTAACTTAGAGAAAAAATGAAATAAATAATCAAGATGAAAACACTTTCATTAGCTAATCAGTGCTTCTGGGCTGGTGGGAGTCCATGTGTCCATCTTCTGGATTTTCTTAACTATTTTCTTCAATGCTGTTTTAGTGATCATTAATTTTTGTAGGATTTCATGTTTATAAAATTGTCACTTCTCTACCTCATTTGACAAACAATGCCACTGAAAATAGAAATCTGAATTAAAATTGTATTTAAGGCTGGTAAAACTGTACTCCAAGTTCTCCTGCTCGTTTAAATTTCTACTGAGAAAGCTGATAGTCTTGACTTTGTAGGTAACGTTTTGCTTTTCTCTTACAGTTTTTAAGACTCAATTTGTGTTGAATTTCTCAGATTTTAATGATGATATTGCACAAAGAAACTTTTCTGATTCTGGCTATTTGAAGTTCTATTTGCCTCTTGTCACTGAATATAAAATTCTTTTCCAGATTTGGGGATGTTTCTGTATGGCCTCAGTTAAATTTTTATTACTTTTCAGTCATCTTCTAGGATCCTTTAACTATTTATAATCTCAGGATTCTTTGTTTGGCTGGTTGGTTTGGCTGAGCAAACTAGCGGCTGTTGGATGCAGGTTCCACATGCCTTTACTGTTTTCAGTGTATTACTGATACCATGACCTGTCATATCATTATTTTCAGCTTCTGACTTTGTATCCCCAGATTGTTAAACTCTGTTCCCACACTTTAAATTTGATATTTATACCCTGAATTTCTCCTTGATTTCTTTAATTTCTAATTTTCCCAAAATGGTCATTCATATCTTGCATGGCCCACTTCTTTGCAATCCGGTTAAATGCTGTGGCACAACTCATTGGACATAAGATTACAGAAATATTTTTACCTATTCCCCCATCACCACCTTGTCCTCCTCACCTCACCACTCCCTCCCTTCCTGCTCCTCCACTGCTCCACCATCAACATTTTCCCCACAACACCCTGAATCCCACCCCTCCTTCTTGTTGCTGTCTCACAGCCCCTCACATTGACCACCATTTTGTGATCCTTCCCACAGGTTGTCTTCAGTAAGCCTTCCCCAACTGCCTTTGACGTGGTGCTCACCCCAACCACTCCTTCTCTTTGTGAGGTGACAGATACCAAAGACTTAATCCATGATCATGTCCCGTTTTCCTCTCTCCAATCTCTCCCACGTCTTCCAGCATTTAACATCCTTTGCTACTGACCCAGGCAATTATACTGAAAAAGCTTAAATATCTCCTGATCACAATGTACATGAAATTCTTGAAGCATCTGAGTTTCCGTAGTGGCCTCTTTCAAGGCACTTTTTGCATGCTCTGACATATTGCTTCAAAGAGCCATGTTGTAAATTTGGTAATAATTTTAGCTAAACACTTCTTTCATGCACCATATTTTATACTACTTAATATTGCTAAATTCAGGCTACAGCAAACATTCCTTGCTTAAAACAATAACCTTCATTGATTTGTGTCATAAAACAGGCATTTGAGCAGAAACTGAGAGACAGCTCAGCTTTGACCTTTGTGGAGCCAATCCAGGTATCTCAAATTTGCACTTCATATTGATTTCAATATGGTGAAACACAAAGCATGGAGCAGATCCCTGATTTATCAGGATGTTCAATGACAGCAGGCCTGGAGTTCTCTCCAGGTTTACCTCTCCACAAGTGTTCCACCCACAGGATCCAGACCACAGAATCTTTGAGGTAGAAAATTGAGGTGATTCATGCTTATGACTTGTTCTTGGAGTCAACATCAAATCACTACTGCTTTGCACACAGTTCCTCATGGAAACAATGATTCGCACAAGATTCCAGAGTGAACCTGCTGGTCTCAGCTTTTTGGAGGAAACTAGGAAAGTTTTAGGGGAGCTTGCAGATTGGTAGTTGCATTGTGGTCATAATCTGAAAATGCAGTCTACTGCAGGTATCTATTTTATAATATTCATTGTATAATGGAGATTATTCCAGTTTTTTCTTTGAACTCAATAATCCCTGATGTGACACCTCAAACATGTATACATAATGACACAGCCTAAGAAACAATCACTATGAATTTCACTGAAAATATATGGAACTCATATCTGATATAAAATTGAGATTTTGTTTTTCTATTACAATTTGAAGTTTTTGGGTCCATCAAACAATTCATGGTCATAAATGTTTCATATAGAGTTGTTTATATGTGTGTACTGTTTATATATTTAGAATTATATATTATATATTGAAACATTTAATATATTTCAAATGGCTTTATATATTGTATACTTATGTCACTGATGTGTCTAATATATAAAAACATATTTTGTTCAGAATATATGAAATAATTCATAGTCTGAGACTGTATATGTATAATTAAATGTACAATCATGTGTAACACTACATGCACACTAAGTAAATTATACACACAGTAAGGTCCCAACTTACAAACATTTTAGTTGTGAACTTTCACAGATACGAATGAATCTCATTGTGAACAAAGATAGGAATAAATCACAGAGATGCCTCATGAGTCTGGCAGATATTGTCACAGTTGTGCCACTGTGCCACAATATGCAGGAGTGCAGAGCTCAGTGAGCGTCCAGGATACCCAGAAACAAGAAGAAAAGCAGTGGTGATGTGGAGGGACCACAAGGAAGTGCGAAGCAATATGCATTGGTGTCAGAGGTGTGTAAGTTCACTTTGTCAACATACAGTGTTCTTTTGGGAGAGAACTCATAAGTCAGGAAGTTGCTGTATGTACCATAACCACTAACAGAGTTCACTTCATGAAAACTCTAATGGTTAGCTACATGTCACTCAGGTATAATTTATAAAATGTACTAAAGAGTATGTATCATATGGTGTGATATACTGTCAGTTCCTAGGTTTCAGAATCGTATTCTTGATTGAGTAAAATCATGCCAGAGATACAAATTGCCTATTTATATTTCTTCTTATTGTATATTAGCTGAATTAATATAGTGAACTGATAGGCTGATGTAAAATTTTACTCCAGAATATTAACTGCAAGGACTGATAGTCCATAGGAAATGAAATCCTGTAACAGATGAAAGTAAGGAAGTACATATGGATTTGACTCTTTATTTTTCAAATGCTATTTTATTTCAAAAGAAATTTGGTAAATATCTTCAGTAGCACAAGGAAGCCAAACCTTCCACCTAAGACTTCTGCTTAATCAGTGATGATTTTCATTTGTGCAATAATTAATACCAAAGGCAAAATAGCATAATGAGAACAAAATAAACTGATGTACAGAAAGACATTGCAGTGGGACAAATAAACTAATAATTTGTAAATGTCCAGAGCATTCACTTTGGCAAATTTTCCTCCTTCCTATTCACATAATGTGTGTCTGGAGCCACTTTCTCAAAGCCTCCTGACCTGCTTTTTCCTCATGCTGTAGATAAGGGGGCTCAACACTGGGTGATGACAGAATGAACAGCAGAGACCTGGAGCCTTGGGCATCACAGCGATGAACACAACAGTGCTGAGCACAACCCAGGGCTTTGGGCTCAGGTGCGGTGGAGGAGGCCTTCACACCCAGCTGCTGGCGAGCACCCAGCCTGGACGCATGCGCAGGAGGCTAGGCTCAGTCTCAGCACCCAGTGAGTATTAAAGAGGGGAGGACTGGAGCAGTAAGAGGTCACTGCTTGCAAATGGACTGGATGTACCAGGACCGGGCACCCAGAAAGAGTGGGCAATCTCCCATAGAGGCGGCTGGTGAGCTTGAGGCAGCCGGGCCTGCATCCACCGGCCCAGGACAGCAGGAGAAAATCAGAAGCACTGAGTTCCTCACCAGGGCGATGGCGCACATGCGCAGCAGGGAGTTGACCACTATCGCACCATGTCCATGAGGGAGAACTGCCTGAGAAAGAAGCACAGGGGCGTGTGCAGGCGGGGGTCCTCCAGGATGAGAAGGATCCTAAGACTGTTGCCTACCAGGGAGGCAAGGAAAATCAGGAGCACCAGAGAAAACAAGAATTGGTGCAACTGGGTGTGATCAGAGCCCTAGAAGGAAGAAGTTCACCCCTGTAGTGTCAGTTGAATGGCTCTAATCAAACATAAAGGAAAAAAGAATTACATAGATATGAGACTTGCTCTTAAGAAGGACTTGCAATTTTCTATAAAAAATATCTAGCCAAATGAAATAGAAATCTCAACCTTGGAGAGCTGGTGTTTCACATACTGTCCCAAATTTTGTCTTACATGCAATTATTCCTATCAAATTGTTATTACTGTATTCAGAACAGACCAGACAGAAGACACTGTACCAGAGGAACTTTGGAAGACATACGGCTTTATTGCACTAGTGGGTTGAAGGGAATCTCAGTTCCAAATCCTCAGCCTAGTCAGCTTTGGATTTTGTATATGTAAGTTTGCAAGCGGGAAGTACATAAGGCAGATCACATCACATCCTAAAGTTGGTTACACATGTTTTTATCCTGAATTGCTAGGCAGAATTCATTCTTACAGAAAGTGCAACTACATGGTGTTATTGTCATACAACACAGAGGAATAGTTCCTCATTCTCTGAGAATGCAGAGGTTACTTTTGGGTAATAACTCTCTGTGCCTGGGAAGTAAAGAAGCATTCTTTCCGGGCTGAGCTACACTTATCTTACAGTTGGTATGCGGAGTGCCATGGCTCCTTAAGCTTGGGGCTTTCTAACCATGAAAACAGGTTGCACTTCCCAGTCCCTTGAATAGTATTATATATACAAGTTTAAAATTCCCTTTGCTTTCAAAATTGCCTTCACTCTATTACTATATTTTAAACGATCTATCTCAAATCCAAATGTTACGCCTAATAGTTTAGAATACTTTGCCAGTGTGCAACACTTAATCATACTTTTAAAATGTGATTTAATTTCAGTTGGCTTTTAGTTTGAATATTTCTCTGTTGAAGGAGTTTTGTGTTCATGTATATTAATCTATGTTGATGTACTGTATCTCATGCTTATGACCTTTGAATTTTTCTGACTGGTTGAAGGTAATTGGATAAAATTTCTTTCAAGAGCGGAGGCCTGGAACTCTTCTCTTCACCTGCAGGGCTCCTCTGGCTCCCTGTTGCTCCTGTAAGACCAGTGGAGGCAGGGTACCCCGCCCAAGGCCAATGAAATGTTTTCTTTTCTTCGCCTGGGGCCCAGGATCCAGCTGCCTGTGGGTTGCATTAGTCCAGCTGAGGCCTGGAGCTCTCCTCTTCTCCTGCGGGCCTGCCTCCTCCTGCTCCCTGTTGGTCCAGTAAGACCAGTGGAGGCAGGGAATCCCACCCAAGGCCTGTGAACTGTTTTCTTTGCCTGGGGCCCAGGATTCCGCTTCCTGTGGAAATCAGTGAGTAAGGAGGAAGCAGGGACCTCTGTCCCAGCCTGGCTGACCTCTCTACCTCACTTGGAACAAAACTTGAAGCACAAAAATATAGGAAAATGACAAAACAAAAGACCAAAATGCAGTCTCAAACATCCAGCCCATCGCAAGAAAGCCTAAGAGCCATGTGCATAGAAGAAAATATATGCCACATACCTGAAATACCTAAAATAATTGTAACTGAAATAAAGAAGCAACTCCCGGAAGCCTTAAAGCAAATCAAACTAGAAATAATCTCTCAGATAAAAGAAGAAATGATAAAAGAAATGAAGGAGATGCTGAACATATCTAAAGAAGACACAGTTAAAAAACTTGAGGAGATAGACAAAAAGATAGAATCCCTGGATGAACAATGTAAGAAACAAACAAAATATATAAAGCAGATGCAAAGAGATATGCAGGAAATCAAAAACTCCATCGAAAGTTGTAAAAACCACCTCAATGAATGTGAAGATAGAATATCAGACCTTGAAGACAAGATTGCAGCCAGTGAACAGGAAAGGAAAGATCTTTTAAAAATAACAAGAAATCAGGAAATAACAATTCAACACCTGCAAGATGACGCAAAAAGGAACAACATAAGGTTAATAGGGATAAATGAAGAAGAAGGGAACAACATAAAGGATGTCAAGAGGATATTTAGAGAAGTAACCCCTGAAAATTTCCCAAACATGAGACAGGTAACTGACATTAAGATCAGTGAAGCATATAGAACTCCAAACAGCCATAACCAAAATAAAACTACACCCAATGGCCATCCCAGAAATCGAACAAAAGAATACAATATTAAAAGCTGTAAGAGAGAAAAGACAGATCACTTATAAAGAAAAACATCAGAATCACACCAGAAAAGCATGGAGTGAATTATTTCAGATCCTAAAGGACAATGATTTCCAACATAGGCTGATGTATCCTGCAAAACTGTCCTTCAAAATGGATGGAGAAATAAGATACTTCCATGACCAAGAACAGCTGAAAAACTACATGATCACCAAGCCAACCCTGCAAAGAATACTGAAAGATAGCCTAGATGCATCTAGGAAAAAACCACTAAACAAAGCAGAAAATTAAACAGAACTGAAAGACAAAGATGCAACAGCAGAAAGATAACATGTCCACAATAAACCAATATATAACAGTTATAACCATTAATGTAAATGGACTCAGTGCACCAATTAAAAGAAACAGACTGGCAGAATGGATCAAGAAACAAAATCCAACCATATGCTGTCTAAAAGAAACCAATCTAACTCAAAAGGATACACACGGACTGAAAGTCAAAGGATGGAAAACAATACTTAATGCAACAGGAACCAAAAAAAAAAAGCGGGGGTGGCTATTCTGTTTGCAGACAATGTGAACTTCAAGCCAATAATGATCAGAAGGGATAATGAAGGTCACTACATACTGGTTAGGGGAAAACTCCAAGAGGAAGAGATAACTATCTTAAATATATATGCACCAAATTCCAGAGCACCCAGTTAAATGAAACAAGTACTAACAGAAATGAAAAACCAAATCAGCAGTAACACAATTCTAACACGAGATCTCAACACACCATTGACACCAATGGACAGATCAACCAGACAGAAAATCAGCAAAGAAATAAAAGAACTGAATTGCACTTGTGAACAAATGGACTTACTAGACATTTACAGATTATTCCACCCAACAACAACAGAATGCACATTCTTCTCAGCAGTACATGGGTCATTTTCTAAAATAGATCATATATTAATTCCCAAAACATATCTAAATAAATGCAAAAGATTTGAAATCATCCCTTGCATGCTATCAGACCATAGTGCTATGAAATTAGAAATTAATGATAAAAGATACTACAAAATTCCCACAAAGACATGGAAACTGAATAACACAGTCTTGAGTAATCAGTGGGTTACAGAGGAAATTAAAGAAGAAATTAAACAATACCTACAGGAAAATGAAAACACAAATACAACTTACCAGAATCTGTGGGATGCAATAAAAGCTGTCCTCAGAGGAAAATTTATAGCACTGAGTTCACACATCAGGAAAACAGAATGAATACAAATAAATAACCTGATGTTACACCTCAAACATCTAGAAAAAGAAGAGCAAGTCAAACCCAAAGGCAAAAGAAGAGAAGAAATTATAAAAATCAGAGCAGAAATCAATTCAATAGAGACTAAAAAAAAAAAAATCAATGAATCAAAGAGTTGGTTCTTTGAAAGAATAAATAAAATTGATAAGCCCCTAGTCAACCTTATTTTTTAAAAAAAGGGAAGAAAAAGCTCAAATTCACACAATAAGAAATGAAAGAGGAGAAATCACTACAGATCCTATAGAAATACAGAAAATCATGAACACCTATTTCGAAAACCTCTACTCTCAAAGGTATGATAACACAGAACAAATGGACAGATTCCTAGAAGCATATGAAGTACCAAAGCTAGGTCATGAAGATGTAAAACTATTGAATAACCCAATTTCTACTAATGAAATCAAAAATGTAATTAAATCCTTACCTACAAAGAAGAGCCCAGGCCGAGACGGATTCACGGCAGAATTCTACAAGAAATACAAGGAAGACATAATGCCGACACTCCTCAAACTCTTCAATGAAATTGAAAGGGAAGTAATCCTTCCTAAGTCATTCCTGGAAGCAAATATTACACTGGTACCAAAACCTGAGAAAGACCCAACTAAAAAAGAGAACTACAGAGCAGTCTCCCTAATGAACACAGATGCAAAAATCCTCAATAAAATATTGGCAAATAGGATGCAGCAAATCATCAAAAAGATGATACACCCTGACCAAGTGGGATTCATCCCAGGCATACAGGGACGGTTCAATATGCATAAATCAATAAATGTAATACACCATATCAATAGAGCCAAAAGTAAGAACCACATGATCATTTCTATAGATGCAGGAAAGGTCCAATATTCATTGATGATAAGAAGCCTACAGAAAACTGGAATAGATGGTCTTTACCTCAATATAATAAAGGCCATCTATTACAAACCAACAGCCAATATCATTCTAAATGGCCAAAAATTGAAGGCCTTTACTTTAAAATCAGACACAAGACAAGGATGTCCCTTATCACCGCTCTTATTTAATATACTACTGGAAATACTAGCCAGAGCAATTAGACAAGAGAGAGAAATAAAAGGCATAAAGATAGGAAAAGAAGAAGTTAAGCTATCATTATTTGCAGATGACATGATACTCTATATGAAGATCCCCAAAACTCCATTGAAAGACTCCTAGATATAATAAATAAATTCAGTAATGTAGCTGGATACAGAATCAATACTCAAAAATCAATAGCATTCCAATACACTAACAACAAAGTCACAGAAAGAGAAATAAGAGAAACTACACCCTTCACAATAGCAACCCAAAAAATGAAATATCTAGGAATTATTCTCACAAAAGAGGTGAAAAACCTGTACAGGGAAAATTATATTACACTGAAAAATGAAAATTGAAGATGATCTCAGAAAATGGAAAAACATCCCTTGCTCATGGATAGGAAGAATAAATATTGTGAAAATGGCCATTCTCCCAAAACTGTTATACAGATTCAATGCAATCCCGATAAAAAATACCATCAACATACCTCATAGAACTTGAGAAATCACTCCTAAAATTCATCTGGAGTGAGAAGAGACCTAGACTAGCAAGGATAGTTCTAAGCAGCAAAGGCAAGGAAAGGAGATATCACAATCCCTGACTTGAAATTATACTACAAAGCAACCGTAGTAAAATCAACATGGTACTGGAACCAAAACAGAGCTGAAGATCAGTGGAATAGATTAGAAGATACAACCACAACTGCAAACACACTCAACCACCTTGTCTTTCGTGAAGGGGTCAAACATGTTCACTGGGAGAATAACAGTCTCTTTAATAAATGGTGCTGGAAAAACTGGCTCTCCTATGTTGAAAACTAAAACTAGACCCATGCCTATCACCATGTACTAAAATAAAATCTAAATGGATCAAAGATCTAAATATTAAAACAGAAACGATAAATCTCTTGGAAGAAAAATTGAGTAAAAACCTTGAAGATATAGGAGTAGGTAAAGAATTCATGAACAGGACTCAAACCACACGGGAAATACTTCCCAGAATCAATAACTGGGATCATCTCTTATTAAAAAGTTTCTGCACATCAAAAGAAGTCTCCAGAATGGTGAGAAGAAAACCCACAAACTGGGAAAAGATCTTAATGAACTGCCCCTCAGACAAAGGACTCCTATCTAAAATGTACAAAGAATTAAAAAAATCAGACCCCCAAAATTCAAAGACCCAATCCAAAAATGGGCATCTGAGATGAATAAACAATTCTCAGATGAAGAAATACAAATGACAAATAAATATATGAAAAAATGTTCATCATCATTGGTCATTAGAGAAATGCAAATTAAAACCACACTGAGATTTCATCTCACTCCTGAAAGAATGGCCAAGATCAAGAAAACCACCAACAACAAATACTGGAGAGGCTGTGGGGAAAAAGGAACTCTCCTGCACTGTTTGTGGGAGTGTAGACTAGTGCAACCATTGTGGAGGTCAGTCTGGAGATTTCTCAGAAAACTAGGACTGGAAGCCCCATATGACCCAGCTATACCACTTCTAGGCATATTCCCAGAAGAACTGAAATCATCATACCACAGTGATATATGTGCACCCATGTTTATAGCAGCACAGTTTTAATAGCCAGATCTTGGCAGCAACCTAAGTGTCCATCGACTGAAGAATGGATAAAAAAGTTGTGGTATTTTTATACAATGGAGTACTACTCAGCTGTAAAAAATGACTGCATTGAGACATGTATAAATAAATGGATGCAGCTTGAGACCATACTCATAAGTGAAATAAATCAAACTCACATCTATAAATACCAAATAGTTTCCCTAGTGTAAGAAATGATAAGAATACATAGAAGTATGTGGTAATCATGATTCCCAATCTTATTGGTTTGAAGCCATATAATGTTTTCACTCATTAACTGCAATGGTTTTAACTTGGGTTGTTTGATTTTAGTATCTATGATAGCACGAATAGCTATTTTGAAGAAAGCAACACAACATAAAAGCTAGTGCTGATTTAATATCGTTTTGTTTTAAAGTCCCATCAAGCTGTAGTACATCTGTTTCCACTAGTTTTAACATGTTGTATCTTACTATATTTCACTATAAGCTATAGTATAAATAAAACTCTTTATAGGCAAAGAGATAATATAGACCATTGTTTGTTTTCTATTAACAGGTTCTAAATACCCTGTAATTATTGCATTCTCTTGGAAGGCTTCACACTGTCTAGATACGCTTGATATTACAGTATGTGAAGTTACACTCAAATAATTTAAGGAAAGAGGCACTATGGTGACTAATATTATGTTAGATTATCTGGTGGTGAAACACAATGATGCTTGAATTGCTCGGTTCTGCCCTGCATTGTTCTATTACAATGTCCTCTCTTATCTCAATCTTCCACTTATTTTTAAATTAATCTATTTTCTCTCATTTTTTTAATTAAAGGAAAACTAAATTAAAGAATAATGGGACATATTATAGTAACTTTTTTGTTGTCCTATTAACCTGACTTGAACCCCAGTATTGTTCTCCCCATCTTGTTCTGTCTGATTATTATATATTCTATTTTGTTTGATAGTATCAAGTTTGAGGGTATAGACAATCACTTTGAAGGCAATAAGATGTACTATGATGCCCAATATGGATTGACTATCATCCTTTTTTTTTTTTTTTTTTTTTTTGACGTCCTGTAGGGTCCTCAGTGTAGATTTTATTGGTTTTGTTCCATATTGTTTTGATCAATTTTATTATACCTGATGATATAGACAACTCAATTTGAAAATAGCAAGAGGCCCAATGGTAACCACTTTTGATCACCTGCTATTCTATTTTTGCATCATGTACTATGCCCACCCTTCTGTTCTAACTGACTCTGTTTTGCTTAGTCACATTTGTTTTTATTCTCTTCAAAAAAGTAATAAGAACCATGAGAGTAAAAAAAAAAAAAAACTCTAAAAGTCTAATTGTTACTGTAAAAAAGAGAGGAAAGTAAGGTGGACTAAGGGATATAACCGCAGGTATGTTCGAGAGTGTAGGACGGAAAACCATATAACAGCTCTTGTTGGATCATTGGACGGAACTGTCTCCAATTCTACTGTATGAATGTTCACTTTATGTGCTTTAATTTAGTGATATGGACAACTGTTTCTGGGAAGATAATGTGTAGTCTGTTAACTGGTGATTTCGTACTGTATATATTTTTTTCTAGAAATACTGTATTATTTGTACCCTTTTACTGCATTGTTTTTTTTTATGTCTTTTTTTTCTTCTCTCTTTAAATAAAAAATTGAGTAAAAATAAAATAAAATTTCTTTCAGTACCATAAGAATTAAACTTAAAACAATGCAAACAAAGTCTGATGTATTAGATTTGTGTTGCTTGTGAAAATGTCTGTTATCCATAATTTACAGGAGGAGAGATTTAATTGGGCTTCCACTTTAAGAAGGCTCAGTTCCAGATCTCCTGCATGCTATGGGACCTGGTGAAGCTAAGTTTCTCCTACTATAAGGGACAAGAAGCAGCACAGGGAAACACCAACAGGAAGGATAGGCTGGAGACCAAACACAGTCCTCAGAGTCACACCTCCATGAGCAGCCTGGGCACACCCAGAATTGTGCTGTCCCCATTGAAGGCTGTGTTCACAGCAGCCAAGAGAGCAGCTAAGGTTAACTGTCACGTGTTACCATTTAAACAATTCTTTGCCACCAAGGAAAACAAGAGTGACTAAACTTCACTATTTCAAACATGCAAGGCATTGACATGAATCTGTATAACTTAGATACTACTCCACTACACCAACTATCATGTCATTCCCATTTCCATGACTTCTTTTCCTAGTTAAATGGAGTATTGGTCAGTGGAGATCCTTTGTAACAATTAACATTTATCTCTAGCAAACATTTTAAAAGATGTTGAACTTAGATCCTTATGATCAAAAATGCTATTAATTTCCCAAAGAAATATAACTTAAATGAATACAAAAGTTGTATTTGTAAGGCTTTTAAGCTTATACTAATCATATGTTCTTAAAGATATGTTTCAAAAATAATGCATAAGGCTTTTCTTTTTTTATGCATAAGGCTTTTCTATAGCAACTTCTTCACACAAAGTTAGTGTGTGACTGGTCAGCACTGCTGTGAGCAAAGTGCCTCACTTAATGCCAGGAAGAGCTTCCCACTGACTCTCATCTCCATCTGTACACAGCTAGGATGAGAGGTGCAGAGAGAGGGACAAATGATTTTCTTCACATACCTGTGTGGCATTATATTCTTATACATATTCAGATTATTGAAGAAAGCAAAAGATTGCTCAAATAATTATATATGAGTTTCACTCATAGTCTGTCCTTATCAAGTTATTTTTATGTTTTTTTTTAACTTAAAGTGAAACTTATAACCAGTCATCTGAATGTTAATGAGTATTAGCCTATTTTAGTGGCCGGTGTATATAATGAATAATCTTTGTTTCACTTATATTATTAGATTTTCTGTTTAATAAAATTTGGAGTGATATTGTTCAATAACATGCTATATATATATATATATATATATATATATATATATATATAATATATATTATATATATAATATATATAATATATATATATATATCTCCAATTGAATAATAACTGTTACATTCCACTTTCTAGCACTGCATATATATTTATGAATATGTAAGCTTTTCTAATATTCTGTTACTTGTGGGTAAATTGCTTGCTATATAATCACTTTTAGTTTTCCTTGAGGAGAAATGCATTACTTATTTTTTCACTGGCATCAGTTGTGAATTTGAGATTACATTATTTCATGTGAAATAAGCTGGTGGTATATGAGCCAATTATTTCCACTAACTGTAGAAAAGTGAAAAGAATTTTTGTTCTCTATTTCACTTAAAGATGCTAAGGCAGTCAGAAAGTATTTTATTTCTGTTTTTAATATTTATTAATGTTCTTATTTTTCCTCTTTTAAAATACCTTATTGTTTTACCTTTATCTTTATTAGCACGTTTGCACATTGATTGTGGAGAGTTTCTATATGTACATGACTCATCTTAATAAATTCTTAATTAGTCCATGTGTGTGGTACATGATGAATGCGTTCATCTTTGGAACTAGATACACATAAATACAGCATCTGAATCTTTTTACTTCTTTCCTCCTCCTCTCCCAACACTTCTGCAAGTTCTGATCATCTCTTTTTTACATTTTAGGCTGGAAAAACTTACTTATGGATGCTGTAATTATTAAATGGTGCATTGTCTTATGATTTATAAAGATCCCAATGATATTTTCCAAACTCTTTTATTGATTCTAGTTACATAATTGTGACACAATGCTTAAATTTTATACTATGTATTTGGGATACTTATTGTCACCATGTGTTTAATGTTAGAGACCTGCATTATATTAACTGATTTTCTTGTCCAACTGTTCTGCACAATTTTTGGGTAAGGCTAAAGCTTAGTAACATGTAAACGCTTCACAAATGAGAATTAACACTGAACACACTTCACGAGGATGTGGCTATGACTGAAAGAGGAAAGTAAAAGTGAAACAGCAAGCTAAATGTACTCACAGAAGGAATACTGAATGAAAGATTTATATTGATTATGTTGGTATTTAATTATATTAAATCATTTCTGATATTTTTATAATGCTATTTACTATTTAGCTGTGCTATAAAGTACACTATTTGTGTTCAGTCAGTGTGGAATAAAATGCTCATTTACAATACTTTGTGAATGTGCAAAGGAGGTATTCAACAAAACAGCTACTGATCAAGTGGGCCTGTGTTTATCTGAACAGACAAGATTTACCACACAGTAAGTTGGCTGAGACACCTAAATGAGTCTCAACCATGACATCAGGTTTGGACAAATTCTCATGTTGGCATCTTTCTACACCTTCAAATAGTAATTCCACAACAGCTCCAGGCCCTGCAGAAGGATCTGTTGCTCTGTGCCTGTGCAGTGTCTTCAGCAGATTCTCTGCTTCCACGTTACAGGAGATGGGAAAACAGTTCTGCCTAAATCATAATCAGGAGGAAAGAGATATGGCAAACAAAGGACTCCGGAAAAGAAAATTCATGGAAGTAACCAACAGCTTGGTCTCCAGATATGAATTTTTAAACTACCCAGTCTTAGAGATTTTTTTTTTTAATTTCATAACTTTGTCTTAGAAAGTGAATGAATCATACTGATGAAACGTATAAATGTGAATGCGCAGTCGTACTTTTTTCCTTTGTGAAATCAAGATTTTCTTTACAAATGTCAAATTTATGGCTTTGAAATTTTTATACTTGTACAATAATTTGCCAACAAAAGATAAGAAATATCTCCTGAGCAGTTTCGCTCCTATTTTTTTTTCTTTCTTTCTTTGTCATTTTATTTTCCTGCAAAAGTAACACACTAAGGAGAGGCTTTCAGATTTTTAGGGGAATCATTCCACAGATGGAATAGGTTTAATTGTTACAAGGCAAAACCAAAATGAAGAATTTCAATTCACATGTAGAATTTGGGAGAAATCTATTACATATACACTTCCTCTACATGAAATTACTAAACTTCTGACAATAAATGACCACCAACACTAAACTTGAAGCAGCAAATGTGTAGAATTCACAAAAAAAGACAAAATATAATTTTATTCAAAACTTCTAATAGGCTTATAAATGTATGTATTCTTTTGTTATTGAATCAAAATTTGTTTGCTTTGAAACAGCTATGGATTGTCCTTTTCCCTCAAATCTGCAATGCTTTACAAAGGAAAATATGCAAACAATAGTAAGTAAATTTAAAGCTTTCAATCACATTACTTATCTTGACAATGTAAATTGAGAAAATTAGTTTTTAATAACTCAAGAAAGTGGGCTAAAATGAAAAAGCTTTGGTAATATCTGGAGCATCTGGAATTAGTGTTCATCCCTGTCAGAGACTAAAATAAGACAAAAACATTGAAAATAGACTGCGAGGAAGTTCATCAGACTTGTACCAAGAGAGGTAAAGGATCTTGCAAAGGAGGTGAGTAGCAGCTTTATTTATACCACCGCTGAGTGAACAGAGCAGAGGTCCCTCAACAAAATGATGGACCAACAGAAATATGTTCACGCAGAGAATACTACGTGGCCACAGGGAAGAGCAAACTGAGGGCTGTGAAAATGTGGAGAAGACTTTAAAACTTGGTACACTTACATAAGAAAAGTCAAGGCACTATAATGCTCTAATTTCAGTTTATATTGCTATTTAGTGTTATAGTAAGGTAAACTAAAGAATAGGGATGGAAATCAAACTTGTAGCTGCAACCTGTGTGGATTTTCAAAGGCAAAGGCCGGAGGGAATCTTTGAGGAGGCAGAGACTATATCGTCATCATACTTGTAAATTCCAAGGGCAGAAATGGGTTAAAACTGGTTGAGGAAAAACACTCAGATCTAAGCATTAAGTGCAGAGCAAATTCTGTCTTGATTTACAACAAATGAAAGCAATGATTTCTCAAAATCGCACAAGGGCCTTATTCTTTGAATGGAATGGTATTGTGGGAGTGTACCACAGATTTTTCCTAAGGCTTTGTGACTTAAAAATTTTTATGAGAAATAAAAATTTGCTTGCTAGTGAAAGCAAACAGTCCAATGTATGCTAATTCATTCACAATTATAAGGGAAATAAACAGAGAAAGCTGATGTACTCAGAAAGATTTCTCTGTAGGAAATCTCAAACACTGGCTGTGGGAGGTCTTTAAAGTTGGAGCAAATAAACACACTGTCAGTCACTTTTTAAGGCACCACACTGCCTCAGACACTTCCTCAGGGCTTCTTTGACCTCCTTGTTCCTCAGACTGTAGATCAGGGGGTTCATCATAGGGGTGAGGATGGTGTAGAAGACTGACACCACCTTATCATGGTTGGCTGACCTGTAGGATGTGGGTCTCATGTAAACAAAAATAGCAGCTCCATAAATGAGACTGACCACTGCCAAATGGGAGGAGCAGGTGGCAAAGGCCTTCTCACGGGCCTCTGTGGAGCGCATGCGCAGGACAGCAGCGAGGATGAGGCTGTAGGAAGTAAGGATGAGGGACAAGGGAATGAGGAGCATCAGCACACAGCAGATGTACATGAAATACTCAAAGGCAGAGGTGTCACCGCAAGCCAAATGCACCAATGTGGGGGCCTCACAGAAGAAATGATCGATCTCAAGTCTGCTGCAGAATTGGAAGCTGAGGGTAACGGCAGCCTGCATAACCCCATCAGATGCCCCTAGTAGCCAGGACCCCAAAGCCATTGTCAGACACATCTGCCAGCTCATGAGGGTGGCATACCGCAGTGGGTGGCACACAGCCACATAACGGTCATAGGACATGGCTGCCAAGAGGAAACACTCTCCACCCCCCACAGTCAGAAAGAAAAAGATCTGCAGCCCACATCCAGCCTGGGAAATAGACTTCTCTCCAGTCAAGTAACCATGAGCCATCTTGGGCACTGTGGTACAGACCAGCAAGATGTCCATGAGGGAGAGCTGGCTGAGGAGGAAGTACATGGGCTTGTGCAGCTGGGAGTCCTGGTGGGTCAGGAGAACAATGAGGCCATTGCCTATAATTGAGGTGAACACAACTGCCAGGACAACTCCAAAAAGAAACTGGTGGGCTGTGGTATGGTCAAAGAGTCCTAGGAGAATGAAATCCGAGGTGGTGTTCCCATGCACCATGATTTCAACCAGAAGAGATGCTGATGATGGAAAAGAGATGAGAGATATCTCATTACTGCAATGTTTCATGTGAAAAATTGACTTGATTATATGTAACCCTCAAAGAAATTATCTGTGTCAACATGAAGAAACCCACTTGAAATCTTTCCTCTGGGTTTTGTGAGTTGTTTATCTTGGATCTAATATTAGCATTAACTTTTTCTATCTTCTAGCCTTTTCATGGCATGTGCTTCTCATCTAAAATGCTAATTACCATAATAAATCCAAATTCTTGATGAAATGCGCATTGTATTTAAGTGTCATTTCTGCCCTCCGTGACACCAATATCATTGTATGAGAAGAAATTACTTATTTAATCATTTACATTTGTGCTGGCTTTCTATTACACATGGTAGTTATCCTTAAATGTACATCAAGTTCATGTTTTAAAGGTATGAAACAGGACTTCTCAGACAGAGAAAAATATTTCATTTCATAGCTGTTTTGTTTTTTGTAGTGTTCAATCAGCAAGTTGATTTCATTTCCTCTTTCAAAGTCTATATTACATTTACAAACATTTTATAAGACAAATGAGCTGCTTCCCTGTTTGTGTAAGAGTTTTGTTCTAAATTCCCTGCCTATCATTCTACAAACTACACAGTGCTCTGCTGTGACCAGTGTTTTAGCTTATGCCATGTTGCTTGCTCACATTTTTTCAGTTGCATCTTATTTTCAGATAAACTTGTTAAAATAAAATTGAAACACTGAAATGTGTTCTTAGCCATCCTAAAAAGCAACTAATCCAGCACTGTGAACAAATTATCTGCAAAGCATTACAGTGCTGGATGTTTAGTTTACAAAAGTGTGGGATTCGTGTTCCAGCAAACTGAATAAAGCAAATTTAAGTCATATAACCTTTGCCTTTTTGAGTGATGAGGTCCTAGGAACAACATTAACACTCTAACAAAGTAGGAAATAATTTAAGAGGATTTTCTGAGGTGTAGAGATTTGAGAAATGTGGCTCTTTTTTTAATGTTATGGTGGTCATAAAATGAAAAGACAATTTGGTGGTCATTTTTCACATAGGTTACTCTGTCGGTGATTCTTGAATATCCTTCCAGACAGGGTCTACCTTCTCTGTGGGGAGTGCATGCAGGTAGATAACACATCTTTTTCCCTGTGTCCTTGCATTTCCTTCCTTTCCTTCTCTTGCTCTCCTTCCTCTTTCAGAAAGGTCTGTCTCATGCCTCTTCTTATCCATCTTTTATCTTATTCCTCATTATCCTTTGGGTTTCTCATGTAGGAAGTGCATGAAATGTGATATTTAATGTGGTCTCACATGTCCGATATGGTCTCAGATGCAACACTTTTCCTACAAATGACTTAAGTGTACCTTTCTTTGTAGTAGAGCACAGATTCAGTAATGTTGCGGAACACAAAATGAATATACAAAAATCAATAGCAACCATTACACTAATCATGAACACACTAGAAACAAATTCAGAAAAAAAATTCCATTCACAGAGCCTCAGGAAAAATTAAATACTTAGGAATTAAATAACCAAGGAAGGCAGGGACTTCTAGATGGCAAACTACTGCATTCTGAAAAAGGAGACCAACCAGAACATCAGAAAATAGAAAGTTATCCTTGCAGGTTTTGAAATGCCATTGATTTTATGTGCCAAGCTTAAGCTTGTGTTAGCTTTCTAATTTTGTCCTGAATCAAACCGAGAAATCTTTCTGTCTACAACAGAACTTTTATTTAGTGATTTATGTATGTTAAGTTTTTCAAAAAAGAGAAACCATGTGATATTAAAAGCTGAATGTCTGAAGATTTCAATTAACATTTTTCATACTTGCATCCATCTCTCTACAAATCACTCCGGGCTTTGTTTCTTTGCACAGAGTAGTACTGCACTATGTACATTGTTTCCAGCAAAGTGGGCATTTATATGACAGTTTAAAAAGATAACTGTGTATGTGTAGAACATCTTGAATATTATTTCACAATGAAAAGAAAAATATATTGACAACTGCAGTTGTTATGAAGCGCTTATTTCTACTTTTAAACTAAATATCAGCTACATGAACTAAATCCAATACGTGTTACTATTAAAACAGATTTAAATTTGATTCTATTGTTTAAACATTTGAACACATCTAACTAAGTTAATCTTTGTCTTTCAGGTTTTAAGCTAAATCTTGTTCCCTAAAAGAGACTAAATTCTAAAATTACCTTTTATTGGTTAAATGGAAATACTGTTTCCTCGTTCTTGCCTTCACGTCATAGATGTGAATAACAGAAGAAATTAACTTCCTGGCTGTATAGGAAAATGCCATGGGTATGAACTGCACCTCTACTTCTGTGGAGAGCAAATTTGATTGTTTATTCTTATAAGCATTAAACATTGTAGTTGAACTCCTGGTTCTCTGCTTTCTTCTATGTGGAACATTTTTGCTTTAATATCACGATGTTTGTGCATTGATATTTTCAGTGTGTAACCACTTTGATGCTAAGATTTTGCTGTTCTGTCTCCATTTTTTCTTTACCATAGTAAATAATATTATCATTAAAATGATGGTGATAAACAAGCTAGATTTTAACTAATCAAGCTACATGTCTATAATAAAGCATAATTGACTTAACACTACCAATTCATAGAACTTTCCCTGGCATTCCTTGATCAAGCGGAAAGACGTTCTCACATACTATTCAAAAAAATTAACCAGGTCAGTTATGTGGAGACACTGAGACTTCAGACAACTACATCTTGAGATGTTTCTAAATTTAGTTTGACTTTGCAGAGGCGTACACTGAAAACATTTGTGATTTTCTTAGATTCTCCAGAAGGCAAGGCAATAGTGCTAAATGCACACATTTACTAAGAGTAGCAAGATGCTTTGCTGTAATCAAAGCAGTATCCTCATAGAGACAACTTTAACCAGATAAGGAGCCAAAACACTCAACTTCTTTAATCTAACATCAAATGTGATAAATTTATTGTTTAGCCCATCAGCAGCTGTACCATGAAGGGCATTTCTGTCTCTGATTTGCTAGTGCCAGAGCTGTTCTAGCTTGTTGGACAAGACGCCCACACCACAGAGACATGGGAGCTAACTGTTGCACTGGGGCATGGTTTAGTTCAGCACAGGGCAGCAAAGGCATTCCCTTTGTCTGTGCTTTACACACCGGACCCCACATAAACACAGGTCCTAAGCCCAAAGGGCAGTAGAGGCACAACCCCTAGTTACAGCGCTTGAGCAGTATACTCGGTCTGCATGCAGGGCTGGAGGGTTTCGGTTATTTGCTTAAAGTTAACCACGACAGAAACAGGTATTCTGCACTTTCGTGCAATGTGCTTTGCATAGTCTGCCTCCAGGGGCTCACAGTGCTGAATAACTAAATAAATTCCTGAACTCACTGTCTGGAAGGACCTCCAAGCCTCCTAATTTCAGGACTGTCCTAGATTTTGAAGATGATGTGAACAATAGGTCAGTTGTAAAGCCACACAGCACTTGTAGGCATGTGGGTGAGGCTCTGAGCTTAATGTGTGCTACTCTGGGAGTCATTGCTAAGCATGTCCTCCATGCAGAGGCCCCAACTTGCATCCTCCCTACATTCATCACTGAAACTGTTTTCCTTCCCTCCCTGGCCAACAGCACCTGCCATCTGCTTTCTTTCTACATGAATTTCACTACTCTGCAAAGGTCCTGTCAGTGCAATCATGCAGCTCTGTGTGTGTGCACCAGTGTGTCTGTGTGACTGCTTTGTTTCACTGAGCTCAGGGTCCCCAAGCTCACCCACTGTCTCTCATGTGTCAGAACTTTCTTCCCTCCTAAGGGTGAATGTAATATTTGTTATTTGTTGTTTATTCACTCATCTATGAACATTTTTGTTGCTTCTATTCAACTTATTGATATGCATGAATATGCTAATAGTAGTTAGACATTATTATTTTAATTACGTGGACCTGTGTAAGATGTGCATAAATTTCAATGAAAATAAAAGATGAAAAAAAGAGAAAAAAATAAAAGATGCTTGTGTTTCTAAAGAATTATATCCACAATTTACAAAAGTAAGCACATGTTTTTCTTGTAAAGTTACTACTTTAAATAGTTTGGGAACATATAAGGCATTAGCTTTTCACATTTCAGTGGAGATGTAGGATTTGTGCTTTATCCTTATGTGAAATAAGTATATTGATGTAATTGGTACTCTGTGTCTAATTTTCTCATCAGAATGCTGTAAGACAATTTGATGAAAATTAGTTGAATATGTTAGTAAATAAAATAAAATCAATAAAGTCAGAACATTTCACTAAAACGTGATAATGATGAATTTTGTGTTCCATTAAAATCACCAATTACCGTTTCTAATTGTATCACTGTGACAAATGGCCATTAATTATTGTATTTTTAATTTATAGAACAATGAAATTGCTTCAGAAAATATCTTATGAATGGATCATAGATACAAAGTGTGGTTAAAATGAAAAATGCAGGATTTTTCATTTTATAATAAACAAAATAACTGCAAATAAATAAAATTGCTATGTTGAAAATAAAATAGCTATGTTGAAAAGAAATCAAAACCTTATATTCTCTTAGACAGGAGAAGCAAAACCCACTATCCAAAAAAAAAAAAAAAAAAAAAAAAACTTATACCTTTTCTCCCTTTATTGTGACTTCCAATAGCTGTAGAATTCCTGCTTCTCATTTGTTCTCTTTCCACAGCCTCATACATACACTGGTCAGGGGGCTGTGGCGTTCTCAGAGTAAATCACACTTCTTTGCCCTGCAAATCCCTTGGAAGCCATAAACACATCCTTCCCTTAATCATCAATATCTTTCAGAAAGATCAGAGAAAATTTAGAAACAATGTCTGGTTTATTTTTTGCTATATCTCACAGATATCTGCTGTAAAATTGCTATATAAAACTGTAAAACTTTTCCCCAGTGTAATAAAATTTTTAAGAAACATGTTTAGTGAAAAATGAAAGAGTAACAGCTAAGCTTTTCAACAAAACTGACAGCTAAACACAAGCATTATTAGGTCATGACAATGTCAGCGGGCCTGTGTTTTAAATTTCAGATTGTGGAATGGCTAACAGAGAGGTTCCACATGTACAAATACAAAGCCTATGGAATGTTTGGATTTCAAATTCTACAACCACATCAGTGGATGTGAAGTGAGACGCATGACGCACTCACCTAAGAGGGAGAACATGATGGCCCCATGGTGGGGAACTGCATCCTTGCTAAGCATCATTGTCCGGCTGTGGTGAGGACTGCCCAGCCTGGCCATGTGGGCTTCACCTATATCAGTGTCTGAGGGAGTGGCCTGGCACTGACCTGGCTTTATCTCATTACTATGCCAGCCCTGTGTAAGCCTGCCACTGTGGACCTAAAAAGGCTTAGCTGCTGTAGACAGCTGACAGAAGCCCACAGTTTCCAGGCACTTTCCACTTGCTTTTGGAAAACTGTGACAATTAAGACAAAATCTTTGAGGGGGAAAAGTGAAATGCAGAAAAACATTTGTGAAATGAATGATGGTTTCAAAATACACTAAGGTGAGGACTGGTGGGCTTCTCGAATTGCCTATCTAAAGGTGACAAGGAACAAAAAGTTGAGCCAGTCTCTGGGAGACAGCTTTTCACCCAGAACAGGACCTTGCAGTGAGATGAAGCCCTTGGTTCAGAACATTGGCTGTGTTTTTCTCCTTTACACAATTGCACCAAAAACCTTGAGTGCTGCGATTGTACTGATCAGTAACATGTGAATGTGAAGTGTTTGAGTCTCTCTCATCTAGTAAACGATAATGGCAGCGGAAGTGCAGCAGACAGCATTAATCCCTCTAAGCTCACCGCAGGGCAGTCTCCTTTGGGATGCACTTCCTGATCTTTTAGTATTTGTTCTTAGTGTGTTCCAGGTCCAGGGAACCTTCTATCCGACTGTCATCTTTTACAACTTGTGAGACCTTGAGCTGGCCATGAGTGTATGTGAATTTTCCAAACTGCAGGAAGTTAAAAATACCGCCCTCAGATAGGTGATAAGGAAAACAGCCCTTTGCTGTTAATATACAAGGACTGTACTGCCAATTTGTTTGCTGATAGGAAACTGTATGTCAGATTTGGTTCAATTCTACTTTAGCGCACCCAGTCCTGCCCAGACTAAGGACATCACTGATCGTTCACATCTGCATCTACAATTTTGGTCAAATTGCTCCTGCCTGTGAACGCCGTAGGTTCCCAACCAAGACACTATTTCAGTTCCAAACTAAACTTCCATAGACAGTATTTGGTGATTATTTATAAAAAATACATTTTCCTGTTCCTGGCATGAGCCAATCAAGACAGCAGTGTCATGAAAGTTGTCCCTGTCATACATGGGGAGGCAGAGGCTGCTGTGATGAAGATCAAACTATGAAGAATGAGAAGCATGTGGAGATGAGGGCCTGGAAATGCTGAGCCTGGTGGGTGAAAGGACCTAACACTGAGTCCTGTGTCAGGAAGCACAGAGGACCTAGGAGCTGGGGCCTGAGGAGATCAAAGACAAACTGAAAACAGTGAGTGCAGAAGCACTTCCCCCTCTGCAGTATACAGTGCAGGGTGAGGAGCTGCCACTCTTCTCACTGAGGGCTGCATCTGTCAGAGAGCAGTGGGCCCAGCCCTGCAGTGACCTTCTGCTGGTGCTCACTGAGCTGTCATCTATTTTGCAACTATTTATATTTATACAAGTGAACAAGGTATCCCAGTAAGAGACAGTGAAGCCAGCAGACCTAAAAGGTGTAATGCGATGAGTGCAGAGTGAGGGTGAGCAGCTAAGTGAAAGGGAGCAGCAGGAATCAGCAGTGCATTCACAGTACCATGACAACAGTCGGTCAGTGCCTTCCAGGAACAACCCTCAGGCTCAGGAGTTTCCACGCCCCAGTCAGAAGATAGAAACTGCAAATTGGATCTAAAACCAAAACCTAAGGCTATGCTATTACAGTAATGCATTTAATCCAAAATAAAATCCAGAGTGAAACAGTGGCTTCCTCCACCCCAGCTTTCTTTCTTGCCTCTCTAATGTGTCTGGTGACAGCACCTAACACTGCAGGAGAAGTGTGAGGTGAATGCAGAACAGGGGCAAACACCTCACAGTATCTCCCCGCAAGACAGTGGCCTTTGAGGAAATCTATTGTGAGGAGTTGATAGGATGGAGATGGATTCAAAGATACTGAGCATCATTCTTTGCTCTCATCCTATGAGGACACCAATCATTTAAACAGCTGCCCATGTTCCTGTGTGACTTTTTCTATTACAGAGTCAAAAAACAGATAGAAAGAGACCAAATATCCAGACAGAGCATGATGTGAAATAACCTCTGTAAACAGACTCTCTCCCTCCACCCACATAGTCAGCACAGCACCCCAGGATCCCCTCAGCACCCTGCCTGGGCCCATCTTCACCTGGGGACATGCCTGCTTCCTTTCCCCTGGGAGCTCCTGTGGTGCATGCACCAAAGTTTGAGCACAACCAGGGATGCAGCTCAGCGGCACAGCATCTGACTGAGCAGGAAGTACATGGGCAAGTGGAGCCTGCAGTCCACTCGGATGAGGTGGAATAGGGTGATGTTCCCCAGCACAGCCATCAAGAAGAGAAGACAATGGCAGCAAACAGAAATCCATTTATGCTGCCATATTGGAAAAGACCAACCAGTATAAAGTCTGTCCCAGAGATTTGGTTTCCTGTTTTCATAGCTTAAAATGAAATTTCAAAGCAGACAATATATGAAACATCCATGGAAAACTGTAATTGTCTTTTAAAAGAACAAATGAAAATAATGATATACAAATGATATTTCTGAAATCACTTTAGATGAAAATATAGCTTTGTCCCATTAGGTACAATAAACCTGACTATAAGAGTACATAGCTGCTTCTACTTATTTTTGGATTTTCACTGGTGATGGATACCCAATAGTTATAGATATTATTGGATACCTGTAATGTTTAAACCCATTATTTGATGTGGAAATATCAAAATGAAAAAGCAAAATCATTACCATTTTTAAACTGTAGGTGAAGTACTTATATTTTCCCTTTCATTACCATTTTTAGCAGTAGGAAATTTACTTATTTTTTTAACCTCTGAGTCTTCCAACTTGTATTTTAAATCTTAAATTACAAATCACAAAGTGAAAATAGACATTTACTGAAAGCATAATAAAGACATTTTCTGAAAGCATAATAAAGACATTTACTGAAAGCAAAATAACTTTGTAAGGATTTGTAAGGATTCTGATGATGGTTTTGCAAAAATTACATTCTCATATTCTGCATATTTTATGGTAGTGGATTAAATACTTTTGCACCACTGAAAATAGTCTACTGAGTTCTTTCCTAAAAGTCACATTTAGTCAAGGAAGAGTCGCTGCATAATAGTACAATTTTTAGTCTTCACTTAATCTTTGTCTTTCTTTTGTTGGAATAGAATAAAATCTTAAGATGGAATAAAATCTACAGTAATTTTTGAAGGTGATATTATAGCCTTTATGAAATATGAGTTGACACACATTGTTTTTGTTATAAAATTAGGTAAAATTTCACAAGTCTGACCTAACATTCACAGTGATAAGGGTGAACTTGAATTTGTCTTCCCAATTTAACATAGCATTAATGAGTCTTTGACTGAAGTAGGCTATAAAGTAGCCTCCAAAGTAAGTATTGAAATACTTTCTTTGTTTCTGAAAAAAATTTGAACTTTTATACATTTTTTAGAGTAAGTGACATCTTGCTAATTACAGGCTCTTTGTTCTGAAAATACATGAAGGTATGGTCTGGAGCATTACTATCCACTGTCAGGATTTACTTGGTCTCAACGACACAAACAACACCTTGGTAATTTGTCAGTTTCAAAAGCTTATCTCATTACTATAGGGCATATCTTTAATCTCCATTTCCACCACTACAATATGCCTTTTTAGTGACCTCCAATTGTTACTAATATTTTACTTCTTCGGTTTTTCATTTATAAAATATAAAGTTAATAAGATGCATAGTAAAGGGATTTTTATACAATGTGAACTGAGGAACAAAAACTTCTTGGAGAGTTTTAAAATATAAAAGACACTAAAAATTCACCCTAAAGTGATTGCTTTTCATTTTTAAAAGGTTATAATTAGATATATATGTTGACTCTTAGTGTGTTATGCTACTTTATTGAACACATACATGTAAATATTACGTTTCAAAAACTGTTGTGTAATGTATTAATAAATATTATGATATGAACTATGACATGTTGATAGGTGTAAATATTTTAAATGTCTAATTCAAGATAAGTAATAGGTATTTTACTCCCTATGTTTATTATTATTAGGTGTTTTGGTTATAGGTGGCTGGAGTTCTGTATGCCTCATATATCAGAATATCATTTCCTTTTCCTATGTTTGGGAAGTTTTCCTTAATTTTTTCTGTGAATAACCTTTGTAGTTCCTTTGTTTGTATTCCGGCTTCTTCATTTACATTCTTTATTCTCAAGTTATAGATCTTCTTGTCATCTTCTAGCCTTTGTATTGTTATTGTGTGTTTCCTTGTCTTTTTTTTTAAAGTTTTCCCTTTCATACTCCCACATTGCAAAATTGTCCTCCAGTTTGGATAATCTACCCTTAGTTTCTTCCAAGCTGATTTGCCATCTTTATGAGTTTTTAATTTCCTGGTAATCTCTTTGAATCTGCTTCATGTATTCTATATTTTTTTATATTCTCCACCAAATTGTTCTCTCCTTTAAGTTCCTCCCTTCTTCCATCTGTGTCTGCTTGAAGGGTGCTTAGTATCTCTTTTATTAATCTTCTTATATCTTGCTTTATTTGGCTAAATATTTCACTTTTGAACTTGTCTTTGAGATCCTGAATATATCTCATTATGACTACTGGCACTGTATCTGATATTGCATGTTTGCTGTTCTCATTCTCCTTCGTATTTACCTGTCCAGGGTCAGTGTTCTCAGGGTTGGGGCTTGGGGACTTTTTGTTGTTGCTTCCTCTTCCCATCTGTTTTGCTTCTTCCAGGAGGCCCCAGTTTCTTTCTTTGTTGGTTACAATTCTGAAGCGTGCTGGCTAGATGATCCTTCACACTGCCATGTGCCAGTGAGCTGCAGACAGGGACAGTGTATGCTGGCCCCTCCCCTCCGGATCAGTCAAGCTGCTGTGGCCTGCACTACTGTATTACTTTGTACCGCCTCCCCTCCGGACCAGCCAAACCTCCAAGGCCCCACTGGGCCATTGTGGTTAATGTGCACCACCACTGCAGGGACCTGACCTCAGATAATCTATTCAGTCTCAGCCAGGTCACATGACTTAGGCCTAGCTCACTCTACCAATCCCATTTGGGAAGGGAACTGACTGAAGTAACTGCTGCCCCTCGTACTTGCCAGTCCTGCCCGATCTCAGAATGTCATCTGCCAGAGCCCTCCTATTTATGAAATGACTCCACTCCTGTCACTCACCACAGGTCGATTTAGGCACCCTGCCAACACAGCCCTCGGTTCAGCTCGCTGACTCCTGAACTCAATGTAACTGCAGCTCCAGTGAGTCGAAACAGCGGGACCTTGGACAGCTTGGCAATTCGTGGCGGGACCTTGGCAAGCCACGGCAGGACCCCAGTAAGTCGCAGTGGAACCCCGGCAAGTCACGGCTGGACCTCAGATAGTCGGCAATTTGCCCTAATTTCTTCTTGGGATACGAGAATTCATCTCCCTCTGTTTGGAGCTCCCCACTCTGTATTATGTTGAATTCTAAATTGACAATCTCATGGAGCTTCTGTTATCAGTTGTGATCCATCTACCATCTTTGCTCCTCCCAGTGATTAATCATTTTATTAAATGTAGTTGGTCTTATTTTAGGAATACACCTACAAGTAAAATGGGAGAATAATTAAATAAATCTTTGACACAGTGAAAGTATAAATGATATGGAGTAATGTTCTTCAAGTCCACTTAGAGGTCATTACCAAAGCACAGGGAAGGAGCTGTTGCCCTGAGAGTGCTGTGCGTGTGGGAGGACAAGGACCTCACCTTCCATACTGTGACTGCTCAGTGACCACAGAGTGACAGGGGTTTGGGCTCAAACTGGAAGACACCAGGAGTGAAAACTTACATGAAATGCGCTGGTGCTCTCAGTGTTCTCTGAATATCTTTGTTCAGACCACAGCAATTATTTACTGCATCACACAGAGCTTTAGATTAACATTGATATTCACTCACTTGGAAAATAAAGCCGCATCCCAAGTCCTCAAGAGAAAGATTCAGGCACCAAACATTTGTTTCCTGGAGTAACACATGCCTGACTCTCAAGAGGCTGAGGCAGGAGGACTGCTCTGGCCCAGGTGTTAGAGGCTACCCCAGGCCAAGCCGTGACATCTTCTCTCAGAAACAAGTGGACAAATATGTGAAGTAAAAAATAACCATTTTTACACCGGTGAAATAGGCTAAGCATGAGTTGCTGTGCTTTATGAAAAGGTACACATGTGCAATGGTGCATTTCAATGAAGAATGAAGATGACAGAAAATATCATACATTTTAATGTGCTAAACTGAACTTTAACCCAATGACACTTAAAATGTGCTCTGTTTTAGAGAGGGAATTTTATATCCCTGTGGTAATTATCACTTAGGGTAGCAATGTCTGAGCACACATTCTGAGAGTCAGTAGATGCTGTGGTTTGAAGTGATAACAGAGCTCAGCTGGTTTCAATGCTCTGTGCTGTCATACTCATTAACATGAGTCCAGGATGTGGAAATGAAGTGGGAAACATGTGTTGAAGATGTGGATAGAGGAAAATATCCTTCATATGTTCTAAGTAAATTTGAGAAGAAGAAATGACATGATATATCCCATCACATAAATATGACAGAGAGATCGGCACGTCAGCTAGTGAAGTATAAGAAAAGCATCTTGGACAGTGGGATGAATGTGTCCAAATGAGTGTGAGTGCTCTGAGAGGAATTCATAGCAATGGGTCCTTTATAGAAATTTTTAAAGTTAAAAGTCTCATCAAAGCTTTTGGTTGCATAGTACATTCAAAAATTTTCTGCATTTTTCATTTTAGTTTCTCCATTATAATAAAATATAGATCTCAAATTGATGAAAAATGCATGCCCATTTTTTATTGGAATGATGAGATAAAGAAAAATAAAATCCACACATCAGAACATATAATGATTATCATGTCATATCTTCAAACTTTTAAATCTTAAACATTAATTCTATTTTCAGTGGCTTCAGAATTAAAGAATTTTCTAGTAGCTCTCCACTGCTGAACACACAGAAGCAGTTCATCTACATTTTCAGAGAAGAAGACTTCTCACTAACTCTTCCCAGGGCCCCTCTCACTTCCTTGTTCCTCAGGCTGTAGATCACAGGGTTCAGCATAGGCGTGAGGATGGTGTAGAAAACAGCCAGGATCTTGTCTTCTGCTGGAGAGCAGAGGGACTTTGGGCAGAGAAAAGTGTAAGCAAAAGGTGCATAGCAGAAAGTCACACAGTGAGGTGGGTGCTACAGGTGGAATAAGCCTTCTTCCTGCCTTCCTGTGAGCTCATGCGGTAGGCAGCAAGGAGAACTTTCCCATAGGAAGACACAATGACAATGAAAGAGAGCAGGAGAAAAATGACAATGCTGAGGAATGTGGTGTACTCATGGACCTTGGTGTCCCCACTAGCCAGGGACAGCATGGCTGGGACACCACAGAAGAAATGATTGATTGCCCTGGACCTGCAGTAAGGGATATGCAGGGCATAAACTGTGTGATCGCAGGAGTTGACAGCACCCAGTGCCCAGGATTCAGCATCATCAGCACACACACTCTTTCGTTCATGCGGATGGAGTAGTGCAGAGGAAAGCAGATAACCACATACCAGTCATAGGCTATGGACATCAAGAACCATTGTTTCTGCTCCTCCTAAAGTAAAAAAAGAAGAAACTCTGGAATCCATACCCGATGAAGGACTTGTTCCCAAATAGAAAACTGGAAGCCATCTTGGGGACAGTGGTGCAGATGTACATGAGGTCCATGAGGAAGAGCTGACTGAGCAGGACGTACATGGGTGTGTGGAGGTGGGTGTCCAGGAGAATGGCAGGACCATGGCCAGGTTGCCAGCCAGGGCCATTAGGAAGATGGGTGCGATGAGAATGAAGAGGACAAGGCCAGCCCTTGATGGGAGGAGCAGGCCCTGAAGGATGAAGTCAGAGGAGGTCTGAGTGTAATTTTCCATTTGGCATTTCTTTAGCTTTTCCTGAGAGTCTCTGCAATGCTATGGCATATATAAAATAAGAAATTATTTTAATTCATCACTTTACTCAGTCTGACATATTAAGTTGTAGTTGTTTTTAATAATCAACAGGTTCCTATCAGCTAAAATGCTGTGGAAAAATATTCCATTGTGTACCTCACATATTCATCTGAAGATGTCAATCACATAGGAACAAAATATAAATAATCTGTCAATTTGATAAAATTATATTTTGCCCTAATGTCATCATTTTAACTTAAATATTTTATTCATTTACAGAATCAACTGTCTTCAAGAAGAAACCTTATCTTAAAAGTACAAGTATGTAGATCAGTGGAAGTATCTAAATTACTGACTTGTGTTTTTGTACATTTACTTGAAACCTGCTGTTGTCTTTGTTTCCCATGTGAAGGTAGATTTTTTTTATATAATATAACATTCACGAAGCAATATTTAAGTATTCTTCTCTAGAAATCGTATAAGGAAATGAAAAATACTTCAAGATATAGTAAGTCTCATGGAACAAACAGAATAAAATCCTAAGAAAAATCTCCACCATGCTTTGCAAACACTCATGTCTTCCGCTGTTGGCATGACTGCTAGCGATTTTAACAAGCCGGAACTTCCTGAAGAACTTTTCTCACTCTCCTATCAGGCAGAAATTTGTAAACCTGAAACCACATCAGGCTTTCTGGAGGATTTGAAACGCACAACTTCCCAGAAGGTTTATCTCAGTTCTCAAGATTTGATTATACCTCTACCTGCATGTGCGCTTGTAAACAGTCAAACTGTGGACAGATATGTGAATTTACAGCCTCATAAAATTTAATCCACGTGATGCAGGAAATTCTCAGTTGCAGAATCATGGAGCTGGAATCGAGTCCTTTCTGCTATGACTCTTTATTTAAGGGCTTTTCTAAAAATTCTACTGAAAGAGGAAATAATTCAATTTCCTATGCTGTTTTGTGACACATTATGATAGATTCTTCAAATGTAAAAACAGTATTTTCTTTCAGTCATGTAGAACGATACAGAAGCGAGAAAGATAACCCTTCAAGTGTGCAGGGATCTGGAATGCGCGGTGAGGTCTGTACATGCTTATCACTGCTTCCTCCTGCGATCAGCGTCCATAAGAGTGGGAAATGAGCAGGCACCAGGGACTCAGAGAGAGGAATGGAAGCAGATTACTGAGTCGCGTGCTGTGCTGAGCACCGGTCTAGGGTGCATTTCCTCTACCTGTTCCATAACCCGTATGCACAGACTTTGAGGCCCTTCCGCTTCTCCCACCCACAGGAAGGTGCATTTGACTGCATGGCCCTGGCTTTCTGCTCCTGTCTCCTGCAGGTGGGATGAGGAGAACCAGAGATGCTCCCAGCCTGCGGGAGGCAGCACAGGGGAGCGCGCACCGTGGCGTGGACGCCCACCAGTGAGGCTGCATCTGCGCGACTCCCTAAAGTCACCGCCTCCGCTCTTGTCCTCCTCCTGCCTCACACAATCTGGGTTCCCAGATTCCTCTGCTGCTTCTGGTTAGTAAGAGGCATTGGAGTTTCTAGCGCAGGGGTCGCTGTTGTTCAGCTAAGCACTCAGATGACTGCAGGGCAGGAAGAAGACCCAGTGCTGAGGTCACAAGGAAGGTCAGCATGGGGGAACAGACCTGGAGAGGGGGATCCTGGGTCACCTCGGGACCCTGGGAGGATCTGAACGATTCCAACAGGGAGCTTTAAGTTTAGAACATGCACTATTGCCCGTTACTCTTTAAACGTGGTGCTTAGAAAACAGTAGCTACTACAGAAGCTTCCGAGGGAAAGTTTCACTGCATAGATTTTTATAAAATATCGATGACAAAGCTTTTATATTCCACAGGCTCATACCAGCTAAAATGCTGTGGAAACAAACCAGACATTCCCTTAGAGATTCTCTTGTACTTATGGGGAAATAAATTCCCCAAAACTTACAAATGAAAGCAGGAAATGAGGAAAGCTCTATTCCACATTTCTAATGGGGATCCGGACTCTCACACGTGGCCTCGTCATATTCCACGGAAGCCCGGGCCCATCGGGCCCATCGGCCCCTCTCCCATGCAGCGCGATTATCACAGATGACCTGCTCCCTGCACACCAGGTAGCAGGTTTATAAATCAGTAGGAAAAGCACTTCCAGCTGTGAAACTGCAGGGACTGTGCCTGGAACCCTACAGCGATTTCATCAGGGAACTTCAGCATTCTGACACAGATTACTTCACTCACTGTGCAAAATTAGAGTGAGTGTGTAATTAAATGTGCAATGGTGGGTTAGATATGCAATGTTTTCACTATGGACAGAAATCCAGTGACCAACAGTGGTCCTGCCAAGCAGTTGACCTCTATTTGAACACCTTATGTACTTGCATGAAAATATCACTACTCTGGGAGAAACAATTCATATAAGCAAGTTCAAATTAAACAATTTTCAACTTGCTCTCAATGTTTTCCATGCCCAGAAGGTGCAACACAGGTCTAGGCAGGAAATTCCTGTTCTTCCTTTATGTGCAACATTTATGCAGAAAATTGAATTAATTTGGGAATGTATTGGTTCATTTAAGAAACAATAACAGCTCAAATATCATTTGAATTTAAATAACATTTTAATATATTTATTATGTCATTATTATTACAGTAGCCCTAGTTAAAGAGGAGAGGATCATTTAATGTATAACACAGTTTTATTATATTTATATGCAAAGATAGATAATTTACAGAAAATACCAGCCATCATCTGGATTATCAATTTCACTATCCATTTGCATGAGGTATCCAAAATCATACTCGTCTTCTTCCACATTTTTGATAATTTTTCTTTAGATATAAAGCCAAATGTATGTTTTTAAATAGTTTCCAATATTTAAAGAGCAGATTTACTGTATCTATTTGGAGAAAAAATATCTATCAATTCTGAAGCACCTGTCTATTCATATAGGATTCTTTTTAAGTCATGTTAGTCAAATAAAATTCCTCTTTGAAATTGTCTTATAAAATCTCTAGTTTTAAATTTTCTTATTCTCATATTATATTATTTTACACACTTTCTAAAGAGTCTGCATCTCATATGAAACCATCCATAAGCGCACATTTATTGTGGGCTCCTCATTTCTTTTCACAGGTCCAAATGAGGGTGGTGACCATAATCTCTTTGATTGTCATATTTCAAAGTCATATTTCCTGGAAATCCTCTCTGAATGTTTTGCAAGCAGCCCACTCTTATCTCTGTGCTCCTCAGCCGGGACACCTGTGTGGACACTCGGAGACTCAGGAATCCATGTCATCTTGGCATGGAGGTGCTCTGCTATCTCCATTTGTACTGGCTTGAGAAAGTCCACAGGGACTTGGACCACAGAGACCAAGTCCAGAGCCCAAAGGCTGGCCCTGGAACAAGGCTAGGGAAGAACCCCTGTCTGGTTTAAAAAACAAATGTTCCTAGGTGTGTTACAGGTCAGCTCAGTGGGGAGCTTCTCTATTCAGACTCTCTGAATATCATACCTCAGTCTTATGGAACCACATATTTTACATATTTATTATTCATCCTGTGGATCAAGTGAATGTGTCACCATGTTTTCATTTTACTGTGTGTTGCTGTCTTCATAGTAATCATTCAGAGTACAGGATATAGACAGGCTATCTTGTCCAAACAATATTAGCACAAACTTTTCAATGGACTAAGAGAAACTAGATGTTGCTGTCTTCATAGTAGTCATTCAGAGTACAAGATACAGACAGGATATCTTGTCCAAACAATATTAGCACAAACTTTTCAATGGACTAAGAGAAACTGCCTTGACTATCTTATGTATACATATTTCTTTTTGTTTTTCTTTATCTTCTTTTTCTCTTTGCCCCATCACAGTTTGCTTTTTCTTTTTGATAGTTTCTTCCCAAGTCACAGTACCTATTATATTTTTTGGATCTTATTTACTCATTCAGTTTCCCATCCCAGTGAGACAATCTGGTGTTATACATGTGGATCTGATTTACTGCACTTACCATATGCTCTAAAGATGCATCCATTTACCTATGAAAGCCTCCAGTTTATCTTCCTTATGGCTGAGTAGTACTCCATTGGATAAAGAGACCAGATGTTTTTCATCAGTTCACTGGTTGATGGGCATTTGAGTTGTTTCCAAAGTTTATCTATTACAAATTGTGCTGCTATAAACATGGGTGCCCATGTATCACTGTGGCATGATGTTTTTAGTTCTTCTAGAGCAATACCTAGTAGGAGAATTTTTGGGTCAAATGAAGCCTATATTTCTCATTTTTTGAGGAATCTTCATGTTGATTCCCATGGTGGTTGCACCAGTCTGCATTCCCATCAACAGTGGAGAAGGCTCCCTTCCCACCACAGCACACAGCATTTATTATTTGTTGATTTCTGCTTATTTTATGGAGGATATAAAAAAAATTGATAACATATTTCAAAACAAGATAATAGAAAAGTAACAATTGTATTTATATAGCATATTTCTATCTTTAAAACTTTTTCTCTGATTTCCAGATATAAGCATGCAGATTTGATCAAACAGTATAAGCACTGACTATTCATTTCAATAACTAATAGAACCAGTAGTACAATTGTGCTACTTCTGATATATACGATATATATGATGCAAGTTCCCTTGAGAAAGGGTCCATCTGTGAATCAAGGATCCATGGTTGCCATAGGGACAAGGTCATCTAATGACCTTCTGGAACTCCCAGGGGCCTCTTGCAGGATCCCTCCTCAGGCCCGTACTGGGTATCATTCTAGCTTACAGAGTTCCAGGCTCCATCCCCATGGCCAGAGGACATCATCCCATCTTTCATCTACTGCTGTCCCTGCAGTGCTGGGAATGGAAATCGGGACGTTGGGCCAGCAGGGAAGGCTGAGCAACACAGCACCTCTGTGTTTCGCTTTTATCATGATGATGGTGTTTCAGTCTGACACAGGGTCTTCCTCATTTTTGCTCACTGCCTTAGAGCTTTCGATTTTTTCACGTTGTATTACTTGTTGTGCCCAGAAAGTGGGCAGGTGTTACTGAGTCTGGCCCTGTCACTTTTCCTCAGTATTACACCTCTGTTGACTACAGATGAGTTTATTTACATGTTTCCAGTATAGCAGCCTTGCAGTTGTGTTCCACTTTGCATTTGATTCAGCTGAGAACTACCAGGAGCTGAAAGGCTCACTGTCATGTCTGAGCACTAAACTTAATCAGTAAAAACCTTCATTTCCTGAAAATGGGTTAAATTCTGTGATGTGAGGGAAATGTTTCAACAGGATCAATTAACTTCTTCCTAATGAACTACTGTGTTATACATTTCCTTTTGAGGAAAAAATCCCACCTTAAATGTATCTCCATGTATGACTGGCATTTTCCCTAATCTGGGTCACAGTAAGAAGGAACTAACTTAGGTCACCTACAGCTCATGTTTTACAGTTAATACATAAGAAGCAAGATTTCCTTATTACATTTTAACATATTATCATAATTTTTAGAATATAATAAAAGTACAAGTCTAATAGTTCTACAGCAAAACGTGTGATGGCTTAGGGTGAGGATTAGACAGGGGATCAGCCTGTCATACTCATTGCCCATGGCAAAAGCAAGCTATTAAGCAGATAAACTAACAAAACTACCTCAGAGTTCAGTGGCTTCAGCACGAAACATGTAATGTTTTCTAACATGTTGATCTGGCTGTGAAGAAGAGATTATGTGCCTTTGTTTTTCCGGAGACTCCATCACTGCCTGGATGGAAAATCCCAGGCTCCCCTCACACTCTCTTTCTGCCCCCTTCTCCCCATAGCTCTCCAGGAGGAAGCAGCACAGAAGGATTCATGCCCCATAGGAACCTTCTTCCTCACAGAGCTCAGCTGGGCTGGAGGAGTTGGCAGGACCTCCCTGTGTCTGTGAGTGCACAGATGGATTCCCTAGATGCTAGGGCAGAGACTGACTGTAACCACACCCTCACACTGGGGTCAGCAGAAGGCGTGTGGTAACACAGGAAGAGTGATGTGGCCAGAACAGAGGTCGTCCTGTTGTGAGGACAACTTCTGCTTGGGGATTGACTGTGCTTAGACATAACTGGCACTGTTAGCTCCAGCTTTGTTCAACCTCAGAGATATTTTACTGACTCATAGGCTATATGTGCATTTTGTATGTGTTGTAGAAGTCATGATGAATCAAAATAACAAAAAATTCATCTAGAAGCCATGTAAAATGCATATAAATATTCATGCACAGGGATTATTATTTTAAAAATAAACTAGGAAGCAAAGCAGTCTTTCTGGGATCAACCCTGGCAGTGTTCATGGCACATTTCCTATCCTGCTCACCCCAGACTTGATCACAGGTGCAGCTGAGACAGAATGAGGTCAGTGCATTCATCTGCTGACCCAGACTTCACCCTGAGACAGGACCACTCTGAGGACATGATCTTTGGAAGGATGAACGTGGTGGAGGGAAGCATACCCAGGGCACTGAGGACCTGGTTCCAAGGTTTCAGATCACTCCCATTCTAGGATGGGCAGCACCTTCCATGCCTCATTCTCAAATGTGTACTGGAGACTGCTCAGTGCTGCAAATTTCAGGGCAGATTCTCGCCGTCATGGTCACTCTTTAAAGGTTCATCTATTTCAGAGCACTCAATGTCCTGTTCAATTTGGGATGAACTCACTTCTCAGGCTTCTGTTAAGTACTCTAAGTGATAACGTCAGATTCCAAATTCTATTTTCATCGATTACTAAAAAGAGAAGTGTAACGGACATAATCAAGCCTTAGAGGAAAGCAGAGAGTGAATTTACAAGTTCAGGTTATCCAGTATTTAAAATGGTAAAGAGCCGAGCAAGAGAACGTTACACACAGAGTCTGTTTACAGCAGTGAAAGCACACATGGATGAGCCTGACTTCCATCTCCTCTACTCTTTCTCTGCTTTGGACAGAGTGGGAGTGTGTTTGTCTCCCAAGATGTACTCAGTGCTTTGAGATTCTTGGTCAGCGTCAAGAGCAAAATTTGTTTTCCAAATTGGAGCATCATAAGTGAGAGGATATAAAATTTTCACAAAGAAGAAATTAGTGCCCTTTTCATATTATATTACATAGAACTCTTTGTCATGACAAATTTTTCTTCATAAGAATTGGAAGAAACAGGCTGGGGATTTAGCTCAGTGGCATAAGCGCCTGCCTTGCAAGTGTGTGGTCATGAGTTCAATCCCCAGTACTGATAAAAAAGGAAAAAGAAAAAAAAAAAAAAGAATTGGAAGAAACCAGTCTTACTCTTTTGACATTTTTCAATCCAACATTTCAGTTATTCAGTCATGGTCATGCTCATGTCATCTGTTCAGTCACAGATCTTCAGGTGTGGATGTCTCTGTCAGCCTGAGGGACACACCAGTAACCACTGCTGTCATAGTTTATATAAGAAAGTCTTTTCCTTATTTACGCTCTGTATTTTTTCTTTTCATTTCTTGTCACATAATGTTGGTTCTAATAGAAATAGACATTAATATAAATCATTTTTACACAAAGTTAAAACAAAAAATGAACTAGAATTTTCCAGATGCCTTTATTAAGCTCTAGGAAGATGTTTTGCTATTTAACTTCTGTGGGACTAAATCAAGGAAATCTCGGTTATGTGTCACAGGAAATAGACACCACCCTATTCTTTCTGAGTGATACATCTGAATGTCAAGGAAACTTTCAACATTGTCTTTATTGTTTTAGTTGCTATATGCATTTCAACAAAAATTGATGAAATATGCCATAAGAGTATGCCCCCAAAGTAAACCAAAATGAAGGGAGTAAAATGTTTAGAAAATACATAGAGAAACTTTAGTATACATTAGTATATACCAGGGAAAATAATTTTAATGTTCAGTTAGACCTGGCTATTACAAACATTTACTGTAACTTGGACTCATTTATGAAATATAATTTATACAAAACTGGAATCATGACATTAGTACAGGAGTTATTGATAATATAGCAAAATGTTTAAAAGTTTTTAAAAGTGATAATAACAAGACACATTGCCTTTATTCCCTGTCATAATTCTTGCCCTTGCTTCAAACATATTTACCCTCGAGTCCTTTCACGTCTGACATAGTTCTCTCAGTCTCTTTCTGAAATCATTAGACATGGCAAAAATACAGTGAATTCTGCTGACCAGTGCCATCTGATGGGAAAATGCTTTCCTCACCAGCTATGGCACCATGCAAATTAGGAATCTTCTTCATGGTCAGACGAACTGTTAAAGACAGAGGGTTTGAACCAATTCAGGGCAGAAAGGGGCCACAACAACTCAACTAGTAACAGGAAGGACCCCAGAACTTCTCAAAAAGTGGCAACAATTGCGGGACAAGTGTCTTCAAAGGAGATAGTGGATTTTGGAGGGGGTTGACAGAAATGTGATTTACTGTGTTAATTAAAAATGTCAACAAAGTATTTCATCAAGTTTAATGCTCTGAAACATGGGTTTCTCATTTTGTTTTTCATTTCTCTAGGTTAATAAAATATGCTGTACCAATCAAAAACATAAGCTCATTGTTTTGGAAAAGAAAAAGCAAGAAAAAAATACCAACCTGAATACATAATTGTTATATCATATGTCAAGACCTTAAAACTTAAAGATTACCTGAGGTCATGTCATAAACTATTTTCAGGTGGCTATCCATTCTTCAACATATTGAGGCATAAAATTGTCTGCGTTTTCACAGAGCACATTCTCTGAGTCTCTCTTCCCAAGGACCCTGTCACCTCCCTGTTCCTCAGGCTGTAGATGACAGGGTTGAGCATCGGGGTGAGGATGGTGTAGAAGACAGCCAGAACCTTGTCCTCTTCTGGAAAGCGGAAGGACTTTGAGTGGAGATGCGTGTAGACAAATGGTGTATAGTAGAAAGTCACTATGGTGAGGTGGGTGCTGCAGGTGAAATAGGCCTTCTTCCTGCTCTCCCATGAGTGCATGCGGTAGACAGAGAGAAGGACCCGACTATAGGAGAGAAGAATACTCAGGAAAGGAAACAGAAGAATTAGACTGGTGCTCACAAACACCATATACTCATAATCCCTAGTGTCTCCGCAGGCCAGAGTCAGTACGGCTGGGACATCGCAGAAGAAATGGTTGACGGCTCTGGATTGACAATAAGGAATTTGGAAGACATAAGATATGTGAGCACTGGCATTGATACCACCCACTGCCAGAGATCCCAGGATCATCACCAGACACTCTACTGTTCATGCGGATAGGGTAGTACAGAGGAAAGCAGATAGCCACATACCGGTCATAAGCCATGGACATCAGAATCAGCGCTTCTGCACCTGCTAAAGTTGTAAAGAAAAAACTCTGAATCTAGCACCCAATGAAGGAGATGACTTGTTTCCAGATAGAAAGTCAAGCCATATTGGGGACAGTGGTGCAGATGTACATGAGGTCCATGAGGGCGAGCTGACTGAGCAGGACGTACATGGGTGTGTGGAGGTGGGTGTCCAGGAGGATGAGCAGGACCATAGCCAGGTTCCCAGCCAGGGCCATCAGGAAGATGGAGATGATGAGAATGAAGAGGACAAGGCCGACCCTTGATGGGGGGAACAGGCCCAGTAGGATGAAGTCAGTGGTGGTCTGAGTGTAATTTTCCATGCTGTGTTCATATGGCTCATCCTAAAGACAGACATGATAGTGAATAGATATAAATCATTAGTATCTTGCAAAATTTTATACTGTAAGTGGCTTGTGATTTTTTCTAGAATTGTGCACTTCATACATGAAGAGACACTTTTGGAAGTTGTGATCTGTTTTAATGCTAAGAGTCTATCCTTTTCTGAATAATTTATGACTTAAAAGTTTTATGACAACCTTAAAATTTTACAGAACAATAATACTTTTGTTCCACTTCAAAATGTTATTAATGGTTTAATGCCACATATGAACAGAACTGGAATCTTTGTACATACTTTGAGATTTAGGAATCATGCTGGCACTATGGGGAGGAGCTTGAATAAGGCTGAAAACATGAGGAATATTTGAACATGAATAGGAATTTTGCCTGTGGAATGCACCCGGAATAGGTGATGCAGATCTCAAGAGATATTTGTGGGACCATTTTTAAACCACTATGTTCTATAGCCACCAAAGGCAAAAGCAGCATAAATTTTTATCTGAAGACAAATCTACAAGCAAAATGCCCCCAGTGAAAAGTGTTGTGTTTTCCAAAGGTAACAAGTAAGAATACTCATGACTATGGATCAGTGTGGATGACACCAGACTAAGTCAAATAAGCCAATGAACAAAGTGAATTCTGCACATATGTTCTGCTAAAAATTTCCTGCCATGGTGAAAATCACAGACTAAGGTAGAGAAATGGGCTTGTCAAGGCTGGCTGACTGCAGAGGAGGAGAGTTGCTGTTTTGTGCATACATAGGTTGAGCTCTGTAAGATGAAACTTTTCTGAACGTGTATGGTGGTAAAAATCATCCATAACTGTAGGTATGTACTTAAAGATATGTAACTGTGAGCTCTGAAATGATTAAACATAGTCTTCAAAAAATTGCATTCGTATAAAAGTCAAAAAAACAATAAATGTACTAAAATTTTTCTAAACGTGGATGACACCTAAGATTTAAGGTAATTAAAGAATATCTGGAGCACTGTTAGATTAATGCATATTCCATTTATGACCTGTGGAATCTGCAAGCAAGATTTTAATAGAATATATGATTTTTATTAACCACCGAGATCAATATGAGTAGACTGATGCACCTCTGTTTAATTTATTTATACATGTATATATATATATACATTTAAAATATATATAGTGTAATTTCCAGCAGCACAAACTATGATACTTTAAATTAACGATGTACTGAACATTACAGCAATTTCTATCAGTTGTTGCAGGAATGGTACTGTCAGTGACACACTATCCATGAGAAGTCACTTATCCTTAGTTACACAATTGGAAAAGGAGCATGAGACAGAAAAACAGATGACACATGAGATCTGATGTTCACAATCAGTCCTCTGGAGCTCCCATCAGCATCTCTGATGATCTGTGGTCCAGAAGACAAGGATTCCAACACAGCACCATAGCACTGTGTGTGACACTCAAACACCATTCCTGACACAGGAGCAGCCACAGCATCAAATGTTTGTTTAAATAGTACAAACAAACATTTTCACACACGAAGTCTGTTCATGTAGACCCTTTCATTCTTCTGCTCAGTGAAATAAACACAAGTAACCTGCATGAAGCTCACTGCATACAGGACATGTCCACTTACATGGATTTCTCTGCTTTTCTCTCTAACCGTGCAGTGCATATAGGGAGATTACCAAATTGACTGGGAGGACAGTGCACACAGGAAGACTGGAGATGGAGTCCTGTGGCAGACTTGGGTCAGGACTTCTGAGAGGATGGACAGAGGTGTGGCCTTTACTGACTGTCCTCACAAGGAGTGTGTCAAGTTGGTCCAGGATGTACTAAGATTTAACCCTAATGGTACTCCCTCAAAGGTGATACATACCATGAGGTTTTATAGATGGGAAGACTGAGACTCAGAGCTTGTAAGTGAACTTTCCTAGCAAACCAACCATGAAAGTGTACACAGACATACAAAAATACTTGTGTATTATATTTATGAATATATTTCATGAGCACATAAGTATCTACACATGTTTTTACATATCTATGTGAATAAAAACAAATCCATGCAAACATCTTGTAAATATGTTGTGGTTAACTTATTTTTGAGATATATTTGGGTAGTGAATCTGAAATAAGGGTGGGTCCCACTGGAATAATAAATAAAAATAAATGAAAAATGCAGAAAAAATTTATATCATTATTTTCTACCAGAGATAACCTATTGATAAATAATGTGAAAACCTTTCTGCAAAAGATAACTACTCCAGTGTTAGTCAATTTGACACCTTTTTGTGCCTCTTTTGTCATCATGTTTTACTGATTTTCCACTTGATGCTCCCACAGATAGAAATATCTCCAGTGTAAAAATGTCTTGTTGGAGAGTCTAAACTGGAACTTACTTTTTAATGCTGACTAGAAACTGTCCCACTGGGAGACTTCCTTTGCAGAGAAACAGCCTCATGGTCTCCAGTTCAAATCAGGTACCAGTTCAGAATCATGAGCAAAATTCTCCATTCGCTGCACATGAATGAAAATGCATCTGTGTCAGCATCCTTTGAAATCCACCTGCATGATTTTATTGCATAGATCACTTTACTTATATACCCTTCTATTTAGAGGGGAAAATGAGACACTGAATATGGCCCTTTTGTTATTCCTGTATTATAAAATACATAAATTTTTCCACTATGGTCAAGGCAGGAGTAAGAGAAACACGAAGATTTACTTTGGAATCATAGGGGCCCACAAAGGGACCAAGTGAAAGACCTGGGAACCAAGGAGCGGCGCCCCCTGGAGTCTGCACCGTGCAGTTTCCACAGCAGCGCAGACCCCTACAGTGTAGATCTCCACAATAATGCTGCGATTATCGCATTTATTTTGACCGTTCATAGAGGTGAAGTAAGAATTTATATTTACCAAATAAGACTCCAGTCATGTTGCAGCAAAGTTTCTAGAAAACCACACTGGGGTTTTTGTAAAGCTTTAAATAAAGTCAAATGTCAAAATGTCAACACAGATTACACACATAAAGGCCTATTACAATTCTATCCACCTTGTTCTGCAAAAATATCAGACTCATTTTTCTCTTCTCCTGACCCATGAAATATGCCATGCTCATGATCTACCCTAAAATGCCCCTCCTGGCTCGCAGGTTCAGCTGACAATTGGTCCATTTTATTGAGAAGTGCTGAAGTTACTGATTCTAGAAAGCCGGCCAAGGCTCCAGCCACAAAGCTGATCAGACTTAAGCCTACCTATCTACTCTGAGACATGTTCCGCATTTTCTTCAGGTAACTAAAAGTCACCAATTGTAAAAGGACTGGTATAGAATCTCAGAAGTCAGAGCAGAGTTCAGAGAAGAACGTTCTCACAGTGTGTACATAAAGCCAATATGATTTCCTTTCTCTGCAGTATTTGCTGACAGATTCCACTAAAGATAGCATGAAGAGAGCAGTGTTCTTCATTTTATTCTCTAAAAGTCATTGACCTTATTTATCATTTACAATTATTTGTTATCAGCTGTTCAGGATGCAATAAGGAACAAGTTTTCAGGATGTAAAGTACCCAACACTATCTAGTAGCTACTTCGTATGTATTTGGATAACTTTAACATGTATACCTTAAAGTTCTAAAAGGATGCATTATCACTTAATAAACAAATAGGAAAACACATCGAGGGACATTTTACTGGATACATAGAAACCAACTGCACTGGCACATGCTTTGAATGCTTTTCACATTTCTTCCAAAAGTATTTTCAGCTGTGAAATCAGTGTATTAACCCATATCCTCTCTCTGTCTCTGTCTCTGTCTCTCTGTCTCTGTCTCTCTGTCTCTGTCTCTGTCTCTCTCTGTCTCTCTCTGTCTGTCTCTCTCTCTCTCTCTCTCTCTCTCTCTCTCTCTCTCTCTCTCTCTCTCTCTCCTCTATGACCAGATCACTTCCTCAGATCTTTTGATCCAATCAAGATTAGAATTATTCCACAGTCACAGGAGAGCACCATCACTCATCTGAGTAAACTTCTTGAGCACTGTCCTGGCAAACATGCATACTCACCTCTCCTTCCTGCACTTGGCATTGCAGAGACCTCCAAGCAGAATGAGCTGCACCATGATCCCTCTCCCTCTGTAGCTGTGGACTGAGGCTACGGATGGGCTGTGGCACTGGGAAATGTGCACTGAGACCAGGACAGGAGAGGGCCAGCCACAGAGGACACAGCCTGGCCCAAAGCCAAAGGGAAGGCAGAGTCCTGACAGGCACTGAGATGCTCTCCAGGCTGCAGGGCTGATGCTGTGGGGAAGAGCAGACAGGGTCCCTCAGAGTGTCTGGTGCTGTCCTGCCTCTGAGATGCCAGGGCATCTTTCATGTCCTGTTGTGATTCAGTAAATGCATGGTTACAATGGCCTGCTCATATTATTTTATTTGCTATGTTTTGTGTGAGGAATGAAATTACATTAGAATTAAATGAATTTGACAAAAGCAAATAAAGCTTATATTACCACACAAATGATATTATAAAGTTTCAAACTATTTGCATTCTTTTTAAAATGCACATAAAATTATTAATTTTTATTAAAATCAATTATAAAATGACATTGTCTTAGTTACTTTATGCTTGTCGCTGAGACAAAATACCTGAAGCCCAAAGTTGGGAAAGGAAAGGTTTATTTCTTACAGTTTTTGGAGGTTTCAGTCCACACTCAGTTGTCTCCAAGACAGGCAGGTATGGCTAGGCTGCAGTTCATGGTGGCGGCCAGCAGCAAACTCAAACCAGCAAAGAGAAAGACACACCTTCTTCCTGCCATTACATCACATCCTGGCTCCACCCCTATGTGGGTGGAGCTATCAATCCAAGCACTAGACAATGAACCATCACAAATGAACAATGCAAACTCATGAGGCCTGGGGGACACAAACATAAACCATGACAGATATCATTATAGATATGGTAGAAAACTATAAAAGAATACTCAGAAGTTAAATGTCTACTGCATATTGTACCTTAAGTCTTAACTCATCTCTCAGACTTTCTGGAAATTAATAAATTTGCCTGCTCTTAAGGAAATCATACTTATTCCTTTTTGTTTTGACAGACTTAAAAATATTTGTGTTTTCATATATCTTGTAAAAAAATATTTCCTGAATTCAAATGGCAAAAATTTTCAGTATGCTTACACATGAGAAGCTAATGAGTTTATTTCTTCTTAAACTTTGGATTGCTATATGCTTCCAGTATAAAGTTATTACCTTCACTGTGGGAAGTTTCTACATATGGATATTACACTTAATCCTATTTATATCCTCTTCCCCTCCTCTTCCTGCCCTCTCTTTTTGCCTTTTGGTTTGTTTTCTAATCATACAAAATCTCTCTCCGTGTTTCCTATTATACATATTTTAATTTTCTCTGAATTTATTTAAATTTTGGAGTTTTCATATATGATAAACTACAAAATATTTAAAATTGTGTGATTGTTTTATATTGCTCGGCATTCTGATCTCAGTGTACATTCACTTTCCTACAAATGACTCACATGTACCCAAGTTTTGGAAGAATAGGACTCCATTTGTCTAAATTCAATGTTTTCTTTATTCATCCATCTGTTAGATAACAAAAATGCACATCTGAGATGAATGGAGTTGTGCCTTAACCTTGAAATCTGCAATGATGGTTCTTCCTCCTGTGCTCCTTGCTCAAGATTCTCTCGGTTAATCTGGGAATCTTTGGGTTCTGTCTCAGTTTAGTGTCCTGGTTGCTGCTCCTGTGACACCTGCCAGTGATCCCTGGATTACAGTCGCCTGAAGTCTACATGTGTCACCAGAATGGACATTTGGGCCTCACTGACTGGAAACCCAGGAAGAGGAGGCGTATTCCCATTTTCTCACGTCCTTTTGGTTTTCGTTATGGAGTTCTACTTACTCCACTAGATTAGTTCTTAAGTGCTTGATTTTTTTTATCTTTTGGAAGCCATTGAGGATGTTCCTGTTTTCTTTCCTTTTTCTCCGTGATTTCATTACTGGTGCACAGGATTACTATTAATATTTGTGTTCATTTTGTATCCTGCTAGCTTTAAAAGTTGTTTACTTCATCTAGAATCATTTTTGATGAAATTTCCTGTCTTGTATTAATGTTTAGGGCACCTGACAATAAGATAAGTGTCATTTATTAATATATATATACATACATATATAGGTGTGTATATATATAATATATATACTTAATATACTTATATGTCATGTATACGTACTCCAATTAATTCAAATAGTGACTGAGAATAATTTAAATTACTACTAATAATTGAAAGAGTTGCTGGCTCAGACCGAACACTGTAACCAGGAAAGGCTGCAGCTAAACTCCTCCCCCCCCCTGCCCCCTATGGACTTGACTGTAACCCTATATCCCCATCCTTAAGAACCTGTGCGCCAATGAGATACCTATGCATCTCTAATGGCCTTAGGGCACTGCCCTAAGCTTAGGCTATTTAGATTCCCCCACGCCACGTGTCCGGGGGAGATCGCCGGATTTTAGTGGCCAGTACGCCAGTCTCCTCTCCCATGTTCCTGGAATAAAGGCATCTTTTGTCTTATACTCCTCAACTTTTGGAAGCATCTTTCATCCTTTAAAGACAGACCTATCAATAATCTTCTCAAATTCCATACTGATTACATTAATTTCACCATATTCAAATTTATTGAGATAGGGTACAGATTTCTTTCATTCTTTTGAAGACCTATCTCTGATAGTAGACATAATTGTCTTGTTCTTGATTTTATAGCAAAACGAAGACACTTTCTTCAGTGTTACACACTTTTGGAAAAAGGTTTGGCATAAATGTCTTTATCAGACTAAGATGAGGTTCCTGTATGTCTATTTACTCAGGATTTCCTTTGTGAAAAGCTGTGGGAGTTTCTGAAAGGCTTTTTGTGTGTCTACTGAGATACTCTTGTGATTTTTTTCATGGCCCATATTTATGTGATGCTTTATATTTATTGATTTGCAAATGCTGAACCATCCTTGCATGGTTCACCAAGCCCACTTTGTCATGATGTCTGCTTTTTAAATTATTTGTGTTACATTTGCCAGGAAATTGTTAAGGGCCTTTTCATCTACGTTCATTAATGAGATTAGCATGTAATTTTCCTTTTTAGTTGTATCTTAGTAGAATGAAAGTAATGCTAGCTTTCAATACAGTGTTTGACAATAGCCCTTTCACAGTCCTTTCAATGAAGACATTGGAGGGTGTTTGCACGAGGTCTTTCCTAATGTTCCTTTGCAATCAGCGGAGAATCCATCAGTTTTTGCACCTGTCTTAGTGGACAAGTATTTATTACTACTGCAATAACTTCTCATGTTCTTGAGTTGTTCAGAGGTATTTTATCTTATTGGCTCAACTTTTGTATTTGCACATATCTCAAAATGTATCCATTTCCTCTGGATTCTATAGTATGTTGGGATAGAGGTATTTAAAAATAATTACTGACGATCTTCTAAATTTCCATAATGATCATCTTAATTTAACCTCACTCATATTCATTGATATTGGGTTCAGATTTGTCCATTCATTCTTTTGAAGACCCATCCTGAGATTCAGTGCTTCTTTGATCACACCTCAAATTTTAAAAGTATGCAAAAGTGTCTGCATTTTTCATTTCATTTCTAATTCTGAATAAAATATTATCCACACACCAATAAACCACACATTTGTTATTTTCAGTGAAAATATTTATAAAGAGACAAAAAGAATAAAACACTATGATCAAGTATACATAATCATAACAACAAATGTTAAAGTTTTGCTTCTTGCAGATTAAATTTATTTCAATGACTAAGACATTAAATTATTTTCAAGTGAAGAAACTCATGTGATCACACTGAAACAAAAATTACATAAATTTTTATAGAGCAGAACTTCCTACTCACTCTTCCCAAGGCCCTCATCACCTTCTTGCTCCTCTGGCTGTAGATCACAGGGTTTAGCATAGGGGTGAGGATGGTGCAGAAGACAGCAAGAACTTTGTCTCCTGCTGGAGAGTGGAGGGACTTTGGGTGGATAAGTGTAAGAAAAAGGTGCAATGTAGAAAGTCACCATGATGAAGTGGGTGCTGCAGGTAGAATAGGACTTCTTCTTGCCCTCCTGGGAATGCATGCAATAGACAGCAGGGAGAACTTTCCCTAAAGAAAACACAATGACAATTAAAGGGAACAGGAGAAAGATGACAGTGCTGAAGAACACAGGGTACTCGTGGACCCTGGTGTTCCCAAAAGCCAGAGACAGCATGGCTGGGACATCACAGGAGAAATGATTGATGGCTCTGGACCTGCAGTAATGGATCCAGAGGATGTATACCATGTGGGAACAGGAGTTGACAGCACCTGATACTCAGGATCCCAGGATCATCAGCACATACACTCTTCTATTCATGCAGATTGGGTAGTGCAGAGGAAAGCAAATAGCCACATACCCATCATAGGCCACAGCCATGAGGATGAATGCTCTGAACACTCTAAAGTCACAAAGAAGAAAGCCTGGAACATATACTCGATGAAGGAGATGGACTTGTTTCCAAATACAAAACTGGAAGCCATCTTGGGGACAGTGGTGCAGATATACATGAGGTCCATAAGGGAGAGCTGACTGAGCAAGACGTACATGGGAGTGTGGAGGTGGGTGTCCAGGAGGATGAGCAGGACATGGCCAGGTTGCCAGCCAGGCCATTAGGAAGACGGTGGGGATGAGCATGAAGAGGACAAGCCCAACCCTTGAAGGGGGAACAGGCCCAGCAGGATGAAGTCAGTGGAGGTCTGAGTGTAAATTTCTACGGAATGTTCCTATTGTTTAGCCTTAAAGAGAGACACAGCAGTGAATACATACAGATCAATTTTAACTTTGACAAATTCTTTAATGTAAGTTGTTTGTGATATTTTTCATTCATTAGTCAGTTTCGAGTTGATTTTGAATAAGTAAAAGTTATTTACTTACTAAGACTCTATTTTACTAAGACTAATTTACAAAATACATTTATGATGTACAAGTTTGTAAGAAACCTTAAAATTTATGGAATAATTGTTTATTATAACTTCAAATGATGTGAATGCTACACAGCAATGTGCTGACTTATATGACATCATTCTCTGGTTTATGTTCAGCACATATGTTTGAAAATGTTTATAAAGGCACCCATTGTAGCTATCCGTATTAAAAGTAATGTTTTATACATTATATGTGATTTAATCTTAAATATTCATTTTTTCAGATATACTTCTAATACTGCACATGGTGTGCACCTGTGTTGTTAGTTTTGCCCCCAAACCCTCCTCTAACTCATGTTAGGTCAGGGTTCTTTAGAAGTCTTTTTTGATCAGAAGTCTCGGTGTGTTCTTGCTGCCCCACACCTTTTATATAAACTCGTGGTCCTTTGCGCTTTGTCCCCAGTGCTGACCACCATTCTTCCTGTTCCAGCTCCTTCCTGCACAAGCATGTGGACAATAGACACAATGAAAGAAGCTCAGGGAATTCAAGAGACACAAATCAAACCTGCAATGGGACAGCACTGCACATTCAGCAGGAAAGTCTTCATTAAAGAAACACAAAATTGGAATAAGTAAGTATTACTTGACAAAAACAGAAAAATTGAATATCTTTGTCACTGTTTTGAGAGAAACAATACAGTTACAGTGTAAAACATTATAGCGGTCACTCCAAAAGAGGAATGGAATTTGAATACCTTCTAGTAACTCTGTTTTCAGATATGTACTAGGGCATTCACAGCCATTCTCACAAGAGCATGATTCACAGTTTCTGCAAGGCACAGACAATTTAACTGTTCATCCACAGATGAAGCCATAAAGAAAACACGCTTTGCATACACAATGGAAAACTCAGATTTCAAAGAGAACTAATCTTGACACAAGCTATCAGATGGATAATCATCCATAACATTGTCTTATGTGAAAGAGGCCAGCCACAAAATGACCCACATTGTGTAAATTCACATCAGGATGTATGTATAAGTTCTATGGTCAAAAAGCAAAGAAATCAATGGTGAACTGAGGGTCTTCAGGGACTGGATGAAGGGAATGGAGAGGTGATATTTACCAATTACACATTTTTAGTTCAGTAACAGAAATTTTTTGGAGATGCATAGTCATAAAAATACACAGTGGTATGAATATACATAGTTCTATAGAATTGTGCACATAGAAATAATTAAAACAGTAAGATTTTCCTAAGTATATGAACCTTATTAAGAAACCACCCCCATTAAATATACTACATTATTCTAAATGTAGATTCCTAACATATTTTAATTTAACTAAGGTAGCATTTTGTGCCATGTCTGAAACATCTACATTCCATTATTTTTTAATATATGAAAATTTGCATAACATAACGAGGACATGCTATTTTTTGGAATTTGATTAGAATCAATATGGTAGCAGATAGATGAAATCATGTTTCATTCATATAAGAAATTTAATTTTCAACAGTGGAAGTCTGATATTACAAATTACAAGTGAAATGAATTCTGCAGCAATTTCTAACACTTGTTGGGTGAATAGTTCTGTCAATAACACATCATCCTTAAGAAGACCTTTAAACTTACAGATTTGGAAAAGAAGCACAGGACAGAAAATCTAATGTCACTCAGATCGGATGTTCAGCACCGTCTGTCATGAACCCCAATCAGCATCTCTGTGATTCTCCATGGCCCAGGGCACAAGCATCACATGGCACATCATAGCATGCTGTGACATAGAACTCGAACACTGTTCCTGACATGGGAGCAGCCTCGGGCATCAAGCCTTTGTTTCAATAGTGCAAGAGAACATTTTCATTCAGATACATACATACATATGTGTGTGTGTGTGTGTGTGTGTGTGTGTGTGTGTGTGTGTGTGTGCACATTGCATTTTACAAATTCCACTCACTTTGATTCCTCATCCACCCCTCTAGGTGAGGAATATGGACCTCAGTGGAGCCCATGTTTACACCAGTGGATGGACTGCCCTGAAGGACAGTGAGTACCAGGTCAGGCCACACAGAAGCAGCAGGCTGTGCTCGGGACTCGGTCCTGCCTGAGAAGACAGAGGGAGGCATGGACTTTGTTGCCTGTCCTCACAAGCTGTCACCAGTAGTGTGACAGGGTTTATCCAGGGTGCGACTGGATCTAATCCTGAAAGTATTCCCCCCAGGAAGATGCTTACCATGACCTTTTGTAGGGGAGAAACCTGAGGTGCAGAGACTGTAAGTGAGCGGTCCTAGCACACTCACACTGAGAAAGAAGATGACTCCGTTTAGTGAATTCAGATCATCGTAAAATGAGTTCTGTAGAATCTCAGCTGGCGGAGCAGATCAGTGAGGTGAGTTCTCATGGCATGTGCAGGAGTTCTTTTCAGTTCCCTTCTCTAAGAGCATTTGCACAACAGATCTGTGGAGGAAGACTCAAGGATTCCATAGGAATCTTAATTATTTTCTGCAATTAGGACTAAACTATCTTAATTTATAATGGCAAACCATTTGTTTTCAATATTTCAGATGGTGTAGAGAATAATTTTAGTTTATGAAGTGTAAAGTACCCAGTAATAATTTTGTATGCTTGAGTGTATAAATGATCTATCTCTCTGCATTTCCACAATGACGCATTAATATTCATACATAAACTGGTCAGTGGATGGGAAAACATTTCATGAACACATAAAATTTCAATATATAAGGAGGTGACTTGATTTTTTGTGAATGTATTATGTCACCAGATAATGTTTATGGTGAAACCCTGATCCAGTTCTAGCCAATAACCCTTAGAGAAGGTAAACTCTGGTCATTAAGGGTGCTCAGTGTGCAGAGAAGCAAGCGTGGATGACTGCAGGCTGCCTCTGAGGAGCAGACAGTGCACATTCAGGGCACGGCTCAGCCTACAGCAGCACTGAACAGCAGCCGCAGATCCAGTCTCCATCAGTGACCTCACCATCTCTGTCTACAGAATCATCCTCACAGGTACCAAGACACTTGCTTTCTGCTCTGATTTTACAGTAGTCTAGGTTTTGATTTGTTTTTGTGAATTATGCCTATTTGCTTCCAAAGGACGCATTTGCAGGTCACTACTGTAGATATTATTGTTAACATTACTATCATTTTGCTGAAACTCTGAGCTCTGAAAAGAAAGTTAAAAAATAAGATACAGGAATTAAGAACATAAATAAGAATTGAATTTAAATACAAGCTTTGTCAGAGCTACTATTCATATAGTTACCTACATCCTATCCAGAGCATGTTTTTAATCTTTAAAATTTCTATGATTTCTTTGTACATAGATAATTTGAATCAATCTGAGTTTTATGTTGCATAAACCTTATTGTAAATTTTTATTGTGAAATAATATTTATAATTTCCAAGGATTTGAGTACAACAAATTGGAATCTGGAAAGGTAAAATAGGATGTCAAAGAATGCAATAAGGTTATGAAAGTCCAGAGAGTCAATCATTATTCCTGGAAAAAAACAAAAAGGCAAGAACAAAATCCAAGAAGAAAAGAAGAAACACACTGCCTGCTATGCTCACTGTAGATTTGGACTACAAATGTGGTTTCTTTGGCCAATTTCTCCTGAGCCCATGGGATCACATGCCTGCTGTTCCCTGCAAAGGATTAGCTCAGAACTGGCTCTGAGGTGACTTTCTGCTTTCTGCACCACATGGGGCTGGATTTCTTCTGTACAGTTGAATGCAAAGTATAGCAACTCGTCTTCCAATTCAACTTTAATATCGGTTTCTTAAATAATTTGTCTGAAGCACATGCCAAGATTTTTATAGCCATACAGGAAACAAGATGCCATTGACTGATAACAACTGTTACCACCGCACATTGAGAAACTCACTGCCTTAGTTACATGTTGTAATAATCTGCTTTCCACTTGCTGGGCCAAATACTTACATGCAAAGTTTGGAGCAGCTCCCTCAGAGCTTCCTGTGCAGTCTTGCTTCTGAGATGCCAGGGCATCTTTTGTGTCCTTGTTGTGATTCAGTGCATGCATGCATCGTTACGATGGTCTGCTTCATTATTTTGTTTGCCATGTTTGATACGTAGAGTGAAAGTACATGAGAGTAAAGTGAGTTTGAGGAAAGCAAACAAAAACCTAGATTATCACACAAATGATATTATGAAAGGTTCAAATTATTTCTTTCCAAAATGTACATAAAATTATTAAAATATTTTATAAAATGACATTATTGTAGGTATGGTAGAAAATTATACAAAGAATACTCCTAAGTTAGATTATTACTACATATTTTATGTTACAAGTTACCTTATCTCTCAGACTTTCTGGAAATGAATAAATTTTGCCTCATCTTCAGGAAACGATATTATTCCTTTTTGTTTTGAAGAATTTAAAAACATTTGTATTTTTAAATTTCTTGCCCAAAACATTTCCTAAAATCCAAAGGCAAATGTGTTCAATATGCTCACACATGAGAATCTGATGAATTTATTTCCTTTTTTCAAACTTTGCATCCAGCGGGCTTGTGATGTGTGATTACTACCTTCACCATGGGAAGCTGTTGCACATAGGTAACTCATCTGAGCCATACTTCTGCCACTCTCTCTTCCCTCCCTCTCTCCTCCTATAGTCTTTGATTTGCTTTCTATTCACTCAAGATCTCTATTTTTTTGGGTTATCTATATTTTATTTGCTCTTAATTTATTTGTAGTTGGGACTTTAATATAAACCATGTAATATTTAAGATTATGAGTCTGATTTCTTTTTATGGCTCAATATTATGGCTTGAAAGTGCATTTGTTTTAATAGGAATGAATCATGTTTACCCATCTTTATGGAAGATTTGTGCTCCATTTTCTATAAATTCTGTTTTCCTTGGCCATTCATCTGGCAGGTAACTAATGCTCTTTCAAATTTCATAGAAATGTGTCATAACTTGAAATCTGGAATGATGATTCTTCCTGTTTTACTCTTTGCTCAGAATTCTTGTGTTTAATCTATGGATCTTCAAGTTATGCATCAATTTAGGATCCTTATTACTAGTTCTGTGAGGAATGCCACTGATAACTGGATTAGAGTTACATTAAATCTGTACAAGAATGACACCTGAGTGGAAACTTAGCCATCACTGGCTCTGAGTACAATGGAAAGGAGCCAGGTCTCCATCAGCTGATGGCCACTTTAGTCTCCTTTCTATATGAGTTTCATAGCTTTCAATACAGAACTTCCTTAGTTTGCATTAGAGAAGAAAGTGAACTTTCTCTGATTTCCTCAGTTAGATTAATGCCTGTTGAGTATTTTTTGAACAATTGTCGATGGTATCGTATTCTTAATTCTTTTTCTCAGTGGTTTTATTAGTCGTGTATGGGACCACTATTGATTTTGGTATGGATTTTGTATATCAGTATCTTGCTGAAATTGCTTACTATGTATAGAAGCTGTTTTGGTAAAATTTTAGGTCTTCTATTAAAGTTCACATCATCTGAGAACAAGATAGCTTCATCTCATTTTTACTGTGGTTGATTTGTGTATATAAAGTTACGACTCGAGGTGTTATTTGTGCTATGGTGCTGCCTGATTCCCCTGGCTGAAGTTTGAGTCCTTTATTGATCAGGAGTTGCAACAGTTGATTTACTTGTCTTGTTCCTGGTTTAGGTCAAAAACACTCAGCTTTTTATATTTTTTATATTATATTTGATTTACTGTTGGCAGTGAGTTTGGAATTGTTTTCATCAGATTGAAGGGAAGTCCCTGTATTTCCATTTTTTTCATGGTTTTTGTTATGAACAGCTGTTGGAGTTTTTGAAAGGTTTTTTTTTTTTTCTGTGTCTATTGAGGTATTCCTGTGATTTTTGTCTTTACTTCTGTTTATATGATGTACTACATTTAGTGATTTGCAAATGCTAGACAATACTGGCATTCATGAAATGAAGCCTCTTCACTCATGATGTATGTTTTTTAATGATTTATGTTTCCCAGTGAGTTGTAAAGTGTCTTTGTGTCATGTTCATTAATGAGATTGGGTGTAGGTTTCTCTTTTACTTAGGTTTCTGTCCATCTGTGTAGTCAAAGTAATGCTATTTCCCAGAAATGTGTTTGGTAATATTTCCTGGTTTTGCCGTTTCATTAAGGAGATTAAAGAGCAAAATATTAACGCATTAAGGAAAATTTCCATGCAATATTAGCACAAGCTTTTGTAATTTAAATATATCTAAATACTGCCATTTCTTTTGCATTCTCCAGGTTGTGGGATATTTTAAATAACATTTTAATTAACTGTTAATAACCTCAAATTCTACATTGTTCACCTGAATTTTACCTGTCTTGTATAGTGCTGATATGGTCTTTACTTTTCTGTTTTATTTCTTGAGACTGGGTAAGGATTTGTCTATTCCCTCTTCTGACGATCCACTTTTTTGATTCATCAGTTCTTGGTTTTTTGCTTTCTGTGTCAACTTCACTAATTTTTGCTTTAGTCTTCATATTTACATTACTTTTTTTTAGATATGGGTTTTGATAGTTCTTGTTTCAATGGAATCTTAAGTTTCATTATTAAGCTATTTATTTGGACTTGCTCTGTTTCTGACATGAGAGTCATAGCTATAAACTTTGTTCTTAATATGATTTTCCTTATCAACCATAAAATCTACTACACTGGACTGAAATTATTGCTTGATTTTAGAAATTGACTTCTTTCTTACTTCCTTCTAAAATCCATTGCTATTCAGAAATAGGTTGTTTCATTTTTTATGTGTACATATTTTATTTTTATTTCTACCTTATTTATACTATTATCTAATAATATTTATGTGATTAATTTAAATTATGTGTATTTTTTTGTACTGGTGATGAATTCATGATCACACACTTGCCAGAGAGTTGCTTATGCTGTTGAGGTAAATCCCTGGCCCTCAATTGTGTATATTTACTTAAGTAAATTATATAGGTAGTTATTATTCTATTTGGAGAAATCAGTCCATGTTTTGTGGCAGGAAGAACTAAAAATCCTTTTTTTTCTTTTTGTACTAGTGTTTAAACTCATGATCTCATGCTTACCAGGCATGTGCTTGTGTTGCTGAGCTAAATCCCTGGCCCAATAATCCTTGTTTTATGTGGAAAAGTAGCTTAAAGTGGATTTCCATGGAATACATGATGGCTCCTAACTACCCTTAGGTAGTTAGGAGCCATCATGTACCTGAGACATAAACAGAAATGGATCTGAATATGTGAAGTCCAGACTATGGCCATCTGTAGCACTGTATAGTATCTTCTCCTGGTGCCCCAAGTGGCATTTTTGGGTGGCCAAAAGAGGACAGATAGGTCAGGATGGCTCTGTGCTCAGACAGAACAGTACAGGGAACTTTGGCAGCCAAAGGAGGTGGGGCCCTGAAATCCTCTGTGATCCTGACAACATTTCCCTGGAAGGGAGGGACTGAGCCCTTCTTGTTCCTCACTAGTGAGCACAAATCAGAACATGGAACAGCTCCCTTTTAAATTACACACAGACAGAGCCATGGGAGCAGTGCATACATATCCTCAGCTGTTAGTCTGATTTCTTAAGGTCTCTTTTTTCAGTCCACAGGAATTACGCATTAAACAACACAGCTCCTCCATGAGTGGTCACCTCCACTCATTTTGAGAATGAATGTTCATTGCATGTCCTATGTATGTGAGATCAGGGGGCAAACATTCATGAACTGAGATGCAACACAGTCCTACAGTAATAAGTACTGAGTGATCTGAGCTAGGTTGACTGCTTGGATCTAGGAGCTCAAGGCACCCCTGAGCAGGACACCAGCACCTTTTTCGGAAAGCATTGTGTGGGTCTGTGATGTAATGTGTAAAATATGAAAGGAATTTCCACACTTATTAAACATAATAGATGGGTTTCTATGCTCAAGATGTGAACTCCCAGATGCATTTAAATACTCCTGAGCATCCTGTCAATGGAGAAACAACTCCTGAGTATCTGCTGGGTAACAATAATGTACTTTGAATATACATAGACGTGTTACCTAACTTGAAATCTGGAGTGTTGATGGTGATTCTGACTGTTTTACTCTTTGCTCAGGAGTATTTGGTTAATCTGGGCTCTTCAGGTTCCATATCAATGTAGGGTTCTCATTTTTGGTTTTGTGAGGATTGCCATTGAAATCATGGGCTCTAAATATCCAAGAATAAGAGATATGTTCCCATTGTCTGAGTTTGCCTGGGACTGAGATTAAGGGCAATGGACTGATTAATCTGGCAAAGGAAATTTCAAGGCAAATGAAAGTTGAGGTGGTAGCAGGGCTATTATTGGGGTCTTTTACCCAGATATATGTTGTAAATCAAGAGCAAAATGCCCAGCAAGGTGATATAATACTTTAGGAGTTCGGACTGAAAAAAGAGAGCTGAGACTGCCAATGCTGAAAAGAAACAGGGAAACAGTGTTTTTCATTTTTACCATATTATACATAGAACAGGTAATTTAAATAGATTGTAATGATTTCCCCACTGTGTGGGATACTTTATAATAATACACCTCCTTGTATTTCTCAGATTAAATGAGTGGCTTTGCCTCATGCTGTGGGCTGATTTCAACTCCAGGAGTAGATAGTTCAATGGTTCTCTCTCTGGAGCCTGAGAGAATGCTAACATCATGCCTAAAGAAAATAAGATTATATGTTGACTTTTAGGAGACAGTGTGCAATATAGTAGGAAAACATCTACATAGACAGAGAGCTCAAGAAATGCTGGGTTTTGGGGTCTGGGGATTTATCTCAACAGCATAAGCCTGGCAAGTGTAAGGACATGAATTTGATCCCTGGTACAAAAAAAAAAAAAAAAAAAAAAAAATACAGAATTCCCCAATAACAAAGAAAAGAAAAAAGTTGTCAGATTTACCAGTACATTAGGAAAATCAGGCCATGCTTTCATTCAGTTCTGAGTGTTAGGGTAAAATCGTTTCCAGAGTTTCTGTACCAGGCCATTGTCATCAGGTACAGCCTGGAATTCTTAGTAGGTCAGTACTGACCGGAATGGGTCTGAGCCATGATCTTAGCTCTGTGGTATAACCAAGCTGACACACTTGTAAAACTGGAACGAACATCAGATGTGATGCGCATTCTGTAGATCACAGGTGGACATAAGAGGAACTCAGTGATGCTTGGGCCTCAGGATCCACCACGTTCGGTGGAAATAATGACTCACTCAGAGTTTGAGTTTCCTCACTGCAAACCATTACAGTACCCATCTTCACAAAGTTGGTACTAATACTGTGTGCAATGTATTGATTATTGTTACTCTCTGACCAGCATGTTTTGAAACAGATTCATTGTTACTTTTTTCTCCTTAAAAACCATCAAAGTACCAGTTAGTAACAAGAACAAGTCAACAGCATGCAGGGAGATTGCACTTGGCAGTCTTTGGGTGTTCAACCACAGGTACTCCTCAGTTATTATTATCAAAAGTGATTGAGCAGCTTCCTCATGTGCATTATGATATTGTTTTCATTATTTTCTTTTAATGTGATTTTATGATTATTAAACACTGTTGTTTCTCTCCTGTTTATGACCCACATGGACTGTGGAAAATACAGCAGAAAACCATCTTAGCACCATCGAGGGAATCAGGGGATAACATCAATCAACTCACCCACAACTAATAACGCAAAAAACAGGAAGACTGTTTGGTTGTAGTTTAGGTCAAAGTGGGAAGCATACCGATGGGCAGGGTTCTGCTCTGCAGAACAGCCTATGGCTACGGGTCCAGTGTGGCATGAGTCCATGATTTAAGCACACAATGGTATGGAATAAGGCTCCAAATACAAAATGATACAAAAGTTGTATCAAAGTACATTATATGTAAAGAATATATTTGCACATGCTGTACAGGAAAACATGAAGGGACGGACTGTCTCGGTTGGCATGAAGTTAGAGTAGGGCCTTGAAATATTAATGGATAACTTTGGGCCTTGGCAGACATTCATTTAGGGCACATTTATAATTTTCTATCTTTCATGATTTTTCAGTCTGATTAATTTAAACAATTATGTATGACTAAATAGGAAAGTCAAGTTTTCTCTGAGAGCTTTCTGAGCTCAGCGCTGAGAGATGAAATGCATCACTGTTCCTGGAGTTAGTGACAGAAGGGGACGAGGTCCTGACAGAGCACTACAGTTTCGTAGTCCAACAGAGGCAGGGACTGAGGATTGTATCCTATTCATCTGCATGGCGAGACCTGCTGAGCTTATTATCAGTACAATGATAACAGTGTGGCTCTGTCTTAAAATAAATATGGAAATGGGCCATTTGTCTCACAAAGCACTTTGTCTGGATTGTGCAGGGGGACGGGAGCGTGAGTCTCATGTTGTTCTGTAGTGTCTCGGTTAAGGGATGCAGATCAGCAAGGTCACACCTAGATTAAACATTCCTGATGGTGGGTGGGTATGGTAATGTACTCAAAAGCTTTGGGAGTCACTCACATGATTCTAAGAGTGTCCCCAGATCTTCAGTGGGTCCAGGGCAAACAGGACCTGCTCCAGCACCATAGCCTAGGACAGGGCAAGTCAGCCACAATCGCAGCTAGAACTCCTCAGGGGACAACACCAGGCTCTGCTATGAACTAAAACTGTCTCAGGAGCCACACTGAGCTTGGGGACACTCAGGTTTATAATCAAAGCATGATGAACAGCAGAGCACTTAGGGTCACAGGTTCAGAAACGTCCCTATTGCTAGGAAACCTCTGTGTGCAGCAGCTTCTGCTCTCACGATGTAAAGTACAGAGCACGGTAAGGTAATTTCTTCCTGTCACAATCCCAGGCAGTCCCCTTAATTGCAATGTGTGCCTTGCACTGACCAGCGCGCCCCTTAACAGATGAGGCGCGCACTTCCGTGGTCCCATGGGTCCTGCATCAGGGACCTCAGCTCCTCCTGGGTCCTCAGCCCTGCCGTCCTGCGCGGTCCCTGCTGGGCTCCCCTCCAGGATCTGGGGCTCTGCACCAGCAGGAATCCAATCCTGATGTTCCTGCCCCAGCCTGCAGACCCTGGACTGAACCCCGAGTCCAGGAGCCCCATGAACCTCATGCTGAGGCTGTACTGCCCTGCATCCAGCAACAGAGAAGCAGAACTGGAGCTGCAGTGAGTGACCCCCTCGCCTTGGTTTGTTTAGTGGGTACCAGGTGGCGTGGCCTGGGAGCCCAGGGAGACGCCCCGCCCAGCCAGAGCTTGTGTTCCTCTGCCCCTGTGAACTCCACCACCACCACCCCACCATTGCTATGCTCCAGTGGCTCCCAGGACCTGGAGACGCCTTCCCCGCTGTCCTCCTAAAATGGCGCCCTCCAATGGAGGCCAGCAGAAAGAAGGCCCACAGGACTGGGTCAAGAGAGTGGTGTCTGCACTGCTAGGTGGAGAACCAGAGACTTCCGGTAGCAGGACAGGAACAGATGCTCTGCAGGGGAGGAGGAGGTGCAGGCTCACAGGAGCAGGTGCTGCATTTAAAAGCAACTCAAGAGCTGCAGAGGGAGTGCACATGCCCAGACAGGCCACTCTCAGACAACCCCTGGGGAGCTGAGGGCACTGCATGAGGCCGAGAGTCCTGCAGGGAAAGTAAGGTCTGTGAGGGAAGAGGGGAACGAAAGTGAGCACCAGGACCTAGTTCTCAGTCAGCCACCTTGCTGAGTGAGCCGGCAACACTGTTCTGTGGGGAAGTCAGTGTTGTTCCATCCTTGTTCCTTTCCCCGCCTCCTCTGCACTGCATTTCTCCTGGCAGAAGAGGTGAGGCCAGGAGGCCCATGAGCAGATCTCTCTCTGTCCCTTCAGGAGCCTGAGCGGGCCACACAGAGCAGCCATGGCCAGGAACCAAGGCGAAGTCCCTGCTAGTGTCAGACCCCAGGACCATGGTACCAGTTTCCAAGGACAGGTTCTCAGCACAGTGCTGAACTCTGCCCTCTTCGCCTGTGCAGACAGAAAAGCTTCTGGCTCCTCTGCTCTCCAGGCAGCCAGAGTAGGTACAGTGTGCTTAGGAGGCCAGTATTTCCTGTGCCTCCCTTCACCCCTGACTCCTGAGTACTAGACCCTTGCTTCAGGTTCCTCCAGGACTGCCCAGACACTGCCCTCCCCTCCATGCCCACAGGGGTGCATCAGGGAAGGCAGCCTGGACCCCACTCCTGCTCCAGAGACTGCTGCTGCCTCCTTAGAGAAATGCTGGTCCCTAGCTGGGAAGACCAGAGGGCTGTGGTAGCATCCACCCCACAGCCAGCCTTCCAGAACATTCCCAGAACCCTGCACCAAGGGTAGGCCTGCAGCTACTCCACGGGCAACTCCTCCCACACAGGGCCTGGGAAGTCTGGCAGGGCTCCCTCCATGGAATGCAGCTGTCTTGCTGGACACAGCCCTGGTGAAATAGGAACTCCCTCCAGCAGTGCTGTAATCATCAGGGATTCATTTCTCAGGCCATGCAGGCTCTAAAGGCCCTGTGAGTCTACTGGGGAATTTTGTCCTGAGTGGAGTGGGCAGAGAAGACATTTTTGAAGATGCAGCAATAAACACTACAAGTCATTAGTGCTGAAGAGAGCCCAGCAGCCTACAGAGATCAGCAGCACAGACCAGCACCCAGCAGAGAGGGCCTATGGCCTGTGCTACAAGCTGAGCTTGGATGGTGGTGATTGCAGTGGCAGTGACCAGCAGTCGCCTGTGTCTGCTGTTGGACCCAGTACAAGTGTTGAAAATAGAAACCTGGCTAAGGAACCAGTCCCTGAATTGTAACACATTGTGCAGCTAGGTCTGTTCTGTAACAGGGAAAGGAAGTCTGAGCTGTCACTTCCATCCCTGTGCTCTGAAGTTCTGCCAAGAGCCTGCGCTTGGAAACTCTCATTAGGTCTGTGCCACACCCCAGAGCTCCACAGAGCCCCCCATGGACCTCCTCACAGCCTCTGCTCTAAACTGACAGCTCACTGGCAGCTACCCACATCCCATCCTCAGTACAGCACCCTGCATTTCCTGATGCCAGGCAGCCCTCTCTGCCTCCCGAGCAGCAGGTGGTGCCCTTTCCTCTCCACTGGATCTACTTCCTCTGCTAAGGCACAAGGCTGCTCCTGTTTGATGGAGACCACTACAAAGCAGCTCTGAGCAGGATTTAAAATTAACCAATTGGCTTCCTATGTTTGCTTGTGACTCTGTCCCAGGCCTTATCCTCCTGTCTGGAGATGGGCAGCAGATTCATAGTAAGTGAACCTCTATGACTCTTTGGTCTTGGCTGGGACCTGTACTGGCCCATGATGCCATGATACATCAAAGGACCAGATAAAGCCACAGCTTTTGAGGACAGCTGACTCCAATCTCAATGCACTAACTAGAGACTGCAGCTGCAGGTGTTTCACCCCTGCTGTCCTAGTGCTGCAATGAATGTTAACCTGGAGATAAGACAGTTCTCCTATGTTAACATTTACTACTTAGAAAAGTCTTTGAACTGACTCCCAAGGTCCTTCTCAGTTCCCTCATTTCCTCAGTATCCCCTCCTTTTTTTTGAAAACCAAATAAATATGGCATGCCCAAGAAGTTCTACATGTCAGCCCCCAGAGAATCAAATTCTGCTAGCAGGTTTTGATCCTCCTAGAGCCTTACAATCACACCTCTTGTTTCTTTCATTTAAGCCCTTGCCAGCAACTCGTTTGGGAGGTTGTGGACCTGATCAGTTCACGACACATCTTCAGAATGGATTTTTTTGTTTTTGTTTTTGAGAATGCTAAATTTAGGAAAGGATTTTTTAAGTAAAGTGCAACTTTTCTTCTGGCAAGGGAGGACGTGACTTCAGTAATTCACTGCTGCTCTCCTCATGGGAAAGAACCTGCTCTGAAAGAGGCCTCTGAGGCAGCTGGTAGTTTGGAGTTAACACTGCAGAGCACGATGCTCAGAGATATGTAAGGGATGCAGCCTCCTGAGCAGAACCTGATGGAATCCTCACAGTTATACCCAGGAGAATACAATGGAACATTTTGTAACTTGTATTTCAGATAGAAGGAAAAGGTGTCCAGCCAAGCTAGTCTATTATGACAGAGTCCAAGAGTGATGCAGAAAGGGAGGAGAATGCCACTTTATTTTCAGATCACTCATTAGAGGCCTTCTGAGAACACTGACCTTGGGCAGCAGTGAGAAAAGCCTTTCTGACCATGCATTTTACACTGAAGGCTGCTCCAGGTAAAAGTCATACAAGTGCGAGGCGGACCCCACACTGTTTTCAACCTTGCTATCAAAGCTCTGTGATAACTGGGACCAAGGAGAAGAGGCCAAAAAGGGATAAGAATTTAGGAAAAAAGATGCAGCTCTCTGTTCCTTTAATTCAGCCACCACTTCAGGGCAAATCACAAGACCACTACGAAATACACTCGAAACTCTGTGTCCTCTGTGCTGTCTTTTGCACTATAAAGAACAGGCCTCACCTTACAGGTTGTGGAACCAACATAGAGACACTGTTATGCATGACATATCCCTATCCCAATTATGCATTTGAGAACTGGGAAAATGAATACAGAGTGGATTCAGGGGCTGTGAGTGAGACTGGGACTGCCACTCCACTGATCACCAGATCTTCATAGGCTGCAGGGCCACAGTGAAGACTCAGATCTCGAGGAATCAGTGTTAGTTCAGATCAGTGCCCCAAATCCCCCAACTGTGTGATCATCTCCGTTTCCCCTAGGTGAAGTCACCTAATAAAGGGCTGTGTGTCCCTTTATAGGAAAGGTGAGACCAAGACTGGCAGGATAACTTCCAGGTAGTGCCCCAGGATTCTTCCTCTAGAAAACTGGGTCTGTAACCTTGTTGAACTAAGGAGGCAGCACAGTTCTATGTTGCCTTAATTTGAGATAGATTTGCATTCATTTGCTCTAAAACTTTTTGGTTATATGAATCCAATGAGCCTTCAGCAGGCTTCCTCTGTGCGTCACTTTAGTGAACACCATGACTAATCAGCCAGGGTCATAGGTGTACCAGTGTCAGCCCATTATGATCACTGCTTCACTCCTGTTCTTTTATAGTAAGTGCACACATCTTGCCTTTGTAACCTCTGCCACTCTGTGATCCAGTTAAACCCATTGCCTTTAGGGTCCCCAGCTGAGTGACTGGTCCCAAGTTGAGGTCTAGAGAAGAGCAATGGCAGGGCTCCTCCAAGAAGCCAGTGCCTCCCTCACAAGATAGATTCTTAATTATTAGTGAAGGATACGTTTCTGGATCCTCACAGTGTAGAGGAGGAGGAAGTTTTACCCGGAAAATTGACTCCAGAATTCTCATTTCCCTAAGGTTATGAATCACTTCATCAACAGTAAACCAAGGAATATTGAGCCCCTCTACCACATTCACAGTGGGCCATCTCTGGAAATACACTTCGGCAAACTAGGCAAATAAACTATTAATACTTTCCTCCAAACATGTATTAAGTCTGCGAAAATGTTTTGACTTAATGTGTTGGAAATTTAAATGAGTTGACGTGGAACTTCAGACCAGGATTAATTAAAGGTCAATGGTTCAGCTAATTTGGATGTATTTTTGTTGTGAGGGCAACTTAGAGCATGTTTATAGTTAAACAGTGTTTCTCCTTGTGAAGGAAGTTTTTTGCAAGTAGAAAATCAGAGTCTGATTATGATTCCAAAGTCAAATTAAACAGAGCAATGTTGTGAACACCAGTATACACTGAGGCTGGAGTAAAAATATTACAGACTCCTTCCTCTGTAGGCAACTTAGTATGACAGTGTCTCAGAAATAATTTTTGAAAAATCTAGGGATACAGCTAAAAGCACAAGCTACAGTTCTGAGTAAGAAGGAAAAAAGAAAACTTTGATATACATATTTTTCAAGTTATCTCTGTCATTTTGTCTTTTGACAAACATGTTTCAGAAAAACTTTTGTGTTCAAAATGTGTCAGACCCCAAATCTGTCCAAGTCTGCAGTGTTCCTCCTGCTTCTGTGCACAGAATGTGCCAGAGGCACAAGCTGCCCAGCTGGCACTGTTTCCTTTCCCATATATATAAAGTGCCTCTGGCTCACAACAGATGGTGGCCTGCCTGATAGACAGTATAAAAGTAACTTCCTGCACTAGCTCAGGGCTCAGACTCGGAGTGTGCAGCTCCTCTGGGACCACTGCTGTAATGAATCTTGGTTCCCTCCTCTTTTGTGATTTCTATTTCTTCATATCTGGCAAGCCTAAAACTGCTATGACCATGTCTCCCCAAGGCCCTGTGAGTGTGGAGGAGCACAGCACCTAGAGAATCCAGGGAGAGGCAAAAACATGGGGAGCGGCTTCCTCACCTAGTGGAGGGAGCAGCTTCATAAGAATTATCTCAGAGCAGCCAGCACAGTGCTGACCAGCTGCAGATGGCTCAGGAGAGCACAGCTGGCGGTGAAGAAACCCCCTTTTAGGGAAAAATGAGACCTCCTGTGTAGAGTCAGAAAAGGGACACTGACCCTTTGCAGTTTAGAAGAAAAGCAAATTTACAGTGTCCTGAGAATGTAAATAACAGGCAATGGGCAATGTTGCTTCTGTAACACTTTAACCCTAATTGTTGCAACATTGAACCCAGATCACTAGAACAGGAAGACCAATCAACTGGGGCTTCTCCAAGAGGGAGAAACAACTATCTCCATCCACATCAAAAGAGGAAAATGGCCACACTCAGGGTCAGGGACCCCCACAACTCTTGGCCTACTGTGTCTGTCCTCTGTCAGTAAACTTTACTCTTGCTTTGCATTCTCTTCTGACCCTCTTCTACTACACTGGAGAGAGAAATAAGTTTGGGAACATTTGATGATGAGGCAGTTACTCCAGAGCCACCAACAGATGTAGCACACTTCAGGATAACATTACACATGTCCTGTAACGCTTCTGGTGTCCTGGCGGTCATCCTGTGTGCTATAGGGCACTGCCCAGTTCCATTTCAGAGGCAGTGATGGCTGACAGGTGTGAAGATCATGTTTTTGTGAGCATTAATATTTTCCCCAGGAAACCTAATCCTTATGGTTCTTTGTGTCTTCAACAACAAGAAAAAAAATTCACATGAAACAGAAGCAGAAATTCCAGACATAAAAATATTTACTGGAAAATACAAAAGACCAGAGTAATCAGTTTGAAGGGAATGTGTTTCCACCTGAAGCAAGATTAAGATTTTAGTGTTCCTAATGATGTTCCTAACAATTCCCTAAAAACCGTAAGACACAACAAAAGCTGAGTCTAAAATCTGCTATGTGACCCAGAAAAAAATCACTAAGGACAACAGGAATTAGAGAAGGGTTAGAAGATAATAGCAAATATATGACAATTTACTACCATCATAGGGGAAACTTTTCTAAATACAGAGAAAATATTCAGTATTAGGGTAAGTGTTATACAGAAAGCCCCTAATAGCCACAACAAGGCAAGAAACTCTCCACAAATATAAGATTAAAACTTGAGAAATCTAGCACAAAGAGAATACTAAAAAGCATTAAAAAAAACATGAAGCAAAGTATAAAACAAACCTTTCATAATAATAGCAGACTTCTCAACCTTAAATGTCAGGCAAACTTGGAGTGAGGTTTTCAACCATGCTCCCCTGAAAAAAACAAGTGAAAGTAGACTACAATATTCTGCAAAGTCATCCATCAAAATTGACAGAGAAATAAGGAACAAAAGGAAATATATTCATGTTAACTGATACAGCACTGCAGAGGTACATAAAGTACCTTAGACAAAGAGAAAGAGGCCAACATCACTCAGGAACTCAAAGGAAAGGAAACAGCTAACTAGAAATGTAGTTGAACAAAAGGAAAAGACAAAGAGATCCGCAGAGACATTAATTCTTTTATAGCAAACACCTTTCAATTGTGGCATTCAGTGAAAAAGTTCTGAACTTCCCAGTCAACAGAGTCAGACTAGCAGGTTCGATCAAAAGCAAAATCTAATCTCCCATTGTCTCCAAGATACTCACCTCATCCTTCAAGAAACACAAGGACTGAAAAGACAATGGAAAGTGTTAAGTGAAAAGACAGTGGAAAGTGTTACTCTTACACTGTGAACTTGAAAGTAATCAGGAGTAACTACACCCAGGTCAGACAAAAGGGACTTCAAGCCAAAACTACCCAGAACAAAGAAGCTTACTGTACACTGATGAAAGAAACTATTAAATAGAAAGATATAGTGATTGGAATTTGACACAGTCAGTGTGAAAGCAAAGTTCACTGAAGATAAAGAGCAGGTAGACGCCAATACAATCACAGCAAAGACTTCATTTTAACTCTTTTCTAAATAGACTAATCATTACAGCCAAAAATCACAGTTAAATCATACCTTGAAACCAATGGAATTAATAGATATGTACAATGTTTTAGCCCAAAGAGCCAAATAAACATTTTTTCCCAGCAGTCCAAGGAGCTGTATGCAAAATAGGCCATAGTTTAGGTCATAATGTATGTTTTAATGAATACAAAGATGTAGTAATTTCTGGAAAATCACTGGATCACAATGGAATAAAACTAGAAAATCAACACCCATGAAAATACCTGGCTGAGTTTCACATGAAACTACCTGGATGAGCTTCACAAACATGTAAACTAAATTATAACTCACTGAATAATCAATCAGTGGAGCACAAAAAAATTTAAAACTTCCAGGAGTTCAATGACAGTAGCAGAGCTAAGCAAGTCCCACTGGACACAGTGAATGCACTTCTAAGGAAGAATATTTATTTGGGGACATACCTAACATTAGAAAAATAGAGCGACTTTGAACAGATGACCTAAGGATGCATCCAAACTTCCCAGAAACACAAGAACAATCCAAATTCAAAACTTGTAGGAGAAAATATATTATGTTACCAGAGTGGAAATCAGTGAAATCTAAATGATAAAAACATGAAGGATCAGCAAGTAGTTTTTCTTTGAAAAACTAAACAATCGCAATAAACCCTTAGTCAAACTTAGCAAAAAAGAAAAGCTGTGTCAAGGTAATTCCAAGTACAAACGATGAAAGATCATGCTAAAATGTTTCAAAAACATAGGCTTCAGTAAACTAGAGGATCTATAGGACATGGATAAATTCCTAGACAAAACTGAATTACCAAAACCAAACCAAGAAGATATGAAGACCCTGAAAAACTGATAACAGGTAGTGACATTGAGGCAGCATTCAAAAGTATACCAGCTAAGAAAAGGTCAAGAGTGCCTGAACTTCCTAGAGAAGTTTGCAAGAAGTGTGGAGAATTGATGCCAATGAAATTTTATCGAAAGCAATGAGGCAACAGAGAAAAATAAAATGATCATGAATAGGAAAGAAAAAAGTGAAACTGCACTTATTCACAGAAGACAAGACCTTGTGCAAAAGAAATGTCAAAAATGCCACAAATAATGTTATTTCTAATGAGCAAACTTCAATTTGGCAGGTTACAAAATCAACGCAAAGAAATGAACAGTATTCATTCGCAGTAATAACGAATCTACTAAGGAAAAAATCTGAAAAAAAACACAGTGATTTATAGTAGCTTCAAAAATGTCTAGATCCTGACAAATAGTATTATTTAAAATAGTATTACTAAAATTTCCTGTAGAGCAAAGGAAACTATCAATCGAGAGAAAAAGCAGCCCACAGAATGGGAAAAAGTTTATCAGCTAATCCTCAGAGGACTGCTGAATAGAAATAGAAAAAAACATGTACAAAACTTTAACAGTGAGTGGGCAGACGACCAGGAACTGGGAGGAGTAGGGCGGGGCTGGAAGGGAGGTAGCACAGTGAATTAGGATGTGCCATGCACAGGTGCAAACTCCCTGCAGTAATGTGATCATCGTGCACTGCAAACATGCACTAATAAAAAGTAAAAATTAAACACTGACCACAGAAGTGAATAGACCACTTCTCAGGTGAAATGGTGCATATAGCAAAAAATTACAGGAAAAAATGCTCAACGTTTTTGGATACTAGAAGTCTGCCAATAAAAACCAAGTTTCCTTCTTACTCTAGTAAAGATGATATTATCAGGAACTCAGTAACCTGTACATTCTGGTGAGGTTGTAAAGGAAAAGCATCTCTCTCATCTTGTTGGTAACATTGAAACTACTGTTTTCATTATGAAAATCAGCATTGAGATTCCATGAGAGTTCATGAATAGAAATTCCATTTGGTAAACTACATTTCTTAAGGTTATCTTCCTGAAAATGCCAAAGGCCCCATATTATGTGGATATATTCAGATGCTTAGCAATAATTCACACCAGCTAAAACATGGAAGCAGCCTATATGCTCATCAACAGACAAAATTATAAAGAAAATATAGTGTATATTCTGAATAGTGTATTATTCAAATATAGAAAAGGAGATATTTGAGTCATTGTTAGGAAAATGCATATCAAGGCCATAATGTTAACTAAAATAGATTTTAAATTATCTAAATACTGCATGCTTTCTTTTGTGTGAGAAACAAAAGTACAAATAATTCAAAGAGGAAAACAAAAGAAAAGAAACGTGATAGATACCTGACAGGCAGGTTTGTCAAAGACCTTCAGAGGTACCAGAGGAATGGGTAAGAGGAGTGCGAAGCAGCAAGGAGACATGGTGTGTAATGTATCAGCTTCCCAAGAAGAAGGCAGTTAGTATGCAGTGCAGACACACATCGTCAGCACACGCACCACAGCAGGCGGACACAGAAGGACAGGTGAGCTCCCATCAGGAGCCAGCACACAGACACAATGACATCTCGGAATGAGGATGCAGCAGTGACACCTGGGCGTCGGCTCGGAGGGAGAGGCTGCACCCAGCTCTGCGTGCACAGGAGCTCACCCTCCACTGCTGAAAACTGCAGTGCTCAAGGATCTCTTATCTGGATCAGGTATGTGTTCACTGGCATTCACTTAGAGGGCGCTCTCCTGTGTTGATATCTCACAATGTCTCCCTTGATCTTCTCAGAAGGTCAGTGATCTCTCAGAGGCTTTAATCTTGTAAGAAACTTAGGAAAGAAATTGATGAAAGAAAAATATTCAGGTCTAAACCAAGCCTTAGTTTGAGGTGGAAGGGTCTTTAGAAAATGTCTTTACAAGTAGAATTTGGCCATATAACCACATTTCTGTAAGAGTTTGTCTGGAAAGAAAACAAGCAAAGAAGAGTTAGCAGACGATACTGAGGACAGAGCTGGGACAGGTGCGATTTTTTCAACCCCAGTGAAACCTGTTGCTTACACACTGCTATCATTGTCACCGCATTTGCCAATGAAATGCGTGTCTTCTAGGGTGACCAACCTTTGCAGAAATACCTGAGGCTGCTTATTTTCATAAGGAAAGACCTAAGCAGGCCCCTTTGCTTCCCTGCCATTGATTTTTAAAATCCCTATTTTGAAAGATGCACAGATCTGCAATGTGTTATTAGTCTATCACTAGTTTTGCAGTGTGGAGAATTTACAGTGAAAGTGGCTACACTCCTGTGTCCTGTGCCAGTCCAATCCACATGAGCCCACATTAGAAATTTCCCCTTTCACAGATATTTTCCACAGTCTTTTCCCAGATCTTTAATTGTAAATAGAACTGCCCTTAAGTGAGCAACATGGAAAATGCTGAAGTTAAATATTCCTGGAAGATAAACTAGATAAACATTGATGCAACTCTCTCCTCAGCAATTTATGTGTTTCTTTTTCAGGGATGTCATATAGTCTTCAGAAACATCAAAACAGAGTGAAAAATACTATCCTTGTGTAAATGTAGAGTTTATGTCCCCAAAGTGCTCTCCTCTTAATTTTGTAGAATTTCTTTACATAGACACATAATATACTCTCCAGCCTCAGGAAAAAAAATGACATGTGTGGGCAGAAGACCAGCACTGATACTCATCTTACAATATGTGGAATTTGTCATCAGTTTGCATTAAACTCTGATCAAACACCCTCAGCATGCTGACTGCTGCCACATTCCCTGAAGCCTGCTTTTACATGATTGCAGTTCCCTCAGTCTGTCATCTGACTAATATGTGTCTCCTCTAGTTAGGTAGGTCCTCAGACTGCTCATGCCACTTTCTCCTTCTGTTCTTATCACCTTAATTACTGGTAGTCACAGTGATAATTGCATTATCACTTCCTCATCTGATTCAGACTATCATAGTCCAAGGTCAGTATTATCTTTTCTTGTGGGAAAAGGTACTTATCTTGTTACCCAGCATTCCTTACACTATTAACACTGCAGTTCTTATAGGTGTAAATTGCACATCTTGATAAAGGAGAAAATCAGTCTACCTCTTGCTAATTAATAAGCCATGGCACAGCAGGTAAGGACAGCACACCAGGTGTAACACTGATCACCTGTGGGTGGCTGAGGAGGAATCAGGGGTAGACCAAGGCTCCCTCTTGTAAAACTCAAACACATGCCCTCTGATCAAGGAGTCTCAGCCATGGTGCAGTTTTCTAGAGGACAAGACTCTGTCCCATTTCAGAAGTGGCCAGAAGAAAATTTCTCTGTAACAAGATCCAGTGCTAAGTACATTTTGTGTCTGTACTGAGTAGGAGGAACAGCGTGGTAAAAATGTGGAATTTAGGAAATGAAATAATAGGATGTCACTGGCTCTACTGAAGCCCTGCCATGGCATTACCATCAGCAGCACCCATCTCGCTACCAGCCTGCATTCATTTTGTATGTAGAAAAGGCACACTGGCCGTGGGTAGCAAATCACCTCATCCATGCCAGTCACCAGTTATGACACAGACAGTCGATCTCTGCAGGTGCCATGAATTGGCCACACCACGACTCCTACAAGGAGAAACAGCAAGATGGTAAGAAGACGTGCAGAGCACAGGGGCCCAGTAGCAAGACTGTGTCCCACTTTGGAAAATCAGGACCCACTTCCCTGGAACCCTGAGGGTCCCTGCATGCAGAGCCCCAGGCAGCCTTATTTCCCAGGCACCCAGAGGACAATACCTTAACTGAATAGAATACTTGGTAATACTCCTTACATATCAGGGCCCTCTGGTAGATTTGAGGACACAGTTTGGAATTTAAAGAGGAATCTAATGAGGATAAGCGTGGTGGTGCATATAGGTAACCCCAGGACTCTGGAGACTGAGGCAAGAGGATCTCTGTGAGTTCAAGTCCAGTTTGAGATACATAGTGAGACCTTGTCTGAAAACAAGCCAACCTACAAATAAAAAAAACTAAACTAGTGCTGGAGATTTAGCTCAGTGGCATAAGCACTTGCCTGGCAAGTACAATGTCATGAGTTCGATTCCTGGTACTAAAAAGAAAACAAAAACACTAAATTAGGAAAAAACAACATAACATAGTTACACTGATTCTGGAGAGGATATACTGTCACTTACCTGAAATAGTTCTGACTTTGCCAGAGGGGCTGTAAATTCAGGACCTTACTTAGGGTCACTCAGTCATCTGTAGGTATTTCCTAGGCAACTTCCCACACACTATACTCAAGTTTTCATTTGATAATTTGTTTCTAGTGGCAACACTAATATTAAATACAGTATCTGCCACTAGAACATAGAAATACTTTTGAGAGTGTATCTCAAAGGCAAAGAAGCAAAAACGTTTTGCAGACAACAGAGGAAACGCATCCTTAGCACAGGTCAGAAGGCTCTCACTCACTATGTCGCTGGTGATTCTGACTCATGTGCTTTGTGTGAAATTGAAATACACTATGATTATTTATGATGGATACCAAACAGATTAATAAATGTAGAGGAAGAAAAAAGACTAAAGTCCAGTCTCATTCCTTGTTTTATACATGTTGAATAAAATTTGTCATTTTTTAATTTTTTGGAAAGAGTAAAGTACATCCTTTGTGTCTCAAAACTTCTCACATACAGTTTTTAAAACCTTTGTGATTTTCAGGATCTGTTGGGAGTAACACCCCCTATTGTGCACCTGTGTCAGGCACTTCCAGGTTCTGCACTTGGTGTCAGACTTGTCTGAGGTTATGCCTGGACCTGGAGATACAGTGTTGTCAGTACACTGACCCTGCAGAGAGTATGGACTGAGAGATTATTATTTCCTGAAGCGATGATGACTGACACTGGATCTCAGGTATTTCACAAAGGGGGTACACAGGTTCCTACTTTCTTGGACAGGATTACAAGTACTATGTTTGGGTGCTTCTTATGGATTTGTATCATAGAAACAACAAAAAATTGATTAACGCATACGTGCTCTGCAAACATGACAGCCCTTTTATCCAGAAAACACATCTGAAAGCAAACAAGCAAACATAAATGAGCAGATAAAGTAGAAAGCAGACCTTTAACCCACTCCCACAGTCCATCTGGTGACCTGCAGGTGTTATAACCTATATATTAAAAAAACCCTCATAAGTCTCCTTGGAGGCAAGAAAAAGATCAACAGTAACTCTAAGAGCAGAACAGGATGTCTTCCTAATCTAAACTTGCTTGTTTGCAGGGAAACTTGCTTGTTTGCAGGATGTGCCATCCACCAGAGGATGTCTGCCTAATCTAAACTTGCTTGTTAGCCCAACCCTTACCTGAATCTTGTTCTTCCCAAGAAATCTAATCTCCATGTTCCTGTTCTGTAGTGCACCACAAACCTACCCCGCTCCTTGCATTGTGAGACCACCAGCTGTTTGTGATTTTACATGAAAAACCCTGCCCTTTAGCTGTTAAGCGTGCAGTCTTCCATATCGACTACCGGAGGCTGCGTCGCCAGGCCTGGCCTAAAATAAAGCCTTTGCTCCAAATTTCTAAATTTCTTGCTTCCTTGGATTTTATTCTAGGGTCCGAGCTATCACATAGGTATCCGTTAGTGGCTCTGAATTATGTGATTTTGGTGACATTAAAACATTATGGTTATTTACAATGAGAGAACAAGTAGCTCTGTGCAAAGAGAGAACATGAGAAGATCGCTGCCCAGAGGAGAGCGTGAAGCTGACACCGTGTGGGCTGTCAGTGAGTGCCCACATCACAGCTGCATCTCCACCAGGGCAGGATGGATGGGCATCCACTAGGGGTCATGGGGACTCCACATAGTCTCTATGTGTATGGTCAGACTCCTGAGCCACTGGAGAGGAGGTCACAGGACTGTTTCAGGACCACAGGGACCTACCATGGGTTGCCATTCCAAAAATACTGGTTTTCTTCTTTTTACTTATAGATCCTCTGTTTTATGTCCTAATTTAGACCACTATAAGGTCCACTGTCAGTTATTCAGTCAATTTGGAAAAGTGAAAGCTCAGAATTACCAACATAGGTTATCACTGGAGAAAACAAACTCATTCAAACAATAGTTGCAGTATTAATTTCATGTACAATTTGTGCATATACAAAGCACCCTAATGTAAAGCACTACATTGTGTGCTCACACTGATCAAGAAAATTGGCAGCTTCTACCTATGCCATATATTGACCATTCCAATGACCTCTAAAGGTTCTCAGGGATTTGATTGTCAAAGGAGGCAGAAGCAAAACAGACACAAATGAGACAAAAATGAAAATCATTCCTTGTTTCTAGCCTGGTGACATTTTATCAACATCCCATTTTTAGTATGACATCAAACAGTGACTGTGCCTTAAAATTGAACTTCCCTTTTTGATTTTATGGCATGATTACTCAGAGGAATAAGTCAAGGGCTTGACATACATTATGTAATTAAAAGCACTGTAGTAAAAGAAAGTCTTTGGTTAAAAGTAAAGAAAACATGGAATGGGTCAAGAATCCCAAAGAGAAGAGAGAATAACGGCCACACCGTCAAAGAAGCCCAGCCTGGGAATTAGTGCCCTGTGTGGGCCAACGCACCCTGGGAACAGCCAGAATCCAATCCCATACTACAGCACATGGGGTGGCAAACACAAGAAGTAGCAGCACAGCACCTCCACCCGCTGCCTTAAGCAACCAGCTTTTCCAGACACAAACAGACTGTAATGACAGCTAGGGAGGTGAAATGCAATTGGATGCCTGTGGTACTTTGGTGTTTCACTAACATTGCAGGTCTGGGGCCAGTGGTCTGATCAAAGGTTCAGAGGATAGTGGTACACAGTGTGGCATCTAGGAGGATCTCCTTCTGAGGGCTGCAGCCATTGTTCATTCTTTAAGGTCTTGTTTTGAGGTCCTATATGGTTCTCATTGTTTTGTTAGGTTGGGCTTTATTCTCTTTTGTTTTGCTTGATTATGTTAAATCCTATGGCAGGAGAAGCCATTTCAGGCATAGCAAGATGTATTATGGTAGCAATGGTGGATTTACTATTGGTTTGTTTTGAAATTCCTTTTTGTGTTCATTGTTTTGTTTTTATTGTTTATATTCTGTCCTGTTCTATTTGAATTTTACTATATCAGATGTTATCCACAGCTATTTTGAAGACAACAAGAGTCATTATGGTGACTATTATTGATTTGATAATGATTTGAAATTCTGTATCTCTTATACTGGTTTGATCTGATTGGCTTTATTCCATTTTTTCCTCTTCAAAACAAAATAAAATAAAATAAGAACTCCAAAGGGTCAAATCTGCATTTTTCCCAATGAATCCTAAGAGGGAGACTAATGAATGTTATCTAAAAACTTTGGTAGCTGAAGAAAGTATAAGCAGTAACTCTGCAAGCTAAACTTATACTAAAGTCAAGACACCTAATTCCTTTTGGAAAGACTCAATTGTCATGGTCTTACCTATGGTTTCCAATTTGTACCCTCTCCCATAAAGTACTTCCATAATAGAAAAAATAGATGTTCAAAATTCATTTCAGGAGTTACTTCCTTATGATGACAAAGATAAGATATGACAAATTCTTCACGATAAGGTCAGTTATTCATAAAATACATTTAAGAAACCACTGGTTGTAGAATCATGATATTGTCATAGTGAACCCAGGGACAAAATCACTTCAAACAAAAAGAGAAATATCCGACCATCACACGGTGGCACAGTCCTGCAGCAGCGCTATACTTTGCATCAGTGGAAATCTAGGATTGGGTCACTCTTATTTTGCCCCATTTCTAATAAATATTATAGAAATCAAATGACCTGGGACATCTCAGAAGCAGAATCACCCTGCATAGAAAGTTCATGCAGTCATAGTTTCTGACAGTTGTAACCATAAACTATGATGAGTTTCACTGCATAAATTGAACAAATGTACACAGAAATAAATACTTAAGAAATACAATGCAATGTTAACTAAATAATCTCTTCTTTAGAAATGGTTATACAATAAATGAAAATAATTTAAATTTTTTCTAAAGGCCCATCTACCACATTATCCTAAGAAATAAGAAAGCTTATTTTCAGCAGTGAATTACTGACCAGTGTTACTGAATATGCAATATTCAGACAATATTCAAAAGTGAGTTGAATTTAGACATTAATGTAAGAAAATTAACAGTAAATTTTAGAAGAAGGAAATAACTTATATTGTGCATAGGAGAAATAAAATTACCCAGGTGAAGAATAAGGTGCATAATATTTCTGTGGCTTCTCCTGACTTTCTCTAGTCACTGTGTGGTGAAGTACTATTATTACAGTGCCTCATGTCTACATCTACTTGTGTGCTCTACCAGATACCTGAATCTGAATAAGTTATTCCAACAGAAATCTATTTTCCACAGCCCCAGCAGCTGGAAAGCTCAGGTCAAGGTCCTGGATGATGCTCTGTGATGAGGGCCTCTATGCTGCTCCACATGTGACAGAAGAGAGAAGGAAACAAGGAGGCTGAGCCCTGAGTTATGGTTCTTACCTCAGCTTTCATCTGCATTGCAGGACAGGGGACCCTTTTACACCTTTACACACCCCACCTCAATGGAAGTGTTAGAGGGGACACATTCCCACCCTAGTATTGTGCACATGGCCCCCCAATCTGTGTTCTGAATCATGTGAAACTTGCCTTCATTCCCAATGGCCACATCCGAAATAACTTCATGAGCAGCAAAATATCTGTAATCCACAGTCTCACCTAAATCACACAAGGGTGAGGATGCAGGATTCATCCTGAGGCAGATTCCTTCCAGCTGGGAGCCTGTGAAATGAATGTTTGTGCTTCCAAATACAATGAGGAAGCAAGCATAGCACAGACACAGTCATTTCTAAGAGACTGCTATTAAAAAGAGGAGAGGGCAACCTGCCCCAAGCAAGTTCAAACCCAAGAAGAAAAACAACAGAGAATGATTAGCCCTGAGATTAACCCTCGCTGAGTACATATGCAGCTTTCCAGAGAGACCATGGCTGTGCTCAGACTCCTACAGTTCAGGGATTACTGAGAACAACTCTCTTGGGCTGGCGTGAGGTGCAAGATTTTACGTACAGGTGCCTCTACCTGTCAGGTCTCAGGGACAGCCTTTACTTGGTTTTACTTGGTGGCTCCCAGTCTGATCCGGCCTGCAGATCAATCTATCGAGAACTCCTGGAGGGGGGACGGGGATTAAATAAAAGACATGGGGGAGACAAAGAGAGATAGAGGCAAGTCGAGATAATCCGATCAAGCCTCCAGTTTATTCAGGAAATGATCATACCTTTTATAGGCTAAGGGTGGGAGCTGGGACAGGAAGAGGTTAAAGAGATGAATACAACAGGGTCACTGTCACATTCGGATACGTGATGTAAGCAGGAGAGGATTATGGTTAATGTAGGCAGACGCAGTGCCCATAGGACAGAGAGGCATGGAGGCAGCAACGGGCTGTCACTCGGCTCCCTATATCTCCTCCCTTTTTATATTATTTAATTAAGAGTATGGCAGGCCCTGTGAGGACAGCATCTGTCTTAGGTCAAGGACCTCATTGCATGAACCCAATCAGGCCTTATCCGTCATGGGCTTGCAGAACAGCAGTTTGTCCTGTGCTTGTCTTAGGTGGCCATTGGAATTAACATGCATGTCCTGGTTGCCCATCTCTGACTGCCTGTCCATTGCCCCAGGGCAGTTAGGCCACATCATCATATGGGCCACTCATGGGAATTCCTTCCCGGTAGGTTTGTTGATCTGCCATCTCCAGCTGATGATAGTGTACCTGAATGGGCTTTGCCATAAACACATCTATCCGGTTATTAAATGAGCATCATAATCCTCTGAAAAATACAAGTACTCACCAAAAGGAGAAGCAATAGGGCAGCTATGGGACCCAAAAGGGGCACTAGGTAAGGGAATCCCCCCCCCACACACACACACACAAATCGAGGAGAAGGGGTTGACAGCCATTTGTTGGTGTCTCTGTATGAAATCATTCTCCTATGTCTTGGAGCATGCCTCGCATAACACTGGATGCAGTCTATTTGGCTGGTGTATGTTCCTCCAGACTAAGAAGAGCCTCTTCTGCAGTCATGGGGTTCTGTGCATGGCTGCCAGCAGTTGTAGTCTGTTTGGCAGGGGTCAAAATCCACCATGGATGTGGAACGGCTCAAGGAGAAGGCTGACTAGGCAGCATAAGGCTCCAGGGAGATGTGCACTGAGTGTCTGAGAGTTGAAATATGTCATTGTTGCTGGAGTTGGTGACCTAAGGGGACGGGGTCCCAACAGAGCACGGCAGTTTCCTGGTCCAGTAGAGGCAGGGACTGCAGTTAATGTCCTATTCATCTGCACGGTGAGACCTGCTGAGTTTATTATCAGTACATTGATAACAGTGTGGCTCTGCCTTAAAATAAATATGGAAATGGGCCATTTGTCCCACAAAGCACTTTGTCTGGATTGTGCAGGTGGGCTGCAGCATGAGTCTCATGTTCTATAGCATGCTGCTTAACAGATGCAGATGAGCGGGATCACACCAAGATTAAACATTCCTGATGGTGGGTGGACATGGTCATGTACTCAAAAGTTTTGAGAGTCACTCACATGATGCTAAATGCCCCCAGGTATTCAATGGGTCCAGGGCACACAGGACCTGCTCCGGCACCATGGTGCTATGCCTATAGCCTAGGACAGGGCAAGTCAGCCACAATCACAGCTAGAACTCCTCAGGGGACAACACAAGGCTTTGCTATGAACTAAGACTGTCTCAGGAGCCACACTGAGCTTGGGGACACTCAGGTTTATAATCAAAGCATGATGGGCAGCAGAGCACTTAGGGTCACAGGTTCAAAAGGGCCTCTATTGCTAGGAAACCTCTGTGTTTGTGCAGCAGCTTCTGCTCTCATGATGTAAAACACAAAGCACGGTAATTTCTTCCTGTCACAATCCCAGGCAGTCCCCTTAATTGCAATGTGTGCCTTGCACTGACCCGCGTATCCCCTAGCGGATGAGACGCGCACTTCCATGGTGCCCTGGGTCCTGCAGCAGGAACCTCAGCCCATCCTGGCCCTTCAGCCCTGCTATCCTGCTGGAGTCCCTGCTGGGATCTGGGTCTCTGCCCCAGCAGGAATCCAATCCTGATGTTCCTGCCCCAGCCTTCAGACCCTGGACTGAACCCTGAATCCAGGAGCCCCATGAACTCCATGTTGAGGCTGCGGTGCCCTGAGTCCAGCACAGAGAAGCAGCGCTGGAGCGGCTGTGCATGGCCCTCTTGGCCCTGGGCATGTACAGCGGGTACCAGGCGGTGGGGCCTGGAAGCCCAGGGAGACCCACTGTCCAGCCAGAGCCACAGGAACAGAGCTTCTTCTACTCTGTCCACGTGAACCCCTCCACTAGCACCCCACCCTCACTATGTTTCTGTGGCTCCCAGGACCCAGAGATGCCTCCCTCACTGTCCTCCCAGAATTTTGCCATGCAATGTAGGCCAGCAGAAAGAAAGCCAACAGAGCTGGGCCAAGACAGCAGTGTCTTCACTGTGGGGTGCAGAACAAGAGACTTTCTGTAGCAGGACAGGAACAGATGCTCTGCTGGGGAGGATGAGGTGCAGACTCCCAGGAGCAGCTGCTGTGTTTAAAAGTAGTACAAGAGCTGCAGGGGGGAATGTGCATGCACAGAAAGGCTAGCCTCTCAGACTGGCCACGGGGAGCTGAGGGCACTGCTGGAGGCTGAGGCTCCTGCACAGAAACTCAAGTCGGTGAGGCAGAGGGCTAGAGGGATCAGGCAACAGTTCTCAGTTGGTCATCTCAGTTGGGGGGCACAGCTGTGCTGTGGAGAAGACGGTGTTGTTTGGTCCTGGATCTGGTCCCTGTCTCCTCTGCACCGGGGTTCTCCCAGCAGAGGAGGTGAGACCAGGGCTCACATGCTCAAGTCTCTGCTTCCCTTCAGGAGCCAGCACGTGCCAGACAAAGCTTCCAGGGCACAGGGGAACAGAGCTAGGCGCCAAGGCCGACCTTGGCTCAGTGTCAGACCCCAGGACCACGGAATCAATTTTTGAGGCCGGTTTCCCAGCGCTGTGCTGAGCCCTCTTCCCCTGTGCAGACAGAAGCTCTTGGCTGCTCTGCCCTCCAGGCAGCCAGAGTGGGTGCAGTGTGATGAAGGGGGTCCCTCACTTCCTGTGCCTCCCTGCACCCTATGACCCCCATGTCCTGGACCCCTTACTTCAAAGTCCTTCAGGACTGCCTAGAAACTGCTCTCCCCACCAAGGCAGCCTAGGCCCCATTCCTGCTCCCGAGACTGCTGCTGCCTCCATACAGAAGATCAGGGCCCTGGCTGGGAGGAGCAGAGGGAGAGGGATGGGGCTGTGGTAAGCATCCCCATGGAAAGCACCTGCCTTACTGCACACAGCCCTGGTGAAACAGGGACTCCCTCCAACAGTGCTGTAACCATCAGTGATTCATTTCTCAGACCATGCAGGCTCTAAAGGTCCTATGAGTCTACTTGAGAATTTTATCCTGAGTGGAGTGGACAGAGAGGACATTTCAGAAGATGTGGCAATAAACACTGAGGGCCATTAGTGCTGAAGAGTCCCAGAGCCCAGCAGCCAACAGAGATCAGCAGCAGAAGCACCCAGCAGAGGGGGCCTATGACCTGTGCCACGGGCTGGGTTTGGATGGTGGTGACTGCAGTGGCAGTGCCAGAGGACAATTGTGTCAGTTATTGGACCCAATACCAATGGCAAAAACAAAAACCTGGCTAAGGAATGGGTCTCTGAATTGAAATACATTATGCAGCTAAATCTGTTCTGTAACAGGGAAAGGGAATCTGAGCTGTCACTTCCATCCCTGTACTCTGAAGTTCTGCCAAGACCCTGGGCTTGGGAACTCTCATCAGGTCTATGCCACATGCCAGAACTCCACAGAGCCCCCCACAGACCTCCTCACAGCCCCAGCTCTTAACTGACAGCTCACTGGCTGCTACCCACACCCCATCCTCAGTACAGCACCCTGCATTTCCTTATGCCGGGCAGCCCTCTTTGCCTCCTGAGCAGCAGGTGGTACCCTTTCCTCTCCACTGGATCTAATCCCTCTGCTAAGGCACAAGTCCGCTCTTCTTTGATGGAAACCACTACAAAGCAGCTCTGAGCAGGATTTAAATTAACCAATTGGCTTTCTACGTTTGCTTGTGATTCTGTCCCAGGCCTAAGACCCATGTCTGGACATTGGCAACGGATTCCTAGTAAGTGAACTTCTATGATTTTCTGGTCCTGGCTGGAACCTGTCCTGGCCCATGATGCCATGATATATCAAAGAGAAGGCCACAGCTGAGGACACCTGACTCCCACCTCAGTTCACTAACTAGAGACTGCAGCTGCAGGTGTCTCACTCCTGCTGTCTCAATCCTGCAGTGAATGTCAACCTGGAGATAAGACAGTTCTCCTATGTTAGCATAATTTACTAACTGGAGAACTCTTTGAACAAATTTCCAAGGTTCTGCTCAGTTCCCATGCTATCTACTTTAACCTCTCCTTTGAAAACCAAAGCCCCGAGAATTCTTGGTCTCAGATGCCAGAGTATCTCAAATTCTGCTACAGGGTTTTGATCCTCTTGCAGCCTTAAAATCACACCACTTGTCTCTTTTATTTAAGCCTTTTCTGTCCACTTGTTCGGGAGCTCGCAGATCTGATCAGTCCATGATACATCTTTGCTCCCCAACACCTGCTCTCATATCCCTTTCCAAATTGGGTTGCTGTCAGGTCACAAATGAATGCCCAGTGCTGTTCAGGGGAATCTATTACTATTATAAGAGTACATGTTCCCTTTTAAGTGATAGGCATGGCTCAGGATAAAGAATGCTTTGGCAGCTTTTTGGTTCTTTGTTTTGAGACTGCTGATAAGTTTAGGGAAGAATTTATTAAGTAGAGTGGAACTTCCCGTCTGATAAGGGAGGATGTGATTGCAGTGTCAGCTCATTGCTGCTCTCCTGAGGGGAATCTGCTCTGAAAGAGGCCGCTGAAGCAGCTGATGGTTTGGAGCTAATGCTGCAGGGTACGATGCTCAGAGATCTGCAGAGAACGCAGCTTCCTGAGCAGACCCTTATGGGACCCTCACAGTTGTACCCAGGAGAGGATAATGGACCATTTTGTAACTTGTATTTCAGAAAGAAGGACTCAAAGAATGACACAAGAAGGGAGAAAGATGCCACTGTACTTTTAAGATCATTTGTTAGAAGCCTTTTGATAACAAGGACCCAGGGAAGCAGTGAGGAGAGTCCTCCTGACCAAGCCTTTGGTACTGCAGGCTGCTCAGGCAGAAGTCAGGAACAAAAACCTGAGGCAGGCCCTGCACATTGTGATCAGCCTTCGTGTTACAGGTTCAGGATCTGTGATAACCTCACTTTCTCCTAAGGAGCTGTAGGTCCCTTTAGAGGAAGACTAGAAGGATAACTTTCAGGTAGTGCCCCAGGATTCTTCCTCTAGGAAATTGAGTCTATAACCCTGTTGAACTCAAGAGGCAACGTAGTTCTATGTTGCTATAGTTTGAGGTAGATTCTCATTCATTTGCTCTAAAATTTTCTGATTATATGAATCCAGTGGACCTTCAGTAGGCTTCCTCTGTGCGTCACTTCAGTGAACACCATGGCTAATCAGCCAACGCCATCAGTGCACCAGTGTCAGCCCCCTGTGATCACTGCTTTACTCCTGTTCCTTTTATATAAGTGTGCACACCTTGCCTCTGACAGCTGAGAACTGTCACATCACCACTGCCACTCTGTGACCCAATTAAACCCATTGCCTTTTGGGTCTCCAGCGGAATGACTGGTCCCCGAGTTGAGGTCAAGCAATCAAGAGAACAGGAATGGCAGGGCTCCTCAAGGAAGCCAGTGCCTCCCTCACAAGACAGGTTCTTAATTATTCATGAAGGGTACATTTCTGGATCCTTCCAGTGTAGAAGAGGAGTATTTACCTGGAAAATTCACTCCAGCATTCTCATTTCCCGGAGGCTGTGAATCCCCTAAGTAAGCAAAGCAAAATTAAGCCTCTCTGCCTCTTAAACAGTGGGCATCTCTTGAGCCATACTTCTGAAAACCAGACAAATAAACTATTAATGCTTTCCTCCAACCATGTGTTAAATCTGTGGAAATGGGTTGGCTTATGTGTTGGAAATTTAAATGAATTGACTTGGTATTTCAGACCAAGATTAACTAGAGCTCATTGATGCAGCTAATTTGGATTTAGTTTCATTGTGAGGCCACCATGTAGTGTATTTTCACTTAATCAATGTGAAAGAAAACCAGTGTGAAAGAAATAAAATTTCTGCAGCTCACTCGATCCTCTCCCAGAAAATAAGTAAGACAGTGCCTCAAAAAATAATTTTTAAAGAAGTTAGCTCACTGCAAAAACACAAGCTTCAATTATTAGTACTAAGGAAAAAAGAAAACTTTGACATATAGTTTTTCAAGTTATTCCTATCGTTTTGTCTTGTTTTGCCACACATATTGCAGAAGCACTTTTGTGTTCAAAATGTATCAAAACCCCAATCTGTCAAAGTCTGCAGTGTTCCTCCTGCTTCTCTAAACAGGATGTGCCAGAGGCAAGAGCTGTACAGGCCTGACATGGTTTCCAGTTCCATATCTCTAGAGTCCACTGGCTCACAATAGATCCCTGCCCTGCCTAATAAATGGAATAAAAGTAACTTTCTACACTAGCTCAGGGCTCAGACTTTGGAGAGTGCAGCTCTTCTGAGACCACTGGTGTAATAAATCTTGGTTCCCTCCTCTTCTCTGATTGCTGCATTTTCTATATCTCTATTAAACCTAAATCTGCTGTAAGGATGTCTTTCTAAGGCTCTGTGAGTGTGGAGAAGCACAGCACTGGGAGAATCTAGGGAGAGGCAGAAACCTGGGGAGCAACTTCCTCATCAAATGGAGTGAGCAACCTTATGAGAATTGTCTCAGAGAGCAGCACAATGCTGATCAGCTGCAGATGGCTCAGGAAGGTAGGTGGTATGTGAAGAAACCTCCTTTGAGAGACAAATGAGACTCCTATGTTGGGTCATAAAAGGAACACTGACCCTTTATAGTTTAGTAGAGAAGCAGCCTCTGCAGTGTCCTGAGGATGTAAAAAACAGATAATGAATGATTTTCCTTTTGTAACATTCCCAGCCTAATTGTTGAGCCCAAATCACCAGCAACAGGAAAGACTAATCTATTGGAGCTTCCCACAATGGTAGGGACAATAACCTCCACCCTCATCAGTACAGGACAGTGGCCATACTCAGGAGTTACCCAGTGTAGGGTCCCCCATAACTCTTGGTGTTGTGTTCGTTTCATCTGTCAATAAACTTTACTCTTGCTTTGCATTCTCTTCTGGCCCCTCTTCTACTACACGGGAGAGAGAAACAATTCTGGGAACATTTGATGGTGGGGCAGTGACTCCAGAGCCACCAACAGATGCAGCACGATTCAGGGTAACATTACACATTTCCTGCAGCATATCTGGTGTCGTGGCGCTCATGTTTTGTGCTACGGGGCACTGCCCAGTACCATTTTAGGGGCAGTGGTGGCGGATAGGTGGGAAGAGCAAGTTGTCAGTGAGCATTACCGTTTTCTCCAGGAAACCTGGTGCTTATCATGATTCTTTGTGTCTTCAAAGAAAAATTTCACATGAAGCAGAAGCAGAAATTCTGTACATAAAAAATATTTAGTGTAAAATAGAAAAGACAAGTGTAATCAATCTAAAGGGAATGTATTTCCACTTGAAATAAGATTAAAGTTTTAGATCATGCACCTAATGATGCCCTAGAAACAGTAAGATACGATAGAAGCTGAGTCTAAAATCTGCTAGGTGATCCAGAAAAAAAAAAAAAAAAAAAAAAAAAAAAAAAAAAAACACTAAGAACTATGGGAGTTAGAGTGCAGGTAGAAGGTGACATGAAATATGTAACAATTTACTGACATCATAGAATTTTCTAAATACAGAGAAAGTATTCAATAGGGTAAGTGTTGTATAGAGAGCCCCTAGTAGCCACAACAACACTACAAACTCCACAAATATTGTAAGGTCTATTCAAATTCTGAGGAATCTAGCACAAAGGGAACACTAAAAAGTGTTGGAAGAAAATGTGAAGCAAAGTATAAAATAAGCCTCATAGTAATAACAGACTTCTCAACGTTAAATGACAGGAGAACTTGGGAATGGGGCTTTTCAACCATGCTCACCTGAAAAATCAATTGATAACTATACTACTATATTCTACAAAGGTATCCATCCAAATTGACAGAGAAATAAAGTTTTATTTCAACAAAAAGGAAGAAAATATATCCATTTTAACTGATACAGCATTGCAACAATACTTAAAATTATTCTTAAACAAATAGAAAGAGGCAATTATTACTCAGTAACTTAAATGAAAGAAAACAGCTAACTAGAAAAGCACCTAAACAAAAGAAAATCCACAGAGATCCACAAAGAAACATTAATTCTCTTAAAAGTTGTAACAAATACCTTACAATTGTAACATTCAATGTAAATGGTCTGAACTTTCCAATGAACAGATAGAGACTGCAAGATTCAATCAAAAGAAAAATATAATCTTCCATTGTCTCCAAGATATGCACCTGATCCATAAAGAAACACAAGGACTGAAAGGATAGTGATGGAAAGTGTTACTGTTACATTTTGAACTTGAAAGTAATCAGCAGTAACTATGTCAATTTCAGACAAAGGGGACTTCAAGCCAAATCTAACCAGAACAAAGAGACTTACTGTATACTGATGAAAGAAACTATTAAATAGAAAGATAGAGCAATTTAAAAATATTCACAAAATTTGACATACTCAGTGTGAAAGCAAAAACCACTGACTATAACAGGTAGATGCCAACACAATCACAGCAAAGGACTTCAGCATTATATTTTTACAAATAGACTAATCAGCACAGCCAAAAGTCAACAAAAATATAAGTTGAACCAAACCTTGGAACCAATGGAATTAATAGATATATTCAAAATGTTTTAGCTCATATAGGCAAATAAACATTTTTTTCTCAGTAGCCAATGGGGCTATACCCAAAATAGACCATATATTATGTCATAAAATATGTTTTAGTGAATAAAAAATGCAGTAATTTCTTGAAATCACTGGATCATAGTGGAATAAAACTAGAAAATCAGCAGCCATGAAACTGCCTGAAAGAACTTCACAAACATGTAAACTAAATTATACCTCACTGAATAATCACTGCAGCACAGAAGAAATTAAAAGTTCCAGCAGTCACATGACAATAGTAGAATATATCAAGTCCCACTGGACACAAGGAATGCACTTCTATGAATGGATATTTATTTGGGAAATATCTGCATAAGAAAAATAGAGTGACCTTAAATAAATAAGGCATCTAAACATCCCAGAAATGCAAGAACAATCCAAAAATCTATAACCTGTAGCAGAAAAGACATTATAAATACCAGAGTGGAAATCAATTGAAGCTATAAAGATACAAAAGATTGATAAATAGATTTTCTTTGTTAAAAATAAGCAACAATTAACCCTTAGTCAACTTAGGGGAAAAAAACATGAAAATGCAATTCTAAGTTAAAATAATAATTTAAAAAAATACACCTAAAACCAAGACTATTAGACACTATTTCAAAAAAACAAATATTCCAGTAAACTAGTGAATCTATGGAAAATGGATAAAATCCTAGAAAATGGAGAATTATGAAAACCAAACCAAGAAGATATGAAAAGCTAGAAAAACTGGTAATAGGTAATGCAATTGAGGCAGTAAAAACTCCACAGTGAGGAAAAGGCCAAGAGCTTCTGAACTTTGCAGTGAAAGTTTCTGGAACATTGGAGAAGAATTAAATGCCAATAACATTTTAGTCCAATCAATGAGGCAACAGAAAGAAATTAAATGATAGAGAAAAGCAAAGAAAGAAATGAAAGTATCCTTACTCACACAAGATATGGCCTTTTCCGTAAAAAAAAACTCATAAACGCCACAAAAATACTCTTATTACTAACAAAGTCTGCAAATTGGCAGGATACAAAATCACCTCACAGAAATGAACAGTATTCATTCACGTTCATAATGAATCTACTAAGAAAAAAAATCTGAAAAAAAGTTATTTGTGGTAGAATCAAAAATATCTAGAACTGAGGGAGTGAAAATAAACTACAGCTCAATGAAAAAAAAAAAAAAAAAGAAAGAAATTGAAAAGGACATCAGCAAATCATAAGTCATCTTCTGTTCCTGGAAATGCAGGGCTAATATTGCCAAATAGTCACATTACCAAAAATAGTATACAGATTTAATAAAATACCCATCAAAATGAAAACATTGCTCTACAGAAGTAGAAAAAGCAAGTCTAAAATTTATCTGGAACCGGAAAGTACCCAGAATAAGAGAAGTCCTTGTCTTACCTTCTCTTTACTAAGACCCAGTACCTGAGCCCAACAACAATGATGAGAAGTTTGTTTTCAAAGTCCTCAGACCTCACAGTCTGTAAAGATATCAGTCCATCACTGATCGGCTCCAAGGCAGGGTAGTGTAGCAAAGGAACCTTGCAGGAGAGGAGAGTGGCAGCAGACAGAAAGTAAAGAGATCAAGAGAGGAGGAAGGGATGTAGGGGCTTCCAGGCCACGCCCCCAGTGACCACCTCCTCTGCTTGCCTTCACCTTCCACCCCCACATTCAGCTATAAACTCGTCCTTGCACTGGTTCACTGTTGAGGATCAGGACCCCATGATGCAGTCACCTCACAGAAGACCCACGTATGAGAGCAAGGGGCTTTTGGGAGTCATCTAGGTGACTGCCAAATATAGCAGCCATCCTGAGCAACAAGGGCAAAGCAGGAGGTACTGCAAATGTCTTATTTCAAGATATATTACAAATCTGTGGATCTGAACACACCATGGTACTGGCACAAAAATGGATATCCTGAGGAGAAGACTAGAAATGAGATGCAGACACAACCCCCACACCTTCGCTGATGTGAAGTTTAAATAAGGATCTACAATCACATGCGAAGTAAGTGATGGTCTCTTTGACAAAGGGTGCTGAGCGAACTGGTTACCCACAGGCGGAGGAGTGAGCCCGCACCCACACCTCGCAGACACAGCAGACACTGTGTATGACAGTAGAAATCCTAAATCCGCAGGAAGCAGGCCACATATCTGAAGACACAGGCACAGGACTCCACAGGAACAAAAATATCAATAATCAGCAAACGGTATTATATCAAGTTAAAATTTTCTGCACAGCAAAGGAACAGTCAATTGAGTGAACAGACAATGTTCAGATGTCAGCTAATCCTCAGGCAAAGGACTAATATCTAGAAATATATATATTATGTATAATATATATATATATAAAACACATATAACTTAGAAGGATACTTCAACATTAAGGTCTAATCCAAAATGGACAAGACATGGAGGGAGAGGGAGGCAGAGGAACAGGAACTGGGAGGAGTAGGGCGCAGGCTGGAGGGGAGGGGGCACAGTGAATTAGGATGTGCCATGCACAGGTGCAAACTCCCCACAGTAAATGTGATCATCGTGCATTACAAACACGTACTATTAAAAATTTAAAAATTAAACACTGACCACAGAAGTAACTAGATATTTCTCAGGTACAAATATCTAGTAAGTACTTAAAAAACTATTCAGCATTTTTAGCTACTAGAAATACATTCAATAGGATTCCCTTCTTACTCTGGTTTCAGAGCACAAGGTTTCAGAGAACAAGCAACTCTCTTGTACAGTTGATAATAGTGTAAGCCACTATTATCATTGTGGAAATCAGCCGTAGAGTTTTCTTGAGTATTAATAAACAGAAATTCCATTTGGTAAACTATATTCTTAAGGTTGTTTCTGAAAAACTCAAAACATCACATTATTAGAATATACAGACTCATAACAATAATTCACACCAGCTAAAACATAGTAGCAGCCTATATTCTCATCAACAGGAGAAAATAAGGTACATATTCAGAATGGAGAGCTATTCAGACATGGAGAATTTGAGTCATTGGTAGGAAAATGAATGAATCTCAAGGCCATGATGTTAACTAAAATAAACTTTAAATTATTTAAATAATGTATGCTTTCCTTTGTTTGAGAAGCCCAAAATACAAATAATTCAAAGAGGAAAACAGAAGAAACATGATAGATACCTGACAGGCAGGTTTGTCAAAGACTCTCAGAGATAACAGAGAAATGGGTGAGAGGAGGGAGACACGGTGTGTAACGTGTCAGCTCCCCAAGGAGAAGGCAGTTAGTATGCAGTGCAGACACACACCGTCAGCACACACACCACAGCAGGTGGACACAGAAGGACAGGTGAGCTCCCATCTGGAGCCAGCACACAGACACAGTGACATCTCGGAATGAGGATGCAGCAGTGACACCTGGGCGTCAGCTCCAAGGGAGAGGCTGCACCCAGCTCTGTGTGCAGAGGAGCTCACCCTCCACTGCTGAAAACTGCAGTACTCACCGTTCTCTTATCTGCACTTGTTCACTGGCGTTCACTTAGAGGGCGCTTTCTTTTATTGACATTTCAAAATGTTTTGCTTCTTCTTCTCAGATGCTCAGGCTTCTCTTGGAAAATTTAATCTTGTAGGAAAGAAATTTATGACAGAAAAATTCAGTCTAAATCAGGTCTTAATCTGAGGTGGAATGTCATTGAAAATGTTCCATTTTCAAGTACTGTTTGGCCATATAACCACATTTCTATAAGACTTCAACTGGAAAGAAAATAATCAAAGAAAAACTAGCAGATGATACTGAAGACAAAGCCGTAATGAGTGCCAAAGTTATTTTTTGCTATATATGTTTGTAAAGTAATGAATTTAGTTTGTATTTTATGATCATCCTGAAATACACCAGGAATTCTTCAGGTTAGATGCTGGTCACGTTCAGGTAAGTATGGCAGATACAGGAGAGGAAAATGTCACATCCTGTTGTCTGCATGGTTACTAAAAGCAGCTGATTTATCCTTTTCATAAAAAAAATGAATTGAAATAAAGTAGACAATGCAGTCTGGTTTTTTGTCACCAAGCACCAGGTAAAGCTATGAAACCACTCTCTCTCTCCTGCCTCAGGAGCTGCACAGCTCTGACAGTGCAGAGTCTGGGGCTGTGTCAGGCACTGACACTCGTGATCCTCTCAACACTGAGTGAAACCTGCTCCTCAGGGATCCTTATCACTGTCCTCACACTCACAGATGAAACGCATGTCTTCTGGGGTGATCAACCTTTGTGAAATACTGGAAGCTGCTTAGTTTTATAAGACCTAAGCAGTCCCCTTTGCTTCCCTGCTGTTGATTTTTAAAATTTCTATTTTGAAGGATGCACGGATTTGCAATGTGCTATTAGTCTATCACTAGTTTTGCTGTGTGGGAATTTAACAATGAAAATGGCTACACTCCTGTGTCCTATGCCAGTCTGTTCCTATGAGCCTACAGTTAAAATTTCCTGTTTTAAGATTACTTTTTTCCTTACGCCCACAACTTTAAATTGTAAATAGAACTACCTTTGACTAGGGTGGCAAATACTTATGTCAAATATGGCTGGAAAATGAACTGGATATACACTGAATGCAACTCTTTTGTGAGTAATTTTTGTTTTGTTTTGTTCAGTTTTTCAGTCCTAGAACATCTAAGGATCTTCAGAAACATCAAAAGAGAGCCAAAGATATCACTCCTTAGGTAAATGTGGAGAGTTTATCCTCCCTGAAGTTCATTTCTCCTAATTTTGGAGAATTTTTTAACATAAGTATGTAATATTTTCTCCATCCCCCTGGGGGGGGGGAGTGTGGAAAAACAAAAGATCAGTACTGATACTCGTTTTCTGAAAATGTGTTGAATTCAGTGTCAGTTGTGTTAAACTTTGACCAATGCCCTCAGCACGCTGACTGCTGTCCTGTTTCCTAAAGCCTGCTTTTATATGACTGTTCACAGCTATCTGAATCTGTCATCTGACTAATTGATGTCTCTTCTGGTAGATCCATCCCAGAGTAAGGCAGGTCCTTTGCTTTCCCATGCACACTTCCTCCTTTATGTTCCTTTCACCTTAATTATCAGTGATCACAGTGATAAATACACTATCACTTCCTCTTCTAATTGGGAACATTGTACTCCAAGGTCACTACTATGTGTTCTTATGGCAAGAACTTATTACCTCCTTAAACAGTATTCATTACATTATTAACACTGCAGTTCTTGTAGGTGTAAATTGCACATCTAACTCAAGGAGGAAATCAGTCTGTCTCTTGCTAATTAACAACCATGGCACGGCAGTTAAGGACAGCACACCAGAAGCAGGTTGGGGTACAGCAGTATAACACTGACCACTTGTGGCAGCTGAGGAGTAACCAAGAATGGACCGAAGCTCCTTCTTTCAAAACTCAAACACGTATCCTGTGGTTTAAGTATGATAGCCATGGTGCAGTTTTCTAAAGGAGAGGACCCTGTCCCATTTCAGAAGCAGCAGGGAGAGAATTTCTCTACAAAAGATCCAGTGCTAAGTGCATTTTGTATCTGTACTTAGTGGGAATCTCATCTCAGTAAAACGTGGAATTTACAGAGTAAGATAACAGGATGTCACTGGCTGTATTGAAGGCCTGCCAAGGTATTAACCATAAGTAGCATTCATTTCATTATTAATCTGCATTCATTCTGTACCTATAAAGTACACACTGGCCACAGGTAGGAAATCACCTTGTCCATGCCCGTCACCAGCCACAAAATGGGCTGTCAGTTTCTGCTGGTGCCATGAACTGGCCACACTGGGAATCTGTCAAGGAGAAACAGCAACATGGAAACAAGACATGGAGAGCACAGTGTCACCATAGCAGCACTGTGCCCTAGTTGGGAAAGCAGGCCTCACCTCCTGTAGGGTCCTAGAATCCTGCTTGTTGCTGTGTGCAGAATGGCAGACATCTGTGCCATTTCACAGGCACTTAGAGGACAATTTATGTAACTGAATAAAATGAGTCCTTAGAGAACAGTGACCCTGGAAGGCTTGAGGACACAACAGGAAATTTAAAGAGTAATATAATGAAGATGGGTGTGGTGGTGCATGCTGTAGCCTACCACTCCAGAGACTAAGACAAGAGGATCTCTGTGAGTTCAAGGCCAGCCTGAGCTACGTAGTGAAGCCCTATCTCAAAATAAGCAAACCGACAAATAAACAAATTAAACTAAAAACAACATAATATTATTACATTGATTCCGGAGAGGGTACACAGTCAGTTGTCTGAACTGTGCTGACTTTGACACAGGGGTTTCTAATTCTGGAATAAGGAGATTTTTTGACCTAGGTTCAGTCAGTCATCTGCAGAAGTTACCTAGGCAATGCCCCAAAACCATACTCAAGTGTACTTCTTACGATTTATGTTACTAGTGGCAGCAGGAATACTAAACAAAATATTCCAGGAAGGAGGGGAGTGAGTTTGAGCAAAGCAAATACTGAACCTAGAATTTATAATTACTTTTAAGGAGTGTATCTCAAAGGCAAAGAAGCAAAAACAAATTGCAGACAACAGAGAAAACACATTTTTAACACATGTAAGATGTCTCCCAATTACTCTACATATATCAGTTTGTTACAGAAAAACCAGTATTAAACTGAATGAAGACTCTACACTGAGGAATCAGAAGGCAACTTTTATTACACCAGCAAGTCAGTTGGAATCCATTCCAAATCACCAGCCATGATTCAGTTTAGGGTTCAGTTTAAATAGTTTGCAATGAGAAAGTGCAAGGCAGATGGCAGATGGCATGATTGGGTACATGGATTAAGTCATGGGTTGCCCAGCAAGCTAGTTCTAAGTAGATTCCCAGAAGGAGGGGAATGAGTTTGAGCAAAGCAAACAGAGTTAAATTGGTCCTTTACTGGGCCAATCTGTCCAAACATGAATTCCTCAGAGTAAGTTGGAAACTGTGTATGTTTTTCTAAGTAGAAAAGAACACATGCCTTATAGCCGCATGCAGTCAAGTTGATCTAGCATATTATCAGGAAGAAGAAGTTTGATGTAATTAAGCCTAACTGAATTTTGCAGTTCAACTATGTGACAAGTAGCAGGCACTAACTGATTTTTAACCCCCTACGTGTCATGGGGTCTCCATGGAGTCTCTGTGTGCATGGCCTAACTCCTGTGCCACTGGGGAGGAGGTCCTGAGACAGTTTCAGAACCATAGCGACCCACCATGGGTTCCCATTCCAGAGATAGTTTCCTTCTTTTTACCTACAGATCCTGTTTTATGTTTTATATCCTTACTTTAGGCCAATGTGAGGTCCACTGTCAATTATTCGGAAAACACTAAAATACCAACATAGGTTAACATTAGAGAAAACATATTCATTAAAAGGAATAACTATAGTATCAATTTTATGACCAAAGCACATTTGTATAACAGTAGTTAAACACTTTATGCTCCTGCACCAGTCAAAAATTTGGCAGTTTCTACCTGTGTCCTATATTGAACACTTGAATGCTCTCTAAAGATTCAGAGGCATTTGATTGTCAGTGGAGACTGAAACAAATCAGACATGAATGAGACACAAATGGAAATCATTCCATTTCTGGCCTGGTCACATTCATCAGTGTCCCATTTTCCAGATAAATGTCACTCAAACAATGACTGTGGTTTAAAATCGAATTTCCTCTTTTCATTTCGTGGCATGATTTCCCAAGGAAAGAACAAGTCAGGCCCTTGACATCTATTATTTAATTAAAACCATTGTAGTAAAATTTAGAACATCTGCAAGTTCATGATTTTCACTGTTAGTGAAAACAGGTGACTCATGTAAACGCATACACATGACCTCATGCAGACTTCAGACACTTTGTGGTAGGCTGCACTGGCTGTGGGCATATCTTTAAAACCATGGTTTAATCACATCAAGAATTTACTCCATGACTATTATTTTAGGTATTTAGTCAAAGGGAAAACCTTTGGTAAAAGGCAGAGAAAACAGGAAATGGGTCTGGAATTCCGAAGAATGAAATGTGCATGTTTCTCTATGAATCCTGAGAGAACCTAATGAATATTACTGAAAACTTAGCAAGATGAAAGTTATAATGAAGATAAACAGTTATAACAAATGTTATAATGAATGCAAACAGCCACCCTATAAATAAAAATCATACTAAAATACTTTTGGGAAGACTTAATTTGCATGGTTTTCCATAGGGTTTCCAATTTGTGCCCTCTGCCATAAACTAAGATTCAGCTTCCAGAACAGGAAAAACAGATGTTCAAAATCCAATCATGAGTCACTTCCTTACGATAGTAAAGATAAACTATGACAAATTCTTCACCATAAAGTCAGCTATTAATAAAATATATTCAAAGAAAGCCTGCCTGGAAAGTCATATTCTCATAGTAAACCCAGGGCAAAGCTATATCAAATACATAGAAAAATATCATATTATCATCAGGTTTGCACAGTCCTGGAGCAGTACCAATGTTTTGTATCAGTGGAATTCCAGGCTTGATTCACTCTTATTTTGCCTGATTTCAAATAAACATTGTAGAACTCAAAGGATTTGGGACCTCTCAGGAGCGGAATCACCCTATACAGAAAGTGTGCAGTCACACTTTCTGAAAGTCATTATCATGGTATAGGCAGCTGAGTTAGAAATATTATAGGCAGTCAAACAGGGCTGGGATCTTGAGGGAGCAGGCACAGAGGATCAGATGTCTTTTGACCTTGGAGTAGACAGACACCTCCTGCTGTGGGCCAAATATAAGACAAAAATCAAGCAAATACACCCACATTCTAAGGATTGGTATTCTAAATAGTTCTCTATCACTGGGAGGAAGCCAGAAGTCACCATTCCAACTTCATACAGGAAGAGTCACTGCTCTTTAAGCATGCCTGCTTGCTAAGTGACTTGCTTCCCCATTTATCCCTGATTTAATCAATTTTACTTGAGTAATTAATCTTACTGGTTGACCATAATTCTGTCCTACCTCATTCCCACATTGCGAGTTCCCATTTTTCCCCCACCTCACTTCTTAGTTTCACTGCTTGGCTTCACATCTTAGTTTTGTTCTATAAAATCCCTAGAAAAGACAGTCTTTGGCAACCCACTTGGACCCCTTTTGTCTCTCTGCCAGACAGGAGCATTCTTTCTCTCAAGAAATATATTCTGCTCTTAGTCTTTGTTGTTCCTAAAATTCATTCTTTGATTTTATAGAACATGGACTCATACTGGACATTTACTAGGTCAGGAATTTCATTCCCCTATATCAATAACAATGATGAATTTCAGTGCATAAATTGGTCAAATGTTCACAGAAAAAATATTTAAGAAATATACTGTGATGTTAACTAAAGAATTCTTCTTCAGAAATGGTTACAGAATGAATGAAAATAATTTAAAATTTTCCCAAATATCCATGTGGTGGTCCACTACCTGAGGTATGAAGGAGCCAGAAAAAATAATTTGGAAAGAAAAAAAATTATTTATTAAAGCACAAGTCTGGCGACGCATCCTCCAGTAGCCAATATGGAAGACTGTGCATCTAACCGCTAAAGGACGGGGTTTTTATCCTGTAAAACCATAAACATCTGCTGGTCTCACAATGCAGGGGGCATTTTCAGGGCATACTACAGAACAGGAGGAACATGGCAGTTACATTTCTCGGGAAGAGCAAGGTTCAGGTAAGGGTTGGGCTAACAAGCAAGTTTAGATTAGGCAAACATCCTCTGGGGAAGGCACATCAGGACAATTTATCCTGCAAACAAGCGAATTATCCTGCAAACAAGCAAGTTTAGATTAGGAAGACATCCTGTTCTGCTCTTAGAGTTACCTTTGTGATAGAGTTATTTCCAAAAGATGAAAAATATTAACAAAAGATGAGAAATATAAAATAAAAAGCGGCCTTTATTCTGAGAACACGGAGAGAGATGACCAGCACCCCCACCGCTGGCGTCCGGCAATCTCTCCCTTGGACATGCGGCGTGGGGGGCCTGTAAATAGCCTCGGTTTGGGGTGGAACCTAAGGCGGGCATTAGGGATACACAGGTAGCCCATTGGTCCTAGGTTTGGCGCCATATGTAAATTCCCAGGGGCAGGAAGATGGCGTCACAGGTAACTTCCTAGGGGCAGGGCAAGATGGGGCTTCCTGCTTCCGGTTGTGGCTTTCCTGGCTACAGTATCCTGTCTGGGCCAAAACCTTTCACTTTGATTTTTCTCTTGCCTCCGGGGAGACTTATGAGGGGGTTTTATATAGGTTACAACAAACCATCCATCACACTTTCCTAAGCAATGACAAAGCTTTGAAATGCATATTTTCAACAATGAATTACTCAGCTGTATTACTGAGTATGCAGTATTCAGGCAGTCTTCACATGTGAGAGGAATTTTGACATTAATGTTAGAAAATTAGTAGTACATATTTGAAGAAATACAGCATATTTTACATGAGTCAAATACACTTACAGGATAGAAGAATAAGAAGCATGATGTTTCTGTGGCTTCTCAGGACTTTCATAGTCACAGTGCTGTGACATGTGGAACATTATTACAGTGCCTTATGTCTAAATCTGTTTGTGTACTATACCAGAATACCTGAGTCTGGATAATTTATTCAAAACAGAAATTTATTTTCCACAGTTCTCACAGCAGAATAGTTCAAGATCAAGGTTCCAGGTGGTTCTCTCTGGTGAGGCTTTTTATGCAGTACCCCGACATGAAAGAAGAAAGAAGGAAACAAGGAGGTTGAATCCTGCATAATGGTTCTTACCTCACTACATCTCTGAATACCATCACACTGGTGAAATGTCATTGTTGGAGGGGCCATATTCAACCCTAGCTCTGTATGCATGGCCCCCAAACCTGTGTTCTTCTGAATCATGTGAACATTGCCTTCACTCCCAATCAGCACATCCGAGATAACTTCAGCAAAAACATCTGTGATCCACAGTCTCATCTACATAGTGCAAGGATGAGATCCATGCAGGATTCATCCTGAGGTATATTCCTTCCAGCCAAGAGCCTGTGAAGTCAACATTTAGCTTGCAAATACAAAGCAGTGACAAGCACAGGATGTTAGAGTTTTCTGGTACAATACAGAAGCAAAAAGTACAAAAAAAGAAAGAGGAAGTTTATTGAGGATGTGGAAAGGACCAAACAACCCATAGTGGCTAGGCTGTCTCCTTCAACCCAATAGAGAGAGGCAGAGAGTTATATGACCTCTAATGGAAGTGGCACACGAAATGGGCATTGATGATGTGTAAGGAATTGATTGGAATTCTCTGCGCTCACAAACATGAAAGGGAGTTGCAATCAGGGCTGAAGAAGGAGGAAGTGGTAAGTATTTCTGCTTTGGCCTTCCATCATGTTAGACTGCCACCATAATTGTATAGTAAATTAGGGCAAGAATCTTTCATAGGACAGACATCATCATTCCTAAGGGATTGATATTAAAAAGGGGAACAGGGCAACATGCGCCAAGCAAGTTTGATTCCAAGAAGGAAAATGCCACAGAACATTTAGTCCTGAGTTTAATGCACCTTAAGCCCTTATCCAGCCTTCCAGACAGCCTGGGGCTGTGCTTGGGCTCCTACCACCCAGGGATTGACTGGGAACAACTCTCATGGGCTGAGACGGGATGCAAGGCTTTGCATATGGGTGCCTCTACTGGTTTGACATTTCAAGGACAGACTTTATTTGGTTTTACTTGGTGGCCCACGCACACATTTCTGAAAGCTCCTCTAGGAGGGAATCACTATAGTACCTCTGCCCCTTGGCAGGGTTTAGTCTCAGGTCAAAGGCTAAATCAGACAGTTGTTTTAAATCAACACGTACCTAGCAGTGCCTCCACAGTTTTTAAGTCTGGGCACCTGTTGTTTGATGATGAATATGCTATGACTTGTACTCAGTATACATTCTGGAGTGGTGGTCTGTGCTACAGTGGGGTCCATTGTGCTGCTTGTGTGGCTGGGGCAGTCATAAGCACTGTGTAGACAGGTGTATAATGTCATTGTAACATCCCAGGGCAATCAGGGTGCAGATCTGCAAGGAGCCTGGGTCTCCCCAGAGAAATTTTCTTGTCCTCAGGATCTGTACACAGAGGTATGTGAGGGACAGGGCCACCACAGCCCCCGAGCTGCTCATGATACTTATATTTCTCTTATACACAAAATTATGGGGTATTTGTTCTTGTGTGTCTAGCTGATTCCACTTAATATTATGTTTTTACACTTACCTAAGACATCAGTCAGTGCTCACTAGAGAGCCAGATTTAATATAATTAAAATATACAGATTTACAAGTGGGATTGCAATGGCCAAAAGCAGAATCAAGTATGAAAAATTTCAAAAATTCTCTCTCCATGATGCAGATCTGAATGACTCAATCAAAAGTCACAGTTCTAGAGCTCACTGCTGAGTCCTGTCCAAGTTCACATCAGGAAACCAAAGGATGTGCAGTGCAAGACTGAAGAGTCTGTGCTGGAAGCCAGCAGATGAACATCAGGAGAGAAAGTGCAGACAGAAGCTCCTCTGAACAAAGAGAAGGAAGAATTCCTGCTTTATTTCCTGCTTACTCCTTTAGGCTACAAGCCTATTGGTGGTGCTAGTACCATTCGGGGTGAGTCTTCTGTCTTCAGTAAATACACCCAGACACAGCCCTAATTAACTCAATCACCTCAACATTTCCTACTCAGGTTAGGACCATTTACTATCATGCTTTTTACAGCATTGCTGTATTCCATTGTGTTTAAACACCGCATTTTCCTTATCTATTTCCTGCTGAACCTATATGCTATTTTCTACACCTACATTTTACACATTGTATTGCTATAAAAATGGTTTTGCATGTGTCCCTGTACTATGATGATTTGCATTCTTTTGGGAAATGATCATTTCAGTCCTGAAGCAAAGCTCTGCTTTGAGGTACTATCTCTGATCAGGCAGGTTGTTTGGTTGTCAACTCTGCTGCCCTGTGCTGTGGAGAGAACCCAGAGACCGAAGGTGGAGAGTACAATGCCAGGGACCTCATGACTCTCATGTGGTTGCCTTGCAGTCACTGGCATTGGCTGGGAGCAGGGCAGGCAGTTCCAGGTCCTCCTGATCTGGCATGGGGTTCCAGCAGGCATTGACATCTCCTGGGGTGCAGCTCAATGTGCTGGAAGCCGAAAATCAGACATCTCAGGTGATTTAAGGATGGAAGCTCCTTGCAGTCCCAGGCCTTTTGAAGTATTTCACAGGCAAGGCTGTGCCTTCCATGTGCTTTTCCTCTACTTCCTTCCAAATGCCAAATTACATTTGAACTCCTTTCTTGCATATAAGCAGTAAAGAAAAGTCACACAGCCCCCTAAACACATTACTGCTTAGAAATTTATTTCTAAAATTCTCTGGCTTCATTACTCTTAAATTCTCCTGTGAATTACAGAAGAGGGCATAATGGAGGTGAGTTCATTACTCCTTGCCAAAATGGTGGCATTAAATACTTTCCAGTAAGATATTTCTTAGTTCAATCTATACATCATACTTGCCTGTGATTTCTGCCAACCTTCCCTTTGTGACCAGATAGATCAGCCCTAAGAAACTTTAGGCTTTTCCTCCTCACCTCTGCTCCTCCTGAGCCCACAGCAGAGCCTCCTCCACCCTTCCCTCAGATGGGCCTGCATTCTGCAGCACTCAGTGCAGCATGAAGTGGGTTGTCCTCTTCAGAGCTGCCATCCCATGTGTGAATAGCTGTGACAGCACTGTCTTCCCTGGTACCAATTTCTGTTTAAATCTCTTTTAACAGCTATTAAAAAATACTTGAAAGTGAATAATGTCTATATTAGCAAAAAGAATTCACTTGTCTACAGTTATGAACACTAACAAGTCCAATATCAAGCTCCCACCCTTGATCTCTTCTGTAGGCCTCTGTGCAGTGTCTGCACGTGGTGGTGGTGGTGGAGGAGAAGAGAGAGCCACATGCTGTGAGGAGCTGCTTTACCAGGGCCTTAATTTCGCCCACAGGGGAGGGGTCCCTGTGACCTAATCTCCTCGTAAGTACGCTAACCCTTCACTAGTACTAGATGTGTATCATATTTATCTTTAGTAAGAAAAAAAAATCAAAGCTCCATAAATTTGCTCCTGATTTTGAAGCTAATTTGTATTCAATCACTGTGAAATTACCACTTTCCTTTCCAAATCCTGACCTGTCTCACCTGCTTTCTGTTTTCAGTATTAAGGAAAGGCATCTAACTTCACGCACCATAATTAACCCTGACCAATACCCTAGGGCTAGGTTCATTTTCCACAGATGGAATGTTGAACACTCTGAAGACTTAATCTATATAATAGTGAGTTATCTTCTGATGCCACACACCTATGTGCTTGTTTCTAATTATTTGTTCTGTGAAGGATTCATGCCTCATGCCCATCTCTACTCAATGGGTAGATTCATCCTGTTTTAGTCACTTTCCTTATTGCTAGGACAAAACTCCTAGTTTTACATGACTCAGTTTATAGTCTGCTGGCTTCAAGCAAGATACACAGCAGAGGAGAGCTGCTCAGGGCAGGACATCCAGGAAGCACAAAGCGAGTGCAAGTGACAGGAGGAGATGGGAGAGAAACACCCTTCCACTCCATGTCCTAGGGACAACCCGTAGCAGAATGCAAGAAATAAAAATACTTGAACTTGTTCATATTTGATTAACTGCTCCAAGGAGCTCTTATGCACAGAACTAGCTGGGTCAAACAGCAGACAGGGACACACAGGTTGTTAAAGACTCACACTAGAGATAAGGTCCTAGTATAGAGCTAATTCCTCAGCAAGCTTTCCAGAAGTATAGTCTAGAGAACTCAAAAGTCCATAAATAACCCCAGAAAGGAATGCAGACAAAGGAATAGGAAAATGGGAAATGGGGGAGGAAAGAAGAGGCATGGGCCAAGACACATGCTCAGGATGCACAGCAACCTGGATCCCAGGCCTTGGAGATGGGGAGGACGCCTAAGAGTCAGGAATAAAAGTTCACAGCTTCTCACCTGGATGCACCTGTCTGTGTGTGCAGACACAATTCTTGCAAGAATATGGAGTAAAGCCTTGCTTTCACTGCCTCTAAAGTCCTAATTTTTGAGGTCTCAACAAGGTAATTCATTCCTCACAATTCATTCCTCACAAGACCCCGTCTCTCCAAGATTTATACCATGTTGTCCTCCACTAGATTTGGTGTTTTTGTTTCAATATTTAGATCTTTGATCCATTTTGACTTTAGTTTTGTGCATGGTGATAGGCATGGGTCTAGTTTCAGTCTTCAGAATGTGGAGAATCAATTTTTCCAGCACCATTTATTAAACAGGCTATCCTTATTCCAGTGAACATGGTTAGCCCCTTTGTCAAATATCAGGTGGCTGAGTGTCTTTGTGTAGTTGTGCTTGCATCCTCTAATCTGTTCCATTGGTCCTGAGGTCTATTTCTTTGCCAGAACCATGCTGATTTTATCACTGTGCCTTTGCAGTATAGTTTCAAGTCAAGAATTGAAATGCCTCTTGCCTTGCCTTTGTTGCCCAGAATTGCCTTTGCTATTCCAGATTTCTTCTGTTTCAAATAAATTTTAGGAATGTTTTCTCTAGATCTGTGAAGTATGTTAATGGTATTTTGATTTGGATTGCATTAAATCTGTGTAATAGTTTTGGGAATATGCCCATTTTCACAATGTTGGTTCTCCCTAGCCAAGTGCAAGGAATAACCTTCCATTTTCTAATATTCTCTTCCATCTCCTTTTTTAGAGTAGTATAATTTTCAGCAGATTGGTCTTTTACATTATTGGTTAGGTTGGTTTCTAAGTATCTCATTTTTTTAGATGCTATTGGTAAAGGCGGTATTTCCATAACTTCTTTCTCATGAGTTTTTGTTTCAGTACAGGAATGCTATTGATTTTTGATTTTGTGTCCAGGTAGAGTACTGAATTTGTTTATCACATCTAGTAGTATTTTAATGGAGATTTTTTTGGTCTTTTATATAGAATATCATGTTATCTGCAAATAGTGATAATACTGATAATTTAACTTGTTTCTTTCCTATCTTTATTCATTTTATTTTTCTCTCTTGCCTAATTGCTCTAATATTTCCAGAACTATATTGAATAGGAGTGGTGACACTGGACATCCTTGTGTTATTACTGATTTTAGAGTGAAAGCTTTCATTCTATCAGCTTATTCTGATAGCTTATTCTTATCTATCAGCTTATTACTGATTTTAGAGTGAAAATTACTGATTTTAGAGTGAAAGTTTTTGCACATTTAGTATAATGTTGGCTGTTGGTTTATCAGAGATGGCCTTTATGAGATTGAGGTAGATACCATCTATTCTGAGTTTCTGTAGGTTTTTTTAATATAATGAACAAGTGTTGGACTTTGTCAAAAGCTTTTTCTGCTTCTATAGAAATGATCATGTGATTATTTTTTGGTTCTATTGACATGGTGGATCACATTTATTGATCTGCATGGGTTGAACCATCCATGCATTAGCTTAATAAAGACACATGAATATTTGTGGTGAGTTTTTAATTTCAGTTGCTGATATTGGGTTATTCAAAATTGCTGTATCTTCTTGACTGGGCTTTGGTAGTTCATATTTTTCTAGAAATCTGTGCATTTCCTCTGTGTTTTCCACAAAACGTGAGGAGAGATTTTCAAAGTAGGTGTTCTTTTGAATTTCCATGGGATCTGGAGTAATTTCTCTTTTCAGTCTTATTGTGTGAATTTGGTTTTTTTTTTTTTTCTTTCTTTTCTTGATAAGGTTAGCTAGAAGTTTATTGATTTTGTTTATTCTCTCACAAAACCAGTTTTTGATCCATTAATTCTTTGTATTTTTTAGTTTTAATTGCATTAATTTCTACTCTGATCTTTACAATTTCCTCTCTTCTATGAGCTTTGGGTTTTCTTTGCTCTTCTTTTCCTAGAAGCTTGAGATGTAGCGCTAGGTTGTTTACTTGTGCTCATTCTGTTTTCTTGACATAACACTTTATTGCTATATATTTCCCTCTTAAGACCACTTTCATTGCATTCTACAAATTGTGGTATGTTTCTGAATTTCCATTGAATTGTAAGTATAGCTTTATTTCTTATTTAATTTCATCTGTAACCTACTGGTTTTTCAGAAGGTTGTTATTTAATTTCCATGTACTTATGTAGATTTTGCAATTTCTTTTGCCATTCATTTCCAGTTTCAATGCACTATGGTCAGATAATATGCATGGCTTAATTTCACTACTTTTGCACTTACTTAAGGATAGTTTATGGTTATTATATGGTCTAGTTTGGAGAATGTCCCATGCACATCTGAGAAGAATGTATATTCTGATGTGGTTATCCTTTCATGAGAGCTAATTGCAATCCTCTCCTCAAGGCCTGAAATTCTAACCTCAGCTTCATTTAAATTGTTTTTCCATCTTTCAATAGAATTTTTTGTTTCTTGGGTATCTCTTTGACTTTGTTTCATAGATTCTGCTGGTTTTCTATTTTGTTCATTAAAGGCTTCAATCAGTTTCCCATGCTCCTGTACTTTTTTTTTTTTTTTAATCTATTTTTTCTCTGGTTACACTGAGCAACTCCTTTACTAAGGTTGTTACTTTACATGAGAAATTATTTCTAACTTGATTTTCTCTACAGCCTTGTGGACTCGTTTCTTTGTTTCACTTGCTATCTTTTCAGAGATTTCAGGTGTATGACTTTTAAATTCCTCTTTTTCAGTGTCTCTTGCACTTGTGCCTGATGGACTAGATGTTTGAGATTGCATTTTGCTTTTGCATTTTGTCGTTTTCACCTTTCTGGTTAATATTTGGTGTTTCATTCCCACTACTCTCAACTGTTGGTAGTGTGTATCTCAGGGTTCTACTTTGTGAATGATGTTTGACCAATTGCCGGGTGCCACAATGAAGAGGTGGCCCAGGAACCTGAATTCCTCCTGCAGGGCCTGTGGGGTGAGTCCTATATTCTTTCTAGGCTGACTAGTCTTGGAGTACAGATTTAAGTCAACCTTTAGTTCCTGTTGTTCCTATGTTTTCAGGTTGTTCCAGGTCACAGATCTCCCTGTTTTTAGTGTTTGTCTCAGCTGGGACCCTACTGTGTCACTGGGTATCTCATAAGCCCTTTTAATTTTCACCATGTTGGGGGAGGCCCTATTGGCACTCTCTTTAACCTACCTGATGGTCACTGTGTGGAGAGAGTACTCACCCACACTCTTGCCAAGCTTACCAAGGTTCTACTTCTGTTTACCCACTGAAGTTGGCAAACTCTGTTCCTCTTTTAGGGGCATACTCATCGCGTGATGGAAGCCTGCTGAGGTCTTCTGTTTGGATGAGGGGTTACTGAGTCTCCCATTGACATATCACAGTTAATCCATTGCAGTCCAAGATCTGGGAGGAGGAGTGGGAGCCTAAGATCAACAGCAATACTAGGTTCAGGAGATAGGGAGTCCCCAAGGGCAATGGAATGGCCAGGAGACAGAAGTGGTGCAGCCTGGCCCAGCACTGCACACTGCTGGATGTCCTGTGTTACAAGGGCAGACAGAGGGGTGGCAGGGCATGGAAGTGGCACACTGGCTAGCCCTGTGTGCCATTGAAGGTCCTTAGATGCACAATGTTAGGCTGCCTTAAAATTTCTACATTAATTAATCTGTTGTTCTGAAATTAAGCCTTATACAGAATCATGAGATGATCAAAATTCAGACAAATTTTACACAAAAACATAACACACATGACCCATATTATTATTGCCAGTGGAGTCCTTGTTCCATACTGAAACCTATTTAACCTGGTTTTTATCCTTTGTCTTTTTATCAGGATTCTGCTTTGAACAGAACCTTGCATCAAGTTGTGCTCAAAGCACCCTGAGGACTTTTCTAGCTAGCACCTAAAAAACATTCCCAACTTCTCCTTCAAACCAGCTCCACAGGCTTCTGACCTACATGATAATGTGTCAGTCAACCTCAGTCTTAGTAGCAAAATTGGGCTTACTACCCAAATCCAAAAGAAAGGAGGAAATTATGTAGGTCAGAGTAGAAATAAATGCAATAAAGACTAAGAAAACAATACAAAGAATCAATGAATCAAAAAGTTGGTTTTTTGAAAGACTAAATAAAATTGAGAGACCTCTAGTCAACTTTATTAAAGATAGGAAAAAAAACTCAAATTCATGCAATAAGGAATGAAAAGTTTGAAATTACTACAGACCTTGTGAAAATACAGATCATCAATACCAACTTCAAAATCTCTACTCGCATAGGCTTGATAACACAGAATGAATGGACAGATTCCTAGAAACATATGAATTACCAAAGCTGGGTCACGAAGATGTAAAACTGCTGAATAATACAATTTCAATTAATGAAATTGAAAATGCCTACCAACAAAGAAAAGTCCAGGTCCAGATGGATTCATTGTGGAATTCTACAAGAAATTCAAAGAAGATTGAATGCCAATACTCCTCAAATTCTTCAATAAAATTGAAAGGGAAACAATTCTCCCTAACTTATTCCTGGAAGCAAACATTAATACCAAAACCTGAGAAAGATCCAACCATTAAAAAAAAGAAAAAAGAAAAAAACAAAACAAACAAACAAAAAAAAAACACTACAGGTCAAACTTCCAAATGAATATAGTTGAAAAAATTCTCAATAAAATTTTGGCAAACACAATGCTGTAAGTCTGATCAAGAAGATTATACACCAGAACCAAGTGGGATTCATCCCAGGAATGCAGGGATGGCTTAACATACACAATCAATAAATGTAATCCATCATATCAATAGAACCAAAAATAAGAACCACATGATCAAATCTATAGATGCAGAAAAAGTTTTGGATATGGTCCAACACTTATTCATGATAAAATCCTTACAGAAAATCAGAATAGATGTTCTTTATCTCAATATGATAAAATCCATATATGACAAACCAACAGCCAGCAGACTATTAAATGGCCAAAAACTGAAAGCCTTTACCCTAAAATCAGAAACAAGACAAGGATGTCCATTATCACCACTCCTATTCAAAATAGTGCTGGAAATACTAGCCAGAGCAATTAGACAAGAAAGAAAAATAAAAAGAGTAAGGATAGGCAAAGAAGAAGCTAAATTATCATAATTTGCAGACGACATGATACTTTACACAGAATACCTCAAAACTCTATTGAAAGATTCCTAGATATAATAAATAAATTCAGTAATGTAGCTGGATACAAAGTCAATAGTCGAAAAACAATAGCATTCCTATACACTAACAACAAAACCACTGAGAGAGAAATAAGAGAAGCCACACCCTTTACAATAGCATCCAATGAAATGAAATACTTACAAATCAATTTAACAAAAGAAGTAAAAGATTTATTCAGAGAAACTTACAATGCCCTGAAAAAGAAATTGAAGAGAATCTCAGAAAATGGAAAGACATCCCTTGTTCATGAATAGGGAGGAGAAACATATGAAAATGGCCATTCTCCTAAATTTGTTATTCAGATTCAATGCAATTCCATCAACATACCTCATAGATCTAGAGAAATCACTCTTAAAATTCATCTGGAATCAGAAGAGACCTAGAATAGAAAAGGCAATTCTAAGCAACAAAGACAAAGCAAGAGGCATTACAATCACTTACTTGAAGTTATACTACAAAGCTACTATAATAAAATCATCATGGTACTGGAATAAAAACATACCTCAAGACCAATGGAATAGAATAGAAGATACAACTAAAACTACAAACACACTCAGCCACCTTATCTTTGATAAAGAGTCCAAACACATCCACTGGAAGAAAGATAGTCTTTTCAATAAATTGTGCTGGAAAAACTGGCTCTCCATAAACCAAAAACTAAAACTAGACCCATGCCTATCACCATGTACTAAAGTGGAATCTATATGGTTCAAAAATCTAAATATTAAAACAGAAACACTAAATTTTTTTGGAGATGATGTAGGTAGAAATCTTGAAGACATAGGAATAGGTAGAGAATTCATGAACAGGAATCAAACCACACGGGAAATACTTCCCAGAATCAATAACTGGGATCATGTCTCATTAAAGAGTTTTGGCATGTTGAGAAAGAAAGAAAACTCACCAGTTGGGAAAAAATCTTAGTGAACTCTTCCTCAAACAAAGGACTTCTGTCTAGAACATATAACGAATTTTTTTAAAAATCAGATCTCCAAAATTCAAAGACCTATTCCAAAAATGGGCATCTGAGATGAATACACAGTTCTCAGATGAAGAAATACAAATGCAAATAAATACATGAAAATATGTTCAGAATCATTGGTCATTAGAGAAATGTAGATTAAAACAACACTGAGATTCCATCTCACTCCAGAAACAATGGCCAGGATCAAGAAAATTACCAACAAGAAATGTTGGAGAGGCTACAGGGAAAAAGGAACTCTTCTACACTTTTTGTGGGAGTGTAGATTGGTGCAACCACTATGGAAATCAGTCTGGAGATTACTCAAAAAGCTGGGATTGGAGGTCCCATTTGACCCAGCCATTCCACTTCTGGACATATTCCCAGAAATGAAAACATCATACCATAGTGATATATGTGCACCCATGTTTATAGCAGCATAATTTGTAACATCCAGGTCTTGGAAACAACCTAAGTGTCCATCAACCTAGGAATGAATAAAAATGATGCAGTATTTTTGTACAATGGAGTACTAGTCTGCTATAAAGAATAATCACACTGAGATATTTATAAGTCAGTGGATGCAACTCAAGACCATGCTCATAAGTGAAATAATGCAAACTCACATGTGTAAATATCATCTAGTCTCCCTAGTGTATGGTAAGAGTACATAGGATACAAAAAAATTCAATAATTACAATGAAAAGATAATCCACTTTAATGGGAAAAATAGTATCTTAGGGAAAATGAGGAAAAAGAAATAGGAAGGGAAAAGAAAAAAATGTCTGAAAGTACATGAATACACTTAGGATAGCCTAGATGATTGCACTACAAACTCTATAAATTCTTGGAACAAAATAGCTAACATTCATAGGATGGGAACAATTGTGAATGTTAGTGTATAGTGATCTGAGGAATTCTTGAGGATCATTATGTAAAATAACAACCCCATTTGTGCTCATACCACCTCTTTGCTATTGTTGTTTATATGTCTTTTTCATTTTGTGTTTTCCTAAGAATTTGTTTTGTTTTGTCTTGTTTTATTTTGTTTTTCCCTCTAATACAGAAAGGGTAGGTATACATGTAGAGACTCACGCATGTGTAGAACTTCTAAAAAGTTTATGAGAATTAGTAATTTAATGCATGATGAAATGAACAGCTACTTTGAAGAAAAAGAAACACTGAGGTACACAGTGCTGATTCTGTAACATCATGATGTGAAATCCAGCAATACTATTATTCTATGTTCAGTGATTTTAGTCTGTTTTGTTTTGTTTAATTTCAATATGCATGAAGGAATGGACAGCTATTTTGAAGAGAATGAGAGACATTATGGCAGCCATTGTTGACGTCATTATTCCTTGAAGACTCAAAATGCCTTCATTATCCTGTTCTGGTCAGTTTAGTACTATTTTATTTTGTATGAATTCATTGTATTTGAAGACATGGACAACTATTTGGAAGAAAATAAGAGACAATATGATAGTGAAGAACTCCGTTGGTCTGCTTTGAGTCTGGGTCTCTTACATTGTTATCTTATGATCGATCTGTTTTGTTATGTTTAATTTTACCCCCTTTAAAAATAAAAAGAAAAATAGACTTAGTTACTTTCACTGTTGTAGAAGAAAAATATGCATCATTGGAAAATTAAGAAGGAGAAATTTATTTTGCTCACAATTGGTTGGAGTTTCAGGCTTTGAACATCTCCAGGGCACAACATGACAGAAGGGAATGATGGAGCACAAGTGCCCATTCCATTACATAAGGGAAGCAAACAGAATGGAGGTGCGGGGCAAGTGACAAACCCAACAGGCCATGCCCATAGTAATTCACCTCTTTTGACCAGGCCCTGACATTAAGTCAGGTATAAACCTCTGAAATCCAGTCATTATTCCAAAGCACCACCTGTAAGTACCTGATGCTCTAAAGAGACATATAGATGTACAGCGTAACACTTACTGGGACTCAAGAAGAGAGATGTCTAGCATCAGTTATGAAACACAGGCACTGATTTGTAGTCTTAGCTAGTTCTGAACATGTTCTATGTTCTCTGAGGCCCTAGGATTGCTATGTTGCAGGATTTGATCCAACCAGGGGCTCAGGTGTCATGGTCACATATTCTACCTGCAGATGGCTGCTCCAACCTGAGTGGTTCGGTGTCTAAATTCCCCGGCTCACAAAGTTTAAGCTATTTACTCCCAGCCTGTGACATCAAGGAGACTCAGCACTTGCTTGTCACCCCAGCTATTCTCAAGGTCTCTTGTGAAGACTGCATGGTGCACTGTGATTGTCAATAAAAACAGTGGGATGCTTTTCGTTATCTCTGGTGCAATTTGGCATTTTACACCCATGACTTTATATTCATGATTGCTTTTATGCTATGTGTAGCGCAAATAAATACATAGAATGTCTACAATTACTATTTTATAGTTCAGTCAACTAGTGTTTCCTCTTTTAAAATTTTATTTAAAGAAAGACAAAACAGAAAACAGGTAGAAATAGTACATATTTTCAAAGAAAAAAATAAACCATAATAAATCACTAGTTGATGAATGATTGTTCAAGATACAAAAGTGGAACATATAAATGGGAATTCAAACAGGGAGACTGCAAAGTGTTCTGTTCAACTATCTAATAAAAACTTAGTAGTATGACTATCAATCCTATACACTTAACATACACACATTTATCCATATTTTCATTTATGTTGAGATTAAACAAACCAAAGCAGGCTAAAATCACTCTGAACAAAGATTAGTAGTATTTCTGGATTTCACATCATGACACTCTAGAATCAGCATTGGGTACTGTAGTGCCTTTTTTCCCTTCAAAATATTTGTTCATTTCATCATGTATCATAAGGTCAGTTCTTATAAACTGTTTATAGGTTTTACGCAAGCAAGAGTCTTAACATGTATTTCTATCCTTTGTATATTACAGGGAGAAAAGAACAAAGCAGGCCAGAACAAAACATATTCCTATAGACACAGAAAACTACCCATAAATACTGGTCCAATTGCCCCTATTACTCTCTGGTTCCCTATCACATAGAGTTCTGTTTTCTCATACTTGATTTTGGTCCAAATACCTTTCTTCAGATTAATTATATTTCCTATAAAGAGCATCTTGGTAGGCCATATATCTTGATCCACTCTGCCTGAGACTCTTAGTTTTTTTCCTTAATTTAGTGTATCTAGACCATCTATAATAGAAATTATATCCAATTTCTCTGCCTCATTTCTGTTATGCTCTTTTTCCATCATTAGTTGTCTGATTGGCTTTTTCATTTCACTTTTTGCTCCATTCATTGGGGCCTCTCTGCTACTGTGAAATCCTAGTTTTTCTCTCTCTTTAGAATGTTCTGTAGTATTCTCTGTAGAGTTGGATTGGTGGTTGTGAATTCCTCCAGTTCCTCTTTATCTTCAAAGCATCTTGTTTTTCCATTAATTTCTAGGGACAATTTTGCAGGGTACATCAATCTGGGATGGAGGTTATTTTCTTTCAGGGCTTGGAATACTTTGCTCCATGTTCTTCTCAATTTGATGGTTTGTGTCAAGAAGTAAGCCATAATTCTAAGGGGCTTTCCCTTGTAAGTAATATATTTCTTGTCTCTGACAGCTTTTAATATTCTGTTCCTATATTAGATTTCTGGGATCTTGATTATATGCCAGGGTGTAGTTCTATTTTGGTTGTAGGTGACTGGATTTCTGTATGCCTCATACATCTGAATATCATTTCCTTTTCCTATGCTTGGGAAGTTTTCCTTAATTATTTCTGTGAATAGCCTTTGTAGTTCCTTTGTTTTTATCCCTAATTCTTTGTTCACATTCTCTATTCTTAAGTTATAGATCCTCTTGTCATCCTCTAGCCTTTTACTCTTACTGCTTGTTTCCTTCTTATTTTTAAGGAATTTTTCCTGGGGCTGGAGATTTGTTTAGTGGCATAAGCACCTGCCTTGCAAGTGTGGGGTCATGAGTTCAATCCCTGGTACTGATAAAAATGAAAAAGACAAAATTTTTTTTTAAAAAGAAATTTTTCCTTTCATGATCCTAAATTGCAAACCTGTCCTCCAGTTTGGATAATCTACCCTTATTTTCTTTCAAGCAGCTTTGCCAGCTTTCAATGGAGTTTTTAATTTCCTGATAATCTCTTTGAACCTCCTTCATGTATTCTATGTTTTCTCTATTTTCTTCATCAATAGTTCTTTTTTGTGTTCTTCCATCTGTTTTTTTCTTGAGAGGTGCTTAGCATTTCTTTAATTATTCTATTCATATCTTGCTTTACTTGGTTAAATACTTCACTTTTGAATTTGTCTACGAGGTCCCGAAGATACCGCTTTATGTCTACTGGTGCCATATCTGATATTGCATGTTTGCTGTCCTCAATCTCCTTTGCATTTACCTTTCCTAGATCAATGTTCTCAGGGTTGGAGGCTAGGGTTCCTTTCTTGTTGCTTCCTCTTCTCATATTTTATGTTCCTTCCATACAGGTGTATATAGGAGGCCCCAGTTTCTTTCTTTGTTGGTTACAGTTTTTCTGAAGTGCACTGACTTGGTGCTCCCATCCACTTCAGTGTACTACAGAGGTGCAGACTGGGGAAGCCTATGCTGGGCCCTCCCATTCAGGTCAGTCAACCTGCTGAGGGTTTCACTGCATTAGGATGGGCCAGCAGGCGTAGGGACTTGGTTTGGACTAGCTTATTGGGTCTCAGTCCGGGACATGACCCAGGTTAAGCACTCCCCACCAATCCCGCTTGAGAAAGGAGCAGCTGACAGAAGTCACTGCAGCTCCTTGTTCTCACCAGTCTTCCTGGTCCTAGAATGTCATCTGTCGGAGCCCCTTTTTCTGTGGAATGGTTCCATTCCTGGCACTCACTGCAGGTTGATGCAGGCTCCCTGCCAGCTCAGCTCAGCTCAGTTCTGTTTGGCAGCTCTCTGCTGACCCCCCACCCCAGTGTGACTGTGTTTCCAGTGGTTGGAAGCAGCAGGAACTTGGATGACTCAGTAAGTCGCCACTGGGCGAGTTCGGGTGCTGCAGTGGGAGCACTGAGCCTTTAGCTGTTCCAATAGTAGCACCAGGACTGTATGTTTGATTGCTTCTTCTTACCTTAGTTTCTTCTTTGGACAACAGGATTCATCTCCCTCTGTTTGGGACTCCCTATGCTGTATTATGTTGAATTCTAAGTTGACTATCTCAGGGAGCCTCTGTAGCCTGCTGTTATCTATCCACCATCTTCTCTTTGACTCCAACTAGTGTTTTTAATTTCATTCCAAACTACAAGAATGAATTTTATCCCCTATTTCATATTATAACAAACTTCAACAACTGTGACTATCATTTTAACCTTGAAATTCACAATAATAATTTCAATAGCTGCTATCAGTTCTGCAAAGAGCAAACTTACTAAATGGAGCCTTGTTTTGCTTTGAATCTGGGGATTAGACTCAGAGATGCAGGAATGTGAGCTAGATAAATACATTACCTGTGAGTTATTCCACCAGATCTACAATTCTTTTTATCATAAAATACACAGCTATTGTTCAGTGTGTGATTCAGGACATGTAAGAAATAATCCCATCTTTGATGCTCAAAACAGAAATGGTACCCATTAGTATGTAATTTCTGGAATGTGGTTCAGCCATTTGGGGCTAGTGCGGAAGTTGCAATCTGGTTCTCTCAGCTTTGTCAGAGCTGCACAATCCATGTCACAGTAAGGAATTCATGTCAGGGAGCACACAGACTTAGACCTTGTCAATGTCACTTCCTACAGGACAGCATGTGCGTCCTTTCCACTGGCTTCCCATGGAAGGAGTGGTGTAAATCACCAAGTACAATGTGATCTGTAGGATGTGACCTTGATGCACTTCCTACTGTATTACATTAGTCACAGCCCCTGCTCCATAAAGGTGTCTGTACACAGCAACATCAGTATATGAATGACAGAAGTTAAGGATTCTCAGGGAAGATGCAGGATGTCATCAGTCTTAATTTTACAGTCAGATAAGCTGTGACCCAGGCACACATCCAAAATTCCTTTCACTGTGAGCAAACAGAACATTTCTACCACTCCTCCTGGAAATCTCCTCAGATTTCTTTCAGTTAATCAATTCACCCCCAAAACAAATAATATTGTATACTGTTTTGAAAATGCAGAGTAATTATGTCTGTTTCAAGAACTCGACACGTGGAAGCAAACAGGATGAAGTCATTGCCATTCAGTATATTTTCCCAGCATAGCTGTGATAATTACATTATTGACTGCAATACCAATGTTTTGTTTTACTTTTAAATTATATTCAACTATATAAATGTTCTAAAGCTTCAAAAAATCATTTAATGAGAGTTGAGTATATTTTCTAGGCTAAAAAAGAAGTTGGTGTGAAAGTCTTGTGTGAGCTTCTCTATCATGTTAAGTTTCTCTACAGCACAAAACCAAAGGTGGACATGGGGTCATAGGTTGAATGTATTTTCATGAGAATCTTCCAGTAGTATTTTCATGGTGTTTGTCATTCCCACACCAGTGTGTGAGAACACAGTTTCCTCTTTCCTTCCTGAGATTTTTCTGTAATTTCCCCAGGCTGGAATGTGCATGGCAGGTATACTTCCATTGTTTTATATGATTGATGCATAACAGCATTGGTGTAGATTCTATCTGGTTTTCCCAATTTATGTAGCCTTTCACTTCAGAGGAGAGAGGACACTCTCAAACTCAGAAATTCCCATCATCAAATCATCATTTACATACTCCACAAATGTCATTTGTCAATTAACTATTTTAAAATTTAAACAGGATAAGAAATTTGAAAAGGGCTACTGGACTGCCAATGCTATTTTTCATATGTAAATGTCTTTGGAAGTAGCCTTGGTGATAAGATGGAATTTCACTGTTTTGTTGCTGTCCCACAAGGTAGGGATCTCAGTGCATTGATTTTAGCACAGAGGAGGTCACGCAAATGAGCAGCATCTGACGTTGTCAGTTGGGAGGCCAAGGTCACAGGTGAAATACAAAAACACTGTGACTCTGTTCTAAAGCTCGGTGAGAAATGCGTGGCCATGATCTACCATGGGAAGCAGTCAACACTTTTCAGAATCTCTCGCTCAAATCAGGAAGTATAGGAAGAAGTTGCACTTCTCAAAGACTATGGAAACAAAGGGAAGTGTATTAAAGGGAAGCTGGGCTGCATAGTGAGCACTGGAAATGGCCAAATAAATCACAAGGGTTTTACATAATTTTCCAGAGGGCTGGGAAGCAGCCTGGGTCTTTGATGGCAGAGGCACCCAGCCCTGCCCAGTATTATCTTGGCTGGGAAACTGTGTGCTCGCCTGGTCTCCTGGGACTAGTTTTGTGCAAGGCTCTTTGGGTGTGCAGTAGGGAGGTCGGATTCTGAGGTCACTGGGAGGATGGTGAGAACAGGAATTTTTCTTAAAGGTAGAATTAAAAAATATGGCCTCAGTGTTTGAGAGAAGTTGCCTGTGATAGTATGGAGTATGCCAAATTTCTTCTCAATATTCAAAGAAATCAATCCTTGCTCATATTGAAAAAGAAAAGTCCCATTGTCAATGGAGAAGCTATTACACTGAAATTGTAATGCGGTAAAGAAAATGCTAAATACTTAGTATCATATCTGGTAATGTTCCAAAAAGCCATTCTCAGGACGAATGTCTTCAAAATGCAATTTCCTATTGAAGGAAACCAAGCACAGGCCTATTGTCCACAATTCACTCTCTCTTACGTACACCTCCTAGTAATGCTGACCACTAAAGAAGCCAGCACAGCTCGCTGAGAAGTAAATCTTCCAGAGAATTTAGGAACAGCTCACACTCTTCACAAATATTCCGTACGCTTCTTACCCTCTGACATGGCGAGCTGAGGGTGAGCAGTGTCTTCATCCACAATTACGTTTTCTACAATAAACGGAGAGATCCCTTACCTCTGGGCTTTAGGAAAACAAGCTTCTCATTCCATAAGCACTGTCCAAAGAGGGGTGAGGAGCACAGCGCAGGGACCCAGGAGTCCTTTCCACAGCCCAGGCCCTCAGCCTGTCCCACTGCAGACCTGGAGATCTTTCCCTCCACGGAAATTTCTCCAAAACACATTAGCTCTGCCCTTGATCTATGCTGTCCTATCGGAGCGTCATAGAACACGTGGTCTCACACCTGGGAAAGGGGTCACCAGAGTCTGATGCTCATGAGGCTTCCCAGGCCCTCACACAGGGGCACCGCATCCACAAGGAGAGAGGAAAACGGCCCCAGAGGCACCAGGACAGACAAGGACATCAGCACTGGGCAGTGGGGTCAGGATGCTCAAGAGAGGACCCCCAGGTAGGGGGGAGGGGAACAGAGAAGGAAGGAGGGGACGGAGAGGAGCAAGCAGAGGCCAGGGCAGCCTGGGCAGGGAGACTGTATTCAGGGCTGGACCTTGGTTAGGGATAATGGGGAGAAGTGAGATGGGAAGCATCAGAGAGAATGAAGAGTCCCCACTACTTAGTAAGGCTCTCTGTAAAGAGAGAGGAAAAACAGTGCAACACGGAGTGAAGAAATTCACCACACCAGTCCCTGCTGACCGCTTTTGTCTGTAGGAGAAAAGCCCTGGCATGTGCAGTGGGGTAGCGAGGCTGTAGGAGCTGGCGGGAGGGGAGCCCTGTCCTGTGCTCAGGGGTCTTGTGGGGCCCCAAGGACTCTGAAGCTGCTGCCCCATTAGGGAGGTGCAGCCCCTGCTCCTGACCTTGCAGACCCCACCCTGGCCCTGAGGCAATCTCCCTGCACCCAGATTCTGACCTCAGTTCATTTCAGTTGATCTCAGAAAAGTAAACAGAACTTACCAGGTTCTTTAGTGAGTCTCCCTTAAAAAAAAGAGGGGGGGGGAGGCAAAGAATATTAATTTTTATTCCCCAAGGAAGTTATCCCTGCCTTTGCCAAGTTATCCCAGTCAGGTGCTGAGTTCCATTCTGGAATCCTCTGGGGCTTGGGTTTTGTTCCCATCCTGGTGCTACTGGGAAGGGCGAGATTTCTAACTGTGGGGCTCAGGGTGGGAAACCCTGGGTCACCAGTACTGCCCACACAGGAGAACGGGGCACCCTGCTCCTCTCAGCTTCTAGGCCGCGTGGGGAGTGGTTCTGCTTGGCTCCAGGTCTGAGGTGACCTGGGAGGAAAACCACAGCACCAACTGACCTTGACATGAAAACTCCAGAACTGGGAGACAAAGTAAAACTTTTCCTTTATAGAAGTTGGTTTTGCCAGGCATGTGGTAAGGCGAAGCAGCACCTACATCCCTTCTTTATTCACTCAAGAGTTTTCTCTCATATCCTCTCCCCCATCAGGGTGCTGGTTCTCATGTAACCCCAGGCGAACAGGTCCAGCATGAAGCCTCTTCCTGGGACACAGGAGTCTTACAGATTATTGGGCAAAACCTTTCCTCTCACCCTAGAATCCCACAGAGCTGGGGTGGCAAACATGAGATCACTTTAAATCGTTCCCTTCACAATTACCTGCAAATCGTTTAGCTTCCTTCTGACCTGCAAGCAGATGGGGACAGTAAAGTCAGCGGACAAGTTGTTCAGGTAGGCACACTGTAGGTAACAGGGTGTGGGGCGTCAGTTATGAGAATCAGGATTGTACTCACCATGCCTTCCGAAAAGATTTACTCGTTCTGCAAACAAATCACACAGACAGATAAGTATTTGATGACACACAGACTGAACATTTAATTTAACACAGAAAAGGATATAACTTAGCAACTTCTTTAGTGAGTCTCACTAAAAGTAAATGTGATCCAAAGTGTGCATAGATATTGTGAAAGGGGGAAGAAAGAAAGTGCTCAAAGGAGAGTCTACAGGGATGGGAAAAGGAGAAAAGAAGGGAGAAGAAAAAAATATATACATATATACATGCAAGATAGGTAAGATAATCTTACTACTAATTTCTATTAGTTCATTAAGAGACTTGTGTTTATATTTCCTGATTAATCTATCATGCCTGTATCTTGCAATCTGAGCAACTACTTTGAAGATAATACATGAATCTTTGATAATCTTCTATTATTCTGAAATTCTGCTGCATTGTTTTTTTTTTTTACTCTTGAAAATTAAAAAATGGAAAAGAAATGTGTATTTTAAAATTTTTTGATACTGGGGATCTAACTCTCACAACTGTGCACTTGCAAGGCAGGCCACTTACGCCGCTGAGCTAAATCCCCGGCCTGGAAAAGATTATATTCATTTTGAAACTCCAATAAGTCATTTGTGGCCTGTCTTGATTTGTGAACTATTTGGGAACTTTTACAGCTTTCTAGAGTTTGAAGCAGAAGAACAGAAAGTTGTCCTCAATTTCCACGCAGGACACCACTGAACTTGTGAAGAATCTGACTACAACTATCACAAGCAGATTGTTATTGCTGACTTATTACTCCATTAAAAGTTCAGTTTATATCTTCGGGACATTCCTGGGATAACCACAAATATTCCTCTCTATGCAGCAAACATTTACTGAGGTCCTGCTCTAGCCAGGAGCTGCCTGTGCACAGAGAACTCAGGAGGTGCCAGGTGCAGGCTCTGCTCTCCCAGGGTGACCTCTGCATCCCTCATTACAGCCCAGGGCTGGGAGCACTGTGGGACACAGAGTAGAGAGGGGCCTCAGCATCCTGGAGAGGCCGTTTTGTGTGCTGTCTGTTACTGCTTCATTAAAAATACTATTTCTTAGAAGAAAAATAGGTTTATATTCTAGTGAAAATCACAGAGAAGAAAAAGCATTTCACATTTTCCTTTACATACATATAACCACTTAAGGTGTCTTACATCTACATCCAGAATATTTTTATTCTACAACAAATTATCTAAAAATTGTACCTCACTGTCGGTCACAATCACTTAAGTGCTAATTGCAATTACTTGCTCATAAAAATCAACAAATATCATTAAGTATCATTGAGTAGCTAATTGATGTGTCTTTTTATTAGTAATGTGCTTGTCCTTTCCTGTCAGTCATGCAACAGATTTTTTCCTTACTTATTATGATAAGACAAAGAATATATATTTAAAGTTTCCTCTGGTTAAAAAGAAAGGTATGTAAAAATTGGCCTAATGAGTCAATAAAAGTACAGAGTTACATAGTCTAAATGAACAACAACAAAAAAAAAAAAAAAAACAAAAAACAAAAAACAAAAGCAAAGCAATAAAATAAAAAGGAAATGAAGCATACAACCATTTTCTTGATCCAACGTCACATAAGACCTGGTCCCATTGTAAAGGGGTCCTCATTACAGTAGGAAAATGAATAGGAGCCCGGATCCAGTGCTGAGGACACGGTGGTCTCCGTGTCAGGAGGGGCAGTGTCTGCAGATGCACAGCCAGAGCAGGCCCACCCTTTGCCTCCTCCCAGCCCACTCCCTCTCATGCCCCACCTTGGATCCTGCCAGCCCTGACCTCAACCTCACCAAAGCACTAAGGACGTTTTCTCTCCTCCTCCACCACCTCAGTTAGAGTTCTGAGTTTCCTGTAGTCACTACTCCCCAGTGAACTCGAACTCACAAGTCAGTGGACTCCATGCTGCAGGCCTGATGAAGCCGAAACTATGTGACTATACTGTGAAACCTCCCTCTACTCAAAATCCCACCATATTTTTCACTAATAATTAACATAAATTTGTAGACTTGAGGTTTGACCTCCTGTGGTCCTCACAATCTGCCCTCTGTCTAACTCTCCTATCTCATCCTGCTGGTTCTTCCCTATCTTTCTTGTTTAGCATTTGTTATTTTTTTAGAACCACACATGCGAGAGAACAGTACATTATTTTACTTTCAGCAATAGGAACCACTGTGTCTAATATATGGGATTCATTTGATAAATGAAGACAAAATTATGACTGCAAAGTAAGTTATCCTTATTAGGTATTGTTTCATATGACTTGTTAATTTAAAAATATAAATGATTTTCTTCTATAGCTGTGCTTTTATTTTATAGTGAATTTCAAATTTCCTTTACTAAATAGTTGTATTAATTCAGTTCTAGGACAGGATTTCAGCACAGTTATTAGAAAGATAAAAACATGCAGAGGTTTTCAGGTTGGAATTAACGTGATCAGTGATGAATTCAGTCTGGGTGCAGTTTGGTTGGCTAAGCTGATTTAGAGAAATTTTATATTTAACCAATACTCTATCTTGCTGGAGATTTATTCAGATATAAAATATGAAACTGAGTGTGATTTAAAAGTTAGACAAGAAAGGTAATGATGCAAATATCATAACTGCATTTAGGTCAACTGAATTTTTCTGATGTCTAGAATGAAAGAGACAATATATAAATCTCTGATAAATTTTTGATGGTGCTTTTCTTAATTTAGTTTAAAAGATGCTCTCCTGAGGGCTGCCTGAGCCTGGAGAAGCAGGGCTTTGGGAGAGCTGAGAGAGAGGGAGGACCTGGGCAGCAGCCTCCTCACCAGAGAGGAAGCAGCCTCACCAGGATGAGCTCAGGGCAGCTGCTCAGAGCCCTCAGCTTCTGGACTCAGGAGAACCCAGGGTAGACTGAGGATGGTCACATAGGTAAATAAGACACAGCTCTCTGCAGGGTGCAGAGCCTTGGTGGGGACACTGATTCGGGGAGAGAAGCAGTGTCCTGGACCCCTGGGAGCAGGGCAGGGGCAGCCTCTGCTCTACAGACCAAGGTGAGGGCACTTTGGGATCTGCTTGCAGGGAGAATTAATTTCACAAAAAAATGTAGAATTTAAAGAGCAAATTGACCTCAGTCCATTGACTATGGTGAAAGAATCCCGGCCTGCAGAACCATTGTGTGACACTGAAGTGTGATCGCCTGTGACCCTGAGCTGTGATGCAAACAGGAGCCCACTGTCCTTCCCTCAGGGTCACAGAGTCAGCCACAGCATTTCCTGGGCAGTTCTCATCTGTGGATTTAGCTTCCTAACAGAAAGTGACCTATTTAAATATAAAATGCCAAGATAACCCCACCTTTCTGTGAAAGCACATCTGAAAAGCAAGCAGCAAAACCAATTTGGAGATAACAGTGCACCTAGGGCTAAATTAAGCATTAAGCAGTCATTTTGTTACTCCACCGTGTGTAAGTTAATAACTTAGGGCAGGTGATGTTGGTAAGAATTACCATTAAGTTAGAAGTGCGTGCTGGTTTAGTCCTTTAGCTTCAACAAGCATGTGAGAGAAAAACGTTGATTCCCATGAGTCTTTGTTTTGTATATAATGATTTCAGCGGGTGAATTTGATCTTTGATGGGAGAAACTAAATGAACCCTATGTGGATATGGTAGAGTAACTTAAATTTTATAGGAATCCAGATGCAGGTGCAAAAGCAACTCTTTTCCAGGGTCACTATCTCCACAAGTGCTACCAAAGCCTTCCTTCATTGGAGTCAGGTGTTTAGATGAGTTACAGTTAAGCCCTGAATGTAGCTTTGTGTCAGAAACAATAGCATCATGACTACATGGGAAGTCAAATAAAAAATGCAGGTGGTTAATAACTTGGTACCTTTTGAAGTTTCTAATTATTACAGATTTCACTTAAACCCAGATCTACTCTGTCAGTCTGGAGCTGATTATCCTGAAAGTGAGGACAGATGTACTTACCTTGCTCCACATTGAGAGAAAGTGTGGCTGACTGAATTACCATGGAAAAGGAAAATGCTTATCACAGCGGATTCCTCTCTCAGCTTGTTCCCATTAAATGGACTACATTGTGTGTAATCTCTATAGGGTTTGGAAGCCAGAATAAAATGTTATGTAATTACAAAGCGATGGAGTTTTACAGTGATTTATTCAGAATGTCCTTGTCACAGTGGATTCCTCCTTACTTCTCTCTGAAAATTTTCTCCCTTGTGAGGGAATCTCTTATTCTCCTAGGGGAAAAAAAGCACCTTTCTTACAGAGATAACCATAGGCTCATTGAATGTTTGCTGCCTCTGAATTTGATCAAACTGCTTTCATGGTGGTGCTGTGCTACTTTTCCTGGTGTTTAACCCACTTTTATTTTCCCATCAGTCACCTGGCTAACGTGGTCTCTTTTTGCTTGCACCACGGCTCACTATCCAGAATGCAGGCAGATTCTGCTTTGTTCATTCTGCTCCTCTCCTTCGTGTGCAAGTCTTCTTCAGCTCTGAGCTCAGATCCATTCCCACTGTCTCAGCCAAGTCACTCGTGACCTCCAGCTCTGCTCTTACTGTGGGCTCCAGCAGCCCTCTTTTCCATAGCATTTTTAAAACACAAGTTTTGAGTTTATTTCAAAAGCAAAAACTTGACTTCTATCTTTCCATTTTCATTGAAACAATATCTCACTCTGTAGTGTAGGCTTGCCTTGAACTCATGGAGATCCTCCTGCTGAGACTCCAGAATGATGTCACTATAGAAATGTGCCACCACACCCAGCTTTGATCCATCTTGAGATACCAATTACCTCCGCTGCTTGTTTATCACAAAGCATGGAGCGGACAGTCAATCACTGTAAGAAAAGCCCGCTGTGACCTCTGAAGCCAGGTCCTCATTTGGTTTAAAGCAGCCAGCTGGTTTTTCTACATAGACCTAACAACTTTCTCCATGTTGTTTGATTACTTTGTAAACATAGGAAGGAAGCTATTTCAGTTGTAGGTAAACAATATTTCAGGTCAAAAGAGACATTCAAATATGTAGACAATTTGTTTTCTTAAAGGAGCAAAAGTTCATACAGCATGGACTGCTATGTGACTTTAAAATTTCAAACATTGCCTCTTACACATCATTTACAGTGCTGTTTGTTTATCTCTTCTGCATGAGGAACAAAACAAGAAAAGCTATGTTACCATTTTCTCTCCTCTCCCTACCCACAATATACCAATCCCACCCCAGAATTTATCCCCATTTGACAAAAGAGTTGTTTAGTTAGAGATTTCATAGATGTGTATCCATGGATAGAGATGGGTGAATATTTTCTTGCTAAAGAAAATTAGGACACAAATTGAAAAATACACCCTGCATATGTTAAATTTAGAATATTAAGCAGGGTCTCCTCATGTTTTAAATTTTGGCAGTGATCAGTCACACATGTGTGAATGGAAGTGAGCAGTAAACACTAACCTACACATGCTTCTCGGGACACTCAAAGAGTGTTTCTAAAATAGGTTTGAGGATTCTCAGCCATCACCATGCTCTTAGGGGGTGGCCTAGCAAGGGGGAGAAGAATGTGGAGTAATGAGCAAGGTTATGAGTCAGAGCACAAAGGAAACAGGGTGCCACTCTCATCTACCTTGGGTCCGAGAAGGATGCATCTTGGGCAGTCGGGTCAAGACCTCAGCCTTTTAGACTTTTTCTAGACTAAAACTGTAATGCATATCTCCTAGTGTCTCCAATACTCAGGCAGATTTCTGATACCCATGTTAAAATATTTCAAAACTCTACACAGTGGAGCAAGATTGGGCCTAAGTGAGGAGCAATTTCATTAAATCTCAGCTTCACCTTCCAAGACTCGCTTCACAAGTTCCAGACTGGATTAAGTGTAGCATGCAAGAGAGTGCAAATGAAGGAATTCTCTCTCCTCTGGGTTCCCCCCATTGAATTTTACATGAGCAAGATGTTCTAAGTTCACTCTTGATTTATATACAACTATGTCTCATCCCTCCACAAATGAGTCAAGCCACACAGTTTCCCCTTTACCTCGGCATCTTCTAGATATCAGGAGGAGAACAGCAGCGATTATGATTATCAAACATAAGGGCACCAGCATCACAGGCCACTCCATTCCCTTGGTGCTGACCCGGGGGAACAAGGCCTCTGAAAAACAGGAAGCAGCTGCTGAGACCCAGCTGGACAACAGCTGACTTGGTGATGGACACAAGTCCAAGGATAGTTTCTCCAGGGAAAAAGCACAGAGACGCTGGGTCTCAGCCCCACTGCAGCTTCTCAGGAGCTCAGGACCTAAGTTCCCTGTGTCTCTGCTTCCCTGATGTGTGAGATCCAGGAGGGCCTGAAGAATTTGGGAGATCCAGGAACACGCTAGATATGGAAACCAGTGCAGCAGATACTCATGCATCTACCATCCAGAATGAATACCATGTTTATATATGTGATGGGTGACAGTGTTAATACACACAAGGACACTCAGTGCAGGAGACCCTTGCCCTCACTCTCTAAGAGAACCCACCCTGCTCCTCTGTGTCCAGTTATTTCCTGCTATGCACAGCTGCAAGCCCAGTAGTATGCTGAGAACACAGGTTGAGGTGTTCTACAATTATAGTGAGGACACTGAATGATATCTGATGATAAACCAAGGAGATGTCAAGCTCCAATCCTGAAGGAGAATTCCATCTCACCTCAAGGATTCATCTGAAAGGTGTAATGGATGATAATTTAGATTTGAAAGAACCAATATGATGCCAGTGTTTATCTGTGTGATGATGTGAGGTCAAAAGAGAAATAAAGACATTCTTATTCAAGAACAATCTTCATCCCATAATTTAAAAATGTGCTTACACGTTCATATGCGAATCAGGTAACTGTTGTTCAATTACTTGTGCATGGCATGGAATGGTTCAAATTATTTAGATGCATTCCTTATCTATGCTGTGCTCTCCCACACAGATTTCAGGAGTCTTCTGGCATTAGGATTAATAATGATTATATTTCTTATTTCCAACTTTTCATTATCTCAAAAATATTCTGTAATCCTTACTGGCATGAAAGTCTAACTGCAACCTGTGGGCTGCTGGATTATCTGAAATTGTGCATTTCTAAGGTTCTCATTAGAAACTCAATCCTCTGACACATAATTTTCTCTATGTAATCCCTCACCATTAACCTAACTTTAATGTGTGTAAGTTACCAAAATAAATCCCAGAAAATATATTTTTTAAATAATATCTCTAAATAAAGAACTTTATTTACTAATTCCTCTGGATATTAATTTCTATATACTTGGCATTAATTGACCAACTCTTGGAGATATTTAAGAATTATAGTACAGTATCCACCACAGTTGATACTCCACTCAGGGACACAGAACAACACAGTTCAGAACACACAGGGGAGCACAGAGAGGTGCTCAGTGCAGGAAGAGTTGGGTGAGGCTCCTGGAAAGGTCTCAGTGATCAGGACATCGGGAAATTGCTCCTGTGAGGAGACAGAAGGAGCCCAGCAGGCAGCACCCTGGGCAGCAGGGCTGTGCGGGGTGGGGTGGGGTAGGAAGTGGGGAGAAAGAGAGGGGCAAAAGCTGAGGCTGCAGAGAGAACAAATGCACAGGGAAGGACTAGTGAAGTCTTGGGCTGCATGGTTTCTATGTGACCTGGGAAAACAATCCAGGAGGCTCAAGCAGCCCTGGAGCTGCCCTGGATTCTTGTATGGCTGTGGACAGAGCCAGTATGGACTTCGAGGAGTAGCACTGGTCCACCCTCAAATGCCAGGTGTGCATGACTCCTCAGGAGGGTCTAGTGCAGGGACAGTGGGTTGTTCCTGTGTAACAAGGGGCCTGACAGACAGTGAGTAGCACTTGTCCAGGGTCACAAGGCCAGGTGGGGGTGATGCTGGACTTCAACTCAGTGTGACAAAGAGGAGGAATAAATTCCACATTGTTATGCAGGAGTTTCCCTTTGGAAAAGGCATTAGACAAGTTTGGAATGAACTTCAACACATTCCTCAAAATGCTCTGTTACATGATTTTGCTTCTCTTATTATGATGTGAAATAATGATTTATTACACAAACAATAAAAAGTAAGAAAACAGGTATACTTAACTAGCTTCCCAAATAAGAGTTGGCCATGTGTGACCTGGACCATTCTCCTAGTTTTCCCATCAGGGTCATCACTGATCCCCCCTCCCTCTTCAGCACTGACATCACAGAGTGAGGGCTCTGAGGGAACTCACCTGCCACTGAGAGACGCGCCTCCTTCTCCTCCCTGAGCACAGGGTTCCCGATCCAACAGGACAAAGGTACTCTTGAGCTGTTTGTCATTGTGACTGAGCTTTCCACATAGATTAGGCCATCTTCTTGTTCAGACCTAGTCTCAGAGTCAGGTGACAAAGGCTGTCCCTGTGAGTCCCTCCACTGGAGCTCAGGGTCTGGGTACCAGCCTGAGGATGAGCAGGTCAGTGTGATGCCCTCAGTGTCTGCAGGCTGAATGTGGATATGAGGAGGTGCACCTGAGGCTGGAGGAATCATGAGAAGGTAAATAACGCTTCTTTTTTTAGCTTATAAACATGGTGTATGGGCTAATTAGCTTGTGCTTAAAAAATAACAATTGTATGAACCTCAGCTCTGTATTTGTGAGCACTGAGTTACAGGAAAGCTGACCATAAAGTATTTCTCTGCACAATGGCTTACACAAATGAAATTAACTGTACCAGCACTCAGGAAAACATGCAATCCCAAGCAGTCCTGTATCTGGTATTTCCTTCCCTCTTCCTCTTGTAGTCATTTATCCCCCCATGTGCTGACTCCTGAGGAGGGTGGTAAAATACTCTGTCCATATAGTTGGAGCCTGAGAGCTGCAGATCATGCAGCATCTCATGGTTTTCTATGATAAAACACAGTGGATCTCACAGCATTCACTGAGCTCTTTTGAACTGCAGCAGAATGTTCCACAAGAACTTGTGACGGGACAGTCCTGTCACCGTGGCCCAGTCGATCGGACACTGGAAAAAAGTGTGAATGGAGCCCTAGCAACATGGCTGAGGAACTGAATATTGTTTCTCTTTATTTAGCATCAACACACAGGCCTCGCTTGTTTATATTCAGGACTAGATTTAAGATCCTGATGCAAGTGATGCACTGGACATGCCCTGAGCATCCTTTCAACAGTGACCATGAGGGAGAGGCAGTAAGCCATCCCATCAGTCTTCCTCTTGCCTTCCCAGGGCTGGCTTGAGGTCATCCTCAAAGTGGACAGGAAGGTCTCATCTAGGGGAGTTGGAGCCTCAGAATGAAGAACGTGGAGACCTCACAGTGTCCACTCCCTGTCCCATCCCAGGCCCTTTGCTTCTTGCTCTTCACAGAAGCACTGGGTCAAAATGAAGCTGAGCATGCAGCAGGGCAGTGCACAGCAGCACAAACCTCCTCACCTGTCCCATGGCTGTGTCTGTCTACAGCAAGGACCAGGGTGAGGAGGAGGGTAGAGGAAAATGGAGCCAGGAGCAGGAGGTGAGCTGCAGAGCTGAGCCCCAGAGAAGAGCAGCCCTGCTGAGGGCAGCACAGTGTCTCCTTGAAGGGGAGACAGTGAGGAAAGGGTGAGGGATGGGGCTCTGAGCTCCTCCAGAGACTGCATCTCCAGTGGGAACAGGTTCCTGACCTCGGCCACACTTCACTCCTCCAAGAGGATGCAGAGCACTAAAAAAAAAACCAGGGCCAACAGTCACACAGCTAAGAAGGCACAGGATCCGGAGAGAGGGATTATGGGGTTCAGCTCTGAGCAATCAGAACAGGGGTTCAGGTACTCTTTGTCATGTATTCCCTTGAAGGAAGATTGGATGAGCATAGTTTTTCTAGTGCATCACAAGGGAAAAGGAGAGATAAAAATGAAATGATTCATACATCATTAAAAACAGAGACAATGTCATGGAGAATACAGAAACAAGACACCAGTGAATTTATGAGCCAATCTTTCTAGTTAAAAACATTTAAATTTTGCAGATCACATGTATTATTGCTTATTATTCATTTTTGCATATCACGGACGCAGTAAAAGTTTATATTGGCAATTGTAGTATTTATCTATAATGTCACAAATTCAAAATAGAGAAAAACCCAGGATTGCACAAAACTTGTTTTGCAAGTGTTCAACAAGAAGATCAAACATTTCTTTCTTTCTTTTTATTTGTACTGGGGATCGAACTCATGACCACCTGCTTGCAAAGCAGGTGCTTATGCCGTTGAGCTAAGTTCCCAGCAGTGGATCAAACATTTCTTATAAACTTTACTTTGATAATCAAGGGATTTCTGCTAATAAGAGTAGTCCCTGATGGCAAATGTCACAGGACCACAACTGAGCCAACGGCCTCTTTCTGCCTCACTCTCTCTGTCTTTCTGTCTCTATGTCTGTCTCTGTCTCTCTCTCTCTCTCTCTCTCTCTCTCTCTCTCTCTCTCTCTCTCTCTCTCTCTCTCTCTCTCTCTGTTTCTCCTTTTCCTCCTGAGATTGCAAAATTGAGCAGGAAAGCAGCATCAGCATGGGGATGTAGCTATATGAGCAGGGAATCTTTTTACTAACAATGCAATGTCACATTTCTGCAGAATGCTCAAAAAGAGGCAAAAGCAAGTGTCAGGGGACAGTTTTTAAAGTTGCATAGAAACAAAAGACTCTACTCAATCAGTAGAAAGCTGTGATTCCATTAGTGACAATGAAAGTCACCCTACAGTGACCCTCCTCTCTGTCTCCCTCACATCAGCCATGAAGGAGTAGACCAGTTATCTGATGAAGACTATTGATGACTGAAGTAGATCTCTTTCCTCAAGGAAAGGGCAGGTGAATTTGATCTTTTTCCTTTTTTGTTTTCTGATTTTGAATTACATTACAGTATTGGAGTAATTTTATATGAATATTTGGGAGGCAAAGAACAAATCATGTAGGTTCCCATTATTTCTTAAGTAGATATTTGCTTTGATATACAAGTACTCTGGGTTAAGAGCATGTTTCTGAAACACACTATGCTTGCCAACGGAGGTTTCACACTATTTTACAGCTCATGGTACATGAGAAAAGAAACAGAACCTCTTGGACATGCTCAATTTGCTTTGGTTTCATAAAAGTGAGTGGGATTAAAACACATTCTCCCTGGTGGATGTAATCAGTGGAAATTCTGAAGCTTTACATTGGCTTCATCTTTGTTTAAATTTCTGTTGTGCTTCATGCACTTAACTTGAAACTATAACCACCCCTGCCTTACTCCTTTCTACAATTCGAAAAAGTGACATCTCTGAAAAACTTCCCTGTTGAATCAATGAGATCAAGACAGAGACCCCAGCAGGTGGTTAGGGAAACACTACTGGTGTCAGAACAAACTCCAAGGCAGGCAGCACAGCTGGTGTCCAGCCAGGAGCTTCAGGATGGAGAGTGAGTGTTGCTGAGTGTGCAAGAATAAAGTGGAGCACAGGAAATGCTGATTCCTAAACTGTGGGGAATCTCTTTGGGCCAGAAGAGAAAGAAGCCTTGGGACACGACAAGCCAGGCTGTTCTAGAGGGATAAAGGAATGCACCAAGAGACTTAATGGTGGAGGTTCAAAGCCACTTACTAGGGTATATTTATTTACATAAGTAAAGGTTCACTACACACAGCTGCACAAATTCTAGAGAATGTGTGCAGAACCTCTAGGAAAGGATGTGCCAGGATCTTCCCAGATGTCCCCACAGAACAGTGAAGAGCTCACCAGAGGGTGATGTGGGGGAGGGAGGAGCACAGTCAGGCTCACCCAGCCCTGCAGGCTCCTGGACAAGTGCCTCTGCCAGTTGTTGCCCTTATGCATGTAATTGGTGCCTGCAGGTCAGAGTCCAGGGCACCTGCTGGAAGGTGGGGGCTTCTGAACTCAGGTGTTGATCTCTGTCCAGGACCACAGAGACTCTCTGGAGAGAGGTATTGTGTCCACTTGAGATTTTTAGAAGTTTAACTAAGTCTGTCCAGCCATTCTACATCCTAGGCTGTACCTAGCACCTACCCTAAGGCAGCTTGTAGTTCAGAGGGAATAAAGTGACAATGAACAAGAATGAACTGGCTTTTGCACTTCAGAGCAGATGCGGTCTTCACCTTAGGCTCGGAAGTCTTCTTAGGCTCCTAGAGTGGTCTGTATGTCTTCCTCCTCAGATCTTTCAGCTTTTAGGCATAGACTTTTACTCTTCTGGTGTAGACCATTTGGCCTTCCATCTCAGACTCATAGGCCTCCTGATACAGAGCTGCATGGGCCATTTATATAGCTCTGTGGGTAAGCATCTTAATCCAATCTTCTAATGGCTTAAATATTTGCCAATCTTCTGTTATATCTGTTTCTCTTGTAGATTTTGGTTTTCCAAAACTGAAGCCAAAGCTTTCTATATAAAACTTGCTAAACATTCTCTTTTCTGGAGACTCCTAAAATGGGTAAGAATCATACAACTCACTGCTTTTTTAGGTAGCCATGAGACAAAAGTCTCTTTGCTTCTAATCAGAATTGCAGTGGTGCAGAGAATTTCCTCCCAGCAGCCTCTGGCTTTCAGAGATTGTCAGCACAGGAGACTCACACAGGTTAATGCACCTGGAGATTAGGGATGCAGCACCATCTTGCAGGTCATAAATTTGCTTCTAGTGATGATTCAGTTGGTTTCTAATGAGGCCCCTTGAAGGGAGACAAAAAGCAACCCAACACTGAGCTCAGCAGACAGCCCTGTGACATCTATAGACAGAGCTGATTCAAGTGCATTTCATAGTTCCATAAAAAGCTTCCCTTTCCTTTCCATCTCCTCATGACAGGATTCGCCCTACTGTCAGTGTCTGGGGAAGAAGAGGTAACAGCACAGGCTTCTGCAGAGATCTAAGTCCACAGGTGACAGAGGAAGGGGGGCGGGAGCACGTGAAATAGGAAGGAGCACATGCAGGATAGAAGGAAATGAGGTGTAGAAACCCAGAGTTGGACAGTAGACTGCCCAGGTCCTCCCTGTTCCTGTGTACCTCCTCTGGGTCTAGTAGGTGAGAAGGAAATGACCAGACTGAGATGTAGTTTGAGACTGTTGGAGTCAGAGTACATTGCATTCCAAGATCAAATCTGTCCTTCTAGAAATTCATTGGAAAAGAAAAATAAGAATTTTTTTTCCATTAAAGAATAATTAACTCTATAAAGTCTAATTAAATGAATTTTAGCCCTAACACCTGCCATTCCATTATGGTGTTTGTAGATACCCAGACACATTTCCCACACATACACTTGAGTCTTGATTAGATTAAAAAAAAAAAAACAATTCAGCATTTTCAGTGCTCACCTGCAACAAGCAGCTCTAACTGTGCTTGACCAACTTGTGTGGATCTTACAAAGACACAGCTGTACTGTCCTTCATCTCTAGCAAAGATGGGATGGATCCTCAGGGCCACCTGGCCTTGCGTGATGTTTTCCCTCAGGAGCTCTGTCCTCCCTTGGTACTCGAGACTCTGCTGATCCATGTGGTCCTGAGAATTCCTGTACTCGTAAACCAGTACTGATTGGTGGTCCCGGTACCACCTGATCTCCATGTTCTGAGCATCTGTGGATGGGCTGAGGTGACAGGGAAGCACAGCTGCTTTCCCCACCTGGGCAATGACCGGTGACTTTGGTGTTTTCACTTGGAACTGCCCTGGAGGTGATTAAGAAGAGGACAGAGTCATTGCTGAGAGGGTGGCAGGCCTTAGTGGTGGCCTTCTGACCAGATAAGGAAGAAACCATGTCAGATAACTTGATGAGCTTGGATAGCTGATGAGCAGAGCTAAAAATAGGAGGTGCCAGTTCAATTTTAGCATAGGAGATCACAGGACATTATGTTAAATGTGCAATAGTTACAGGACCCTAAACTAAATTAAGTCTTTTCCACTTTGCTTAGGTTTGTAAGTTAAATTCCTATGAAGCACTGTGTTTAATTCTTGTCATTCTGTGTGTTGGAGGGTAAAATTATTTTGCAGATAAAGAAATTCAATCAGTGAGTGGTTTAATACTATATCACATGACACAAAATAATGTATCATAAAGTGAATATTACAAAATAGCATAAAATATTTTATCACTTTACAGCATATATTATAGTGTCTTATAAGACAAATGCATGTGAAAACATTAAAACAAATCTTTTTCTAAGCAAATAGTAGAAAGATATTGTCTCAGAAAAGTAATATATGTGTCACCTTTAGAATGCTTAAGATCACCACCTGGGTGCCGGCCTATTCCTCCACTGTGGATCCCACACCTCAACCCAGGCACCACCAACTTATCATTGACACTTTTGTCCTCTGCATGGGGCAGCAGACAAGCCAGTGAAACAACAGACGCGGTTGCAAACAAAACAACAGCCTGAATAGGAGACTCAATATGGATGAGTAAAGGAAAGGTCACGTCACAGAAGCTAAAGAAAGATTCACAGAGAAGGAATGTTCTGAAAGATCCAACATGGCTCAGTATGTAGGAGCCATGTTGGAGAGACGCAGAGAAAATTAATAAGAACTCGGAGTAGAGAGGACAACAGGACAGAGCAGCAAGTTCCAGCAGCTCAGCTTCTCCAGGACAGGAGGTGTGAAGTCTGGTGTAGGAGGCAGTGGGAAGAACCTAAATCTCTGTCCTAAGTGACCTTCAGTGGTAAGGGGTGGTGAAGATCTGCCTCACAAATATCCCAGGACACAGCCGCACAGTGCGGGCACAGACAGGAAGACTCTGTGTGAAGGGCTGAGTCTGAACTTTGCTTCTAGAACTGTGCCTTGTGGGCTTCATAATGAAAGACCCAGAACAGAGGAGGAAAAGATTATTACTGGAGACTGTTGGCAGCTGGAGAGCAGATTGCAGTAAGACCTACTGAAAGGCAGGGACTAGCGATCACAGATCTGGGACCTGCAATGAGGCACCAGACTCAGCCTGACTTCCTCAACATTGGAGGCTCACAATTCTACCATTTTCCTAGGGCTAAAGGGAGACCTACAACAGGGGCTCATGGTGTGTTAATTCTCACTCAGCCTTGATAGACACCATGGGAATCTATTAGTCTCTTACAGCTGTAGTTGAATTGATTGAGTATGAATAATCATGACTCCAGGGACAGCTGAATGTCTATGAACCTGTGTGCCAACACCTGGGGAGAGAGACAGCAAGAGCTGCTTACCCAAGAACTCAGCCTGGATCAGACTCTGAGAAATGCCTGCAACCTGCCAGAAAGAGGTCCTGAGGCTGAGTTAATTCCAGCTTTGCAGGAAGGGATCACAGGTGTAACGGGCTTGTGAACACTCAAAGAACCAGGTATAGGAGCTGCTTGGGAGTTACATATGCAGTGACTCCTTGGAATAGCTCATCTGTGTTCTCATCAGACATCTCAGTGGTTGAAGTTTTTTCTTTTGTTTTAATGTTTCTGGAGTTATTTAATAACATAGGATTATGATTTTTTACATTTTCATGACTGTATCACATGTAAACTCTTGTGTACTTTTGTTTTAGTTGCCTCAGATTTCATTGATATGGAAGTGCTGCACATTGTTTAGAGAACAGACAAAGGTGGAGGCTAACTGCAAGGACTGTCATATGGAAATATCAGACTGACTCTGTGGTGTTGTTAATTGGAACAATTCTTGTGGCAACACATTGGGACTGAGTTAAACCCACTTAAATAAACGAGGTAAGTGATAGATTAGAATTGGACATATAAAGCTGAAAGCTATTCAAGGGGAGGTAACACCCTGCTAATACTCTCTGTATAGTCACATGCTCTCCTTATTTTTCTACTAACCTCTGCCCCAAAAAGGATGGGGAAGAAAAAAGGAAACACATATATATTCTTTAAAAATAGACAGATAGATAGATATAGATATAGATATAGATATAGATATAGATATAGATATAGATATAAATGTACTCAAATAGATAGAGTAGAAAAATGGGGAAATACGGAAATAGAAGATCTCCTAACCCACCTCCAGCTCCCCCAAGATAGTTCAGGGATCACAAAGGGAGAAGAAAACAATCAGACAGAAACATCCATGAAGTTCTTAGAAAGATGAAGAAAACAGATGAGTTAAAAGAGGAAATGAACCAAAAGTTTACAGGAAGTAATTCCATATGCTCACAGTGAATTTGGAGGAATAAAGTAGACTAGACTACCTAAGCAAAACAAGTCAAAACTTGAATGACAGGTTCAACAAGGATACAGAATCTTCAGAAAGCAATAAGCGAAGGGAAAACAGTGTAGCATTCATATGTCTCAGAAGTGACCAATATGGAGACAGAGTGTCTAACACTGAGAACAAAATGGTGAATCAAGATAAAGACCTCAAATAAACAAAAAGATCAAGACAACAAGAGAAGACTATCAGAAGTTGCTAGATGAGTTTACATGTGATAAGCATTTCCCCTAAATCAGGAAGAAGACAAGGATGTCCACTATCACCTCTCCTGTTCAACATAGTACTTGAAACATTGTCTAGAGCAATTAGGTAAGAGAAATTAACAAAAGGTACTAGAGAGAAGACCCAAAAACCTACATGAACAAGCTCTTGTACATAATCATCACTTTCAGCAAAATAGCAGAACACACAATCAGCATGCAAAATTCATTACTGTTTTTGACTACCAATGATGAATAGGATGAGAAGAAAATTCAGAAAGTAATACTGTTCACAGTTGCATCAATACAAATGAAATACATAGGGATTAACCTAACCAAGGAAGTGAAATATCTCTATGAAGACAACCACCATAATGTGAAAAGGAGATTGACAAGGACATCAGGAATAGAAAGATGCACATTGCTCCTGGATAGGCAGAATCAATATTGTCAAAGTAGCTACATTTCCAAAGCTTTTATTCATACGCAATGCATTCCTAATAAAATACCAACAGCTTACTTTATAGCTATCGAGAAAACACTCTTAAAATCTATATGGAACCAGAAGACACAGAAGAGCAAAGTATTTCTGGGCAGTAAGACAAAAGCAGGTGGCATAGTGATACTTGACTTCAAGCTATGCTACAAAGCAACAATAATAAAAATGTCCCAGTACTGGAACAAGAATAGACACATGGATCAGTGGAATATAACTGAGGATATGGAAACCTTCACAGACACACTCAACCATTTGATCTTTGATAAAAGGACAAAAGTATGTATTGGAAGAAAGACAGCATTTTCAACAAGTGGTGGTAGGAAAACTGGTTTTCAGAAAACTTCTTTTCAGAAGATGAAACTGAACCCTTAACTTTCACTACATAGTGAATTAAAGATGTGAACATTAAAAGAAATACTATAAACTTTCTATCTAATTTAAAATAAATTAGATAAAATGCCTTAGGACATAGATGTAGGAAAGGAATTTCTAAACAGAAACCTAGCTGCAAAAGAAATAGCAGCAACAATCAACAAATGAGATTACATCAGACCACAGAGCTTCCTTCCCTACAGCAAAAGAATCAGTTAGTGGCCAGAAGAGAAGACTTACAAAATGGGGGAAAAAAGCTTTTCACAGCTATTTTTCAAACAGAGGACTAATATCTAGAAAACACAAGAACTTAAAAAAAAAAAAAAAAAAAAAAAAAAAAAAAAAGAAAAGAAAAAACCTAAAGTTAGAGACCCAGTCAAGAAATGCAGAAAAGCAAAATAAATCTGCTGGAGAAATAAATCTGCTGGAGAAATGAACAGATACTCTCCAGTGGAAGAAATACAAATGAGTAACAATTATACAAAAAAAAAAAAAAAAAAAAAAAAAAAAAAAAACTTCAGCATCTCTGTATATCAGAGAATCCCAAATTAAAGCAACACTAAGATCCCACCTTACTCTGGAAAGAGCAGCCATCATTAGCAAATCAAACACTGAAAAATGTTGGCATGGCTATGGCAAAATAGGAATCCTCTGAATTGCAGGTGGGAACACAAACTAGTACCAGCATCGTGGAAATCTCTATGGAGATTTCTCAAAGAACTGAAATGAAAAATTCCACATGACTCAGCTGTTGCCCTGCTAGGTACCCTCCCCAGCAATTTTAAATCCTCACACTACAGTGAAACTTTGAAACAAACATGTACAGCACAACAACATGTAATATGATTGACCAATGAAAATGAGGTATCTGTATATATACTGAAATACTACCGTGCCATAAAGAATGACAAATGTGGAGCATTTTCAGGAAAATGCATGCACCCCGAAAATAGATTAGTGAAATAAACATAAAAACTTGAATATCTTATGATATCTCTCATTGGAGCGAGCCAAAGTACAAAAGAAAAACAGAAAGTGACAAGCGAAGCACAGAAGGGGACAAGGGGACAGATGTCATCCAATAGGGAAATGGTCCAAAGAGATACAGAGAGGGGTGGGAGGATTGAAGGAAAATGAGAGGAGTAAAGATGTGCCGGGTACAGGACCCTAGAACTCTACTGGAAGGGAACAGTCTGTGTCATGGCATGAGCCAAGAAAAGTGGTATCAACAAGCTTGTAAGAAGTGATGGGGGGATGAGGGACAGGGGGCGGGGAGGGACGAGGAAGGAGGTAAGATGCAGAGCTGTGGCGTGTACAGGTGATCGCTCCCAATATGGGTAATGAAAATACAAACTAATATAATTAAGTTAAATTTTAAAAAAGAAAATGAATATAAAAAGATGTGTACAAAACAGTATAATATTACAACAGGGAATTTGTGTGTGGAATTATGAAAATTAAATAAAAAACTAAAAATGTTTGAATTCTTCTCCATTTCCAAGAGAAATCTTTTTTTAATTTTTTTTATTTTAAAGAGATTAAGACAAAATAGAACATAAAAAAGCAGATCAGAACAGAACAATGTAAGCAACACAGTATTTCACCACAAGACAACACATAATAGTAACTACCATAATGTCTCTTTCTTTGAAATAGTTGAGTATAACTTCATATACAACAGTATCAAACATAACAAAACAGTATAAAACCATTCGAGAGAATGAAAGTATTACAGGGCATTCAGAACCAAAGAACAGAAAATGAATAATGGCTATTATATTATCTCATTTTCCATAGAAAATTTGTTTATACTATCACACATAATAAAATCCAGTAAAGCTACAACATGATAGAACCAATGGAAACAGAAAAACAAAAGCATGGTAGGACTTCAAAGTAAGATGATATTAAATCATTCCTAGCTATTATACTCTCTTGTTTTCTTCAAAATAGCTGCTCATCTTTCTCTGTCTTTAATCTTAAACCTTTTAGCCCCTTCAGCTTCCTCTTAATTTTATGACCCAGACACATTGTCCTTAAGGTCTGGGATCCATCAGGTGAGAGTGTGAACTCCAGTGAGGAGAGAGCTGCTACCACTCCTCACAGTGCAGGGGAGCCCTGGGACCGCGCTCCAAGCTGTGTCTATCAGTGTGACATAAAAGACATAAAGTCCTTTTTCCCTTTGGGAAAGACATTTCACTGATACCGCTGGCTGCTTCATTTTCAAGATGAATATAGAGAGGAAGATGTGCAGCAAACGGTGTCTCCTGTACTCACTGCGGGCAGGTGTCTTTTCTGTAAGAACACATCTGCAGCGCTCAGTAGGCTGGGGGATTCCTTTCTGTCACAGCAACGGAGTTATTGGTTTTGTGTGATTTAATCAGTTTTGTTAGCTGATTACTCAGCTTTAACACTTAACAACGCTATTTAGTTCTTTCTGTCCTATGGAAGGCACTTTTGTGGGTGGGCAGGAGAATCTGTCATTTAATGATTCCCAAGAAGGAAATAGAGGAACTCTTTTTTTTTTTTTAATTTTATTTAAAAGGAAAAAGAGAAAAAACAAAACAAAACAAAGCGGTGTAAGGGTACAAGTAATACAGAACTACAAAAAAAAAAAAAAAAAAAAAAAACCAGTAAGAAATCACCAGTTAATAGATTACACATTATCATCTTAGAGATAGTTTGCAGTCTCTCTGTTTGAATGTTCACTTTGTATGCCTTGATACTGTGACTTGAGCAACTATCTCTAAGAGGAACTCTTCTACTTGTGTTCAGCAGAGCAGGAGCACAGGCGGCCTGGGCCGTGTGCAGCTGGGACGGGCAGGGCAGACACTGGGACTACGCTGCTGCCCTGCCCTGCACTCACTCTGCAGCTCGGTCAGGACTGACCTGCAGCCCTGGACCCACAGCTGGTGCTGAAGAATTTCAGAGCTGAGGAGTGTTAGGAAAGGAATAAAGGTTACCCAGCAACCAGCACAAACATCCAGAGACTATAGTGCCAGAAGTGAGAAACATGTGTCGTTACCACTGAAGTTAAACACAGGCATTTTACAAACATCAATTGCTTAACCACAAGTCCTGTTCACAATGGAAAAGAAACGCTCACACACACACATACACACACACACACACACACACACACACACACACGCACACACAATAATATTCAAAGTCCATGGACCTAAGTCAGAAGTAGATATTTCACTTGCTGGATTTTAAAGTGCATTCCCAAAATTTAAAATATGTTAACAGGAGCTATTATTATTAGGGTGACACCAGGTTACCACACTGTGACCAGGAGTGAGTGAGGAAATGTATCACTGATACAACATAGGTATCCCATATCCAAAATGCTTCAGGTCAGAAGATTTTAGCTTTCAGAGACTTGTGGGCTTTGGAATGTTTTGTAGGAAGGCAGAAGAGCTAGTTTTATAATTCAAAATTGTCTTTTAAGTTTTACCAAGTTATGTTTATACATTTATTGCACAGTAGCATATATTTCACTAAAATAATTATTAAGCTCATCTGTACAGCTGTCCTGATATTTCACTTTCACAGTGTTTTTCATTTACATTGAGCATCATATTTATTTCAATCAATCCCTGTCCACAGAGCAGGTATCATGAATCAGTTTCCACGTCTGAAATGCTATTTACTCTTATCAACTGGCACTCTTTTAAACCTGAAGCCCTTGTTAAAAGAACTCAAAGATGGATTCTAAAGGGTCAGAAATGACAATTACAGATTTGTGTGCACTGTGGCTCCTTCTTTTCACAGCCTTATGTGAAATTTTAAAAGAATGAAGTTTGACATAATATCTTAAAAAAAAAAAAAAAAAACAAGACACATGGAAGACCCTGTCAAAGGTGCCACAGCCCTGTGGGTTGAGCTTGGCCCTGGGCACAGGTCCCACTCTGAGTCCCCAGCAAGGGGTAACATTTGACCTCAAGGAGATTCATGCAGTATCCAGAGTTCAATTAAAAACAAATTTCACTGCTGCATGCACAGGTACAAGTTCCCTATGGTGGATGTGAGCATTATGCACATCTAAGCTGTACCAATAAGCTTAATTATAATGGCCAAACAAAACTTTCGAAAAAGAGTTGAAGTAAGAAAAATGGAAATAGGCCTCCTGCAATTAGCGGGGGGGTGGGGGGTGGGGGGGACACAATTAAGAAGTGTTGTGTATATGTCCATATCTTCCAGAATGACTGTGATTACTATGTACTGCAAAAATAATAAAATAAATTATAAACTTGAAAAAAAAGAAAAGGTGAAGTGCAAAACTAGAAAGAATTACTCATAAAAGATTATTTGAGCATCTCAATTTGTACTGCATTAATAAAAACTGTGCTTGAGGACCTGCAGCATTCTACCCTGAAAAGCAAGGACAGCAGGAAGGGAAGAGGACAGAGAGGGCAGCCCAGGCCAGGCCCAGACCCTCAGGGGCAGTGCAGGCCAAGCTCTGTGTGCGGTGGAAGGCAAGAGGGTCCAGCCCGCCTGGCTCCTCCTCACTCACCTGTGCCTGGCCAGGGCAGCAGCCAGAGAAGGAGGGACTTGAAGTACAGGGCCCAGGGCTGCATCCCAGAAGGTTCAGGGGGAGGTCGAACCCTGTCCTCGCTCTATCACAGCTGGTGTCCAGGTCGGTCTGTCATGGTCATTCTCCTGCTGAAAACGGGAAAATATAAGTCCTGGATAGAACACCTCAGTGTGGGGTGTTGGAGCAGGGTTCGGTGCTCTCTAGCTTCTAATTTATACATTAGAAGATAAACGAGAAGAAATACAGTTTGTAACAGGGTGGCTGATTACACAATGAACCAAAAACATCACTGTGTAAGAAAACAGGGACCCAAGCAATTTTTAGTTCTACAACTGTTTTTATTCTGAATTAAAATTGGAAACTATTCATTCAGTCTTTCTAATATTTCAACATTGTCAGTCATTAAGAAACTCCAACGTTGGGGCTGGGAGTTTAGCTCAGCGGCATAAGCGCCTGCCTTGCAAGCAGGCGGTCATGAGTTCGATCCCTGGTACGGATAAAAAACGAAAAAGACAAAAAAAAAAAAAAAAAAAAAAAACTCCAACATCTAACCTTACAGGTAAACACTACACAATTATGAGGCAGAAGCATAAAAAGGAAATCTATAGGGACTTTCACATGCTGGCAGGGATTGGAGCAAACACTGGCCTGCTGCAGGGCTGATCGCCCAGTGCCCTACAGAATACGGCTCATCATTTCTCATCAGCACTCGCTTATCTTAGGTTTCAGGTCCAAACATGACCAGGAACTCGTCTAGCAGTTTTACTCAATCTCTGGAAATGTAAAAACAGCCCAGAAATGTACCATAGTTGTCACGGGTATCTGCTCTGCTCTGAATGAAGAATTCTGGGCAGTGAACACTAGCGGCAAGGCTGCCCAGGAGGCGCTGTGCGAAGTGGGCAGAGCCCTCTCCAGGTGCAGGCTGTGGGGGTCCGTTCCCCTCTGCTTGTGTGGAAGAAACTCATGGGCAGCAGGGAGGAGCCCCGGGCACAGAGGGTGGATGGATGGGGACAGCAGGGCAGCCCTGGGGCCAAGAGTACACCGAGCTGCTGTGAATCCTGGTGGTGGAGGAGGTCACAGAAATCTGATTCATGAAGGGACAGACACACTCACAAGCACAGGGACACAAAAAGGGTTTGTGGGCTATTTATAAAATAACTATTAAAACATGGTGACAAAAATAAAAACAGACTGAAACAAAAAAGCCAGCAATGCCAATAAAAACCCCACAGCCTCCCAGCAATTCTGTTAAGAAACACAGCTACGAAACTGCTTTCTTCTCTCAAGGCCTTAAAAACACAGAGAAGGTACTGATCCCACACACTCAATGCTCTTTGCACAAAGCTCTGTGCATGGTCAAAGATCTTCCTGAAGAGAAATCACCACGCAGGGATGCTGGAGCAGGAAAGCAGCAGCAGTTACTCACCTTACAGAGGGGCAGCTGCAGCAGGGTCCACAGAGAGCCTCCAGGGCAGGGACAGCGGCTGAGCTCAGGGGCAGCCTGTGCTGGAGGAGGGGGCTCTGCTCTGTCTCCCACCATGGATGGATCCTCAGAACCAGGTCCTGGGTTCTGAGCTCAGGTCTGTCCGAGCTGTGTGGTGCCTGGTGCAAGGGACACAGGGCAGGTCTGAGGTGGCCTGACAAGGAGAGAGGTTGGCTGTAGACTCAATCAGCTCTTCAAGACCCCAAACTGATAGCCGGTACTGATAAAAAGGAAAAAGACAAAATAAAATAAAAAATAAAGGAAATTCAACATTTTTTTCTTTAAAAGAACCTATAATATTAGCAGCACTTTTATGTCCTATTAATGGATTGGGCCCTGTCTTAGTTACTTTTTGCTCATTGCTGAGACAAAATATCTGATGACCAAAGTTGGGAAAGGAAAAGTTTATTTCTTACAGTTTTTTGGAGGTTTTAGTCCATATTCAGTTGGCTCCAAGGCAGGGTGGCATGGCGGGGCCGCAGTTCATGGCAGCTGCAAACAGCAAGCCAGAAACCAGTGAGAGAGAGAGAGAGAGAGAGAGAGAGAGAGAGAGAGAGAGAGAGAGAGAGAGATCCTCTTCCACCCATTACATCACATCCTGGCTCCACCACTAGGTGGGTGTAGCACTGACACCATCAATCCAAGCGCTAGAAAATGAGCCAATCACAAACGCATAATGCAAACGCATGAGGCCTATGGGCCACTGACATAAATCATGACAGGCCCTCTTTTAGGTATATTTAGGTGATGTACATTGTTGAAGAAATTTCACAGAATAAGAATTAAGCTGTTGTAAGTGGTGAAAATAATATTTTCGTAGGGGCATTAGGAAGAGGAAAACAAATCCTAATACAGTTACTCTGTTTAGATTTTCTGCAGCAATGGTTTTAATTTTTACAGCACTGCATAAAAACAGGTCTGAAATTTTAGCAGATTATAATTATTCCACAGTGTACGGGATACTTTGTTTATGATAATAATACCTCCATGTATTTCTAGGATTAGTTTAGTAAGTTTCAGTCATGGTAGAGGCTGATACAAGCTTGACGAGTAGATTAGTGGGTGGTTCTCTCTGCAGAGACTGAGGGAAAACCTCAGAAAATAATACTCTCTGCTGATTTCTGGAATAGCCCAGATTTAATGACATTCATAGGATTTGGCTGTAGCCATGGGGCACAGATGAGGATATTTTAGGAGATATCATGCAATACAATAGGAAAATGCCTAAGGAGCCAGAGGGCTCAAAAAATACAAGATTCCCTAATAACAAAGAAAGGAAAAAATGTCAAATTTACCAGTCCTTTTAGACAGGCCATGCAGTCGTTTAGGTTTGAGTGTTTGGGGTTAACCCTAACCCTAACCCTAACCCTAAGGCGCAGCATCTGAGTGAGGAGGGTAGGGAAATTTCCTGCCCCAAGGGTCCAACCTCCCCTCCTGCAACCCTGAGCCCAGCATCAGCATTGGAACTCTAGGTGTCCCCTGGCCTCCACTTGCTGCTGGTCATGATCCTCCCTCACATTGGGTAAGTGACACTATTCCCTCCCCTTGATGGTGTCTTGTTTCCCTTCTCCACCCTTACTGACTCTCCAGATCAGCCAGAGTCATGCTGCAGAAAACCAAGTGCTGGTCATACTCACTCCCAGCCAGGAGCCAGGATCCCTGATGGTCACCCAATCTCAGATATGTCTGTTTTGATCTCCCCATCCACAGTCCTCATCCTCCAGTAACTGACAGGAAACATCCCCTTTGGAGTTCTCCCGGGTAACTCCTTGCACTCCAGTCACCTCCCCACTCACTTGCATTCTGAAAGGCCTAAAGCCTCCCCATCTTACTCCTGACCTGAAGCCAAAATGCCTGAGCTCTACAATACAGCTTCTCCAGTCTATGAGCTGGACAGCCAGCCCAAATGGGCACCTAAAAGACATTTAACTTTTTATTCTCCAGGATTCTGACAAGTTTTGTCATAGGCTTGCTTAGTGGTCTGAGGTCCTATTTGTCCAGGCATTTTTTTATTCCTCACAGGCTCCCCTTCCTCTGCACTTCCTGCACCCCTGCCAACTCCTTCTCATTTCCCTACCACCACTGCTCCCTCCTTGTGCCTCAGAAAGGATACACAAATACATGACTGTTCGTCTTGCTGAGGGACTCAAAACACCAGCCCGGAAATCAGTTGATGACTGACTTAAAACTGCTCAGTGTCTTGGTTACTTTTCTGTCCTCGCTGAGACAAAATACCTGATGCCCAAAATTAAGGAAGGAAAGGTTGAACAGGATGAATTCAGCCTTGATTGGAGCTCTCACCCTGGAAAAGGGAACAACAATAAACATTTACACAGACTCAGAGTATGCTCTCAACATCCTCCACAATCATGCAGCAATCAGGACAGAAAGGGGATTTCTCACACTGGGGACTCTCTGTGGTCAATTCCAACCTGATAAAGACACTCCTAGGGGCAGCGCTTCTGCCCACTCAGGCAGGGGTCACTCACTACACGGGATATCAAACACTCAAATCGCATGTAAGACCAGGAAACTCCTTTGCAGATCAGACAGCAAAGAGAGCCACTGCCTCCTACAAGTCTCCACTGCCTCTCAGGGCCAATACTGCTCCTCTGTAGGCTTCACCCCATTATACCACAGAAGAACAGATAGCAGTACACTCACAGCCCACTTCAGAGGGATGGCTTCTTGACCAAGGGAGCTATCTCCTCTCCACCTCCCAAACTCACCAAGTTGTTTCTTCCTTCCAGCACAGCTTTCATAGAGGCTACAAACTCCTCATCTCAGCTCCCTCCTGGAGGACAGCTATCAGACAGATCACCACATACTGTTCAATCTGCCACTGAGGGTCTCAGGGATCCCTCCATCCTGCTCCTTACCCCAGTCATCAGCCATAAGGATTCACACCTGCCCAAGACTAGCAAATTGGCTTTATAAACATGCCAAAAGTTTAAAAATTAGGTATCTCCTAGTCTCATAAACACCTTTCTCGGGATGGGAAGGAGACATCTTCCAAATGGAGGTAAGTCCTGGTTGCGCACCCTTCCTGGGCCTCTAGTCTCAGTCTCCACACTGTTGTTTGCTGGGCCTTGCCAAAGAGATTTATAACAGACTTCATCCAAGGACAAGGCTGACCCATGACAGACACGCAACTCCTCCCGATGACCCACTCCACCGCTGTCCCACAGGAAATCCATGCTGATCCAGGCCAAGATGCTGCCCACCACAGCAGCCAGCAGCCTCCAGTGCAGCAGAGCGCCCAGCCATTTTCCTCTGTGTGTTGCCCACACAGCCTTCAGTCACACTGAAGAAGCCTTGAGAAACTACATCCCTAGCTCTCTCTATAGCACAGCAGAGAGGGAGATTGGGTCTCTGAACTAGACCCCACCCACCTAGGAGTCAGAAACACCCTCCCCCACTTCCCCACCCCCGCAAGTTTGTTATTCAAGTTTGAGAGGTCAGTGAGAATCAGGAAGCCAGCAGCTTCCTCCTGCAGCTCCACCAGCTGGCAGCCTCCCCCACAGCTCAACCGGCAGACAGCTAATTCTCCTCAAAACCACAAGAGACACGTAGTGCCTTCCAGCACCCCCTGTACCCAGCACAGCCCTATCATAATGGGACCTTACACCCCCTACTCAGAGACCCAGAACTGTGTACCCCCCTCAGCAATGCCTCCCACCCCTATCTTATCAGCCCTATACAACATGCCCTCACCTCTCGGGGCCAATGGTCTTTGCGCCCCTGACCTGACCACATTTGCGCGTCAATAAAGTTATCACTGCTTGCTTCAGCCTTGCCTGCCTCAGCGGTCTCAGTGGAGTCCCAGTTTAGCCTAAAAATCTTGATTATCTGTCAGCCAATCCTGGGCTCCAGCAAGAAGGTGATAATTGGATTGTTTCCTATTTTCTACACGCAATGCAGGTGAATGAAATGACAGACTCAGTTTCCTGCATTCCTGTCCTTCACCTCTAATAATCACAAAGGACCAGGCTCACTGCTGTCCTCTCGCCATGGCCGCTCATCCCAGAGGGCAGACACACAGTCCTTCAGCCACCTGTGAGCCCACAAGCACCTCCCCCCCATCCCCGTGTTACTTCTGGGCGAGGGTCTCCCGGGTACTTGTCTGGTGTCCTCCACAGCAGGGCCAGCGAGGAGAACCGGAAAGAAACGGGAGCTGGCTGCAGATGACGTTTGCGCTTTGTGTACACCCACACCCCTTAGCTCTGCAGCAAGAGGCTGCCTCCTCGCTCCACTTAGCAAGGATAATTTTTCCCGATGTAGAAAACCCGGTTTTGCCCGGTTGACCAATTTTTTTTTCTTTTTATAAAAACGTCTACATTTTTAATGAACATAATAATGTAAACTTGATTCTACTGAGCTTGTCACTTTTAATGGGAACAAACACTGTCTCTAAAAGGCAGGGCCCGCTCTCGGCCCCCAACCCCCACACCAGACCCGCCCTCTCTCCAGGCTGAGTCTCCCAGGGCTCACAGCGCTTTGTGTCCCCACCGCGCATGCTCTGGGCCTGCTCAGGCCCTGGCTGCTGAGAGCTGAGCTGGAAGGGTCCCACACCAGGAAGGCTTCTTGCCCCAGCTGTGCTGCGGACCCATCCCCCCAACAGTTCCCCTGCAGCTGTTAGAGATGCTGGGCCAGCGGCAGGCACTCAGCCTCTACCTTTTCTGCTCCCTGCCAAGCAGGAGTTGTTCATTGCTGTGAGCTCCCTGCCCCTCTCCCCGCCCAGAGAGGCCTGAAGAGATCGCTTTGCAGAGCTGGTGCTGCAGGGAACTGGGGACAGCTGGGTGAGAAGCTCAGCAGCAGGAAGCAAAGAGCTGTGTGTGTTTAACAGCCCAGATGCCTTTGCTGGGGTCTGCGGTTCCAGACAGCACACCAGAGTGAGTGACAGCTCCGGTCCCTGTGCAACAGAGAAGCAAAAATAAAAAAATAAATACCCGATATAAGTGGAAACCATGGTGCTGGACACGCATCTCTGAGGTCACCCTGGGGAGTGGGTTCAGGGTCACTGGTGCCCTAGTCGCCCAGGAGCTGACCCTGAGCTCCATGCCAGCAGCTGAGGACTCACAGCTCCCACGATGTGGGTGTCTTTCTCATCTGTGCTCCACTGAGTTCCGCTCCAACTCAGTTGAGTTTTTTGTGCTACCAAGTCTCCACCCACGGTGTTTGCTTTGCCCCACCACGGCGGACCATAGGTAGAAAACATGGAGCAGGATAATTCTGTCAGGGCTTCTGTCCTCCAAGAGGAAGAAAGAAAAGAGGGAAGGAAGGAGAGTCTGTCCTGTGCCTGAGCTCATCTGGAACACCACAGTGAGCACTTGAACATAGGAAGCTAGGATGCCCAGGAAGGGCAGCAGCAGAATAATAAGTCCACTCAAGAGCATGGTGTCATACTGGGAAGTGTCCTGACTTACTGGGAGGTGGCAGCAAAGAGGGAACTTTACAGAAAAAGTGGTTAACGAGCCGAGACCCACAGAAGGAAAGCTGGAAGACATACAGTGTGTGTATTAAGGAGTTGATAGCACTGCTGGACCATGCACACGTGATCAGGGAGCAGCAGATCTTGCTCATGAGGACAGCATAGCACAAAGGATGGCAGATGGCTACATAACGGTCATAGGACATGAAGCCTAAGAGAACAGCTTCACATCCACCAAGGCTCAGTACCATAAATGTCTGAATCTCACAACCCGAGAATGTGATGGTCTTGGTGTTCATCAGGAAGTTCGTAGTCATCTTGGACACAGTGTTGGAGATGTGCATAATGTCAATGAGGGAGAGCTGAGTGGGCAAGAAGTACATGGGCGAATGGAGCCTACTGTCCACTCGGATGAGGTGGACCAGCACAGCCACCAAGAAGAAGACAATAGCAGCAAAGAGAAAACCATTCATGCTGCCATTTTGGAAAAGACCAGCCAGCATAAAGTCTGTCCCAGAGATTTGACTTCCTGTTTTCATGGCTTAAATTAACAAATAAAAGCAGATAATGTATCTATGGAATGTGATTTTTTTTTTTTTTTTGTCTTTTCCCTTTTTACCAGTACCAGGGATCAAACTCACAATTGCCTGCTTGCAAGGCAGGCGCTTATGCCACTGAGCTAAATCCCCAGCCCCTGTGATTATTTTTTGAAGAACAAAAAGAATAATTAAATACAAAACGTGTTTCTGTAATTACTTTAGGTGAAAATACAATGTCTGCTATTAGGTACAGTAAACACGACTGTATTGAATTATAGTTGTTTTTGCTTATTTTTGAGTTTTACTGCAGTTGGTATGAATAGTTACAGGTGTAATGCGGAACCTGTGGTGTTTCAGTTAATGTATCAGTGAATACAGATTAAGATGAAAAGACTCTCATTACTGTTCCCTGAACTGTAGGAAATCTAGGTTTTTTTTTTTTTTTTTTTTTTTTTTTTTTTTTTTATTCTTTGGGACTTCCAATTCCTCTTTTCAGATCTATGTAAATTGCAATGGAAAGTGAAAATAAAAATGTTTACTGAAAGAATAAATTATAAAGGAATTTTTAATCATTTTGATGATGTGTTTGCCAAAATTCCATTTTCCATTTGTGTGTACATTAGGGTGATGGATTAAATGGTTGTTCACTAATGAAAACATTCTGCTCAGTTCTTTCCTATGAGTAACATTTTGTCAAATAATGGTTGCTGCATAGTGGTGTAAATTTCAATGAAGTTATACTTAATCTTTATTTTACTTTTATTGGTTATAAGTAGGAATAAAAACTTCAGTAATATTTGTTTGAAGATGATATTGTACCCTAATGAAGTATGAGTTGGTATGCCTTGTTTTTCTTGTAAAAACTTTATAGGTTTGACCAACCTGTTAGCCAAAATAAGGGTAAATTTGAAATGAGTCATCTAAATTTAGCTTAACACTTATGAGTCTTCAACTGAAGCATGCTGCAAAGATTGTTCAATTCAAAGATAAGAACTGAAATGTTTCTTTCCGACACAAATTTGCTTTTATACATTCTTTAGGTAAATATTACCTTCTAATTATAGATTTTATGTTCTAAAACTACACTGAGTTGTGGTCTGAAACATTATTGTCCGCTCTCAGGGTTTACTGGGTCTAAAATAAAGAAATATCATGGTGGTAATTTGTCATTTTCAAAAGATTATCTGGTTACCATATTTTGGCAGAAAACCTTCATTGATCTAAAATATTTAAAACTGAAGGAAAAAACTTACTAAAAATAGGCAACAATTCAAGTATGTATGTTTTATGTAAATCATGTTCTTTCTTTTTGTTGTAGTCTGAAATATTTTCACATGACTAACAAGAAACATACAATAAAGAAACATTTAATATGATAATGAAATATTGTATACTCTAAAAATATTGCAATAACCAATGCTCCATATCACAAACTATATAAAATAAATATCATCAGGTGGTAACTTTTAGTGAAAATCCATGAAAATTCAATCTATATTTCTAAGTTATATTTCTTCCAATGATACAATTATTTTAATAAGAATAAGGAAAATAACAGACTGAGCTGAAAAGAAGGGTTTACACTGTTTAAAAGGGTAACACAAAAGAAATGCTAGAGGTTAATAAGAGCCAGGGATTTAGCTCAGTGGAGTAAGAGCGTCCCTGACAAGTGCAAAGTCATGAGTTCGATTGCTGGTACCAAAAAAAAAAAAAAAAAAAAAAAAAAAAAAAAAAAAAGAAAAAGAAAAAAGAAAGAAATTATATCTACAGATATAGAGTTTAATGAGTAAAATATGGGCATAATTGACCAAGATACAGAAAGAAGAAGACAAAAGGTTACACTTTATTAGAAATGATACAACAAAAGTAACTACAATGTCAAAATATATGTCCTATGTGACATAAGTTATTATTCCACTGAGAAAACTGCTTTTTAAATAGGAATAAAATCTGCAGTGTTTTCTAATTATTGCAATAATTATTTCATCAGAATAAAGACATTCAATTTTATTAGCATTTACTCCCTTCGAAAAATACATGCACAAAATGAATTTTTAAAAAAGTCCAAAGGAGATCCTAAAGGCAATTTAGAAAATAATTGAAAACATTACATGTCAGTATTTTACAAAATGAGGGAAATAGAAGACTAGACAGAATAACTGGAAAAGCCTGTGAAAAGGTGATGAAAAAATAATAAAATAAAACTGTTGTAATATGCTAATTACCAGGCTTCATCCATGTCAGCACTGTTTAAATAATAATCTTAAAGATGCCCAAAAATAAAATTATACCAAGAATGTAGTTAAAGATGCACTAACATACATGCGTTAACATCTGGTACATTTTTAAAATGTCTAATTATTGGTCCTTGAAAGAGTTTTGCCCTAGGATAAATTACAGGACGTTATTGCAGCAACTCAGCATGCTAGAAGGCCAGATTGGAATGCCTACCCTGAGGGCCACTTCCTCCTTCTTCCCAGTTACAACTTCCTCCTTCCTTTCTCAGTGAGCCAAAGAAAATTCAGTCATCTCCTAGCACATCATCAGTGCCCTCCCCAATCACCACAGCTGGTCAAAGGTCACATATACCCCTCAACCCCATATCCAGGCAGAGGAGAAGCCAAACCCTTGCTGATTGTGGGCTTCTCTCCATGGCCTCTTTTACCTTTTTTGTTGTTGTTGTTGTTGTTTTTTTTTTTTTTTTTTTTTTTTTTTATATTCTGCTCCTTTATTGCACTAGAAAACTCCGACAGTCATGAGCTGTTATTACTTTCCTACTTTTAGACAGCAATCTTGATTACAGGACAGTTTTCTTAAGAATCATTTAAATACGAAATGCATCATGGGTGCAAATTTGGCAAACACGACAACTTTTCAAAGAGTAGTTTAAAGTGATAAGCACCTAGTAAAAAAGGAAAAGCATTTTAGAAATTATTAATCTGAGAAGATAATGTCATATATTACAAAGCTGTCCTAAAAATTAGGCTTTTGTGGATTTCATATGCAAAAAAACAAAAAATATATATGCAATTATAATGCCTATTGAACATTACCCTGTAAAACTTGTTGGATGTTTGAGAACATACATAAATGAAATAAACATAGTGGCATTTCTCACTGTGTAACACTTCTTCCAGAGTTACAGAGCACTTCGAGTGTTTCAGTAACCTTTTATAGGAGCTAGGTAACACACAGGGCTGTACTGTGGTCTTACTATTTTCTTACAGTGAGCTTTCCTCTAAGTTTCCCTATTGCACTAACAGTCTGGACACAAGTCAGCTGCTGGCAGTTCCAGGCTAAAACACTGTTTTCACCCAGCCCAAAGCCACTGATCTCCACTAGTTTGCATTATATATACAAATATTTAACATACTTTTAAGTGCTTGGAGACTTAGGAAGATGCATTTGTCCTACTTTCATTTGTTTATAGTATGGACAGAGCTCTTCTTTTGGAAGCTGTATGGGAGGCTAACTGAAGCAGAGTTTCCCCCACCTGTGACTCCCAATCCTAATCCCCACTAATCATAGCAAGTCTGAGTTCTGTAAAACTCAGCTCATTAGGCTAAAGAACTGAAATTCAGGCCATGCCAAATAAAATGCACCAAAAATATGGATATTTCACCTGACAGCTGAAGGAGATAAGCCAAGATGAGCCCTAAAACACCTAACACATTATCAGACTCCTTAGTGCAGGGACTCCACTAATCCCTCACCCAAGTTTCCAAAATCCAGTCCTCTTTAGATGGAATCCTAAGAGGGTCACATAGATCATTGTAAAAGCACTGTATTGAGCATGACCTATTCACCAGAGTATTAAACACACTGAGCATTCCAGTCTCAAAAATCATAATAATGTAGCTCCACTCAGTTAGGTAATAGAGTTAATACTTATATTGAGGTAAACAAATCAATACCAATATCTACTGAAATTGAGTTATAAACCAAACTCAGGATATTTTTCAGGGAGAAAAACAGCATTAGTAATTTTACAGACAGAAATAAATTTGAGAATGAGCTCACTACTCCTGGACCCACAAACTGAAACATTTCTTATTAAATAGCTTTATCGAAAGTTCATAGTTATTTTATCAAAGACTTATAGTAAATTACAGTCATAGTTATTTCCATAATGATGGAGCCTATTGAGATGTTAACATTATCACAGATACTTTTGCATATTTGACTCCATGCTTAGCATTAATTTAGAATTTTACTTGGATTAAAATCCTTACAGAATGATTCAAAAAGGAATCAACTCATTGCAGCAGATGGAAGTAGGGAAAGAGAGAATTAGAGGTGAGGGATAAATTCAGTCCAACACCAGATAATAGCAAGTAAACACCTTTGTATATTTCAGCAGGTGTCACTGAGACAGTGCCTGGGTAACTTATCTTACCTGAAATTAGCCCAAATGGAGAACAAGGGCACATCAGTAAAATGCCGCAATTCACCCTCATGCACATTCGAGTAACGCACACACCTTCAAGCAGTGTGAATGAGACTGGTTTCTGTTCAGTTTTCAGCATCACTCATAGGAAATTTGTTAAAGGATCTGTGAGTAATTGTGCAACTGTTTGATCAAACAGCCACTGGGTAGCTTTGCAACCCACGCTGAGAATGAGCCTTCTCACCTCCAGAAAGCCCCACCTTCCATCCTGAAGGGTGAAAGGGGATCCTGGAAGAATATCTTTGTCACAAGATAAAAGGATACATAGATTGTCTTTCATTTCACTAAATAATGGGTTTTTAAAATGATTTGATATTTATATACTCTCTTCCTTTAAAATTCTAGTATTTGTCTGCAGACATAGAGAAGTAAAAATTAAGGATTCCCTGTGACAATACTGGGCGCTAGTAATTAGAAAATCACAGTACTCCTTTCCTTCAATCAACTTTAATTAAAACTATACTATTGGTTTTTATCATAACTATCCGTGAATTATGAAGTAGATAAAACAAGATAAAAGAAATCAAGATGTTTAAAATGAGATTTCTAATAAAGAATTGCTAATATTCTAAAATATAGAGATTTAAAACACATTTTGCTGTCACCCTGAGAGTGCTGCGCAGGAGGGAGGACGGGGACCTCACCATCCACACTGTGACCGCTCAGTGACCACAGAGTGACAGGGGTTTGGGCTCAAACTGGAAGACACCAGGAGTGAGAACTTACATGAAATGCCTCCGCTGCTCTCAGTGTTCTCTGAATATCTTTGTTCAGCCCACAGGAATTATTTACTGCATCACACAGCACTGTAGATTAACACTCATATTCACCCACTTGGAAAATAAATCCCCATTCCACATTTTAAGAGGCAGACTCAATAGCCAAATGCTTATTTCCTTCAATGGCACGTGCTTATGGGGTTAGACACTCAAGAGGCTGAGGCAGAAGGACTGCTCCAGCCCAGGAGTTATCGGATACCCCAGGCAGCACTGTGGTACATCACTCAGAAACAATATGAAAGACATGTGACACAGAGAAAAACTGTGTTTTTACACAGATTAAACAGGATATGGATGGGTTCTTGTGTTTTATGAAAGCGCATACATTTACAAAGTTATATTTCATGAAGAATCAAGAGTAAACAGATAATTTTTTTCATGTGTCATATACCATTTTAAAATACTGATAATGAAAATGCACTGTGTTTTCAGGGGAATTTTATGAGCTGATGGTAAATATTATTTAGAGTTGCAATGTCTGAGCACACAGATCCTGTGTGTCAGCAGACCCTGGTATAGGAAGTGATAACAGAGCTCTGCTGGTTTCAATGCTCTGTGCTGTGACAATCAGTTAATGTAAGACTGCAATGTATAAATGTAGTGGGAAATGTAGAATTGAGGACGTGGCTTCAGGACAATTTCCTTTATATATTCCTGGTGAACCTGAGAAAACGGAGTAACAGTATTTACCCTGTCACACACACTTGGGCAGGTCAGGATGTCTGCTAATCCAAATGTAAGAAAAGTAGCAAGGACAGTGGGATGAATGTGTTCAAATGACTGTATTTTGAGGGAGATTCATGGCAATGTGTCTGTTACTGTAACTTTTAAAGTTAAACGCATCAACAAAGGTTTTGATCACATAGCACATACTAAGTGACTGAAAATTTTTCTGCATTTTTCATTTTAGTTTCCTTATTATAATAAAATACTATTTTCAGATTGATGAAAAATACAAGCCTATTATTTTTTTGGAAAAGGAAGTCAAAGAAAAATTCAATGTACACACTCAAACACATAATTATTATCATGTCATATATTTAAATATCTTAGATATTAATTGTATTTTCCAAGATCTCAGCACTGAATATTTTTCAGTGTTGAGAACAGTGACTCCTGACTACACAGCACGGTGAAATGGAAAGTTATCTACAGTTTCGTGGAGCAGAATGTCCCTCTTGCTCTTCCCAAAGCCCCCAGAACCTCCTTATTCCTCAGGCTGTAGATCCCAGGGTTAAGGATTGGGGTGAGGATGGTGTAGAAGACAGCCATCTCCTCTGCTGGAGATCGGAGGGACTTTGGACAGAGATAAGTGTAAGCAGATGGTACAATGTAAAAAGTCACCACAATGAGATGGGTGCTGCAGGTGGAATAGGCCTTCTTCCTGTCTTCCTCATAGCTCATGCAGTAGACAGCAAGGGAACTTTCCCACAGGAAAACACAATGATGATGAAAAGGGAACAGGAGAAATATGGTGGTGCTGAGGAACACAGTGTACTCATGAACACTGGTGTCCCCACAAGCCAGGGACAGCATGGCTAGGCCATCACAGAAGAAATAATTGATGGCCCTGGACCTGCAGTAGGAGATCCAGAGGATGTATGCTGTGTGAGCACAGGCATTAATAGCACCTGCTACCCAGGATCCCAGGAGCATCAGCACACACACTCCTGTTCACGTGGATGGGGTAGTGCAGAGGAAAGCAAATAGCCACATAATGGTCATAGGCCATGGAAATCAGGATGAGTGCTTCTGCACCTGCTAAAGTCACAAAGAAGAAAGCCTGGATCCTACACACAATAAGGAGATGGACTTGTTTCCAGATAGAAAACCAGAACCCATCTTGGGGACAGTGGTGCAGATGCACATAAGGTCCATGAAGGAGAGCTGACTGAGCAGGATGTACATGGGAGTGTGGAGGTGGGTGTCCATGAGGATGAGCAGGACCATGGCCAGGTTGCCAGCTAGGGCCATTAGGAAGATGGGGATGATGAGCATGAAGAGGAAAAGGCCAACCCTTGATGGAGGGAACAGGCCCAGTAGGATGAAGTCAACAGAGGTCAGATTGTAATTTTCCATTTTGACTTTGTATGATTTTTCCTAAAGACAGACACAACAGTAACCATGTACAGATTATTAAGAAATCTGACAAATTCTGAAGTGTAATCGGCTTGTGTTTTATTCACAAATTATGCATGAGAAACCTTATAGTGCCTGAATTTCTTCAAAGAAATCATTCAAGTTGAAAAAAGGCACACTGAAAGAAGCTCAGGACCACTAATTACTAGGGAACCGTAAAACAAAATCACAGTAAAACACCACTGCACATTCAGCAGGAAAGCTTTCATCGAAAGACCAAATAAAACAATGTGCATGTTGCATTTTCTTTTGTACCAGGGATTGAACTCATGACCTTGTGCTTGCCAGGCAGGCTCTTATGCCACTGAGACAAATCCCCAGCCCTAACAATCTATATTTTGATTAAAGTATTGAGAAATTGAAAATTACTGTGCATTTTCATGAGAAATGGAGTTTGTACTGACAGGATGGAAAATAATACAGTAACTGCTCAAAACAGATGGTCAAAATTAGAACGTGGTAGAGATTCCATATTTGAATATGCACTGTGTTGTTTTCATAGCCATTTTGAAACAAGTGTAATTCACATTGTCCACCAGGGAGAAACAATTTAATTGAATCCATAAACAAGATGAGGTGTTCAGATTCACCTTAGCGCATTCAGTTTTTAGGTGGAAATGAATACTGACACAAGCTACAACAGGGATAAATTCTGATGACCTTATACAAAGTGAAACAAGCCAACCACAAGAAGCCAAATACTGTATGAATCCCCTTCTGTGCATTACTTACCATGATCAAAATCATAGTGACAGAGAGTGGAGAGGTGAATATCGAGGGCTGGGTCCACAGTGGGAGGGGAGTGGTTGTGTACATAGCTTTTGTTCAGGGAGATGGACTAGTTCTGGAGACGCCCAGTATAGTAAATGCAGAATGGCATCAGTGTACTCGGTGTTAGGGAACTGCACACAGGGAAGCAAAGAAAAGATTAAATTTTCCCTGGGCATGTTTACCAAAATGAAGGAACCAAGGGCCTCTAATATACTAAATTATTGTATACATGGATTTCCAATACAGTTCAGCCATGTTTAAAACATTTAAATTCTTATTCTTTGATTTGTGAAAACTGGCAAAGAAAAAATTAGTAGAACAAATTATTTTTATGACTTTCCAAAATAAGGGTAGATGGATCCATTTCCAGTGATTTTATACAAGAAATTAAGTTTTCAGCAAGTAGAAAGTGCAATATTAGAAATACCAATGCCCTTTCCCAGCAGCAGTTCCTAGTACTTGTTGCTTGAAGAGTTCTGTCAGAGATACACTGTCCATGAGAAGTCTCTTACCTTGGTTACAAATTGGGAAATGGAGCACAGAACAGAAAAACAAATGCCACATCTGATCTGATATCCCACACCGCATCTCAGGACCACCAATCAGCAGCTCTGTGATTATCTAAGGCCCAGTGGACAAGTGGTCCAATACAGCACAATGGTGCATGGTTTGCAGAGTATTCAAGACCTCTTCCTGCCAGGGAAGCAGCCTCAGGTGTCCAGCACCCAGTAACACAAAAGAATATTTTTCATTAAAAATCTATCACCTCTATATCAATCTTTCTGTCCTTTTAATTTCTTGCTCCGAGAAATAACTATTCATAACCCATATGGAGCCCTTGTTAAGCCTTTCCACTTACTCTGATTCTCTCATCTTCCCCTCAGCTGTGGAATGTGGACCCCATCAGTGCTGACTGTCTTGGGGAGGCAGAGAGCAGAGGAAGCCTGAGGACAGAGTCAGGGCAGCTGAGAAGTAGCTGACCTCAGCTCAGGGCTCGGTCCCTCCTGAAAGGACAGCGTGAGGCACGGAGTTTATTGGTTGTGTGTTTTATTATGAATGATGAGTAGGAACATTTACATAAACACAAACGTGTATACTTATGTAAATATGTGATTAAACATCTTTTAAATGTCTATTTGAGTTACTTTTCAAATTTGTGTACAGAAGAATCCTCACAAAAGATGACTCCATCCTGTAAATATGGCATTGTTTCTCTGCTGTTGTGAGAAACCAACACAACCAAAAGGCCAAAACACATAACAGACCTTGTGAAATAGGAAGCAGACCCTCTATTGCAGAAGGGAACTGGTGTAGGTTGGGGAGGAAGGAAGGGAAAAGAAAAAATGGAAAAAAAGGAACTGTTGATAACAAAGTTTTGTAAATAAAGTGGTGAAGAAGACTTGAAAAGAGGGGAGGTGGATGGGAATAGAAAAAGAACTAAGATATATCATGTACTGGTACAATTTCCCTAGGAGGAATGAGATTGTTATGTATATATAAGGTATACAAATAAACTTAATAAAAAAGCAATAATTAAGTGAAAGAAGTACAAATTTATTGAAAACAATTTTTAAAGGAGAAAAATTATTGAGAAAATTGTTGAAATTTCCTTTAAGCTCAAATAAGATTTTCTCTCTGAATGTCTGTCTGGTCGGTGTCATCCCCTGTTCTTCTACAGTGCATAAGGTAAAGCTTGGGTTTGAACCTCGATCTAATTCTTTCCAGCAACATTTGAGAAAGGTAAACCTTGTTTGGCGAGGTCACACTGAGTCTTCAGAGAAGGAAACATGGATTATTACAGATTCCCTCCTGGAAAATACACAACTAACATTCAGTGGATGTCTTGCTGTAAGATGACCCTGAACTGTAGCTACAAGTTCATCACTAACATTATCATAGCCTCATAATAACATAACTCTCATCATACTACCATTATGTGTATGAGTTTCACTGGGACTGACCAATAGTAAAATTCAAATTGTGTTTGTAAACCATGTCTATTTAATAATAAAGCTTTTGTGTGTCAGTAAAATAGATATATTTACTAATCTGTTGATGTGTTGAGTACAGAAATGAAAAATGAATAATTTCCAAATTTAAAAGCATAAAGGGCAAACTGGATTTGAACAAATACTGGAAGACCTACCTTTCATACGCTTATAAAGAATCCTTTGCAAAACGAGTTTTCGCACTTTAAAAGTTATGTGACCCCTTCATGTAAACAGTCTTGACTCTTTTTTATCATAATAACAATTTCATATATTCATTTTGAAGTAATAGTTATAACTTCCAGGTATTTCAGTACAATAAAATGGACTCATGGAAAGAGAAAACAGGAAGCAAGAGACAGTATTAAGTCTAAAAATGTTTACAGAATCACTCATTATTCATGAAAAAAGTCCAAAGAAAACAAGCCAAAAAAAATGCCAGGTGATCCTTGAAGCAAAAATTCATTTTGCACTACTCACTGTGACTTTGCACAGTCAGTGCTGAGTATGTTTTGAGTGTCATTGGAGCCCATGGAGAGCATGTGCAGGAAAACATGCCCTCATGGCTTCCACTGACACCATTTTCCATTCCCCATAGAGAACACGCTCAAGATTTGCTCCAAAATCAAATCCTGTTGTCTGTAGTTTACAGGGCAGGATTCTGCTGCATAGAGGTGTGCAAAGTACAGCAGCTCATCCTCAGAGTTAACTTCTGTATGCATACCTTTCTCTCATTGCTGAAACAAAATACCTGACACCCAAAATCAAGGAAAGAAAGTTTTTTTGAACTCACAGTTTGTGGAGGTTTCAGCCGTAATCAACTGGCTCCAAGGCAGGGTGGCATAGCACAGGGGCAACAGTTCAAGTTGAAGGAAACAGCAGAAACAGCAAGAGCATAAGATGCCGGAGGACCAAGCCTCTTGCTTATATTGTGTGCAGGCTACCACCTGCCAGCACAGGTGTAGCACTACATTGCTGCACGCCCTCCTCTTGCACAGTGTGAGGATGCTTACAAAGGGAGGACCTTGGCTCCCTGCAGAACTGCTTAAACATGTAAACCTCTCAAGGTGACACCATATATCAGCCAATCTGTTTCTGAAACTAAGTCGTCATTTAAGCATTTTATAGAATTTTTCCATCACATGGTAAAGAGAAAATAAAATCAGGATTGGTACCTCTTATTACATACCCACACTGAAAACTTCATTGCCTTAATTACCTATTGTGCTGGCCCCGATTTCCTGTTTCACACAAAATACCTAACACCCACAACTTCATAGGGTGGTTTAACTTGGCTTTGGATTCATTTCATGGGCAGTGGATTCAAGACAGGAAGCTCACAGCAGCAGCAGCAGAAGCAAAGCTGCTTGATGCACAGTGGGCAGGAGCCTCAGTGTGTCAAAAAGTACTGTCCTGAAAAATAGTCACCTCTCCTTCCTGCACTTGGCTTTGCAGAGACCTCCAAGCAGAATGAGCAGCGCCATGATTCCTGTTCCTTTAGCAGCTGTGGACTGAGGCTAAGGATGGGCTGTGGCTCTGGGGAATGTCAACTGAGACTTGGACAGGAAAGAGCCAGTCGCTGAGGACATGGCCTGGCCTAAGGCCAAGGGGAGAGCATGGTCCTGATGGGCACTGAGATGCTCTGTAGGAAGCAGAGCTCACACTGTGGAAAACAGTAGACAGGGTCCCTCAGAGCTTCCCATGCCATCCTGCCTCTGAGATGCCAGGGCATCTTTTGTGCTCATGGTGTGATCCAGTACATGCGTGGTTATGATGGCCTGCTTGCAGTATTTGTTTCCCAGTTTGTTTGGGGCAAAACACCTGGCAATGAAATGAGTTTAATAAGAGCATGTAAATATAACTTCTTAGAGTATTACTGTAGACAGCTATGAGGCTCCCAGGTAGCATGGTGCTGGGCAAACACACTGAGGACTCAGAGTCTTTAAGATGCTCCTGTGACATCTTGGCTACAGCAGTCTTCTGGGATGGGCAGAAGGATGATGTTGTCTTTGGTGACAGGAACAAATCTGGATGGCTTTGGGGTATTGTAACTATTGGCAGAGAGTGCAGGTGATCCTGGGTATGTAGTCATTGCTTAGGGTATTACAGACAGCTGATATCAGTAGAAATACTATCATCACTCACACAGGTGCAGCCCATGAGAGTGAGGGCAGAGATGATAACTCATTACACCTGTGGCTCAGGCGCATCTGTGGGATGTGGAGTCTCAAATAAAGGTAGAATATCTGGCCTGAGACAAGTGTCAACTCCAGGTGTATAAAGTCCAGATAGACATCAGTCACCTCTGAGTGAGCAAGACTCATTACTTCCTAAACATTCTCTGTTGTTTCTATGTACACCTGCCGCATGGCTTTCTTCCCCATTGGATCTGTATTAAACAAGCAGCTATACTTCTAATATTACAAGTTGATCATACTGCAACCCACATTTTACTCACTGAGTTGTGCTCTATAAAACTTCACTGAGAGGTACAGTCCACAACAACACACTTAGGACCCCTCCTGCCTCTCTCTCAGGAGCTGACCCTTTCCTCCTCAGTGGATATTTCCTACTCTTAACCTCCAGTGTTTCTTAGAATTCATTCTTTGATTTTGGGGAACACAAACTATCCATACCAGAGATTTGGCAGGTTGGGAGATACTATATTCAACCCTACACCATTTGGAGGGTCTGTGTGATTCCTATACCAATATCACAGACATGCTGTTTTAAAGCTTCTAATGATTTCCTCTGAAAAAGTCTACTGAATTATCAAACAACTTTATTTTCTTAAAATAGATAATGAAGATGATGTTATTATGGGTATTGTACGGATTTGCTTACAAAATGTTCATGCATTAATTGTTACAAATAGAAGCATAATCAGGTTTATAAATTTGTCATCTCTAAGAAATAATTTATGTATTCCCTTTAGGAAGCAATAATGTGACATTTTTGTGTAAAGATTTCAAGATATTTGAATTTTTAGCATTCCTGTCAAAAATAATATTCTGATGTCAAAATCCACAAACACTGAATACCCCAATCTTTGAAAAGCTGAAGCTCCATTTTGTTACAATCAGCAAGTCACCCTCAGCAAGCCCTGTCTGTCCCTCCAGACCCCCAGAGGACTGAACTCTGAGGAGGGAGAAGGTGCAACCTTGCTGGAAGGAGGGTCCTGAGGATTCCATATCCTGGTGCTTTGATGGTGGTGGCTCCGGCTCCCCTGGGACAGGTCTGCTGTCCTGGATGTGAGACAGAGACAGAGTTGAGTGTGAACTGTCATACTTTGTCTCAGAAATGATGTGAAGGACACATAAAGTAAAGAAAAACTGTTTTTACACAGATCAGATAAGATACAAATAGATTTCTGTGATTTATGAGTGGGCATAGATGTGTTCTTATATTTCATTGAAGAATAAAGAGTTGGCACATAATAGTTTTTTTTCACGTGTTACTCTCTGTGTTATCCAATGACGCTGTCCAGTGCACTGTTTTAGGGAGGGATTTTATGTGCTGATGGTAAATATTAGTTACAATTACAGTGTCTGAGCACACAACCTGCGGTCAGCAGACCCGGGGGTTGGAAGCAGTAACAGAGCTCAGCGGGTTTCAATGCTCTGCTGTCACAGCTAATATGAGACAGGGATGTGTAAGCACAGCAGGGAAGGTGTGGAGAAGAGGAAGATACAGGAAGGCAATTTTCTGTTATGTATTCCTGATAAACGTGAGAGAAAGGAGTAACATGACTTCTGCTGTCACTTACATTTGGAGAGGTCAGCGTGTCCGCTAATTAGATGTGAGAAAAGTAACAGGGACAGAGAGGTGAGTGTGCTCAGTGAGTGTGAGTGTTTTGATAGGAATTCATGGCAATGTGTCTCATTTTTGACAGTGCAGCTTTTACTGCAATTTTAAAGGTAAAAGTCTCATTAAAGATTTTGATCACACAACACATCCCAAAAGATGGAAAGGGTTTCTGTACTTACATTTTAGGTTCCTATTATAATAAAATATCATTCTCAAATTGATAAAAAATGCAGGCCCATTATTTTTATTAGAAGGTGAAACAAATAAAAATAAAATCTACACACTCGAATACATAATTATGGTCATGTCATATCTTCAAGTTGTTGAATCTTAAACATTCATTCTAATGCAGCATTAAATGCTTTTCCAGGGAGTCCTGACTGATAACACACCAATGCAGAAATTTACCTACAATTTATACAAGACAACTTCACACTCAGTCTTCCCAGAGCCCCCAGCACCTCCTTGTTCCTCAGGCTGAGGATCACAGGGTTGAGATTCAGAATAAATATGGTGCAGAAGACAGCCAGGCCCTTGTCCTCTTCTGGGGATCGCAGAGACTTTTGTCTATAGCTATGTGGAGACAGAAGGGCATAGTAGAAAGTGACCATGGTACTTTGGTATGGTATAGGTGGAATAGGGCTTCTTCCTGTCTGTCTGTGAGTGCATGTGGTAGATAGCAAGGATTATCTTCCCTTAGCAAAACGCAATATCCATGGAAGGGAACTAGAGAATCAAGGCATTACTCAGAAAACCAGTGTTCTCATAGACCTTGGTGTTCATGAAGACCAGAGTCAGCATGATCTTGACATCACAAAAGATATGATTGATGGCCCCATACCTGCAGCAAAGAATATTGGGTATGTATACTGTGTGAGCACAGGCACTGATAGCACGCATTGCCCAAGATGCCAGGATCATCAGCACACACAGTCTTCTGTGCATGAAGATGGGGCAGTGCAGAGGAAACCAAATAGCCACATATCAGTCATAGGATATGGACACCAGAATACTCTTTCTGTACCTGATAACATCAGGAAACTGCTAACATCTACAGCCCACACCCAATGAAGGAGGTGGACTTGTTTCCAGACAGAAAACTGGAAACCATCTTGGGGACAGTGGTGCATGCAGATGTATATAAAGTCCATGAGGGAGAGCTGACTGAGCAGGATATACATGGGAGTGTGGAGGTGGGTGTCCAGGAGGATGAGCAGGACCATGGCCAGGTTGCCATCCAGGGCCATCAGGAAGATGGGGATGATGAGAATGAAGAGGACAAGGCGAACCCTTGATGGGGGAACAGGCCCAGTAGGAGGAAGTCAGTGGAGGTCTGAGTGTAATTTTCCTGTCATGTAGTTGTTTAATTTTTCCTAAGTGTGCTTGCAATGATATACTTCACAAAAAATACAAAGATACTTTAATTCATTATTTTACCCACACTGCCATATTCAACTACTATAACTCTGTTTTAAGGAACAAACTATTTTGAAAAATGATTCTCATTTTCTGCCTTACAGATTTAAAGTGACTTTGACACACATGTGTGAACAAATAAATACTATAAATCCGTGAACTTGTAACATGTTTCTGCACATCCTTATTTAAATCCACATATTTTATTTACTTACAGAAACAGTTGTCATAAGATGAGACCTTATACTGTATGTGTATGTATATAAATCAATAAACGTATCTATTTATTATCTATTATTATCAAATTTCTAACAGGTTCATCACTCTGCTGAGTTTTATTCCTAAAGACTGAATATTTTATTTTTTTCATATTTACAAAATAGTATTTACATTTGCTTTGCTAGAAACACAGTAAAAAACTTTAAAGAAGGACTTTTAAAAGAAACAGTCTCAAAAACAAACACGACAGAAACCTAACGATCCTCTCCCTGTGTTTTAAATACCCTCTGATCACTTCCTCTCTTTGCTGTTCTGCAAGGTCCATCAGGGCTGTATCCTTGTGAAGGCGATTTCTATAATCACATTGAGAGAAGCCATGGAAACCAAAAACCTGATCAGCACTCCCTGGAGTTCCTGGAATTTGCTGGCTTCCAATCTGAGTGTTTCCAAGGCAACTTGGGAGGCCCCCTTCCTGACAGCTATGATATGGTCATTTCATCATCACCACTGCTAACATCAACTTCTCTCTGGTCATATCACTGTCACCTGGGTACTTGTCTGCCCAATATATTTCATGTATGTATTTCCTAATTTTTGTATATATTTTTATTTAATACTCAAAAGTTATTAGCAGTTTTTAACATGGTCTTTAATTTTGTCTAATCAAATATTTAAATGACTACACAGGAAACAAGAGAAATATGCTGCTATTGTGGACTGCCTGATGCATTATAATTAGCCATAGTATGAAACAGATGAATAATAGAAACACAATTTCTATTCCTCTGAATATCTGAATTATTTCCAATAAATAATCTGTAAACAAAGAAAATACACTAATAACTCACATACTGGTAATCTTAATCATTACTACTTTAAGTCAAATATAGTATTTAAATGTGCAATGAAATATATTTAAATTAGAAATCAGTAGCATTTTTTAAAAACAGCATAAATTTTTATATACCATTTTATATACCATTATAAAATCTAGATTAAATATATTTTATAATGAAAAGATTCATATAAATTAAAGTATGGGTATGAAACATTAAATATACTTTGAGATCCATAATATTTTAATTTTTGATGGGAAAAATAAATGCACCAATTTCCAAGTGAGACAGTAAAATGTCTATGTTCCACCACAGTTAGTGAGAATGTGAACTCCCTAGTGTGGCCTCCTCCTGCAATTAACAAGGAATGCAGGGAAAACCTCCTCTTTTCTGACTTAACCTAAGGGTGTAACAACAACCTCTGCTTCAATAGGTACAGGTATAAACATATTCAAAACATAGTTGTTAAATTGCTGGCCCTGCCTTTAAAGACAATTTTGAACCTCTCTATTCTTACACAGACTACTTCTCTCACTTCCTAATATGATTAGATTAAATGTGGCATGATTTCAATGTAGACAGCAATCCACAGGACCAAGAGACAGAATTCCAGGAATTGAACATCTAGTTAGACACATCCTGTATTCACATGAAAATATTCCTACTCTAGAGAATAGAATTTCTGTTATCTAGTTCAGGTTACATATAACAGAATTCTCATTTCTAAATTTCATTTTTTTTATTTGTACTGTTTAGAATGTATGAGGTTTACTTTCATCTCAGGGAGTGGGTACATGCAATGAGCACATCTCGATTCTAGATCTAGACGTGGTACAACTGCTCTTCCTAAGGAAACAGTGTTTATTCTTCAAACACAATGTCCTCTTAAATAGCGCATCTCCTTAAAGACATTCTAACATCTCAGATTTTCCAATAGCATTTGAGATTATATAACATTTTAATACATATTTTAGAATATGTTGTCCTTTTCTTCTTTAACATAACAATCATTGCAAGCAAAGGGTATTTAATATATACCTGCCTTATTATAAACCCAGGAAATTAATTTATATGTAATATCAGTTACTGTGCATTATCAGCTCAATTTCCATTCACTTTACATGTCAGAAACCACACTCAACCTTTGCAGAGTGCTACAGTAATTCTTGTTTTAGTAATAAAACTAATCCATTTTTTAAAAGTACCTTACAGGTATTTAAGGTCACTTTTATTTTATCTATTTTTAGAGAAAAATCATTAATCACCTATCATTCTTTTATCTGTCCAACTATCACTTGAACACATGTTAGTCAAAATTTTCATTTAAGTTTTTTAGGTGAAACTTCTGAATTTGCAAATATCTTATTCAAATATTTTATCAACAAAAGTTTTTGATTAGTTCTAACAAAATTATTTTAAGTGCTTTCTCAAGACTCTGAACTTCCCGTAATGAATTTTTAAAATACACACCTTATGTCCTTTCACTAGATTGGACAGATCACCATAAACTCATGAGAATCTTAGAAACAAAATCATATTTTCTGATGATCCTTACTGAATACTTTCCAGGAAGCCCACATGCTCACCTCTTTTCCCTGTGCTCCTCAGCAGTGATATCTGTGTGAACACTTGGAAAACTCAGGGATCCAGGCCATCTTGACATGGAGGTGGTCTGAAGTCCAGGTACATGTTCGCTTGGGAAGGACCAAGGGGACTTGGACCACAGAGACCAAGAGAGAGGCCCTGGGCCAAGGCTGGGGAAGAAGTACTGTCTGGCATTAAACAATGTACCTAGGTGTGTTAACAGCCAACTCAATGGGGAAAAAACACATTATTCAATTCAGTCTCTCAGGATGATACCTCAAAGTCTCAAGGCATCACATGTTTTACATATTTATTATTCAGCCAGTACATTACCAGATGTGTCTCCATGTCTTTGACAGGTTTGTGGTTATGCAGCAAATTCTGAATTCTGAATGACAGGCAAATGTTTCAGTATTCTCCATTTTGGTTTTCCAAGTTAGGAAATCACTAAATTCTCATTAGTGAAAAATATGTGCCCATTATTTGATGGCAAAAAGGCAATAAAGAAAAATGAATATTAGGGAACCAGAATATACAATGCTTACATCACGTATCATGACTTTGAAATATTACAGGTTAAATTAAATTCGGTTTAAATCCTGGACATTAAATATTTTCATGTAGTGATCTACTGCTGAATATGCTGAGACAGGAATCTGCCTACATTTTCATAGAGCAGATTCTCCGAGTCACTCTTCCTAGGGCTCCAAGGACCTCCTTGTTCCTCAGGCTGTAGATCACAGAGTTCAGCATCGGGGTAAGGATGGTGTAGAACACAATCAGGATCTTGTCATCTGCTGGAGAGCAGAGGGACTTTGGACGGAGATAAGTGTAAGCAAATGGTACAATGTAGAAAGTCACCACGGTGAGGTTGGTGCTGCAGGTAAAATAGGCCTTATTCCTGCCTTTCTGAGAGCTCGTGTGGCAGACAGCAAGGAGAAATTTCCCATAGGAAAACACAATAACCAGGAAAGGAAACAGGAGAAAATAATGGTACTGAGGAACACAGTGTACTCATATATGCTGGTGTCCCCACAGGCCAGAGTCACCATGACTGAGACATTGCAGAAGAAATGATTGATGGCCCTGGACCTGCAGTAAGAGATATGAAGTGTGTGTACTGTGTGAGCACAGGCATTGACCACACCCATCACCCAGGATCTCAGGATCATCAGCACACACACTCTTCTGTTCATGCGGATGGGGTAGTGCAGAGGAAAGCAAATAGCCACATAACGGTCAGAGGCCATGGACATCAGGATGAGTCCTTCTGAAATAGCTAAAGTCCCAAAGAAGAAAGCCATGGTCCCACATCCAGTGAAGGAGATGGACTTGATTCCACATAGAAAGTCAGATGTCATCTTGGAGACAGTGGTGCAGATGTACATGAAGTCCATGAGGGAGAGCTAACTGAGCAGGATGTACATGGGAGTGTGGAGGTGGGCATCCAGGAGGATGAGCAGGACCATGGCCAGGTTGCCCTACAGGGCCATTAGGAAGAATGGGACAATGAGAATGAAGAGAACAAGGCCGACCCTTGATGGGGGGAACAGACCCAGTAAGATGAAGTCACTTGGAGTCTAAGTGTAATTTTCCATCTGGCAGTTGTTTAGTTTTTCACAGATGTGTCTGCAATGGTATTTCATAAAGCATAAGAAGATACTTTAGGATTCCGGGAGAACATGGCGGACAGACAACAGCAACTACCGGAGGCTCTCTGAAAGGCTCGGCTCAGAGGCCAGGAATGATGCGGACTAAGGAGACATGAACCGGTAGAGATATGCTCTGCTGACTCAGGAACGAACTGGGCTGAGAGAAACCAACTTAGAATACAGTCCTGGCGCTAAAATAGGAACAGAAAAGACTCGGTGTGGAGGCTCGACCCCACGCCATTAGAAACCGCGATTTGGGTTTCCCGCCGCCTGGCGGCTGGCTGCCTCCACAAGCGGCTCGGCAAGGAGAGACGCGCAGAAGCTCTGGGAACGGGAGTCTGTGAACGGAGTCGAAAACAGGACGGACAAGGAGGCGTACACGAAAACTGACTGGTGGCGAGGTGAGTGAGAGAAACTGACCCCCTACCACAGTTTGACTCCAACGGAGGACTTTCTGGGCTCGGGCAGTCCTGTAAGAGCAGGGTGTGGTGGCAACTCCAGCCACACATTCCCCTCTCAGACGGGATTGGTGAAAATTGCCTGGCCTGTGTGATGCTGCGGGCGGACTTGGTAGTCTGGCCTAACCCAGATCCCAGAGCCTGATGGTGGCCCGGAGGGGCGACTGACTCCCGCGTAGGCTGCCTCCTCCGCAACTCCCTGGTGCGCAGAGGTGGGCGGGAACATCTAGCCAGCGCAATTTGATAAGGCTGTGGCTGACAGGCAGGGAAGCCGGGCCTCCTATGTAAGCTTGCATTTTATAAGGAACAGAAAATATGGGGAAGGGAAGCAACAAGAAAGGCTCCTCCGCCCCCAATTCTGAGAAACAGGCAATAGTGGACACCGCACCAATATACATTAAGCGCCATATAGAGAGCCTCATAGACCAATTCAGGAATGAAGTTATCAACGACCTGAAGCTAGAAGTATGCAAAATAGTTAGAGAAATGCTAAGCACCACCCAGGAAAAAACAGATGGTGGAATGGAAGAACAGAAAAAGAGGGGAGAATTGCTTGATGGAGAAAACAGAGAAAGCATTGAGTATGTGAAGCAGGTTCAAAGGGACTATCAAGAAATTAAGAAGTCTATCCAAGACTGGCATAACAGCTTGAAAGAAACTAAGGACAGACTATCTGATCTGGAGGGCAGACTTGTAATATGGGAGAATGAAATGAAAAACTTCTTAAAAATAACAAAGAAACAAACAGCAATAATACAAAGACAAGAAGATGATAAGAGGAGCCATAACTTAAGGATTAAGAACATAAAAGAAGAAGTAGGGACACAAACAAGTGCACTACAAAAGCTACTCACAGAAATAATCCAGGAGAATTTTCCTAATTTAGCAAAAGGTAAAGATACTCAGATATATGAGGCATACAGGACCCCAGCTACCTACAACCCTAATAGAGAAACACCTAGGCATATAATAATAAAAATTCCAGAAATTCAATACAAGAACAGAATATTAAAAGCTGTAAGAGACAAGAAACAGACCACTTACAAGGGCACACCCATCAAAATTACAGCAGATTTCTCTGCACAAACCATCAAATCACGAAGAGCATGGGGGGAAATAATTCAAGCTTTGAAAGATAATAATCTCCAGCCAAGATTGAGATATCCTGCACAACTGTCCCTGGAAATTGATGGAAAAACAAGGTGCTTCCAGGATAAAGAGGAACTGGGGGAATTTGCAACCACTAATTCAACCCTACAGAAAGTATTGCAGGATATTCTAAAAAAAGAAAAATACAAAGAACCCAGAAATAGTGGCGGGGAGGCCACAACGAATGGAGCAGAGAACAAAATGAAGAAGACAAACTGACAGCTACTGATAGAAAAAGAGTTCAACAGAAATGAGACAGAGAAGATTGGATGATAGGAACAGCTATTTTGGAGAAAATGACATCTTAATAGGTAATACTGATTTAGTACCATCTTGTTTTGAAGTCTCATCTAGCTTTTGTTCTTCTGTCTCCAATGGTCTAAACAGGTTGTATCTTATTGGATTTTATTATGTACGATAGTATAAGCAAAAACCTTTTAAAGACAAGGAGATTATACAGAAACCATTGTTCATTTTCGGTTAGTTGATTCTAAATACTCTATAATGCTGTCATTCTCTTAAATGGTTTTACATTGTTTTGATATACTTAATGCTACAGTATACGAAGTTGTACTCAAGGACTTCAAGGAAAGAGTCAATATGGTAACTACTTTTGGGTCGGAATTATCTGATGGTGAAACACTATTCTGCTTAAATGGTTATGTTTTGATCTGCCCTGTTTCACTGTTATGCCCTCTTTTTTCTCAATCTCCACTCCATTATTTACTTTTATTATTTTTATCCGTTTAATTAAAGGGAAAAAATAGCAGGATATATTATAGTAACCCACTTTGACTTTCTATTGTCTCAATTTGAAGCCCTGTATTACTCTCACCATCTTGTTTTTGACTGATGTTCCCCTATTCTGTTTTGCTGGATAGTATCAGGTTCAAAAGTTTAGGCATCAGCTGAGAAGATAATGAGATTCATTATAACGCCCATTCTCGTTGACTTTTATCTACTTTTGAAGACCTACAATGTCTCCAATGTTTTGGTTTTGTCGGTTTTGTTCTTTACTATTTTGTTCAATTGTATTACAACTAATGATATAGGCAATTCTATTAGAGATAGCGGGAGGCATTATGGTAACCATTGTTGATCACCTTGTATTATGTTTTTATATTATCTATTATGTCCACCCTTTTGAGTTGACCGATTCTGTTCTGTTATGTCACATTTGGTTTTACTCTCTTCCAAAAAAGCAATTAAGAACCGTGGGAGCAATGAAACCCAAAATGTGTAATAGTCATTGTACAAAAGAGAGGAAAAGAAAGTGCTCTAGACTATATAACTGCATGTATATTTAAGTGTATAAGATAGAAAATGATATCACAGAGTTTTTTGGATCATTGAACAGAACTGTTTGCAGTATCATTGTTGGAATGTCCACTCTACAAGCTTTAATTTTGTGACTTGAACAATTATTTCTAAGATGGCAATATGTAATCCATTAACTAGTGATTTCCTACTGCGCATTTTTTTCTTCTGTAAATCTGTATAACTTGTACCCCTTCACTGTTTTTTTTTTCTTTTCTCCTTAAATAAAAAAAAAAGAAGATACTTTAGTTCATCATTTTGTTCTTATTGCCTTATTCAACTATTACAGCTCTTTAACAAAGATGAAACTATTTTGAGAAACGATCTCCATTGTCTCCCTCAGGTGTTTATCTGATCTTGGCACACTCATTTGAACAAAATATATAATGTGAGTCCATTGCTCATGAGAAATAACATATTTCTCCACAGCTATATTCAAATTCAGATATTTTCTTTACTTACAAGATCAATAGTCAAGATGAGACCTTATAAATATATATAAATATGTTGAAGTATCTAACTAATTGACTCAGTTTTCTAAAAGGTTAATAATCCCCACAATGTGCTTTCTTCCTGAAGATTGTCTTTATAACTTCTTCATATTTTCAATAGATTATTTATATTATCTTTTCTAGAGACAAAAACTTTTAAAGGAAAGTAAATTTCAAAAGACAAAAAAACAAAACCCCAAGAATCCTCTTACCAAATTTTAAATATCTGCTGATCACTTCCTCTCTTCACATGGTCTTCAAGGTCCATTGGAGCTGCACACTTGTAAGATGCTTTCTATAATCACATATCGTAGAGAAGCCACAGAAACCTAGCATTCCCTGGAGCATTCCCTGGAGCCCCTGGAACTCACTGGCTCTGAATCAGAGTTTTTCCAGCGTACCTTGGGGGGTCCCTCACTGACAGCTGTGATTTTTTTCAATTTCATGGACACCATTGCCAACATTGGAATAGCTACTATCACATCATTTTCATTTCTGTGTTTTTCTTTATATTTTTTATGAATATTGTTTCCCAATTTTGTGTGTAATGTTTCTGTTTAACATTCAGAAGTTTCAGGAATTGCTCGCATGATCATTTCTATTGTTTAATCAAAAATTTAGGTGATCATACAGAACATAAAAAAACTAAACTGCTAAGGTTAGCTACATGCAACATTACATTTAGCCATAATGTGAAAACAATGAATAACTGAAACACTATTCCTCTGAAAATCTCAATTATTTTCAATAAATAATCAGTGAAAATAGAAAAAATACTACTGACTGATGTACTATTAATCTTCCCGTTAGGTCTTTATGTTAAATATATCACCTTTAAAATATGTTACATAGCATATTTAAATTAAAAAGCAACAGCTCTTTTTCAAAATTTTAGTATAAAAGTTTTATTATGTCTATTTTTGTAATATATACATGTACTATATTTTATAATTGTTATAGATTAAAAATTGGTGGTCAACTTAATGCCAGCTGAATTAAATCACCATGGTGCTGAGAATAGATGTTCCACCTGAGGAAAGTTGCCAGCATAAATAGAGACGTAGCGAAGGAGAAGGGAGGCATTGAGTTGTTGAGACATTGTGGGTTCTCCTATGTGTTGCTGTTTCAGTGTTGGTTGCCCTGGAGAGCTCTAGTCCTTACATTGAGCATTGCTTCCTGGCTCTGGAGGGGAAGATGTGTGCTTCTTAATCTCCAGGATGAACTTGTCATGCTGGCTTCCTGGCATGTACTCCACTGTGCTTATCATCAGAGGACCTTGGGACCGCTGTGTTGCTGAGGATGGCTGTGGTGCCTTTCAGGACAGCCCTAGTCTTTGAGCATGACTTCTTGGCTCCAGTGTAGAACCCTTAACCTACAAGCACAGCTCCTTCATCCTCCTGTCATAGACTTTCTGGCTTCCACTGCTGACCTTTGGGCCTTCCCAACACGGACTGGTGAGTGTCCTTCTTGTGGGCTCTAGCCCTCCAATTGAACTTGTGGGAGGCATTGTCATGAGCTCTGGGTCTTCATCTGGACTCCCGCAGGATGTTGCTGTGGGATTCAGGCCCTTGGCTGAATATTCTTTGTCTTTAGTGTTGTGTATAGATTTTCTACACTTTTTTTTTTTTTTTTTGGTCTTTTTCCTTTTTATCAGTACCAGGGATCGAACCCACGACTGCCTGCTTGCAAGGCAGGCGCTTATGCCGCTGAGCTAAATCCCCAGCCTCAATTTTCTGCACTTTCTTGTGATAACTCTTGGTGATGATCATAAAATGATATAAATTCCATGTCTTGATTTTAATTGTTCTCCTCACAACCCCTTACTACAACAATAATGAGTAAAATGAATGAGCATGAAACATTAATTTTACCTTGAGATTCACGATTCTGTATTCATTGACAAAAATACACAGAAGTCCAAGTCAGATAAGAAAGTCTGTTTTCACCACAGTTCGTGAGGAATTGAACTCACAAATGTGTCCTCCACCTGCATGTTTCAAAGCACTGGCAAGGAAAATCTCTCATCTGGCTCAGCCTGGTGGTGTAACAATGTCCCTGCTTCCTATGAATCCTAGTAGCATATTATAAATTCATATCCAAAGCAGAGTTGTTAAATTGTAACCCCTTCATTCTTATATAGATCACTACATTCATATACTAAAATGACTGGGTTAGATATGTCATGATTTCAATGTTGACAGCAATCTACATGCCCAATAGAGAAAGTTCCAGGGAATCAACATCTAATTGGACACATCCTGTATTTAAATGAAAATATTCCTAATCCTGGAGAATACAGTTCATGTTAACCAGCTCATGTTACACACTACATTCTTCATTTTTGCACATGCATAGTATTTCACTTATTTTTGATTTGTAGTTATTTAGGGTACAGAAGCTTTACGTTCATCTCAGGGAATGTATACATGCAATGACCATGTCTTGATTCTTGACCTAGACATGATACAACTGGTCTTCCTAAGTTAACAATGTTTATTCTTCAAACATGATGTTCTCTGTAAATAACATGATTCCTTAAAGATTTTCTAATGCCCCAGATTTTCCAGTGCCTTTTCAGTTTACATAACTTTTCAATACATATTTTGTAATGCATTGTCTTTATCTTTTTAAAGTAACAATAATTTAAAGAAAAGAATCATTTAAAATTAACTCAGCATTACTATAAATCCAGGAAATTTATTTATAGTTAATATCGGTCATCCTGTGCACTATCAGTTTCATTATCAAATCACTTTATACGTCAGGAATTATACCTATCTTTTGAAGAATTTTACGATAGTTTTTGTTTTGGCAATAAGGTAAATACATATTTCAAAAATATACAAGTAGGGTCACTTTCATTTTATCTATTTTTAGAGAATGATCAATTATCATCTTTAGATCTTGCCATCTATCACTTGAACTTTTAATATTGTTAGCTTACCAAGTGAGATCTCGAATTTGCAAACTGCATATTCAAGGATTTCATCAAATGTGATTTTTAGTTGGATTTTATAAAAATTATTTAAGCAGTTTTTCAAGAGTCTGCAATTCATGTAAAGAACATTTTGAAGACACATTCAGAGTATGTGCCTCATCTTCTTTCACTAGATTGGATGTGGACCATAGTCTTACAGATATGACAAGGACATATTTTCTGGGAATCCTCTCTGAATATTTTCCAGAGAGTCCACACGCTCACCTCTTATCCTTGTGCTCCTCCGCGGTGACACCTGAGTGAACAATCGGAGGCCGCATGAATCTGGGCCACCTTGACATGGGGGTGGTCTGCAATCTGCATAAATGTTAGCTTGGGAAAGTCCATGGGGGTGTGGATCACAGAGGCCAAGTCAACAGCACACAGGCTGCAACTCTGGCAGTTTTTAAAAAATACTCCTAGGTGTGGTAAGTGTCAGTTCATTTGGAAAAGCACATTACTCTATCCAGACTCTCCCAATATCATTACATCTCAGAGTCTTATGGGGTCACATAGTTTACAGATTTATTATTCATTCAATGCATCCCCAGAATGTGTCTCCATGTCTTGGACAGTTTGGTTTGTATTTTGTAGCACCTTTCTATATTAAAATACAATGTAGAAAATTTAACCTGAGCACATTGGAAGAAATTCTTTGAAATATCTGGCACTTGAAGATTAATTTTTTAGTGTGTTTTAGGTAGAATTTCTTGTCAAATTGTTCTCAGATTGACAATAATTATTAAATGACAAAAATGTTTCAAGTTTATTATGCATAATAGAGGGGTTGTACTTTGTTTTGTAACTTTAAGTGTTTATCAGTGTTTTATCTTTTTGAAAAACTTTTTTTCCCAACATTTTGTCAGTCATTTGTGTTGCTTTTAGTTTTCATTTCATTGAGTTTAGTGCTAGTGTTTATTATTCAGATTCATTAGCTGGATAAAAGTTTTACTGCTCATATTTTATTACTTTTTAATGTATCATTACGTGTCTAGTTTCATATTGCTCTGATTTGCTAACATGCGTGCTCATACAAGTAAACACCTGTGGACTATCCTCAGGTTTCTATAGCTTCCAGTGTGGTTTTATTTCCAGTTTACCTGATTCTATACATTGTTTGAATCTTCTCTTTGATGGCTTCAAAGACACGCTGCTTATTCAAAAATTTATTGTTTAATCTCCAAGTATTTCTCTGTTTCTGTAATTTTGGGTGTTATTGGGATCTATTACTCTTCCATTGTGATCTGACACACAAAGAGTTGTATTATCTTTTGTACATGCTGAATAGTCCCTAAAACAATTCTAGTATATCTGTACATAATTTCATGAGCTTCTGCTGCTAGAAAGAAAAATATTTTTACTTTTTAAATGTAGATTTTTTTTCAAAGGAAAAAAAATTCCCATCTCGTAGAGACAGAGGAGAGGTTGGAAGATGAGTTTCCTGGAAAGAAAATTCCAAAGAAGCCTACTAAGTACAGCTGACTTTTACTGTAGTTTCATTACAGCATTTCTTGTTGATTGTTTTAGTCTGGATGGCTCATGTATTTATGAGAGTGGAGTACTGAATTTAACCATCAGTAGTATTGTGGAGTTTGTCTTTTGTTTATGTTCCCTGATGTTATAAAAAAATTAGAATCATCAAATTTCACTGCATATGCATTTATAATCATGAATGATTCTTACAGGGTTGGTCCATCATGATATGAAAGGTTTTTGTCTTTTCTTACTAAATTTGACTTGAAGTCTCTTTTATCTGATGTAAGTACCCTGATTTGCTTCCAGAATTCATTTGCATGGAATATCATTTTCCATCTTTTCATTTTCAGTATGTGTGTATTGAGGTGGTGATGTGTTTCTCAAAGATGAAATATAGCTGACTCCTTGTTTTGATCCAAATTGTCAATCTAAGTCTTTTAATTAAAAATCAAGGGCTTTTACATAGAGAGTGACAGTAGACAAATGTGTCTGAACTCCTGTCAGTCTTTATTGTTTAAAGCAATATATGTATACCAATGTTTATGGCAGTACAATTTTTAATAACTGAATCCTGGAAACCATCCAAATGACCATCAACCATGTAATGGATAAAAATGATGTGATACTTTTATGCAATGACATATTACCTAGATATAAAGAAGGATAAATTTCAAGCCTTTTATAGGTAAATAGATGCAACTTGAGACCTTACTCATCAATGAAATCAATCAAACTTGCATTTTTAAATACCGTATTGTTTCCCTAGGGTGAAAGTATTCTTTGTTTTCTTTCTTTACTCTTCTAATAATATTTATTCTTTCTTGTTTGTTCTTGCTTGTGTTTATATTCTCCTTTAAGAATATTATTGCTTTCAGTGTCCTAAGCAAGGTTGCTTGAGTGTGATAAATTTCTTAATGTTTGCTTGTATGGAAGATGTCTTTTTTAATTCTGGAAGATTCCTTTGTAAAATTTAGTACTCAAAGTTGGCCATTATTTTACATTTGTTCTTTAATTACATCATTCCTTGCCCCCTTGATCTTCAGAGTTTCTGCTAACAAACATGCTGTGTTTCTGTCTTTACTATTATGATTTAGTTGACATTTCTCTCCTGAAACTTATGTTAATTAGGCACTTCAATGCTTCTATCCAGTGGACCATGTTTTTCTGGTTTTCCTTTGGGTTGTAACTGAATTCAGTACCTGAATATTCACCTCAAACCTGAGACTTTAGAAATTTTCATATCACTTCACTGAAAAACTTTTACATCATAAACTAGTATATCTGCTCCTTACCACCAACTTGCAATTGTGTTTTGTTTATTTGACTGATTTTAATTGAGGACCAGGGTCTTGTGCATTCCACTTATAGATGCTCTTACAGTGGTTCTTTTCTGTATTACAGCACCTCCTGTTCAAGCACTGATATTTTTTTCTTGATCTATTGTTGAATCTTTTCTAACTTATTGAAGTTTATTTTTCAGTAGAAGGAACAGAAATAATATATAGTTGTCAAACAGAATTACTAAAACTTCAAAAAGATTTTGAGACAAGTTTTCACTAGAGTTACACAGGCTGGAATAAAACTTGCAATTTTTCTGATTCCATTGCGTGAGTAGTAGGATTATAGCCATGTACCAATTGTTAGCTTCTCCTTTCCAAAACTTCTGTGTTTTCTTTTTCTCAAAAATTTTGTTATGGAAATGCTTCTTCATATCTTGTATTTTGTTCTAGGTTCTTTTTTAAACCTTATCTTTTGGAATTCATAATTTTAAAAATCAATTTTTGAATTCACTGTCCAGTATTGAATTAACTGTTGAATCCATGGATTTAGGTATGAAATCATTTTTTAACCTCATTTTTTCATGTTGTAGTATTTCTGTATTTTGATTTCCATCAGTCACGGAGTTCAGACTCTCTTCCAAATTTATACAGAAATATTTGAAAATTTTATTCTCTTAACCACGTGTGGTTTACTATCATTATGCTGAGAAATATTAAAATTAATTATAAATGAATGTGGTTGTGTAGGTTTCCCATGTGCTCCCCTTAGAATGGTAAGTTTTGATATTGTACATACTCTTGTAGAACATGAAGGACACAGTGGTTTTGGTTCCCCTAAAAATTAATTCAAGAGTATGGTAAAGATTATTTGGGGTGCTAGTTTTGTGGTCCTCTATTATTGTCCATAATGTATTCTCGGTTTGATATTGCACATTCACAAGGTCTTTTTACAAGTGATACTCACAAGAGTTGAATTATTGAGTTCTTCCTTGTGGTTGTGCTCACTACTCTCAGGTGTGTGGTTGCTGTCTGCAGGGAAGGGCAAAGGCGTGGACCCAGGATGCCCTCACACCGGCAGATCTGCGCATGCCATGGAGGTATGAGGTGGCAGCCACTTTTCTGCACACAGGCTCCAGTCTGTGTGCCTGGCTGTCGGGCAGCTGCCCAAGCCTCCCCAATCCCTCCCACATGCACAACCTCAATTCACACAGCCATTCTAGGATGCAGCATTTACTTGGCTTGCTGACCTCATGGTTTGCTCCATGGGGCAGCACACAGGTCCAACAGCAAATGTCCCTTTACCTCTCCAGCCCTCTTATGAGCAGAGTCTTGAGGTTATGTGGGCCACACTGGGAGACAGGATGCAATCAGACCACAGAGCACAGGATGCCCTCAATCTGTGTCCCTGGAGGGGTGATACCACCCCGCACTCAGAAGCCCACCAGTCACGGAGCTCAGGGCCATATGAGCCACCCCAGTGAGTGGTGCTCAGTTGGCCTACACGTCCCAGTCCCTGCACTTGAGAAGTGACAAAGTACATGCTGTATCGAGCCCCTCACATGCACAGGTTCAGTGTTTCATGGGTCAGGCTCAAAGGCAGTGAACACACAGCTCCTGGCTTTTAGAATGTCAGAGTGTGCACCTTGGTTGTCACAGGTGTCTAAGCCACTGCTTGTGCTGATAATGTGAGAACACAGCATCTGATCTCTGATTTGCTCACTTAGGAGTGAGCACAGGCACCAAGTCACCTTCCTCCCAGAGTCTGGGCCCCGCTCTCCCTGGCTCCTTACTGACTCCTCAGTCAGCCAGGTTTCTTCCTACTCACGTGCAGTGTGAGCACCAAGCACAGTACCACCCATTCAGTCACAGCTGTGCTCCCCAGAGTCACACAGGTGAGGCAGCTTTCGAACCACTACTTCCCTGTCCAGCACTGTCTCCTATATGATACCTGTTTCTTTAATAATTCTAGTATGTCACTATGGTAATTATTAATAATAATTAATATTAACATTATATTTCAAGATTTATCACATAAGTATTTAAGTTACCATTTAATAACTCATTATGTAAACAATAATTTAGATGTATTCAAGCAATAGTACAATACTGTGCAATGCTTTTATTGAATGCTGACCTTATGTAATTCACTCTTGATGTGAAGCGCTCATGATAGTTTAAAGAGACTACAACTTATTAATACACACACTAAGAGAGGTATCATGGAAACAAACACAGTACCCATACATAATTACAGTATTATTACATTTCTGAACTACTATATCATTTCTATGTCTACACTGAATAACTGGACGTGTTGAAATATCTCTTACTTGTCTTAAAGTTGTATACATGCTTGATGGATCAAAGGTGGTCAATTTTTTCAGACCTGTGAGCTGGGTGCTGTGGCCATGACCTTCAGCTATAGCTGCGTGTGAGAGTGACAGTGGGGAGTGGTTGGGTGGTTTTAGTTATAATGAGGAAAGACTGACATTGTACCCTGTCCCTCTGCTGGCTGAGGACATGGTCAACACAGATTTCGGGCTCTCAGCACGCAAGGCGGCAGGTGTCATCCACAGCAGTGAGGGGGATCAGAGTATTTAGACAGGATGCTTGCCGGTGTTGCTCTCACTTTTGCTCTTTGGCAGGGAAAATGCAATCAAGGGCACCAGGCTTTCTCCTGAATCTGCTCCCTGGAAAGCTCCCAGTAGAAGTAGCACCACTGTCTGGACCACAGGCCCTGTGGAGCACTGATGAGCCTGTGGCCCGGAGCACACACTCATGTGGAAAGACCATGGCTCCTCGATCTGAACAGCAGTGATAACAATGACCACGATAAGTGAACCCTGATGCTGTGTTAACCACTGTGGGTATTTCATTATAATGAAGGAAAGCAGGCTGACCTACAGGGTAAAGTCAAGCTGCACTGGCCACAGCCAAGGGTTCTAAAGAAGACATCCAGAGCCCAGCTACTGTCATGATGTGAAGGTTGGGTGTGTGCAGAATTGCCATGGTGCAAGGTTTGGGGTGCATGTGGAGATTTGAGAAGTGGTGTGCCATTCATAGGAGACAGTAAGTGGCTCATTCTGGAAGGCAGGCATAGAGGCTGGTCACTCTGTGGTTAAATTTGCTGAGGTCTGTGACAGAACAAGCAGCTGGAAGCCACAACATCACCGCCATGAATGGGTGAGGACCACAGTCCTGATGCCTCCTTTTCCCTGGATTTCTCTGGGTGTCTCAGTGGGCCTGTGTCCCTCTTAATTCTACACTTTCTACTCCCTGCATTGCTGCAGGGGCTTAGCTGAGTCACTCAGTCTACCAAGGACTGATTCTAAGCATCAGTCACTGTCCACCTGCATTTATAGGAAGATGAGAGACAGAATTTCTCACTCTACCATGTCACTGATGTCACCTCTATGCTAATTATTTTAAAACATTCTATTACACTATCATTTACACTATTATAAGATTGTCTTTTAAAACATGGAAGCAATCCTCTCTTTCTTTACTGTGAGTCATTTTCCAGCCCATGAACAGAATACTCACAGAAAATGAAGGTCCAAATACTTATTCTTCTCTTCAATTTCAATATTTAGACATATTTATGAGAATCAGTTTTACTTGGCTTTGCTGTATTGTTTATGGGAACAAAGTCTCACATCTATGGTGGCAATTGCTAAACACATGTTCTGCTTTATACAATGAAATGCAGTGCAGAAATTCATGTAGAATCACAAACGCACTGCCTTCCTCTAGAGCCATCACATTGAAAACTACTGTGAAAAATTTTAAGTTCATAGCACTACACATAACATATCATATGTTTAAATACTAAACTCAGTGAAGTAGCATTAAGAAAGGCTTTAGGGATATACTCATCTTAGGTAAACTATCAACCCATACGCATTGGCTACAATTAATGTTACAGACTCAATATATTGAAGAGAAATTTTGTTTTGATTTAAAATGCAGAATTAATCAAATTTGTTTTTCATCTGTAAGTTTAAATTATCCCATTTTGGCATAAAGCCTTCATGGTAGGGCAGGAGTGTTGGGAGCCGCGTCTGTGATAGCTCGCCTTGCGCGGCGGACGTGCGGCCTGTGGTAAAGAGCAAAGCCTGAGGTAGATTACCCCTCCCATCGAATATGTTAGTTTCCTGCTTACCGCGTAAACAACCCGCTCAACAATATAGTCTGCCTGGCAACTGATGATGTTAGCCAATCAGCTTGCCTTGCTTACTTTAACATGATTGGACACTGTACCCGTATATATACCGGTGCCACCCCTGGGCGGAAGTAGAAGCCAGGTAGAAGCCCAGAAGTAAAAGCCCAAAAGGAGCCGCGGAGAGCGGACCGGTAGAGGCTTTGGGGCAGACTGAAGCACAAAAGGAGCCGCGGGGAGCGGACCAGAGGAGGCTTCAGCTGGGAGAACCCAGGGCAGGCTGTACGGAGAAGGAAAATAAAAAGAAAAGGTTGTCCACTACCAGACTTTGTCGTGTGTCCTTCCTGCCGGCCGGGAGCGGACATCGACACAGGAGGAATGCACATTTTAACATTTGAAGCTTCTAATGGAAGCCATGACTACTGAATACCAAGCAGAAGCTGGAAGCAATTAATTAGTGTGGCATATTTTACAGAAAAGTAACTTCGCTGTGCGAGACTCTCTCCACCAACTCTCACCATGGAGACCACACATCCCTGTTTGCCTTTGAGTTTGTGAATAAAAGTGTCTTATTGATCCCTGACATTTCCCTCTATTCTTCTATATTAAGGCTTCAATTAATCACTAGTTCCAGAGGAAAAAGCCCAGGTTTAACTCTTGCTAATTAACTAGGGAAGCTGTTAACTACTCACTACAGACACTCAGATTTAACAAACTCATTAAAAGTTTGCAGCCGCATTCCCAGAGGTCTGATTAATGGGTCTCTGAAGAAGACTCTTCCCACTAAGGCCTCTCCCTCAGTCCTCTGTACAGGACTGCATTTGGCAGGGTTAGTGCCACTGGCCTTATTAATCACCACCTCCATTCCCACTGCTCTGAAGGAAAAATAATCAAACTCTCTGAAGATCTAGGCTTCCAGGCTGTCAGATGTGGCCTCAGCTATGCTTCCCCACTTTACTGATGGCCTCCTGTACAGTAGGGCCCACAATTCCTCAGCTTAGAGTGCAAATAAACTTATACATGTGCAGGGACAGAAACACACCCAGCAGGGGTTAGGAGGGGCTGCAGTGCCCACCTAGCTCCCAGCCTAGAGAGCTGGGGAGATGTTTTTATTCCTAGTATTTCTTGATGTCTTATTACCTATTATGGGAGAATTTAATGACTAAATAGTCATCTACCAGACAGCCTTTTAACCAATCATTTTCAGATGTGTTAATTAGTACAAAAGGCAGGAAAGTGGAAGGGTTTATCCTGAGATAGTTTTCACCTCTGGTAGTTGCAGCACTGCTGATCCTTTGCCTCTTATGTAAGACAGACTCAAGCGTGCTAAGACCCTGCAGGGGAGTGTTAGTCACCATGTGCACCCATTCTCCTCTTTTACCCCTTCTGCTAATTCCTCTTTTGTGTTTCCTTAGCCACTCAGTCCTATGGGATCCCTGAAAAACAAATTCACTTAGTGCTCTTTGCAGGCCAAGGGTCCTGTACAATCACCCTGTTCACATCCAGGCCTCAGTGGGGAGGGAGTTTCAGGCAGAGGAGCAGCCTCTGCCCCTTGGCTTTCCTCCTGAACCCTAGGCAAGCTGGGTCTACAGGGACCCACTGAGCAGGGCCAGTAGGGCCCCCAGGGCCTCAGGGAGTGTCACACAGCAAGGACATTTCTCTATGAAAACTAAAACTCAAAATCTTGTCTGTTTTGAAACCTGGATTTCAAACATCGGCTGAATCATTGAATCTATGGTTTCACAACTCTGCAGTCTTCTCATAATGGAACACAGCGAAGGAAACTCCTAGCCATGCAACCTCATGTTATGACCCTTTCCCAGGTTTCTGGAGTGGGGAGGAGTCCTTATGCACGGAGAGGGGTGCAGTCACCTGTGGTCTCTCTATGCATCTTGGTCTCTAATCACTGCTACTCCTGTAAGCTCAGGAAGGACATCTCCTAAGGGAAATACCCTCCTCACCCTCCCCTATCACTGGGAACCGGAATCCACAGCAGTACAACTGGAAATACAAGGATTTGACCTTTTACCATCCACACTTAACAATCTATTTCCTCTATATATGGTCTCCCTGATTTCTTCATGTGTCAGTCTGCTGATTTTCTTTTGTGTTAAAGGGGGAAGAAGGAGAACTGACCCTGTAGACCAGTATTTTCCTCGCATTGGTCACATCTCACAGACACCACTGAGCACTGTCTTCCAGGGCTGTGTGCGGTTACACTGGGGATTGGAACAGATCCCAGAGGCGGCAACGCTGAGTCTGCCTATCATGGGTTTATAAGGACATTGTCCGCACGGCAGCCCTGTGGATCCAGGGTAACAAGTGCAGGCTCATCTCCTCACTGGTGGAATTGTTATTAATAACGATCTCATGAAAACCTTGTACATGCTTCCAGGTGCATGGGGTTTATGAATGCATGTAACTAGAAGTTAAATTTTAAATCAGTCTATTAAAGCACTCATTTTCACATCATGTTTGCTGTTTTCCAAAATAGTTCGCATACACTATCAATTAGGACATGTTGTTCATTCTTAGAGAACTAATATTATGCAGCGTTAATATGCTTTATAAAGTTTTATTGCTTTATTGTCTTTTAATTTGTATTCCCTGATTAGCCCTGCTAACTTTTCATCTGCTTACCCAAAATGTTTATTTCTTTTTCAGAAATGCCTCTGCATGAATTTGATCTTTTATCCTGTGGCGTTCTTCTTTTATTCACTGATTTGGCACCATCTTACTTATTTCAGGAGAGCGGACCTTCAGGCTCTGTAGACAAGTAGTGCTCCGTCTCACACCACAGTACCATTTTCTTCCGTTCTGAACTCTGGGCAAGCTGGGAAGCCAGGGCCTGAAAACCAGAGCAGGGCTGTCTGGAGAGAGAGACTTCCTTCTCCTCCAGGAGCCTCCTAGTGAACTGGTCCTAGGCAGTCTACTCTCTATTGCTGTCCAGTGGTGGCTGTCTACCAATGCCCTTGTGTCCCTGCCTCACACATTGCCTTCTACCTGCAGCACCTTAAAGAGGTGCTCTGAGGAAACAGTGGTGCCTAAGCTTTTATGGCAGCTTCACTTCCTGCAGATGCTAGGCTAAGGAGTATGTTAGGAGAAATGACCACGAAGGACGCACCCAACAGAGGTAACAGTGCTACAGCTGATGCCTAAGGCGTGTGGGAATCTACCTGGGACTGAACCAGAGAAACAGTGGAAATACAGAATTTGAACCAGCCATGGCAAACATAATTGTGTGCTGCTGTGTCCCTCATCGCCTCACCTGTCCTCAAGGCGGATTTTTCTCTGTGCTCATCGCGTGGCTGCAGCCAAGGCTGACGACAGAGAATACTGGAAATCCATAGGCAACATCATTTTGCTCAGGACGTTTAGCACCACTTCCACGGGAGTGTGTAAGGAGGTGTAAAATATTCTTCACTCCCTCTCCCCTGGACTAGATACTTCCACTTATGCCCACTCTAAACCTCCCTGATTCCAGTCTTACTAACTTCTTACCCTCCTGGCTGTTCAATTATTTCTGCCCCTTCACTGCAGACCCTGACGTCTAACCTGGAAGCATCCTCTCTCTGCACAGGACCACATGCGCACTGTGAAAGTGCTGTGTCTTGGGAGATTTTTCCTCACCACTGACTTCGGAATCAGCCCTGCAGGAGTCACGCTCCTGCTGCCCTCAGGTGCGCCCTGCTTTCCTGTCCCACCTCTCATCAATGGACTGCATTCAAGGACGCTCCCATGGCCTGTTGTCAGGGGTGTCCTTGTGGAAGAAGATGTGGAGGGTGTAAGCTGTCTGCGTGAACTTTCTGCTCCTGCTCCTGATCCATCTCATGAATTCCTTTAACTTACTAGACCTTGCTGCTGAGTCTGCTGGGTATGAAAAAAATCTCCCTCAAAGATCTGTGGCTGTGTATTCACTGACTCTCACAGGTTCACAGTTCCTGTGTCTGCAGAGCCTTGTATCATGGAAAGGTTTGTTTTAGGAGAGGCAGAATGTTTGTCCTTGTGAATGACATGTTTCTACTCTGGGATTTTAGTCACTTGACTGTAGACATGCAATAAATGTCATATGACACCAGTGTCAGTGATAATAGTGTCTTGTAATGCTCAAGATTCTAGCAAAGCTTTGGTCCATTTTGCAGAGATTTTTTATTTTTCTTCTTCTGTCTAGTGGTTAAGATGCCATAATATGTCCTTTATTTTGGTAATTCCATCTCTACTTGAATAGCATAACCTGTAACTTTAAACTTTGACTTTTGTGCCAAAGCTCTGAATTTGATAAGTCTCATCTCTCATGTGAAGGAAACTTTTTCACCAGGGGTCCAGTACACTAACCAAGTTTTGTTCACCAAAGTCATGCAGTGGACTTTAAATAATTTAGAGATTGATTTGTATTTTCTGTGATGTAACAGGGTTGCTTAGATTTCTCTAATCTGTATAAAGATAGATATAATTCATGAAAATAAATATTTTAAAAAGGTTCTAGTGATCCCCATTTAATAAAAGGAAATATAAAATTATTTATATATAATATATTACACTATTGCATATAGTACATATATATGAATCAACCAATAATACATTTATTAAATCTATTACATCTAAATCATTTTTCAATAGATAAAAAATACCAAAATTAATGAAGGGATATATTGCATGATTAAATCACTACAAGCAAGTCATACATTTTATGTTCTAGTTTATATCAATTCACATTAAATTTTTATTGCAAATAAATAATTTATACTTAAATTTACTAAAATTTGTAGTTATATGTCCACAATATTTAAAATGTATTCAAAAGTACCCTTTGATTTGATAGAGTAACCAAAAGTCACTTGCAATATTTACAGTACACAATTAAAAAGTGATTCTTCTTTTTAAATACTATTTGACTTAATTTGAATTTGACTTTAATTTTAAAAATTTAATAAATACATTAGAAAGTAACCAAATTTGTTAGTGTGATGCATGCTTTTGAAATGTTTCCTGAGTTGATTCACAAGGCCACACTAAGCAGGAATACTTGGCTTCCTGCATAGGCAGCTCTGCAGCTGAAGCAGCATCTGTGGTGGAAATTCAGTCCTAGAAGCTGAGAAACAAATCCTGCAGGCACAAGGAAGGCAAAGCGCACATGAGTCAAATGATCTGGAGTTTTATCAGTCTCAGTATAACCAGCACTGCCCACATCTACAGCTGTGAGCATACACATCATACCTCAGATTTCCTCACAAACGCTCTTTCCATACATGCTCCTATCTGTGTGAAAGTGATATCAGAAATGACAAGCCTTCCCAGAAGCAAGGATTCTGGATTTCGTATACACAGCATAAGGCCAGGGATACAGAGGAGAACAATCCTGGAGCCCTTTAAGAATGCGGTGTTGCTTGTTTCTCAAGGCTGTCTTGAAGGGTGCATCTCCTGGACCACCTCACTGCTAAGCAATAGGTTGTTCCTGACGAATCCGACCATGGTTCCCATTTACCTGAGCCTCTGAATAGCCTCACCAACAATGACCTGAGGATTATCAGACATTCCCAGCTCATTTCCTGTGGGCTGGCTGTTGATACATGCTTTAGACAACCAACCCAATAAACTGTGAGCATTGTTTCTAACCTCCACACACTGTGACTTTAGAACAGAACACTGGCTTAATGGGACCATAGAACAAATGTCAACCTATTCCATGTTTACGCTCCTTCTGTCATTACCTATCCAATGCCTTTTTCCTGCTCTATTTAGCTCGCTGTCTGTGGAAATTTTATTGCATCATCAGCTGGCTCCAAGGCAGAGTGGCCAAGCACAGAGACAGCACTTTATGACAGCAGCCAAGAAAAGCATCCAGAACAAAAGGGGAAAGAGCAAGCCTTTATTTCTCTTTTATGTTGTACACAGACCACACACCCCCTCCCCCACCCCTACCCTTGGGCCAGGGTGGGTGTAGCACTCACAAAATCTCTGTGTCCTCCTCTTGCACAGGATGAGGATATTTACAGTGTAAGGATCCTGGCTCCCTGTTAAGTCTTTGTTAAACTTCCAAGCTTCTCAAGTTGACACAATATACCAACCATTAAAATCTACCCCTTGTCAATTTGGAAGTAAAAACATTTTTAAAACCCATTTGTAGACATAAGACATGTTTATTCTTCACATTTTGCAACTTTATCATTATACCACAGCTTAACAATCCTTAAGAAACAACATCAACTCTATCAACATTATGTATATTAGAAAAACAACATTTTGTCCTAGGACCCCCAAAGACTCACGTGCATTCCATTATAAAAAAGGTCTGTAGCTGCCAAAGTCCTAACAGCTTCAGTATTGCCTAAGAGTTTAAGTCTTATGTCTCCTCTGAGATTTAAGGCAAACCTTAGCTGAAAGCCACTGTACAAAGGGAAACAAAGTTACACACTTCCAACATGCAGTGGCACACAATAAACATTCCCATTTTAAAAGTTACAAATAGGAATACAAAGGATTGGGACCAAAACAATTATAAAACCCAGCAGAGCAAATGTTAAGTCCTATAGCTGGAATTCCAGCACATGAAGCAATCTGTGGCAAATTGTGAGCTCTACAGGGATTGTGTGGTTTTACCCCATGGCACTTTAGGTGGATATAGATCTTACTATGGGTTTTTTGAGGTGGGGGCTGACTTTGCTACCCACTTGTGGCATTTTTTTAGTTGATCCACATTTTTGACTTTTTAAACTGTTTGGATATGCAGTGTACTTTCAGATTTTCACTCACTGCTTTATACACTGCCCTCTTGGGCGTACTGCTTGGCATCCCAGGCCTTTTGAAATCGGGGTGGAAGCCTTTTGAACCTTAGACCTCATTATTCTATACACACCTTGAAACAGTGCCATGTGGATGATGCTGAGGTCTGCTGCTAGCTGGAGCAGTGGCCAGGCTTTTCTTCTTCTCTTGGTTGCAGAGGTCCAGTGCCTGGATCACTAAGCACACTGAATCCGATTTTAAGAAATAGAATTTTTCTTCTCATTCCTAGAATTTGGAGTCCTGTCAGTGGTGGTCATTTAGTGGGCTTCTTTCCAGTCCAGTGTGAGTCTTTATGCTTGCTCTGGGAGGGGAAGTTTGAAATTAAATGGTCCTACATTATAACCATCATGGTGAGCAAATCCCCTGGGAGGTGGGCAAAGCCATGCAAATCAGTGTAAATGAGGCTTCCCTGGGAACAGGGTCACTAGAATTTAACTTGCAGTTTTGTCTCAAAGTGGGATTGTGTGGATCAAAAGTTGCAAGAGAACCTAAGAGTGGAGTTTACAAGGAGGTTGGATATGCTCTTCTTATAAAGACAAGTTTTTTTTTTTTTTCTCAGTATCCTGCTGTTGGTTTTCAAAATCCCGGTCATTTTTGGCTATCTATTCTTTCAGATTCATGTCCTTAGAGGAAAAAATGATGGGAACTGGAGTACATCATGCTAAGTGTCATCTTTTCTTATATGATTTATTATAGAAAAGGGGGGCAAACAGTGAAAGTAGTACATTTGCTGTGTGGAAGACCACAGGAAGCAAATAAAAGAGAGCAGTATTAGGGTTAAAGGAATAAAAATATTTTGTGTGCATGTATCAATATTCCAAAGTGAATTTCATTATTTCATCTTGTTAATATAACATAATAACACAAGCTTGGAAACTAGGAAATATACAGTGATTTCCAAGAATAAGGCAGGAGTGAAGGGGACACAAATGCTAACACCTGTGAGTTTTCTCTCAATAATAAAACTATAAATAGATTCATGTTAATGTTCTCACAAGCATAGGAATATATTCAAAACTACTGAATTATGAACATTAAGTATTGTGTTTTTGATCAACTTATTTTACTAAAAATAACAATAATGAAACTATTCTACTAGCCACAAAATATTTTGTAGTTGCCTGAGGAATGCAATCCATTGTAACCACTGTTCATGTCATTTAGTTATAAAATCTAGATTTAGTAAGAAGATGAAATTAAAATACAAAGTACTATTAAATTAAAGGTTGGATTGCAAGATAGAAAAATCAAGGCAATTGCTGCGAAAGGGGTAATGACTATTTTCATTACTTGAGCAGGGGCTTTAGATATGCAGATTACAATCTTGTGATAACACTGGAAAAATAAATGTTGTATCACAGAATAGCCCCCTTGCAGAACATTAAGACAGCTGACTTGGATAGACTTAGAAACCAGAAATACTGAAGAATCATTTTTAACCAAGTGATGTGGTACATTCTTGTAATTTCAGGAGGCTGAGGCAAGAGAAATTCAAGTTCAAGGACAGCTGGGTCCTATTTCAAAATAAAAAGTTAAAGAGCAGAGAGTGTAGCTCCAAGGTACAGCCACATCTGAGACCCTGGCTTCCATCTCTAGCACCTAAAAGAGGGTGATTTGCAGAGGGAGAGGGAAGATTTTTAAAAATTAATTGATAACAAATGTTTTTATTTAAATTTTTATTTAAGAAAACAAGGTTATCAATTCCAGATAATGATAGTTCTCTAATTTCTCAGGCAGATTCTATACTGTAAGAATGAAAGATAAATTACATAACGAGGGTGACTGTGGTGCCAAATGGAAGAGATGTTTTATCCAAACTCATTAAAAATCTATGCTTATCGTAAAGGTGAAAGAGAGTACTTGATAGGAGCCATTTTATATAGAACCTTAATTGAAAGAAGTGCCCACACTAATTTCCCACTCCTAAATGTTTAGAAATTAAGTAGAGAAGGATCAAGGTAAAAAATATCCCATAAAGATTTTGAACACATGAGAGCTGAAGGCACACACTGCCAGGCGATTGATCCATGAACAGAGATGCATGCGTTCAAAGACTGAACCAGCTGGGACCCTTGTTTGCACATGAGACACAGGGCCTTCAGATGTATTTCCAGCTGGAAATGCAGCATCTCAGAATCAGACAGCACTCAAAGCTGAGGACTGAGGAAACAACTGACATTGGCAGTGGTAGACACAGCCTGCTTACTGCCTCAGCTCCTCTCAGCAAGACTGTAATGTGTATTATGTACGTGTGTGTGTTTATATATGTGTGTTTATATATGTGTGTGTGTGTATATATATATATATATATATGTGTGTGTGTGTGTGTATATACACACAAATACACATATGTGTATACACATATACCCATACACACATATATATACATATATATATGTACATAAATATATACACATATATATGTACATTTATATATATACACACATATATATGTGCGTGTGTTAACTCCTAAGGCTAAAGAAACAAGAGCAGAAATACAGAAAGCAAGCTTGGATAGAGTAACGCAGGGAACTCCAGTGTCCTTGCTGTCCAGAATGGACTTTCAAAGAATTTCTACAGAATCATAGGATCTTTCCTCCCCCCAGCAGCTTCCTAAGTCCCCTGGAGACTTCCCTGTTCCTCAGGCTGTAGATGAGTGGGTTCAGCATGGGCGTGAGGATGGCATAGAAGGCTGACACCATTGTGTCCTGCTCTGGGGTGTGCGAGGAGGCTGATCTCATGTACATGAACATGGTAGCCCTGTAGTAGAGCCCAACACTATCAGGTGTGAGGAGGAGGTGGCAAAGGCTTTGTGGCGACTCTCCCCAGAGCCCATGTGGATGATGGCTCGAAGGACACAGGAATAGGAAGTGACAATGACTGCAACAGGGAAGATAAGCATCACCACACAGCAGATGAACAGCAGCCTTTCAAATGTAGATGTATCTGTGCATGAGAGAGGTAGCAGGGCTACCACATCACAGAAAAAGTGATGAATTTCCAGAGAGTGGAATTAGGAAAATGACAGGGAAGCTGTGAGCATGATGGTGCCATCAAGAGAGCTCAAGATCCAGCAAGCAGCAGTCAGGGGCACACAGAGCTTCCAGCTCATCAGGACTGGGTACCTCAGAGGCTGGCAAACGGCAGCATAGCGGTCATAGGCCATCACAGCCAGCAAGAAACACTTAGCTCCAAGCAGGGACAGATAGAAGATCTGGGTCCCACAGCCTGCCAGAGTCTGAAAGGACTTCCTTTCAGAAAGGAAGTTGATAGCCATCTTGGGCACAGTGGTGCAGATGAGCATGAGGTCCATGAGGGAGAGCTGGCTGAGGAGGAAGTACATGAGTGTGTATAGCTAGGCATGCAGGTAGATGAGCAGAACCATGGCCATGTTCCTTACACAGGACACTGTGAAGATGGCTAGGACCAGGGTGAAGAGGAAGGTGTGGATGGGGCTGTGACTGAAGATTCCCAGCAGGATGAAGTCAGAGTGGAAAGTCTGGTTTCCCCATCCCATCCTAGATAAGCTGCCTGATCTGAATGTTACAGAGAATGTAACAGCATGTTTATGAGTTCAATTTTCAAAGGTATAACTGCAGCAAGGCCTCCACTGGACAGGGACTGCAGTGCACATGTGAGTTTCTCTCCCAACGCTTAGTGACCTCCTTTAGATGCATATGCTGGGAGACGTGGTCCAGGGCTTTTTTCACTGTTTTCATTCATCCTTCACAAAGAAAATCTCCAGTAAAGAGCTCATGAGAGCACACTCATTTACTCACTGGTAGAGTAAATAGAAAGCTTAGGAGAAAACTAATGTATCTGTTTATACGAAATTATCCCTACCATTGGAAATTCCCTTGTTGATTTTCATTTTGGTGGACTCCTAAGTAAGATAATTATGCTTTATTCCTACTGCCTAATCTCAGCCAAATGAAAATACACTGGGGCCTTACCGAATGGAAACACAGCCCCACTTTAATCCAGAGAACAGATTAATGGCATGCATATATTATATTTTGATATAACTGCATGTATGTTTGAGTGTGTAGGATGGAAATCCATATTACTGAACTTTTTGTTGGATCATTGATTGGCATTGTGTGCAATCTCATTGTATGAATGTTCACTTTAAATGCTTTAATTTTATAATTTGGACAACTATTTCAAAGATGACAATATGTAACCTATTAACTAGTGATATCTTACTGTATGTTTTTCCTTGAAATTCTGCAATATTTATACCCTTTTACTGCTTTGTTTTTTTTATTTCTTTTTTTTTTTCTTTTTAAATAATAATAAAAAAAGAGAGAGAGAGAATCTTGCTGTGTAGTCAGGCCGTCCTTGAGTTCACTATGCAGCCCAAACTATCTTAAACTCACAATTCTCTTGCCTCTGCCTCCTGAGTGCTTGGATACAGATGTACATGATCATGCCTGACCAATAACCTATATTATAACTTTCCCACATGTCTAATTTTCCAAGTCTTTTCATGTCTAATTTTATGAAAATATCTAAAATACTCATGAAAAGGAAAAGAGGGAATTAGGTTTTATTTTAAGAGTAATTTCATATCTCCTAATCCTTCTTTGTTAACCTTATTGGTACAATTTTTGTTTACATAATGATGTCATCCATCATAGGGAGTCTGTTCCTGTGTGTGACACTTCTTAATTCCTTTTTTCCCCATTCCCTTCCCTCCCCTTGTACCTCTCTTCTCCTCCTTTTTTACAAAATATTTGTTTCCATTCTATCTTTCTTTTCTCATTGTTTTCTTTAGTTCCTTTCCCCTCCCCAAGTTACTTTCTTTTTTGAACAATTTTTTCCTGTTCACAATATCTTTATAAATTTTGGTCCTTATTTACACTTTGAGGAGGGGAAATGAGCCTTTCCTTCTTTGTTTCTTAGTGTGCATTTGTGTTTTTGAGAAACTGATTTTTAAAATTTATCTGCAAAACAGCTTATAAACTCCTGATATAAACCCATAGAAAACATAAGAGTGCTCATTCTGTAGTCCTTAAGGGTTTCACTTTAGTTTTGCAGAATGAGGGGCATGTCTGCCATTATGAGTGAAGTAATGAGAGTGCAAATCACCCTAAGGCCAGCTCGGAAACTTGGGGTGCAGGATGTGCTTGTGTGGGAGGAAGAAAGGACACTTTAAATGGAGCCTGGAGAAACATGCACATGGGTGCACCCTTCACTATTGCTACTAATCAAGGAAACACGGGAATGGTGTTGGTTGAAGTTATGGAGCAACATGAAATGAGGTTGCATGAATAAACCTTCTCAGTTGTTGAATGTATGATGGAGGTGGTGGGTTACCAGGAAACCATTTTGGATGGAGACCAGGGAGAAAATGCTCACATCCCTGGAGGTGGGACAAAGCCCAAGTAACTACAATGAAAATGGGGATTAAATGTTTGATTAAAAAAGAGATAATCGTTCAGTATTTTATAAAATGATCTCAACTGATTTCAAAATGTGTATAAAACCTCATACTATGGGGTCATTTTCCTAATTAATGTATCCCAAAGTAAAGCCCCATTCAAAGCAACACACACACACACACACACACACACACACACACACACACACACTCACACACAAGATATATACATTTTTTATATATGGAATTAGATATAGACATAGCTATAGATATAAGTATAGGTATAGATATAGATCTTCTAAATTATCATACTTCAAAGGCATCATTTTCTGCTGACCTATTTTTTATTTAGAAAGAATAAGTTACAGTCAAGATAATTAACTATACAGAAACAGAGGCAGGTTCCAAAACAGAGTTCTGAAATGAAATAAAAAAAAAAAAAAAAAAAAAAAAGACTGAGCAGCGATCCTGAGATCTTGCAATACTAAAGGAGAATGGAAAAGCAGGGGATCTGCATAAACCCAAAGCATCTGGAGAACCTCAGGCCCTGGGGTCCACCATGTGGCTGGGTCTTGCAACTTGAATGAAATTGGAACTTCCATGCAGCTATCCCAGAGCATTCAACATGCTTCAGTTCTGTGTGACTCACTAAATCAAGTTTCACCAAATCATTCTTTTATTTTTAAGGTGTGGAGTCCCAGGAATTTTGTTCATTAGTGTATTTGATGAGTCAAATGGAACATAAATAAGGAAGCTGGATAATTCTGGGGCAAAAAATCACATTCCTAATAATTTATAAACAAAATCTTTGTGCTAGGTCAGTTGTACACGCAAGCTGTTTGTTTTTCTTTTAAGAAAAAAATATGCTAATGTGTATATTGTTTTTCTAACTAAAACCTCACTATTCAGGCTTAACTGCAGTGTTGGTCCTTTGAGACTCAGGAGTGAGTTTTGGGGTGTAGTTTAGAGGTAGGTCTCTAAAAGTTTTGCCATTACAGCATGAGAGAGACTATACAATTTTCCTATGTGTAAATCTTTATGTGTCTGCTTAAAGGACAGGATCAGAGCTGCTCATGTGTGAGTGTTTCTGTAAAGTCCCTTTGAGGTGCTTATCTACCAACTAGAAGATACTGACATTTACCATAAGGTTTAATAATTGAAATACAGTGAAGCAGTCATTGAGGAGATCTCGTCTCCTTTTTCTATCACTCCTTTGCAGACAGAACACAGGGTTTCGAGCAGAGGATAAGGCAGCTCAGCACGCCGTCAGAACTACCTACAGTATAATGAATCTCTAGGACACCACCACAGTTTAATAACGAGGCTGGGGAGCATCTCCCTGTATAACCATACATCGTGCACGTCTTTCTCATATGTATTATTTTTCATTTGTCCTCAACAAAGTCAGACTCTGTGCAAGGGGAGACCGTACTCGCCATACTCACAGGCGCAGGCGAAGGAGCGGATCCCAAGGAAACCCCAGCTCTGCTTTTCCTGGGAAGCAGCACTCCTCTCTCTGGGTCTGGGCTTCCTGCCACAAGGAGCTGCCCTCCTCCCCTTAGGAAGTGGACTCTAGAGCCCTGAAGCTCCCTGTGACTCAGAACCCTTCCCTTCCCATGGTCCCAGACCCTAAATCCTCTGCCTGCACAGCGGGTTCCGCCCATGACCTGGGTGACAGTGCCACGCCCTCTTCCAAAGGTTCCTAGGAGCTCCCCTGACTGAGGCACAGATGTTCATACTCATGCTTTACATGCTGCAGCTGCAAATGAAGGCTGCCTGCACTTTTTTTTAAAGAAGTAGTGTTAATTCTGAAACTCAGTATTCACAAATTAAAAAGAAAATGTTAAGATTATAAACGAACTTTTAATTGCAAAGTGAGCAATGTACATCTACCTGCCCTCTCCATTTAATTAATTTTTACCTCTTCCCAGGAAGTCTTATCAAATATATACATTACATATAAACATTAGTTTATTTCAGCCGCATAAGCTCCACACAGCCTTCTCAAGCCATCTCTGTAAGATATCTTTTGCATTTTTCAATAAATTCATCATACAGACTTTAGAACAACCCTATGGCCAGATCTCTCTTCACCCTGAATGTTTTCATGCTCCTAAAAGAACAACATTTCAGAAATACCAATATCATTACCACTTTTTTCATAAGAGTGTCTAGTGTCCCTTAGTAAAAGCCCATGATTAAACTCAAGTTTCTTATCTCTGCTACAGACCTGTGACGATTGGCCTCCTTAACTCCTGATTTCCATAGCCTCCCTTTAGAAATCAGAGCTCTGCCTTCTTCAGTACTTCTGTGGCCTTTCAGGATTATCCCACTTTACTTTTCCCTTTGTCCTCCCTCTCCTTCTGATGATCCCTCAAACCCCGCACTCAAGGATTGTCCTGGTGACTGCGGCTGGGAAGGGTAATTGTCCTGCATATGTGCACAGACAACGTGGAAGCATGTTCTGAAACACACATTTTATTTAACTGCATGTTCTTCCCTATTCCAACTATTCCACTTAAGGGACTAATTGTTCTTCATTTTGGAGCCCTTGGAACTTCAAATATTTTGGATTCTTTCAAAGCTGACTTATAAAGTGATTGCAGAATAAGAAGAGCATATCAAATAGTGTAAAAAAGGGAATGTAGATGATTAGCACAACATTATGTTAAATTGATAGATTAGTGGCTAGTATCAGTGGTATTTTTAAAAATAAATTCATTTTATATTTGAGGAAATTTTCCATTTTCCTTTTTTGTGGAACAAAGTTAAATAAGACCTTTCAATTAGACCTTCACTGAGGACACATTTTAGAGCAGCGCTTACATTATTCTCTGATTATATAGAGGACATTACTTAGTCACCCATACTGATAACAGCCAGAATAATCCAAGTGTAGGAAGAAAGGATGATTGCTATGGGGAAACCAATCATCACTATGCAACAAACAAAAGAATCTCTTCAAATGTGGATATGGCATTGCATGAGTGGATTAGCAAGGATGAGAAGTCACAGAAAAAGTGGGCTATTTCCTGAGACCCACAATAAGAGAAGGAAAATGTAGCTACACCATCAGTGAGCCCATCAATAGAACCCAAGATCCAGGAAAAAGCAAACATAAGACCACAAATTTTGGGTCTGATGAGATGGTTGTATCTCAGAGGCTGACAAATGGCAGCATAGTGGTCATAGGACATGATAGCCAGAAAGAAACACTCAGTTCCAAGCAGGGACACATGGAAGAAGATCTGGGATCCACAGCCTGCCAGAGTGATGGACTTCCTGCCAGACAGGAAGTTGACAGCCATCTTAGGGACAATGGTGCAGATGATCATGAGGTCCATGAGAGAGAGAGCTGGCTGATGAGGAAGTACATGGGCATGTGCAGCTGGGCATCCAGGTAGATGAGCAGAATCATGACCATGTTTCCCACACAGGCCACTGTGAAGATGGCTAGGACCAGTGTGAAGAGGAAAGTGTGGGTGGGGCTGTGATCAAAGATTTGCAGCACAGTGAAGTCAGAGTTCAAGGTCTGATTTTCCCTGGCCATGGCAAACATACTCTTCAAATAGTACCAAAAAAGGTGAAACATGTTTACTCAAAGTAAGCTTTTAACCATTGTCTTACAAAGTTTCTGATTCTAGAAACTTCTGTGTATCATTGATCAATATAATCAAATATGAATTAAGAGACTCAAAAGTTAATAAGCACAGCCTAAAAATGAAGCCTGCTCTATTCAAAAGTGTCAAATGGTACTGTTGGTAAACACATATGAGAGCTTGTTTCCTTTAAGTGTATTACTGAACTTTATCACTGAAAATGTCTACAAATTCTCCCTGTACAATATAAGACAAGTAAGAATTTGTATTACTACATTTTAATGATGAGGTTTTCTTTATCAAAAAAATCTAATCTAAACCATTCCAACCATAAAATCTCTCTCATCTGATAAAATAAAATACTCATGTTCTGTACATAGCAAAACTCACTTGAAAAACACACTAGAACCTATAAAAGTCATTTTAATGTGCATTTTGAGAAATAGAGAAGATTTTTCGTATCACATATCATTTAGTGACTTGATAATCTCCAATTAGCTACTAGCTCATTCAAACACATAACTTAGTGCATTATTTTGATGTAACTAGGGATTGTAGACAAAAAAGTTTAGAGATTTCCTTATTACACAGTTCACAATAAAGTTGTTTTGCTAAGTTTTAATGCAAAGGCCATTTTACTTGTGAAGTCTCAACAGCATCCAGCTTTCTCACCTTATGCCTGCCAATAAGGTTTTCCATCATTTCTTATGACAGTTAGTACTGATGATCTTTAGTTTACCAGGTTGCGTAAGAGTGAAATGGATGTCAGTATTTCTAGATGAACAAGTCAGCTAAGTTCCGTGTGGTGTAAGACACATTCGATTGCTACTGAACAGTGTTGTTCTGTGGAGTCCTGCTGAGTCTCTGGGGCTCTGCCAATGTTTAAATCATTTCCCTAAACCACGTACTTGGGATGATGTAATGATTCTCACATGCTCATACGAACCACTCATTGGTGACTATACTTGGACCATAAAATTCCTACTTAAGTCTTTAAATGAAGAAACACTGATTAGGTGACATCACTTTGAAAGATCAGTTCATGTACAATTGGATACGCACAAGGGGGGAAGAGCTGCTGGAGGTACTGGCCTTCTATTGATGGTGTGGACACAGAGAAGGTATGGTATTTGTATGGATGTCATGACAATTGTCTCTTTTCTTCCATCTGATGTTGAATGCTCATGTAACTGGTATGCATTAATAACTTATTTAAACCAACATAATGAAATGGAATAGACAACAAAGCTATCTGCAAGTGTTGATATAAATCCAAACACCTAATGTTTCAGTTAAACATCACTCAGAGGAAGTATTCTGTGAAAGCGAGTGGTTCATCACAAGTACACAGACACTTAACTTCTTCCCATGAATTGGAAATGTAAAGCAGTGGATGAGTGAGCCAAGGTCTGCCAGCAACGCTATCATGTCAACAAGTCTGACAGTGCAGGTGGGCAGCAACATTCAAAATTGAACTTCTGTTTGCAATCACTATCAACTGAGCAATGTGAAATACAGAAAACTCTTTATACATTCCATACAAATGTCTAAGTAGTTCTATTAGGAGACTGCATCCAAGACTTCCCCTAAGGAGGAAAAACATGAGGGAATAAAACTATAATGAAAAGCACATTAATTGGGATATATTGTATTCTAACTCTTCCAAAAATCTTTTTTTAAATTTTATTGAAAGAAAGAATAAACAAAACAGAAAATGGGTAGAAACAATACATACTTTCAAATAAAAAATAAACAATAAGAAATCACTTGTTGATGTTAACATATTGTCCTCTTACAAATAGTTATTCAAGATACAAAAGAGAAACATACAAAATGTGGATTCAAACAGCGAGACTGCAAATGGCTCTGTTCAAGTATCCAACAAAAACTTAGTAAAATGGTTATCAATCCTAGACATCTAAACATACATGCAGTTATTCATATCTTGATTTATATTGAGATTAAACAAACCATAGCAGGCTAAAATCATTCTGAAGAAAGAATAATAGTACTGCTGAATTTCACATCATGACACTACAGGATCAGCACTGGGTACTTTAGTGTCTCTTTTTTTTCAAAGTATTTCTTCTTTTCATCATGCATTATAAGATCAGTTCTCGTAAACTGATTATAGGTTCTTCGCATGAATGAGTCTTCACATGTATTTTTATCCTTTCTATATTAGAGGGAGAAACAAAACAAAGCAAGACACAACAAAACGTATTTCTATAAACACATGAAATGAAAAAGACATATAAAACCACTACACAAGGAGTTCTACAATGGTTACTGTGTTGTCCCTTCTTATCGTCAATAGAAGCATCTATATCATCAAACATAGTGTAACTGAATACAGCAGTACATAACAATATTTATAAAAACAAAACTTTGTGGGTAGTGCAAAATTTCAAAAACAGGTAATAATCAAACCAGAATGGGTATCACAGTGAATCTTTTCATCTTCAGTGTAGTTCCCTATACTCTCAGACTTGATACTATCAATCATAATAGTTTTTAATAAAATCTGTCAATACCAAACAGCAATAAAACAAATCAGACTTAAGATCAGTCATGATAAAACAGTATAAGTTATACAGGGCTCCAGATTAAGTTAATAGGAAATTAAAGATGAATACTGTGTTATATCCTCATGTTTTGGGGATAGCTGTCTGTGCCCTCAAATCTAATGCAAGTAGACAAACTGGGACAGAATAAAATCTAAGTAGAGCAGTGAAAGAAATGTGGGTTTTAAATCCCAATTAACAATATCATCTTTTTTAAGACTCTTCCTCCCCTTTCACTCCCCCAGGGTGCATTGTACATTTTTGGGTCTCATCAACACCCTCAGTTTTTAGGTTGGGGGGGCAACCTGATATTTACCTAAGTGATTTTGAACCTTTTCCCTCCTGGATTTGACCTCTAGTTGTATCCCTTTACCTATTTAAGTCTATCTTTCCAACTCATCTAGAAATACTGGTCAAGTTGTGTAGGGGGCAGCACGACCGCCCCGCTGCTGACTCCCCACCTCTCCCTTACATAGGCACATAGTGTGCCTACATCAGCCACGATGCTCTCCTGCTCACCTCACATACACGGATGTGACGATGACCCATCAGAGACCACCCTGTAGCCTTTTCCTGTCTCGCTGGCCTGCCCTTGCAATTATGTAAATTAGGCCACTTTGTGAGCCCCACATGCGTGCAATTCGAACTGACCTATGAACCTCCATCTTGCCACTGTTGCTAAGTTACCTGTTGACATCTCAACGCCCAAATCCCTCCTCCCCGATACCCTATATATTTGCTCCTCCTTCCGTGAATAAACAACACTTGATTGGACTTCCTCAACTTGTCACCGTCTCTCTTTGTCTCTTGCCCTGTCTTTGTTAATCCCCGTTCCTTCTCCAGGTAACTGCCCCATGGATCCGGATTGACCTGCAGGCCAGGGGTCAGAGTTGCCCCTATTTCTCTCTGTCAGATAGAGCATTACTTTCTTATATTTGATTTTCAGTCCATAAACTCTTTTTCAGGTTAATTATATTTCCTATAAAGAGCATCTTGGTAGACGCTACCTCCTGTGCTACTCTGCCTGTGTTTCTATCTCTTTTTTTCTTTAGTGTATCAAGGTCATCTATACTAGAGATTATAACTGAACTTCTCTGCCTCATTTCTGTTGTGCTCTTTTTCTGCCATTATTTGTCTGCTTTTCTTCTTCATTCCACTTTCTGCTCCATTCATTGAGGCCTTTCTGCAACTGTTCCTGGAATCTTAGTACTTTTCTCTCTCTCCAGAATGTCCTTATTTTCTGTAGAGTTGGATTGGTGGTCTTGAATTCCTCCGTTCCTCTTTGTCTTGGAAGCATCTTGTTTCTCCATTAATTTCTAGAGACAGTTTTGTAGGGTACATCAATCTGGGCTGGAAGATATTTTGTTTCAGGGCTTGGAACACTTTACTCCAAGCTCTTCTTGATTTGAAAGTCTGTGTCAAGAAGTCTGCTGTGATTTTGATGGGTTTTCCTTTACAGGAGATCTGTTTCTTTTCTCTGATAGCTTTTCGTATTCTGTTCTTATACTGAATTTCTGGGATCTTGATTATTATATGCCTCGGTGTAGCTCCGTTTTGGTTGTAGGCAGCTGGAGCTCTGTATGCCTCATATATCAGAATATCATTTCCTTTTCCTATGCTTGGGAAGTTTTCCTTAATTATTTCTGTGAATAGCCTTTATAGTTCCTTTGTTTGTACTCCTGCTTCTTCATTCACATTCTTTATTCTTAAGTTATAGATCCTCTTGTTGTCTTCTAGCTTTGGTATTGTTACTGCCTGTTTCCCTGTTATTTTTAAGCAATTTTTCCTTTCAGGATCACACACATCGCAAACCTGTCTTCCAGTTTGGATAATCTATTCTTACTTTCTTTCAAAGCACTTTTTCCAGCTTTCAATGGAGTTTTTTATTTCCTGGTAATCTCTTGAACCTGCTTCATGTATTCTACATTTTCTTTATATACTTCATCAAATGTTTCTCTCCTTTTTTGTGCTCCTCCATTCTTCCATCTGTGTCTTCTTGAGTGCATAGCATTTCTTTTATTAACCTACTTATATATTGCTTCACTTGGCTAAATATTTCACATTTGAACGCGTCTATGAGGTCCTGAAGATATCTCTTCATGTCCACTGGTGCCGTGTCTGATATTGCATGTTTGTTGTCCTCAATCTCTTTTGTATTTATCTCTCCTGGATCAATGTTCTCAGGGATGGGGGCTGGGGACTTTTTCTTGTTGCTTCCTCTTCTCATACTTTTTGTTTCTTCCATACAGGTGTATAGAGGAGGTCCCAGTCCTTTTCCTTGTTGGTTACAGCTCTTCTGAAACACTTGGGCTAGGTGATCCTGTCCACTCCTGTCCATTATTGAGGTGCCAACAGGAGTGGTGTATGCTGGCTCCTCCCCTCTTGGTCAGTCAACCTGCTGAGGCCTTCACTGCATTAGTGTGTGCCACACATAGGGAACAACTTATACGGTCTCAGCCAGCAGTGTGACCCAGGCCAAGCATACCCCACCAATCTTATCTGGGAAGGAAACAACTGGCTGAAGTCACTGCTGTTCCTTGTTCTTGCCAGTCCTGCCCAATTCCAAATGTCATCCAATTGGTGCCCCTTTTCCAGGGAATGCTTTTATTCCTGGCACTCACCAAAGGTCAATGCAGGTCCCTTGCCAGCTCCATTCTCCATTGGGCTAACCAATCTCCAACTTCAGTGCAACTATACTTCAGTGCAACTGTGGTTCCAGCGAGTCAATATGGTTGGAATTTGGGCATGCAAGAGCACAGAATCTTAGCTGCCTCAATAGTAGCCTGGGACTGCATGTTTGACTGATTCTTTTCACTTTAGTTTCTTCCTGAGTCAAGAGGATCCATTTCCTTATGTCCAGGACTCCCCACAATGTGTTATTTCTGCATCTGAGTTGTCTGTCTCAGGGAGCCGCTGTATTCTGCTCTTATCTATCCACCATCTTTTTGGCAAGTCCCAAGAATCTTTTTAAGGTGCTGCTTGTGGTTACAGCATGAGGTTGCAATTTCTTACTTATTAGTCAGGTCCTCTTAGTGGAGCCTCAGCAAAGAAATGTTAATCACGAATAATAATTAGATGAATAACAAGAAATAAATCAATAATAAGTGATATAATTAGTGTCTTAATTGAAATTATATTTAATGCATTTTCTTTCTTGAACTCTCCAAAGTAAAATGAGGAAAACTTCATTTTGTTGTAAAAGCTCTGCATTTTATATTTATTTTATAATAAAGGAAATGTGGTTCCATTTGAGACCAGAAGAGAATATTCATTTGATGATTCTACATGAGAAAAATGTTTACTAATTAATTCAACAAAAAAAGAGATTAAAGTATTATTTAAAAGAACCAATTTAATGATTTACATTACTATGCTGCATTTGGCACATGCAGGGATTGGTTATTTTAATCACAAAATTTGGTAATTTTGAAATGAGAGATTTTCTTACATATTCTAAGACTACACATATTTTAACACATTATCAATTAATTAAAGTTTCACATATATTGTCTACCATTTAGCTGGCTAAAATGTTTACACACAGTAATTACCTGTGACATACCTTAGGGTCACTGGGTCAGTTGGAACACTTGACCATATTATTTTGTAGTTATAAGCAGATTTGAAAAAAATGAATAGGTAACATTTTAAACACAAAATGGTGTGCTTTAGAAAGTAGGTTATTTTGTCACCTACAAAGTCATGTTTTCCCAAGAGTAAATTTCAAAAATTAAAAAAATGAAAGAGAGGGACAAGTGTCTCAAGTGTTCACTGACAGCAACTTAGAGAAATTTAAAGATATTATTAATTTAGTATTTGTCTAGAGACATGAGGTTTTGCTCTTGCACAAGGCAGCAGTTTATTTTGGGAATATTTCCAATGTGTAAATATATGTAAAGCAGGAGAAGTGCAGTGTGCACTTGTCTTTATAGGTGGAGTGATGTATTTTGACAAAAAAACATGTGATTTGTTTCAATAAGTTGTGTGGAAGTGGACTGTTGATGGTGAGTCACCATTTAACTCAGAAGATGCTTTGATGTGCTCTGCTTGTGGAAATTAGATCTTTCAACATCAATATTTTGGAAAAAAATCAAGGTATTTTAATCTCAAGAGAAAAACATTTATGCTGATTTAGTCAGGAATATTTAAATTATTTGTATGCCATAAAATTATTATTCATTCAAAATAGAAAACTAAATTTTCATATATTTGTCAATTATATCCAAGCATTTAGTAACACCTGTCCTAGGGCTATATATCTAGGCTTTTGTTCCTCCCTATGTTTTGCATAAACTGGGTTTCATTACTGTACAGTACTTTTTTTAATCCATGGCAAGCCACTGTAACTTTGCACAAAATCTGAAAATTTCATTTCTAAAACCACAGGGAGTAAGTTATAGATTTTTATTATAGAGGTGCTTGAACACAACTATGCCAGTGGTGATCCTGTTTGAGGGAAACAGATTTCAACTGTAGTACAATGTGTTTTAATTAAAGTTAAGAAACTAAAGTTAGTTTAATCTTTAAAATATTCTAATTGCAGAACAACAGAGAATCTTCTCGTAATTCCATAAACATGTATATCCCATACGCCAACTTTCAGATTAACCATTAAGACTTTTTGCCCAGAAAGAAAATGAATCAAGTCATAAAATTTTAGTCTACACATCAGTGAAAACCTTATGCATGGTTATATTTTGCCATGATTTTAATTCTGTAAGGATAAAGTATCATTGTAGTTTTCTTAATTCTTGTTGGATTAGAATTTAAACTTCACAGTGCAATCTCTAAAGAATGTACAGAAATATTTGACATTAATCTAATTCATTAAAGATGTTCAACAGACAAATACTAAAGTTTTCTCCATAAATAAACAAATTACTAGCTTTGGAACAAAGAGATGGTACTTTATTTCATTGAACGGTTTCTGATTTCCAAGTTCTCCTTCCTTATTCTTGTCCATGAACATTTTCTTACTAATCATGGAATCACCTAAACTTATTATTTGTTAGGCCTTTAATTGTAGTGTTAGTCTCGCTTACTAGAATTAAATTTTCTTGAGATTTAGAGATGATTACTTCCCTTACTTCTCTCATATCTCCTGTAACAGCATTAGGTAAAGATGTAATATAATAAAAAAATAGGATAAATTCAAAGAACAGAAAGAGCACAACAATGTAAATCCTTATACTTTTTTAGAGAAGGGCATTTATCTTTGGTGAAGAAAATACGAAGTTACCAAGTTGTGAGTGAAAATAGCAGGTTCCAGAACTCCTTTCTCCCTAACATATTCTTCAGAAGATGCTGTATTCTAACTCACTGATAAATTACTCTTGATTGAAAATACAGTACGTACATGCTGTATGTTCCTGCCATAACAATACAGGGAGTGGTGGCATATGCCTGTAATCCCAGCACTCAGGAAGATAAGGCAGGTTGATCACTGCGAGTTTGAGGCCAATCTAGTGTACAAACTGAATTCAAGGCCAGCCTGAACCATATAACAAAACCCTTCCTCAAAAAAGACCAAAATTTATACATAATAAAATTCAAATTCTATCACCAGCATGAAAATACAAGGGAAGGCAATTCTAACTCACTCATCCAAGAGAACAAATGGGAATATTCTTCAGGAAACAGTTACCAAATTGAGCAGAGGGCAGCAGATTCCTGAGCACAAAGGAGGGGCAGCGGGTTAGAATGGAGCTCTGAGAAGAGGTGTTCTAACTGTGCTCTAACTGCACAGTGGCCAAATCCCACTCTCGGCACCTTTGAGAGATTAGAGTGGAAGAGTGAATTTTACTGAAATAATGTGTGCCATAGTAGGGTATGCTCTAAAATGCAGGAAAAGGGCAAGAATGACAGCAGTGTTCATGACAATGAGAATGGGAGCTGTCAATAATGTTTTTGATATTCTTACTATTGACAGCATGACTTCTAACCCTAACTTGATGCTGAAAAAGAAAAAACAAGACACACAGAGAGAGACAGACAGAGACAGAGACAGAGAGACAGACAGACACAAAGAGAGACAGATAGAGACAGAGACGGAGGCGGGAGGAATGAGAGAATTTGATAGAGAAAGATGGAGAGATCATGACAGGAACATTTCTGGCAGATAATGAGAGGTTAACACTCAGGTGGAAATTAGGATTTTCAATGAAATATTTAACATTGTCAATTGTATTTTTTCATCCTATTAAAATCTAAAATATAGGATTTTTTTTCTTAAGCTCTTCAAGATATACCTTTACAATAACTGAAAAATATGCAATCTTTGTACCCAACATTAGAGAGTTAAAAAATAAAAGAAGTATAAGGTTTTAATGATATTGCAACTTGTCCAATATTAAAATATGCACATACGAGGCACATGTCAAGAACCTCACTAAATATTAGAAGACAGAGGTTGCATAAATTTCAGTGAAGGTAGAAATTATGCACATAGCAAAAATTACAGTAAGTTAATAAATAACCATTCAGAGTAGCAGAGAATAATCCTAAAGTATTAGAAGATTCAGGCACCAAATATGCCAGAAATGCAGAGTCAGGCTGTTTGTTAACAGTCAGGAAAGATTTATCCCACACAGTGATCTTCCTGGGCTCAGCACTTCTGTCTTTTCTTCTCAGGTACAACTAACACCACATACTGACGTCCAACTCCACCATGATGATGGACTTTCTGCTCGTGGAATTATCTAACATGCAGAATCAACAGGTTTTCCATGCCATGTTCTTCTCTCTGATTTATCTGGTCATTGTAATGGGAAACCTTATCATTGCTGTGGTCACCACTTTTGAACAGAGCCTCCAAACACCCATGTTCTTCCTTCCTCAGAAACTTCTCCATGCTGGACTCATGATACATTTCTGTCATCGTCAGTCCCCAACTCCTGTATTAACTCCCTGCTGGGCAGCAGCTCCATTTCCAAGGCTGCGCAGGTCTTCCTAGTGGTTTCCTTTGTGTTGTGGAGCTGCTGTTTCTCACCATCATTGATCATGACCACTCTGCAGTCATGTGCAAGCTCTTCCATTACCCTTCAATAATGAATCCTTGCCTGTGTGTCCTCTCCACACTGGCCTCTCTCCTCAGTGGCCTGGTCTATGCAGCCCAACACACCAGCAACACCTTCTGGCTGTCCTTTTGCCACTCGCATGGCAGCTCTTGTGATATCCCTTCTCTGCTGAAGCTGTCTTGCTCTGACACCTTCAGCAACTGGATCACCATCCTTGTCTGTATTCTGCTGTTTGTTGGTGGCTGTTTCATTTTCATCATCAAGTCTTACATTCACATCTTTTCTACTGTGCTCAGGTTACCAGCGGAAGCAGATAGGACAAAGGCCTTTTCTACCTGTGTGCCGCACATCCTCCTGGTCGCAGTCTTCTTGGGCTCAGGCTCTTATTTCTACCTGAGCCCCTCTGTTATTTCTGCCAGCATGGTCCTGTCTGTGTTCTATTCTATAATTCCTCCCCTCTTCAATCCTATTGTCTACAGCCTCAGAAACCAACAGATAAAGTGTGTTGTCAAGAATCTCATGACAAGAATGTTCTCAGGAAATATATGAGAATCAAAAAAGCTTTTCCTTTTCAGCTTAGTCGTAGTCATATTTTTGGCAATAAATTAATATAATTGATTATAGTTATGTATCCTTTATATACACTTAGTGTCTGAGATGGTTTGACATTTTGAGGTTAATTTTCTGTTGTTTTGTATAATTTTGATATCTCATTAAGGAGCTGGTACTATGAAAATCAATTGCTATAAATCTCAGTTTAAAATTTTCCCTGCAGTCTCATGTATATGAATGGTGATTTGATCATGGGGCTCCCCTCTTCTCAGTAGATTCACCCACTGGTAAGTCCAGAGCTAATACAACCTCAGGAAGTAGGGTTTGTTTGAGCAAGTCCCTGCCTCAGGAAACTCCAGGAAAGTGTCTCAAGTCCCCAGCTCCTCCTGTTCCTCCTTTCTTGCTGCCCTGGGCAGGGCACAGTCCTCCAGGCCCCTCCCTGAAGCCTTTCCTGCCTTGCAGGGGCTGGGTTTGGGCTTAACTGACTTCGAACCTTAAAGTGTCTCCTGTTTTATGCTGTGGATGCTGGGTATCTTTCTCAGAAGGAGGAAAGCGCTAGTACAACAATAATACAAGCTTCTAACTCAACTAAATTCTCACCAACATCAGTGTCCTGTAGTCCATGTGAAGTAGGTCAGGGCTGGAGTGTGAGTCCAGCACCCTTGAGCCTCTGGGATTCATCCACAGAACTGAAAGACATCAGCCCTAAAAAGCCTAAACTGTCATCTTTTTAAAAATTTCATGTTAAAATTCTGTTCTGTATTTGTATGTGCTTCAAGTATCAATAAACACAGGAGTAAGATATTCTCAATTAATTTTCATTGTTCATATTTAATATGGTAGAAGAAATAGAAACATCTAGTCACAAATTCATTTTAAATAAAGTACATAAATTATGTACTTTTGAGGATGATAAAATATGTATAAACTGTATACTGAGGCAATATTTTATGGGGGTGGAGGCCTTGGCTGAGGTGATTGGAATCACTTTGCAGAACTTCCCTTTTCTGGTAAGAGAAAAACATACAGTATTTCTGTTATCAGTGAAAAATTTGCTAAAAACACACTTGCTCCTATAGGAATACATTTTCTATATATTTTAACAGTTGTTTGTTAGGTTAATTAAAAGATAAATATTTCCATTTTCCACTTATAACCACATTCACTTTCATACTGGGGCCTTTTGAGAGGTGAAATGATGTCACTGTCAGTTTGGCGATTCCACCTGCATGAAAGGTTTGTTCTGAGGGCTGAGGGTGTAGCCCGTGGTAGAGCACTGCATGACTTGCACAAGGCCCGGAATCAGTCCCCAGTTCTGCAGAAAATATTTTTGTTTTGGAATAGTGTCGGCCATCTGCACATGATTGTACTCATCTGTATTCCCAGCACTAGGGAGGCTGAGACAGGAGGACCCTGAGTTCGGTACAGCCTGGATTACACACTGAGCCCCACTCTAGAAGCAAACAACCATGCAATTGAGAATCAGCCCTGATCCCCTAGTTTAAGCCAGAGTAGGAGTAACTGCAACATTTTAATAGTGGAAGAAAAATGACAATTTCTAGTTCACATAATTTACTAAACACAGGCTGAGGATAAAGCTCTCTACACAGCCTATGGTTGATAAAAACATTGCAGAAGAATAATAGTCATGCTGAGACACAACTTTTAAACATTAAAAAAAAAAAGATTGAAAGCCAACGGAGAAGATGACAGGGTTGCTTGCCAGTGCAAAGTTCAGCGATGCCCAGGGTGGTCAGTGCCTCCCCGACCTGGAGGATGAGGAACCAGGTTCCGAAGCTGCAGCTGATTCAGCCGTAAACACGCGGGGTACACCGCATGTGTGTGGAGCAATTACTGTAGGACTTGACAGGAATCACTGGAAGCCCTGTAAAGGTGCTGTTCCAGCAGCACAGTAGGTTCATGAGGCTGGTGATGTTTCTCATGTTAACAGCTGAGTGTTTGAATTTAGAAATGTGCAAGTTAATCAAGGGGAGTCTGTTGGAAATGAGCACAATTTGAACTGTGGGGAAAGAGAACAAGAAGGCACCAAGAAGCAAGCCCTCCCTGCAAATCAGCACCAGGCACTTGCAGCTGTGCGGAGAGACTGAGGCCAGCCTCTTCCAGCCTGGGGGCTGGGAAACAAGAAGACCCGACCTCGCCTGCTTCCAAGCAATCGGCTGACCTGGAGAAACAGGCTGAGATGACAGCTTTTGAGGTAAAATATAATTTAATGCTTGTAGCCTTAGTGCTTCACTGACTTTGTAGGTCTAAATCTGGTGATCATCTATTCAGAGGATAACAATAGCCAATAGGCAATGTAGTATCTATTGGGGATCTCTTTCTGAAGGTGGTGGTCATTGTTAACTCCCTATTATCTTGTTTTGATGTCCTGTAACATTTTCACTGTTTTGGGGGGTTGGGTTTTATTCTGTTTTGTCTTGATTTTATTATATCAGATGGCATTGGCAGCTGTTTCAAAGACAGCAAGACAAATCATGATAGCCATTTTGGATTCAGTATTATCTTGTTTTGAAGTCCTTTATTGCATTTATTGTTTTGTTTTTATCGGTTCTATTCCATTCTGTTTTGTTAGACTTTTAGTATCTGAAGGTATGAGCAACTAATTTAAAGACAAGAGGCATTACGGTAATCTTTGTTGATTTCCTATTGTTTTGGAAGTCCTGAAGTCACACTGGTTTGTTTTGATTGGTTTTGTTCTGCTTTATTTTGCTTGGCTTTATTCTCTTTACATTTTTTTTTTAAATGCACAGTTTGGATTCCTTTTGATATTTTTGCTTTACAAATCTTCTGATCATCTCTACCACTCTCCTCACTATCTGACGTATTTGCTGATATGAGTCCTTCATTTATCTCACTCATGGCAAGGTATATTTTTCTCTATACATGGGAAAGTTAATTTGTGAAGAAATTCACTAATTTTTAATATCAATTTAAGAAACATCTACTAATCAATATAATGAAACTGGTAAAAATTAGATATTTAATACATAAATCAATTTGAGAAACAATTGGATTTTCCCAAATTTCAGTAAAGCTTTAGAAGCACTAATTAATAAAGTTTTTATTGGAAGGTGTCAAAATATTAGAAAAATAAAGATGATGTTATTATTCATGTTAATAGGTCCCCATCACAATTGAAATAGATTCAATGCAAGATATACTGCATGTGAGAGTTCACAACACTGACTTACAGTGGCTGCCTACAGGGTCAGGTGTGGAAGAATCCAAGAGGGCCGTGTGCTGAGCCATCTGATGGATCTCATCAAGGGCCTGGAGCACACTGTAGTGTCCAGTATGGGTCTACATCAGGAGGCTGAAGTGTCTTTGCCAGAAGCCAGGAGATGTCATCCAATGTTCCGGTGAAGACTGGAGCTCCTCTAGATGAATACAATTGAGCCTTCTTCTTTGTGTTCCTTTTATACCATTCAGCCAGCGCGTCAACCAAGGGGGGTCTTCATGTCTACTATAAATTCCCTCAGCCACACCAGAAATATGTGGATCCAATTTAGTTGGAATTTTCTTATTCAAGTTGACACCATCAGACACCATCATGACACCATCAGTCATGGGCACAATTTCCAACAGAAAATATCCAGTTATTTTTGTGTTAATAGTTGTAGTAACTGTATTCATCATGGAAATTGAGGTATATACAGAAGGCATAATGATCAATTTTATCCCCTCTCCACCCTCCCCCTTCCCTGAACTCTCTTCCCATCTCATTTTACAGTGATCCATGTGTACTCAAGTTTGTAAAATAATAGTTCATAATGGTTACATTATAGAGGAAGCCCGTGTGATCATCAACAAAATGGATATGAAAGTGTGGTATTTACACACAATGAAGCACTATTATGCCACAGATAAGGATATATTTGAGTTGTTTATGGGAAGATGGAAGCATCTGGAAACTATAAATATTAGGGGAAATAAGTCAGACACATAAGCTTATATATGCATGTTATCTTATATGAGAAAATATCTACCACCACGGTTTTTCTGCCTTGAAGCTAGTCAACAATACTTGATATTCTTTGAAACTTTTGGTGGCATGCATACTTCTGACTATATTCAGCCAGATTTACAGTTAAAAGGAAAATCCCATTTTGAAAAGTTTGCAGATTTAACAGAAAGGAAAACCTTCAAAATTGGGGTTATAGAAAGCATGATTCCGAAAAACATTAGCAGTAAAAATAAGACAAATTTCATCAGAGCACTAGTAAAGATAACAAAAGGCATCTCCAGACTCAGCAAGATCTCACTCTTTACTGGCTGACAACAGTAAAAAGATAGAACTAAACTCCTGTGAAGACTTCACTTTGAGATGAAAGCCCCAGGGTACCCTGTTGGAGTTGTATTTTTACAGAGTTTTTTTTTCCACAGGATTTGGTTCACAGCTTTCAACCACCCAGAAACTCAGAGACCCTTACAAGCACAATCCAAAGAGAGAGGCCTTCCTGAGGCTTCAGCTGGGGTCCTTCCTTGTCATCATCCATGTGGTCATGGTTGCACTTGCAGTTCGTGGAGGTCACTCAGATTTTGGAAGACCTTTGAGGCAATATATATTAAACAAGGAAAAATTGTCATGTTGTATCCAATAATCTAGCAAGACTTCAAAAGCTGAATGAAACTAAGTTATACAGATGATGTGGGAAGGTAGAATTCTTGGATCTGCATTGGAACCTGTGGTCTGAGGCTAGTGTTCCAGAGACCAGTCCGCTGTTTCTGGTAAGCTTACACTGCATCAAAAATAGAAATTGGAACTGGTACTTATAGTTGTAGAATCAGACCAAATTCTTAGAATGGGTCAGAGTAAAGGAAATGATACAGGTAACCAGTAAATTCTTTTTAGTTGTTAATATTTGTTTTTCAATATATATTAATCAAACACAGAATGATTTATGTTAAAACACAAGCAAGAATGTTAGCAATTTGAGGCAAAAGAAAATAACTAACATTGAAGTGCGATTTTATAAATCTGTGACCACAGCTACCCCAGAGACTGAGGAAAGAAGACACTGATTTAAGATCAACATGGGCAACTGAGTAAAAATTTCTCTAAAGACAAAATAAGGAGCATCAAGAACTGTGATTTTTCTTATTGGTAAGTTTTTAATTACATTTTTAATTTCATTGGCTTATATTCTACATGAAATTCAGAGAAGAACTAGTGCCAATAATGCTTAAGCTCGTCCAGGAAATTGAAAAGAAAGTAATTCTTCAAAAATCATTCCTGGAAATAAGTATTAGTCCGATTCTGAAATCAGGAATAAATGCAACCAATAAAGAGAACTACAGGCCAATGTCCCTAATGAACATAGATTCAAAAATCCTCAATAAATGACTAGCAAACATAATTCAGTAAAGTATCAAAAAATTAAACACCATGATCAAGTAGGGTTCATTCCAGGTATACAGTGATGGGTCAACATACACAGAGCAATAAAAGTAATACACCACATCAATAGAGTCAAAAGAAAAATCACATGATCACTTCAATAGATGCAGAAAAAGCATTTGACAAAGTCCAATACCCACTCAAGATAAAAACTCTACAGAAAATTGGAGTAGATAGCATTCACCACAATCTGATAAAAGCCATTTATGATAAACCAACAGCCAACATCAAATTAAATGGTCAAAAACTGAAAGTTTTGATTCTACAATCAGGAGTACAAGGATGTACACTATCATCACTCTTATTCAATATTCTGGAAAAAATATCCAGATAGTTAGACAAGAGAATTACAGAACAACAAAAGGATAGGGAAATGAAGTTTTCCTTAGTTGCAGATGATGTGATTCTTTACATAGAAGACCACAAAAACTCCACCAAAAGTCCTCTAGATTTAATAACTGAATTCAGTTACATACATGAATATGAAGTCAGCACTCAAAAATCAATAGTGTTCCCCTACACAAGCAACAAACTCATAGAGAAATTAGGGAAACCACACACTTACCAGTAGCCTCCAAAGAAAGAAGTACTCACCAATCAATTAACAAAGGAAGTAAAGATCTATATATTGAAAATTACAGTACTCTGAAAAAGGAGATTGAAGAAGATATCAGCAAATGGAAAGGTACCCCTTGCTCATGAATAGGAAAAACCAGCATAGTGAAAATTGTTATACAGACTTTAGTGCAAAAATACCATTAGCATACCCCACAGATCTAGGAGAAACATTCCAAAAATTCATTTGGAACCAGAAGAGTCATAGAACAATAAAATCAATTCTAGGCAACTAAGGCAAGTCAGGGAGTATGATTTGTGACCTGAAATTACACTACAAAGCTACTGTAAAATCAGCATGGTATTAGCAAGAAAAGAAAGAAAGAAAGAAAGAAAGAAAGAAAGAAAAGAAAGGAGGGGAGGGGAGGAGGGGAGGGGAGGGGAGGGGAGGGGAGGGGGGGAGAGGAGAGGAGAGGAGAGGAGAGGAGAGGAGAAGAGAAGAGAAGAGAAGAGAAGAGAAGAGAAGAGAAGAGAAGAGAAGAGAAGAGAAGAGAAGAGAAAAGAGAAAAAGAACTTGGTATCAGTGGAACAGAATAGAGGATGCAAATGTAACTCCAAACACATTCACCTACCTCATGTTTAACAAAGGAGTCAAACTTGTTCATTGGAAGAAAGAAAGCCTTTTTAATAAATCAGAGTGGAAAAACTGGCTTTGTATATGCTAACATTAGCCCCATGGCTATCTCCATGCACTAAAGTAAAGCCAAAATTAATCAAAGATCTAAATATAAAAAGAGAAACACTAAATATACTGGCAGAGAAAACACGTAAAAATCTAGAAGTTATAGCTGTAGGCAAAGACTTCATTAAAAAAATTCAGATCACATGTGAAATACTACAAAGAATCAACAAATGGGATATTGCCTAATTAAAAAGTTTCTGCACAATGAAATAAATCACCAACAGAGTAAAAAGACCACCCAGTGTGGGAAAAATTATAGCCAATGGTCCCTCACACAAAGAATTTATACCTAGAATATATGAAGTATTGGAAAAAATATCAGGCCCCCAAAATTCAAAGACCCAATCCAAAAATTGGCAACTAAAATGAGTACACACATCTCAGACAAAGAAACACAAATAGCAAATAAACATAAGAAAAAACATTCAAGAGGTGTAAACTAAAACAACACTAAGAGTCCATCTCACTTCAAGAAGAATGGCCATCATCAAAAAATCAACAAATAATATATGCGGGAGGGGGTATGGGGGAAAAGGAACCCTTTTCCACTGATGGTGGGAGTGGAGGCCTGTGCAGCCACTGTGGAAATCAGTATGGAGATTCCTCAGAAAACTAGGATTAGAGGTTCCATTTTAGCATGTAATTCCCCTTCTGGATATCTTTCCAGAAAAATTTAAAACATCATACCAGAGTAATATTTGTGTGCCCATATTTACAGCAGCACAATTTGTAACAGTTAAATCTTGGAAACAATCCAAACATTCATCAAGTGAGGAAAGGATATAAAAGATGTGGACTTTTAGTTCAGTGGGGTACTCCTCAGCCATGAAGGATAAACCTGAAACTTTTATATATAAATGGATGCAGCTCGAGATCATACTCATAAGTGAAATAAATCACACCCACATGTGTATGCATCATATCATCTCCCTAGTGTGATAAGCTCAATGAGTAAATAAGCTATAATAGACATTGTGAATTGGGAAGAAACTGTGCAAAAGAAAAAAGAAACTGTGATGGGGGAAATGGGAAAGGAAGGAAGGGAAAAGGAGAAATTTATATTCCTAAGATAGTTAAGATCGTCAAACAGTTTCTCTTAGATCACTGAAAGGAAATGCTTCTGCTCACATTGTTTGGAAAATATTTCATACCCGTGCCCTGTACTCTGAGTAACTGTTATGAAAATAACAATATACAATGTGTTAAAGCATTAATGCTACTATATTATCTTGTTTTGAAAGTCTTCTATTTTTATTGCTTTTTCTTTTTAAAACAGTAAAAGTAAATGAAATAAAATAAGAAGGACCAGGAATTGAACCCAATGTTAGATCAGCTGGCTAGCAGGAGTTCCCTCACTGGAACAAATAAATACAGGAGTGAATAAATAAATGAGGATGTTTCATAGATCTTAGAAGATAAGTTTTTTTTAAAAAAAAGACATCTTCAGTTTTATCCGTATTTTGTAAGCTATGGAAATAAAAATCATTTACTATTTTAATTGAAAAGGTAAGAACAGTAATGACTTCAAAACAAAGTGCATTCATGTATGGAAATCTGATGAATTATATTACATGGCATAATCGATGAGTACTCTACACAGATTGGCTAATTAATACATACATACATATATATATATATATATGCTTGAACAGAAGCATTTTAGATTTCATTATGTGCAGATATTTGCATATGTATAAATGGGAGTGGATATAAAATTAAGCCCCAAATATTATTATGTTGTATGAACAAAAAATCATAAGGTAATCAAAGCTCAGGCATCAGGAGTGTAGTTTTTCAATTGTGGCATCCAGTTGGTGATTTTTTTGTTGTTGTTCCGAGGATCTAACTTACAACCTAGTGCTTGCCAGGCAGGAGCTTATGCCATTGAGCTGAATCTGTGGCGCTGGTGCTGGAACATTTTGAATTTTGAAATATTTCAGATTAGAGACATTTAGCCTGATAGTTGAGAATATTCAGAAGAAAACCAGTAGCAGAACCACAGTGAGACTCCTGATTCATGAGTTCAATAACAATAGATTAGCTTTAAGAAAATTCTATGTATAGACAACTGAGCCCACAGCACAAAGACTTTATTCAAAAAATGAGAAACTCTAAGATCTGTTTTGCTCATGCTTATTAAGAGTTTTAAAATATGGTTAATTAAGAATGGCAGTAAAAAACAAATTAATATGAGTGACATGGGTGATACGGGGGGAAATAAGGAAGAAGCTGACAGAATTTTGTATTTTATATAATCATAAATATCAGTAAGACTCTCATTTTCAAAACAGGCAGCTAGTTCTGTCTGAGGCCCTCAGTGAACAGCTCCTCTTCCTGTAATTAAAGGCAAGGGACTGAATGGCCCAGGGGCTGCAGGTGGGAATCACTGATGAGTCAGCAAAGCCCGTGCGTGGGTTTGCTTTGGATATTTAAAGCTGCCCAGATTCTGTGTAGGAGGCCATGCCTTCTTAGGGTCATTCAGCAGGTAAGTCCTGAGAGACTCCAGTGTCCAGCGTGTCCCAGGTGTTCTGGAAGTCAAGAAGGGAGCACCTTTCACTCCAGAGCTTCTATCAGAAATGTTATTATTTAAAGCTGACCAATGAGGGAGGTGATTTTGATGTTGATATGCAGCACATTCCTTTTATATCACTTTAAAAATGAGTGCACTGTGTTTGTAGTTGTCATAATTAATCCTTTCATGTTACATCAACGCTTGTCTTGGGAGATGCTAAATGAATGCAAGTCGTTATGAGTCACAGCAGGGTAACATATGCTAAGAATCCTTGCAAGACACCCCAGTGGATCTGGTGAATTCATTCATGCTTTTATTCTTCATAAGGACCTCACCTGACTCACCTGTGTGTGTCTCTGTTTGACTAAGAGTACGTCAGAGATAAGCAAATAGCTGATCAATCAGGAACCAGCAATCTAGTGGAGGAAACAATGGTTTCAAAAATGTTTGCTGCTCAGAGTGCTGTGGCAGACACAGAGAATGACCCATGGAGGTGAAAAGCAAGGCACACAGGCTTTATTGGCCAGTGGAAGATCCCTACCTGTGTGTTTAGAGACACTGACCCCGAGGGAAAGGGGACTGATGGTTTAAGGGTTAGGGTTGGGGCAGTACTGGGTAATGGTTACTACTTCCTCATTAGACAGCTCTTCCTGGACAACGGATCAAACACTTTGCCAAGCACGATATGAAGACTGTGAGAACAAGGGATTTGCAGGTGCATGCACTGGCCAGATATACAGAGAACAAACCAGCTCAAAAAAATTTCGTGCACTGGCCAGATATACAGAGAACAAACCAGCTCAAAAAAAGTTCGTGTGTACAGGATAGAATGGAAGGCTGATACAGAGTTATATTTACCATCACAAGAGTGAATCTGACTGCAAGATCACCAAAGAAAGTGACAAGACTTGAGTAATAATGTAACATTTATAAGATAAGGACATACTGTGAAAAATATTTTAATGAGGGCTTTATAAGAATTAGCTTAATATGTCTTGAAAAAATCCAAAGGGAAGTGAGAAAAGTGAAAAAACAATCTCATAGAGATTAATTATCAAGTGACAAAGGAATTGAAGCCTGCAAAACAATGCAAGTTTGAGTTTCCCTGAACTGAAGATTCGTATTTGTCTTTTATATTACACCAGGGCAAAGGCACACACTTCAGTGTGATGCGTCCAGGTGAGGCTCAGTAAGTGGAGAAACATTATGAAAGAGGTACATGTGTCGGAACTTGGAAACTGTGATCTACAAAAGTTCAGTTATTGAAAGAAAAACCCTTATAGGAAAGATAATTTTGCTGAGGTTTAAAATCAAAATCATGTTAGTGAAAGTGCATGGGAGTTTTGCACAAAAACCACAGAACACGTGACTCAATATACATTTTTAAACAATTATCTTCTCCTACTTTCCAAAAGGACTGGAAATGAGATAAAAGTCAGTTTTGTAGACTGTTTGGATCATGCAAAATTTGATAATTTGCAAAGAAGAATGGTACTTGCAATTGTGAAAAATCCAAAATTAGTATGCAGGAGAAACTGAAGGAGGAGGAATTATATCCATGATGTCACAGGCTGCCAGTATAAATAACATAATTTTTCCTATAGCAATGGTGTCACCACAGAGGGTTTAAGGGCTTCTCACAAAGAGGAAATGGGACATCAGTTCACTCTGTGGAGTAGGCTCCTGTCTCTCATTGTGGAAACACAGTTTTGGCGAATCAGTATGAGGCACAGGCAGAGTAAGATGGAGTTAGAAAGTAAGGGATGGAGGGGAGGGACTCCAGCTGAGGGGCTGAGGGGTGCATGGTGAGGAGCTGCTGCAGACAGGCCGGCTCTCCATAGAACAATGTCCTGGATGTGCTGGTGACCAGTTGGCCTGATCCCTCGCTCTGCTTTTGTAGCTCTAACTGCCCTGCCTATCACCAAGCAAGAACTTTCATTTCAAGGGAAGTGAGCTTCCCCTCAAGTCATGAGGAATCTATGGAGATTGTTCCTGCTTGAGGAGCAGACTCATTTCCCATCACAGGGTAATTTCCCCACTTGAGGAGGTGACCTTGTTGTGGGCTGGTCTGCCAACTGCTGCTTTTCTGGAACTTAAGGTGAACACAGGTTGGAGACAAATGACTGGAGACTTCCAAGCATCACATCAGGGATCTGGGATAGGACTTTGTAAAAGTTGGAGTTTGAATATTAGTGAAAATTCTGCAAATTATTTACTGTTCTTGTGGTGTCTTCAGTCCTGTAGGGGGATGCAAAGATAACATAAAATTTAGGGCTAAAAAACCTTAAAATACAGAGCCATGGATGTAGATTAGCAGTATCAGCCTGCCTGGTAAGTACAAGGTGGTGTGTTTTAGTACTTCCCCCGCCCCCCAAAAAAGGGAAAGAAAAATCCTTTCAGTACAGACTCTCATTCAGTGATAAACTTGCCCATATGCGGGGCTGAGCAGGAATGCAACCAGAGGGAAAGCAGGAGATAAATACATGCTGACAACAGAAATACCCAGCTTCACCCTACTGTTGGTCAGTCACTGGACATCTGCATGTCTCCTCCTAGGTCTTAGTGCACTGCTCTTCTTGACAGAATTAGGCTGCTGGCCAATATTGCTTTGGAAGTTTACTGGACAAAGAGTAGACCAGTGCATGAGAAGGAAATAGGCCAAGCCTCAGGTCTATGCTGTGTTGGTCGCTGCCTGGTCAGAAGTGTAGAGAGCAAAGTCATGGAGCACAGGTTTGGATAGCCTGGAGTGAGTGTGGTCATGCCTGTGGCAGCTCATAGTGACAGAAGATTATTGGAGCTGGAGAGGAACTGAGGTGAATAAGGAATTCAATAGAGAGAGGAATGAACCAAAAGTGAGTGGGCTGAATGCAGACCGGAACCACCGGCCACAGCTTATGCCTCAGACATGCTACATCCGGCCAAGAGATGGAGCAGACTCCTTATCCCAGATAAAGACACAAAGGTACAAAGGCTAGACACTGTGTCATATGCAAAAAGAAGGGCAGGCTGCCAGCTCTGTAGTTAGATCCGTAATTTCTTTATCTCCTTCAACTGACCTTTTTTATTATATTGATATTTCTTTCCAAAATGTTGCAATTCTCTTTTGCCTGAGAAGTGGGTTTGCAGTTCATCTCTAACTCCAGGAATCTTCCTGCTACTCTTGACAGTCTTTCACTCTGTGGTTGATTTGCACTACCTGCATGGCTCCTCTCTACTCCCCATTCCATGTTTTTACCCCAAAGTAATGCCACCAATTAAGTATCTACCTATATTTGTATTATGGGTACTTTGAAGTATTCCAGGAATGTGAAAATTTTTAGTATCATGTTTAGTGCTTTGATGAATATGTATCATATAATCCTGTAAGGAAATTATTACACAATCATAAAACATTATGTCATTAAATGCATAACTGTGACATCTCTTACACTCTATTGTAGGAAATGTTTAAATTTCCCCTTTTCTCTCTGAAAGTTGGATATTTAGTTGTGGTTACTGACATTTGAACCTATGGTCTCTTGCATTCTAGGCAAACACTTTGGCAGCCCTCGATAATTTTAGTTTCTGAAATCAACTGACAATAGACACCAGTAAAAGGAATACATAAATGGTAGTGTGAGCCTAATTCATGGAAATAGGAGACCCAGAGAAGAGTAAGATGTCCTACAGAACCTAGCAAAAGGACAGGTCTTGCACTCCAAGCAGGGAGGTAGCCGTGTGCTCTAGAAGGTAGGCAAAGGGTGACCCTACAGGCCTACAGGCCTGGGTGGCCTTACACAGATGAGGTCTCCCAGGACGTGGTCACCTATGAATGATATCACTCTGGGCAACTACCAGGTCCCTAACCACTTCTTCCTGTAGAAAGGCCTTTTCCGGGCATGGACAGAATGGGGATATCAAATGTGGGAAAGCCTGTCTGTATCTTCTATTTATTAATACAGACAAGTATAAATTTCTCACAAAAAGTTGCCTTTCAGAGTTGTTCTTGTGTCTGAAAAGTCTTCAGTGTCTCTGAAAAGCAAATTTGGAATATGGCCAAGATATATGTTTGGGTGGAACTCCTTCCACCCCTAAGCTGTGATTTTCAATCAGGCTTTGCCTAGGGGAGTCACGTGGAAAGACCCAGGTTGGGAGCCTTCAGAGATCGTTGCTTGGGACCAGGCCCTGGTGCTCACTGTGACCTGCCACAGAGTAGCAAAGGATGCAGCTCTTGCTGCAGGACAGAGACACCTTAGGTCTCTCAAAGAGCTGTTGAGTCTGCTGTCCTGTGCCTCAGTCAAACACCTAGGGACTGTGTGAGCCTTACTGTGTTTATCAGAAGAACAACAAAAAGTGGCAGGATTCTATGAGGTCACTTGCTAGCTGAACTTTTTTATTTAAAGAAAGGCATCATCTACATTTTGACATAGGGAATTAGGGATTCCTGCACAGTACCTCCTAGAAGAAAACCCACAACAGAAAAATACCCATGGTGTAGAGGGATCCGCAGCGACAGTGAGCAAGCAAGGGGCAGCTTCCAGACAAAGAACTGTCCCAATCAGGAAGTATTAGGAAGACTCGAGCGTGGCCTCAGTGAGGATTGTCCTCCTGGCTTTTGCTTTGTCTTGTTTCTGAGAGAAGCCCTGGCACAGAATGAGAATCTGCTCCTTCAACTCTGACTTCACCCTGCAGAAGGATTTTCCTGCCAATCGTCCAATACAGAAATGAGAAAGTAAGGATCCACAGAAAAACAGGTTTATGCAGCATGCGCTAAGGTTACCCAAACAAGAGTGATTCTTTCTGGGTAAGCATTATTACAGGAAAAGCGTAAGACAATTTCAAACTGACTAAACATTTAGGATACACTGCCTGAGTTGAAATTTTGAGTAATACTCATGGAATCAATGAGAACTGAACAAGTAGGCAGTGTGAGGTAATCATGTGCTGGAAGACACAGTCTCCACAGTCATTTATTCATGGGAGATTGGAGGAGACTCTCACAGCAGCACTGCACGCTCCAGTGTGTGAGAAAGATACACAGTTACATTTAAATTTTTTATTTTCTAGACAACTAGATACATTTGTAATTACTCCAAAATATGACAGTTATCTAACATTGTATAATAAAGTAGGAAAATATTCACATTATTTTTTTTTTTTTCAAAAAGAAGGCACAGAAGTGTTAACTGCCTGGGATCAGCCAGCTTTGCTGCTCACTCACAGACTTTGGCACTGTGCCCCAGCCCTCTCCTTAGAAGAACTCTCCAGAAAGGTGTCATGTACCAGTGGCTCAAGGTCACCCCACATGATGACATCCCCCTGCTGTGACAAATCTTCATTATTAGCAATATTATTGCTCAGTGGTTTCTGACTGCTGATTTCTCAAACTCTTGGAATTTATCTAATTTTGTCTTCTTTCCACTGGTAATCACTGCCCTTTATACTTGGCAGAAAAAATTCACAAGTAAAATGGAGTGAATGTGGAGAAATTCGATAAAACGATTCCAAGGAAAATTAAACTGCTTTCTCAGAATTTATGAATTAGATGATGATTAGGAAACTGTGAAAGTACTAACAATGATACCAATTGATTTAACTTGTTCCATAAAGGGGATTTTATAACTTCGGAAAATTTCCCACCTATTGTCACAAAACCTACTTTGTCTGTTAAATAAGCAATTCACATTTAAAAATTACTTCAACCCAAACACTAGGCTCACTATCAATCATCTATAAATAAAAGAACAAGTCTGTATCTTTATAAATGTCTTCCTGATTTACAGATACTTCTTGAGACATAGTTGTCTGAGAAATAAAAATAAATGAAAAAACACAGTATTTCTATGACAGAATTTTACACACTTGTTACACATTCTCTCCACTGTAAGTACATTCACCATGGCCTGGGAGAATTAGACCTTCAACTCTGACTTTATTCTGCTGGGAATTTTTGATAACAGCCCCACCCACACCTTCCTCTTCAAACTGGTCCTCGCCATCTTCACAGTGGGCTGCATGGGGAACACAGCCATGGTTCTGCTCATCTACCTGGATGCACACACCCATGTACTTCCTCCTCAGCCAGCTCTCTCTCATGGACCTCATGCTCATCGGCACCACTGTGCCCAAGATGGCTGTCAACTTCCTGTCTGGAAGGAAGTCCATTTCTCTGGCAGGCTGTGGGACCCAGATCTTCTTCTATGTGTGCATTCCTGGAGCTGAGTGTTTCCTGCTGGCTGCAATGGCCTATGACCGCTATGCTGCTATTAGCCACCCTCTGAGGTACCCAGTCCTCATGAACCAGAAAATCTGTTGCCCTTTGGTAGCTTCCTCCTGGATTCTTGGCTCCATTGATGATATGATTGTTATTATAGTTGCACTGACCTTCTCCTACTGTGGAACCTACTGTGGGTTCCGGGAAATATAGCCTTGCTCACACTCTCATGCACAGACACCAAGACATTTGAACAAATAATGTTTACCTGCTGCGTAATTATGCTTGTCTTCCCTGTAACAATCATCATTGCTTCCTATACGCATGCTATTCTGGCTGTCATCCACATGGGATCCGGGGAGAGTTGCCACAAATATTTTGCCACCTGCATCTCTCACCTCACGGTGGTGGGCATGTACTATGGAGCTGCGATGTTCATCTACATGAGGCTTAAATCTGAACGGTCCCTCATCTGGGATAAGATGTGTCTGCCTTCTACACTATCCTGACACCCATGCTGAATCCCCTCATCTACAGCCTGCACAACAGAGAAGTCAGCAGAGCCTTCATGAAGGTGTTAGGGAAGGGGAAGTCTGCAGAACAAATGGTCCAATTTTAATTTTCATTGTTGTAGAGTTTGCTTACTGATTAAATTTGAAACTATAACCAACACAATTCAGCACCCAAAATGCTTTCACATTTGCACTGAAAAAGTTATGGTTTATACCAAAAGAGTCAAAATTTAATAACTGTACACATGAGTAAGAGATTCAGGCATGGTAAACAGGTTGGACAATAGGCAGTGAGCTTTTAACAACGGACCTCTTGCAAATCACAGAAGAGATGACTGCACAGAGAGTTTCTGATGGCCTGGATCTGAGGTCAAAAGCACATGTAGAGGGCAGAAGCCAACATCTTGACAGGCACTGTCCTCTTGGTTTTTTCATGACCCCTTCTGCCTATAGGGTGTATCTTCTTTTCTATTCATAACTCTTCCTCCTCCTCCTCTTACTCCTTCTCCTGCTACTTCTTCTATTATTCTTCAGTGCTCTTTTACTTCTTTATCTTTATTTTTCTTTTTCATTTCTTTTTTTAAACACATGTACACATTGAATTTCTACATTTGTTGGCTGTCCCTATTCACTTCCTGACACCAAAAGCCTCAAAAGGATCATTGGCCATCACACCATCCAATAACATACACATCTGTTGGATAAATATTTAATTTTTTTGTAAAATTTTGTAACAATGCATTATTACAAGTAAGTATCTGTACTATGAGGAAGTACAGAACTATAGACTTTTTAAAATATGAAGTATTTATTATCTCACAAGATATATAGTCCCATAACAGTAGCCCATTCTATGGTGTGTTGTTAACATACAGTAATTTTATTTACAGTGAGCCAATAATTTCCATGAGTTTGACCCTGTGACAGTGATCATCTTGTTACAACAATCAATGAAGCTAATTATACGGAAAGTTATACAGACACTTATAAGACCATACTATCACTGAAACACAAAATTATTGCTTGTGAAACTGAATTTTTTCTATAACAGACAGTGAGTTATTCCATGATGCTGCACATTTATTTCCATATATATGGAGAAAAATCCTCTTACTGTTGCTGAAAATTGAACTAATGCACCCATGATGGGTTAAGTGTGGAGATTCATCAAAATCTGAAAACAGAAATTTGATTTAACCTAAGTATTGGGCACATCCACAAAGGATGAAAGGTAACAAACCATAGTGAGACATGCACATCCTTATTATAGCAGCAATTCACAGTGGATTAACTTATGAAATAGACTAGATGTGTATCAACAGATCAAAGAAAAGAAAATATATGGTTTTTTTGGTATCATAAATAGAAAGCACAACCTTGCACTTGCCAAGCATGCGCTTAAGCCACTGAGCTAAGTCCCTGGCTGAAAATTTTATGTATACACACAATACTATATTTTCAGCAATAAAGAAGAATGAATTCTGTCATTTCCAGAAGTATGAAACAGCATGATTATTCTAAGTCAGACTCAGAGAGTCAATTATACTTTTGCTTATGTTTGAAAAGTCTAAAATACTAATTAATAAAACAGAGGACTAAGAAACAAAACTAGAAATTAACTCTTCAAAATAAGAAAATGTGTGCAAGGAAGGGGTAAAAGGTAAATGTGATTAGAGGGATTGAAAGTGAACTAGATATGTTTTATGCAAGAGCCAATTTCCAAACACAAATGTCATTATTCCATAATATAAAAGAATAAAGAACTCATATCAATTTGAAATTGTCTGTATGTATTAAGAAAATAAGATAGGTAATAACTTTTCCAACAATAAGAATGAAGCCAAATAACTTAAATAATGAATTTTCCCATATATTTCAGGAAGAAATTTTACCAATTCTGTATACACCCTTCTAGAAGATATAAACATGAAGCATAATTATTAAGTGATTTACTCAAAAAAATTACTCTAGTTCCAGGAAACCACTGAGTATTAAAAATATTTTAAAGACAAAATATGTAATAGATATTATGAAATAGGAAGAAAATGTTCAAATAGGAAGGAAAACTGGGAAGGAAGAAGAGGAAAAGAAGGAAGAGAAAAGGAAAAAATGAAGAAAGAAGGAAAAATTGGAGACAAATCTCTTGTAAATAAGGAAGAGAAGAGGGATTGAAAGGAGAGTTGGGAAATGGGAAAAAAGAATCAAGATATATCATCTGCGAGTATAAATTTCCTGAGACAAATGTGAACATCATGTGCATCTAAAAGGTACCAATAAATTTAATTAATTAAAATAGAAAAAGTAAAATCAGAATCTCATGAATGTTAAGAGTAATATTCAACAATATATTAGCAAATCAAGAACCTCAGTGTTTAAGAATTTTATACAATGAGGGCATAGAACATTTTTTTCAAACAAAACTGGATTAGCATTTTAAAAATTAAACTAGGTATTTTATTCTCTTACCTGGTTACCAAAATATACACGGACACATTAACACATGAAGTAAACTGACAAAATTGAACATTAATTAATTTAAATACTTTCAGTAAACAAGGAACAGAGGGATTGCAACTTGGTAAAGATAATATGCAAAGCATTGAGAATCTTGTTTTTTTTGATGAAAAAACTAGACTCCAAGTAAAATAATGGGAATGCAAAGATATCTGCTCTCATTTCTTTGTACTACCATTGTTCTGAAACTTTTCACCAATATAAATAGGCAATAAAATTAAATAAAGTTAAGCATTCTGGAAGGAAGAAAAATAAGGGTTCTAGTCACAGATGTTATTATATCTATATAAAAATATATGGAGAACAAGCACAAAGACAAATACTGTATTCAGTAATTTATAATTGCAAGATTATAATTTGTTTCTAGATAGTACCAATAAGCCAGTAGAATTTCAAATTAAAACCACAGTTTCATTTTCATTAATATAAACCAAAATGCAATACTTAGGTAAAAATCTAGCAAAATATAAACATCCATATAAGAAAATGACAAAACTCAAGATACACAAAAATGAAGTGAGCAAATAAAAGTTTATTCCCAGTTCATGGATAGGCAGGCTCAGAACTGTCAAGATCCTAGCTGTTCGTTGCCCAGACTAGGCCAGAGCATGAGATTCTCCCGGACACATGTTTTCTGAGACTGTTACGTTTATAAAGGGTGCATCTGGAGGGCTGAGCACAGGGCTGATCCTGTGGTTAGATTTGGGCTGATCCTTGAACGGGTGGATTCTGAAAGAGTTTCTCATTCTCTCTGTCTCTCTGTCTGTCTGTCTGTCTGTCTCTCTCTGTCTCTCTTTCTAACTCACACACACACACACAGTAAATTTGTGTGGCTAATTCATTTTACCTCACACTGCCAAAGCTTCATACAATTAAGTTTTATATAGGTAGTTGAACTATCCAAAACTGTGTTTTGGCCAAAACACATTATATTAAGTGACTGGCTTTGGACAGCTTAAAGGATTGTTTTTGCCATGCATCAGTGGTCCAAACCGTGTTGTCATAGTATGTCTATCAGTCCATCGTCTATGTATACACCTATAACATATTTCTATAATAGGTGTATACATAGGTGTATACATCTGTTATCTAGCTATTATCACTCTATCAATATATCTAGGTAAGATATTTTTCAAATGTCTTATTTTGGAAAAATGTTAAGTCACAAAGATATTTGTGGGACACTAGTGTGATGTGGAAACCCAAGTTATAATATATAATAATAAATATGTGAGAAAAAATAACATATTAAAAGGTAAAAAAATATTATTACATATTTCAAAGAAAGCTTGACCACCACATAGCTATAAACAAACTCCTACTTGCACACAGCTGTGTGTGAAAATGCATGCACACAGGTGCTGTCAGGAGCATTATGTGGAGTGGTGTAACCCAGGATATGTGAATCTTTTTGCTGTGTACTTTATAACAGAACTTGAAGATAGCAGTAAGATGACTGGTAGAATCAGAAAAGGAATGGAATCCGGACCCACAGAAGGCAAGCTGGCCACAGCAGGACTGGCCAGAGCGCCCTAGGCTGACATGTGGAGGAGTGAGTTAATGGCGACCCAAATGATACCACTGATCTGCCAGCATGAAAATCACTGCTGAGCTTCGACAGAGTTATGTTTACAGGTAAATATGGCAACACTTTGAGGTGTGTACTTAAGCTGAAAATGAGAAGTCCAACTGCCTGATTTCCCCGTCAGTTTATGGCGTTATAGACAGTTTGAAAATATGAGGTTTTAAGGGGAGTTAACACAGAGTCCTAGTACACGAATAAACCAGGAGACAAAAGAAAATGCAGAGTTTTTTGTATTATTAATCAATAAAACAAAATAACTCATTTTAGTTTAAATATTGAGTTATATTTTCAATTTTGAAAGTAACTTACATGAATTCCTAGGAGAAAAAGTGATGATAGCACAGAGCACTATTATAATTGAAGACAAAGGATAGGAGACCCCTGGGGGATTGAGAAATTAAATCACACTCAACTTAGTAAACTTGGGCTGTGAAGATCTGCTGGACACTTAAACATTCTCGGCTGTCCTGCAAGGAGCAGGTTCCACTGAAGACATTCAGGTGGGTGAGACTGCGAGAGATGCTGAGGGAGGCATTCCAAAATACTTAGGTGCTGTGGGCATTCCGGAGTCAACCAGAAAGTAAGGGAACCATGTTGCATTTAAAAGTAATGTATGGAAAATCTTGGTGTTTTAAATTTCTCCAGATAGTCACATGTTTGTCCCTATTGATCTGCAACCCACCCCTTGGTAGTCATTAATAAATTCGATGGTATGCTTTTCCATTAATTACCGTTTTATGGTTAAATGAAATAATGCCTGTGAAGCAGATCTGGTGTATTTGTCACACTTTCCACATTCTTAAGGATCTGGTGGCTTCCCTTGTGTGTAAACTTCCACTGTTTAATAGCATGGAAGGAAAGTGTATATGCATTAAACATAAAAACCAACAATCAAGGAGGAAAAACAAAACTTTCTCAGCATATTTGCTACTTAGTAACAGTGGGGGTGTTTTGTGGAATTTTCAAAAAGTAGAATTGAGTGTCAGTTAGACCTGAGTAGCAGCAGTAATATTAATTTTGATAACTTATACCATGATACACATGATTTTATGAGTGATTCTAAGAATCAGCTTATCCCATTTTTAAGACCACCCTGTGAGAGATGAAGAAAAACAAATCTCAGAGCCATTACTTCACTAGGGTGATAACAGAGCACTGTCTGAAGGTTTAGGTGTTTGGTATTCATGTAGAACAGGAATAGAAGCCATGTGTCTTCTCTGAGTTTGATGTGTGCAGTTTGATATCCACAGAATAGAGAAAGAAATAGAGGAGTAAGGTGTGTGTGTGTGTGTGTGTGTGTGTGTGTGTGTGTGCGCGCGTGTACGCATACATGCTCTATGTGTGGAAAACCGAGCCATGATTTAAAGGGCTGCAGAAGAGCAACACCATTTCAATTAAAGAAAGACTTCTGAGAAGCCCAGTTCACACTTGGACATCATGGAGCATTTTAATATCAGTGAGGCCTGATGATGCTAGCTTACAAGGCCATGTGTGGGAGGCTGAGGCAGGGGAACTGTAAATTTGAGGCCAGTTTGGAGATGTAGCAAGATGGCCAGGCTGGGGAGAGGGAGAGAATGAAAATCTGTAAGATGCATAAGAAGTTCACAGGGTTGACTGGGAAACAGAACAAATGAGTTGAAATATGCAGATGCTTGCAAATCTCTCCAAAACACCTCATGAACAAAATTGGCAAGCCGATGGTCTGCCATGGAAAATCTGAGACAACTGTGTTTGCAAGGGGTGGAGTGATCGATCTACTGGGGCCTTGGGAGAAGACGGAAGCCACACAGCAGGTGGACTGAAGAATGTGTGTGTGCTCTGTTCATAATCTCTAGGGTGCAGATGGGGAGCCCTCTGGCTCAAACAGGCTTCTGAGCCTCTCTAAAAGGCATGAGCAGCCCTTTTTGTCAACATGTGTGAGCATTCTCTTCACAGGCGTGTGTTTGGGGAATGCCAAACTTTCCGCACCGGTCATTTTGCAAGCCACCTCTATCTGTGAGCTTATGTCTGGCTTATTTGTTTGTTTGCTTGTTTTGGTTTTTAACCTTTGATGGTGAGAGAGCAAAGGTTCAGTGTTTCCTGTCTGAGCAGGAACGGGGGTTCAGTAATCCAAATCAGCACCTTACCAATGCTGCTAGCTCATTCCTCTTCCCTCAGCCCTTTATCCTCTCAGCCTCTGCTCTGCTCCAACATATATTCTTTCACAGCAAAGTGTCCTTCAGCACCCTCCTGCTATGAGCTGCCAGCACCATGCCTTTCTTCTCTCCACCTCACTCAGAGTTCCCTTCCCTCAGAGTATCACTGTGACAGTATTATATCCTCTGATTAATCAAGGTCGACTGAACTATTTAGCTAAAGTAGTAACTCATTATAATGTGGTAGAATAAACAAAGGCTATTAACCCATAGTAGAAAGGTTTAGTAAAATTCATGGTATGGACAGACTTGTGATAAACTTAATACAAAATGAGTGGAGTAATGATGTGCATTATTGTAGGTGCAGAGATCTAACACCTACGCCACCTCTTCCTTTATTATATCTCTATGTAATTGCATTCTTTGTGAATTTGAAATGGAACCCTGGGCCCAATATGGGCTAGGCAAACACTCTACTAGTGATCTACACCACAGCCTTACTGTTTGTCAATTAAAAAGAGATATATGACAGTAAAAGTAATGAAAATAAAATACAGTTAGCAGGTTAGCAAGGTTTCTAAAGGTTTGACAGTATACCTACTGAAAAAATTAACCACACAGGTTAAACTTATCTACATAATAGGAGCTTAGTTTGTTGTAAATACTGAAATCACAAAAAGTCTTTTATAGAGCAATGGATGAGGGACTCAACATGTAATGAGTTACAACCGCATTGTTGGTGTGGTCACAAAATTTGTGATTTCTGCACAGATAAATAATCAGGGAAAACAAAACATTTGTTAAAAGATGCCAGTGGACAAGAAATGAACGAAACCAATGATTTGTCTTTGAAATAGAGGCACGTAAAAGAAATAAAATAGAGAATAAAGATGCTACATCAACCAAGATGATATTCATTTTTATTATTAGTGATGAAGACAAACCCAAGTTCTTTCTAATAGTAAGCATGTGCCCTAGCACCGAGATCCACCCAGCTCCCCCTGAAATACTCTTACAATGTACTTTGGAAAAGAAACTGAAAAAGTGATATTTCTAGATATTATAATATTCTAGATAAAAAAACATTTTATTACCTCCAACAATATTTTATTTCTTAAGAAATGTACAAATTAAGAAATGTACAAAATAATGTTTTGAATACTTCGTGATTTCATTAATTCTTTGTAACTCATTTTAATATGGATATTATTCACATCCCAATTGACACACAGGAATGTGAGCCCAGAAAAACTACTAATTATCTGAATACAGAGACAAATAATCTGTGGAAGTTTAAATTAGTATCCTCTGGAACCAGAATCTTCAGGGATAGCTGGTCCACTAGCTTATCTCACATATACACTGGATTTAGCCATGGAATGAGAAGAAACATCTTGGTGAGGGTCTTCTGCCTTCATGACTCACAGGTGGAAGAAACACATGTCAGATAACACACTTCTGAGGCTGGGAGCTCACATTCTCTGCTTACCTGATATTTGACTAAACATCTTATTGTATTTCATCTATTTCTCTTTTCCTCTAAATTTGTTGGAGTTATTTTATGATGATGATGATGATGATGATGATGATGATGTGATATGTTCAGTTCCAAAGAAAATGTGGAAAAGTCATAGGATACCCAGAAATGCAGGAGTGTTTTAATAATATTAGTATGATTATGAATGTATTATCCAGCTACTGTATGGTTTGCATCTAAAATGTCCTCCAAGTGGTACATGCATTAGAGGCTAGGCCTCTGGCAAGTGCTAAGAGAATGGGGCACTGAATCTCTCACTGGACTGCTCTCTTGTACGCTAGGAGGTGGCTTCGGAATGTGGGAAGGGGTTCAGAGCACAAGCCCATGATTTGTAAAGACTCCCTTGGCTCTCTCTCACATCTGCTTCTTGGCCACCACGAAGTTAGCGGTTTTCCTACATCAGGCCCTACTAACATGGTGCGTCTCATTAGATCAAACTGAGTGGAAGCTGAAAAAAAATTGGAAACTTAGTCACAATGAGCACTTTCTTCTGTTAGTTTGCTTTGTCATCCACTAAAAAGGAGACTGTTAAAACGCTTTAGTGGACTCATCATACAAACTGCATTATATGACTTGATAAAACTCAGAGTTCTACTAGGAAACTTGCTTTTCTTGTTAGCTATGTAATTGGATTTAAGCTTATGTCAGCTGAAAATAAACCTTATGTGCTCATTTACAAATAAAATTTTGAGAGCCAGAGTCACAATTTTCCTATGCATAAATAATTTTATTGGCATATATATGTAAGAGGGAAATCTTTGTCATTTCCATAATCTATGCCTGTCAATTCTTAAAAGTTGTGTCTCCACAGTAAAAATATTCACCATGGCCTGGGAAAATATGACATTCAACTCTGACTTCATCCTCATGGGAATCTTTGATCACAGCCCCACCCACACCTTCCTCTTCACCCTGGTCCTGGCCATCTTCACCGTGGCCTGCGTGGGGAACACAGCTATGATTCTGCTCATCTACCTGGATGCCCAGCTGCACACACCCATGTACTTCCTCCTCAGCCAGCTCTCCCTCATGGACCTCATGCTCATCTGCACTACTGTGCCCAAGATGGCCGTCAACTTCCTGTCTGGCAGGAAGTCCATCTCTCTGGCAGGCTGTGGGACCCAGATCTTCTTCTATGTGTCCCTGCTTGGAGCTGAGTGTTTCCTGCTGGCTGCAATGGCCTATGACCGCTATGCTGCCATTTGCCAGCCTCTAAGGTACCCAGTCCTCATGAGCCAGAAAATCTGTGGCCTCATGGCAGCTTCCTCCTGGATTCTTGGCTCTAGTGATGGAATAATTGATGTTGCAGTCACATTGACTTTCTCCTACTGTGGGTCCCGGGAAATACCCCACTTTTTCTGTGATGTCCCTGCCTTATTCACTATCTCATGCACGGACACAAAGATATTTGAAAGGATAATATTTCTCTGCTGTGTGATTATGCTTATCTTCCCCATAGCAATCATCATTGCTTCCTATACTCGTGTTATTCTGGCTGTCATCCGCATGGGATCCAGGGAGAGTCGCCACAAAGCTTTTGCCACCTGCTCCTCTCACCTCATGGTGGTGGGCATGTACTATGGAGCAGCGATGTTCATCTACATGAGGCCCACATCTGAGCGGTCCCCAACCAGGGACAAGATGGTGTCTGCCTTCTACACCATCCTGACACCCATGCTGAATCCCCTCATCTACAGCCTGCGCAACAGAGAGGTCAGCAGAGCCTTCCTGCAGGTGTTAGGGAAGGGAAAATCTGCAGAATAAATGGCCTAATTATTATTGCTATAGAATCTATTACTGACTAACTGTTAATATTTAACTGACAGAATTCAACACATAAAATTTACTAATAGTCTTTATAAAAGTGTTCTAGTTTACACAAAAAGCCTTAAAATGAAAATACCATTCAAGTTACAATTATCAATAAATATTCATAACCACAGGGTGCAGAAATATATAATTTCCAAAAAAAAAACCCTAAACATGAAATGTCCCTCACAGTACCTCATTCACTTGTGTGTTTTAATGCACAGCAATTTAACATTTTCTAGTCTATAATTTCCAGTAACATGACATTATACATGAAAATGATCAAGTCACAGAACAAATAATCTGGTGGTTCCTATTTGTGGGATGCAGAGGTAGAAAACAGAAAGTCACCAAGAAGCAAGTCCTCCCTGTGAATCAGTACCATTTATGGGCCACTGAGGGTACAGTTCGACCTCAGCTTTCTCCAGTGAGTCAGTGCCATTCGCAGACTACAGGACAAAGGAACTACAAATTACCAAGAAGCAAGCCCTCTCTGTGAATCATGCGCAGGGCACTTAGGTGACAGCCAAACCCCAGCCCCTTCTGGCATGTAGGATGGGGGGATAAAAGAGCCAAACACCACTACACACACACTGAGTAAGCAACCAACTTATCAGGGAGAAACAGGCTGCGATGGTAGTGTATTGAGGTGAAATGCAATTTCATGCCTTTGGTGTTGCACTGACTTTGCAGGTCTAGGGCTGGTAGTCTGACCATCAATTCGAAGGATGGTAGTACACAGTGTGGCATCTACAGGGGAATCTCCTTCTGAAAGTGGTAGCCATTATTAATTCCCTATTATCTTCTCCTATATCATTCTCATTATTTTGTTGGATTTGGTTTTATTCTATTTTGTTTTGTTTGATTTTGTTATATCTGATAGCATGGGCAGCTATTTCAACAGATAGCAAGATATATTATGGTAGCCATTTTGAATTTACTATTGTCTTGTTTTGAAGTCCTGTATTGTATTCATTGTTTTGTTTTTATTGGTTCTATTCTGTTCTGTGTCTGAAGGTATCTGTAGCTATTTTGAAGACAAGATTTTTACTGTGTCTGAAGTATCTGTAGCTATTTTGAAGACAAGGTGAGGCATTATCATAACCATTGTTGATTTTTACTGTGTCTGAAGGTATCTATAGCTATTTTGAAGATAAGTTGAGGCATTATCATAATCATTGTTGATTTCCTATTGTTTTGAAGTCCTGTGTCACACTGGTTTGTTTTGATTGGCTTTATTCTCTTTTATTTGGTTTGATTTTATTCTCTTTAAATAAAAATTTTAAAAAGATAATGAAAACTTGTAATTTATGGGTGAAAAAGACACTATGATTCTGCTATATCTCATGTATAATAAAGAAATTATTAAAATATATTAAACAGGAGAAATACAAATGGGAAAAGTGGGTTCAGGAGAAGAGGTGGGTGGAACCTGATTATGAGGCTCTAAATAAGGATGAGGGAAAGGGGTCAATGAATTCAATTTAGTGCCAGTTTTGATTGAAGTTTGGAGAAATACAAGAAGCTGCTACTAGTATGTACTTAAAAGCAGAATGATAAACTTCAAATAAAATCTGAGGTAAGGCATTGAATTTTTAAAAGCCATCCAAAATAAAGTGACATGTAGAAACACAGAGATAAAATATTTTGAAAGAATTTAGAGATTAAAGAACAGTTCAGTTTTACACAATGAAGTCAGTACTATATGGAAGATATACATGCATTACACATGAATATTTAATAAACATATATATGGACACTAAATATATATATTCACAACTAGGCCAGGAACATACAGATTGGAAAAATCACTCAAAACAAAAATCTGTAAGTATAGATATAAAGGTTAAAAGAGATTTTCCTTAGTATATTTTGTCCAAATAACCTGTCATTAATCTGTATATTTGAGAATTAAACTTATAGTGACTCATAAGAAAATAAATGAATCTGAAGCTGATTAAATAAAAGAGGGATGGAAGGAAAAGGAAACAATTTTGGATATCTTATGTACATATAACAATTTTCCACTATGAATGTAATTTTATCTACTACAAATGTGTGCTAATACAAATTATAAAAAGAAAATTTTCAAGTTATTCCTATTGAAAATCATATAATTCTTTGCATAGAATACCTAAAAACTACCAGGAGAACTTCATATCTGATAAACAATTTAAATAAAGTTGTAGAATATAAAATCCATATAAAAATCAACAGTAGTCTTGTACAACAATAATGAACTCATCAACAAATAAATCAAGACAATTCCATTGACAATAACTTCAAAAAATTAAATATATAATAAGTTTAACCATTAATGTGAAAAGCCTCTAACAAAAATTACAGAGCTGTGAAGAAATGAAGAGGAATTTAGAAAATGAAAGAACATACCTTATTCTTGGATTGATAAAATTAATATTGTTAAAATTACTATATTATCCAACAGAATCCAGAGATGTAATGCAATTCTTAATAAACTGTGAAAATTACTGCTCAGAGAACTAGAGGGAAAAACTCTAAATCATTTGGAATCCGAAAAATTGTGGAACAGCTAAAGCTATCCTGAGGGTGGGAATATGCTGAGGCATGACCAAAGCAGATGTCCAGTTGCACTGAAATGCATCAGCAGTAACAGCAACACAACAGGCACTCGCACAGAAGCTGACATGTGGAATAAATGCATCCACCTCCCACACTCTGACTTTTGAAAAAATAGCCAAAATATACTAGAGAAAAAATTTCCTCTTTAGCAGATGTTGACAGGAAAACTGAAGATTCACTTACAGAAGACTGAAATTACATCCTGTAATCTGTCACCCTGTAACCAATCAAATCAGTGTGCATCAGAGACCTACATGTAAAACTGTAAGGAGAATGCAAAGACATCATCTCTCCTCACCTTGTTATTATTGTGATAAAAATTTTACTAGTGCAGAAAAAGAAAGAAAGAAAGAAAGAAAGAAAGAAAGAAAGAAAGAAAGAAAGAAAATAGATAAGACAGAAATAGAAGTGTTTTGGTTACAGATGTTACTATTTCTATATAGAAATGCAAAAAAAAACCATGAAAGACAATTTCTCTTAGACATAATAAATTATAAAACTACATTGCACAATGCATAGCATATACACATGCAATTACTTTCCTGCATGGCACTGGTAAGAAAGTGGAATGTGAAACCAAATTACAGTACCGTTTCCATTAGCATATGTTGGACTGTAATACTTAGGTAAAAATCTAACAAAAGATACACATTATTAATACAAGAAAATAACGAAAATAGAAGAAAAACAAAGGAAGAAGGGCTAAAAACTAAAATGTAAATGAACAAAATGTTATCCCATGTTCATGATAAGAAGATGCTATTAAGATCAATGTGTTACTGCTGAAATAATAGACAAATAGAGAGATATAAGTACAATCAACTGATTTAAACATCCATACATGTTTTCAACCTATTTTAACAGAGGAAACCTTACAGAAAAATACAGATTCTCCTTAACTAATCATGCTGCAACAGTATTTGCATACCAGAAACAGGATGTAAACATGGACTTTATGCTCTTCATGAGCAGACATATAAAATGAACCACAGAACTAAAATAAAATGTAAAACTATGAAAATTTAAGGAACATATCATAAAAGGTAATTTGGATAATATTTTATATAACTTTTAAAATATTAAATATTAAAGTACATAAGTTATTTAAGGATGAAAAAGTGGATCTGCTCATTTTCAAATTTGATATCTACAATTTGATATCTACAAAAGACTGTGAATAGAATGAAAATCCAAAACAAATACCAAAATTACAGCGGCAAAATACTAATATAAAAGAATGGTTATGTACAAAATACAAATAATTAAAAGTTAAATAATAAAGTAAACAACTCAACAAATGACTGTAATACACAAAGCAAAGACAAAAATGATAAGTGTATGAAAATATTTACTACAATACATCATTAGAAAATTTCAAATAAAAACTGATGAGGCTTCACTACCAATTAATTATCAGGACTTAAGCCCAAAATTTATGAAAACTCTGAATGGTGGGGAATACTGATGAGTGTCAGGAACTTTCAAATTTTTGCTAATTGAGTGTAAAATGAACAGCTTCTTTGGATGGCACCTTTATAAATTTGTACAGAACAAAGCCTCCTATACAACAGAGAGATGAATTTCACGACAAGTTCCAGTTGAGCTGAAGATTTATGCTTTCAGGTAAATGTTCACCTGGATTTTTACAGTGACTCTGTTCATAATTACTGAACTTGGAAATAAAGAGCTGCTCTTCAGTAGCTCAATGAATAAATAACATGTGGAGCTTTTACTCAAATGTATTTAACACTAAAGAGAAATTACCTATGAAGATATGAATGCACATGCAGAAACTCAAATGCTTTTTAGTAAATGAAATTAATCAACCTTTAAAAAGCTATATACTGCTTAATTTGAATTATGACAATCTGAAAAATACAAAATTATGAAGGTATACAAATGGCCAATTTTTGATTTGACAGATTTATAGCGTAGTAAAATATTTTGAGATAAAATCAATACAAATGATTATAAATGTTTTAACAGTAGAGGCTGACTGACATCAAGAAGAAAACAGAAAATAACTTGGACTTCAGGACTGTGGTTTAGATATGATTGCAATACACCCCTCAAAGCTGCCCATGTCGGAAGCTTTGTCTCAGAATTCGACGAAGTCAAAGGCTAGTGAGAGGTGATCAGGTAGATGAACGCTTCACTCAGAAGGAATAAGTGCTGTTTTGTTAAGAAATGTATTCTTAATGACAGCAAGTTGAAAATAAGTCTATACCTTCTTTGTTTTTCCTGTCTCACAATGTGATCTTGCCTCTTATGTACACACCCATCATGAAACTATCAAACTCACTGTGATGCTCCCAAGGGTGGCCATAGGAAAAGATGACAGGGCTCACCAGTCTTGGGCTTTCAGTCTCCAAACCTGTGAGCTGCTTGCCTGTTTCATTTACACATTTCTCAATGTAAGTATTTGGTGGGCCAGAGATAAGCTCAGCAACGCAGCACCTATATGGCAAGTATGAATCCATGAGATCCATCCCAGGTAGGAAGAAAACCACCAAAACTAAAGTATTTGGTTACAGCAGCAACAAATGCACTTGTATGAGTGAAAATCATGTCATTGTGTCTTCTTTTTAATAAATGTGTCACTCTAGAGCAAGATTTGCTTAGTGTGGGATATTGAGCATGATGGATATTTACAACTGTCTGTAGTATGAGTAATATCTTTGTGAACCTAAATCTCTTTTAATAAATAACATCGTTTAAAGTCATGTTTTACAGATTATGGCAGGAATAAGAATATAATAATGAAATATTAATGTACAATCATTCAAGTAAAATTAAAGGACTGTTTTCCCTTCATAGGATCACATACATATTTTACATGAAATAACACAAAGTTAAGTGAATTACTACATTTCCATATTTCTTAAATCACTTGTGGACAACCTTAGCAGCCTAGGGGAGCCTTGGCCACTCTTCCTCTGCAATAAAAAGACCTCATCAGCCGAGGGGATCAATGCTTCCCAGCACCCAGACTACCTCAGCAGTCAAGGAGAGCCTTGGTGACAGTCTAACTCATACCCAAAATACCTCAGCACCACAAAGAGGATGCTAACTGGGCTTACAAGACCCATGGTGACACAGGAGCGTCTTACTGTAGTACATACTATAGACAGGTGGGTGTAACAGCATGGAATAGACTTAAGCAGTAGCAACAATATGAGCTAAGGGTTATTTCACACTAATACTCCTAGGCTAGCCAGCCTACAAAGAATATAGGACTCATACAATTGGTCTTCAAGCAAAATTCAGGTGACTTCTCAGCAGCACTTGGGACATTCTATAACATAGGCAATATATTAGCCCATAAAACATACCTAAGTAAATGTAAAGGGACTGAAACTTTACCAGGCATATTATCTGACAATAGTGCTCTGACATTGGAAAATAATAGCAAAAGAAGTCATAAAAAATATAGAGATATATGAAAATAAAATAACACTCTTCTGAACAACCAATGGGTATTAGGTAAAATTAAAGAAGAAATTAATCAATATCTACAATTCAAATAATGCATATATAACATACCAGAAATGTGGGACACAATGAAAGCAGTCCTAAGAAGAATTTATATAGCAGTAAATAGTCACATCAGGAAACAGAACAAACACAAATAAACAACCTAATGCTGCAACTCAAGCTTCTAGAAAAAAAAAGAGTAAGTAAAGACCAACCGTCTTGGAAGGGAGGAAATTATAAAGATCAGAGTAGAATTTAATTCAATGGAGACTAAGAAAATAATATAAAGAATTAATGAATCAGAGTTGGTTTCTTGAAAGAATAAAAAACAAACAAACTGATAACCTCCTAGCCAACTTTATCAAGAAAAGGAAAGGAAAAATTCAAATTGATGCAATGAGGAATGAAAAGTGTGATATTACTACAGATGCGGTAGTAATTGAGCAGATCTTCAACACCTATTTTGAAAATCTTTATATACATCGACAGAAAAACACAGAGGAAGTTGATAGATTCCTAGAAACATAAGGATTACCAAAGCTAGATCAAGAAGAAATAAAACTTCTGAATAACCCAGTATCAGCTGATGAAATTGAAAACTTAAAATTTATCAATAAAGAAAAGATTGGATCCTGATGTATTTATAGTTGAATTCTACAAGAAATCTAGAGAATACTTAGCACCAATATTCCTCAAACCCTTTAATGAAATTGAAAGGAAAGCAAGTCTCACTAACTCTTCTAGTCAAGTATTATTCTGATACCAAAATCAGAGAAAGACTCAAGCAAAAGGAGAACTATTGATCACTAGAATGAACATAAAATACCAGAAAATAGAATACAGCAAATCATCAAGAAGATTATACACCATGATCAAGTGGGATTCATTCCAGAGAAGTAGGGATGATATGACTGAACATATGCAAATCAATAATTATAATTCACCACATCGACATAGCTAAAGACAAAATTCCCATTATCATCTCAGTAGATTCAGAAAAAAATTTTTTGACACATCCAACACTCATTTATAATAAAAACTCTGCAGAAAATAGGAATAGATGGTCTCTACCTCTGCCTGATAAAAGCTATCTATGACAAACCAACAGCCAATATCATACTAAATGGACAAAACCTGACAGCTTTCACTCTAAGATTAGAAACAAGACAAGGATGTTCACTATCACCACTCCTATTCACCACTCCTATTCAATAGCCAGAGCAATTACACAAGAGAGAGAAATAAAAGGAATAAGGACAGGAAAGGAAGAAGTTAAATTATAACTATTTGCAGATGACATGATACTCTCCACAGAAGATCCCAAAATCTCCATCAAAAGACTACTAGAGTTAAGCAGCAAATGTGACAGCATGGCCTGATACAAAGTCAGCACTCAAAAATCAATAGCATTCCTGTACATAAATTAAAAACTCACTGAGAGAGAAATTAGAGAAATACCTTCTGCAATAGCATCCAAAAAAAAAAAAATGAAACACTTAGGAATCCATCCAACAAAGAATGCAAAACATCTACAACACTGAAAACAATACTACTCTGAAAAAGGAGATTGAAAACGATGTCAGAAAATGGGAAGATATCCCTTGCTCTTCAATAAGAACCAACACAGTGAAAATAGTCACAGTCCCACAGCTGTTATACAGGTTTAATGCAATTCTGATAAAAATAAAATTAACATCTTTAGATCCTTGAAGATCTAGAGAAAACATTTCTAAAATTCATTTGGCAATAAAAGAGAACTAGAATAACAAAGATAATTTGACAACAAAGTCAAGGCAGAAGGCACTAAAATTCCTCACTTAAAATATACTACAAACCTACCATGATAAAATCAGCACGGTACTGGCACAAAACCACACTTGAGGATCAAATGAACAGATTAGAAGATGCAGACACAACTGCAAAGATACTCATCCACCTTATCTTTGACAAAGGGGCCATATATGTTCACTGGAAGAAAGACAGTCTCTTTAATAAATGGTAGAAAAACTGGCTTTCCCCATGCTGAAGACTAAAGTTAGTCACATGTCTATTACTGTGCTCTAAACTAGACTCAAAATGAATCAAAGATTTAAATACTAAAACACAAACACTAAACCTGCTGGAAGAAAATGTAGGTAGGATTATAGAAGACATAGGGGTAGACAAAGACATCACAAACAAAAGGCAAAAGACTCAGTAAGTACTTCAAAGAATCAAAAACTGATAGGTCATCTTATTAAAAAAGTTTTTGCACTTCAAAATAAATCACTAACAGAGTGAAAATAAAACCTACAAAATGGAAAAGAATTTTAATCAACTTAGTTCTTCAGACTAAGGACTTATATCTAGAATATATAAATAATTGAAAAACATCAGGTCCTCCAAATTCAAAGACCTGATCCAAAAAATGGGCATCTGAGATGAACATGTACTTCTCAGATAAAAAAAAATACAAATGACAAATAAATACATGAAGAAATGTCTGAAATCACTGATCATTTGATAAATGTAAATTAAAATAATACTGAGCTACCATTTCACTCCAGAAAGAATGGCTACAATTAAGAAATCAACAATAACCAATATTGGAGGACTGTTGGGAAAAAGGGACCCTTTCTACTGTTGGTGGGAGTATAAACTGGTAAAACCACTGTGGAAATCATTCTGGAGGTTTCTCAAAAAATAGTCCTGGTGATCCTATTCAATCTGAGTATTCCCCTTCTGGGTAGTTTCCTGAAAGAATTGAAAACATCATGCTACAGTGATATATGTGCATCCATGTTTATAGCTGCACATTTTGTGATAGCTAAATCTTGGAGACAACCCAAACATCCATCAACCACAGAATGAATAAAAAAGCTGTAGTATTTTTATACAATGAAATATTACTCAGCTATAAAAAAGGATAAACTTGAGGGTTTTATAGGTAAATGGATGCAACCTGGAACCATCCTCATGAGTGAAATAAATTAAACTCACATGTGTATTGTCTCACTAGTGCAAAAAACAGTATCAAAAGAGTGATAAGATACAAAATGTATAATATATCACAAAAATGACAGAGACAAAAAGTGCTCAATGGAAAGAACAACTAGGAAGGGGAAAGGAGAAAATTAAAAAGATTAAATGTATCTAGGTATACATATATATGTGTATATATATATATATATATATATATATATATATATATGATAGATAAATATTCAACTAATCTGTTAATTGAAAAGAACAGTTTGTTCTTAGTTATTTCATTTTTTGACCATTTTTATGCCTAAATCTTGTAATCCAAACTACTTCTAACATAACAATATACAACATATTAACTAATGTTAATATCCAACTATTTTTTTGTCTTTTTCTTTTTTATCCATACCAGGATCAAACTCACGACCCCACACTTGCAAGGCAGGCGCTTATGCTGCTGAGCTAAATCCCCAGTCCCTGTATCCAACTATTTTTTGAGATCCTGTATCATTTCTATCCTTTGTCTTTCAAATAAAAAGTTTAAAAATAAACACTTGATTAGCTACATTACTACAAAAATTACTGACACTTCAATATTTTTCATTATTTGTTTAAATATTTCTAATATATATAAACAGACACATGACTGTAAAGTAATGAAGTAGTGAAAGAGAAACAATACTAGATTAACAGAAAAAATATTCCTAGTTATTACTATCAATAATAAGAACAAGAACATAGTTATTCTGAAGTGTCATTCAGTTTAATAAAAAAAAATAACATATTGAAGGGGATATAAAACATAGAAAATGCCACTATGGAAATAGTTTTTGAGCTCATTGTAAAAAAATTATGAATAAATCTGAAATATTTCTTAGAATGGTTTAATGAAACAGACTCTGAAATATTTGAAAATGTACAAAATTTTATACATGTAACACTAAAGCTGCTTATTATAATTTAAAAGTGGATGTTTCTGTACACCTGTGTAAATTAATATTGTGCAGAGACTGAAGAAGATTTTAAATAAATACCTAAGAATACCTAAGTCATTTATAAGTAATCTCTAAAGCTAGACAACATTGCATATATAAAATGCACAAAAATTTCAAAATATTCCCCTCCCTCCAATAAACAAGTAACAAGTTCATCCCTATCCTCTTTGTGTTAGCACAGCAAAATGCCAAAGACTGGGGAATTCATTATCTGAAGAGGTTCATTTCTCATGGTGGTGGCTGGGAGTCCAGGCCAAGTGCCCAGAAGCTTGGAGTCCCATGCCACCTAGGTCTTTGCTTTCCTGGTGGGAACCTCTGTGCTCTCCAGAGAACTGGAATTTCTCATCCTCTGAGGGCAGACATTACAAAAGGGCCCCTTTCATCCTGGAGCTCTTTTAAGGAGGTTCTCATTCCATGGCTGAGGGCCACCTCCCTGTGCCTTAATGACCAAGCACCCAAAGGTCACATCTGTTGATGTTACTGCATTAGAGTTGTTTCAGCAGGAAACTTAAGTAGGGCACCAACACTTAAACTATTGGAAACAGTCATCGAACTGTATGTAAATAGGATTTCAGGACTCCTTGAGTAGAAAACTAAAGTATGGTTTAAGAGGAGCCCGTGCAGCTTATGAGTTCTAGTTGTCTATTGCTGCACACCAATCCTGCGCAACACTCTTGGGTGCCTGAAGTAGTATGGAAATCTTTTTACCTCTCATTTTCCCTGCTCAGTACTGGGGATCAAAGCTGAAACTTTGTCCAGGATCGCCATAGTCTCGCAAGTCACTAAGTCCCTGGGCTGGAGCTGAGGTGACCCCTTCTGCAGTGGTGACTTTTGGGAAGTGTAAATGTAGAGGTTGCTCCTTCAGAGGGCTGAGCACACAGCTGACTGAGTATCTGTATTTTCACAGATCCCTAAATGGGTGGGTTCTCATGGAGCTGGAAGCTATATTTCCTCTTTTTCTGTCTCTCTAGTCAGTTCATTTGTTACTTTGTCTCTTCTCACACAGTCACCACTTCAGGGAAGGAATTCTATAATAATGGTATGGTTGAAATATTCAAAAGCAAGTGTGCCCCCCAAATGGTATATTTATGAACTGGCTTTGTAAACTTCAGCATATTGTTTCTGCCATGTTCTATTGGTCCAATTAATTTCTCTAAAGTAAGTCTGTCTATCTATCTATGTATCATTCATCTATCACCTAGCTATTATATATATATATATATATATATATATATATATATATATATAGCATTCCTCTAGTCTCTGGCTGTCATCTGTATATAAATCTATAAGCCATTTTTATGAATTTTTCTTAGTGAAAAAATAAAACACAAAGAACTCTCTGGAATAGTATTGGTATCTTGAACCCAAGTCATAATATGTAACAATATGTTTGAGAAATGACAAATTACATATTAAAAGGTAAAAATATTATTATGGGCTTCAAGAAAACATCAATCATCGCATCAGGAAAAACAAACTTAAATTCCACTTGTACAAAAGCTGTGTGTGAAATGTGTGCACACACTTGTAGCCTGAAGAGTTGTGTTGACTGGTGTAAGAGTGTCAGGAAGCACAGGGGTCTTTTCCTGTGCACAGACTGCAGTATTAGTGTAGTATTACTGCCGTGCATGAGGTTTACAGTCATCTTGCCAAGTAAGTACTGTATGTAACACAGCATGCTCCTTTTTATAATCTCCTTCCCTCTCATCCACCTACCTCTCTTCATCTCTAAATCCCACTTCCTCATTTTCACTTTTGTAATTATATTACTCTTAGCTCATATATAATATTTAATGTTCACATTCACTGTGGGTGTTTGCTGGCTGTGCAGAGCACATCTTATTCTTCCTGTTGCCCCACAGTATTTGAAAAAAACAATAAGACAACTGTTAGCAGAGTCAGAAAAGTAAGAGAATCAGGGGCCACAAACAGCCAAGCTTTCCAAAGCAGAAGACCTGACCAAAGCCCCAGAGTCCCACGTGCCGAAAGCAAGTTCATGGCAGCCGGCCTGACACCCCTTGATCTTCCAGTGTGAAAGAAACTGGTGAGTCCTCACAGAGCTATCCTAACAGGTAAGGAAGGCAGAGCACTGGGAAGCGTTTAATTAGGAAACAGAACTGCAACTGCCTGCCTTATCCTACGCTTATGGAGTTATAGAGTCTGGAAACATGAAACATTAAAAAGGAGAATAAAAATGGAGCTTTTCATATATGCACATACAGGCTGATAAAAGCAAAAATAGAAAGTCTCTATTATTCATCAATAAATTATTTCTTGTTAATATTTGAGTTATATTTTCAAGTTTGAAAGTGACTTCTATAAAACCCTAGGAAAAAATGAATGACAGCAGAGTTCTCTAATTAAAGACAAGGGACTGAATGCCTTGGAGGATTCACAGAGTTAAACCACAGATGACTCAGTAAAATTGTGCGGTGAAGATTTACCCTGGAAATTTAAATGCTGTCAGCTGCCCTGGGGGAAGAGTGTCTTGCTGAAGGTAACAACAGAAGGTAAGATGGAGGGAGACACTGCATTCTGAAATACTTAAGATATTTGCCTCTAAAAGAAAGTGCTCCAAACTATATAACTGCATGTATATTTAAGTGTATAAGATAGAAAATGATATCACAGAGTTTTATTGGATCAATGAACAGAACTGTTTGCGGTAGCATTGATGGAATGTCCACTTTACAAGCTTTAATTTTGTGACTTGAACAATTATTTCTAAGATGACAATATGTAATCCATTAACTAGTGATTTCCTACTGTTCATTTTTTTTCTGTAAATCTGTATAACTTGTACCCTTTCCCTGCTTTTTTTTTGTTTTCTCCTTAAATAAAATTAAAAAAAAAGAAAAAAAAAAGAAAAAAAAAAAGATATTTGCCTCTGAGTTCAGCCAAAAGTGATGGAACCACATTTTATTAACAAGTTATGTATTAGGAATTCTTCTATTCCCTAAATAGTGACATGATTTTTCATGTTAATTTGTTTCCATCCCTTTATAGCTTGGGTGAAAATAGAATAATGTTCTTATTGTATTTCTTGAAGCTCTAGGACTAAATGAACAATGTGTGTGAAGCTCTAGAGGCGTGTGCTGCATTAGTAAGAGGGATGCACGATGTGTCTGTTCAGGAGCCATCCGAAGCTGCTCCCCTGGACCTGCTCTATCTCTTCATGCTGTTATCTTGTGGGAGCTGTTGACTTCCCGTGTGTATAAAATGTTCTCATTTAATAGCACATAAGGACTGTGCATCTAGCTTAACAATGAATACAAAATAATTCAGAAAGAAAAGCAGAATGCGTCTAGAAATAGTGGCTGCTAAGTAACACTGGAGTATGTTGCAAGTTTCACAAAAGAAAAGGTGACCAGTTTTGTGTTTAGAGATTAATTTCAAGAAATTATCACTGTACCTGTAAATGGCTGAGGGAGTTTAAGGATTACCTTACTCTAAGACAACCCTGTGAGGGGTGAAAAATTTTAAAAGTTTCAGGGGTATCATCACACTGGACTGGCAACGCAGTGTTGGCAGTAGAATCAGACTGCAAGCTCAGGTTTGCTACTCTGAAGGTTTCTGACATTTTCTGTTCACCTGGAGCATTAAAGATAGAGGCCATAAGTCTCTGGTGAGTGCAGTGGGTGCACCATTTGCTATCTGCAGAATAAAGTGTGTGTGTGTGTGTGTGTGTGTGTGTGTGTGTGTGTGTGTATTTGTGCCCCCACTGTGTATGAAAGAAATGAAAGGAAAGGTGATTTCAGGGTAAAAGGAGTACAGAAAAGTAACATTGTTTCCTATAAGAGAAAGCTCTGAGACACTTAAGAGGGTGCATGCGTTTCATGGAGCTGGTTCTTCCTGACCAATAGGGCCTGGTGGCACAGTCCAGCATTCCAAGCCTGTGGAAGGTCAGGCAAGAGAACTTGAAATGTGAGGACAGTTTGGAGTCTGCATTGAAATCTGAGAGACACAGACAGAACCAGATATAGCCGCTGAGTGAGACAGGAAGATAAGAGAATAGAGATTGGAGGTAGAGTAAAAATGAGAATCTGTAACATCTGTAAGAACTTCACAATGTTGAACTGGAAAACAGTAAATGATTTAAAATATATACACAGTAAAGCAGTTTTTCCTCAGATATACCTTTGAGTGTCTCTGAAAGGCATAACAACCTCTCCCATGGACATGTGTTGCACATTGTTTCTACACATGCATTTGGTGAATGTGACAGTGTCAGCATGATTTGTTTTGCATGCCATTTTCATCTGTAACTCCGTGCCTGCTTGTTTGTTTACTTTTTGGAGGTGGGAACTTTTGTTTCTAATGGATGTCACACACCTAGGCAAACGTTTATACTTAGTGAACACTGCCAACCTCTGCTGGTCTTCTTGCCTCAGTTTCCTCTTCTGTACTCTCAGCCCCTCCACCTCTCAGCTCCAGCATTTTTTGTCTGAATACACACTGTCCTTCAGCATCCCTTCACAGGAACTGTCTTAATCAGCATCATGCCTTTCTTCTCTGCAGTATGATGTTAATTTTTATTTACTAGATTGCATTTGGAATCAGCAAAGTTTATTAATCACATACTAAAAGGAAATTCATAAGATTTCATGATACAGATAAATTTGTGACTTAATGCACACTGTATATATCTTAGTGATGTGCATCATTTTAGGTGCAATGCCAACCACTCAGTATTTTTACTGTTAAATGCTGTGCGAGTGTGTGTTTGTGTATGTGCCGGTGATCTAACCTTGTGCCTTACAAATGCTTGGCAAGAACTCTACTACTAACCTGCCTCTAGTCCTAAGTGCAAGATTTTTTTATTGTAAGAAAACCTGACATTTTCAAGTATTGCTTATGGGAGATGGATGTGCAGAAGCCTAATGTTCAGAAAACCCCATCTTCACAATGTGGAATATTATTCAATTTAGCTTCCTGTGATGAATACAGACACTTGAGACACTGTGGGTTTGGTTTTCACAAAAAGTGAAGCAGTACAACAAAATATAAATTTATCCTTCTGTTGGTGGTCACTTAGAAAAAAAACAAAACACAAACAAAGTAGAATCTTAGGAAGAATTGTAGGCTGAATCTTAACTCTACTGCTCTATAGATGTTCCCTTTTCCACAGAGCACCAGCAACTCTATACTGTTTTCAGCTCAAACTGATAGAGAAGGTATTGACACTGACAAAGACCAGGATATGGGACCAGCTGCACCAGCCTGCGCTTTTTCTCAGGGAAGTCCTGTTACAAGCTAGTGTGTGAAAGGGTTGCTGGCCCAGACCAGACACTGTAGCCAGAAAAGCCTCAGCCAGAATTAGGGAGCTCCTGCCTCCCCCACCCCTTGAGATTTACCTGTAACCCTATACCCCCCCCCCACCCTTCAAAACCTGCCCCTGGTGCCAAACGTGTGCCAATGAAATACCTGTGCATCTCTAATGGTCTTAGGGCACTGCCCTAAGCTTAGGCTACTTATATTCCCCCATGCCATGTGTCTGCGAGAGAGATCGCCAGATTCCAGCGGCCAGCGCACCAGTCCTCTCTCCCCATGTTCCCGGAATAAAGGCCTCTTTTTGTCTTATACTCCTCAACTTTTGGAAGCATTTTTCATCTTCTGAAAATAATCCTATCATTTGGTGCCCTGTGACTCGATCGGCAGGCAATTGACTCTTGGGACACATGCCCAATTGGGTCCCCCACCGATTCACAAACCAAATAACATCCTGGCCTGATTCTGCACTTTTCCTCCTGCCAAGACTCGTTCCATCTCTTGCCAGCCGCCTCCACGCACCACCGCCCTGATTGATTTAAGGTGAGCACACTCCAAAAGACTTGTGGCACTGGGCCCAGCCCCAGTGGACTAGTCTCTCCCCCGTTCATGTTAGCCCCACCACATGGCACTACAGGATTGGTGATAGCTTTTCCTTTAGGCCACCAGATTTTTGCTTGCCTTACTTACCGATGGGAAACTTACTTCCTACATCCCAAAAAACGCCTCTGCAATGCTTCATCTCCAATTTATGTACTTTAAAAATTAAAAATATAAATTATTAACTTTTGACTGCCAGAAAGTTTGGCTACCTACCTACTCCTTGGCAGGCACTGGCCTCCAGAAGGGACATTTGATGCTTCGATTCTACAAATGCTCTATGATTTCTGTAAAGCCAGTGATAGAGTTTTGGAACTCCAGTACATAGAGGCATTTTTGGTTCTGAGAATGCGCCAATCCCTCATTAGATCTTGTGCTCCCGCTGAGATCCTTTTGGGCACCTCTACTGTGGCTCAAACTTTTCCATCCTGCCCTCAAGATTCGCTTGAGGATGTTCCCCCGGTATTTGCCTCATTGCCACCTGCTTACTCAGCTCGTTCTCTCCCGTTACCCCCTGCTGGATTGCTCTCCCTTCCCCCTGTGCCCGGTTCTCTCAGTTGTGCGGGTCCCAATGCGTCACAGTTACCTTCTGCTGTGTGATCATCTCCCCCTCCACCTTTCACAATGCAGGCCCTTCCTGGCAGCTCTGCTGTGCCTTCTGATACCTTCTCACCGCCCGCGTACCACGCTAGGTCACGTTCATTGTGCCCCGCCGGCACACATTGTGATTTTTCTAGCATGCACCATAAACAGCCACCATGCCCCCCTGTTCCAGCAGCTATACCGGTAACAGGGTGCTGCCATGTTCCGGAAGTTCAGGCGGGTCATATGGATATGGAGCACCACCGGGTTCGATTAGTTGCCATAGTGATGGGGTGCCGCCATGTTCCAGAAGTTCAGGCGGGCCGCATGGCAACGGAGCACCACTGGGTTCAGATCGTTGTTATGGCGATGGGCCACTGCCATGCTCAGAGGGGTCACATGGTACGCCGCCATGTTCGTTTGGTTACCATGGCGACAGGGTGCCACCATGTTCTTTCTGGGCTCACGATCAACAGGCACCCTCTAGTGGCTCTTCTTGGAAACAGCAACAGCTGCCCGGTCACGCTCATTTTAAGGCACACAATACAATGCCATCTGCCTATATACTTCCTCCTCACAGGATAAACAGCAGCTGCTCTGTAGCTGCTCTTCAGATAATTACTCACACGCGTCTACCAGGCAGATAGCTGCCCAATAGCACTCCCCCCCCCACATTCCTCTCCTCAAGCTCTGCTGCCATTTCGGGAGCAAGCTGGCCCTGAAGGCGTCGTAAATATTCATGTGCCATTTTCTCTTTCTGATTTGTCTCAGATTACCCATAAATTGGGCAGCTTTTCTGTTGACCCACAAAATTATATCAGGCAATTTGAATTTATCACCAATTGTTATGATTTGCATTTTAAAAATGTTTATGTGATTTTCAATACTACCCTTAGCTCACAAGAGCGAAATCAGCTGTGGCAAGCAGCTCGTGAGGAGGCTGACCGCAGGCACAGGGCAAATACTACTGACAAGGACCCTGGCCCTGTAGCCATGCCTGACCAAGACCCTGACTGGAACTATCAAAATGGTCAAGGTTCCAAAAAATTACATAAGATGATAGAGTGTCTGATTGTGGGCCTTAATAAGATTGCTCACAAACACACTAATTATAACAAGCTTTTAGAATAGGTCCAAGAGGCTAATGAAAACCTGGCTGTGTTTCTAAATCAGCTTTGGGAAACCTTAATTAAATATACTAATGTAAACCCAGACTCTCATGAAGGGATGATTGTAGTTAATTCCTAGTTTATTTCACAGTCTGCTCCTGATATTGGTGCAAAACTACAAAAGTTTGAACAAGGCCCTCAGACTCCACAAGGAGATCTACTTAAAGTAGCCTTCCATATCTTCAACAACAGAGACAAGCTTCAGAAAGAGGAAAAGCAAGCTCAGAAGTTAAAGCTTGCTAAATATCAGTCTGACCTCTTAGCAGTGGCACTCGGGGCTCCCAAAACAAGCAATCCACAACAAGGTGTGGCTGTCCAAGTCCCGCCCAGACCATGCTTCAAATGCAACAAGCAAGGACACTGGGCACGAGACTGCCCCAACCCTGGCACTCCTCCTGGGCCCTGCCCAATCTGCAAAGATGAAGAGCATTGGAAGAGCGATTATCCTAGGAGCCAGCAAGCAACTAGGCCATCCTCAATCCCTTGCTCTCACAGGAGACTTCGTCAATGCCAGATTCGTCGCTGACTGACCTGCTCGGACTTACTGCAGAAGATTGATGGGGCTCCGGGCTCACAGCCCCCACTCCAGTAACCTTGACGGAGCCCTGAGTCTCCTGGAGGTCTCAGGCAAAATAATATCTCTGCTTGTAGATATGGGGGCCACCTATAGTGTACTTCCTGAATTTTCAGGATATTGTACTAAGTCTCTGATTTCTGTTGTGGACATTGACGGCCAGCTAAATCAACCTTTACAGACTGGGCCTATCCCATGTAGATTCCAGACTCTTTTCTTTACCCATAGCTTCGTAGTAATCCCAACATGTCCCACGGCCCTTTTAGGTAGAGACCTTCTTCAGAAGCTTAATTTTTTCCTTCACTTTCTCTCTCCACACAGCTCTAATCCTCCAAACTGCCTCACAATGCGTAGCAAAGTCGTCCCTCCCTCTTCCTCCTCCTTTGGTTGACCCCACGGTTTGGGACACATCCAATCCCACTCTGGCTACACATGCCATGCCTGTTTTAATCCGTCTCAAGGATCCCTCAATTTTTCCCTGCGTTCCTCAATACCCCATAGACCCCCAACATTTAAGGGGACTTAAACCCATCATTAAGCGGCTTTTAGACAATGGTTTTCTTAAACCTACCCACTCACCCCACAATACTCCCATTCTCCCAGTATTCAAGGCTGATGGGTCCTATTGCCTGGTACAGGACCTTAGGGTGAATAACAGTGCCGTTACCCCAACTTACCCAGTGGCACCAAATCCTTATAGCATGCTCTCTCATATCCCTCCCTCCACTACTCACTTTACAGTTATAGATCTTAAAGATGACTTCTTCACTATCTCCCTACACCCTGATTGCCAGAACCTCTTTGCGTTTACATGGACTGACCCAGACACTCTCAGGTCTCAACAACTTACTTGGACAGTACTCCCTCAGGGGTTCAGGGATAGTCCCCACTTCTACTGACCTCACAGAACTCAATCTCAAACCTAGTGTTCTTCTTCAATACATAGACTACCTCATATTATGTTCTCCATCCCATATGTTAGCCATACACCACTCAGCCAGTCTTCTTAATTTCCTTGATAGTCTTGGATACAGGGTGTCTCCCGCCAAAGCCCAGATAGCCTCCCCAAAAGTCAAATACCTAGGTCTTGCTCTCACCCCCACCACTCATTCCATCACCTCAGATCATAAGGCAATTCTTCGTGATCTCCAGGTGCCCACAACTAAACGGCAGGTTACATCTTTCCTAGGTTTAGCTAATTTCTTTCGTCTCTGGATGCCTAACTTTGCAGCCCTAACTCAATCCCTCTACAAGGCTGCTAAGGGTTCCTTATCAGAACTTCTGGACCCTACTAGGCCCATACATGCCTCCTTTCAAAAACTAAAAGAGGCTCTCCTAAAAGCTCCGGCTCTTACCCTTCCTGATCCCACCCAACCTTTCATCCTATACACTACTTGTCAGGGCCACAACGCTATAGGTGTACTAGGACACAAAAAGGGACCTTCTTTTCAAGCAGTAGCTTACTTATCAAAACAGATCACACAGTAAAAGGATGGGCTCCTTGTTTCTGAGCTCTTGCAGCTGCAGCCCTCCTGACACAGGAAGCTAAAAAGTTTACATTAGGACAATCTATTACAGTACACTCACCTCATCACCTACGTGATCTTATCTCACATAAGGGTGCTCCCTGCCCTAATGACCCCTTCTCGCCTTCAACAGGTACACTTAGCTCTCTCTCAAGACCCTTGCATCTCTATTGCAACTAGTGGTCCTCTTAATATAGCCACCTTACTTCCCACCTCAGAGGGCCATCCTCACCATGACTGTATAGAGTTTTTACAGATGACTCCCACTTCTTTCCCTCACATCAGTAGCACACCTCTCTCCTTGGCCTTTGATACATGGTTCATAGATGGCAGTTCAACAAACACAGACAACCAAAAGAAGGCAGGATAGCAATAATTAACCAGTCAAAAGTTATAGAGGCAAATCCACTGCCACCTGGGACCTCTTCCCAGAGGGCAGAACTTATTGCCCTTACAAGGGCCCTTACACTAGCAAAAGACAAGATTATAAATATATACACTGACTCAAAGTGTACATTTAGCATCTTACACTCTCATGCCTCTATCTGGCAAGAACGGGGTTTTATTTCCACTCAAGGAACCCCCATTATTAATGCTCCCCTTATCTTTAAGCTTCTAGAGGCAGCCCAGCTTCCAAAGCAGGCAGCAGTCATCCATTGCAGAGGACACCAAAACTCTACAGATCCTATTGCTCAAGGCAATGCCTTTGCAGATTCACAAGCCAAGTTAGCTGCACAAGGGCCCTGCCCTTCTCATCTTCTCCCATTAGTCCCAAACAGTCTACCTCAGCCCAATTATTCACCAGAGCAGTTACAGTTACTTCATAAACCAGGTTACACACAAAACACTCAGGGATGGATTTTTCAGGGATCTAAACTTGTTCTCCCACATCAACAGGCCTCAGACATCATCACCGACTTACACAACTGTTTTCATATAGGATCTCAGGCCCTATACAAACTCTTGGCCCCAATAGTCACACACCCTTCTCTAAAAGCCATCATTCTTAAAACTACTCACACCTGTGATCTCTGTGCCAGGACCTCTCTGCAGGGACGCATGGCACCCCCTTCCTTTCCTACCCATCAATTTCAGGGACACACCCCTGGTCAGGACTGGCAGATAGATTTTACACACATGCCCCGCCACAAGACTCTCAAATATCTTCTCACTTTTGTTTGCACCTTTTCAGGATTGATAGAAGCGTTTCCCACAACCAGGGAAAGTGCTGATATAGTTACCAAAATCATATTAAAAGAAATCATTCCGAGGTTTGGTCTACCTCAGAGTATTCAGTCAGATAATGGTCCCACCGTTATTTCTCGGATCACTCAACAGGTATCCTCGAGCTTACACATCACCTGGCACCTACACATCCCATACCATCAGCAATCCTCAGGAAAAGTAGAAAAGGCAAATAGCCTTATAAAGACACACCCTACAAAACTCACTTTAGAACTACACCAACCTTGGCCTCAACTTTTGCCCTTAGCCTTAGCCAAACTCAGGGAACTTCCCCGCACTCCTACTTTCTTAAGTCCTTTTGAACTTATGTACGGCAGGCCATTCTTAATCCACAATCTTCCTGCTCCCCAAAATCTCCCTCCCCTGGCTGATTATGTCCCAGTCCTCTCCTTCCTCCGACACCTGTTACGACAACATGCTGATCTCTGCCTTCCACAACCCTCTGGAGAGGCCAAACCAGATCCTCCCATATCCCCAGGAGACCTAATTTATCACAAATGTTCTAAATCCATAGGACTACAACCAAGGTGGAGTGGCCCTTACCTGCTCTACTTGGCTACCCCTACAGTGGTCAAAGTTGCTGGACTTCCATCCTGGTTTCACATCACTCAGGCTAAGAGGTGCCCTCCCAGTCCCAAAACTGATCATTCTGAGTGGTCATCTCATCTTCTGTCACCCACCCGTCTCTGTTTCACAAAGGCCTCACAGCTGCAGTTAACAGGCTAAGTCATGTTTTGTTATCCGATTTGGTTCCTAATCTCTTACGCTCTATTAACGATCATTTTCGCAGCAGGACTCTTGACAGTCTTTCCTAGAGACTTCCACATCATGCGTAAGATCATCTTCATAATGTTCTATGTGATAACTGTCATGGTTCTTTCCACCCTCAGCTGTCTGGTTAAACATGACATCTCTGAAAGCCTAAGCCCTCACCTTCCCTATATTGGTACAGCCACCACCTCCCCCACTCCCCCTATTTTATCTGGCTCAACTCCTACAACAGAGACAAGTTTTACACACCTACCCTCCTAACTTTTTGCCTTCAGATGGGGGAGTAATCACCTCTCATAATTTCATTCCTTCTAACCTCACACTTATTTTTCAGAATTCTACCTCACCATGATAATCTTCCTACCTCAACATCATCCTGATAAAATACCATCTCTAAATCAAAGGCACCTTCCTCTCTACCTCACCTGGGTCCTTAAATATGACAGTGCCATGTCTCCTAATAACATCATGTCTCTTTGTTTTTTCCAGTCTGACATATGTACATTCACCAGTGAAGTTGTCCTGGCTAAAACACTTGGCATCAGCGTCTACCTGGGCATCAACCTTCATCCCATGGACTCCCCTAGGCTCCAATACAGCAGCCCCTGCCAGCAGGAAGTAGTTAAAGAGAGAAATCTTCACCCCTTTTCCTAATAATCATAAGACGGTATATGAAAGGGTTGCTGGCCCAGACCAGACACTGTAGCCAGAAAAACCTCAGCCAGAATTAGGGAGCTCCTGCCTCCCCCGCCCCTAGAGATTTACCTGTAACCCTATACCCCCCACACTTTGAAACCTGCCCCTGGCGCCAAATGTGTGCCAGTGAAATACCTATGCATCTCTAATGGCCTTAGGGCACTGCCCTAAGCTTAGGCTACTTATATTCCCCCATGCCATGTGTCCGCGAGAGAGATCACCAGATTCCAGCGGCCAGCGCACCAGTCCTCTCTCCCCATGTTCCTGGAATAAAGGCCTCTTTTGTCTTATACTCCTCAACTTTTGGAAGCATTTTTCATCCTCTGAAAATAATCCTATCAGTATGCCTCATAAAATCACTTCCGTGCACAGAGCTGAGAAGCCTTCAGAGCTAGAGTTCATTCTCACATGGGTCAGTGGAGGCACAGAAAGCAGTGGAGAGCAAGCAGTGTGATGGGAAAGTAAGGAACATTAAAGGAGGAGCTGTCGCTAAATGGTATCGAAGGCATCATACTGCTAAGCAATTCCAATGTCTCCTTAAAGACTTTGTCTAAATGAGGACGCTAAAAATAACAACAACAACAACAACAAAAAACCCCAGGAAAGTCAAACAACTGCACCTGAATTGGAAGTTTAAAAACTGAATGACCTGCAGCATTTTATTGCCCAGAATGACTAGCTGTGGGTACAAAATTGATAATAAACAGATGTGTATACGTCTATTTGGAAAAAAGATAAGCAAAAAGAAATATGAAATACAGGTCAAAGAAGCTCTTGGCCAAGGAGTTTCTGAACCATAGTTCCATAGCTTTCTTAGCATCACTGATCTTCCAACTCAGGGGGTAGATATTTTAAAGCCAATGTAAAATTGTTAATAAAATTCTGGGTACCTTCCAGGATTCAATATATTGGGTTAAACTGCTTTGCACAGGGTGCATAAAATAGTAAACTTTTAAGAACTAAGTTGAAACATGCTAATTTTCTTGTAATTTTAAAATGATATGCATATTCAAAACATGCAGAGAGTTTCACACAAGTGTAGCAGAATGAGTACATGTGAAATATAAAGTGCATGTTGCTATTAAAGAGACTGCAATGGAACCAAGTTACATAATTTTCTGTTGGAAGATACATTTCATTCAATAAACATGAAAAAGTATGAGCATTTTTCAACAATGGTATTTCAAGATATTTCTGTGAAGTGTATAATGATAAAATTATATAAATGATATACATCTTTTATATATCTACATATCTATACATATATCTATATATACATCTATATGTATAAAATATTTATATAGATACATATACAGATGTTCACATAATAGAAATTATGAAATAAAATAAATGTAACTAAACAATACATTAGCATTATGTTATACTAAGATGCTAAAAATTAAAATAATTGATTAAAAGATAATTAACAAAAATAGTTACTTAAAAGATAGTTATTAGTAATATTGTCATTCTGTACTGAGCTCATTACCCTAGTAACCAAGCATCAACCACATAGTTATAAATTAACTGACTGCGTCGTTCTGCTGTTCTGTAATGCATCATACCCCCCACCTTAGTGACTTGTGTGCTATGTCAACTTTTGTTCCCCTTGTAAGAGACAAATGATGCTGTGTCAACCATTGCTCCCTTCATGAGAGACAAATGTTTCTGGAATTGGCAGACCAAGGGCTATGAATTGGCTAACCACCCACTGTGAAATGCCTCTGACCTCAAGCAAAGGGGAACAAAGGCCCACCTTATTTCTGTTTCTCATCACTATGTACTTAATGATCAATGAGCTAATCATAAATGAACTATAAAAATCAGTCAAAACTCTAACTCAGTTGCACAGCTTTGCAAATTCCATCTGCACTGTGTCGCTGGGCCAGCTAAAATAAAAGTGCTTCTTTTAAAAAGACATAGCTGATATAGGCTACTCTTTTTAGGATAACAAGAGACATAATGGTAACCATTGTTGATCACCTAGTAATCCCCCCCTTTTTTTTTTCATTTTATGCTATGTCCATCCTCCTGATCTAAATGATTCTGTCTTGCTTTGTCACATTGGGTTTTTCTTTGGTCTGTCTTGCTTTGTTTTTTGTTTTTTGGCCTTTTTTTCAATCTTTTTTCTTTTGCTCTTCAAAGAAAAAGTTAAAAAAACTGTGGAAGTAATGGAAACTAAAATGCACAACTGTTAGTATAAAAAAGAGAGGAAGGAAAGTGATCTCAAGGATATAACTGCAAGTTTATTTAAATGTGTAGGAAAGAGAACCATATTGCTGAGTTTTTCTTGGATCATTGAACAGAACTGACTGCAATCTCACTGTATTAATCTCCACTTTGTATGCTTTAATTTTGTAATCTGGACAGCTGTTTGTAAGTTGACAATGTGTGATCTATTAACTGGTGAACTCTTACTGTATGTTTTTTCTCTTGAAATTCTGTGTTGCTTCTTTCCTTTTACTGTCTTGCTTCATTTAGTTTTGTTTTTCTCTTTAAATAAAAAAAAAAGATGTCTTGCCCCATTTGTCATCTTGGGGTCTTGCCCCGTTTTTCATCATGGGGCCTGTTTTTTGAGTAGAGTACACCATTATCTGGTATAGTCACATTCCTGTTTAACAGAACATCAGAAATTCCTGTTCCTATCTCATTGTAAGGCAGAACCAGCTAACCAACCACTCCCTAGCCCATACCGTCCTCAGACCCCAGGAACCAACATTCACCTCTCGACTTTCATAAGCTCAGCTCACTGCACATACCACATGTGAGATTATGTAGTGTTTGTATTTTAATGAATGGATAATTTCACATAAAAATAACTTTTAGCTTCATCCACATTTTTGGAAAAAGATAATAGTAATGGACAATTCTAATATCTGAGAAGGAGGACTTTTTAATATTTGCACAATTAAGAAATAATAAATGTTTAGGAGACAGATAAGCCTACCCTGATTTGAACTTCACATTGTATAAAAACATCAAAATAGCTCATGATGCTACATGAATATAGGCAATTATTAAGTATCAAAATGTATTAATATATAAAGGAAAAGTATAGCTAGCAACTTAGCGTCACTTTAGAAAGAATAAAAAAGTAAAAAACGTACTGAAAAAATAAAGCAACACAGGTGGTACTAATGCCCACAGAAAGGGCCGACTTGATTGGTAAGAACTATAACCACAAAAATATTTATAAAGCATTCAGATTTAGAAACTCAAAATATAGTGATTTACAGTTGGTGTTTTCACAGAATTTGCTGTGACTCCACAGATAAACAATTTAGACAAAAAATATTTTTAAAAGATGGCATTGAACATGGAATGAAGGGAGACGATGATTTGTCCCAGGAAGATAGAGGCAGATAAAGGAAATAATAGTGGATGAAAAAATAGAGGATGAAAAAGACACCACTTTTTATTCAAATAAATATTCCTTTTTTCTTGGTATTGAGGATAAAATATAGTACCTTGTACATTTATAAGTACATGATCTATCTACTCTGGGCTACACCCCACCTCTCCCCAAAATTCAGTAATACATTTCTTTAGAAAGGAAATTTATGTTCTTACAAACACCTGCGGGAAGTATCCTGGTGTACATTCTGGGGTCACCGTCACCCCTAGGAACACACGACAACGTTTAGACTTTCCAACAAATGCCCGAGGTGACTGGGTAATAACAGGGAGCACGTGGACCCTCTCTCACCACTCGCGGCCTTTAAAAAATCCGTCAGGGCTCCAGTGCAGCCTCAAAGATACTGCACGCGGTCCCCACATCAGTTTGCACGGACTCTGGTCCTTCACCTCGGCGTGCAAGGCTTGCAGTTCCAGAATGTTCACTGCCCACCTTTAACATCTCCCTCGCTCAATGCTGTTCTCTAACTTTTTTTTCTGGAGAATTCCCATTATTTACAATTTGATATTGATGGGTTCTGCTCCTAGGAAGCGCTGTTAGACTCAGAGATGCGGCCCAACTTGGCACTGGAGAAGCCTTCTTTCAAACACGGAAATTGAACTCCTTGCTTTTTGCGCGTGCGCCAACACTCCCCCAATCAACTGTCAATACGTCACTCTGCCCGCCCCTTCAAACTCTACCCCTTGGCAAATTGAATAAAATCTCGCGGCTTCTTTGCCTGCCTAGAGGGTGGCTTGCAGTACCTAGCAGCAATAAAGCTCTTTTTCTTTTTCTATATTCCTTTTTCCTTTGTTTGCTCTTGCTTTTCTAGCGTGCTGAGGAAAATCCTATCAATATTTCCAAACCCAGCCACCAGGTTTATTATATTTTCCAGCTTCTCTTGTATTTCTATTTTTTGTTCCACTCGCAGGCCCCTATCTGCATGACTTAACTGTTAGACCACGATTTTATCCAATGCTCTTTTTGTAAGTTTAATCAGATGCTTGCTCCCTGCTCTCACCTCTTTGAGCTGATTAACCGCAGCCTCTTGCGTGGAGCTGTGCTGCTTTTCCATGCTCCTTGGTCTTCTCCTTTTCCTCTCGTCTGTGCTGCATTCTAACTTTGGAATCCTCTCTAGAATCTGAGATCCTTGCTGCAGCAGCAGGTCAGGTGATGCTGGCCTCCTGAGAACATGGTCTGCATGGTGCAGCACGGTGGATGCCAGTCCACGTCTCAGTCCCCGAGTGGGCTGCGCTGTGTCTGGGACCTGAGTGGGCATGTGCCGTGGGGGGCTGCCCTGGGCTTCCCTCCACTAGGCGCAGGATTCCCACCTTCACCCGGGGCTGCACCAGTGCTTCCACAGGAGAAGCCGCTCCTGTTCAGCACCCTCTGCAACCCGTTCCTAGCATGGCTCCGGTCGGGAAGGAAAAGTCGTCCAGACCCAAGGACTAAAACTTTTTCCTGTAGATGTTTTCCAAGCCCCGTTTCTTATTTTGAATTTTCCACATTTCTTTATTGGTGTCTGCTAGGATTATTTCCAAAAGATGAAAAATATTTCCAAAAGATGAGGAGTATAAAATAAAAAGCGGCCTTTATTCTGAGGACAAGTTGAGAGATGACCGGCACCCCCACCGCATGTAAATAGCCTCGGTTTGGGGTGGAACCTAAGGCGAGCATTAGGGATATACAGGTAGCCCATTGGTCCTAGGTTTCAAGCCATATGTAAATTTCTAGGGGCGGGAAGATGGCGTCACAGGTAACTTCCTAGGGGCTGGGGAGATAGGGGCTTCCTGCTTCCGGTTGAGGTTTTCCTGGCTACAGTGTCCTGTCTGGGCCAAAATCCTTTCAGTGCCTCTTTGGAAAGGAGAATGATTGCTTTCCTTGCAGGGAGCTGGTACAGGTACACATTTCATTTATTTCCATTTCCTTCCCTCCGCTCCCTTCCCTCCATCTCTGGGTTCCACAAGAACTGTCTGCCTATTTCCTACTGTCTTTTATTTTGCTATATATTCATCCTTTGGGTTTCTCATATAAGAGAAATGATGCTATATTTAACCCGGAAAGCCTAATCTCTTTCACTTAACATTATGGCCTCAAGATGCATCCATTTTCTTACAAATGATCTGAATCTATCCTTCTTTATGGCAGGGTAGTGCACCATGGTGTATAATACCATTTTCACTATCCATCCGTTGGTGGAAAAATAGACCACTGCAAAGATTTGGCTTGTGTTACTTTTTCTGCTGTAAACATGGGTATTTATGTAATACCACATTTTTAATTCTTTTGGGGAAATATTGAAACGGGGAACAGCCAGGACAAATGCAATTTTAATTTTCAACTTTCTTGTGTGTAACTTCAGGCTACTGAGTCAAAAGCCAGTCCCACCATGATTTAACTTTCTGCTTCAATTTTACCTAATGCCAGCTAAGCTTTCTGTGCATTTGAATCTGATAAATCAATAATGCTAGTTTTTAGTTTTTCACCTCCATAATTGTATTGTTTTTGCCTTCTCTTCCACTTCTTGGCCCTTGGGTATTTAGGCTTTAAATGCAATGATTGCATCAGTGACTGATAAACAATGATAGAACAGTTATGAAAAATTCAGAAAATTTATTAATTTTACTTGGAGCTTAACTTTATTTTATTGTCTTTTTGTTTGTTTTTTGTTTTGTTTTGTTTTGTTGTTTGGTTGTTTTTCTTTTTGGTACCAGGCATCTAACTCATGACTGCACACTTGCAAGGCAGGTGCTTATGCTGTTGAGCTAAATCCCCAGCCCCTGGAGCCTGATTTTGAATAATAGTTGATAAGTGTTTAGAATTAAAGATTGTCCATTGCACAATAGTTTCCTTTCATATTTCCTGTTAGAGCTACAGATTATATTGCACATAGTTTATGTCTATCAGTTTAGAGATTTTCATTAAAACAATCAAACATTTTTACAATTGACTTTCAGTTTAGTGCCATTGCTTCCGTGGGGCAGAGTCAGTGACTGCAAATCTTTTAAATTTATCATGGTTATGGCACAAGGAAAGCTTATCTTATCCTTGCATTCTGGTGCACACCTGTAATCCTAGCACTCGGGGGTTGTAGCAGGACTTTTGTGAGTTCAAGACCAGCCTGGTGAGTTTGAAGCCCTTCTGACCTACATAACACTATATATAATTTATAACATTGTATTTGCATGGAATATTCTGTCCACGCCTCTACCAGCCTGAATGACAGCGACTTTCTGTACTTCTTTAAAACCAGAGTTATATTTAACTGTTTTGAGTCTTAGAGTAAGAAAAGGCCACTATGGAATGCACAGAGCCTTCTGAGGGCACCGGGCCAGCTGTGTAAGGCACAGGAACAACCCAGACACAGGGCCGGCACCAGGACCTGCACCTCACGAGCTCACCTAGGGTCTGTGGAATGATTCTGGGCGGCAGTGACATGCACACTAGAATAGTAACAGGACAGGTAAGGACTGACCTATTATTTAACAGAAAACACTTTAAAATTGGAGAAAAACCAGAGTGAAGAACAAGAACTATTTCAGGAGAGTGACTGCCATTAAGGATAACAGAGAATGCTGTCAGTGGGGACCGAGGAGGAAGAAATAAATGGGGAGCAGGAGCCCCGTAGACCCTGCAGCAGCTTCTGACCTGACCTTGAACTGCACTTTAGCGCTGGTTCTCCTCAGGGATCTTTCCTATCTGTCCAGAACCAAGATTTACTTCCTTTTTCAGAAAAGGAAGTCTAACTCGTGTCTCAGTTTCTCTGAGAAGTCACAAGCACCCCAGCCCGTCTCTGGAAAACTTTCTCTGTTTTAGCCCTTTTCCCTTCAGTGGTGTGGCAGGAGTCCAGGAGTCACCAGGGATTTTTCCACCTTTAAGAGACTTGGGGAATGTCACCATTCTTTCCCCTGAGCTTACACATTCCTGGCTGGCTCACTGTGACCCCACACCACAGAGGAATCTGAGCACTGTCATCCTGTGTCCTCACAGGGACAGTCATGGACAGAGCCTCACACCTGAGAGGACACTCCGAGTCCAGCCCCCCCAGCAGATGACACTGCCCTGAAGATGACACTGCACTGTTGTCAGAGTCCTTAATATATAAGAAAACTCTGCGCAGTGTGTGAAGCTACCAATAACCTGCTGTCCTTAGGTATTTATTCTGTGTCTGTCCTATACCACATGTTTAGCAATCATGCAGAAATATAAACATGAGACAAATTTTCTATTTGCATACAGTAAAAATGTTATAGCAGAACACAATAAATAAATAAATGATAGGAATAAACTTTTGCAGTCACTAAGTTTTGTAAATAAGTAAAGCCGATAGGTTACTATCATTGAGGAGAACAGCGTAGAAGAAGGATGTAGGGACCAATCACTCAGTGGCATGGATCAGGTGGAGCAACAGCTCTGCTGAGGAAGCTGACAGCACCTAAGATACCAGCATGGCACATCAGCACTTAGAGACCCATAAGCTGGAGGTGGTCAGATTGTTTTCTGCAGAGTCCCCTGGCTGTGGCCATGAATTGATATTTATTCATATTTTGCAGACATCTTAATTTAAAAAAAATCAAATTGCTATGAGACATTATCTCAACTAAGTTTCTCAGTTTCCATGCTGCTACTTAATTCTCATTGCCTGGCTCAGACTGCAGTGTTGCTTATAACTGGTGCTTTAATAAAAATGTTTCAGTTGTCCATCTGTATTTGTATTTGAAATGATATCACAGAATAAAATAAATGCAGATCAAAGTTAACATGGAGTTATTTGTTTAAAATTTGCTGAATTGTTATTATGTTTTGATCGAAAAGGTCTTTAAGCTTCTCCTGTCTGGAGCAGGGGAATGGCAGGTCATGGATATCATGGCTTGACAGGATGGATTCTTGTCCTCTTCCCTGGCTCCTGCCTTTCCTGTCTCTGCTTCCACAGGGTGAGCACCTCTTTTCTACCCTGCTGATTTGCCATCCTGTTCTTGTCTTAGAGTCAGCTGAATGTGGACTGAAACCATGAACCAGATTAATCTTAGCTCTTTTAATGTGCGATGCTTAGTTATTCTCTCCAGGTAAGAAAGTCGGTAAGGCAGATATTGGTACCAGAGAAGAGGGGTCGTTGCTGTACTGTATCTGACCATGTAGTACCGAAACCTAATGTCTGGTTCTCAGGAGGAGTTTGGAAAGATTTGGGGATGCCTGCTAGACCTAGAATGTTATAAGCTGAGTTTAGCAGGAGATCCTCATCAGAGCTCTGAAGACTATAATGCTGGTAGAAAAGGGCACAGTGATGGCCAGGCTCAGGAGGCTTCAGTGGGAATAAGGATTCTGTTATTAGTTGGACTCATGGCCTAGTGTTTCATGCTCTGGGAGAAAATTTGTCTAAATTTCTGTCATGTCTGGAGATCTGGTTGGAGACTGAGATTAATTTGCAGTATTAAATAATAAGATAGAGAAATTGTCAAGGTGGCCCAGCTTTCAGACATGTGCACTACTGGTTGCTTTTAGTCAGCTCTCTGGTGAAAATCATGAATAAATAGCAAAACTGAGTAGTTTGGCATCATTGGTGTCTTTCTGGTTTGATAGGTATCCAAATGTAAGAGTTGTGGGATCACAGAGGGGTCCACCCAGGAATCAGAAAAAGGTCTGGGAGAACATACAAGTGTACACGTTAGAGGGTTGTGAGTGAAGCTGTGAGAATGAAAAGAAAGTCCAGTGAGGATCCCAGGACATTGGAGCCAGCAGGTATGAGTAAGATATGCTGAGGAAAGCCATGGACATGAGCTTGTGGCGATACATGAGGCCAGGATTACCCAAGCCCTTTAGAGCTCACATCTCACCACAACCCACCCTAGGAGCTGGACATAGAACTTCAGGATTTAATGTTTTCCAGTGGAATCTTTATTGTCTGTTATTGTTTTCCTCCATTTTGGAATTGTAATGTTTACCATGTACATAATATGTCACCAGTATTTAACTAGTTTACTTTTTTTCTGAAGAAGTTCATAGCTAAGTGTTTGCTTTGAGTAACAGAGAAGACTTTATAGCTGGACTTTTCTACAATAATGAAACTGTTAAGACTCTTTCAATTCTCAGATACGGACTAAGTGCATTGTTTATAAAGAGATTTATCTAAATCTTTTGAATGCCTGGGGCAGGATATTATGTTTTATTTGTGTATAATTTCAAATTAAAATAAAATTCATAAAAATGATGGTACAATCATCTGCTTTTACACATTATTAAGCCCTCACGCATTACTAACATTCCATCCTTGTTTTCTCTACCACTTAGCATACCCTCTGTTTCCTTTGTGTATTGAAAACTTAATGACCATTTCCTATAAATATTCCATCCTGCATTTACTAATGATATGAATATTCTCCTATAGTTAAGGAGCAGTTACTAACTTTAGAAAATACAGTATCAGCACAACACAATTGAATAAGGGTGTTAAGTGGACAAAGTGGGCAAAGATGGAGAACATTCAAAAATACTAAAATAATTCCTCAAAAAGGGACAAGTGTTGGATGAGACCTTAGGATATGAGAGTCTGAGGAAATGTCACATAAGAGCCTGAGTGTTTCCTGCACAGGGAGAAGGAAAAGAACCCATGAGTACTCATGGTCCCTGTCTTACCATGTCTGGAAAGGCAGGTCTCACGCTGCACATTTTCTTGAGAACTTCTGTGACATCCTTGTTCCTAAAACTGGAGATTAAGGAGTTCAACATGAGAGTGAGGATTGTATAAAACACAGAGACCACCATGTCCTTCTAGGGAGTGTCGTAGAAGCTGGGGAGTACGTAGGTGTAGACAGCAGCACCGTAGAAAAGAAGGACCACAGTCATGTGGGAGGAGCAGGTGGCCAGCGCCTTCTTCCGGCCTTCTGCCGAGTTCATCCTGAGAACAGTGAGGCGAATGAAGGTATAGGAACTCGAGATGACTGTCACAGGGATGAGGAACATGAGGACACAACACAGGTACATGAGCATCTTGTAGAGTGCAGGGACTTCACTGCAGGGACTTCACAAAATAAGTGATGGATCTTCCGGGACCTACAGAACGGGAAGGTCATGGTCACAAAAGTCAGCATGAAACTATCCACTGACCCCAGGAACCAGCAACCTGTTGCCAGGAGGAAACATGCTCTGTGGTTCATCAGGATGGGGTAACGCAGGGGATGGCAGATGGCTGCATAGCGGTCATAGGCCATGGCACCTAGGAAGAAAAATTCTGTACTACCTAGTGTCAAGTAGAGAAACATCTGCATCCCACACTCAGGGGCAGAGATCTTGTTCTCACCCAGAATCTGGTCCATGAGCATCTTGGACACAGTGGTAGAAATGTACATCATGTCCATGAGAGACAACTGGCTGATGAAAAAGTACATGGGGGTGTGGAGGTGGGTATCAGAGTGAATCAGAAAGATCAGGAGTACATTTCCAGACAAAGCCATCAGGAAAATCACAAAGATGACCAGGCAGCAAAGCTGGGTGTGCAGATTGATGGAAGAGTCCCACCAGGATGAAATCTACCCATCCAGTTTGGCTGGACTTCCAGGTGGTGTTATCCATGGGATTTCACCTTGACTGTGAAGAAAAGTTTGGGCTTGATGTAATATGACCATCTCAAAAGACTGTTTAGTAAGCATACATACATAAGCATGATTCCACTAATCATAGGAAGTCCCAAAGGCTGGTGGGCCGTGTGGACATACATACATTACCTGTACCACTTATTTAGTAATTGACAGTGAAGTTCCATACTTCAAGATCATGAACTTCACTTGATGACACTTGGGTTTATCAACAAGTACAGAATATTTACAAAATCATGGACTCTGCTAACATAAACAGCAAAAAAGAGAAACAAATTCCTTAATCCTTGAATTTTCATTGTTAAAGTATGAAACAAAATCAATAGTTTTTAAGATTTAATTAGGTATTAAAATGAGCAGCTGTATGTTCCATATACAATGAGTTTAAAATAAATGAAAAAATAATTGAATTAAATAAAGATTAAACAGTTGAATCCACTCTACTCGTGAGATCAGGCCATTCTGAGTGAATCCGTGGCTGCATGGAATGATGCTCGCATTCCCACACGCAGAGTGGGATCCTCACACAGAACTAAACTCGGAAACTTGAAGGACATCGAATGAGGGTCCCTGAAGAGGGCCAGACATCAGCCAGAGCTCAAGTTGCCCCCAAACTCCCAGCTTCTGTCCACTCTACCTTAAAAAGCAAACAATATTTGACTTCAGGATGAGGTGAGGCAAAGTGAGGAAGACAGCCAGACAAAAAGAAATGAACATACATGCTTTTGGTTAACATCTGTACAGAACGTTCTGCAAAGGCAACCAGAGAGAGGGCAGTCACTCCTACCATTCTGTGAGATGCATTGCTCCAGTTCTGCGTTTCTCCACTTTTCCTATGTTCCATTCTTTGGTTCTCAAGGGACTGAGGGAAAGATCTGCATATAGGTAAATTGAGTACGCCATTCATCTCTAAAAATGGATTCAGACTTGATAATTTTTGTTTCAACATATTTGCTTATTTTATATAAATGTATGAATTTATTTTAAAAGCATATTTTATGAGCCCATGTATATAAACACCCATATGTTATGTGCATAAGTGTAAGACTGATTGGATAGAGCTTCATGGAGAATTCCTTTTTTGTCTAGTAGGCAGATTTTCCTCCAAATTCATCGCCATAAAGCTCTTACCATTTATGTTAAATCTTGGAATGAAAGTAACAGAATGAAAGTAATGAAATTTAGGGGGTCACTGGTGTTTACCAGACAAGACTGGGTGATATTGCCATCACTCTCAGTGTTACTGACTGCCGAATCCACTTGTCTCAGAAAGAATAGGGAGGAAAACTGAGCACTGCTGAACTGTCCCTGCCACCAGCTGCTCCTCTGCTTGGGGCTCATCTGCTGAGCCCAGGATAGACGATAAAACACAACACCACATTCCACTTGGCTGTGGAGGTCACTTAGTGTTTTTTGGGAAAATACTATAGAAATGAGACTCAAAATAGAATTTTAAATAACTATAAGTCAGAAAGACCAATAGTCATAAGATATATTGGTCTTTCTGAAAAAAATAATCCACAAAGGCTTCTTCCCTATGTTTTCCCTTGAATATACTAAAAGTCTTCAACTTTCTATTTCTAACACTGAAATATTGAATGCCACAAATTCTTACCAATGGGAAAGGAGAAATATATCATCTTTCTGAAAAAACTTCAGCAGCATTTAAGATGTGTGATTTCTTCAAAAATTTACAGCTTTGATCTATATTTTATGACCCTGTAATGGTTCTAAATCTAACGTGAATATTCCACTCACTGATGTTCTGAGGTGTTGTTGCCATAGATGATTCGCTGATGCTCTAAGTATCTAAAAACCTGAGATACAGTATAGAAGATGGATGGGATAGATGATAGACAGACAGACAGATAGATCGTATAATTTCTTTTCTATCAAATCCTAAGTCTGCTTGAAGATGGAGCTTGAGTTCTGTGGAAATTTTAAAACTCCCCAACAAACTCCAAAGCACACCTGTGGTTCCAATCCGTATCCATGCGGAGTGGTTCAAGAACTGAAGCAATGAGCAGCACAGGTGAGAGAGCTCAGGTGCTGAGGGCTGAGGGAATAGAGTGGGTGCAGGAGGCAGGTGGGGCAAGGGGAGTGTTGGGATCATCTCTGCTGCTCCTTGTCCATTGGAAGTCATGGTCATCATCCACACACAACAGCTACCTGAATCCTGGACCAATCCGAGGACACTGTCTCCCACACAGGGACGAGCTACCTGATGCTTTTTCCTCTGTGTCCAATTCCTGGAGTTTCAAGCACACAGCTTAGTGCATGTTTGACTGGGAATCTCCTAAATGCTGCTGCAAGGGATCCCTGACCACTGCTGGAGTTTGAGATCTTCCCGGGAAGCGTTCTTATGCTTTCCCACATTTCTTCTTGCTCAAGAGCCTGTCAGTGACTTACTTATCTTATTTTTCCTCACAGATTTCATATTCATGTTCTCCAGGTATTTGCCTAACACTGCAAAACTAAATGGAGCCAGGATTGATGTGTAACCCAAAGGCCAGATACCTAGCATGGCACTTCCCCTGCTCGCTTGGAAACACCAGCTTTCCACTGTAGGCTGCAATCTGAGTCCACACCAAGCTCTGTCAGCTTCCCCACAGAAAAATAAATATAACTGAGACTAGTGTTTCTTGCATTGCTATAGCAGCACCACCCCCTCTTGAAATGTAACTGTGGCTTTCTCTCTGTAAAAGTTGTATTTCAAGAAACAAGTACATCAAAAGAACATCTGAATATAGAGAAGAAATTTGTATCAGTTAATAAATAACTGCAAACCAAGTGCTTATTTCTTAGTAAATAAATGTTATATGAAAGCTTTAAGAAGAAAGCACATTTTCTTTGCCCCAGGAAAATAAATGATAGGGAAAAAAGCTAAGAAATATTGTCAAGATCTAATGCAAAGTTTTTGCAGCAGATCAATGAGTCAGGAGCAGCAACTACCTTCTGTTGCTGCAGTGGTCTCAGCCTGTTGGAGAGCTCACCCTCTGCTTTGTCCTGCAGGCCCATCCAGGTCGAAGGACGGGTGTGGATGGGTTAAGTGTGCCCTGAGACCTGGCATGCTGACATCACCCTGAGCTTACTACTTTACTACTGAGCTGGACCAAATTTTGTGTGAAATTCTTTCTGGACTTTAAAGAAGAAACAAACTAAGAGAACTGTGGAAGATAATACATACTTGCTTCACGGTTCTGGTTTTCTTCTCGAGTGATTTTTAAAATTTTTCTTGTACAATTCACAATCTTGAAGGCTTTGTACTATTATCTGCTTCTTCTTTGTAAGAGAGGATCTTTTCTGTGTACGTTGTGTACTCTGAGTAACTGCTTTGAAGATAATGATGCACATTGCATTGATTATTGTTATTCTCTTATTATTTTGCTATGAAATTTTGTTTTTTTTAAAAAAAAATAGTAAAATAATCTCAAAATATCCCTATTATCAATAATATCTACTCTATAAAATACAAGTCAATATTATAGAACTTTAGCCTTTTTATTTTATAGAGTCATTTCCAGAGATAATATACCATACAATATGAAGAAAAGGTACATACAAGCATATACAAACATACATATAATATATATATATATATATATATATATACATACATATATGCAATATTTTAGATATTCTCATTTTTCAGATACATAATCAAATTCTGAAATGAACTTGATCACTCTGTCAAACACATCACCATTGATTAGTAGTGTGGTTAGATTTATGTTCATGTCAGATTTTTTAGCCCTCCATCTCCTCCACTCTTCATTACCAATTGTACTTCAGTGTTAAATTTGATCATAAAGTATTTCCTTTTTTACTTTAACTACTAATATGCAAATTACAGAAAACTCTAAAACCAGAAATTGATTCCATGAGAATTTAACAATCAAGCATAACATAAGTGCCAGGCAAAGTCACACTTTGAAGCTGCATTGCTGACGTTCACAGATAGTAGCCCCAGGAACTGCTGGCCCTCACAAGCTGCTGCAGGAGTCCAGTTCAGGAATCAGGAGAGAGGAGGAACCAACAGGAAATAACAGATTGAGGTTTGAATGAGCCAGTAACCAAGCAAAATCCAGAAATCCTGGCATTTATTAAGAGCGGCCCTGGGCAGGAGCTTTGCCTCCAAATGGCATGAAGAGCAGAAGCACAACACAAGACTGTGAGTGCAGACAGAGACTGGACAGAGACACAGCCTGGGGGGAAAGAGCAGTGAACAGGGCAAAAGCATAACAGGAAGTGAGCACTACAGCGTTTTCATCTGGTCTGGGAGCCAAGCTAAATATCCGGGGCTGCCTCCACAGAACAAGCAGGATATAGGGGCTGGACCCTGGAGGGGGGCGCCTGGGCCAGCTCCCTCTGTTTCCCTGCAGGGCACCAGAGAGCAGAAAACCCCCTTTCTGTTGCATCTTAAGTCACAGCAGCCACTTCATCCCTGGGAAGCAGCGGGCCCGGGACAATGCCATGACAGAGAAAAGCTACAGTAAGGGGGCTGGAGGAAGTCTTGTCCTGCATGACTGGTAGGAAACAGAACTCCAGGCAGGGCACGATTTCAACCCACCAAAGCAAGTGAGAGTGTGTCCTAGCTGCACACTCTGAATGGCTTACATCCTGAAACAGAGAAGTCCACTAAGGCAATAATTGACAGGGAAGTTAGGGAAATAGTGAATTTATTAGAATATTTTACAATTCAAGTATCAGTGAGGTTAACTCTTTTTTATTTTTTGTTTTGGTACTGGGAGTTGAATCCAGCAGTTCTCCACCACTGAGCTCCTGTCTTTTTAATTTTCTGTTTCGGACAGGATCTTTCTAAGTTGTCCTGGAAAATCTCCAAGTTGCAATCTGCCTGTCTCAGCCTTCCTCAGTGCTGGGATTCTAGGTGTGTCCCACCACATATGTCTTCAACATTCTTTTAAAAACAAATTCATTCTTTATGAGCTACTTTATAAATAAATAAATAAATAAAAATTCAGGAAATGAAAATTGATGAGTAGGAGAAATAAAATACAGACCAGAAAGGACCAGAAACCCAAATTACATGTCTTTGAGGCAATGAATAATGTGCTAAATCTCTGATAAAATTGAATAAGAAATAAGAGAGAGAAGATGCAAGCAATCACTCTCTCTGATAGTAAATGGGTACTGCAGGATACCAGGGAGTGACAGGGCTCACTTCCGCTTGCAGGAAAGGTCTCCCAGAGATACCCTGCATGCTGGGGTTTCATGCTCAGTGAGGTGATGTTCAGGAGTGGGGTCCCAGGTGCGACTGGGTCACGCAATACAGCCGGTGAACCCAACACTGAGTAGCAGAGGCCTGGTGGGGCAGTGAGTCACTGTGATACTTGCAAAAACACAGGTAAAAAATGCAATGATCAACAGCAGTAACAGTGAGTTACAGGTGAATGTATGGATAAGATGAATGATCTTTGTGTCACATACCTCATTTACCTATGTTCATGCACAAGCAAGAGGTAAAGGTATGAGCTGGAGAGGGGCACACACTGTCCCTGCCCCCCCCCCCCTCAAGACCGCTGTGCTTCCCCACTTCTGGGCTGCCATGGGCCCAGCTGCCTTCTCCCCAGCCAGCTTCCTGGGGCAGCCACCTGGGAGTCAGTGGAACAGAGACTGAAACCATGGGCCAATTTTTCTGCAAACTGTGCATATCGGGTATCTCACTCCAGAGACAAAAGATGATTAAGTAAAAATCGGTGTTACCCAAATTGATATTTACTTCATGAAATATCTGCATACTCTGTCAATAAATTCTACCTAGAAAGCTAAAAAAGACAAGGGAAAAAATCCTGGTTGTTTCTAGGGTACAATCAGGTTTACTGATTTAGAAATGTACACCAAATAAAAGCTATCACTCCCTATAATATGCACTAATAAGAAAATCACTATGGAAACACCAGAAATTACTTCACAAATCCATACAATGCATTCTTAACTTTATTCTGCAAATGTATTGCCAAGTAAACTAAATATATAAGAAAAATTTATCATAAACTAAGACCTATTATAAACTGTATCTATATAAAATATACAGAAAAACTATTAAAATTGTAAAATTGATCATAAACTACACTTGAATTAGTTTAATACATTAAATAACAATGTTTTTAAGTTGTAGTGAGAATCACAGGTTTTTAAAAACAGTTTTTTAGAAACTGTTTCTTAAAAACTGTGATTTTATTTTTGTGTTGCTCTACAGCAATGAAGCCATGATACTTGTAATAAGATGGGTAAGTTAAAACCTATAGTAATCAACCTTACAGAAGTGAATAACAACTGAATATACATGAAGTGATTGCTCTCTATGAAAACAATGTGTCAAAACTCATTTATGCCTAGGCAGCAGGCACAGGCCTTAACTGGAGAAGGACCCTTTCAGAGAGCTCCACACGAAGTTGTTCTTCGTTTTCATCCTGAAAGTGATATAAAGAAAGGGTAGGGGCTGGAGCAAGCTTGCAAAAACCAGACAATCCTTCCTAAATTAAAGAGGAACTCAAGAATGACTTACTTAAATCCAGTCCTATTCAAAAGGACTCTTCCCTAGGGCCCAGGGACTGAGGGTAGGATACAGCTCATAGGTGCAGGGCCTGCATGGCCAGCATGATTTAGATCCCCAGAGTTCAATTCCCATTGCAGGGAAAAAACTCTTCCCTTTTACTGAGTTTCCCAATGTACTAACAACGTCAAAAAAGATTTAATTTTTTCTTTGCATATCTTTCTCTGAAGTGATAAAAAGACAAATGGACACTCAGAAAAGAAAGCAAAAACCAATCAAAAGCCTACACAAGCTACAAACTGAAAACAAATGACTTCTATAATGACACCAATGATAAGACCAATCATATCACTAATACAATAAATGGTATCAGTGTACCCAGTAGTATTTGTTATGCTTGTAGAGTTTTGTTTTTTCTTTTTAATTAACTATGTATGTTTATAAAACTGTGATTATATCCACTGCTTGACAAGTTCCTCTTCCTTTACAAAGGATACTTTTCCCCCAAATCAGTGGGATTTACTCCCAAATTTACACAAAACCCTTCATACACTGCAGGGAGCAGAAGTGTGCCATTGATATGCTGTGTGGAGTAAGCCAGGTCTACAGCAGCTGCAGCAGGCCTGGGACACCTGCCTCGTCCTGTGTCTACACATCAGGCGAAACCAGCACCGTGTGCCACGGGGTCCAAAGGTACAGAAATTCCACGTGCATGAGAAAGTGCGTGTGCTCCCACTGGGGACCCAGATGCTGAGAGCAGATGAGAAGACAGGCAAGGACAGGAGGAGGCCAGAAATGAAGAGAAGACGATAAGGGAGCAGAGAAGCTTGGTCATTCCCCAGCTTTCCCTCTTGCAGCACTCCTGAAGCTCGCTCTTGGCTGAACCATGCTGCTCAGGGCCCTTGCGACATCCTTGTTCTGCAGGCTGTAGATGAGAGGGTTCAGCACTGGCGTGATGATTGTATACAAGGCAGACCCCATCATGTCCTGCCGGGCTGTGTGGTAGGGGCTGGGAAGGATGTAGAAATAGAGGGTGGCTCCATAGAATAGCACCACCACGATTATGTGTGAGGAGCAGGTGGCAAAGGCCTCGCTGGGGCCTTTGGCTGAGTTCGTCCTTTGGATGAGGCACAGGATCAGGGTGTAGGAGCCCAAAGTGACCAGGATGGGGACCAGGATCATGAGCACGCAGCACAAGTACATGAGCAAGCTGTAGAGGCAGATGTCAGAGCAGGAGAGCTTGAGCAGGGCGGGGGCTTCACAGAAGAAGCTCAGGATTCTCCTAGACTGACAGTAGGGGAAGCTCAGGGTGATGAGGGCGATCAGCAGGGCATCCAGTATCCCCACACACCGGGAACTGTCCGCCAGCAGTCGGCACACCCTTGGGCTCATCAGTAGTAGGTAGTGGAGAGGCCTGCAAATGGCAGCATATTTGTCATAGGCCATCACTCCTAGGAGGAAGAACTCAGCCCCAGCCAGGGTCAGGTAAAAGGACATCTGGATCTCACAGCCCAAGGGGGAAATTGTGTGATCTCCAGTGACCTGGCCCACAAGCATCTTGGGCACCGTGATGGATATGTTTAGGAGGTCCATGAGTGACAGCTGGCTGAGGAGGAAGTACATGGGCGTGTGGAGGCAGAGGTCCAAGTGGATCAGGGCAATGAGAATGGCACTGCTGGCCAGAGCCAGCAAGAAGAATATGAAGATCATGGTGTAGAGCAAAGCGGCATGCTTGGTGTCCATGAAGAGCCCCACAAGGATGAAGTCAGTGCTTGAAGTTTGATTCCATGTAGTTAGACTCCCCAAATTCATGTCTGCATAGAATTCTCACCTGAGGAGAAACAGAATCAGGATTTTACATCCACTGTATGCATAGGACTCTACTTCTGGTGAAGCATGCAATTCATGCTATTTATACAAATGTTGGGTTAAACTGAGGTGGGATCACAAATTCAGACCTCAGAGAGGTCAAGCTGGACTTTGGCTACTAGGTAGAGTGAAATACAGATAGACCTTGGGGCACCATGAAGTGACTATGAGTTCCAGAAAGAGACAGTTGTCTGCACTAAGTCTTATTTATTTACCCCAACCTGGGAATATACAAAGCCTGGCTTTAGGAATGATTGGAGACTAAAGTCAAAAACACATTAAGTCTGTGACAGGAGTCAAATTGCTGTATTTGAGAACTTCCACACCCAGTAGCTCTTGAGGCTCAGTGACAGAAATCCGCTGAGGCAACTAGCAGCATTAACACTGTGGAGGGTACTGAAACCCTGCCTGAGGTTCCCTGGGAACCTTGCACCCTTTAAACACCTTCCTCCATCACACACCTCTGTTAGAGCCCCTCCCATCATGCCACCTTCCCAGCTGCTCCTCACACCACTGAGTTCTGTGAACAGAGCAGTCAGGGGACTAGCACTGGATGGGACTAGCAGCTGCCCTGGAAGAACAGCTCCAAACACAGCCCTACAGCAAGGCAGGAGGGGCAGGGCTTGCAGGACCCCAGGAACTACCTCGAGACCCAGGGATTTCTTCATTAACTGTTCTGCAGACAAATGGTCTTAGAAACTACAGAAACAAGAGATGCAGATCCCCTAAATATGAACTTTGTATTTAGTTGTAAACTGACTCAAGTGTTCATTTTCCCTTTTGCAGACATGATTTTTTCTGCCGTACTTTCTGCAGTGTCCAGCATTAAGGACAGCAGGATGTGTTAACAGCTGTTAAGCTGCAGGCCCCTACTTCTTTGAAGGAATCCCTCTAGTCTTGCATCTCAGTTACTTTGAAAACAACAACAACAAAAAAACCCTTCTGTAAATCCACAACTTTCCTTAGGAACTGCTCAACCCAAATGCATCTATTTTAAATTTTTAGTCAAATAGCCTGAGTCCCTCTTGACACAACTGTGCTATAAACTCTCAAAGGACAGAGGTATTCTAGAGCACCAGAGAGTCAGGAGCCCCAGGACAAACTGAGGTGTGGAGGGGGCTTGGCATCACTGTATCCCAGCTTTGAAGAGTGCACAGAAGCAGCAATGCACAGCAATAGGAAACGCAATGCAAAAAAGACACCAGGGTTACAGGAGAAGTTAGAATTACAGGAAAGAGAGCAAGGAAACAGGGCACGCTGACCCTCACATCTCACCTGCTGAAGTCCTCCAGAGACTTCTCAGTGAGCCACCCTCCAGCAAGTATCAGACAGGCATAGGGCACAGACTCCTCTGTCCCCTCTCCTGCTCCTCCAGGGGCTGAGTCTGAGCCAAGCTAGGCAGATGCTGCAGCGTCCTGAAGCTGGGCACTCAGGTGTAACTTTAGGAGGCAAAGTGGAAAGTTGCATCACGGGCTCCTTTCTTTGGGGAACTGAGGTGAGGTCTTCTGTTTAATGCCTTGTGGAAGCAGGAGGAGTAGTGACTTTTTTCCTTCACCTATTCCCGGTGCCATGTGACTGCATAGTCCCAAACTCCTCTACATGTGTGGTCCCGCTTTCCTCATAGCAGTGTAGGCACAGCCTCATGGACACAAGTGGCTAGAAAATTGTGTGATGTCCCTGTACCAACCTCCACCAGGAGTGGGAATGCATATAGCTCACATGCAGTAATAATGAACATAAAAAATAAAAATTGGAAAAAACTTTATTATTACACTCATTTATCACTGTGGTATGGTGGCTTTAATTCAGGAAGTTACCAAAGAGAATAGCAGCGTCAAATGGAACCTCTAGTTCTAGATTTGTGAGGAATCTTAACACTGGCTTTCTGCCAACAATGAACAAGGGTTCCTTTCTTCCCAAAGCCCCACCACAATTTGTTATTAGAAGTTTACTTGACATTAACCATTGTTTCTTGGGAGAGAAGTAACCTCAGTGTTGTTAAAATTTTTCATCTCTTGAATGACCATGGATGTTGAATTTTTTTTCATTTACTTAATTGTCTTTTCTATTTCTTCGTCTAACAAGTGTCTATTTATCTTTGATGCCCTATTGTACATTGGGTCTTTAATTTTGAGGAACTCTGACTTGTTTGATTTCTTTCTATTCTAGATAGTAACCCTTTGACTGAAGAACAGGTGGCAAACATTTTTTCCCACACTGTGAAAAAATGTCTCTTCACTGTAGTGGTGATTTCTCTTGCTATGCAAAAGTTTTTTAATGAGATGAGATTGCAGGTGATTTTTGTGATAGTTCCTGTGTGATCAAGGTTTTGTTCATAAAGTCTATGCCTATACCACTGTTTTAAGAGTTCTATCTATTGTATTTTCCAACAAACTTAGTGTTTCTGTTTTATATTTAGATCATTGATACATTTTGATAATTAATTTTTCCAGTTTGTCTTATCCTTTATTGGATTAATGAATTTTGTGTTGCACAAAAGCGACTCTTCCTATGGGAGCATCTGCTCCTGGGTTCCTTTGGTTCTCCTCAATCTGTAAAGTGTCCATGCTCACTCTCTGCAGCTGTAGTTACAGAGCTTCCCATTGAGAAGGAGTTCCTCTCCTACCCCTCTGCTCCTAGCAGCCTTCTTCCCATAAAATTGCATCTGCTCAAATATTGCAAAGCTTGATGATTTCAAAGCTTTGAAAAATAGAAAAAAAATTTGTAAGTGTGCATGTGAAATATCAATACTGTCCTTTTGTTAAAAATGACTTGAATGGAGACACTGAACATCACTAAATATCAGGAACCTATAAAATATAAATTAAACCCAGAATGAACGGCAATCTCAACCCAATGGGAGTAACCATGATAACATATAACTTGGTGAGGTTGTGGACAGAGAGGAACATTTATTCACTATTTATGAATGTAAATTAGTGCAGTCATCAGGGAAAACGCTATAGAGGATCCTCAACAAATAAAAAATAAAAATAGTGCATGGTCTAGAAATCTCACTACTAGGTATACAGCCAAAGAATTAAAGTCAGCATATTGAAGACTCCTGCAATCCCATGTTTATTGAAACTCTATTCACAATACATAGGTTACGGAATCAACCTAAGTGGTGGAGAAGTGGATAAAGAAAAAGTATGCACCATAGGATCCTAGCCAGCCCTAACAAAGTGCAACATCCTGTCATTCACAGGTTGGCTGACACACCTGGAAAACAATAAGCAACTAGGCTGGGCACACAGAGACCAATACTAAATGATCTCACCCACAGTGGAATCTGAAAACCTTGATCTAATGGATATTGAAAATAAGATCATTTTTTAAGCCCCACAGAAGACTCTACTCTCACTTAGAGATCAGTGAACATGCACACAAATTTAAATATTTCCCAAATTCTTAAAAACATATAAGCTAAATGGAATGCTCTACAGATTGCTGTGATATGAGAAACTTTTTGAAAAATAGTTTAGTAACATTGACTTAAAAATGGATATGATTTATGTGTTATCTGCATTAAGCATAATACGGGCATGAACTTTTATTCTATTTGAGTTTATTAGTTAAACCAATATTCTACCTATTGAAGGTTTCATATAGTAGTTATAAATTTAAAATACCTATAAATGTCTGACTGCATATTTAGTGACAAAAGAATTGCTGGAGTCAATTGCTTCCTGTATACCAGGCACAGCAGTAAGGCAGAGCAAGCAAATGCAAAATAAAAACTATATTTAACATTTTTAGCTTTGTATTTCTGTGATACTTGCCTAAAAGTGAATGTACTGGAAAGCCAGTCAACAAGAAAATAACTTGATAAACCATCAGTTTGTATAAACAGTAGGTGCTTCTGAATCTTTGAATACAAATTATAAGTTTAGTTTATTTACGAAAACAATCCAGAAAAAGATTGGATGCTGCTGTCCAGGTTTTAATGTTACATTCTGTGTTGAGTGTTTTAAAATACATGATACACAGAAAAAATATTCAATAAATTTGATAAAATTTTCATTTTTACATTGCTTGTTGTATTGCATTACAAAAATTGACAAAATTCAAATTTTGGTCAGTCATCCTGTCTTTAAATGATTGTACTGGTAAGTGATAAAATTGTTTATCTCTTATGTTCCACAGCAGGAAAATAATTGTTGCTGAAGAAGAAAAGTTTACATTTCCATAGTCTGTATTTGCATAAGGTAAATGTTAGTATAAATTAAATTTTAAAAAATTGTGTGAAGATCATAGTATTTTGTTATTTTCTATACCACCCATTATATGATTCAGCACAATGATACTGATAACAATTCCAGTGATTACTTAAAATTTTGCATGTATTGAAGTAAGCAAATATTCTTGTGAAATGATCAATCACAAGGTTTTTAACCACGGTTCTTTAAAGTCTTCATTAATCTACAAATAGTTTCCTTAATAGCTCTTCTGACATTTTCCTAAAAATTCTTGCACCAGCTGTAAGTCAGAGCCTTTCATCATCAGTAAAATATAATTATTTAAGGCAAAGAAAGGAATCACGGAATGAGATAAATTCATGAGCCAAGGTACCACTGTGTAACATAAATTAGCTTTTTGGGTCTTTAGGGTTCTGTGGTATTTAGCACATTCACAGGAGCAGAACCATCATTGCTTTCCAGGGCCTTAAATACCATAATAAATCAGCTCACATGAAACTTCAGATCTCCTGGGCTAAGAATGACCACAGGTTTGGTTTGTCTGGGAGAGGTCGTTTGTCTCTGATTTCTTGGAAATCTGTTTGTTTACAGCCTGGAGAGAGAGAATATCCCATTAGGGTCACAGAAATAAGGTGAACCTGTATCTGCTCTATCACCATGGCCATTTGATTGAACATGAAGTGTACTTTCCAGCTACACTTCAGAGGTGTGATGAGATTTTCCTGAGACCTCTCTAAAAATCTAACATTGCTACTAGATGAAGCAGCTTGACTGTTCAGAAACCTGTGTCAGGGAGTGGAAAGATTGCGATGCACGAGGGGAAAGATCCTCTACTGTGCAGGGTGACCCCTGCTCAGCCACAGCCTTCTGAGTGCCTTCTGCATGTCCTTGTTCCTCAGGCTGTAGATGAGAGGGTTCACAGTGGGGGGCACCACTGTGTAGAAGGCAGAAACTAGCAAATCCAAGAATGAGGGAGATTTGGGCAGGGGGCGTAAGTAGGCAAAAAACCCAGAAGACAGAAACAGGGTCACCACCAGGAGGTGAGGCAGGCATGTGGAGAAAGCTTTGGCCCGGCCCTCTCTGGAGGGCATCTTCAGAACAGTGGAGAAGATATGGAAGTAAGAGACATTGATGAACACAAAGCAGATGAGGTCCAATAGGAGGCTGAGCCCAATGACTATCAACTCCCTGATGTTACAGACACAGGCAAGGGAGAGCAGCTGCGGGACATCACAGAAGAACTGGTGGACCTCAGGCGGTCCACACATGGGCACAGAGAAGGTAGCAGTTGTGTGCAGAACTGCATTGAGACCTCCGCTGAGCCATGAGGATGCTGCCATCTGTTCACAAGCTTGGTGGCTCATGATGGTCTGGTATCTGAGAGGGTGGCAGATGGCTATGTAGCGGTCATAGGACATGACTGTGAGGAGAGCTGTCTCCGTAGTGGCTAAGAGGAAGAAGAAGAAAACCTGGGACACACACTCAAGAAAGGAAATAAGGTTTAGGTTCATCAGAGAGTTTGCAATGGACTTAGGAACAGTAATGGAAATGAGGCACAGGTCCAGGAAGGACAGATTCCTCAGGAAGAAATACATGGGGCTGTGCAGGCGGGGGTCCTGCATGGTAATGATGATGATGAGGAGATTGCCCAGCAGGGCGGCCAGGTAGATCACCAGGAAGAGCACAGCATGCAGCACCTGAAGCTCCCAGACAGTGGAGAAGCCCGTGAGGATGAACATGCTCCCCCATGTGGCATTGTCCATTTCTCTGGAACTTTGATCTGTGAAAATAGAGCAAGCAAAGTGAGACTCGACCAAAAGTCCAGACTGTTTGGTTTTCTTCATTTGTCTTTCCGCAGCTCACATTCACATCTGTCAGAAAATTTGAGGTCAGAGAAGATGCCAGGAAACCCCCATGGAAGCCACTGAACCAGAGAAGGGACACTGCACATGAGGCTGGGAATGCTGTCCTTCCAGAACTGTGTGCCTTGGGATTTAATCTAAATGAAGTCTATAATCAGTAACTGATGAAACAGAATCACACACACATAGTTTGGGTTAAAATGGATTCTTAGAAGACAATGCCTGTGTTTTGTAGCTAGGAGTCTGAAGTCCAGTTTTCAACTGACTCATTTTGTAGTACTGTGACTTCGATTAAATTATCTGAATAACAGTTTAGTCAGGTTACAGTCAGTGTTTCTCATTGGTTAATTGTTTTAGTTCAATTGACTGGTTCAATTTAAGGTACTGTACCTAACATGGGCTGACGGTGTAGCTCACTGGTAGAGCTCATGGTCAGCACCTGCCCGCCCCTTGGTTTGGTCCTCTGCACCTAAACAATCTGAGGACCAAAGGTTTTTATTAAATGTTCAATGTTCCTTCCTTAAAGCAATGTTGACAAAGCTGAAAAACTTCGAAAACTGGCAAGCAATAACAAAAGAAATAAGCTGAGTGTCTTATGTAGTTGCTTTTTGTCTTTGAACTATTTTACAATTCCATAAGTTGTAAAAAGTTGTTAATAATGCAAATTAATAAGAAGACTCAATAGATAGTGAGCAAATTAGCCTAGTTTCCCAGACTGTAACACTGAAAAACTGTCAAATATTCTTTGTGCTTTTGTTGTTTATTTTGTTTGTCAGAGAAATTCCAATGAGCTAAGCTCCCACTTAATGCAAATCACTATTCTTAGGAATGCATGTCTGTGCATAATTTTCAGTCTTTATCTGTCCTTACACACGTGGTACTTTGACTTCTCCTCTGAAATTCTGAGATATCTTTCCAGTTCCCTGATAATTAGTCATCTAAATAAAACCCTTGATCTGTGTATTTTGTCAAAGACACACCACATTAGTACATTTTATGTGTAGGAGAGCCATAAATTGTCCTATGTGTACAATAAGCAATAATTAAATCAAGGTAATAGACTTTTGTATCTCTTTCAAAATTAATTATTTCTATCTGTTGGAAAATATTATACACTTGGAACTATTCTGAAATATATTACAGGCTGTTGATGACTATAGTCAACTTTTAAGGCAAATACCACCTGTTTCTGCTTATTTACTGATCTTACAAGAGGAGAGTGGAATGGTTCTTGCCTAAAACTAGAGAGGGCGGAGGGGAGGAAAGTGGTGGAGAGAGGAAGAGGGGTCAGCAGAACTCGCTTTGGGGTTTCATAGCCTGTGCTCACGCTGAATTAGTGTGAAAGTCACTATCTCACCCATTTTGTAAAGATATTTTATTGCCTGACCCAAATAACAAAACTTTCTCAAGCATTTTGAAAAATTTCAATTGATGTGAGAAAAAATAGCCCAATTTTTGAGAGATAGCAATGCTGGAAAACTATCAGATATTCTCTGTGCTTTTGTTGTTTATTTGCCTAAATAGTGTGTTGATTTTGAAATGGGCCACTTTCCTTGTCTAATGTAATAGTCACATTCATTTATTATATGTCAGAAACATTAAATTATCTGCGAACTCCCCAGCTACAGCTGTGAGACCTATCAGGAACTATTCTGTCACTGATGTGTTTCTAGGGACATACAATTGATTACTGGGGATAAGAAGGCCTCCTTCTCTTTCATAGCTGCTCTGCTAGGTTACTTTTGCCTCTGTTTCTCTGCCCTTGAGTCTTTGCTCGTCCTCTTTCTTTCCTGTCTCTGTGGATTATTTTATCATCTGCATAACAGAATTGTAAATATCCCCTATGTTCTCTCCTGAGCTGCTCTGCTCTCTTATCTTTCTATTCCTTCCCCTTTTGTCTCAGAGCAGGGAAAGCTTCCCTGCTTCACAAGGTTATAGTACAGCATTGCAGTATCTCACCCTGGGAGCACTTGCTGAGATGAATCTATCACTCAGGTGTGATGACGTCTGGCAGAACCCTTCATGACACCAAATCAAGCAGACAGACCTGGGGTTTTTCATAATTGTGATACTGATTTGTCAGGATCAGCTTTTTTATTGTTCTCGAAAAATCTTCTGTGTCTATAGATTTTTCTCCCTAAATTTTCCCTTTCTCATTGTTCAACTTTCATGTTCCAAACCACACAGAAATTCATCTAAAGTGCTCATGTTGATCTTGTGAAAGGGTACACACATTACGGGGAAATACCAGAAGCTCACATTCTACTAGACATGGTTAAATACAACTCCACAGAAATTACAAGACAACAAGGTCACATGGGGGAGGCAGCATACCAACACTTTAGAAAGTAAGTGAACATCAAATAGTGGCTTTTCAAAATGTATTCCGGCAGTCACAGTGTGCACAATGCTCCTCACCCTCCAGAGCATTCTCTCATGGTCTTCTACACAGCTCGCTATTGGACTACTTTGCCTCTCCATAAACTTCATGCTTCTTAACAGAGCTTTCAGTATGTGCTGCCTTCCATCTCCCAATAGATCCTTCCTGAATCTGTCTCATGCTTCCTGTCAAACAAACAACCACAGCAAACCATTCAGTGCATGGCCCCTGTGACCCAAAGTCAGCTGAACCTTTCCTTTCTCCCTGTTAAGGACCCTCTTGGAGAGTTACAAGAAACAGCAGTTTCCCACCAAAGTCAGCATTCAGCAGAAACAGCTGTCCTCAAAATAGAGCCCTGGGTTTGAATCATCTGGGAGCGGGATGGAAATAAGTGTAAACCCTGGCCCAGCTCAGACCCACAGAATCAGCTCTAGGAGAGGACCTCAGAGTGAGCCTCCTGCTCAAGATCACAATCGTGCTGGGGTCTGGTATTTGACAAAGGGAAACCTAAACGAAGGATGAAAGGAAGGAAGCAGAGGACAGACCTCTGACAGTAGGACATGGATCTGAGACAACAAGGGTGAGGGGTGGGGGCAATGGAGAGGGGAATGGACAGAATAAAGACAGGCTGATTCCTGGAAGCTAATAATCTTAGTGAATGTGAACACTATGTGCCGTGACAGGAGCTAAGATTAATAATATCCACAAGAATGAAAATGGGGATAAGGGAATTGGAGGGGAGAGTGAAAAAAATCATGCTGTATTCTGTTCACATGCCTGGCCACAGGATGACTGTAAGTGTAAGCGTATACTGCAAACATGCACTAGGAAAATTTAGATTTAAAAAATATCAACATTTATAAAAAGATCTTGATGCAGGGTGGCATCTGAAAACTACATGCACAGAATAGGATGGTGTGTAAAGTCTCTGCCTCTTACTGGGACACCTTTTGCATTTTCTCCTAAAAATGTCCCTTGCCCTCAAAAATGTTCCTTTTGCCTTTTCTTCAATTCTACTTCCTATTTCTACTCTAGAATTTCTAGCATTCCAAGTAAATTCTCAAAAACAAACCAAAGTTCCCCTGGACTTCTGAGTAAGTCACTTATCTTAATTCCTAACCCCTTGTTGTGTGATTACTCAATTGATAATAAAATCATTTCCTGGTAATATGCAATTATGGACAACTATACAATATGCAAGATGGCATTTTCTATACCAAATGGGGCAGACACCAAGTGTGTCATAGGGAATCAAAGTGGGGTTGACTTAGGTCAACAATACAGAGACAGATCCTTGGACAGTGGTCTCCAGGAAGGGGCCATCACCCCTCCTAGGGAGCTGATGAGGGCAGGCCCAGTGCACTGTGCCCTCTGGGGCTGCCGAGGGGCTCAGAGAGATGAGCCCTCGTGGGGAGGTCTCAATTTCCTTATGTCCTCATCTAGGCTCCACTACTCAGCATGTGAGGGCAACCTGGCGCTTAACTCTTCTTCATATGGAGTGACTTTGCCTAGGTTGGTATATTCAAGGCAGAGGAAGAAGTGCGGGTTTTCTTTTCGGTAATACATCCAGAGCCATTACAGAATCTGGAATAAATGGTCCTGCAGTAGGCATGGGAGGGGAAAGAAAGCACTGAATAACTGCAAGCAGGTGCCCAGGACAGCACTGAGACTGAACGGCAGAGCAGAGTGGACACAGGGAACGCACTTCAGGTGCGCAGCTCTGTACTCAATTGACTCCACCTGCGCTGGAGGGGAAGGCCCAGCTCCACTTCCTTTCCTGCCCCTAGCGCTCTCCTGCTGAGGTCCTCCTTTCCAGGCATGGCCAGGCTCAACCCCAGAGCAATAGGTGTCTCTTTTTGATCAGAGACTCCAGCGAGCAGGTCCACAGGAGCATCCTCACCCTCATGAAGATGAATCGCAGGCCTCACGCATCCCCATAAAATAGTTTGTGCACATTTTTAGTGATAAGGAAGGAAGAACTTGTCAGCAGTGTGAGAAGGCACTTGTATACCTGATGGGAACAGGAAGTACAGAGTAGGGGAGCCTGGGCTCTTCCTCCATGAGTCACCAGTAGGGTCCAACATCTATTCATCCTGGCCCAGTGTGGGCCTGAGCACTTTCTGGGATGGCCAAGGAAGCACGGCTCCAATACCACACAGGGCAGCAGGGTGTGGCCTTAGCCATCTGTCTCCAAGCCAGCAGGTGGGCGAAGGTTTCTCAGGGTAAATGATTTTATATCCCTCATTTTCAGTACTGAAGATTGGACACAGCTTTTTACTAAGCTATAGCACAACTCTTGCTAAGTGACCAGGTTCCTCAGGCTGGACATGAGCTTTTGTGATTCTGCTGCCTCAGCCCCTCCAGGGTGCTGAGGTGAGGAGCATGAATACCCAGGAAATCAGACTTGCTGATGACTGGAGGGGATGTGTCAAGAAGTACATGAACCTTACACCCCTGATTCTAAACTTTCAACAGCAGGTTGCTCTTTGCTGTTCCTCAGAGTAGGAGGCACAGAGCAGGTCTGCATTAGCTGGGTTGGTCCAAGCCCAGTGAGGTTCATAGTCTTAGGACTCCTGAGCTGTCCAAGTGCCTTCCTGGAACTGACCTAGTTCCTAGTGGTCGCCTTCTATTCTGACTCTACAGTAGGATGGGACCCTCGAGGAGCTCCAGGACAGGAGCAGGATTATCCAGGACATATGCAGGACAGGAGCATATTATCTAGGACAGGAGCAGGATTGGGACCTGGGTGTCCCAGCCCCACAAGTTTGGCAGGAGTAGCCCAGGTTGCCCTCACATGCTGAGTAGTGGAGCGTAGATGAGGACATAAGGAAATTGAGACCTCCCCAGGAGGGCTCGTCTCTCTGAGCCCCTCGGCAGCCCCAGAGGGCACAGTGCACTGGGCCTGCCCTCATCTTTCACTCTCCCAGTGAAGAGCCCAGGATTCAGGATGCCTGAGCAGAGTCCTTAAGGCCTTCCAGCAAGCCCAGTGCTTCTCTACAGGAAGTCAGACTTCTGCCCCAGGCTGCCAGCTGCTCCAGTGCTGTGGCTCACTACAGCCCAGGGCTGGCAGAGAGGTGGCCATCAGGGGTCCCCTCCTCTGTGTCCCATGTGGGTCCAGCAGATGCTTCTGACATCATGAAGCCCTGACACTGAGTCTGCTGCACACATGGTGCCACTTCAGAGCTCTGAACAATATAGAGACATGACTGTCAAAGAGACTTACAGAGGCAAGGACGGCAGATGGGGAGGTGAAGAGAAGCAGGAGGGAGGAGCAGGGAGCTTCCTTGGCTGCTTAGGCTGAGAAACAGGAAGGTGCCATGCTCTGTGTGGAGCAGGGTCACTGAATCCATGGGCAGCTGCCAGGGAGTCTTGTGGTTTAAGTGGCTCTGCTGGAGTTGGCCCAAGAATGCCCTGGGAATAAAACCAAAGGTACCACATATTCCCTTTGGGAGAAAAGACTTCAAAGGAGATGCTTATTCCCCTGAGAGCGTACAGGAGATTGCAGAAGAAATCATTCCAGCTGGAATCACCTGGATCACCTGGGGCCACCATTCCTCAGTCCAGTCGAAATGCCTCTATGCTGCGACATGCATAGATTTAACTGTCAGGCTGAGCAAATTTTAACAAGTGTTAAACGTTTTTATTAAATTTTATGTGTGAAATATTTTATTACCTTTTCACTGCTGTTTATTGATTTGCATTGCTTTATTTAGGATTTTTATATATTTGGAAACAGACCATAAAACACTGTGCTTCTTTATGGGAAAAATAAAGTTATTTTATTTTTATCTTTTGTGATTGTTTTATCCCTATGAGATTTTGCTTCATCTACTCATCTTGACATTTTTTTAATGACTGTTGGCTTTGAGCTCTTGCTTAGAAAGATATTCCTGTCATTTTTTGAATTGTGCTCTCAAGAAAGCATCTGACACAGCTTTCCAAGTGTTCCTGCAAACCACATCCTTTCATGTTTCCTCCACTCTGGAGTACTTTTAGGTTCTACCCCTTCTCTCAGAGCAGTATTGGATAATTCATGTATTTTCCAACTTTTGGAGAATTAGTGAATAATGCACTAATGTGTCACAGATGTGCTGTTCCACTACATGCAACACAGCCACTAATTCCATGTATCTGCATGCGTGCCCTACAGTTGGCTGAATAACATAGAGAGGCTGACAGGTGCTGAGTTATCTTATCGCTATAATATTTTAAGTTTCCGTTCATGTAATCATCTCAGAATGGTTTTCTTTTCTTCCAATGTTTAAAGTGCCTGTTTTTCACATATATTTTCCTGCTAACCATACAACAGCACTACATAGTAACGTTAGTTTATTCCATTTAGTTGGAAATATGCCATGTCACACATGTGTTGCAAATTTTGAAAATAAAGTCACCAATAAATTATTAGACTTAATTAAGAGTAAGCCCTGGATTTGGTGAGGAGGTGATTGTATGTGAGGAGTGGAGAAATAGGTTAATAGATTTATTGTTACTATAATCAACTTGATCTCTGAAATGAACAAACTAATATGCTATAACTTTAATCCATTTTTGGAATTCATTTAATATTATTTAAGTTAGGCAAGTTTCTTTTTTTATCAGAAATGGTATGTGGATTTTAAGTGTTTTCTTTAATGTTTGCATTTATTGTGGTATTTGAAAGGTTTAAAAAAATGTATGATATGAGAAGAAAGCAGCAACCTGTACCACACTAATGTCATTGTGTTAAATTAAGTCCATTAAAGAAAAGAAAGAAAAAGGAGGCAAGCACCACAAAATATGTGGAATGAAAATTAAAATCTAGGAGTGCAAATCTATGTCCTCCAAGGTCTGCTATGTATTATAACAATGCTATAACCTACTTAAACCTTAAAACATTATGCTTGGGGAATAAAAAGAAAACACCAAAGTCCAGTGTAATACAGGTTCCTATATACAAGTTCCCACTGTTGTCAAGTGCATGGGCTCAGGAAATGTAGGCAGTTGTCAAGGACTAGGATGAGCAGCAAGTGAGAAGTGACCCCCAAGATACTAAGGGGTTATTTACTAAGTGATGACAGAATTCTGAATTTACACAGTATGGAGCAGATCTCTCTAACTGTATCAAAATTCACTGAAGTGTTGCTTTAAAATCATTGGGTATCTAAAGCATACCTCAGTAAAGTTTGTACATTAAAATAAAAACAAGGAAACATTTTCCACTAGGATTTTCCCATGTCTTCCCAGGCTGTTTTCATGCACAAACCACCACATTCTTTATAGATCAAAATACAGAGGCCTGCACCTTGGCCGACATTCCTGGGTCCCCTGGGACTGCTGCCATGAGCCCACCCCTCTGCCAGGACACCTGCGATGACCCAGGCATGACTGAGCTGCCTCAGACCTCTGCTGTAGGCCTGCCCCTGGACTCTCAGGCCTGGAACAACCCTGATGTCCCTGCGGGCCTGCTCCTCAGGGAACTCACCTGCCTTCTGGACTTAGTACTGCAGTTGATCTTTGGATCCAGCCCATAGTTCCAGAACTTGGAATACAGTGGATTAACATGCTGGGTGGATGGGTTCTCAGGAACCCCTCACCCAAACAGAAGATCTCAGCTAGCTCCCATCAGGGTGGTAAGTTTGTCTCTAAACTAGAGGTCTGCAATGGGTAAATAGGGGCAGAAGTGAAGCTCCTCCCAACTGTAAGACCTTGGCGAACCTGGCAAGATAGTGGGTGATCCCCTCCTCCACAGAGAGAACATCAGACAGGTTGAGGGGTGTGCCAATAAGGCCTCCTCCAACTTGGAGAAAATCAAAAGAGCTTATGAGACCCCAGTGACACAAAAGGGCCTCAGCTGACACAAACACTATAGGCAGGGAGATCTGGTGACCTACAACAACCTGAAGACATAGCAACAGCAGGGACTAAGAGTTAACTTACATCAATACTTCTAGACTAGTTAGCCCAGGAAGAATACAGGACTCATCCAACAGGCCCTGTGGGAGAAATTCAGGTGACTGGCTCTCCTCTACATTGTGGTACCCAGCAATTGGACAAACATCAACCACACAGTAGGACTCTAAAATTCACACTACAGACAGTTGAGAGTATTGGGGTGTGAAAATGACAAAATAACAAGGCAAAATGCAATAACAAACATCCAGTCCATCAGGAGCAAGTACAGGTGATATTGAAATAAAGGACTTTAAAAGACACCAGAAATCTCTGGAAAGATAGCAAATGAAGCAAAGAAAAAAATCCGGGGCTGGGGATTTAACTCAGTGGCATAAGCACCTGCCTTGCAAGCAGGCGGTCATGAGTTTGATCCCCGGTACCGATAAAAATAAAAAAGACAAAAAAAAAAAAAAAAGAAAAAGAAAAAAATCCATGAGGCTATAAAGAAAACAAATTAGAAATAATGTCTTATGTAAAAACAGAAATAACAACCTTAGTAAATGTGTTACTTGACATAGCTAGAAAAGAAATAGATAAAAAAAAAAAAACACAGGAGCATGGCAAATTGATTGAAATTTTGAATGAACAAGCAGAATCAATGAAACTAATTCAAGGAGATATCCAAGAAACAAAAAATTCTATTCAAAGCTGGCAAAACTGTTTTAATGAACTGAGGATAGAATTTCAGATCTTGAGGACAGGATTGCAATTAGCGATCAATAAAGGTAGAACTTACAAAAACAACAAAGTAGCATGAAGTGACAATCCAGCAGCTTCAAGATAATGCCAAGAGAAACAATATAAAACTAATAGGCATCAGTGAAGATGCAGGATTCAATGCAAATGACATAACTAAACTATTCTCAGAAGTAATAGCAGAAAATTTCCTAAACATGGGGGAAAATCTGCTATACAGGTAAGTGAGGCATGCAGAACACCATACAGGCACAACCAACATAAATCTACACCCATATAATAAAGATCCCAGACATATAACCTAAAAAAAGAATACTAAAAGCCGTTAGAGAAAAGACACAACTCACCTATCAAGGAAAGCCTATTAGAATCATGGCAGACTTTTCAGCACAAACCTTCAGGTTAAGATGAGAGTGGAGTAAAGTACTTCAAGCCCTAAAAAAAAATAACTTTCAACTCAGACTGATGTACTCAGAAAATCTGTCTTTAAAATTTACTGGAGAAACAGTATACTTCTATGACAAAGAACAATTGAAGAAATTCATGTCCACCAAACCAACCCTAGAAACCATACTGCACAACATGCTAGATAGATAGAAAAATGACTACAATCTCCAGAATAACAACAGAAAGAAACCAGCAGCCTGGACCACAAATTAAACAAAGGAGAAAAGCAGGAAACCAACAATAGGAACACAACATGGCAAAGTCAAGCCAGTACATATCAGTGATATCCATAAATGTAAATGGGCACAATTTACCTATCAAGAGAAACAGGTTGACAGAATAGATCAAGAAACAGGATCCCACAATATGCTGTATACAAGAAACACATATGACTCAAAAAGAAACACATAGATTAAAAGTCAAAGGATGGAAAACAGTATTCCATGCAATAGCAACCCTCGAAAAGAAGGGGTAGCTATTCTGTTTGCAGAGAAAGTGAACTTCAAACCTAAAAGGATTAAAATGGATAAAGAAGGCCATTACATACTTGTAAGTGGAAAACTACAAGAGGAAGAACTAACAATTATAAATATATTTGCACCAAATACAGGGACATCCAACTATATAAGACAAACAGAACGGACATGAAAAACCAAATACACAAGAACAAAATTGTAATTGGAGGCCATAACACCCCATTGTCACAAAGAGATAGATTAACTAGACAAAGAGTCAGCAAAAAATAACAGAACTGAATCATACCTGGGAGCAAATGGACTTAGTGGATATTTATAGAGTGTTCCACCCAACCACATCAGAATATGCATTTTTCTCAGCTGCACATGAGACATTCTCCAAAACAGACCATATATTAACCCATAAAGCATTCTTAACTAAATGCAAAGGGAGTGAAATTATTTCATGCATAATATTTGATCATAGCACACTAAAATTGGAAATCAATGGCAAAAACCCCTTCAAAACCTGCATAAATACATGGAAATTAAGTAACAACCTTCTGAATAACCAGTGGGCTACAGATGAAATTGAATAAATAAAAAAATACCTACCCTACAATGAAAATGCAGATCCTACATACTGTAAACTATGGGACCCAATGAAAGCAGTCCTAAAAGGGAAATATGTAGCAATAGTCACATCAAGAAAATGGAATGAACACAAATAAATAACCTAATGCTACATCTCAAGCTTCAAGAAAAGGAAGAGGAGGTCGAACTCCAAGTTCATAGAAGACAGGAAATTGTAAAGATTAGGGCAAAAATTAATGCAATTGAAATTTAAAAAAATACAAAGAAGTAATGAATCAAAGAGCTGGTGTTTTGAGACAATAAAAAAATTGATAAACCCCTGTCCAACCTTCTGAAGAAAAAGAAAGAAAAAAAATAAATTTTCACAATAAGGACTAAAAAAAAAGAAATTACTACAGATCCCATGACAATTCAAAAGATCATGAACACCTGCTTTGAAAATCTCTACACACATAGGGTGGAAGACACAGAGGAAATGGACAGATTTCTAGAAACATATGAACTATGAAAGTTCAATAAAGAAGATATAACGATTTTGAATAACCCAATATCAGCTACTGAAATCAAAACCATGATTAAAAACTTACCAACAAAGAAAACCCCAAATCCTGATGGATTCATTACTGAATTCCGTAAGAAATTTAGACAAGATTTGATGCCAACAAGCCTTAAACTGTTCAATGAAAATGAAAGAGAAGCAGTGGTCCCTAACTCATTCTTGTAGGCAAGTATCACTCTGATACCAAAAAGAGAGACAGACTCAACCAAAAAGAAAACTATAGACCAATCTCACTAATGAACATTGATGCAAATATTCTCAATAAAATATTGACAAATAGAATGCAGCAAATCATCAAGAAGATTATACACCATGACAAAGTAGTATTTATTCCAGTAATGCAGGGATGGTTCAACATTTGCAAATTAATAAATGTAATACACCACATCAATAGAGACAAAAATAAAAATCACATGATCATTTCACTAGACACAGAAAATGCTTTTGTTAGAGTCCAACACCTTTTCATGATAAAAGCTCTGCAGAAACTTGGAATAGACAGTATGTACCTCAGTCTCATAAAGGCCATCTATGATAAACAAACAGCCAACATTATACTAAATGAACAAAAACTGAAAGCCTTCACTCTAAAATTAGGAACAAGACAAGGATGTCCACTATCACCACTCCTATTCAATATGGTTCTGGAAATATTAGCCAGAGCAATCAGATAAGAGGAAGAAATAAAAGGAATAAAAAAAGGGAAAAGAAGAAATTAAATTATCATTATTTGCAGGCAACATGATGCTCCACATAGAAGACCCCAAAAACTCCATTAAAATACTCAAAAATCACTATCATTCCTGTACACAAACAAAAAAACTCACTGAGAGATAAGTTGTGGAAATATCAGCTTTCACAATAGCATATAAAAAATCAGATACTTAGGAATCAACCTAACCATGAATTTAAAAGACCTATATCCTGAAAATTATACTACTTAAAAAAAGAGATTGAAGAGGATATTAGAAAATGGAAGGATATTCCTTGCTCTTGTTTAGGAAGAACCAACATTGAGAAAATGGCCATACTCCCAAAACTGTTAGACAGATTCAACAAAATCCCAATCAAAATACCACTAACATACCTTACAGATCTAGAGAAAATATTCCTAAAATTCATCTTGAAACAGAAGAAACCTAGAATAGCAAAGGCAATTCTGGGCAACAAAGGCAAGACAGGAGGCATCTCAATTCCTGACTTGAACTATGCTACAAAGCCACAGTAGTAAAATCAGCATAGTACTGGCAAAAAAAAAATAGACCTGAGGATCAATGGAACAGATTAGAAGATGCCAACACTACTACAAAAACACTCAGCCACCTGGTATTTAACAAAAGGGCTAAATATGTTCACTGGAAAAAAAGCATCTTTAATAAATGGTGTAGGAAAACCTGGCTTTCCACATGCCAAAGACTGAAAATAGACCCATGCCTGTCACCATACACTAACCTAAAGTAAAATGGATCAAGAATCTAAATATTAAAACAGAGACACTAAATCTACTGGAGGACAAGGTAGGTGAAAATCTTGGAGATACAGGGGGAGAATTCATGAAAAAAATGCAAACAGCACAAGAAATACTTCAAAGAATCAATGACTGGGATCTCATATTAATAAAAAGTTTTTTGCACTTACAAAGAAATCACCAACAAAGTGAAAAGAAAACCCACAGAATGGGAAAGAATTTTATACAACAGTCCCTCAGACAAAGGACTTCTATCCAGAACATATAAAGAACCGAAAAACATCAAGCCCCCCAAATTCAAAGACTCTCTCCAAAAATGGGCAATGAAGATGAACACATAGTTCTCAGATGAAGATATACAAATGGCAAATAAATACATGAAGAAATGTTCACCATGACTGGTCATTCAAGAAATGCAAATTAAGACAGCATTGAGATTTCATCTCTGGAAGAATGGCTGCCGTCAAGAAAACAACTGATAACAAATGTTGGCGAGGCTGTGGGGAAAAAGGAACACTTCTCCACTGTTGGTGGGAGTGAAGACTGGTGAAACCACTGTGGAAATCAGTATGGAGAATCCTCAAAAAACTAGGATTGCAAGTTCCATTCAATCCAGCTATTCCCCTCCTGGGTATTTTTCCAGAAAAATTGAAAAGGTCACATCACAATGATATATATGCACTCATGTTCATAGCAGCATAATTTGTGACAGCTAAATCTTGTAAACAACCCAAATGCCCATCAACCGCAGAGTAGATGAAAAAAATGGGGTATTTTTATACAATGGAATACTATTCAGCTATAAAAAGAATGATCTTGAGGCCTTTAATGAAATAAACAAGACTCATATTAGTAAATATCACATTGTCTCTCTAGTGTAAAAACTAATAAGAAATGACAGAATAATGGGATCCAAAAAGTATAATAGATATTGTAAAAGTGAAAGGGAAGAAAAGTGCTCTAAAGGATATAATGGTATGTATTGTGTAAGATAGATGACCATATTACTAAATTTGTTAGATCATTGAACAGAAGGGTTTGCACTGTCAATGTTTGAGTGTCTAGCCACTCTTTATGCTTTGATTTTGTACCTTTAACAACTCTTGTTAAGATGACAGTATGTAATGTATCAACTAATAGTTTTATGGTGTTAATTTCTTTTTGAATTCTGTATTATTCTACTTTTTTCTTTTGTTTTTTCTTTAATTTTCTTTTATTTCTTTAAATAAAAAATTGGAAACAAAAACAAAAAACAAAATGCAGCTATATAGGCCGTATGTGTTTTTCTTAACAAAATTTCTTTAAATGATTTAACCTGCTTTGAGTGATTTCTAACTTCCTCCTCATCCCAGCCCTTGACCAAGGCCACCAACTCCTACACCCACATGCTTGGCCAGATTATAGTTCTGCTCAGGAAATGTTTACCTAAGGCTCTGTCCTCAACAGCTTCACCATTTTTCCCCAGTAGATTAAAATTTTCTTTATGTACATATAGGTCTTTGACCCAATTTGGTTTGCTTTTTTTGTGAATTTTTTATTCTATGAGTGCATGTTGGCAGCACATGAATTTTACACTTGTCTTGCTGAGCAGGTACCTGCACAGACACTGCTAGCTCACCTTTTAGAGTCCCCACCCCATCCTCCCTCCCTCCCTTCACCTATTCATCTTCTCTCCATGTTTCCATTATTATAGTTATTATTATTGTAAGCTCGTGTTTATGACCTATACTGTTTACATCTATTGTGGCTTTTAGGGTCCTGTAGATGCCATATCTTAATCCTTGTCACTTCCCATCCTCACATCCTCTCCCCTTTCCTTCAGCCTCCCAAACTCTTCTCATTTGCAAGAGCTCTGTGCCTTGCTTCCTTCTGACCTGTCTTCATTGTGCTCCTTGTGTGTGCTTTCCTTATTCAAAACAGAGACTACACATAGTTAAGCTTGTGTTTCTGATTTATTTCACACAAGACTTTCCAGATGTATTCATTTTCTCCTAAATGTTTCAAATTTATCCTTGATTATAATTCATTAGAGTACCAGCATGTATAGATACTACATTTTCTTTATTAATTCATCTGCTGATGAGAACATAAGCTGCTCATAGGATTTAGTAATAACGAATTGTGCTACGGTAAACACTGATATGTATGCATCACTTGTAGTATAATGTCTTTAGCTCTTTTTGAAAGATACCAAGAAGGAGAACCCTTAGTTCATGTGGAATCTCTAAGTTTACTAATTTGAGAAATTTCCATGCTGATTTCCATAATGGCTGTACTGGATCACGTTCCCACCAGCAACATAGAAGGGCTCTGTTTTCATTGCAGCCACATATGCATTTGTGAGTTTTTGGCTTCTCAATGATGGTCATCCTCTCTGCAGTAAGATGAATTCCTACTGGTACTTTAATTTTCATTTCTTTAATAAACAGAGATGCTGAAAATGTTTGCATTTTTGCTGGCCATTTACACTTCTAGGAAACGTCTGTGCATTTCACTTGTTTAATTTGTGATTGGGTTATTATTTTAGGTAGTGAGTTTTGATTTAGCGGTTTTGATTTTTATATATTCTATATATGAGTAATCTGTGTGGAGAACAGCTGGCAAATGTTTCCAGTTTGTGCAGTCTCTTCACTCTACTAATTGATTTCTTTGTTCTGCAGTTTTTTTTAATTTGATATAATTTCATTTGTTGAATCCTGCTTTTTTTCTTTGTTACCTGTATCATCTTCCAGTATATATTTTCTACTTTAATGTTCAGATATTTCATAGAATTTTATTTTAACTTAGTACATGATGACAAGAGTCCAGTTTCAATCTTCTGCAAAAAGCCAGTTTTTCCATTACTATTTGTTGAATATGCTATCATTTCTCTGACATGTTTTTGCAAAAAGCCAGTTTTTCCATTACTATTTGTTGAATATGCTATCATTTCTCTGACATGTTTTTGCTCCCTTTGTCTAATATCAAACATGTGAATGTGCCTGGGATTCTCTGCACTCTCTACTCTGTTTCATTGATCTTCAAGTCTGTTTTGTGCCAATACCCTGACATTTTTATCACTGTTGCTTTTCAGTATAACTTTAAGTCAGGTGCTGTGATGCCTCCTTGTTCTTTTGCTCAAGATTGCTTTTACTATTCTGAGTCTCTTCTGGTTTCATGCGAATTTTACTACCATTTTCTCTAGCTCTTTTCCCTTCTTCTGGACAGGCCAAACCAATGTTGCCAAAAAGCCCTTACTCCTGAAACTTTTGTACAGAGTCAATGCAATCCAAATCAACACACAGTTTAAAACATGACCAACATCACGAAAAATTAAGTACATATAAGTTAAAACCACAATGACACATCATTGTTACTTTAAAAACTCAAAAGCTGAATAGTGATGAGAATGTGCAGATGAGAATGTGTGTTCCTTGCTTACCTGGTTGGTAAATTATGATGGTATTGCCAAGGCGTGGTGGCCCATGTGTGTAATCTCAGCACTTGGGGGACGGAGGCAGGAGGGTCACCACCTATTAGAGGCCAGCCTGAGCTATGTAAGTGAGTTCAAGGTCAAACTGTACTACTTGGGGAAGCCATATCTCAAAAAGAATATTAAAGCAATTATGAAAACAACCTAAAATGCCCTCAAAATATAAATACAAAATTACCATATGATCAGCATTATTATGTGTATTTATCTAACCACTATGAAGTTGGTATGTGAAAGATGTGCCTGGGTTTCCATGTTTTTTGCAGTGTTAGAATGGCAAAGATAAAGGAATTAACCCAAGGCTCTGTCAATGAGCTAAAGGCTAAATATGTCATCTATTACATATACTGTACGAGTTTCTAACCACCATGCAATATACACAAGATTCTGTATTTCATGACAACATCGATGGAAGCTGACAAGGTTATGGTAAGAAATAAGTAAAAGAAAGTATCTGACATTTTCACTGAAATATACAACCTAAAGCAAGCAAACTCAAGGACCATAATGTAGATTGGTAACTACAATGCTCTTGGAAAGGGGAGGAGGAGATGGGCAATGAACAGGAGGGTCCCACTAGCAGGAGGAGCGTGTGATTTCTGAATCTGCTACACAGCATGGTGAGAACAGCTAATGAATAATCATTGAAAAGATCCATTCAATGTTGCTAAGAAATGAAATTTCAAATGTTCTTGTGACAAAAATTTGAATATTTGAGATGATCTATGTGTCACTTAGCTTTATGTGATTATTTGACTCAAAATAATAACTTTAGTGTCTTCTTATGCATGTATTCAACTATAATTCGTCAATTTATATCAAAAATTATGTTTAAAAATTTGAAAAATTGAATACATTTAAATTTACTCAGTTTAATAATGTTGCCTGTATTTTCTCAATTCTCTTGTCACTGTATATAGGTGGATGACAACTGAACATTCTTTACTCTATTGTACCTTTTTCTCCTTTTAAAATCACCAATATCCCCCTTTTAAACCTTTTACACATTCTGAGCATGCCTACTTATGTCTTATTGGTGAAATATCTGAGCCCTCTTCTTATTATCCTGGATAATAATATCCTTATTATCCTATGCTCATTAAAGCATTTGATTGTTTTCAGTTATTTTTACTTTTTGCTAATACCTGTTTGCATTACATAATGATTGCATTCATCATGTGGAGTTAATGCACGTGTATAACACATCTCTGTTCTATTTTCATCCCCTCCCCTCTACTCCTCATCCCTCCACCTCTTCAACCCCCTCGCCTCATGAAAGATCCCCCATTTCTATTGTCCATTTTCATTTTGATCTTCACTTTTACTTGGGGTTTCTCATATAAAAGATATCATGTGATGTTTAAGCTTGGCTGTGTGTTTTACTTCACTCCAATATTATGGGCTCCAGGTGCACTCACTTTCCTACAAATGAATCAGGTTTATCTTTCCTTCGGCAGAGTAACACTTCCGTGTGTGTAAATGCCATGTTTTCTTTATCCATGCATCTGTTGATGAACATACAGGAGGCTCCAAAAAGTTTTTATGAACTCTGCTGCTGTGAATATGGGTGTGCAGAGATTAGTGTAATATTAGGGTTTTAAGACTTTTGGAAGAGACCTTAGAAGGGCAATATCTGGGTTAAAGGGAATTTCTTGTTTTCATTTTGGAGGAATTTCCAGACTGATTTCCATAGCTGTTGCTCTAGTTTGTGCTCTATTAACATGACTTTTAAACCATTTGCTTTTATCAGCATACATCTGCAGTACAAGACAATCACATTGATCATGGGGAGCTGGTTCATGTGCATCTGCACAACACTGAATCTTGTGTGTGTGTTTTTTTTTCTTTTTTTTTTGTGAAAAGGTGACGATCTCACATTTCTTTTATTTTCTTTCTTTGTGATTTTAGAAGAAATCTTTGCAGTATTGATGCAGAGTATGAGTTTGTGGTCATACCTGTGGTGGCTGAGACATCAGAGGACAATTTCTGCTCTCCTGTTTAAGGGTGATGCATAGGCAGTGGGTGCAAAGAAGCCACACAGTATACAATCCCTGCAGCCCCTGGAATGGCAGTTCTGCTCCTGCCCTTTGCTCTTGTCTGTGCCAGCTCACTGACACTCACCTGGGCCTCAGGGAGACCCTGGGCTGCTCCCCATGTGGAGATGCCCTGGAGGCCCAGGCTGATGAAATCGCAATCCTTCTCACCTGGGGGGACCGCTGCCCTTGTCTTTCCCAGATGCCTGGACACTGGGAGCAAGGACACCTGAAAAAGGTAAAGAAGTTGGTGTTTATGCACAGCGCAGGTGCTGCGTTAGGCCATAGTACAGCTGAGGGAAGTCTTCTTCTTTATAAACAAACTCAAGTCAGTATTGCCATGCACAACTGTATTTACAAGAAGAATTAAAGGAACATTTAACTAAAAAGGATACCTGTCAGAAAGTTAACAAAATAGAACACATCATGTGTGTACAGTCAGAGAAAACTTCTTATGTTACTCTGTAGGCCAGGAGAGGAGGCCAATGACTGCACAGAAGGACTGTCATGATTTGGGCCACAGCAGTCCGAAGCAGGATCCTATCTAAAGTTTTCAGATATTAAAGAAGTTATAAATTCAAACTGTAGCATTAATAAAAATCTGTATGCTTTGCATTTTGTAACCTTCTTCTTTTTCATTCATTTGATGTTGTATAAATTATGGATGTGACTCTTGTGGTTTCTACAGTGGTGAGATATGTCCCTTTTATGCCTTCTGTAATTTGTTGAGGTTGTTTTTCACCATACAGAGATGCCGAATTGTTTGAAAATATTTTTATGCATTGATTGAAATGATCATTGTTTGTCTTTGACTCGTTTGAAGTGAAGTGCAAAGTACTTGATGCGTGTCCTTGCTGGCATCCCTGGGACAAATTCCACAGAACAATCCTGTCTGTACCCCTGGTCTTTCCAATTCAGTGCAATCTCCAGTATTCATCCTCATAGGCAGAGAATGAACCTGGAAATGCAAGTGTAGTTTTGTTCAGGTCAAATATTTTGTAGAATTAAGCTGTGAAACAAGATTATTGCTACTTGTTTAACCTTGTTTCTCTTCATGGGTCTGATTAGGCTTTGTGTTCTTTCTCTGAAATTCCACGACACGTTATTTCCTGGGTTAAGGAGTTGCCTGCATCTCAGTATTCTATGTGTTGAAATGCTTGTTCAGAGTTGGTTCTTTTCATTCTTTGTATCCTTCAGTATAAATTACATTGCCTGTTTTTTCATCTGTGAATTAGCTTGAAAATTCTTTTTTGCTCTAATAGTTTAAATTTTTAATATTTTTGAAACAACAATCCTTTAGTTCTATTTTTAGACTTACATTTTAATTATTGAGTATTTCATTATTTCTTTAATTTTGTTAATTTTCAGTTTAGTGTGTTCTTCTCTACTTTTCCATGTTTAATGCTAGATTTTATTGGAGATTGGTTTAATTTTTACTATATTTCTTAGTTCATGTTAAATTTACCAATTTATATTTCCCTTGGTAAATTCACATATTTATATCACATATTTAGATCAAGTCATTCACTCAACTACTCAAACTCCTGCCGTTATCCTTATTCTCTTTCTACTTGCCTACTACTACACGTTATTCTAACCTCACAATATCTATGTAGAGTAAATATATTAGGACAAGTACCGAAATTTGTTTCTGAGTCCAGTTTATTTTGCTTAATATGATGACCTTTACTTGCCTCCACATATCCAATAGAAATGATTTCATTATGCTTTTGCCTAAATAATACTGACTGATCACATATTCTAAATGCATTAATCTTTTGTTGGATCCTAAGCAGCATGGGTCCATAAGTTTTCTATTTTTTTAGTTAGTTTTATTGGTATGCTTTTAATGTACATTATGATCACACTCATTATAGGGAATTCGTATGTAATACATTGTGATTCTTAATGGATTACTCTTCTGCCATTAGGAAAGATAAACTTAAGACACTTCTAGGTAAACAGAGGCACCTTACACCATACTTTTATGTGAAATAAATCAGACACACATAAATTTCCTACTGTCAATGGTACCACCATAAGCATGGGTGTGTGGGAGGGACCCTACAGTATGCTTATTTATCTCCTGTAGGTGTGTACCATTGTGCAAGATATCTGGGTTATGCTGTGTTTCTACTTTAGAAATTTGAGGAACCTTCCTGCTGTTTTCCTTACTGGCTCTATTATTTCGAATTCACAAGAATTTTTACAAAGATTTCCATTTTGCAATGGTGAGTTTCAATTATCATTTGTGTATAGAAAGTTTGTGATATAAAGGTTAATAATGTTTTTCAATGACACATTGATCACTCAAAGTTGAACTGGTTATTATCCGTGTATTTGTATAGTTTCTATAAATTCTTATAATGCGGATTTCTAGTTTCACTTCTTTATGATCTGCCAGCAAGATATTTATGCATTTTATTGGTTATGTCCTACAATAGGATCTAGTTACAAGGAAGCTGCATCAGATGCTAGAAAGAACATGCATTCTGCATTTTTGAATAAAATATTTTGATGTCCATTAAGTGCTTTTTACCTGAGAGGTAATTGAACCCACATTTCTTCGAGAACTTTTCTTGTGGGTGAACTGCTGAGGGTGACATGTTAAAGCCATGTACAATTGCTACATGGGATCTATGTATTCATTTTCTCCAGTTCGTATGTGTCCTAGGAAACTGAACACACCAGTGTTCAGTGCACATACATTTCCTGTTTTCTATTTTCTCTGCAGATGTTTCTGTGACAGTAACATGGCTGCTTGTTTGTTCCAATTGTGTCTTGAAGTCTTCTTGGTCAGATACGAGATGAGTGATTCTTGCTTCCATTTGATTCCATCTGCATGAAACAAATTTGTTTTATTTTCAGATTGCACAGGTCTTTGCTTGTGAGAACATTTTTTCAGCCAGGAAAATAGTTTACTTTTTAAAACATTCATTTCTACAGTGTGTTTCATCTAGTTGAAGAACTAAGATTTATATTCTGTATCATCATGAAAATCTATGTACTATTTCCTGATATTTGATAGACCTTCTATAGTCTGATTAGGTTTTTTCTTAACTCTTACATAATTATTTACTTTTACTTTTCATTGTTTAGGGTTCCTTTAAGGATCTTCTGTAATATTTCATGGACCATAACTTTAGTTTATATTTTCCTGAAAATATTTTACTTTTTTCTTGGATTCTCAAGAATAATGTTTTTAGATACAGTAATGTGAATAGGCAGTTATCTCCTCTCAGTGGTTACATTATTCTGTGCCTTGTCTTTTAGAGTTTCTACAGAGAAATTTGCAGTTATTTTGCATGCGTTTGCTTTTATAAATGAATCGACATTATACTCTTGCAATTTGAAATATTTCTTGTTTTATATTTTGGAATTTTAACTATTAACATAACTTGGTGTTTTTTTGGCTATGTATATTTGGTACTATAAAATATTTGAATGTCTTTATCTTTTCTTAAATTGGCAGTCTTGGGTCATTATTCAATTGAATACAATGTCCTAAGCTTTCATGCTGTATGTCATCACACAATTCTGTTGTTAAATTTATTAATTTTGAATTCTTAACTGTGTCCTATATAAACCAGAATTCTCCCAAATTCTTATTTTTTTATTAGTGTCTTAGTACGATCAAGTTTATCAGCCTGGTCTTCAGCCCTCCAGTGTGTTGGCATTTGTATTGATTTGCTTTAACTTCATTTGTTGAGTCTTTAATATCTACATCCAATTTGATTCTTTATAATATTTATTTCTATGCTGAATTGCTGCTTTATATCTTGCATTGTATTTCTTAATTTATTCAGCTATTTGTGTCTTTTCTGAAGATGCACATTTTAATCAACTGTTCACAGTTTGAGCCCATCATTTTACCCATTTCACTTCCTTCCCATTCAGTAAAGGTCACCTTGGACAGGCAGGAGTACTTGTTTTTAAGTCTTATGCTTCTCTGTTGAGATTCATGAACCTGGAAGGATGAATAGTTCTACCTTGCCTCTCTGATGAGTTACTGATTTGAAGTCAATTTGTATGAAAATAGAACTAGTCCCCATATTTTGGGGCTCCCATTTGAAGCAATATTTTCTTCTATTCTTTGAATTGCAGCCTGTGAGCTTGGGGTAAAGTGTGATTCTTGCCAACAGCATACCATTGTGTTAGATTTTGTGAACTGATCTGCCAATCTGCGACTGAGGACCATGAACATTTACAAGGAGAATGATGGTTGAAAACTACTAACTTTTCCCAGTCACTGTGTCCTTTTTATGTCACTGATTCATTGTCTTGCCTTCTGCTCCCTTGCTCATGTATTCTGATATATGCTTCCCACTGGACTTTGGGCATTGGTGCCTTCCTTGTCTCCTCTAGAATATCTTGGCAAATATTTTGGAGTTTGGGTTCAGTGGTTTTAAACTTCACACTTAGGTTTGGTGATCTATTTTGTCTTCTCTTTCTTCTAATCTGACACTGTCTTCTTATGATCATTTCATCTATAATTTCAGTAGTTTTGTTTTAATCTCCTGGAGTTCTATTTGTTACTTATTCACAGATATAAATTCTTCACTGTGCTACTCATTCATAATTGGCTTACATTTTTTTGGTTCAGCTAGCTTTCTATTAGCATGTTCTGTAAACTCACTGATCTATTGATTTATTTATCAATTTCATTAGTACACGTTGGCAGTGCATCACACTCACATGGATTGACTGCATGTGTAGAATACAATGTCTTTCTTTTCTTGAATCCCCTCCCCCCTCTCCCCACTTTCTCTCTTCTCCTGTATTTTCCCCTTTCTACTTCTCTTTCCTGTTGATATTAATCTGTGTCTCCTTACAGTATATGATGTTTACAATCCCTGAGGACATTGCGATCCCATAATGGCACAGCTTTATTCTGCTGTTTTTCCTTTTCCTCCCCATTGCTCCTTGACCTTGATCTCTTGGACCCCTTCCCTTCTGCAAGAGATCCAACCCCTACCTCCTCCTAGTCTTTGCTTGTACTTGGCCTTACTCAAATCAGAAATACTATATGGTGTTTGAACGTATGTGACTAGTTAATTTACTCAGCATTGTATTTTGGGGGTGTATCCATTTCCCTAAAATGTCTCCATCTTATACCCAAAAAGAATGGCGATTGTCAAGAAATCGAATAATAAATGCTGGTGAGGCTGTGGTGAAAAATGAACCCTCCTGTATTGTTAGTGAGAATATAAACTAATACAACCCTTATGAAAATAAGTTTAGAGAGTTGTTGAAGGATTAAATTTAGAAATTACATGTGACCACAAAGAATTTAAGTCATTATACTACTGCTATATATGAATACTCATGTTTATAGCAGCACAATTCATAACTAAATCATGGAATCAGCCTGCAGACTTGTCAACGGATACTTCAATAAAGAAAATATAGTAACTACATGTAATAGAATACTACCCACTTACAAATAAGGATAGAATTATCTTTCTATTTATTAATTGCATTATCAGTTTGGTTATATCAAATTTTTAGCAAGGCTTCTTTTCAAGGAGTTCTTTCATGAGATATCATGCAGCTCAGAAGAAAGAAATGCCCAAATGTGTCTCCTTCAAGGACTGAACATGTAGGAATATGATTAAACCCCAGTAGAATTATTTGTGTGACAAGCAGGAGAGGGCGTGAGATGTCCATGCTGGAAGATCAGGACTTTGTCACAGGACTATGAACAACCATGCCACCTGACACCCACCCACTGTGTAAGCAGGGCTCTGATAAAAAGCAGGGGCCCAGCCAGAACTGTGGATCTCATTCTGTATGTAAGAAGTTTCAAGGCAACCATGAAGACAATAACGTAGTAAAAAGGGTTTTAAGGAAATGTGAGTTTCTAATTATTATTATTTTTTTGGTACCGGGGATCCAACTCACAAACACATGCTTGCAAGGCAGGTGCTTATGTTGCTGAGCTAAATCCCCAGCCCCAAATGTGAGTTTCTTTATACACCTTCACATACTCAGCAAGGTGACACAGTAAATAACATACCCTCCCCCGATATGAATCTAAAGCTCTTCTCTAAATGACTAAGAATCTTTCATGCAAGCCTTACATTCATGTATTTTTATATCCTCTTTTTAAGTTTAGGTGTCAATAAAAGACATGATGGTACACGCCTATAATCTCAGCACTGGAGAAGCTGAGGCAGGAGGATCATCAAGTGGTGAAGGCAAGACTGAAGTATGTAGTGAGACATTGTCTCAAAAACAAACAAAACAAAATACAAGAAGAAAAAGTAACACTATGAAAGACAGAAATTTCAGTACAAACACACTGCCCTGGCTAAAATAAGGAGGAGTTAGTGGAATTAATAGATTCGTGGTTTTTAAAAGTATTATTAATTAATAAGGGCTTTAATTTAAAAAGCAAACACCAGGTAAAAAGGGATATTTTATGTAAGAATTAGAGTTAAAACTTCTTCCAAAAATTAAACTGAAGTGCTAGGGGAAAAAAAAATCCCTGCAAGACAAATGAAAAGTCCCTTTTATAACCTTGATGTACTCTCTGCAATTCTGCATCCCAGTTGTAAAATGCCTGGGTCTTTTCTCTGCTACAGATGCTTCTGTGCTCATAGTTAAAGTGTGGAAATTCCCCAATGATGTCTGTTGTCCTGTAGTTTTGTGACCTTACAGGAAGACCTTGGAACTCTAACCCAGCTTATTCTGTGAACGTGAGAGGTATGATTCAGTGACAATACCTTGGTGGCTGAAATATCAAGGGACAATTTTTCATTCCTGTACTTCAGAGTGAGCATCACCGGTAGAGGCAGCTAATGAAGCCACACATGACGCAGTCCCCTTCATGCCCTGTGGTGACATCTCTAAGCCTCCCTGGCCTCTCCTCTTCCTCCTGAAGAGAGCTCACACCAACCTCACCAGCAGGAAGTCCTCGGGTTGCCAGGAAGATGTCCCCAAGTGAACAGCACCCCCTCAGGCTCTAGGCTGATGGAATCATAAGATTTTTCACCAGGGATCCTGGCCCTTAACTCTCCCTCCACATGGCCACAGGAACAGTGGATGACTAAATATACTCGAAGGCTTCCATGTTTACCACAGTGTTCCTGCTGCCTGGTCAGCAGGAAACCAGCAGGGAGAAGACATCTGTTCCTGCTGAAGAGCTGGCTGAACTCAGCGGATTTCAATCCATATCTTTGCTGAAAAGAATCAAGCGAATATTTAACTAACAAGAATATGTTTCCAAACACTGACAAAGCAAAACACAGAAAGTGAGTACACGGAGGAGGTTTTCCTGCCTGGCTCCATAGCCGGCTTGGGGTTGGGAGTGGTTCAGGGTCCACACAGAAGAGCTCTTTTGAATGGAGCATTCTTAGTGGGAGGCTGGGTCCTTCAGAACTCACAAGGGGTGTAGGGCTAATACCAGGTAGCAAACTAAAACCACAAAGCTGGTAATAATCTCAGAGGACAGTTGTACTTTATATGAGTATTAATTTAATTAGAATAGAATTTATTTTGTCTGTTTCTCAATCTTTTTTAATATTATGTGTAATGCAAAAATGTGAAATCCTTTTGTGACTGAAGAGAAAATTAGAAAATGCTAATATTTTTTAAGAAGGTGGCGACTATAAGCTGATTCTGTTTTCACAATCTAGTTGTGTTCTTTTCTGAAAAGAAACGTTTCTCTTTTTCATAATGAAAAGACAAAATGGCCATGGAATGTCACTTTCAGACTAACAATGTACCTTTGACCTTATATGCAAATCATAAATATTAATGCTATTTTGAAGAGCAAAAATAGAAAAACCCTTTTAAACATTAGATTATTATTTCACATAAATGATGCAATTTCTTAAATTACACATTTTTCATATCTTTCAAAATTTTGGAAATCTGGAGTACACTGAGAAATTTATCTTTTATTAGTTGTATGAGTGTAACCAAGGCCTAACGTTGCCTGGAAATTATCATTTATAGGTTCATGTAGGAGACAAAGTACCACCATCCACATGAATGCTGCTTAGCAACGCAGAGCATGGACTCATGGTTTCCAAGGTCTGCATCTTGGAACGTTCTCCATTGTGTCAGTTGTGCACCAAAGACAGTGTGGGCACTGAGGCTGAATCTTGTGTGTGCAACTGCAGTAGAGTTGGGTGACTTAAGAGTTGTGTGGAGATTTAGAAGAAGCTTACACTGGGAAACCCAGCAGATTTCATTGTTCAGTTGTGTGCTTTGGCACTGGGCGACAGAAACCTTCAAGTCTGTGCCATTACAGCAGATCTTTGTGTAATTTTAAAATACATCCTACCTTGGCAAGAACATGCTATATAGCTGCATGAATTTTTACTTAATACTTACGTGGATATACTGTCACAAAAGGACATGAAGACCCTCATTGGGAATTATTTCTCTAAAGATGCCTGCCATCTTGTAAAATGTTCTTAGGTAACTGTTTTTAACCAGTAAAGAAAACAAGTGGATGTAATGATTGCAAAAGCAAGCCAAAAATGTGAAACTTTAGTTGTAAAATGAAATATATTGTGATTTCCAATTCTGTTTTGTGCTTCGCATTCAGGGGTAATGCCCATCAATACCCAGCAAGCCTCAGTTGATGGTATAACCAAAGGACCATGAAGTTAAATTTGCAGATAGAAGTCTCACTACAGGGATCTGCAGAGAAGAGGAGGACCAAGTGCTCTCTCCTGGACCTGCAGCATCTCTAATGCCCCACAAACCTCTGGAGTTAGGCACATGTCTGCCTTGAAGTGCCAGGCCTTGCTGTTACAGAAAAACCCACTGTAACTATTGGCTCAGTACCCAGCAGCACTGCTAAACCTGATCAATGATGGAAAAATTACTTGCTTCTTTAGCTCCTTTATTATACAGTGTGGATTATGAGAATATTTTTATTGGAGAATTATGTTAAAATCAAATATGATGATTTATGTCAGGTGGTGAGACAAATACAGATCATGATTTTGAGGCACATTACTTTCCATTATCGGGCAATAAATAAATTAAAACGCTCAATTTTTTTTTTTTTTTTACCTCCTTGGCCATCTGTGACCATCTGGTATTACTGAATCCTTCAGCATCTGGTCAGATGAGGTATTGGATGGAGCAAACCAAACCACAGTGACAGAGTTCATTCTCCTGGGATTCTCATGCTTTGTCACCTTTCTCACTGTGTACCTACTCTTCCTCATGCGAAACACCCTCATTATTTTCATTTTTCTCATGGAATCCACACTCCAGACACCCATGTACATCTTCCTAGGGAACCTGTCCTTCTTAGAGATCTGGTACATCAAGACCATGGTATTTAAGTTGCTAGACATCTGCCTCTCCACGGTCATCATCATCTCTGTTCCTGGATGTATTACCCAACACTGCTTCCACAGGAGCCACAGAATGCACCCTACTGGCCACAATGGCATTTGATGGGTATGTGGCCATCTGCAGCTCTCTGCACTACTCGCTTCTCATGAATGCTCAGATCTGCCTCAAGTTTTCAGCTGGGTCCTGGGTTGGAAGGCTTCTTTGCTCCTGTCCTACCCACTATATTTGTCTCTCTCCCAAACTTTTGTGGCCCTTAGAAGATCAACCATTTCTTCTGTGACTCAGACCCCATTTTCAAACTCTCCTGCTCAGACATGTTCTTCGTAGAAGCCCTGGACTACACATGCACCTCAGTTGTGATTCTAAGCTCTTTCCTTCTCACCGTGTCCTCTTATGGCAATATTGTGGCCACTGCGGTCAGGCTGTCTTCCTGAGAGGCTCGGAAGAAGACTTTCTCCACCTGTTTCTCCCACTTGACCATAGTCACCATCTACTATGGCGCCATTATTTTTGCCTGCGTCCTCCCTCCAGCCAAGTACAACTTCACCATTAGAAAAGTGGTCTCCATGTTCTACTGTGTGGTCTCTCCTCTGGTAAACCCTCTCATCTACACCCTGAGGAACAAGAAAGTCAAGAAGGCTTTCAGGAAATTACTAACAAGAGAAGCATTTTTCTTGACTACAGTCAACCTCCTAATGACAAGTACTGGAAATCTCATTATCAGAATGATAATATTTGACATGGCAATCTTTGCCCTTTCAGTCTGTTGTAAATCCTACTGAAGCACTATTGTACATTTTCTCTGTTTCTGAATGTATAATTACAATGTCACAAATGCAGAAAGATTAGTAACACAAGACTCCTGACCACAATGCATTCACAGGTGGAAAAGAGACTGGATTAGTTTCACATGCTTTAGTTAAATATTTTCCTTAACTTTAACCTAAACTTTGGCCTCAACAATCTTTTGTAATGAAGCAGTTTTTGTTCATCATGCTCTCGCTGAAATGTAACCACTTGTACCTCACAAATGAATGCACTTAAGAAACACCAAGCATACACGATGCTCCCAGCATGACTCTGAATCCTGGTTACTCTGATGGTTACTCATGGCATAAACAGGGCCAGTTAACTTCATTAGAAAAGTCACATAATCAGGGTTTTTTCTGGATGATGTGAAACTATAAATCAATGAACTGGCTTTTAAAATACTAAAACCATGACTGAAGAACAAAAAAGTGAAAACTATTAGACACAAACTAATAAAATGGAATCTTTACTATTTTGAAGCAGCTGTTTGTCCCTAAGATTTCTGTCAATCATCCAGACAGTGTGTTGAGCAAAAATAACTTTCCTCCTTTAAAGAAAGAAAACAGGAAGGAACTGTTAGTTTTCTACTGTCATGTTACTGATCTGTGTGAATGGAAAAATTGATAATTTCCATTAATTCAGTGTAGTGTAGAAACAAAAGGGATGGGAATCCCCACAGTTTAGAGGGATTTCGAGGTTGCTCCTTCAATGGGTTCCTACACAGTGTGGGTAGAGGATCGGGGGATTCAGCACCTCACCCCAGGTCCTGATACAAGTCTGAAGTGTGACGGGATCCCAGCTGAGCCGGTCAGTGGATGAAATCCTAAAAACCAAGATTTTAGACAATTATGGTTTCATGCAAGATCTGTATTTATGAAACAATGGAAAATGATCAGCAGCTTTTACAGATGGCAATGTTTATTATTTTAGTTAAACGTTAATTGTTTTGTAATACTTGAAATATACAACACAGTGTCTACTCAGTACATCATTCTCACTGGAGGATTACTAGTGATTTTTAAAATTCATGTGTGTGTGTGTGTGTGTGTGTGTGTGTGTGTGTGTGTGTGTTGTTTGTTTAGCAAAGTAGTTTTGTGACAGCTGGAGAGCACATATACCATGCTGGGATCTTCACCCTCCTTATCCCCCATGTTCCTGCCCCTCTCCGCCTGACCCCTTTCTCATCTGTGATAATCTTTCTGTCACTTTTCTGTCATGGCTTCTCTTTTTTCTCTAGTTATTTTACATTTTCTTTCGAATTATGTGTCTAAGCTTCATTTGTTTTACCTCACATGCTACCTGGGAAGCTGCCCTGTGTCCATCGACAGACAGAAGGATAAAAAGTGTGGTATTTACACACCATGAACACTGTGGGGATGGAGATCTTCACAAGACTGCGTCACAGTGAGACCCTGATTGCAAACCTGAGTCTCCAGTGTACAAAGCTCCAAGAGACGTACATTCTCCACCTCCAACACTGTGTGCTGCACACATGTACTAAGAAAAGTATTAATAATCCCCCAGGGAAAAGGCCTCAGGGGAGCTGAATCATATCTAATTAAACTGTGGTTACAAAATTAGAGAAATATTTGGAAGGCATTCCTAAAGTAGAACAGAGACAATAGATATGTTATTCAGAAGGCATTTACACACAAGTTGATTTCACAATCTTAATTTAAACACATTTTGACACCAACTGGGATATTAGTGTAGATAAAGAAACCTTTTGTAAGTTTTTGAGTGATTTCCAAATTTAATAAATTCTTTTTAAACATCTAAATTGTTTGAATAATATGTGGTATAAGTTTGGACATTCCATCACTGGCCCAAAAAGAAGGGCACGAAATGTTTACTAGAAAAGTGAATCAATTCTCAAAATAGTTACACATTTCTTTCTTTTTTTTTTTTTTTTTTTTTTTGTCTTTTTCGTTTTTATCGGTACTAGGGATCGAACTCATGACTGCCTGCTTACAAGGCAGGCGCTTATGCCGCTGAGCTAAATCCCCAGCCCCAATAGTTACACATTTCTACACTTCTAACAGCAGCTCACCTCAACAGCTGCTTTGAGATTTCGTGAAATTATGGATTATGCCAATCTGTTATCTTAGAAATGAGTTAAATCATATAATTAGTACATTCACTACATGCTTGATATGTCATAGAGATCCACTTGTATGTTAGATGTGTAATGTGTCCTCAAGTGTCATTTTTATGCCATGTTGTCATATTTTGTTGTGTGTTAGTTTTATTCATAAGAAATATCCAAAGTAGATCTTTAATCTGAACTGAAAATATTTACCTTTTCAGGTGGATTCATGAACATATTTTTAAACAGTAGAAAGTGTTTATATTTACTTTTTTTACTTATCTTTAATGTCATGCCTTTCAAATGTTAAATATTTTTAATTTGGGAAATATATTTATTTTTCATGAAAAATGATATTTCTGTTAATGTGTGCACAGCACATAATTCTTTTTTAAATAATGTGTGGTTAATAAAAATCTCTAAAATGATTTACAATATTTTGTTGTACAGCTTTTATTATTTGTTTTCTGAACACCTAATTTAACCTTTTGAAACTGTAAGTTGGTGTATGATTTGATGTGTAAATTAAATAATTTTAGAGCAACATTTTCATGGATGTTATGTTCCTAATAGTCAAACTATAATAAAATTAACCTGATGAAGTACAAATAAAGTCACATTTGCTGGTGACTAACTGGAAGTGCAGTGTAGGAGACACATATTCTAGAATCTCGAGACTCACTCCAAAGCTTCTGACCAGTGCATCTGTATTTAGAGCTAGAACCACAGGGAGACCGGCAGGAGCATGTTTGGATTCTCAGCAATGCTGGCTGCTGGCACATTTTTATATGTATCTCTGTAATGTTTTAGACAAGTAGTATATTTTGTATAAAAAGTTTCAGATTACAACTTTCCTAATATTGGAAAGTTATTTCTCAAAACTAAAAGTCTTTCTTAAAGAATGACTTTACAATATCAAGCTCCCACTTTCATAATTAGTCCTGTTAAAACAATATTTTTTGTTTAAATGATACCTTGCTGTTCATACAAAGCTATATTCACATATATGAATTAGAAATTGTACTAATCAGTTGAATATGGGGTAAAGGTAAACCTTCACAATATACTTGTTAGTACAAGTCTGCCGTACGTAATGCTGACATTCCTTGTGTGGCTTTGGTACATGGGAATCACTCATCCTAACTCTGCCTATTGCTCCTCTTTTCTGCCTTCCCTCCATCTCTCAATTCCCTTCTCATTTGCATAGAATCTTTCTCCATTTCCCACTCTAAACATTTTATTTTTATCTTTCAATTATCTATAACTTGGTATCCTGATGTAAGAGAAATTATAAAATCATTTTACCGTGCATCTGATTATTTCACTGGATATCATGGTTCCAGATGCCTCTGTTCCTGCACAAATGACTGAAATTCACCTTTCTTCCCAGCTCCGTGATACCCTTTCAGTTTATAGGTGAAGCAGGTGCCTCAGCCGTCTGCTTATTAATGGGCTATGGCTGTTTCCAAGCCTTAGCCATTGCACATTGTGCTGCTATAATCCTGGATTTGCATTTAGCATTTTTATATGATGTCATCATTTGTTCAGAGAGATACCTAGAAAAGAGACCAGTTGGGTCAATAGTATTTCTGTTTTTCTGGTTTTCTGAAGGTTCTACAAACCAGATTCCCTAGATGTAACAAGTTTACATTTCTATCAGCAATACAGAAATCTTCCTGTTGTCCTACAGCCTCTTTAGTTTTTGCTATTATTTGATTTACTGATTGTTGTTCTTTCTGGGGTAAAATGGAATCTCATTCTTTTCTTTCATGGTCAATGAAATTGAGCTTTTTATTAATTTATTTACTGTTTTTCCCGATCTACCCACTGTTCACTTATTTGAATTGCTTGTTTTTATGATGTTTTATTTTTGGTTATCTAATGTTTTCAGCTGTCTATATCATATATTTTGTATATTAGCTGATTAGCTGATGATGATTAGCTGGTGAAATTATTTCCTAATCTGTAGCTCATTTTCATTCAAATGGTTGTTTCTGTTACCATGCAAAACTTATAATTTCATATAATCCCATTGTTTTTAAATTTTTCCCTCTGCAAGTGAGTTTCCATTCAGAAAGTCCTTATCTATGACTATGTCTTCTGATGGTTTTGTTTTATTTCCCAGCTGATTGTGTGCTTCAGTTTCGGTGTCTGTGTCTGTGGTGTTTCTTAGTATGATGTGAGAGAAAGGGCTCCATCTTCTGCATGTGTGTTGCCAGGTTCCCCAGAACCATTTGCGGGTGACAGGACTGCTCCTCTGCTCTGTCTCCAGTCCCTTCATCACAGGGCAAATGGCTGAATGTGCCCAGGGCTACTTCTGCGTCTTCTACTGTGCTTCATTCTTTCACATGTATGTTTTTGCCCCAGTACTGTGCTGCAAATTTCCCTGTAGTTTTCAAATATAATTGGAATCATGGGATTGTGATGTCTCTTTGCTCCTGTTACTCAGGTTTGCTTTTGCTTTTGTCTCTGCTCTGATTCTACGTGAATTTTAGGGCTGTTTTCTTTGGCTCTGTGTGGAAAGCTCTTAGTATTTTGGGAGGGATTCAGTTAAATTGGCAGCTCAATTTTGATAGTTTCAATAATTTTGACAATGCTAGTTCTCCTTATACAGGAAAAATTTGTATTCAATAGCATCCCCTGCAGTCTTTTTTCACAGGATTACAGGGTTTGCTACAGATACCTTTCATTTCTTAGATTAATATCTATGTAAAGATTTAATGTGTCTTAATGCTACTTTGAGTTCCATTGCTTTGTTACTACTTTTGATGGGTTCAAAAATAGTATCTAGTAATTGTATTTATTTTAAAGTGTTGGTCATATATCATGCTATCTTGTTGAGTTTATGTATTAAACTGAGGAAAATTCTAGTAGAATTTTGGGGATCTTTCATGTAGAAGATCAAGTCACCTAAAAATGATGATAATCTAACTTCTTTCTTGCCTACACAGAATTCTTTATTTCTTTCATTTTCCGGAGTGGTGATAGTGGTTATTATTTGTTTTCTGATCTTAGAGAATGAAATTCCAGTTTTTCTTGAGCTAATGTGATGTTGCCAGTAGGTTTGCCACAAATTGCTTTGATCATATTGAATTAAGTTCCTTCTACACTAATTGTCTTCTGGGATTTTATCAGAAATGGATACTGGATTTTGTCAAAGGTTGCTTCTGGTCTATTGATATGATCACTGGATTTCTGCCTCTGCATCTGTTTTTGTGATATATTACATTTACTGCTTTGCATATACTGAACCATCCTTTAATCCTTGGAATGAAGCCTATTCGTTTATGATATATAATTTCTGTAATGATTCTTTGCATACTCTTTGTCAGTATCGTGCTGAGGATATTTGCATTTATGTTCATTGGAATAATTGGCCTGTATTCTATTTTTTTCTGAGTTATCTGGTTTTAAAGTCAAAGTAATGGTAGCGTCCAGGAATGAGCTGGCAGTACTCCTTCCTTTTCTGTAAAGAGTTTGAAAAGTTTAGATGTTAGATCTTTCCCAAGGTTCTTAAAGGAATCCAGGGTTGAATCTGTAGGGTCCTGAGCTTTTCTTAGGAAACAGTGTGTTTTAGTGCTTAGGTTTTAGGGCCTTTCGATGGGCTGTTCAATATTTCAATGTCTTCTAATTTGATCTTGGTAAATTTCATGTCCTGCAACCTGCACATTCCTTCAGAGTCTTCCCATTTATTGGACTACAATTTTCAAAGTAGCTGCTAACAATCTTCTGGATGTAGGGAATACCTGTTGTGATTCATCTTTTTCACTTCTTAAAGCATTGAGTATCTTTTTGCTTCTTTTGGTAACTATGGATAAGTGTTTGTCTGTTTTTCCTATGAAACAGGTCTTTTATTGATAAATATTTTTATTGATGGTTTTGGTCTCAATTTCAACTATTACACTCTGATCTTTAAGCTTCATTTCTTTTACTACCTTTAATGTACATCATTAAATTTCTTCATTTTTAATCCTGCTCTGTTCTATAGTGTGTATATTACAAGTCTAAACTTCACTCTTAGGAATACCATCTTTGTGTCAATAGATGTAGTACTCTGTACTCCTGTTACAATTTGATTATAACCTATTCTATCCACTCCAAATAAAAAGAAAGTTGATTCTAAAGCAATAAAATCAGAAATTCAAAGCTAATCAAAAGATCATCAGAAAAAGAATAAAAAATAACATCTTACTTTTTTCAATAGACATTCCACATGATAATTTTTCAAAATAATAAAAATAACAGTAATATACTTAATAATGACTACTATGGATACATTAAATTAGAGATCATAAATGATAGAGGAAGTAATTGAGATATGTGTGTATATGTGTATGTACCTACAGGAATGAAAATGAATAACATGCTGAAGATTACTAGAAGGAAAAAGGAAAATAAAAAGATATGGGGCTGGATGGGTTGGCATACTCCTGTAATCTTGGGATTGGAAGGCTGAGGCAAGAGGATTGCTGTGAGTTCAAGGCCAACCTGGGCTACAAAGTGAGTTCAAGACTAGCCTCAACTGCACAGTGAGACACTGTCTTAAAAAGAAGGAGGAAAAGGAGGAGGAGGAGGAGGAGGAGGAGGAGGAGGAGGAGGAGGAGGAGGAGGAGGAGGAGGAGGAGGAGGAGGAGGACGAGGACAAGAAGAAAACAAATGAACTAGGTCAATCATTAGGTAGCAACAAAAACAATGGTTATTAATTCAACCATACCAATATTTTTTCTTTTTATTTAAAGAAAAGGAAACAAAAGAATACATGGAGATTTTTTTTAAAAAGGGTAGAAATAATACAAACTTACAGAAAAACAAACGGTAAGAAATTGCTGGTTGATAAGTTACACATTGTCATCTTAGAAATAGCTGTTCATGTTATAGAATTAAAGTATTTAGAATGACATTAATAAAGTGACACTACAAACCCTTCTGCTCTATGATCGAACAAGAGCTCAGTAATATGGTTGTCAGTCCTGCACATTTGTTTTACTTCTCAAAGAGGGTAAGATTAAACATATCAAAATAGAACATAGCAGTTAAAAAAACAATTTAAAGAAATACAGATTTCATAGCAAGCCCACTGGAGATCTTCATTGTCTATCTAACTGTCTCTAGTTTCTTACAAATAGTTGTCCCCATCTTCACCCACCTTATATACTTATTGTATATTATAGAACTAATCAAATCATTGGAGACTTTTTAGGTCCTCAAGTACCAAATTAGGGAAGACAATAGTAACTGCCATCGCATCTCTCATTCTCTTTGTGATAGCTGTCCCCATCTCTACATATGCTGAAATTGAACTCAAGAAACCAGTCCAATGTCATTCTAATCAGCGAACATTAGTATTGCTAGAATTTCTATCGTAATGCTACAAAATTAGCCTCGGGTTTCTTAGCGTCTCTTCCTCAGAGTATCTGTTCATTACATCTTGCATTATATAATCTGTTCCCGTAAATAATTAAAAAGAAAAAAAAAACCCATGTGTGAATTTCTACATATATATCTATCCTCTCTGTGTTATAGGGAATACCAAGTCATAGCAAGACAGCAAAACAATTTCCTAGAAAAACATGCAATGGATAAGACATATAAGACCACAATATAGATGATCTTCCGTAGTTACTGTTTCCTCTTGTTATTTTCAATAGATTTGACCACCACACTGGCTTATTATAGTTAAATATAGTATCACCTACTTTTATAAAAACTTAACTTTGACAGCATTGTAGGATTTGAGAGCTGTTACTAATTAATACCAGTATGGATATCCTTTACATCTTGTCATCCTCAGAGTAGTTGCCTCTACTTTTAGGGTTGATACCAACAAGCATACCGATTTCAAATAAAATCAGCCATGGCCAATCCATAGTCTTATGATTCAGATTCAATTAAGATCAGTCATAGTAAGACAATGTAAGTATTGTAGGATTTCAGTTTAAGTTAATAGGAAAGTAAGGATAGTTACCATGGTATAATCTGCTATTTTTGGGTCAAGATATCTGTGCCCTCAAATCTGACATGAGTGGACAGACCAGTATATATTAAATTCAAACTAAATATGTCCATAAGACTACTATGTCTTTTAAATCCTTACACACCATTAACAATGACCTCTGCCTTTTTCTTTTTTTTTATTTTTATAGAGTTTCAGCGCTGCTTATACTAAAGACTATAGCTTACCGTCTCTGCCTCATGTCTGCTACTCCACTTTTCTACTATATTTTGTCCACCTTATTCCCTCATTCCACTGTCTGCCCCGTTCACTGAGGCCTCTCTGCCACTGTTGCTGGAATCCTGGTATCTCTTCCTCTCTTTCTCTGTAATGTCCTTCAGCACTCTCTGTAGGGTTGGATTGGTGGCCATGAACTCCCACAGTTCCTCCTTGTCTTGAAAATATCTTATTTCTCCATTAATTTTGAGAGAGAGTTTTGACGGGTATATGAGCTTCGGTTGCATATCATTTTCTTTCAGGACTTGGAATATTTCTCCCCACTCCCTTCTTGACTTAAGAGTTTGTGTTGATAGGCCTGCTGTTATTTTGATAGTTTTCCCATTGTAGGTAACCTACATCTTTTCTTTGGCTGCTTTTAATATTCTGTTCTTTTGGTGGATTTCTGGAATCTTTATTATTATATGTCTAGGCGTAGATCTGTTTTGGTTGTAGGTAGCTGGTGTTCTGTATGCCTCTTTTATCTGGATATCATTTCTTTTTGCTATATATGGGAAATTTTGCTTTAATATATTTGTGAATATTCTTTTTATTTCATTTTTGGTTGCTCCTGCTTCCTCACTCACATTCTTTATTCTTAAGTTATGTATCTTTTTGTCATCTTCTAGTTTTTGAATTGCTTCATTCTGGTTCATTGTTATTTTTAAGAGGCTTTTTTTTCAGGATCATATGCCATAAATCTCTCTTTAAGTTTCAGAAGGCTGTCTTTAGTTTCTGTCAAGGCATTTTGCCAGTGTTCAATGGAGTTTTTAGTTTCCTGATATTCTCTTTGGATCTGTTTCATCCATTCTAAGTTATGTTTAAATTCTTCTTCAGAAGTTTCTCTTTCTTTTCTGATTTCCTCAGTTCTTCCCTCTGTGTTCTCTTGGGCGGGGCTTGTCATTTTAATCTCTTTATATCTTGCCTCACTTGATTCAGGAGTACAGCTTTAAATTCTTCTATGAGATCATAAAGGTACTTTTTAATTTTGGCTGACGCTGTTTCGAGCAATGGATGGTTACTGTGCTTGTTCTCTTTGGTGTTTACTTCTTCTGGGCTTATTTTCTCATGTTGGGCAGCTGGAGATTTTTTTTAATTTTCATCTCTTGTCATGTTTCTGGTTTCTTTCAGACTGTCCTGGGGTTCTCTGGCCCTCTATGAATTGCTTAGGGCCTTTCAGAAGCGTGCTGACTTGAGTTTTTGCTGTCCTCTCCAATTTGCTGTTATCTGGGTTAGGCTGGGATGCAGGGGCAGTACAGGCTAGTCTCCAGCCTCTGTGCCAGTCAGTCCGTAAATTAGACTGTACTTTCTGGATGTCACTGAGTTGTGACTATTTTGTATCTGCTTGTTGGGCCCAAAGCAGAGGCTTGGTTTACCCCAGTAGCTCCTGCCGGTTCTCTTTGTACCAGAAGCAGCTGACTAATGTCACTATGGCACAGGGTCCTGCCCAAATCCCAGCTGTTCTCTTCCAGACCTCTCTGTGACAGGAGCACCAGCACAGCAGAACTGCCCAAACTCAAGATGTCTCCCACTAGATCTCTGTATGAGGCTGAAGCCAACACGTACTCAGGCTCTGCCCAATTTCACGATACCTTCCACTAGCCCTCCCCACAGCGGGGCTCAGTGATGCCACTGAGCTGTAGGTTCTGCCCAACTGTAAGATGGCTGCCACCATACTCTGTTATTGATGTCCCCGTGGTGGTGGGCACTGCCCCGTTCCAAGACGTTCTCTGGCTAACCCCAGCAGCCGTGGGGTCCCCAGTACTCACCAGGGTCCACGCCGCCCACCTTTCCCGCGCTCCCGGCACAGCGCGGATTGGTCAGAAATCCGCGCAGTGTGCACTCCCCGTACAGTGCAGGATGGTCAGAAATCCATGTGGCGTGCACTCCCGGCACAGCGCAGAACAGCGTTCGGCTTTGGAGTTCGAGAGCCTTTCATGATCTCCTCTGGTGTAGCGGGGCAGTCAAAAGCCAACACAGCTTTTCCTGTTGGGTCCACGGGTCAAATTGTTGATTTAAAGGCGCGGGATTTGCAGCCTCCGGTTTTCAGCCTTCACAATCTCAGCACGACTTTAAATCCTCCAGCTGCACTGTCTTGGTTAATAAGAATCGTTATCCATTTGTCTGGCCCTCTCCATGTTGTCATGTTCTAGCTTCTAATATGATTTCTCCAGAGAGACTTTTCGCCCAATCCTCTAGCAAGCCGCCATTTTCTTTCTCCATACCAATATTTTTTTAAATAACAGTTGTCTAACACAGCAATTAAAAGTCCCAGACTGTCAGTACCAGTCATATTGTCTATATTAATGTATATTGCACATTAGGACAGAAACAGATTACAAGTATAAAAATAGAGAAAGCTGTACTCCAGAACACTAATCAACACCTAGTTAAATTTATTTTATCTTCTGACAGACCACAAACCAGACTGAAGAAAATGACCAGGGATAATGCAGATGTCATAAAATGCTGCCCCAATAAACACAGGTGTGGCTGAAAACGTAGTCAACCTCACTATTCATGAGTACCTCTGAGCTGAAACCACACTGAGAAGCTAGCTCTTTCTCTCTGTCTCTGTCGCTCTCTCTCCCTCCCTGCCTCCATCCCTCCCTCCCTATCTCTCTGTGTATGTCTTCCCTCCATCCCAGCTAAGCACTGGTGGAAAGGTAAAAAAAAAAAAGTTGTCCTTGTGCAAGCTAAGGCAGCAAAGAGGAAAAGCAGCTGGAAGCACCCGCACATGTGAACACAGACGCAATCCTTGCAGGCAGTCCCACAGCAGCCAGTTAAGGGAGGTGCCCAAGTACATGTGGGAAAAGCGTGGGCCCCCTGGAGGTATGTGTGGTGGGATGCTAGTAGATTTTACAGTAGAATTCCTGTGATTCATGACATCACAGGTAGAATCTGAGATGTGAAATGAGCTAAACAAGTCTGCAAGAACCTTTAATTCTCACTCCTAGATAGAACCCACAGAGCGCAGGGTAGGGGGGCAGTGACCAGATGCTGGGAGCTGTGGCTGGAACACAGCCAGCGAGGACCATTACACAGTCTAGCTAGGATTGCAAAGGCACAGTGACTGCACCCTTGAATATTTCAAGGAAGCCAGTTCACGTACTGTCCTCAATGTTAAAGATTCGAGATGAAAACATTTTTGGTAAGCTTCCTTTAGTTAGTGTTCATAAAAATGTTCACTTTCAACTCCACAAGTGTGTACAAGTAAAATCTGTCTATGCATAATAAAAATAAAATTAAAAATTGGAAAGTAAAAGTAAAAAATTAAAATAATTAAAATTAATTTAATTAAAATTAAAAAGTAAAATCTTGAGTAATTTCAATAGTTTGAAAAGTCAAACTATTTTTACAAACATTCTTAGAACTGTACACGTGTGGCAGTCACCTGAATTGACCTTATTCAATAACAAGGGTTTTATATCTCATTCTCAGTATGGGAATTTCAGCCTTTCCTACCTATGAAGATGTTCTGGGTCCCCTTTGGGAATGGTCCAAGTCCTTCTCTCTGGCCCATGGAATCACTGTTTTCCTCAAATACACAAGAACACAATCACATGTTTTATAAAGGGTGACATTCCAGGGATTATTTCTGTTGCTCTGTGGCGTTATTTTACAGGAAACCCTTCTATTTTAACCTAATTTATACTTTGTAGGTTAAAGTAAATGATTTTGTGACAAAACTTTTGGTGGCAGAAATAGCAAATGAAAAATTTGCAGTCCTATTTAAGGCTTGTTATAACCTGCAGCAGAAGCTAATGAAGCCACCTGGGACACGATCTCTGGTTCCTGTGCTGACACTGCTAAAGCTTACCTCAGTGTTCCCTTTCACCTGAGGGAAAGGACTCAGGCCTTCTCCACAGGAAGTTCTCAGGGAACCCCTGTGTGTGTCCCCAGATAGAAGGCAGTCCCCGAAGGCTCCAGGCTGATGAAATTGTACTACTTCTCACCAGGGAAATCACTGCCTTCTTTTCTCTGCATTCTAGCCATGGGGCAAAAAAGAACAAAGGAAAAAATTAAACATGTATTTATGTTATAGGTGCTGCATGGTGCCAGCAACAGAGCAAGGTCTCCTCTTCTTTGTGCCGCAGTTGAATCCAGTATGTTGCAATCTCCAGCTTTGCTGAGAGCAAAAACTAAGGAAATCTTTAGCTAAAAATAAGATGTTTCAGAAATTTAACAAAATAGGATTCAGAGTGTGAGCGTGTCTGGTGAAATTTTCCTACATTTCTCTTTAGGATACGAGTAGAGTAGGTTAGATAACTACATGGAGATGCTTCTCTGATTGGGAAAGGCTGTTAATGTCAAATAGCAATCCTTTAACCTCCATGCTGTGGAGGACAGGTAATAGTCTCTACATTGAAACCACAGAAGCTTCTTTCTGAGAGTACAGGTAAGTGAAGAATGTAGAAAAATTTCCCCAGGAAGAATTAGACTCTCATAGACTGTGTTAGGAAAAGAGATTGTTCTTCTTTAAATGGTGTCATCCACACAACTGTGTCTACAAACTTGAGTTTTGATTTTTCAAATGATTGAATTTTGTTAATTAAAAAGTATTATGGAATATCCTGCTCATAATAACAAAAGGAGATACTTTGGGTCTTTGGACTTACAGGAGTATCATAATTGTCAATTTTTCAGAGAAATCAAGTACATACATAGAAGTATATCTTTTAAAATTATTTCATCTGTTTTTTTCAAAAATATTTCCAAACATTACAGATTTATTCATGGCTTTCAAGATAATGTGAATTGTAGGGCTGGGGATTTAGCTCAGCAGCATAGGCACCTGTCTTGCAAGCAGGCAGTCGTGAGTTCAATCCCCGGTACCGATAAAAAGGAAAAAGAAATAAAAAATTCTCTAAAAGATCATGTGAATTGTATAATAGAGATCAGTAAGTGTCATTTGATTTTTATTAGTCATAGTGTTATGGCTAAAGCCTAATTACAGGATTATTTCACAATATTGATTTACACAGGAAACAAAATTCTCCTGTCCATGCTAACATTCCTCACTACTCTGAACCATGTGACTGACAATGTCCAAGGCCTGTGACTTGAAAACTTCTTTGCCATGTCACATGTGCACTGCAGACCACATCAACATCAACACATTACACTATGCCCACCTGTGTGACAGTTTAGGACTCACACTGCGAAAAGACTTAAAGCAAGGATCTAAGAGTTCATAGACGGGAGCCCAGCTGCCTTCCCAGTTTATTCTCATGTTGTTTTATTGTGATTCTAAACATAATAAATCTGCATACCCACAGCAGATATTTTGCCTAATTTTCAAAGTGTATTTTAGTATGCAAAGACAGTTTTGTTTGGACTCTCATAACTTTGTTTCTACACTTACTGGGTGCTTTGGTAATAAAGCCTATGGGTATCCCATGGGGATCCCTGTTTCTCTAAACACGGGATTGTGGACTTATTTTTAAGAGTCCTTGTCTAATGGTTTCTAAACAGTTCAGGGAAACAAGTCCATTCAATGATTCCAAAATCAAGGCAAAGATTAGGAAATATAGTTTTCAGAAACTAGCTTACACATGGATTTCACTTCTGCCTTCCAATTTATGCTCAGCAAGTAGTGTTTACTCGCACCAGTCTACCTCCCATCTCAGCTGATGTTTGCAATGAGGAACCATGAAAGTGAAATGCAGGAAAGAATTTCTCTCAACAGGGGATGGGTAGAGCAAAGGATGGCTTTCCATGACCTGAGTCATCTCTGATTTCTCAGTCACCATCTGAATCCTAGATATGACTTTTACAGGAGCCTCACCGTGTCAGTCTCTGATAGAAGCACAGGTATTCATGCATCAGATTCATATTACAAGTCAGTCATCCTGAGTTGAAAACTCCAGTAAAACCATGTAACCTGGTGCAACTGGGGAAAAACAATCTGTTTCCTGGGTCCCTCCACCTGCAAAATATGGATTATGAGAATGTTACGTTGGAGAATTCTTTTGAAAATCAAATGAGATAACCCACATAAAATGTTTAGACAAAGGTCAGATACATTATTGACATCCATTATTTTGCATGATCAAAGATCACTAATAATCTTAACAAATGATTAAGAATTTTCCATGCTCAAGTCCTTGGTCATCTTCCTTCATTTGATGGTTCTTTCTAGATCAGGGCAGATGAGGTATGGATGGAGCAAACCAAACTGCAGTGAGGAGTTCATTCTCCTGAGATTCCCGGGCTCTCCCACCCTGCAGCTCACACTCTTTGTCACCTCCTCACTGTGTACCTGCTCTCCCTCATGGGAAACACCCTCATCATCTTCATTGTTCTCATGAACTCCACACTCCAGACACCCATGTAACTCTTCCTAGGGAACCTGTCCTTCTTAGAGATCTGGTACACCATGTCCACTGTGCCTAAGTTGCTAGACACCTGACTTCAAAACACAAACAGCGGAGTCAAGAAGAGCATGGAGTGAAGTATTTCAGATCCTAAAGGAAAATGATTTCCAACTTACACTGATGTACCCTGCAAAACTGTCCTTTAAAATGGAGATGGATAAATAAGATACCTCCATGACGAAGAATAGCTGAAGAACTTCATGATCACCAAACCAAGCCTGCAAAGAATACTGAAAGACAGTACAGATACATATAGGAAAAAATAACTAAGCAAAGCAGATAATTAAACAGAATGCAATGATAAAGATGCAACAGCAGAAAGATAACATGTCAACAAAAAGCCAATATATAACAGTTATAACCATTAATGTAAATGGTCTCAATTCACCAATTAAAAGAAACAGATTGGCAAAATGGATCAAGAAACAACATCCAAACATAGACTGAATACAAGAAACCCATCTAACCCAAAAGGAAACTCATAGATTGAAAGTCAAAGATGGAAAACAATACTTCATGCAACAGGAATGGGAAAAAAGTGGGGGTAGCTATTTATTCGAAGACAATGTGAATTACAGACCAAAAATGATCCTAAGAGATAAAGAAGGCCACTACCGACTAATTAAGGGAAAATGTCAAGAAGAAGAGATAACATTCTTAAATATCTGCGCACAAATTTCCAAAGCACCCAGTTATACAAAGCAAGTATTAAGAGCAATGAAAAATCAAATAAGCAATAACACAATTATAACAAGAGACCTTACACACCATTGACACCAAGGGACAGATCAATCAGACAGAAAATCAACAATGAAATAACAAAACTGAATCACACATGTGAACAAACGAGCTTGACAGACATATACAGAGTGTTATCCAACAACATAGAATAGACATGGGACATTCTCTAAGGTAGACCATATACTAGCCCACAGAATATATTGAAATAAATGTAAAAGAACTGAAATTATTCCACGCATCTTATCAGATAATAGCATCATGAAACTAGAAGTTAATGATAAAAGAAACTGCAAAAACCCCACAAACACATGGAAATTGAATAATACACTCAAACAATCAGTGGGTAACAGGGGAAATTAAAGAAGAAATTAAATAATACCTACAAGCAAACAAAAATAAAATACAACTTACTGGAGTCTGTGGGATGCAATGAAAGCAGTCCTCAGAGGAAAATTTATTGCACTGAGTTCCCACATCAGGGCAACAGAATGAGTACAAATAAAACACCTGATGCTACACCTCAAACATTTACACAAAGAAGAGCAAGTCATGGCCAAAGCCAAAAGAAGAGAAGAAATTATAAAAATTAGAGCAGAAGTTAATGCAAGAGACTAAGAAAGCATTCAAAAGAATCAATGAATCAAATAGTTGGTTCCTTGAAAGAATAAAAAAATATTGATAAGCCCTTAGCCAACCTTATTTTTAAAAATGGAAGAAAAAGCTCAAATTCATGCAATAAGGAATGAAGAAGGTGAAATCACTTACAGACTCTGTGGAAATACAGAAGATCAGCAACACCTATTTTGAAAATCTCTACTCTCATAGTTTCAGTAACACAGAAGAAATGGACAAATTCCTAGAAACATAAGAAGTACCAAAGCTGGGTCAAGAAGATGTAAAACTGCTGAATAACCCAAATTCCATTAATGAAATGGAAAATGTAATTAAGTTCTTACCTACAAAGAAGAACACAGGCCCAGATGGATTCACTGCAGAACTCTAAAAGAAAATTCAAAGAAGACTTAATGCCAACACTCCTCAAACTCTTCAATGAAACTGAAAGAGGAGCAATTCTTCCTAATTCATTCCTGGATGCAAATATTACTTTAGTACCAAAACCTTAGAAAGACCCAACTGAAAAAAAGAACTACAGGCCAATCTCCCTAATGAACACAGATGCAAAAACTGTCAATAAAATATTGGCAACCAATGCAACAAATCGTTAGGAAGATTATACACCATGACCAAGCGGGATTCATCCCAGGCATGGAGGGATGGCTTACCACATACAAATAAAAAAATGTAATTCACCGTATTAATAAGAGCCAAAAGAATCACATGATCATTTCTATAGATGCAAGAAAAGCTTCTGATAAGGTCCAACACTTATTCATGAAAAGAATCTTACAGAAAATTGGAATTGATGGCCTTTACCTCAACATGATAAAGGCCATCTATGACAAACCAACAGCCAGCATCATATTAAATGGCCAAAAACTGAATGCCTTTACTTAAAATCAGGCACAAGACAAGGATGTCCCTTATCACCACTCCTATTCAACATAGTACTGGAAATACTAGCCAGAGCATTTACACAAGAGAGAGAAATAAAAGGGGTAAAGATAGAAAAAGTGGGAGTTAAATTACCATTATGTGCAGATGACATGATACTCTATAAGACCCCCAAAACTCCATTGAAAGTCCCCTAGATATAATAAATAAATTCAGCAATGTGGCTGGATACAATAATAATCAAAAATCAATAGCATTTCTACTCACTAACAACAAAATTATGGAGAGAGAAATAAGAGAAGCCACATCCTTCACACCTTCACACTAGCATCCAAAAAATGAAATAAGAATTAATCTCACTAAAGAAGTAAAAGATCTATACAGGGAAAAGTATAATACTCTGAAAAAGAAATTGTAGAGGATCTCAGAAAATGGAAAGACATCCCTTGTTCATGGATAGGAAGAATAAATGTGAAAATGGCCATTCTACCAAAACTGTTATACACATTCAATGCAATCCTAATGAAAATACCATCAACCATACCTCATAGATTTAGAGAAATCACTCCTAAAATTCATCTGGAACCTGAAGAAACATAACATAGCAAAGGCAATTCTAAGCAGCAAAGGCAAGGCAGGAGGCATCACAATCCCTGACTTGAAGTTATACTACAAAGCGACTGTAATAAAATCAACATGGTACTGGAATAAAAACATCTGAAGATCAATGGAATAGATTACAAGATACAACCACAACTATAAACACTCAACCACCTTATCTTTGATAAAGGGGCCAAACATTTTCACTGGAAAAATGACAGTCTCTTTAATAAATGGTGCTGGAAACACTGGCTCTCCATATGCTGAAAACTAAAACTAGACCCATGCCTATTACCATGTACTAAATTAGAATCTAAATGAATCAAAAATCTGAATATTAAAATGAAACACTAAGTCTATTGGAAGACAAACTGGATAAAAATCTTGAAGACATAGGGGTAGGTAGAGAACTCATGAACAGAAATCAAACCGCATGGGAAAAACTTCTCAGAATCAATAACTGGGATCACATCTTGTTAAAGAGTTTCTGCATGTCAAAAGAAATCTCCAGCATAGTGAAAAGAAAACTCACAAACTGGGAAAAATTTTAGTGAACCGTCCCTCAGACAAAGGACTTCTGTCTAAAACATATAAAGAATTAAAAAACTCAGACCCCAAAATTCCAAGACCCAGTCCAAAAATGGGCATCTGAGATGAATACACACTTCAGATGAAGAAATACAAATAGATAAATACATGAAAAATGCTCATCATCATTAGTCATTAGAGAAATACAAATTAAAACCACTGATATTCCACCTCACTGCAAAAAGAATGGCCACGATCAAGAAAACTACCAACAACAAATGCTGGAGAGGCTGTGGGGGAAAAGGAACTCTCCTGCACTGTTGGTGGAAGTGTACACTGGTGCAACCATTGTGGAGGTCAGTCTGGAGATTTCTCAGAAAGCTGGGAATGGAAGCACCATTTGACCCAGCTATTCCACTTCTAGGCATATTCCCAGAAGAACTGAAAGCATCATACCACAGTGATATATGTGCACCCATGTTTATAGCAGCACAATTTGTAATAGCCAGATCGTGGAAACAACCTAAGTGTCCATCAACTGAAGAATGGATAAAAAAGTTGTGGTATTTTTATACAATGGAGTACTACTCAGCTATAAAGAATGATCACATTGAGACATTTATAAATAAATGGATGCAGCTTGAGACCATACTCATAAGTGAAATAAATCAAACTCACATGTATAAATACCGAATAGTTTCCCTAGTGTAGGAAAGGATAAGAATACATGAAAGTACATGGTAATCTTGATTCCCAGTCACACTGGTTTGAAGCCATATAATGTTTTCACTCATTAATTGGAATGGTTTTAATCTGGGTTGTTTTATTTTATTGTCTGTGATACTACAAATAACTATTTTGAAGAAAATAAGAGTGTAATAGCTAGCACTGATTTAATATCATCCTGTTTTGATGCCCCATCAAGTTGTTGTTCATTTGTTTCCATTGGTTCTAACATGTTGTATCTTATTATATCTTAATGTATGCGATAGTATAAGCAAATTTTTTATAGACAAAGAGATAATATAGAAATTGATGTTCAGTTTCTGCTAGCTGGTTCTAAACACCCTGCAATAATTTCATTCTCTTGAACGGTTTCACGCTGTCTTGATAAGTTTGATGCTATAGTATACAAAGTTAGACTCAAATATTTAAGGAAAGAGTCACTATGGTAACTACTATTAATGTCAGGCTATCTGGGGGTGAAACACAATGATGCTTAAATTTTTCAGTTTGACCTGTGTTGTTCTATTGATATGTTCTTTTTTATCTCAATCTCCCCTCCTTTTTCTTTCCTTTTTTTAAAATTAATTTATTTCTTAGTATCTTTTAACTAAGGGAAAACAAAATTAAAATTAATGCGATAGATTATAGTAACATTTTTGTTTCCCTATTAACCTGATTTGAACCCCTGTATTGTTCTCCATGTCTTGTTCTGACTGATTTTATTATATTCTGTTTTGCTTAATAGTATCACGTTTCAGGGTATAGGCAATCATTTGGAAGGCAACCAGATATTCTATGATGCCCATTATTGTATGACTATTATCTTCTTTGGAAGTCCTGTAAGCTCTCCAATGTGGTTTTTATTGGTCTTCTGTACTGTTTTGTTCAGTTCTTTTATACCAGCTGATATAAGCTACTATTTTTAGGATAACAAGAGGCATAATGGTAACCATTGTTGATCACCTAGTAATCCTTTTTTTTTTTCATTATATACTATGTCCATCCTCCTGATCTGACTCTGTTTTGTTTTATCACATTGGGTTTTTCTTTGATCTGCCTTGTTTTGTTTTGGCTTTTTTAAAAATCTTTTTTTCTTTTCCTCTTCAAACAAAAAGTTATAAAAACTGTGGGAGTAATGGAAACTAAAATGTGTGATTGTTAGCATAAAAAAGAGAGGAAGGAAAGTGATCTAAAGGATATAACTGCAAGTATATTTAAATGTGTAGGATAGAGAACCATATTTCTGAGTTTTTCTTGGATCATTGAACAGAACTGACTGCAATCTCACTGTATTAATGTCCACTTTGTATGCTTTAATTTTGTAATCTGGACAACTGTTTCTAAGATGACAATAAGTGATCTATTAACTGGTGAAATCTTGCTGTATATTTTTTCTCTTGAAATTCTGTATTACTTCTAGCCTTTTACTGTTCTGCTTCGTTTAATTTTGTTTTTCTCTTTAAATAATAATAAAAAAAAAAAGAATATAAAGGCAGCCCTTCTGTGAAGTTCCCAGTCTGCTGGAGGTTCAGGCCGGAGTATGCTAACAAATACTGACATTAGAGGAGATATGCAATCAGATACCAAGCAGAAAAACAACACACTGGATCTACATTTCAACAAAGATAAGTAAGGTGCCTGGTAAAATAGTTATGCCAATATAGAAAAGAGAAAAGGTGGCTTTTGGGGGAACTCTCCAGTCTCTTGGAGATAGTCTAGAGTCCTGCAGCAAGCACTAACATGAATGCAAAATGGGGAATCAAAACCCAGCCAGGGTAACAGAACCTCAATCAGGTATGCCAGGGTATGATATCTGTTTAGTCGTTGACTGTGGCTGGTGGCAGGGGCAAGGCTTTGAGTGTGTTGTTTCCTCAAGGTAATTTGTAGAGGATTTGACTCATCAGGGTAGGCCATCCAGCAGTTGTCTGAGTGAGCGGGTTTGATCCAGAGGGATGGATCCAGGGATGGCCTTCTGCCAGTTTTACTACAGTGGGAGTAGTCAAAATAATCAGGTAGGGGCCCCTCTATGTTGGGATTAGTGGGTGCTTTTCCTAATCTTTGACCCAACCATATCACCTGAATTGTATATGTACAGAGATGTGTCATTGAGTATGGGGGACCTCTCTGATACATTTTTATATATCTGGGAGAACATTTTCCCTAACTGAAAAAGCTCTTTGTGTATGCTGATATTTCTCAACTGATGTAAATCGTCTTGGAGGCTTTTAGTCCATAGTGGGGACCTCTCAACAGGTCTTCAAAAGGATTGTACCCAGTGGGTCCAGATGAGGTTCTAACATTTACAGGGTTCAAAAATAACAAGTCCACCCATGTATCTGAGGTTCCTGGTAATAGTTTGTTAATATTGACTTAAGTGTTCTGTGGGCCATATGGAGAGTCCATCTGAGTTTTAGTTCCTTGGCTAGGAACTACATTACCTCTTCCACAGATGATGTCCATTGTCACCGTCTATAGTCATCTGCAGCCCGTATCTTGGAACAATTTCCCTTAACAGTACTTTGCACACCTCAGAGGCCTTTTCAGTCCTTGTTGAGAATGCCTCTGACCAGCCAGAGCAAGTGCAAAGAAGAACTAACAAATACTTGTTGCCTCAGGAAAGCTTAACTTCAATACAGTCTATTTGGAGATCCTCAAAAGGAGAGAGTCTTGTGTGTTGAATTCCATGTGACAGCCAAGGACCAATAGAGGTCCTTGCACAGATTTGACATCTTTTGCCAATAGCTGCACAAATTGCTGATAATTTGGGGATATAATCAGATTCACCCAGCAGCTGGGCCACAGCAGTCTTCCCTCCGCGGGTGATGTCATGGCCCCATTTGACTCAGGCACAAGTTAACTCTTCCGGAATAACCATCCAGGTGTCTGGTAGGGTCCAGACACTATTTGGACCTTTATTAGTGCCTTCTTGTTTTGCTCATTTTATTTCTTCTTTAATTTAATGGAGAGGGCCTTTGTGAACATTACAGCTTTTTGTGGGATTTCATGTTGAGTTTCTAAATTCTGGACCAAATCACTATTTCTCCAAATTGAAGCATCAGCCAGCTGTGGTGGCCCATGCCTATAATCCCAGCATTCAGTAGGCTGAAGCAGGAGGATTGTTGTGAATTCAAGACCAGCCTGGGCTACAAAGTGAGCTCAAGTCCAACCTGAATGCACAGCAAGACCTTGTCTCAAAAAGACAAAAAAAAAAAAAAAAAAAAAAAAACAAAAAAAAAAAAAAACGGCCTCACTACCTAATGTAGCAACCTCATCTGCTTATGATTGCCAACAGTAACAATGGCTTTTACTTTCTGGTATCTTTTGCTGCCTTTTTAGGCTTCCAAATTGTGATCAGAAGTTGAGACATTTCAGCCTTGATTTTAGTTTATCTTCTCTCGGCTGTCAGGAGTTCCCATGCCTAGGGGCTGGGGATTTAGCTCAGCGGCATAAGCACCTGCCTTGCAAGCACGTGGTCATGAGTTCAATCCCTGGTACCGATAAAAAGGAAAAAGACAAAAAAAAAAAAAAAAAAAAAAAGAGTTCCCATGCCTAGTACAATAACCCATGGATGTGAACCACAGAAAAGGCACACTAGGAATCTATAAATGTACATCATTTCACCTTTTGCCCAATTGAGGGCCTGTACAAGTGCGCCATCTTAGTCTTCTGAGCTGACCGATTTAGGGGAAGAGGCCCAGCTCCTCCTAAGCAGTTACAGCACTATGGCCAGCCCTGTGTTGTCCATTTCTAACAGAGCTACTTCCATCTGTAAACAAAGTGTGCTCAGCATCTGCCAAAGGCTCTATATGGGGGTCAGGAAGGCTAGGAAGAGCCCATCTGTTAATCGAGGGAATCCTGATCTGGTTCCCTGAGAGTTACAGGGAAATAGGTGGTGGATTTAAGGCTCTAAGAGCTGGAATGTGAGTCAGGACATGAGCAGTATTGCACACCAGGTGACATGACTGTTTCACAGCCACCTATGTTCCCGACTGTTGATGAGCTCATGAACTGCACGCAGCTTCTGGAAAGTCAGGTTTTGTCACAAAGTTAATTTTTCTACTTCTTTAATCAGGAGGGCAGCTGTTGCCAATGTTCACAAACAGGGATGCCACCCTCTGGATCCTGAGTGTAAAGTCTTCGACATGCAGGGAGCTGGTCTTTCCTGGGATCCCACCATCTGGATCAGGGTCCCCAAGGCAGCCTGCTGTTTTCACCCACAGACAGGGTGCAGAGATGAGTCACATCTGCAGTCCCTGAAGCTGGATCTGGGGCTAGGGCCATTCTGAGCTGTTTGGATGCCTCCATCTCTTTTAAAGTTCAACTTATTACATCTCTTTCAGTTATGGGCTTTTTTTTTTTTTTAACACGTTGGAAACTGGCCTGGCTTTTTTGTATAACCAGGTGTCCAACCCAAATATTTTGAGTCCCTTTTTGTTGTCAGGACGCAAGATGGAACAAATAACTTCCTTTCATTTTGGGCCTAAATGTTGTAGTCCTTTTTCCAACTCAAACTGCAAATATCCTTTTGCTTGCAAATTTTGCACATTTTCCCAAGAGAGTTCAGTGTCACATAATCCTGGAGGACAGCTAGTTTTCCCCTCCAACAGCCCACTTTTCTGGGGCCTCAGAACAGAATATCATCAATATGCTTCAGAAGAGTACAGTAAATCTGTCAAGGAGGGGTCTTAGCTACATAGACTGCTGAGGCTTCCCAAAAAGGCATAGGAGCATTTTGAACCCTTGAGGGATATATGTCCATACAAGTTGTCACTTTCACTTTGTTTCTGAGTCCTCCCATTTAAGGGCAAAAAGGAGCTGACTTTACTCAGGCAGAAGAAAGCCTCTTTTAAATCCAGGAAGGTGAACCAGGTAACATCAGGAGGAATCATGTTTGGAAGTGTGTATAGGTTCAGGACTGTTGGATGTAATGTTATGGTGGCTGCACTAAAAAAATGACCAATCTGGTTCCAGCCAGTAGTACCCATTAGGCTTTTCAACTAGTAGCAACAGAGTGTTCCAGGGTTCCTGACAGTCTACTAAAATCCCAGATGCTTTCAGTCTGGCAATGTGGGGCTGAGTGCAAGGTGGGCCATTTGAAGCAGGGAATATTGTTTAAGTGCAATGCGAACATTGCCAGGGCTAAGTCCAGTCATCAAAGGGGCTGCTGTAGTCAGGGTTTGCAAGGAGAAGACACATAATTTATAGTATTATTTGTAATGGTCACCCAAGGAGTCAAATACAAAGAAAGTTCAGGAAATCTGTCCACACACTGAAGACCTAGAAAATCCAGCCAAGGGCCATCCTATGGAACCTGTATGACTTCAGCTAAAAACCTAGAGCCCGTGACAGTGCATCCCATAAGTCCAATTAGAGACCTAGAACCCACAATAGTGACTCAGGCAAGTCTATTTTATGGATCTGTGCTGGGAAGTCTCACAGGTCAGCAGTGGAAGCAAAAAATACCATGCCAGCAGGGTGAAGAATCTGTGCCAGTCAGTTGAGGGTTCTGCACTGGAGCCAAGAAGCAATGTTCAAAGTAAGGAGCAAGGCTCTCCTGAAAAGTACCATGGCCATCCTCAGTAACAATGACGTCCCAAGCTCCTTCAATGATGAGAACAGCTGAGTGCATATCAGGAAGCCAGCGTGACAAGTTTCTCCTGGAGACTGAACAGCACACATCTTCCTCTAGGAGCCAGGATGCAGTGCTCAAAGTAAGGATCAGAGCTCACCCAAAATGATCTGCAACCACTACCAGCAAAAACAAGGTTCAATGCTCCTTTGATGAGATCATTCAAGTTCATTTCAGGGAAGCAGCTCAGCAAACACCTCCAAAACCCATGGCAACAGCAGAACCAACAGCACCAAACACCAACATCACTGCTCCTCTCCAGGTCTCTCTTTATGCTCACAACAATCATCAGGTGGGCTCTCCTTGGTCCTCACCATGCTGATTAAGTTCAACTGGATGCCACAAGTTGCCCACCAGTCACCTGTCTGGAGTTGGGGCCCTGTGAGGCCTCATTGCCTTTGTTTTGGTTCCACTACTGAATGATTTGCAGCCCTTTGGAAGTGGCTTTCCCAAAACTGCAGCCAAGACAGCAGACTAATGACATTTATGTTTTGTCTTTTCTTTTCCATCTTGGTTTATAAAAAACTTTTGAGCTACTTGGAGACCAACTGTAAATCTTTTGGATTTTCTTCCAAATGCCAGAGTTCAAAACCTGAATTCACCAGCTGCTGATGCTCAGAGCCTCAGGATAAAATGGGATGCAAGTCTGAGGAGCCTCTCTTAGCATCTCACAGGGTGTTCTTATGGCTCTTGGAAAACACCAGCTGTCTTAGACATGTTGATGCACTTCCCTCCTGCTTTTATTCCCACCAGGAGTGCATTTTGCTATATAGTCAAAGCTGTACTTCTGGTTTCAGTGTTAAAGTCCCAGTCTGGGGGTTCGCAGGGAGGGCAGCAATATCTTCTGGAACTTTTATCGTTAGCCAAGGTCATATACCTCCAAAATGTGAGCTCACTCTTGAGTACTAAAAAAGGGCCAAGAGAATTTGTCAGCAGTCCTCCCCAGTTCGCCAATGCATCTGGAAGACTGAGGTCAAGAGCTGAACCAAAGCTTGTGGCTTTTCTGAATATGGGTGTAACTTTTCCAATCAAATATGGGTTTCATATTTCCAGCTGAGAAGATCATTGGAACTGAAAGGCTTCTAGCATTATGGAGGTGGTAGATTTGGTCTTCTAGGGCCTGGTCATCCCTGAAGAGCATCTGGAGATGCAATGCCTGGCACCAGTGACTAAAGGTCCCAGTTCAGGCATCTCCTCTGGACTAGGTGGCAAAGATGCTGCAGCAGGGAACAGCAGAATCAGGCTGTGCAGGTGGCAACTGGTCAGGAGCTGCTGCCACCTCTGGGGTGGAGGTGGCAGAGGGTCTGCAGGATTCGCATGGCAGCCTGGGCACAGAGGGAAGTCATCATAGGGATTATCAGGTGAGACAGGATAAATCATTCTGATTTTAGTCTTTGTGGCCTTTTTATTTTGCTGGTTATCTTTTATCCCCAAAGTCCCCTTTTCTGCAAGGCAAAAGCTCAGAGCCACTGCTGGGGAGTTTTACACAATTCTAGTAGTGAATCAATATAAGGAATCTGATTGGGGTGGCCTGTCCTGCAGAGTTAGTCACTGTCCCAGAATCCACCGATATTTCTAAGTCCAGGGTTCCCTCTGGTGGCCAGGATGGGCATAAGCGAGGCCAGTCAATCTTGCAGACAGTATGCAGCTGCTGAGGTTCCTTTTCACTCCATAGTCCACGGAAGAGCCTTTCCTGAGGTTTTCTATCACACAGCCTGACACAGTGGCTTACTCTGATTTACACCCACTATCACTCCCTATGGTGCGTGTCCTGTACCCTTGAAAGGAGTTGCAAACCAGCAAAGAATGGGAGCCTCCCCTGGAGGAATGACTGCTCAGATGCCTGCCTGGCCACGCCCCTCACAGGGTCTTAGGTGGGACTTAGCTATGGAGAGTGCCAAGCCTCCCTTCTGTCATGTGTCATCAACACAGTATATCAGTTGAGGGGCCCAGGCATTGCTGCGACCAGTGCTTCCCAGGCTTGGTGCACAGGATGTTGAGGAGGTCCTCCTTTGTCCACAGGTAAGTATCCAGGCAATGAAACAGGTTAACAGCAGGACATAACATGGGGCAGGCCTGCCTCATCCAAGGGCCAGGTCTAGTCATGTTCCAGTTCCTCCCAGGCTCTGATGAGTTCTCCACTGTTGTGCAGGGACCCCCTCACTTGACTTTGGAGGGGTTTCCAAGAAAAATCCAGAGGGTGCACCTTCCCATCTGCATATCAGAGCATGGGACTCATGAGCCCCCCAATGGGCTATACCAGTGGCCCAAATGGCCAGCAAGGTGTGTTCCTGGCACCAGGAATGTTGCAGAAAAACAATATCAAACAGAATGGAAAACTCTGCACTGAAGAAGGCAGTGTTTATTTCACTAGCAGGAAGCAAACCCAAATTCTCAGCAAAGAGCCAGCTTTTATTCCAGTGTAAGTACCATTTATAAGCAGGAAGTACAAGGCATTCCTTGACTGTTGCACAGATTGAATTGTCATATATTAACAGGTAAACTAACTCTAAATACATTTTCTCAAAAGGAATTGTTTATCGTAACATAGGAACATCCTAGGGGCCAAGGGAGGGGGTTTGAGTGGAACAAGCAGAATTAAAATATCTTAGACTAGGCTTCTTTGCCCCAACCAAAGTGCTTGAAGCCAGTTAGAAGCAATGTATTTTCTTAATTAAGGGAAGCATAAGCTAAGAATGGTCAAAGTGGCCCAGTGCTTTATCAGAAGAAAAGCAGCTGGAACAAAACAGTCAAGGCTACTGAATTCAGCTGGGTGTTTATGTGAGAGGAGCAAGAGCATAGACAGAGGCAATTGTTTGATTTTAGCTTGCTATATCGTGGCTGTAAGTTTGCAATTCTATACCTGTGTCTTTACTAATTGTATAACTATGCTCTTACATTATGTGTTTTAACATATAACATATTGCTAATACAACAAAAGACATTCAACAATTATCATGTATGCTTGATTAGCAATCTCCATTTCTGAATTATTATTCATACAATTATTAACATAATGGTTAGTTAACCGCATTTAAACATATAATCACATTTTCTAAATATTGTGAAACTGTAATGTCTCATACACTAAAATGTTGTGAACATGATCAAAATTTCAATATATTAAAAAGATTATATGATAGAAGGTTGCAGGAAATACAAATGTTAAGGATTGGCTATATAGGAATTGTACATTTAACATCACAAGAAAAAGTATTCACTGTCACAGATCCCTGTAAAGTATTTGATTTTCTTATGAGTTTGATATATTTTATCCAGCCCCTTGTATCATTCAAAATGACAGTAATTCATTCTTATAACTGAAACATATTCATTTTCTCATCCACTTTATATCTGTCAATAGGTATCTGGTCCGCTCCTCAGCCAAATGACTGCTATGAACGTAGGCACATCTGTGTCGCTGCAGTACACAGTTTAATCCTCTCTGAAATGTCCTGAGCAGTGGAATAGTTGAGCCGTGTGGTGTATTTTTGAGGCCTCTCTTTACTGATATTCATAGTGACTGTACTTACTTACACTGCCACCAACACCAATGAAAGATTTCTTTTACCCACATTTCACAATTTATTGATTTGTGTGATTTAGAGCTAACCTCATGGCTTAAGATCCTGGACAATTTCATTTAATTATACATCAACTGTCCCCTCATTGATTGGGCTGTTTGTGTCCTTGGTATGAGGTTCATGATTATTTTATAGATTCTGGATCATAATTGTCTTTCAGAACTGCAGATGGTACGTTTTGTCCATATCACCTGTCCTCTAAATAACTTTTGTTTGTAAATGGGAAACTTTGGATGTGCATTATCAATACCATTTATATCTATTTAGTATTCAGTTTTATAACATTATTTGAAAGTTAGTTTTCATCCACATTTACTGTCTTTAGATTTTTGAAGGTGGTGACAGGCTCCTAGGCACCAAAATGTACAGCTTGATTGGTGAATCTTTATCCTCATTATGTTTCATGGACAACCTCACATGGATGTGATATGGGACACTGCTTATTCCTTTGGCCGAAGCAGCTTTGCTGAGCCAGATGTCAGTGCACACATCAGGGGTCCCCATCTTCTTCATGGAAAGTCTCCGGATTGCCTTGAGTACCTGAGGGGCTCACTTCTTGAAGCCCCCTCCATGAATGTGCTTGTGAATGCCCACTGTACATTCTCAGATCACCCCCTCATTGACGGCAGGATGGCTCTTCTTCATCCCCCCACACTTCTTTGCGGGACCCATTGTGCCACGCCCAATTTAGAAATGAAGATAAGCACCTACCCCAAAATGAATGCAACATTTTTGTAAGTGACCAGCAAAATCTATGGGAAATTCCACCTAAGGGCAAATTCCTTTATGCAATGAAAGGGACTAATTTTTCCCAAAATGCAGCTCCCTCTGGTTGTACCTAACCATATCTTGGATTACAGTCACTAAACAGTCTCTAAGCCTTCCTCCCTTTGTGCCTTTATTCATGCAAAGCTCTAACATGTTTCCTTCCAGTAGGGGAAATCCACACCCAATGATTGTTTCAAGATGGAAGGTGTGGCACGTCCCACAACTGCCACATGAAGAAGCTCTCGTCTTGTTCACTCACTTTTACCTTAATGATTTGCTTTAAAAACTTGTAGATTGTATTTCAAAAGCTTATGCAAGCGTGGTTTCTATGGAAAAAATAAACTTGGTAATGACCATAGTCATGTTTTCTTTTAGTGGAATTCGCTGGAGCAGATCATCATGGGATTTCACATGAGGAAAGAGATTTTCACAAGATAAGTGTCATAAGGAGTCAAAATGCATCTAAGTACAGAATTATAAGAGGGCAGGATCTAATGATGTTTAAACATGGCTACATTTTGATTACAGGTGTATGAAATTATTTTGGAAAACTTACAGAGGTAAAGGAACAGAATGCTTGATAGAGAAAACAAGTACAAATTGCTTTACAAATCTTACCAATAGATTTACACATAAACTTAGTGAAATAGAGATTTTTCATATATAAAGCAAATTTTGTTTGTTTTAAAGCAACTTCCTTCCTGGCATGGGGGAGCACACCTGTGATTCCAGCATTTTGGAGGTTGAGGCAGGAGGATCACTGTGAGCTGGAGGCCAGCTTGGGATACATAGTAAATTCAAGGCCATTCTGAACTACACAGTGAGACCCTGTCTCAAAAAAAAAAAAAAAAAAAAAAAGATAAAGCAACTTTCAAATCTAGTAATTCTTAAACATAGTGACAGTTTCTATATTTTTCATGTGTTATAAATTTGCTTAAATCATTTCCTTTATATTTTGGACAGTAAAAGTTACCCATGTGTCTTTGAAATACTATTGAACTTTCATTTAAAACTTTTGTCCCTACCAGTAATACTTAGAATTGTGGACCAGGGTGCCTAAAAATGAACTCAGCTTTATCATCAAAGTTAGGGGTTAAACACCATTCCATGATCATTATCTAAATTATGAAGCCCGAGACGAAAATGTTTTTTCTCCTACTCTTCCTCATGACTCAGAAACACTCTTCTTCGGTTATTATTTTTACTACTAAATTGACATCTAATGCATCAACACATCCCTCCTGACAGCATGCCGCTTAACCCCTGCGTCCATGTTCCAGAGTCCGCAGCGCCCTCCTCCGGCTCCGTCCTCCTCCCAAGACGTCCTCTACGCGGTCCCCACATGCAGCCCAGGGCACGGTCCAGGGTCAGGCACACCTTCTCCCCCTGCTCCCCGGAGCCCAGTGTCTCTCAGGCCTCAGAACAGGGCGAACCCTCCTCTTGCCCAGGCGTCGCTGTCCACGGGCGGAGGTGTTGACCGCGCTGCGCGGGAGCAGTGGCCTCTCACTCTCCTGTCCCTCACTGAGTCACACAGTCCTGTGTGGTCAGGTGGTCATGGCGGACGATTCATGCTGTTGCATTTTATTCTAACAACACATTTGTGAGTGTTTTAATAGCAAACGTTTAGGGCCGGGGATGTAGCTCAGAGGAAATGGCCTCCCTGCCAAGTGCAATGCCCTGAGTTTGAATCTCAATACCAAAATAAAATAAAATAAAATTTATAAGATGGGAAATATTCAGACATCTCTATTCTTCTATATCTAGTTACCTCTTTATCTTGACCTGGCCAGTAAAAATGAAAAGTGATTTCTTTTACATATACCCAGTGTTTTTTATATCTGTATTGTGTTTCACTATATGTAAAGATGAGAAAAGTTAAGGCCAAAAGCAGTGACTTACAGTCAATCCTTCAAGAAATGTGAACTTCTGTTTGCACACTGTTCAGTTTGCTCTTCTGACTCATAATTAAGTGCACTGGAGAATGTTCAACACCCAAATAGAGATATTTATTTACTTTGTCCTGTATTTTTATACAATATTCTACACTGTATTTTATGGATTTCTCTAGCATTCAACTGCTTGTTTCTAATGAGTCTTATTTTTAAAAAGTCGTGGCAAGTGAACTTAGACCAATGTACTATGACTGTGGGGATTGTGTGTGTGTGTGTGTGTGTGTGTGTGTGTGTGTGTGTGTGTGTGTGTTTCTCACAGTTTCAATTTATGTTCTAAGAGAGATGCATGGACATATATAATACATAATTTAAATGTTTCCCTCAATGTAACTACCACATAATACACTTACAAGAGTATTTTCCTCCAAGGCTTTTTGCAGATCAAAAACATTGATTAGGCTCATGTATTAGGCAAGAAAATTTTATTGAAATAATCTACCTACACTTCTTGTCTGTGAAATCTTTCCTCAGATTTCTTCCTTATTTTTCTTCCATGTTGCCACTTCTCAATATATGAGGTTTCATTTTTTAAGAAATATTAGCCCTTGATCTCTATTCTGCAGTCTTACCAAATGCTAACTGATTAACATGGTTTGCAGGATGCCTAGTGGAAACTGGCAGATACAAAGTGAGAATATGAAGCCTGTCTGTGAGTGCAGAGATGCCTGCGTTGCCAGGTAGCTCTCAGAAATCTGACCAAGGGCATCGCACTGCCCAGTCACACAGCCCTTCCCCAAAATGCTGATGATCTGGCCAGAACACTGTCCAGTTTCCCGAGTTCCGTGACAGTCTGCTGGTGGGTTTCAAAGAAGTGAGACACATAAGTGCACTGTTGTGCTGTGAAGAGACTTGCTCCCTTTCTCAAGGTGGCTGGGCCAGCAATGTCCTTAGAAAGTGACTCAAATGTTGGATGGGGCCTCTGTGAGGTTTCATGTGAAACATGCTGGAAAAACTGAGGGAGACAGGAGCACTGTCTAGATTCAAAACACCCAGCTCCACCAGGGTAGTGTGGAAGCCCACAGTCTCAAGGTGTTTTAATATCACCATTCACCGAGCCTTGGCTGCCTGGAGCTCCATGGGTACAGAGCTCTAGTCACCCAAGGTTAAAAGATTAAAGCCTAAGAAACAACAGAAAGCAAAACTGAGTAAAAACATCAGTGGCCAAACATAATTTTTCAGCTTTTGTTCTGTAAGATTGCTTAAAAAAAACCATAAAGAAATAAATGGATTTAGAATTCATACAGCATGATTCTTAAAATATTACCCTTTTATATAGATAAAATTTAGCATGCAAAGTAGCTAATCTAAGATCTAAATTATAGAAATCACTGAAAAGAAACTTTCTTTCATAGACTTGTAAGTTGTATTTAGACAACGGAAATTTCCAAAGCCTACTATTCACATACTAAAATATTTTAAGTAAATTATATTGGATAATATGAAGAAGGTATAAAAAGAACCGTATGCCAATTATTTGGCTTAATAATGAAAAATAGCAATTTACTATCACAGCCCAATAACAGCACTTAGGTGACAGAAAAAATCACCCTCGTATGTGCACACAGGTCCACCAGAAGCAGGCAGTCTGAACCAGAGAGCGAAGTGAGGGGGGGCCTGAGAGATCTAAAGAGCAGCACCAACATCCCTGTCAGGACTTGATGGAAGTCACAGAGGACAGAACAGCAGGGAGCTAAAGCACAGATGATCAGTTAATGACTGGGAACATTGCAAAGTTGACAAGAAATGTTAACCTAAGAATGCAGAAGCTCAGTGCATATTAGAAAATCTCTAAATGGTAGAGAATCATTGGTAGAATAGCTCAACCTTAGACAGTTAAGGAGAAACTTGAGTTCCTTGTGACTTTTTGTTCTCTTAAACCAGGTACAGTATCATAGAAGCCACTGAGCTGGGGAGATTGAGGCATAGACACAGTGTTCTTGCTGTCTTCTTTATTCAAGATCATGATGTCCACAGGGACAATCTGACACTCTCTTTTCTAGTGTGCAGGTCTTATTTCTCTTCTCTGACCAAATTACACTGATTACGATTCCCAGTGCTATGATGAGTGAAATTGGTAAAGGAGATGTTTTCTTTACTGCAGATCTTCGAAGAAAAGTTTCTAGATTTTTTTCTGTCCAGTGTGACGTGAGCTAAAGGTCTAGTATATATGGGTTTATGGGCCTGAGTTATGGTCATTCTATACCTTCTGTAATATGTTGAATGGATGTTTTTAATTATAAGCGGAAGCTGAATTTTACCAAAAACTTTGTTGGTATTTATTGAAATGACCTTACATTGTTTAGTTCTACCTATGTGAAATTTTCAATTTTTATTTGTGTACATCCTACTCTTTCTGGAGAAAAATATCACTTTAAAGGGCCGAGCATTCATGTTTGTATCGCTTGGTCTTTGAAGTGTGATTTATCTACTATTCAACCTGGCATATGAAACCTGGCACAAGAAAAAAACAGAAAACTCACACATCTTATTATTCAGGACACGAGACAAACATTTTCGGGCAGATTCTGTATACTATTTTACTATGCTGGTGAAATCGGCTTCTGGCTACTGTGCTGAGAAAGTTTAAGTCAGTTGTCACCAGGTTCTTTTTGTTACCAATTGTCACTAGGTTCTCTTCTTTTGTTACCAATTGTCACTAGGTTCTCATGGCTGTCTGTGATGTCAGAGAATTACTAGCTTCCTAGAATAAGTTAGGAAGAATTCTGTTTCAGTATTTTGGAATAGTTGAGAAGCAGTGTGGTATACTTTCATGAATCATTGTAAATACTGATGTAATCATGTTTCATCCTGTTGGTCTATTTGGATTTTCTGTTTTTTTTTTTAACTGTTAGGAATTTACCCACTTCAATTTTTTAATTCTTTAAGACTATTTTCTCATAATTGATTCTTTTGTTTATGTTCTACAAAATAAACTATAATTCCTTTTTCATGTTTGATTTTGCTCGAACTGTGTTTCTCTAGCAAACCATCAATTGTTATACTTTTAAAACAAGTTTTAATGTATCTATTTTACTAAATTCTTTTCTATTTTTTTTTCATTTTGTTAATTTTGAGAGATTTTTGTTTCTTGTTTTATTACTTTCTTGTTGTATAATGCTAGATTTTATTGGATGTCTATTTTAATTATTTTCTAAGTGTATTTTATTAGCCCATAGTGGATTTATAATAGATTTCTATGTGGTATTTTTACATATATACAACATAGTTCAATCATATTCATGGCCTATTGAATTATTTCTCCATTCTTTTCCCTGTTTTCTACTAGTGGTCTCAATTCTGCATTCATAATTTTTTACACAGAACATTTCAGAAAAAGTATATGATATTTGCATTTCAGAGTTGAGTTTATTTTTCCTCCTGTGAAGACCTCTGCATGCATCCACTATCCTGCACATTAAATGATTTTATTCTTCCTTTCATGTGAATAATATATATTTATCTGTGTATATGTGTATATAATTAGGAACCACTTTTCAGTTGACAGGAAGCTGGGTTGCTGCTGTAAACCATGCCACAGTGCGAGCGCTCATGTAGGACAGATCCCTACAGTGTGCCGACCCATTTGTGTGAATATGACGGAAAGGCTCATCTGAGTCATATGACATTTATCTTTTAGGACAAGATTTCTATTCCCCTGCATCCTCAGCAGCATTTATTGTTTGTTTTTTTTTTTGTTTTTTTTTTTTTAAGTTATCCATTCTCACTGGGGTGGAACTGAATCTAAATATACTTTTTATTATTATTTTGGTAATGCCTAAATATGATAAGTATTTTCAAATATAATTATGGACCACTGTGTCTCTTCTTTTGAATTGTACTGGTTCAGTTCATTTGATGTTGCACCGCTTGAATTACTTTATTTTTTTGGAATAAAATTTTTAAATTACCTATATATTCTGCTTATTAACCATTTGTCTGAACAGTAACTGATGAAGATATTCTCACATCCTCTCGACCGTCTCTCTACACTATGAATTCTTTCTGATATTTTCTTTAACTGTGAAAAACATTTTCAATTTAATGCTCTCATTCATTCATCTGTACTAGTATTTCATGTGTTTTTGAAGTCTTATTCAGGAAGCCTCAGGTGTCAAATGTTTCTCTCATACTTTCTTCTAGCAGTTTCAAAGCTTCAGGGTTCATGTCTATGTGTTCCTTCCATTATGGACTGATTTTTGCACAAGATAGGAAATGGAGACCTCTTCTCGGTCTTCTTAGTATCTAGTTTCTCTAGTATCATTTGTTTAAGAAACTTTCCTTAAATAATAATTTTATCTCTCATGTGGCGAACGAGATGGCTATAGCAGTATGTATCTGCTTTTGTGTTCTCTGTTTTATTCCACTGGACTGTGTCTATTTTTGTGCCACTTCAATCCTGTTTTCCACGCCTTTGTGGTGTGATTGAAATCAGAAAGTATGATGCCTCCCACACTGTAGTTTTTACTCAGTGCTTTGGCTGTTTTGGGCCTTTTGGATTTTCTAATGAACTGAGCAAGCCCCTTATTTGTTTGTGTGAACACTGTCAAGGAAAAGAGCTCCTGGAGTTACTGTTAGGTAAGCAGGGCATAGGAACTCCTAAATGGTGAAGAGAATATCAATCTCAGGTAGCTCTGTGAAGTTAAAAAATGACCCTTTGAAACTCAGGCTGTCTAACCTAGTTCTCTTACATGATGTCCACAGTGAACTAGGATCTGAGAAAGCAATTGGTTATTTTGCATTATAATTTCCTCTGGGCTCAGGAACTTAGTAGGGGATGGCTGTACCTCTGTTTAGGAGCAAGTGGCTGCCCGAGATATTGCTTGAGAAAAGTAAGGGAGGAAGGGGAGGGGAAGCGAGAGGAGGGGAAGAAAGAATAAGGAAGGATAGGAAAGTGAAGGTCAGGGGAAGGCACGGCAAGGAAAGGGAAGGCAAGGAATGCTTGGAGAATGGAATCAAGGGAAGGGAAGGTAAAAGGGAAAGCTTTTCGTTTTCCAAAGCCCAGGTCATGAGTCCTATTTAAATTTTCATCAGTATGGCTCACTGTCCAACTCAATCTGGGCTCTTCACCTATTGAGCTGCCTTCCTCTTAAGCAAACTTAGTAAGCTGTTTTATGTATAGTGATAGAAAAATATCTGCATAGTGGTAGAAAAATATCTTACAAAATGAACCAGTGCAGGTAACACAGCTGGAACATTCGTCAGCTATATTTTATAGGACATGGAAGTCTGCATTCAGGAAAAGACCAGGGAATTTCATGAAAACAAAGTGGTATAACTGAAGATACTCAGGGAACTATGCAATTAAATTTGGAAGTGTCCTGTGCAGTTACATGCTCCTAAGGACTCTCAGAGCATTGCACTAACCCTGGAAACTCTGGAGCAGCAGATGAGGTAAGCAGAAGGTCAGAAATCACTGGAGTCTCCTGCAGAATAAGGAGAACAAATAGAAGGTATGAAATGTTTAATCCCATCTGTCACTCCACCGGTTCTCTGAAGCTCACAAAAGTTAAGAACACATGGCCTGAATTACATAGAAAATGCCACAGAATGATTCCACTTAGAGTTCAAAGAGACATGCTGGAGAAATGGCTTCAGTCTGACTCAGTAAGCGACCAATTTTAGAGTTTTTTATCCTCTTCAAATGTTTAAATCAGTAGAATTTAGAGACTACGCATATTGAAACTAATATACCATACTGCATTTCAGAAAACATGAAAAATTCATGGGCCTTTTAATGGCTTAGCTTAATGAATTTAACAGTTAGAAAATGATGTGATAGATTCTACGGAAGAATTAAGCAAGTAGAAAAGCAGTGTGGGATTACAAGGCCAAAAGAAAATCAAATACCCATGCCCCCCCAATTGAGAACTGATTCAAGAAACTAAGCAAGCCTTAGAGTTGCAAAGAAAAATTCAAGAACAAAGTATCAAATATTGGAATAAGAACAGAGAGACAAGGACTCTCACCTTCAGGAAGAAAACTCTCATTCAGGATATGCTAATTTAGAGCTTTAGAGCCCTTCCTATCTCCAGAGCTTCAGATAGACAAGATAACCAGTTCTCTTGGTTGAACTAATTTCCTTTGAAACAACTCAAGGCATGACTGGACTTTGTTCCATTTTTGATGTACAAGAACTTTCTTATTATTTCTAATAAGGACTCTCCTACTTTCCTCCTTTTGTCCTTCAATTCTGGTAGACAAAAAACTCAGATTTATATAAAATTAGTAACATGAGCTGTTTGATCCAAATTTATGGAAATGCTTGCATTCTCATTTTTTTTCTTTCTGAGTTCCAAGTTAGACACTATGTATTTATGTATTTTATATAATAGATGTACATGTATAAATTAATAATACGACCTTAGCTCTTTTCAGTTTTCCATTTATTTTCACCATAGGAAAGACGGAAATGAGTTCATCCCTTTCGACACACATACCTGACATGTCCCACACTGCCCTACATCAAGCTATACATGTGAGGTAATTTTTTATTTGTTTGTTTAGAATGGGACAATAAAACACTTAACTTACTTTTAAATACTTATTTATATTCTGAAATCTCTTAGAAACATAAAAAAAATCCTTCATACTTCTTTTTGTGAAATGTTAATGATGTGTTGAATTAGACTATAAAATTAATGTCTACACAAAAGATTGCTATTTCACAGCATGAACTAGGTTTTATTCTATAATCAAATTCAAAGGAAAGTTATGGTACTGAAACAAACTCCTACCTGCACATTCGTGAACATCCATTTTCCAATATTCAGAAGCACTTAGTTCTAACCATTGAGCTCTCCAGGAAACTCTGGGTCATCTTTCTTTAGATGTCAGGAATTTAGAGCTGCGCTATTACCCTACTATTACACAGCTAAATAATTGTCACATTTGCCATTTGCAGAAGCTAAGAGAGGCATCTCTCAAGGGCATCACTTGTATCAGCCTCACGCAGCAGGGCACTGATTTTAAGTGAAAATGTAATAATGTTGCTGAAATTAGGAAAAAAATCAGGAAGATGCATATAAATTATTCTCTGACATTAACATGTATTTAGAGATTGAAAATGTGAAAACAAGAACTTTATAATTCTTCAGAGTCACATTCTATTTAAACTACACTTTGAAATTTGAGTAGCTTTAGAACAAATAGAAGGGTCCATGAGGCAGGACATAGGAACTCATTACAAAGCTGCTGTATGGGAAGCAGTGTCTGAAGGCGCCTCCAATGGCCACAGCATTTATTATGTGCTGTGTTACTGGCTCTGTACCTGAATCCTAGGGCTCCATCCCCAGCCTCAGTGATCCTGCAGCACAGTACACAGCTACCTGCTCCCCTGGGGAAGGACTGGTAAATGACAAAGTAAGACAAGCTGCTCAGCAAGTGCTCATCGCCATCCTCTGCAGGAGACTGTGAGCAGACCTAGCAGGAAGGCAGAACTGTTTCCTACAGCCAGAACACACATAATTACACACAGGGAATTCCAAAATGCCATGTGATACTGAGAGCCTGGAGGAAGCAGGAATTATCACGGTGTTAAAAGCAGTCATTCTTGCCACTTTCATAAATTCCAACATATAACTAGAAAACATTAGGGATGTGATATTAGACACAAGCAACTGTCAGTAAAGACAAAAACATGTATCCAGAAACATAGTTTATTTCAGAAAACACAAAGATGTGAAAGATTAAATCTATTACTATATTGAATATATCAAAATGTATGCAAAAATAAAACCTGTGATAAAATTTAAACAACTTTTAAAAGTGCACAATTGTGTTTAATTTTTTAAAGATATTTAAAATTTTATTTGTATCAGGAATCAAACTCAGGACCTTGTACTTCCCATGTAGGTGCTTGTGCTGCTGAGCTATATTGTAAGCCTTACAATTATGGCTAAATCATAAATTTAAAATAATTTTTACTGAAAAGTAAAGATCAGAACTTACAATAGAGTCTAAATGTCAGTGAAAATTCTAGAAAAATAAAATATTTAACAAAATTCAGAGATGCTCAGAAAAGTCAAATGTTTAGGAGAAAAAAAATCACACAATCCTCATGTATATGCAACAGAAAAATAAGAATAAAAACCATCAGAAATACACTAGAAAAGCCACTGTTCTTTCTGTAAGTGAAGGAGGTCAGGAAATGACTTACTTTCTACTGACCCTGAAAGCCATGAAAACACCATTAAGACTGTGGGGTAATTTGACCTCAAAAGAGGAGTCATCCCAACAGCCAGCAAAGGGAAGCACAAGGAAGGGAACGTGATAGATCATTCTGACTGCAGTCAACCTTCTATCAATGAACTTCACACATTCCTTAGGACTTTACACAGGGCTGACTGAATGTCCCTGTTCCTCATGCAGTAGATAATGGGGTTCAAGACAGGAGGCACCACAGAGTAGAGCACAGAGCACAGCAAGTCCCCAAAAGGAGAAGCATTGGAGGCAGACTTCAGGTAAGCAACAGTACCTGAGAGGAGAAAGGTGCCTACAATCACCAGGTGTGTGCAGGTGGAAGGCTTTGGACTGGCTCTGCCTGGATGAGATCTTCAACACAGCAGAGAAAATAAACACATAGGAGACCACAATGCAAACTAAACATGAGAACGCATACAGGCTCCCAAGGACCACACTAACACCGATGACAGCATGTTCCTCAGAACAACTGAGCTCTAGTAGGGACAGGACATCACAGAAAAACTGGTGAATCCTGATTGGAGCTACAGAACTCCAGGGAGAATGTCCCAGCTGAATACAAAATACCAAACCCTGCTCCACTGACTCAGGACACAGCCACCAACTGGACTCAGCACCCTTTGCTCAGGAGAGCCTCATAGTACACAGGCTGGCAGATGGCAACATAGCAGTCATAGGACATGGCAGTCAGGATTCCCACCTCTGACCCTGGTAGAAGGACCATGAGGAAGAGCTGAGACACACACCCAAAGAAAGAGATGAAGTCACTGAGGGTGATGGAGTTGACAATGGATTTCGGGACTGTAGTGGAGATGAGACACAGGTCCAGGCAGGACAGATGCCTGAGGAGCAAGTACATGGGAGTGTGGAGGTGACGGTTGAGAACTGTGAGGAGGAGGACGGTCAGATTCTCCGGCATGGATACCAGGTAGACCAGAGAGAGGAGGGTGGCGTGCAACCTTTGCAGCGCCCTGCTGTCCATCAGTCTCAGGAGCAAGAACCACCCGGAAGTGTCTGATTCCTCATATTGTAAAGTTGAGTCTAAAAGCAAAATAACAATTTAAACACTAATTTATGTAGCATCAAAGTCACTATAACTCAGTCTTAGAAGTGGGCTACATGTCCATCATGAATGAACGGGCAAAGAAATGTGGTGTTAAACACAGCAGAGTCCACTTTACCATCTTTACAGAAAGATAAACTTGTGGCCTGCAGCAGGAAAATGGATGAAATTTCATACCATGATGTTAACCAAAGGAAATCAGAAGTTAAAAATCACAGGGTTTCTTCTACATGAGATACTGATGGTATAAATAATGATCAAAATAAAAGAGGCAAGCGAGATCTTTGTAAAAGAAAAGAAGACCAAGAGTTGGGGAGAGTTGAACAGGATGTAGGAAGAACCGAGCTGTGTTATGTGCACGCACCAATTCCTCCTCTGTGTGAATGTAATCATTATGCACTCAAATGTATGCTAAGACAAACAAATATCAAAATCTATACAGCACATAATCTGTTATGTGACTCTCCAATCTTGAGCCACGCATAGTTTAGAATCATAATTTAGATGGAAATTTTAGAAACATCAAGATATTCAATTTTCTCTTTAAGTCAGGTATAAAACTGGAAAGGTATGAGTCCAGTTTAAATTTTTGTTTTTATTTTTTTATGAGATAGGCTCTCTGTATGTAGTTCAGGCTGGCTTTGAACTCAGTTGTAGTCCAGGCTTGTCTGGAACTTGCAATGATCCTCCTGTCTCAGCCTCCCAATGCTGCAATATACATGTGCGCATATACACACCCAGCTTAAACGTATTTTGCAACAAGAAAGAACTTCAATGTCTACAAAGGAATGTGAAATAACTTTAATTTTTTCCATTAAGTTTCCAGGATTGGAAGTGCATTAGTAACTGAAATAGGGCACAAGGTGTCCCTTTTTATGAATCAATATTATACTCCTTGGTGCAATTTGTGTACCTATTAGAAATCAGATGAAACATCTACTTACTGAGTACTGCAATATTAAGCCAGTCAATAATTCGTCCATCAGTTGGCTGACCTATTGGAGGTGGAAACTACAGAGATCTCTCTGACAGGACATTTCATAACTTTGAAAATCTAGTAGTCAATCCCTTAGGAGAAAAATATGAGAAGACAAAATTGAAAAGAAAGAGTGAGCCATTTATCATTATAAAGTGATATCACAATTATTCATTTCTATCTTGCAAGACATTAAGATAGATCTTCTGGCTTTCATAGAAAATTTATTTCTTGGTCTAGATGTTATCACATTGTCTAATCTTTTTTGCCTTCAGTGCACTGATTTAGTGTAGCACAGAGCACTGAAAGTTGTTCCAGCTATTTTTGAAAAACTGACTTCTGAGTAAACAGAGGCATTGTCCATAAAGGAGCAAACTCTGAGACTAATGCAATGATCAGAAATATTCTAGGGTGGAATCTTCCAACACTGAGAACCAGCCCACACAGTGAGACAAGCATACCTAACAGGGAGGCTTTGCATTCTCCCAACTCCTGGCCCCTGGGTTCCCTAGGTGAGTACTGGACTTGTTATTCCCATCAGGTCCTCGTGTCCCTAGAATCCTTTGCCCTTTGGATCAATTCAGTGACCTGACTGCAATGCTCAGTGCAGCCTTTCTCATCAAGGTTAGAAGGGTTTCTATGAACACCCGAAGGTCTTGTCAAATGCAGTCACGCAAGCCGCCCTGCTAAGTCCACACTGTGTGTACAACCTGAGGTTTGGGAGCCTCTGACCTGCTGACCTCTGGCACTGGCACAAGTTCAGTGCAGGTGCACACATATTTTGTGACATCTAGCTGTTTCCTGCAGGTGAGTTCCACTTTCTGTGCTTCATAAAAAATGTATATAAGTTTGTGATACATGGATTTCCAGAAGACATTGTGTCAAAACCTTTAGGAAAGTATTAGTGATGTCACCAGAAAATGGGAGTGTATCACATAAAAACCCGGGACACAGTGTCAGGTTTGTCACATCTTCCCTTGCAGCAATCTTATCTTTTATTACAAGGCATGGTGAGTTGTACAGCATAAAGTGTACACAGCTCAGGGTCAGAATCTGTGCCAGACGAGACAAGAACTGCGGAGAATGAAGGATACTCTGTGTGTCAGCAAAAGGCTGCAGAAGAACACGGCTAGTGCTATGCTGAGCAGATGGTGTCCTAGCATGTACCTTTAACAGTGAGCTGACCACTTCATGAATCAAACCTATTGGGGGATGGAAGACTAGTGAGGGAACAGGAAGAAAGAGACAGGATAGGATGGGAAAGGTGGAGATAGAGAGACAGAGGAGGAGAGAGCTACACATTGCTTCAGAAGAATGACAGAGTGAGGAAGCAAAATACTGTAAAATGGAAAAAAAATAGTGGAATAAAGGACCTTTTTTATTTGGAACAGCATATAAGCAGAACATTCCAACTTTCTCTGCTACTCCCCTCTATAATGTTGACCAAGAGAGTCACCACAATGGAGACTGTATCCAAAACAAACAACCATACCTGACCTTCCTAGGAACCATCCATGCCAAAGAGATGATTCAGTGAGGAATGAGGAGACAGAACAAGGGATAGTGTTGTTTCTGTCCTGTGCCTCAGGATGTTCTTTGTCCAGGAAGTGGCAGGTCCTTTAAAACCCTTGCAAGCCCACTTTCTGTCAGCTTCTCCCAAGAGAGCACACACTAGCTGTGTATATGACTTCCTGGTACAACAGAGCCTTTGAGAACAGGCACTGGGCTCAGGGCCCAAAAAACTCTCATTCATTAGCTAGGGCAGGAAAAATACAGGATGAGATCTGAGGCTCTTGTTTAACTCTTAGTCACAAAGTATGGTCAGGATCAACCAAAATCTTCCTATAGTGAACCCTACCATGGTTGTGCTTATTTCAAAAGAATCAGCTGAATGCATTCTCAATGGATAGAACAAAAGAAGACAACAATAACGAAAGTAATGTGGGAATTTATGCCATCATTTAACATATAAAAAACTACGGTCCTTATTTATATGTATGAATGAATGCATAAATGAAAGAAGGATACATATTTTCCCTGCACAATATTAAATGATTTTGTCTTGTTATATAAACTATCTCCCTAATCCTAATTGAACCCTAAACCTAACCCTATCCCTAACTCTAACCCTAACCTTAACCCCACAACTCTTGGTGTGTTTTCCATCCATATGATTTTCCATTTTCCAAAAATCATTTAGTCATAGTCAAGAAATATATGATCATTCAATGGAGTTTCATCACACAGATACATCTGTATGATAATCTGAATTAAGAGTTCATACCTTCTTATTTTCATGTATTGTTCAGCTATCTTTATCCTTACCTACAGAAGGATTCTGTTAGTTTTGATGGTGCTGAATAAAACCCCTATAAAAATCCAGATGCAAGCTGTGTTTGATCAGCATTTTTGTAGCATTTTAATAAACAAGGATCAAGCTGTTGAGACCCATAGGCAGAGCTCTCACTTCTGCATTTGATGGGTGTGGAAGAAACGGTCAGATCATGTGTCTTTTCTGAAGGAAAAGAAAGGGAAAACCAGAACATTACAGAAAATGTCATTCTCTACACACTGCAGGAAATCATGGTCCCTCAGGAAATATAGAAGAGTTTCACTGGAGAATTTCTCCCAGATTTTAGGGATCAGAGGCAGTTTCACAGCAACACACTAGAACTGCTGCTTACTAAACTGACAACAGCTAATATGACTAGAAGCAAAATTTTTCTAGTCAGGGAACTAGAAAAGATAAACCTAGTGTTCATGAACTCTGAGCAATGAAATAAATGAAGTGAAACAAACAGACAGGTCAAGTATTGTAAGCTACATCTCCAATTGCTGTCTTATGGGCTTAAAAATCTTTCTGTTCATAACACATTGAAGTATGTGAGGATTTCCTCACCATGAGTAGAATGTCCTTTCTGTCCTTGGTCACATGCTTAGAAACCTCAGAGCTCGTGCAAGTGAGCATTTTAGATCCATTTTCCCTTGGATTGTAGTAATCCCTTCATGCAATAAACTGAGCCATAAGAAAAAGAAACACACACACACACACACACACACACACACACACACACACACACAATGTAAGAGTTGCACAAACTGAAGCTACCACTCATGAGGCAGCTGTCACAGTAGAATTCAAGTCAACAAATTAGCTTCTCACAATGTCAGCTGGACAAGACACTCTGGTACCCAGATAGACCATTCCACATTCTCTGAAAAGACACAAGCATATCCAGGAACCCAATTTAGCACTGGGCTTGGTCCCTTCCATTGTCCAGTATGAAGGGATTTTCTTTTACCTGATTGAATTGCCTTTTTGTTGCTGTAGTCCCGTACCTAGAAGAATTTTCAAAGTTAATAGTATATATACTGCCAAGACTATTATGAGGTATAAATTTTGTAGGGAAGGACTTCCACTTTTGTTTTTGTAAATGAATTTTAGGCATATGATGAAAACATTCAACAATTCTTTGACCCTAAGGGTTAAACAATTCACTTGGTAAGGGAAATATGAAAAGTTTTACAAAATCCTTGGAAGGCATTACTCATATAGACTGTACTGTAGTCAGTCTTAAGTGCTCATGGGTTTCCAACAGAAATAGAAACACCCTAACAATGAGCAGTGATATAAATCCTGAGAACATGTCTACTGAAACGTATATCCCTCACAAAGACACAAACCCAGGAATGTGAGTGACTTCCATTTGTGAGAGACTATTGGGGTGTAATCCTCAGGGATTAATCTACACTGAGGGTGGGGAAAATGTATTACCCATGAAGAACATTGTTTAACAATGTGCGGAGCCAGTTCCTGGGTTCAGTGGAACTGTTTGAATAATGCAGAGGCATTTTGATGAAAGGTGGTGTGGGAGGCAGAAGCCTACTGAACAGTATCTGAGGGAGTAACTTTCATGGCAGTGGAAGCCAGAAAAAGCAGCAAAAGCAAAGTGGAGGGAGTATAAGCCTTCTTTTGTACTCTACAGTATAAGCAGGCTACCTCCCAGGGTGGGTGCAGCATGCATATCACCTCTTTACCGTCCTTCTGCACAGGTTAAGGATGGTTAAGTGAGGCACTCCAGCCCTCCTGGTGAGTCACTGGGCCATACTTCTAAACTGTTCAACTTGACACAGGATATAACCATTCCATTGCATCCCTTGTGAAACTGTCAACCAGACACATTTTAAAAATCAATTCGTGGATACAAAGACATGCTTACTTTTGTCATTTCACAATTGGAGCATCACAGCACAGATGTAACAATCCTTAAGAATCAGTGTTAAGTCTATCAACATTATACCTCATTAGTACCCTAACATTTCACCCTTGCAACTGAAATAAGCAACATTGTTCCTCCCTCCTTCCTTGTGTGGGCCGAATTCCAAGCCCTGTGGAGCAATTTGTTCCCTCCACCCCACCCTGCAGGCCTGTGAGAAGTGAAAGCAGAAAGCAGCAGTTTCTCCCTCTGAAATAATCCCTTGAAAAGTCTTTAGAGGTCCAGACAGATTATGCTGCTTTACTTTTTCCCTAGCTGTGCTGCACGTTCTTTCCCACCTCTTCCCAATTATGTAACTTTATATTTCCTTCTTTTGGATACAAAGTAACTCAAGAAATTTAGCAACCCATGCAGTCTCCATAGGAATACAATCATGAAAACAGTGTCTCACCCAAGTCCATGCTTAAATACAGGAATCAATAATACGGCAAACATTTCTATATGCATTGTATGGTTTCTATATGCATATGCACTGTTTGCCTGATGTTTTGTACCTGATATAGGGCTTAGCATTGATGATATTAATGGGTTGAATATTGAGGATATCAATGCACTTTTGTGCTCAATATTGATGATGTCAGTGGGTTTAATACTGAGGCTATGAATGCAACTCCCTCCCTTTTGTGTATACAGCACAGGTGTCCTTATCTGTAAATGCTGACTTTCCTCGTGCATCAGGTCCCTATTTAGGCACCATTCTGCCTCATCCCTCTGAGCTCTCAAACTTCCTAGAGTGAGGATCATGAAGGGCAGTTGACAGGGTGAAGAAATAAAAAGAAGACACTGAAAGCTGGGGTCAGGTGGAGTCCTCTCTTCAGATGGGCAGAAAGGAACTGCTCAACCACTGCAGCACATTTATTTATATCCTTGGGAAGTTTGATCAATTTTAACCCCTCTACCGAGCAACTTGTCTGCCTGGCTCATATGGGCACTCTTCTCTCTCAGAGTGGGACTGCTTATTTATGTGGCTTGCCTCAGGATGCCCATGTTCTCAGAGATGGCTTTTCCTTAGCCCCACACATGCATTCAATCTCAAATTTCAGTGACTCCTCAGAGAAAATGTCTGGACTCCCATGGTTTTGTTTTGAAGAATTATTCACAGAAGCTAAGATGTGCATCCCAGTGACTCTCAATTAATGGGTTAGATATAGATGTAGTATACAGGCACCATGGAATGTCAATCCATTTAAAATAGGAGACAATCAGTAATTTATATCTGCATGAATAGAAATGGAAGAGCTATTTCAGTCAAAGAAGTATCGAAAAACTTCATGTTGTCACCCAGAGGTAAAATTTAAAACAATCTCCCTCACAGAAGAATAGTCCAGAATAATGATTTTCACAGTCTGGGGAAGTGGGAAGTGGAAATATGGTACAGCGAGACTTACACAAAGCTTCACTTACATGGGAGAAATTTTTGATTTTTACATAGCTCTTATTCACAGCCTGGTGAGTATAGCTAATGAAATATTATGGTACAGGTGAATATGCAAAGATAGCCAATTTCAAATGTTCTTTGTCATAGAAGTGTTAAATATTTGTGATGAGATGTTTTACATTTAGTTTCATTATTGTATTCAAAAATGAAAATTTCACCTTACATCCTACAAATACATACAGTAATACTTAGTCCAACTGTAAACAAATAAATTTACAAAGTAAAAAAAATCTTGAGTAACTCAAATAATTAGATAATATTGAGTTTGATTTCTAAATTTCCTAATCATTGTGCATATCTGTAAGTCATCTGAATTGCTTTCATGAGGTCACATATGTTTTCATTTTCTCCCTCTGAATTCAGTTACCAGTCTTCATACTGTCACACATATTTTGTAGGTTCTTGAATGTGTCCTTTTCCTAAAATTCCCCACCCATTTCCTTAAGATCCTAGACATCATTGCTTTCATGTTTGTTAAAGATGTTAGTGTTTTTTAATAAGAAGGTGGCAATCAGTCGTTCTTTTCTTTCATTTTGTGTTTAGTAGCTCTCGTAGTTTACAGATAGGTCTTGAACACTTTTCTTCTTCGTACTGTGTATATCAGACTATATGCCTTTGTGACAGAATAATGGTTTTAATAGCAGAGGATAATTTGTACAGCAATATGTTTAAGAATGCATATCACAGGCACTGTCCATTAATGAAGCCACACAGCTCCTTCAATTCCGATAGGACAGTCCTCAGACTCCTGTGTTCCTTTCTTTGTCTGAATGGACAACACTCTGACCTTCACCAGGGATGTCCTCCAGAAACCCATGTTTGTCCTCAGGAGAGAGCAGTTCTCAAAGCCTCCAGGCTGATGAAATCATAATCATTCTCACGGAACTCTTTCACCTTATTTTCTCTGCATAATCACCACAGGGAAAAAATGGACACAAGAAAAAAAAGGCTTTGTTTTTGTGCATGGTATAGATGCTATGAAGAGCTTTGTAACAACAGAACGGGGACACTAGGATTTGGGTTCCTTAGGGGCAGGACAACACCAGGCTCACATATAGCCATTCAGCATCCTTAGCTTGGTCTTCAAAGCTAACATTGCTTGGTTCCAACCCACAAGAAACAGCACTTATGTAAGGATGAAAAAAAAACCACATAATTTCCAATTAGTAAAATGTGGATCATTGTCAATTAGAAAATATGGATCACTATTCTTGTTGGGGAGTTATTTTGAAAATTAAATAATGTGATTCATGTAAACTGTTTAGACAAATGTCAATCATGCTTGTCACAGTCATTACTTTGTATGCACGGGGTAACTGACAATCATTAATTTAAAAAATATGAACTTTGCATTCTCAACACTTTGGTTATCTTACATCATCTGGTGTTGCTGGTCCCTTCAATATCAGGTAAGATGAGGTATGGATGGAGGAAACCGAACCACAGTGACAGAGTTCATTCTCCTGGGATTCCCGGGCTCTCCCTCCCTGCAGCTCATGCTCTTTGTCACCTTCCTCACTGTGTAACTGCTCTCCCTCATGGGAAACACCCTCATCACCTTCCTTGTTCGCACTGACTCCACACTCCAGACACCCATGTACATCTTCCTAGGGAACCTGTCCTTCTTAGAGATCTGGTACACCACAGCCACCGTGCCTAAGCTGCTGGACACCTGCCTCTCTGCAGCTGTCACCACCTCTGTTCATGGATGTGTTACTCAATACTACTTCTTTTTCTCCATGGGAACCACACAGTGCATCCTGCTGGCCGTGACGGCCTATGATTGGTACGTGGCCATCTGCAACCCTCTGCGCTACTCGCTTCTCATGAATGCTCAGATCTGCCTCAAGTTTTCAGGTGGACCCTGGATTGGGGGATTCATTTCTCCTCTCCTACGTACTCTACTTATCTCTCAACTAAACTTTTGTGGTCCCCAGAAGATCAACCATTTCTTCTGTGACTCAGACCCCATTTTCAAACTTTCCTGCTCAGACACTTTTTTGTAGAAGCCCTGGGTTACACGGTAGTTCAGTTGTGATTCTAAGCTCTTTCCTTCTCACGGTCACCTCTTATGGCAATATTGTGGCCACAGTGGTCAGGCTGTCTTCCCGAGAGGCTCGGAAGAAGACTTTCTCCACCTGTGCCTCTCACCTGACCGTAGTCACCATCTACTACGGCACCATTATCTTTGCCTACGTTCGTCCTCCGGCCAAGTACTTCACCATTGGAAAAGTGATCTCCGTGTTCTACTGTGTGGTCACCTCTCTGGTAAACCCTTTGATATACACCCTAAGAAACAAGGAAGTGAAAAAAGCTTTCAGGAAATGTCTAGTACAAAAGACATTTTTGTTCACTAAAATGACTAAGAAGTTTTGAAAGATCAACAAAATTGTACAATGTAGATTGATTGAAAAATATCATGTACGAATGGTAAGTATTGGAAATTAAATTGTGAATTTGCTATGATTTAAAATTGTTACATCTAAGTAAATTTAAATTTTATTTTGGATTCTACCAAAGGGCTCTTGCTTACACTGTGTATAAACATATCAATAATGTATAGTGTCACAATGGGAAAGATTAATAGCATAAGTTTTTTGCATGCAAGACATTGACAAGTGGAAGATACTGGTCAAATCTCACGTGCTTCAGAGAAATATTTTTACAGTATGTATGCCTCAGATAACATGAGCCAAAAAATCTTTTCAATGGAGCCATTATATATAAACCTAAGCATTTACAACTGAAAAGCAAATTCATTTATTAATTATGAAATATGTTTGTGATGGGCTAATTGTTACTCTTAATCACTGATGGTTTAGTCATTCATATAAACATAGCTGATTACTCAATTAGGAAAATGTTACCTAATAAGGACTTTTTACATAACTTCAAACTGTTACTAAATTAACTGAATTTAAAAAGAGTAACATGATTAAGAATGAAGATATCGGGGCTGGGGATTTAGCTCAGTGGCATAAGCACCTGCCTTGCAAACAGGCGGTCATGAGTTCGATCCCCAGTACCGATAAAAAAAGATTAAAAAAGAACAAAACAAACAAACAAACAAAAAAGAATGAAGATATCTGAGAAGTGAACACTGTAAGAAGGGTTCCATTTATCACAAAAATGTATATGTTAGCTTTCTTGGATTCCTATAGAATTCAAAAACACACACAGGTAATCAAAAAGTAATTTGTTTTGGAAAGGCAGGAAAACAGAACTTCTGCTTTTGCATTGTGTCACTCTCAGATGTACGTGAAGAAGCTCTACAGTATGTATTAATTTAGTGTAATTCACTTGGAGCTGGGAGGATGAGACCCTGTACGGTTCAGGAGGATGTGCAGGTGCTCCCTAAGGCTCTTCCTTTTGGTTGGGGTGGGGCTAGAGGAAAAGTGGAGCCAGCACCTCAGAAAGAAGGGAAATTGCACTGGGGACTCTCAGGGAGGATGAGCACTCTGATTAGGTCTCCAGCTTACTTGGTTTGCAGATCAAAGCCTGAGGGCCGCTCTTTTAGTCCACTGAGGCTTTTGTGCAAGATCTCTTTAAGGATGAAAAAGTTAATAATGATGGTGATGAGAGAGTTTATGTGATTGCACATAGCACGTGTGCTGGGAAGTCAGAGTAAGCAGGACAAACCAGAGTATGGAAGCCTGCAGGTTACAGGGCAGCTGACTGAGAACGACTGTCATCTCCTCAACTTCCCAAGATGTGTGAGCCCTGGAACGAAACAGAAATAACAGTGAAAGAATTTAATTAAATGTGAGGATGAGTCAAAGAGTTCTAATGTCTCAAAACTAGTAATTTATTTTACTTCATATATCTCTGGCACATGAATACTAGGATTACTGAATGGTGTTTTTCATTTTCAGCTCCATCCTGCTAATATTCCTCAATATTTCGGGACCTTGCATGTACAGGGCTCTTGAATTGAGGCTAGCATCACTAGATTCCCATTGGAGTAATAAGAGGTTACTTGCATGTCATTTTTGAAAGTATAATAAAGGATATACTACTGTTAAATGGGCAAGAGACAATCCTGGATACTTATTACATGTAAGAATTTCTCCAATCGGGGCTGGGGATTTAGCTCAGCGGCATAAGCGCCTGCCTTGCAAGTAGGCAGTCGTGAGTTCAATCCCTGGTACCGATAAAAACGAAAAAGACCAAAAAAAATTTTTCTCCAATCATTATTAAAATCTGTATGCTGTCAGAGTATGGAAATTTACTTTGATATCGTCATTAATGGAAACATTGTATGAAATCAGAGACTCATCATTTGATCTGATTTTCCAGGGCAGCACATCTTCATTCATCAAAAGTATCACAGGGTATGCAAAGTGGTATCAGTGTCATCACTGTGGACATGCAAGATGTAGGTCCCACTAGTCCATCTGAGATACGTTCCATGCAGGCCACCATGAATAAACAGCAGTGTGGTGCAGGGTGAGCATTTTAAAGACTCTCTTTATAAGATAAATTTCTGTTGCCCCAAATTTGTTCTGGGTAACGTCACAGATGATGTAATAGCTTGGCGTGACCATGGAAACACACCCATGATGGTCTACTGATTTTATTTAAATATGAATTTATATATATATATATATATATATATATATATATATATGCCTCTGTGTGTGTGTGTGTGTGTGTGTGTGTGACTTATAAAACTTGTCAACACTGTAATTTTGGAAATTTGGAAGACACTAATCTTTTTTTTTAAATTTTATTTTATTTAAGGAGGAAAGAAGAAAAAAACAGTGAAAGGGTACAATTATACAGATTTACAGAGGAAAAAAATTGAACAGTAGGAAATCACTAGTTAATGGATTACATATTGCCATCTTAGAATTAATTGTTCAAGTCACAAAATTAAAGCTTGTAGAGTGGACATTCCAACAACGATACCGCAAACAGTTCTGTTCAATGATCCAATAAAACTCTGTGATATCATTTTCTATCTTATACACTTAAATATACATGCAGTTATATAGTTTAGAGCACTTTCTTTTCCTCTCTTTTGTACAATGACTATTACACATTTTGGGTTTCATTGCTCCCACGGTTCTTATTGCTTTTTTGGAAGAGAGTAAAACCAAATGTGACATAACAGAACAGAATCAGTCAAGTCAAAAGGGTGGACATAATAGATAATGTAAAAACATAATACAAGGTGATCAACAATGGTTACCATAATGCCTCCCGCTATCTCTAATAGAATTGCCTATATCATTAGTTATAATACAATTGAACAAAACAGTAGAGAACAAAACCGACAAAACCAAAACATTGGAGACATTGTAGGTCTTCAAAAGTAGATAAAAGTCAACGAGAATGGGCGTTATAATGAATCTCATTATCTTCACAGCTGATGCCTAAACTTTCGAACCTGATACTATCCAGCAAAACAGAATAGGGGAACATCAGACAAAAACAAGATGGTGAGAATAATACAGGGCTTCAAATCGAGATAATAGAAGGTCAAAGTGGGTTACTATAATATATCCTGCTATTTTTTTCCCTTTAATTAAACGGATAAAAGAAATAAAAAAGTAAATAATGGAGTGGAGATTGAGATAAAAGAGGGCATAACAGCGAAACAGCGCAGATCAAAACATAACCATTTAAGCAGAATAGTGTTTCACCACCAGATAATTCCGACCTAAAAGTCGTTACCCTATTGACTCTTTCCTTGAAGTCCTTGAGTACAACTTCATATACTGTAGCATTAAGTATATCAAAACAATGTAAAACCATTTAAGAGAATGACAGCATTACAGAGTATTTAGAATCGACTAACAGAAAATGAACAATGGTTTCTGTATAATCTCCTTGTCTTTAAAAGGTTTTTGCTTATACTATTGTACATAATAAAATCCAATAAGATACAACCTATTTAGACCATTGGAGACAGAAGAACAAAAGCTAGATGAGACTTCAAACAAGATGATACTAAATCAGTATTACCTATTAAGATGTCTTTCTCCAAAATAGCTATTCCTATCATCCAATCTTCTCTGTCTCATTTCTGTTGAGCTCTTTTTCTGTCAGTAGCTGTCAGTTTGTCTTCTTCATTTTGTTCTCTGCTCCATTCGTTGTGGCCTCCCCGCCACTATTTCTGGGTTCTTTGTATTTTTCTTTTTTTAGAATATCCTGCAATACTTTCTGTAGAGTTGAATTGGTGGTTGCAAATTCTCCCAGTTCCTCTTTATCCTGGAAGCACCTTGTTTTTCCATCAATTTCCAGGGACAGTTGTGCAGGATATCTCAATCTTGGCTGGAAATTATTATCTTTCAAAGCTTGAATTATTTCCCCCCACGCTCTTCGTGATTTGATGGTTTGTGCAGAGAAATCTGCTGTAATTCTGATGGGTGTTCCCTTGTAAGTGGTCTGTTTCTTGTCTCTGGCAGCTTTTAATATTCTGTTCTTGAATTGAATTTCTGGAATTTTTATTATTATATGCCTGGGTGTTTCTCTGTTTGGGTTGTAGGTAGCTGGGGTCCTATATGCCTCATACATCTGAGTATATTTACCTTTTGCTAAATTAGGAAAATTCTCCTAGATTATTTCTGTGAGTAGCTTTTGTAGTTCACTTGTTTGTGTCCCTACTTCTTCTTTTATGTTCTTAATCCTTAAGTTATGGCTCCTCTTATCATCTTCTTGTCTTTGTATTATTGCTGTTTGTTTCTTTGTTATTTTTAAGAAGTTTTTCATTTCATTCTCCCATATTACAAGTCTGCCCTCCAGATCAGATAGTCTGTCCTTAGTTTCTTTCAAGCTGTTATGCCAGTCTTGGATAGACTTCTTAGTTTCTTGATAGTCCCTTTGAACCTGTTTCACGTACTCTACGATTTCTCTGTTTTCTCCATCAAACGATTCTCCCCTCTTTTTCTGTTCTTCCATTCCACCATCTGTTTTTTCCTGGGTGGAGCTTAGCATTTCTCTAACTATTCTGCATACTTCTAGCTTCAGGTCGTTTATAACTTCATTCCTGAATTGGTCTATGAGGCTCTCTATATGGCACTTAATGTCTATTGGTGCGGTGTCTGCTATTGCCTGTTTCTCAGAATTGGGGGCGGAGGAGCCTTTCTTATTGCTGCCTCTTCCCATATTCTCTGTTTCTTATATATGCAAGCTTATATGAGAGGCCCAGCTTCTCTCCCTGTTAGCCACAGCCTGATCGAATTGCGCCGGTTAGGTGTTCCCGCTCACCACTGCGCACCAGGCAGCCTACGCGGGGCCCACCCCTCCCGGCCACCTTCAGGCTCTGGGATCTGGGTTGGGCTAGCCTACTGGGTCCGACGGCAGCGTCACGCAGGCCAGGCACTTTTCACCAATCCCGCCCGAGAGGGGGATGTGTGGCTGGAGTCGCCACCGCCCCCTGCTCCCGCAGGACTGCTCGGGCCCAGAAAGTCGGCTGGAGTCAAACTGTGGTGGAGTGTCAGTTTCTCCACTCACCTCACCACTAGTCGGTGCACACCTCCCTGCCCGTCCTGTTTTCGACTCCGTTCGCAGATTGCCGTTCTCAGAGCTTCCGCACGTCTCTCTCCTTGCCGAGCCGATGTAGAGGCAGCCAGCCACCGCGGTGGGAAACCCAAATCGCGGCTTCCAATGTCGCGGGGTTCAGCCTCCACACCGAGGCTTTTCTGTTCCTGTTTTAGCACCAGGACTGCATTCCAAGTTGGTTTCTCTCAGCCCAGTTCGTTCCTGAGTCAGCAGAGCATATCTTCACCTGCTTATGCTCTTTAGTCTGCACCATTCCTGGCTTCTGAGCCTAGTTTTTCAGAGAGCCTCCGGTAGTTGCTGTTATCTGTCCGCTATGTTCTCCCGGAAGTCCGGAAGACACTAATCTTAAGAGATTTACCTTTCTACAGGGACTCTAAATTACCAGAATCTCATTTAATGAAGTTATTTTACCTAAGATTTACACTTATTCTTCTGACCTGAGAGCCACTTTCTCTTTCTCAAGGTGCTCCAAATTATGTGTGGTATGTCCTGTGGGCAATAGTTCTTTCTAATTCGTCTTGATATCAACTTTCTACAATACAATTTCACCCTGTATTGCCCTCCATATGTATTTCACCACCACTTATTTTAAGTCAATACCAATAATACTTTTTCTTCTACTACTGTAAACAATGAATGTAATGCTAAGGAATGTTTTCATGCATTGCTTAAGAGCACAGAGTGGGGGAGGAACATTGGGAAATGCTTGGTCTTAGTAAAAGTGAGTATGGATAATATATTTCCAGACATCTAATTGACCTTTATTTTTCTATGGTATGTTACATCAGGAATTCTGACCATTGTAGCTGCAAATACATGGAATTACAAAGTGATAAGTTTCCCTGTAGTTTAAAAATCTAAAACAGATAAGATATGCATCATACTCAATACTTTAAATGAACAACATTAATACTTCTCAGGTTTCATTCTTCTTTGAGTTCCCAAAGTATTTCTTTCCAAAATCCACAGGCCATTTGTCAATGAAATACAAGTATAAGTATACACTCATTGTATAAGCCTTTGCCTTTATTTGTATAGCTTTCAATTTTCTTTGTATTTTAAGAGGCTGTATACCCATCCACATTTGTGCTTCCATGTACCAATCCCCAGAACGCATAATTAAGGACTCAGTCTGTTTTTTCACTTGCAGAATTGGCTGTATCAATTTGTAAATTTGTATCAATTTGTATCAATTGGCTGTATCAATTTGTGAATTTTACATCTGCGCTGGTATTCACAATAATGCATGGTATATATTTATTTGACATTTCTGGACTGACTGGGATGCTCCCTGCAGAGATCATATCTGTAAGTATTTCCTGGTCGAGAGATTCAAATTATTGGATTTTATCCATATACGAAGGAACTTTAAGACTTGCATACAAAAATGTCCAAAGACTTGACTCTTAATGAATAAATTTATTTATGCAATGAGGTTTTAACTTTGGGACACATCACATGAACCTAAATAAAACCGCTATTTGGGATAAAACAAATGGCGCTTAACAATATATTTAATATTTTTTATTCTAGTCTTCCTTAAAGTACAAAGACAAATCAAGGGCTCTATTTCATTCCATATAGTGATTTGGAAAATCTAGCTGCCTTTCAGTGTCAGGATGTTTTACACCAACTTGTCCTGACATACTGACCATGATGAGAATTATTACTACGAGGCATAAATGTATTCTACCACAGTATTAAATTCAGAAACCTTGGTAAAGCTGGCTTTGGAACTTAACTGTCTACTGTGATCATGACTATAACAGGAAATAAGCTAGATAACAACAGATTATTTCACTTGTCGGATATTTTTTAGCACGTGGGACTGCACACTACAGAGTATAGTCATAGAGTGGTGACGTGTATGGGAAGAGTGGAATATTCACTACTACATTTTGTCCATGAGTAAATCATGTCTAACAGTGTGCCATGGCTGAAAACATCTCTTCACAGCTAACTTTTCTCTCTTTCATGACTCACAATAGCATTTCCTGTGCTCCTGAAGTTTGTCCTCATGCTGTTTGAGTTTATCTTTACTGTGTTTTGTTGTTTTTTGATTACTGCCAAGAGATATAAACTTGCCCTGTTTCTCATTTAGAGGGCAAGGAATGGTCTCTGCCACTTCACATATACATTTTGTGTTTACTGAGGAGATGAAAAACAAGCCTTTGAACAGCTATTTCATTTTATTCATCTGTGTGGGAAATTCCTGTTCTTTGGGTGTCACACCTATGAATTTAGCTTGAACACCAGGTGAGAAGCTCAAGGACCAGGTTAAATTTTATATCAGAAAGAAAGAAAGAAATGAGAAACCTAGAGAGATCTTAAAATATGAGGAAGTACAGGAATCTGGGCATTTGAAATACCATGTACTGATCCACTGCTTGTCTTAATTCTCTGAAACAGATGTTTAGCTAATCATGAAATGAGATTGAACTCTCTATATCACATAAGACCAAGACTGTTATGGCACCTGTCCCATCCACCAAAGCGGTTTGAGAGACAGTCTTCAGGAGCTTTTCTCAGTCTTTATTTTTGCCATTGTGCCATCCAGGATACCTTTATCTGTGTAATAAAGAGGAGCTGAAGTCTTCTCTGGAAACTATTTACCATTTTTCTTGATGTTGACTTTTCTGTGATTCATACTCTCCCCCTAATATCAATACTTTTTAGGATGGCTGCAGAAACTGAGGTGATTACATGCCCTTCTTACATAAATTAGAACTATATGCAAAGTTTTGTCAGTATTGCAGGACTATGGTCTTTCCTGAAGAGTATATTCAGGACTAACGAATCATATAAATTCCTGGGAAAATCTTTCATTGCATTGTTGTTACTGTAATTCTTTAAGGCATACTGCATGATGTTTTATTCAATTTTGGTGACCATATGCCCGACTCCTGTCTGGGAATCTGAGGCAAGAGGATCTTAGGTGTGAACCCAATCTATGCAATTTAACAATTCAAACAAAAACTACGTTAAAATTTTTTTAAAAAAACTTTAAAAAATGATGTAAATGTAGTTCAGTGTGGAGGACCTTATACCACAAAAATTATAATCAATAACAAAGCAATTATTTGCATATATGTTGTGAAAATACTGGTATTGTTTAACAAAATAGCATACCCTGTATCCCACATAGTTTGTTTTCCTTTACATAAGAACACCTGACGTCAACTCCTCTGGGAAATTCCCAGTGTACAGTACCATATTCCTAGATCTTATGCTTACATCAGCTTTCTAGACTATTTATCCCACAAACTTTCGCTTCTGTCACACCTTACCCAAAATCTGAACTGTGTATCTTTTCAAACCATCATTCTGCTTTCCAACTACATGATTTTATTTATTTGGGATTTACATATACATTCAGTCACATGGTATTTTTCTGTGTGTGCTATACTTACAAAGTGTTTATCAGCTTCATCCCAGTCATCACAAATTGTGGCTTTCCTTTTTTTTTTTTTTTTTGGTATTGAATTGTATTCCATGATGCATATGCATGGAATTGTATTCCATGATGCATACTTTTATTAGTCTATTTACAATGGATGTTTACATTTCATCTTTATGTTACCCTTTGTTCACAGCACTGCATTGGATATTGGAACAATGATACCTACATGAGGTACTGACTTTTTTATGTTTATTATAGAGGAGTAGCAGCTGAGCAATGTAATAGTTTTATTTTTAATTTTCTATTGTAATTTTCATCCTGTGTTTCATGTTGGTTGCACAAGGCTACACTCTCCCCACATAACACAGGAATTTTGGTTGTTTCTTTTTCTGAGACAGTGTCCCACTGTGCCATTTGGGCTGGCTTTGAGCTCATTTTGTAGCTCAGGCTGGTCTCAAACTCATAATGATTTTCCTGCCTCAGCCCTCCAACTGCTGGAATTACAGGTGTGTACCATCACACCTGGGTTAACACAGGTATTCTACTTTGTATGGATTTGCCCAACCTTTATTTGTGAAAAATATGCAGAATAAGTCTTAACAATAGTCAGCTGATAGCTTTTGGGGGGTTTTACTTTTCATTTTGCTATTGTTTCAATCTTTTGAAATTATTTTTAATTCTTCTTGGCTATTAGTATTCATATGTAACAAAAATATTATTCTAGTGCTTTTTACACTTTTAAAGTGAATCTTTCTATTATTTGATTGTGGGAGATATCTATGTAGATTTTTCATTAAAGCTCTAAGTTGTGGTTACTTTTCTCTTGTTGTTGAGCCAACATACCTGATTTCCAATGTGAAGCAAGTTTATTTGTCTTACAGTTTTAGAGGTTTCAGCTCATATTCAACTTGTTCCAATGCAGGGTGGTGTGACTGAGGAGCAGTCATTTATGGTAGCTTCAAACAGCAAGAGTGAAATGGCAAAAAATGAGAAAGCATACTTCCTTGCCTCTCGTACATTGTATGTCAGCCCCGCCCAGAGGCATGTGCAGCAATCACACCATCAATCCCAGACCTAAACAATGAACCAATCACAAAGGCTAGATTGCACAAGGCTTAAGGGAAGTACATTCAAACACAAACCATAGCATTCTACCTCTACCTTCCCAAAGACTCATGCAGATCCTGTATACAAAAGATATTTAGTCCATCTTAAGAGTTTCCAAAGCTCTAACAGTTTCAGCACTGCTAAAGAGTCCAAATCTCAAGTCTCTTGATTGTAAATCAAACTCTTAGCTGCAAGCCCCTGCAAGAGTGAAAACCAAGTTAAGCACTTCCAACATGCAATGGCACAATCTAAACATTCCCATTCAAAAAACTACAAGTCAGTGGAACCAAAGCACCTCTAAAATCCAGCATGCAAACATTAAATCTTGTAGTTTCACGCCAGCATCAGAAGCAGTTTGTGGAAAATGTTGAGCTTCAAAGGGGTTGGGTGACTCCATCCCCATGGCATTTCTGGTGGCTTTAGGTCTCAGGGCTTCTATTAGGTCCATTCTGTTCAGTCCTCACAGGTTTCCTTAGATGATCCTTGTTCCTGGCTTTATTAAACTTATGAGATCACCACTGTACCTTTGGCTTCATACTTACAGCTTCACATTGTGCCCTTTAAGGGGCACATGGCCTGGACCTCCAGGCCCTCTGAAATCAGAGTGAATCTTCCTTAACCTCAGAACTTGTGAGCTCTCAATGAGCCTAAAATCAGTACCACATGGATGCTGCAAAAGTCCATGGCAAGCCAGGACAGTAGCCAAGCTTTGCTCGCTCTTCTTGGCTATAGGGTTCGAGTGTTTGGGTTGCTTAGCACTATCAACCTTATCATGAGGAACAGCTTTGCTATGCCACTGCCATTCTCGAATCTGGTGTAGCCACCATTTTAGACCTCCTTTAGCCTCCACCATCACTCTATAACATGGCACTCCTCAGCTTTCTCCTCCAAGAAAAGTCTTTCACTTTTGCAGTTTTGAGGCTGCAAAGGGTGGGAATCTGCTGCTTCCCAGGTTTTATTTCTCTGATCCTTCTCAGCAATCAAGGTCTCAGCTCTATCTGTATCAACAGATTTACTGGAGCTTCCTTTTCTGACCAAACTCATAATGGTTTGAATCACCGTGCTGGGCTCTTTACTCTTGATTCACAATATAAACCAGGCTAAAAAACACCAAAAGTAGCCATGTCATTGCCTTGAAATTATACTACCTTGAAATTTCTTTTTCCAGATTTATCAGTCTACTGCCCTTAATCTCAGTCTCAGACAAAGTCTCTGGACATGAACAAAATGCAGACAAACTTTCTGCAAAGCCATTACAGACATCATCTGGAGTCCAACAACCAATGCAGTCCTTCTTCCCAGCAGTTATCTCCCGAGCCTGGTCTCTACCAGCAGACTTTCTATCAGCATTCTGGTCTTCTGCACTCTGATCATAGTCTACCATGAAAAACAGGACCACTCTTTGAGGTAACATTTATGAAACTTTCCAAACTTCCCACAAGCCATTCCCAAAGGCTTTTGAACCACATAGTCAGGTATAGTCACAGGAACAACCCCTCTCTTCAGATAGTAACAAATTCTGTCTTAGTTACTTTTCTCTCATTGAGACAAAACACCTAACAACCTCAATGAAGGAAGAAAAGGTTTATTTAGCACACTGTGAATGCTTCAGCCCATAAAAAGCTAGCTTCAAGACTGGATGGCATGGCACTGGGGTAGACGTTCATAGTGGCTGCGAACAGCAAGAGCAAAAGGGCAAAAAAGGGGAAAGCACACTTCCTTGCTTCCCTTACATTGTATATTGGCTCCATTCCTAGGCAGGTGCAACACACAAACCACCAATTCCAGTGCTAGACAACAAATCAATCATGAATACTAGATTCAGCCCTGTCCATGATGGTACACTCTAGCAGATATATTTCCTCAAAATAAGTTCCAAAAATTTTATTCTGTGTTTCTGGAAATGATCTTTACTGTGGAGTGCTTTGTGAAATCTCATTATATTATTAGGAGTTTACTGAGGAGACAGCTTTAAAATCTAAAAATTCAGGGACAAAGTTAACATCAAGAAAATATCTCACAATGTTTACTTTTGGGATTTTTACATTTTCAAGTGTTATGTTTAGCTCGTTAATCTATGCTGCATTCCTTTTTCAAGATGCAGTAACTAAAGTGTTATGGTAAAATACCATGTGGGATGTATCATGTGAGTCAGGTGTTTCTTCACACGCAGCATCAATTAGTGAGATACACCACATCAGCAGAATGTGATGTAAATCTTACACATGCTCAGCTCAATAGATGCAGGAAAAACATTTGACAAGATTGTGTATGCTTTTGTCTAAGAACTGAAAACAATTTGTACACAAATAAATATTTTTTCATCCTCATAGAAGCTATGTAAAAAACGTAAGAAGTCTGTGGAACAAGCTACTTATCCTTTACAATACAAAATCCAGTCCCATTGTCACTATTCATACTTATCAGAATCTACCTGTACTTGGGGGGTGCAATCTGGGATGGAAGAAAAAAAAATTTACAAAAGCATCTGAACCAGGAAGAAAGAAATAATTTTGGCCCTGTTTTCCCATCTCAGTATCCTACAGGTAGAATCCCCCCCCCAAATCTGTAATATACATTAAACTAATAAGTGGATTTGATAACATCCCAGGACAGAAAATGAGAACACAAGCTGATAGCATTACTGCATTTCAGTAATAAACTATGTGCAAAGGAAAACAAAAATAAATCCCTGTATTATGCAGCAAATGAATAACATTGATAAAAAATTCAACTTATGAGCTGAGAGCTCTTTTATATTTAATATTCAAACACTGCTGAAAAATTATACAAGACATAGAAAATAAGTATCACATGTTCATGGGTTTGAATTATTCATAGTTAAATTTTATCTACTACTCATGCTGATTCACAGATATAAGTATCTTCTTCCAAAGTCTCAATGTCCCTTTCCAAAGAAATAGAAAAATAGTACAAAACCAATGAAAACAAAGGTATGAACAACTATTTCAAACAAAATGAGATATCATGATAACCACGATTGATTTCTTGTTGTTTTGAAGTTCTGTGTTCCTTTCATTACTCTGTTTTGTTTTCATTTTCTCCATTTTGTTCCCCTTTGTCTTGTTTTGTTTTATTCTCTTTAAAATAAAAAATAGAAAAAAATCTAAAATTTGTATTGGATTGCAAAACACTCCACATTGTTAAAGCATAAATCAAATAATCAATCAAGTTTGGAGGTGTTATATTTGTAATTTCAAATATATTGCAGGTTGGTATTGAATTTAACACTCTGGGACTTTAGTAAAAAGAGACACTCCCAACAATGAGACCTGGCCCAAAAATAAAGTGTAATTTAGATTAACGTTAATATATAGAGATTTCATTTTTATGGATGGGGCAAATTTAATTGAAAAAGATTTAAACACCTGATCTTATTATCATTACTGTAGTTTTCATTTTATGATTGTCAATTGTGGTTTGTACTGTCAGAATCCTTTAGGAATAAATAACCCAATAAGTACAGAATAGCAGCTAATGTTTTTAAATAAGAAAATGAAGGATTTCTGAACACCAGTTCTGCTTTTGTAGAGATGACTGCTCTAGCTGGTCTTTCCCATCTTCTCTCTGTGGTCCTGACACAGGCTGAAACAACCACACTGTATACTGTATGTTACAGAAATTGCTTCCCTCATATATCTTCTCTCAAAATATTCTAAGCAGGCAGGCCTTAGACAAGATGTATATTACTTTTTTTAGTAAATATTGCATGGCTTCAGGAGCCTTTAATAGCTAGGTAAGAGCCAACTTTTTTTGGTTTCATCTGCAGTATCTTGAGCTCCTAGAAATATGTAATGTCATGAATTAATTATTGCCATGATTTTGTACCATTTTCATGAACAGAGTCAGTGTAGGTATAAATCTGAGATCCTGGGTTAACATCTGTCAAAGCAGCAATGAACAGAAATTTTTACAGTTTTATATGTGGCCTCAGAAGCACGTGGCTCTTTCCCAACAAAAGTAACTCTACAACAAGGAGATCTAAGATTCAAGTTTTGTAACATGGAGATTTACTGACCACCACTGAGTTTCAGAAACAATAAGTGCTAAGGGGATTACATTTTTAAAAATAGCACAATCTGTGCAATACACCTTTTGAAACTGAGAATAAGCCTACAATGTGCTTAGGACTCAAGGAAAATAAATGTGACATTTATCTACAGGCAAGAATAATACTCTTACCAATATAATGTTATATGAAATTATCCTCAGACAGAGGGGTTCAATCTGAGCAAAGAGAGCAGTAATTTGTTATGTTAGTGCATTGATATTTTACATTTTATTATAATAATACTGGGACTAGTATTAAAGTTATGCATAATATGACATGGAACTCAGAAGCCTTTTCTACTAGGAAAATGATGATGTGACCTACGACTTTCTTAATTTTAGGAAGTGAAATCATAGCAAAAATGTAAACATTGGAGTCAGGGATTTAGTGTAGTGGCCTAAGTGCCTGACTGGTAAGTGAAAGTTCATGAGCTCTATCCCTAGTACCACCAAAAGGACATATATATATATATATATATATATATATATATATATATATATGATAATTTGGGAACAATATACATAGGAATCATAGAACAACATATGTAGGATTCTCTCAATACTGGGATAAAACAGGCAAGACTCACAAGTCACAAAAAGAAAGATTTATTTAGCTCACAGTTTGTAGAGATTTCTGTTCATAACCAGCTGGCACAGGCAAGATGCCTTGGCAGAGGAGCATTGCAGAGGAACCAGTCTATGGTGAGGCAGACAGGAACCATCAAGCCACAATAGCAGCAGCAAGCAGCAGCTTGTCTTCCCACTTTAATTTTATATCTTATGCAGGCTATAAGCCTATTGATTGATGCCACTCACACCCAAGGTTTGGCTTCCATTGCCCCCCATACCAAGAACTATAATAAACCAATTAAGGTTTAGTATATACACCCTTCAGCCAAGTATCACAGTATCAATTGACATTCACACACCCTATGTCAGCCACTTACAAATAGTCTCCTTGTGAGCATACGAGATTTTGGGGTACAACTTTGGATACAAGTCTTAACAATAGATAATAAAATGACATATACATTGAATTTTCATAACAACTCTTTTCTACCAAGAGCGAAACATGGAGAAAACTAACACAGAAATAGCACCTACTGTGGATAAGGAAAAATAATTTCTAAGTATTCATATAAATTTAGAAAAAGGAGTGATCTGTAATCTTACAAAAGTAAAAACAAGTATTACATTATAACAGAATAAATTTTAAGTAAGCATGGTATATTTAAATTATATGTAATTCAGTGTGTGGATTGTAGACAAGTTTTTATAGATAACACTAAATAATATGTAACTTTACTTATGAGTTAGATCCTGTTAAAACCCTGTAGGCAGTATTATATTGCATTATTATATCTGTATTTTTCTCTAATGTATTTACATGTTTTGGTGTATAAGCATTTTATTATATCTTTATAAAGACAGAGATTTTAAAATTTTTTATGTATTCTTTAGCATTGTTATTTTATTTTTCCATTCATTGGCATATCTCTCTTTTCTCTACTGAGGTGCACAAGTATTAATAGCTACAAAATAATGGTATCAAAAACTCTTCAAGATTTGTAGTATACTGTTTTCATTTTAATTTGTCAAATATATTTATACTTCTCCTGGGATCATATCTTTCTAAAACAATTTCCTTACATGTTGTTTCTTAATAATTTCCATATATTTTATAATTTACTTTCTTTTGTACTTGATACATAAATTATTCCACAATGGGAAGAGATCCTATTTAAGCTCATTCACTTTCAATGTTTAGAAACTTCTTGAAAGTATTAATTATTCTTCTATGCTGGGTTAAAAGAATAAAGTCTACAATGAGTTCCTGAAGCCCTGTTTCCTGTGCAAAATTTTATTATATTTTTCTCATATCATATAAATCTGTACTCATAGAGGAAAAGCTACATATGAAACGAAACATCTAGATGAATAAGAGCTAAGTTGCAGTTCTCAATATTATGAATTCATGCAACTTGTTAAAAATGAACAATTGAAAAGATAAAGTAACACAAGATTTTGTGTGAGACCATTTTTTTAATTTTAGTGTCTTTTGGTGTGAATGTTCAATGCCAATTATATTTCCTTTGGAGAATTCTAACCCAAGAACCAAATATTATATTATCTGCTTCCATTATTGTTTTTCCTTGATTTATTCAATATGTGCATTTGTTTTCTAACACACATTTTCAGTAGTCTTTTTATTACAATGTCTACACTGGAAAAATGGCATACACTATACTTTCTGTTAAGCAGTGTAACTCCTGGGCCATTACTAACATTTATTTTTCCTGTGATGGAGTTATCTTTTCTCTGTGACACTTACAGCCCAACTGCCCTGATCCTGCTTATATTTACCTTCTCTAACCAAGGATTTTCATTATTCTTTTTTCACTTTCCCTTACCTATTATTCATTCTCAATAGTAAATAATTTAGGTTCATTTAATTTCAGTGTGATTTTATTTTGTTTAATAATACAAATATTATAAAACTTTTTAGGTGTACAGATTCTTTTATTCTTTGAACATCTACATATGCTGTATGTCAATAAAGCCTGTGCTATATGACTGTGTTGGGAGCCTGCCATGTTATTCATGAGAGCATAGTCATAAGATGGCGCCCGCCTGCCGCCTCTGCTGCTCCCCCGCCCATCGTGTGCCCAAGATGGCGCCTACATCCTGCTTCCGGGTTCTTGCTCGGCTCACCGCCACCGCCAAATATGGTAGTCATTGATTACTTCCCCGTTATCACCCAATTGCCTGTCTCCACGTGTAATCTCATGGTTGGATAGTACTAGCCTTATAAGCTTAGGCATAGGAAGTGCTCGGGGCACAACACGGAAGAAGCCGTCGAGGACGGACATGTATTGAGGTTGCTGCCCAGTCAATAAAGGTGCTCGCAGAGGCTAAGTGTTCGTGTGCTCCATTCCACGGGACGGAAGCGGCTCCGGACATCTGGTGGCCCGTATGGGAACCCTGCGATTGCCCCCGCGCCCTCTGCGACTCCTGTGATTGTGTTGAGAGACGGTACGTACGTGCGGGTGAGTGGAGGCTCAACCCGGCCCTTGGTGGACGCACTTTAAGGGATTTGTTAGTCGACCCCTTGTTAGGGTCGATTTTGCCTGAAAAGGAAGGGCAGGCCCCTGCTGGCTATAGCGCCTCGGGGCTTTCTATATTTGCTGAAATGGGCAATGTTAATTGTGGCCCCCTCGCCCTATCATTGCGGATGTTGCTTGGGGCACGAGGAATTAGGATGGAAAAACAAACGGTTTTACAATTCTTCAAATGCATCAACGATTTGGCCCCGTGGTTCCTGCCCACCGGCTCCCTCACCTTGCCCTCCTGGGAGAAATTAGGATGAGACATTCAATTTGCAGAAGAACAAGGCACGGGTGTCGACCCCATGGTTCGCCCCATTTGGGAGATGGTTCGGGCATATCTCAAAACCGAAAGTATGGTAGGCTCAGCCCAGGGACTCAAAGAGGCACGCCACGCTTTTGAGCAGGCGTGCTCGGAGAGCTCCAGGGAGGCCTCAGAGGTTGGCTCACCGAGCCATTCAGATTCAGAGGGGGAAGAACCTAAGGTGGGCCCAGAGGAGGAAACTGACAGTAAGATAGGCCCACATCGCAATACAGGGCAGAAAGTTCATAAACCTGCTGGAGCCTTGTGTGAAGGGATGATGGAGAGCCTAGGGGAGGAGCTCGAGAGGGTGGAGAGTGATCTGCAGGAAATGCGCACCCCCGGCGAGGCGGGGTTAGTCCCGTCGGCCCCTCCCTGGGAACCACCCCAGGGAATGAGTGCCCCTGGTGGTTGGGGGCCGCCTCCTCCCTTCCCTGCCACACTTCCGTTCTCCGGACGCCGCTCATTTCATGGCCGTTTATGGGACGTCTTGCGTAGGGGCCTTGCCTCGTATGACGCTCCCAGCTTCTACCCGGTCCTCCAGGACCAGGCCGGCGTGCCTTATTATCAGCCCCTGGACATGAAAGTGGTTAAGGGGTTAAAAGAGGCAGTCTCCACTTACGGCCCCAACGCCCCCTTTACACAGGCTCTTTTGGAAAACATAGGAGCCACCCCTCTGACACCCTCGGATTGGGCACAACTCGCAAGGGCGTGTTTGTCCCCAGGCCAATTTATGGACTGGAAGGCATGGAATGATGAGTATTGCGGAGAGCAGGCTGAGAAAAACGCTAGAGAGCGCAATGTCAGGTGGAACAAAGATATGTTATTAGGCCAGGGAGCCCATGCGCAGGATCAAATTCGACATCCTCAGGCAGTTTATGATCAGATTACTAAGTGTGCCATCGCCACTTGGAAACAACTTGCCAAGGCAGGCGAACATACTGCCTGTCTTGCCAAAATTGTGCAGGGAACGACAGAGCCATTTTCTGATTTTGTGGCCAGGATGTTAGATGCCACCGGCAAGGTCTTTCCAGACCCTAGTGTAGCCCAGCCCCTGGTAAAACAGCTAGTCTTTGAACAGTGTACCAAGGATTGCCGTGCAGTGATTACACCGCACAAAAATAAGAGTCTAGAGACTTGGACCAAGTTATGCAGAGAGGTAGGGGGGGCTGCTTTCCAATTCAGGCCTTGCAACCCTGGTGAGCGCGTCTATGAACGCCGCCCTCAGCTCTCGCACCCCAGCAACACAACAACAGACACAAAGAAATAAAAAATGTTTTGAGTGCGGCCAGACAGGACATGTTAGGAGATTTTGTCCAAATAAAGAAAGCAAAGGTGACCACCCTCAACCAAGTGGGACACCCAGCGGAGGACAAGTGGGCCTATGTCAACAGTGCCGTAAGGGCCACCATGCCGCCAAGGACTGTCGTTCCGTTTTTGATAAGGAGGGCAATTCTCTACCTGGCCGCAAAGAGTCCCAGTCAAAAAACGGCCAGAGGGGGCCCTCCCACCGGGCGGGCCCCCATCCCCTCAACAACCTCTTCCCGGGAATGAACAGCCAGTTAGGGCCACCCCAGGATCAGCAGGAGTGGACCTCTGTGCCACCTCCAGACTCATACTAACACCTGACATGGGAGTCCAATTGATAGAAACTTCATTTAAGGGGCCATTGCCACCGAATACTGTTGGCCTGCTTTTAGGGCGCTCTTCAGTGGCCCTTCATGGCCTTACAGTTGTGCCAGGTGTCATCGATTCTGATTATATGGGCAAGGTTAAGATTATGGCTCAGTCATTACAAGGAACACTGATTATAAACAAAGGGGATAGGATAGCCCAGTTACTTATTCTGCCTAGCTTGCATGGTCAATATCCAGCTAAGCAACAGTCTCAGGGTGCCCAGGGATTTGGGTCCACGGGCGAAAATTTTATTGGCCTTCATATGACCTTGCAGGAATGACCCATGTTGCTCCTCTCAATCAATGGTAAGAAAATTAAGGGGTTGCTAGACACCGGCGCTGACTGCTCTATCATTGCTCGTAAAGATTGGCTGGCCTCCTGGCCCCTCAATGTGGCAGAACAGACCCTTCAGGGATTGGGATTTGTGCATTCACCCAGTATAAGTGCGCAGTCCCTTCCCTGGCAGGACGAGGAGGGACATGGTGGGTCTTTTCAACCCTATGTCCTTAACCTCCCAGTAACCCTTTGGGGCAGAGATATTCTAGTCCAAATGGACATCACCCTACATACGAGATGTTCTGAGGTGTCTCAAAACATGATGAAGCGGATGGGCTATACCCCCGGTAAAGGCCTGGGAATCAAATTGCAAGGAAATACTTCTCCTGTGTCCACTACCATTAAACAAGACAGGAAAGGGTTGGGTTTTACTTAGGGGCCGCTGCAATGCCTCTCACACCCACTCCCATAAAACTGACTTTGAAGTCAGATACCCCTGTCTGGGTGACGCAGTGGCCCCTGCCTACAGAGAAAAGAGAGGCAGCATTTCAATTGATACAAGAGCAGTTACGGCTGGGGCACATCCAGCCGTCCACTTCCCCTTGGAATACCCCCATATTTGTTATCAAAAAGAAATCTGGAAAGTGGAGGCTTCTCCATGATTTGCGGGCTGTCAATGCACAGGTCCAGCCGCTGGGAGCAGTACAGCGAGGCCTGCCAGCACTCACAGCCCTACCGCGAGGATGGCCTCTCTATGTGATAGACTTGAAGGATTGCTTTTTTCTCCATCCCATTACATGAGGCAGATACCCCCCGATTTGCATTCACCTTGCCCACGATCAATCAGGAGGGTCCAGATTTACGCTTTGAATGGAAGGTTCTGCCCCAAGGAATGACCAATAGCCCCACTATATGCCAGCTGTATGTCAGCTCGGTCATTCAGCCGGTGCTTCAAGAATTCCCTACCATCAGGTGTTTTCATTACATGGATGACATCCTACTTTCTGGGAAGGACGAGGTCAAACTACAGTCTGCCCTCAGTTCACTGGTTGACACACTCCACCAGGCTAACCTGCATGTGGCCCCAAACAAGATCCAACAGTCTGCCCTAACCTCGTATTTGGGGACTAACATCTCACCTACTCAGATCTTCCCTCAAAGGCTTACCATCCGCAGGGACACCATAAAGACCCTCAACGATGCTCAGCAATTGCTAGGTGATATTAATTGGATCAAGCCGTATCTGTCTTTGCCCAATCACGAGCTACAGCCCCTATTTGAAATTCTCAAGGGAGACTCAGATCTAACTTCCCCCAGGGTGCTCAACCCGGCGGCAGAAGCTGCCCTGCAGAAGGTTGAACAAGCACTAACCAAGGCAGCACTGCAACGTATTGACCAGAAAAACCTTTTGTCGCATGCCTCTTGAAAACAGCAAAACAACCTACAGCCGCTTTATGGCAAGATGGACCCCTGCTTTGGGTCCATCCCAGAGTCTCCCCTGCTAAGGTTATACGGTACTACCCAGAAGCGATAGCCTCTCTTGCCCTAAGAGCTGTCCAACAATCCATCCAACATTTTGGCATCCCGCCCGCTGCGTTGCATGTTCCTTATACCGAGGAACAGATACAAACCCTAACAGCTTGTGTAGATGTGTGGGCTATCCTCAGATGCTCCTTTCATGGACCCATCAATAATCAGATGCCCAGAAGCCCGCTCCTACAATTTATGACTCCCCACCCGGTTATTTTCCCTAAAATAACCTCCTCACAGCCCATCGCGAATGCTCTGGTAATATTTACGGATGGGTCGAAATCGGGGGTAGAGGCATATGTAGTGGCTGGCCACCCCCCGGTCTCTCACCAGTTCGCCCCTGGTCAGCCTCAGGTAGTGGAACTCCAAATTGTGTTAAAGGTCCTTCAAATGTTTCCAGAGAACATTAACATCGTTTCAGACTCCAAGTACGTGGTCAATGCCATGCAGATCTTAGAATCGGCCGGACCTATTAAGCCCTCTTCCACAGTTACTCACTTATTACAAGACATACAGAACCTGCTGCTCTCCCGCAGGGGTAAGGTGTTCACCACTCACATTAGGGCCCATAGTCAACTGCCTGGACCTCTGTCCCAGGGCAACGCTGTCGCTGATGTGGCAACGCACCCCTTGTGGATTTTCGAATTCCAGGACCCATATTCAGCAGCAAAGGAGTTCCATTCCTTGTATCATGTTAATGCACGCACCCTAGCGGCACGATTTGGGATACCTAGACAACAGGCACGTGAGATAGTAAGGTTATGCTCAGATTGCATGGTTCTTCTACCTACACCCTCTGTCGGAATCAACCCTAGAGGCTTGAGTCCCAATCACATCTGGCAAATGGATGTTACCCATATTCAAGAATTTGGAACCCTTAAATACATGCATGTGTCTGTTGACACCCTTTCGCAGGTTATCTTTGCCACTGCAGAAACCGGTGAAAGGGTCACACATGCTATTAATCATTGCCTGGCTGCCTGGGCTGCATGGGGAAGGCCAAAAATAGTAAAGCCTGATAATGGCCCAGCATATACCAGCCAAGCCTTCGCTCAATTCTGCTCTAGAATGCAAGTAACCCTCAAACATGGAATACCCTATAACCCACAAGGGCAGGGCATTATTGAACGAGCTCATAGAACGCTCAAGACTGTCTTACAAAAACAAAAGGAGGGAATAGGCCATGGCCTCCCCCCAAAAGGAAGACTCTCATTGGCTCTGTTTACATATAATTTTTTAAATCTGAATGCACATGATCGCTCCCCTGCAGAGGAGCACACAAGTCCCTCCCCTAAGCATAAGGGTATGGTAAAATGGAAGGATGTCCTTACAGGACAATGGAATGGCCCGGACCCAGCGCTCAGCTGGACCCGAGGTGCGGTTTGTGTCTTCCCACAGGAACCAGGAAAGGAACCGGTGTGGATTCCAGAACGACTGGTGAGGATCTCCAACGCGCCGCGGACGGAGGAACCACAGGAGCTGGGAAATGACTCCGTCACCGAAAAGCAATCGCCCTCCCAACAATGCGACAGTTGAGGTCTGGGGGATTCCCCTGACGTTACCGGTCACAGGTACCTTGGGAACCCCCACTCACGTCAAGTTTGCTAGGCGAGACTATCCTAGACCTCCCTCATAAGTATGTTTCATGTACCCATTATGATTTTAACCTCTCCTTCCCGCTTACTTCTGATACGATTATACTCTCTTATGCAAACTTATCCATCACCAAAGAAAGGGCCAACCTGACATTCCCCTTGCTGGAATTTGTTAATTGGACATGCCAGGAATGTCCTGGTACATCCAGGGTCAATTCGTCAGATGGATTAAAAACCCCAAAAACCTGTCTGACCTTTAATGAGGCGCGGTGGCCCATACTGCCTGACTGTAATAAAGATTTCCAGGCCCCAAGGCATCCGTCCTTTGAATCCTGCTCTAATATTCCCAGAATGACTAGACTAGAAGACTCTAATATTCCTAGAATGACTAGACCAGAAGAACTCTTCTGGCGCCGCTGTGTCCCGGTTGTGCATCCCTACCCTGTAACACAGGAGGGATGGTGGCTCTGGACCACTCACCCTAGAAAGGAGGGTAATATATCCAAAATCCAAAATTACTCGGTGGAAGCCGCCTGGTTGTCTACGAGTTACTGCAGTGAGCCTCAATCTAACCCCTTCAAACATACTTCCTCCATATTTGCACAACATCAGCTCTGTAATATAATGGGAGCATGCTTAGACCTTCGCCTCTTCATGACACTTAATCAGACACTGTCCAATACTTCCACTGCCACCGGGGCAGCCAATAAGACCCACCCGCTCAACAAGGAGATTTGTGTAGACCCTCCGTTTGTCTTTGTCCTCTCCCATCGGTATTCCTTTTATTGTAACTCATCTGCTGATAATGAGACCAATGAGACCATTTGCACACTGTCCAACTGCTGGAATGGTTACCCTAATTTCGCCATTCTAGCTTACCGCCCAAGTTATCTTTGGATTCCCGTGCAAGCCCAGGGCTGGGTTGGACCGGTCTCACAGCAGATCTCGCTCTCTTCCTTACCAACCAGAACTAAAAGAGGGATAAAAGATTGGTTGTGGCAGGCAGTGGGGGTGGTCTCTTCTTTGTTTGTCCCTGCAGTGGGACAGGCTGTTTTGCAGGCATGGACCTCCGACCAGCTTGCGTTGACCATGGAGGCGGTCAATCGGCTGAGCAACACCACACGGGAAACCATTAGAGCCCAGGAACAAGAGATAGAGCTAAACAGCCAAGCAATACTCCGGCTACAAGAAGAAATCCAACTCATCGGACAAGAGATCGATGCCCTGTGGCAGGTCGCCACTCAACTTTGCGACCAGAGGTGGCTGTCCTTCTGGGTGTGCGTCACTCCCGTTCGCACCAACTTGACTGAAACCACAAAAACTATGACAGCGTGGTTACAGGACACTTATCTGCCAAAATTTCATAATCTGTCTGTGATTGTTAATCAAGAGTTAAACGAGATAGAAAAGGTTCAATTAAACCCAGTTAGGTTTGATTTGTCTACCCTGAGGGACATCCTAAAAGGTTTGTGGGACCATGTCACTTCCTGGTTCTCTTGGCCCAATTTGACTACTTGGATTCTGATTGTTGTTGCCATACTGGTGGGGTTGGTGGTCGTCAAATGCTTGTTAGACCACTTGATGCAAACCCAGCAGCAGGTCAAGTTCACAGCTATGGCGGCAATGCAGCTGGCGGAGGGGGGCCCATCCGGTAGCCAGGCGGCTGCATATCTCCTCCATGTCGCAGAGCATCAGTTATAAAATGCTGGATGGGTGAGCCAAAGATGGGTAAGACTGAGGTACCCCACCTTGCTCAACCTAAGACAGGCCCCATTCCACACAATGACAGCAAGAGGCACCAAGGTGCGAGACCAGATGGTACTGCATGACACTCTACTCTTGGGGGTGTAAGAGAGAGGTCAGACTATATGCCTGTATGCATCTAGGTTTCATCCTAAATACCCTAGCCCTGCGCAAAGGGATGAGGCTCGAAGGTTCCTTTGGACACAGGGGTGGCCAACCTGTGCCTGAGGGTAGCCACAGAGCCATACACAGTGGGGTACAGACCACTGTAGTCACTTGGAAGACCTCGCTGTCATTTGCTTGTAAATAAGAAAGGGGGAGATGTTGGGAGCCTGCCATGTTATTCATGAGAGCATATTCATAAGATGGCGCCCGCCTGCTGCCTCTGCTGCTCCCCCGCCCATCGTGTGCCCAAGATGGCGCCTACATCCTGCTTCCGGGTTCTTGCTCAGCTCACCGCCACCACCAAATATGGTAGTCATTGATTACTTCCCCGTTATCACCCAATTGCCTGTCTCCACGTGTAATCTCATGGTTGGATAGTACTAGCCTTATAAGCTTAGGCATAGGAAGTGCTCGGGGCACAACACGGAAGAAGCCGTCGAGGACGGACATGTATTGAGGTTGCTGCCCAGTCAATAAAGGTGCTCGCAGAGGCTAAGTGTTCGTGTGCTCCATTCCACGGGACGGAAGCGGCTCCGGACATGACTGTAAAAAAAAAGAAGAGAAATTCTATGATCATAACCATGCATGCAAAATACCACTGGAAAGACTCAAAGGTCTCTCCTATTCAATTACACAAAAAGTAAGTTGTTGAAATTCTACAACCTGATAAGGGATGATTACTGTGCTGCTGAGCTATCAAACTGGCCTTGTAGCATCTTTAAACTGTTCACATCTGCACTAATGAGGATGTATAGGGCATAAATTTCCATCTTCATACATCATCATTCATACAACTGTGAATTCCTGTGAAGGAATCATAAACAAAGTGATCAGTAAATCCACCCAGCCCGAGAACCTCATTGTACTATTCAGGGCCTGGGAAGTGTTAACCCAGCAATGCCAGCCAGCCAGGGAACCTCAGTGAGCCATGCAGTGCTCAGGAAAGACCCATTCAGCAATGCCAACCAAACCAGGGGGCCCCCTCATGGACAGTCAGCCAAATCAACACAGGAAGAACCTGGGACATGGCATCTGGGTGCTCTGGAGGAATACAGGAAAATAACAAAATGAAGGAGAAAACTGAAATCTCAACTCTTCAACCATTCCCAGTCAAGTGCAGGAGGCATGTACAAAGAAAAATGTGAAAGTTCCACAAGATTCCTGAGTTGATAAGGAAACAACTCCATGAAACTGGAAAGGAAATCAGATCAGAAATAATCTCCTAAGTAAAAAGAAAAATGATAAACATAATGAAAGAAATGCTGAGCGTATCTAAATAAGACATAGATTTAAAAAAGAGGAGCACTGGAAAATGATGTAAATCTAAAATGAACAGTATAGGAAAGAAACAGAATGCAAAAAACAGGCTCAAAGAGATATCCAGGAAATCAAAAATTCCATTAAAAGCAGGCAAAACTACTTGAACAAATATGAAGATAGACTTCCAGGCTTTGAAGCAACACTGTACCTATTGATCGAGAAAATAAAGATCTTTTAAAAATAAAAAGGAACTAGAAAACAACAGTTTCAACAGTTGCAACATGATGCAAAAAAAAAAAGTCTAAACTGGGAGATGTAAACAAAAAAGAATCAACATAAATGATATAAGAAGACTATTTACAGGAGTAACAGTAGATTGTTTGTCTGTATTACTTTTTTTTGTTTTTCTTTGCTGTGTCTTTTTAATTTTAAATAAAAAAAGAAGTAATGGCAGAAAAATTTCCAAGCATGAGAAAAGAAACTGTCATTCAGATAGATGTGGCATACAGAACTCCAATTAAGCATAACTGAAATAAATCTACACCCAGATGTATAATAATCAAGATCCTCAAAATTCAGCATAAGAACACAATTTTTAAAGTTGTTGAAGAAAATAAATAGATCAAAAGGAAAGTCCATAAAAATCACAGCAGACTTCTTACCACAAACAATCAAGTCTTCTTGAGCATGGAGTGAAGTATTTCAAACCCTAAAAGAAGAAAAAAAAATTCCAACACTGGGTAACAAATCCAAGGCAGAGGGCATCATCATAATCCCTGACTTGAAAGTCTACCATACGAAGCTACTCTGATAAAAACAGCATGGTACTAGAAAAAATAACAGACCCCAGGATCAGCCGAACAGATTAAAAGATGCAGAAACAACTCTACACTTAGCCAACTTATCATTGACAAAGGTATCAAAAACAGTGATTGGAAAAAAGATAGCCTGTTTAATAAATGGTCTTGGAAAACTTGACTCTCCATGTGTCAAAGATTACCATTAGATCCATATATATGCACTAAGCTCAAATCAAAACTGATTAGAGGTCAAAATAGTAAAATAGAAACCTTAAATCTGCTATAAGGTAGTATGGGTAGAACTCTTGAAGACACTGGTTTAGGGGAAAACTTCATGAACAAAACCCCATCACACAAGAAGTACCACAAAGAAAAAATAACTATGACCTCATCTTACTACAAAGCTTTCATACAGCATGAGAAATCATCAACAGAGCAAGACTACTACTCCTATTGTGTAAAAAGACTTTTTGCCAGCTGTTTCTCAGACAAAGGATTACTATGGTTGATACACTGTGTCAATTTGAGAAGTTCAAAAGTTTAACTAAGAGATTTAGCCAGGAGCCACAGTTTTTACTTTATAAACATCCCCATTCTGTGCAAGAGGAGTGCTCCACTGGCCCAGGAGTGGGTATTGGCCTGTGTGCAATGGAAAGGAGGAAAAGAAACTTGCTCTTCCCCTCTTTTGTCCTGGATGCTTTTGCTAGGTGCTGCCTTGAAGTGTTGCGCCAGTGCCATGCCACCTAGCTTTGGAGCCCACTGACTATGGACTGAAACCTCCACAAACAGTGAGCTCAATAAACCCTTCCTTCCTTCATTTTGAGTATAGGATATTTTGTCCCAGCAATGAAAGTAAAGTAATGAACACATATGCTAAATGTAATTTGTACTTTGCCAAATGTACACAGAATGATTTGAATATGTATATTATTAACTGCCAATGGCATTGCTCATGTGGTAATTTTTCTTTCTTTTTTCTGTCTTCAACTACCCCAATCCATCACTTCCTTCTGACAAGTTAAAAATGTAGCATGCTATGCTCATGAAAGGCACACATAGAGACACACATATATGCATACACAGAAACAAAATGCTGGAAAGGTTAGTTGAGGGCTGATCCTATCTAGAGCTATACAGGCTGCCTTTGCTCAGTGTATTGCTCTTATCCTTAAAATATCTCCATGAGAATTTGAGGTATAATAACAGAATAAATATTACATCTTTAACATATATGTAGTGTACGCTGCAGAACACATATTGTAAAAGATCACTAAGCTGTAGCTAATGAACACACACAGTAAGCAGAATCTTTTATACAAATGTAAAACATCTATTTGAAGTTTTTTTTTTTTTTCTCATTCTAAAGGCAACCGCTTATGGATGGAATAAATTCAAAGCTATAATTCTCATTTCACAACAAAAGATCATTGCTCATGAAGCTGCTTCTCTCTTCCCCAAGGGGAGAAATAGAAATGCTCACAAAGGACACTCCTATATTATGATGTCCGAATATTGGACTCAATGTAAAATTTTAAGTCTCTGTCCACTACAAAGCAAAAAATTTTTATTTCTATCTTTTTTTCATAGAAGAGTCTACATTTTCCTTTCTCAAATTTGGTTACTAGTTTGTTTGCCTTTTAATTTTATGTGATTATTTGTTTTTTAACTTATTAAGGGAAAAGTTTTCCATAGATTTGGAAATATTGTTACCAACTTAGTCACCTAGCTTCTCCTAGAATTAATTGCTAAGGCAGATCTTTTGTGTTTCCAAGGGACAGTATTATTATCAGCTTCACTTCTACAACTGGTGTTTTCCAGTCACTGCTCCTGTCTACCTGATGACTATCTTCCTCATCCTCAACTCATTTAATTCACACTCAGTAACACTTTCAAAGAAAGGAAAAAAATAGGGAGTTATTTCAAGAAACTATTACAACTGTAAAGGAAATTAATCAGAAATACAGAAACATTTAGAAATGCTTATTCTGTACTCTCCAGGGGTATCTGTGGAGATGTCAAGATGATCTGTGCAGCAGTCTGACAATGAGACCTCTGACATAATGTTTGCCAATCTGTGTGTAGATATTTCCATGACATTATGTTGATAGGTGCATGGGTCTTAAAAATAAACCATCACATCTGTAAATTAATGAGACACTCAAGTGATAATAAGAGTTCCAAATATAATAGACCATTGCTCCAGAACAGACCACTGTTCCTCAACCCTGGACTATGACCTTGTCTGTGACCTGTTAGGAATCAGACCACACTGCAGGAGGCAAGCAGGAGCAGGTGAGCAAAGCTTTGTCTGTAGTTAAAGCCATTTACCATGGCTTACCTGACTGCCTGAGTACTACTTCCTGTCTGATGAGAAGTAGCTTTAATTTTTCACAAGAGCTCAAATGCTACTATGAACCTTGCAAACAACGGTTCCACACTTCTTAAGAGACTCTAATGCCTGATGATCTATGGTGGAGCTGAGGTGCTGATGCTAACACCAGAAAATTGATGAAAATAGTAAAAATCAGCAGAGATGTTTACACACAGACCATAATAAATAATTGTTTGCAGACTCCTATCAAAACATGGGTTTTCAATGTGAATTCTCACTTTTTCTTTGTTACAAGGAACTGTTAGAAACACCTTAGAAATATTAAATTCATGTCAAATATCAAATACACTAAACATGGCATGCTCATCCTTATCACTAGAAAGCATTCAACAGATATCCATGGTGGCATCAAAAATTTTCATTCTCATAATGCCCAGAAGAATCTGCTGCTTATCCAAAAACCATTTGTTTCCCTTTATTTCCACCCCATCTTTTCTTAAGATTCACCAACAACATGAAATTAAAAACCAAACATCAGAATTCCTTCTGGAACTGACAGGTGATCAAGCACTGAAGCCCTCATCTTCAGCTATTTCTAGTAATCTACCTGATCACCACTCTGGGAAACTTGCTCATCATCCTGGCCAACAGCTCTGATTCCCGCCTCCATACCCCATCTACTCCTTTTTCTCTAACCTGTCCTTCACCTACATCTGTATAAGCATCAGCATGATCCCAAAGAGGCTGATAAACATGCAAGCAAAAGATCAAAGAATCAAGTACACAGCACGCTTCTCTCAGCTTTGTTTGTATTAGTTTTGGTTGTTTAATAATTGTCTGCCTATGGTAATGGCTTATGACCACTGTGTGGCTATTTGTCATCCTCTGAGGTACACAGCCTTTTATGTCCTGCCGGTTCTACTCTGTCTGTTCATAAGCAATGTGCCTGTCTATTCGACAGTCTGGCAGCACTGCCACTGTCCTTTTGCAGAAACATGGAAATCCCACACTTCTCCTATGAACTCACTCAGATTATCAAGCTGGCCTGTTTCCAATGCCTTTGTCAGTGCCATATATTCAGCAGGAGACACAGTCTTTGGTGTTTCTATCATTGGTATTATTTTCTCTCATATTCAAATCTTCCTCTGTATTTTGAAAATGCCACCCATTGGCAGAAGGTGTAAAGGTTTTCAACCTGTGGGTCTCACCTCATTGTTGTTTCATTTTCCCACGAACCAACTTTGGGTGTGTACTTGGTGCCACATTTACTGCTCTTCCACTAAGAATGCAGTGGCTTCAGTGATGTACACTGTGATCTCTTGAGGGATGAAGAACATTATCTTCAGTTTGAAGAGCAAATAAATGAAGACAGCTCTAAATCATCTCATTATTGAGAAGCCTTTTACATGCTAGTGTCACAGATTTTAACCTAGAGTTCCTAGAATATGGCAACAAGAAAACACAGGTTGAACAGAAAGCCTGGCACTTACGTCACTAAGATCTTTCAAAACGACCACATAATATGATGTCTAAGCACATTTCAACTTGTAGCATGTGTTTGTCTTTGATTTACCCATTCTGTGATGTCTGACAAATGATTTCAACAGCTAAACTCCATTGAATAGCTAAACTCTCACTCATTGGAACAAAAACATAAATTGAGTCCTAACTTTTAGAATTTCTTTATGCATCAGTTTTGCAGAAGTAATGTTGGAGTAGTTGAATTTAATGAGAACTGCACTAGTATCTGGAAAGGAGCTTCTGTGTGATCCCACAGATAAGAGGCAAGATTCTTTTCCCCCACAGGATGCTGGTGAACTGGATTGTTATATGTACACTTTCTTCAGACAACTGCATTTTCTGGGTTCATTCTCTCACACTTAGCATCATTATTTTACTAATTCATATTTTAAGATTATTTCAGTGGTTGGAGGTGTTTTTGAGCTATTTAGATTTTAAACATAACCAAAAAGATTGCTTACTCCTCGTAAGAAAAAGAAACTGTAGACAATCAAGAGATTCATTGTTCATTATTATTATTTCTCAAATTTGCAATTCCTAATATCCAGGATTAGGTCTTCACTGAGCTCTGCATGAGGCAGCTTCATTCTAGAATTGTTCTCACAGTCATCAACTTCTATACCTTGAATGCCAACTGTTCACAAATGTTCCAAGCACTTGATGCCTGAAAAATTATTGTACCTTTAAGAAGTGATGCCAACTACGGGTAAGTTGTCTCACTTGCATGACCTCGAGCTAGACAGTGGGCATCAACACCATTGGGGACCACAAATTATAAATTGACATAGGGTCTGTCTTAGGATCTCCTTATCCTGCCTGCTTTGTGGGTCAATTTTGGAATGTGGAAATCCTGCTTCCTCTCAGTCAATAAGATTATTACCCAAGTGTGAGAAAGGATCTTGTTTTCTTCCTTTAAGATGTTAACTTTGCCCATTCAAACACTGCCTCTTCTCTGTTTCAGGAAAGGCACCCTGCCTTCTCCACTGCATGGGCTAATCAAATGATGGCTAGCTGGAGATTTGAGGTCTTTTGTTCCTAGAGAATAACTGATGATCCCAGATCCATGCTATGGATTCCTCTATTTTGTCTCTTGCTCTTTTCTTTCTTTACCATGCTACACTGTAACCTGGGCAGGATATTCAGGACTTACTGCAGGCATTCCCAGTAACTTACATAGAACATGAATAAGGTCTTTAATAAACTCATCATAAAGGAAGCAAACCAAGATCCTTTTTCACACTTGGGTAATAATCTTATTGACTGAGAGGAAGCAGGATTTCCACATTCCAAAACTGACCCACAAAGCAGGCAGGATAAGGAGATCCTCATCCTGTTCCTCTTTGTTCTCAGCTACCATGAATTAAATATCTTTGGCTTAGAAGTGCTCTTTCTGAAAATATCTTTGTTCTCACAAGCCTGAAACTAACAGGGACATCTGATCACAGACTGAAAACTTTCAAATTGAGAGCATACATTAAGCTTTCTTGTTTTTAAATTGACTGGTTCTGAAACTGTATTACAGCAATGGAAAGATGAGTAGCACATCAGGTTGCTGCAGGATATGGTGATGTAAGACCCAACATGATCCTAGAGACATTAAACCGAGTGCCCTTTATTGGTTCATTAGCAACAGATCTCTCTTTGGAGTCAGCCAGAAGTTGCTTCTGTCATTATTTGAATGGTAGCCCTGGAAATGATACTTCCATTTCTTTATACCTCTCATTTTTGTAACTGTGAAACCACATGAGGAGAAAGTACATGTTATACATAGCAAGAAAGAATGGCCTTGTTCTGGATCATTTATTTCACTACTAAATGCAACTTTACATATTAAAATATAGACAAATTTAGAGAATAAAATTCGATTTATATGGTCAAATTTTATTGCAATACAGTACAATATATTTATTTTGTAGGCCTCTAATGCATTCTCACCATTTTGTGTCTGTATAATACTTTCATCTAATGATTTTTAAAATCTCTATAAAGATTCAAAACAATGGGAAAATACTTGAAGCCACAGACACAAGCAAAGACTTCCTAAAAGGACTCTGAAAGCACAAGAAATAATATCAAGAATCAACAAATGTGTCTACATCAAATTAAAATCTGCATACCAATGGCTAGAACAGAGTGAAGGGAAAAGGCACTGAATGGATGAAAATTTCTTCTATTTATGCTTCTAAAAAGGAAGTAATAGCCACACTATATAGAGAAAAAGTTACATTTTTCACAAACATAAAGTTAAATTATTCACAAACATGAAGTTCAATAAAAAGAGGACTTTTTTTCAAAAATTAGAAATGGGAAAGGGTCCATCATGGCTGACTAGAGGCATACTTTCACAAGGGAATGTTGGAGAATCCACTGGATAGCAAAGACAATCAGAAAAGGGGAGCATAAACATAGGCAGACAGAATCAAACTGAAAGAGAAGTCTATCAGATTAAATCCGGCATCGGGGGTGGGGATTAGAAAAAGAAGCAGGATACCTCTTACAACATCCTTCCCTGCAACATCCCTTCCACCACAGGTCTAATGAAAGTTCCATTTGGGGAGTGGATGTGAAGAAGGAGACTGCAGGGAACCTCTGACAGAAGCGATAAGACATGGAGTAATAGGACAAAGAGCTATTATGACCAGCATCACTCGGGGACCCTAGCAGTGTCCACTTGAGAGCAGAGAACACTTTTATATCCACTTTTATTTCTACTTTTATATCATTTCTATTCTACAGAACAGTTTTTCACTGGAAATCAGTATAAAGCAAAGTTACAAAAGCAAAGGTGATGATTAAAAGGAAATCAACAATGGTCAAGGAGTCAGGAACTTCAGACAGACCTTTCCAAGTCAGCTGTGCTCCACTAACATTGCCTTCCACTGATCCCATACATGGTTGGGGTCAAAACCGTAAGTCTCGTCAGGAAGCTCAGCTACTTCAGTTTCCTCAGCAGCCCACCTGCTCAGTTAGCCCATAGTTGTTCAGCTTTACCCAGGAGGGGGTCTCTTCTCTCAGCTGTAAGTCCAGAGGAAAGGGGCGGAGGCCAGACTGCAGTCATAGGCTCCCCTTCCATCGCTCCACAGCTGGGAGAGGGAAACCAGTGAATGAGATATCTGATGGAAAATTGGAAGAGAGAGGCTTGATTATAATTTGATAAACCCATTTATGACAACCAACAGCTATGTCATAAATTAAATGGTCAAAAACTGAAAGCTTTTGCTCTAAAATCAAGAACAAAACAAGGATATCTGATCTCATTCCTCCTATTCAATACAGTTCTGAAAACATTAGCAAAAGCAAATAGACCAGACAAAACATAAAAACAATAAAGATAGGAAATGAACTATCATTATTCTTCAATGACATTGTATTCTACATAGAAAACACCAAAAGACTTCCAGATTTAATAACCAAATTCCGTTGCATAGCTGATTAGAAAGACAATACTAAAAAAAGTCTTACTGTACATGAATAATAAACTTACTGAGAAATAAACTAAGGCAAAACCACCTATCATGACAGCATTGAAAAGAAGGAATTAATTAAGAATCAATGAAACAAAAGAAGAAGAGCTTTCTCCACTGAAAACTATGTACTCTGAACAAGGAAGTTGAAGAGCATATCAGAAAATAGAAAGACATGCCTTGCTCTTGGGTAGAAGAACAAACTCCTTGAAATGGCCATATATGCAGGTTTAAATCAATCATGATCAAAATACAAACAGTAGGGCTGGGGATTTAGCTCAGCGGCATAAGTATCTGCCTTACAAGCAGGCGGTCGTGAGTTCCATCACTGGTACTGATAAAAAAAAATACAAACAGTATATCTCAAAGAATTAGAAGAAAGAACCGTAAACTTCACTTGGAACCAGAAGAAACCTAGAAGAGCAAAAACATTTCTGGGCAACAAAGGCAAATCAGGAGGTATCGTGATCTCTGACTTTAAATTGTACTACAAAGAGACTATGATAATAACAGCATACTACTGGAAAAAAGAGACATGTGTATCAATGGAATAGATTTGAAGGGGTACAAACAACTCCAAACACACTCAGCATCCTTACCTTTATAAAAGAGCCCCGACAGGGTCCTTCTTACTTCAGATATAATACCTATTACCTGAAAATCAGTCAATACAAAACAATGGAAGAGCTGTGCAGTAAAAGGAATCTTTGTACACTCTTGCTGGCATTGATTGCAGTGTAGACTCGTGCAATCAATGTGGAGATCAATGTAGAGACTCCAAAAAAGAGTAGGACTAGAGATTCAACTGTTTCTTTTCTTGGTGTCTTCACAAAGAATTAAAAGCATCATACCACAGCAAAAAATGCACACCTGTGTTTACAGCAGCACAGTTATAATAGCTAACAGTTGGAAACAACTCAAATGCCCTTACATAAATGAATACATAAAAAAAGATATGTTTTGTTTAATGCAATGGAATACTACTCAGTCATAAAGAAGGATACACGAGACATTTATAGGTAAATAGATGGCCCATTGGGAACCTACTCTTACGTATAATAAAGCAGCCATACATATAAAGATCACATTATTTCTCTGGTGTGAGAAATGGAAAGTGTAAATCAGGTTCAAAATATAGTACCAATACCATGAAATAGGAAAACAAATCAGATAGGGAGCAGTACTTGGGAGGTGGGAAGGAAAAATGAAGGAAGAGAAAAGGGAAAAAAATGAGAAATGAAGTATAAAATGGAAACACTTTTGTAAATAAGGAGGGACAGAGAGGTTGAAGGAAGGAAAAAGGAATGGGAATAAAAGAACAAGCAAAATGTATCATGTACAGAAACAAAACCCTAGGATGAATGGGATCATTATATGTATATAAAATGTACCAATAATTTTAATTTAAAATAAAGCAATGTAAGAAATACAAAGGTAGACTCTGCAGAGATGGGACAGGATTTGGTAAAGGAGTAACAGGAAGGGACATGGAAGGGATAATAAAAGCGATGAAGTTATGAGATAGATACATCATATATATATATATATATATATATATATATATATCACATGATACATATATCACTTAAGAATGGAGCTACTATGTAGTCAACATATTCTGACAAAAATTAAGGGAGTTACAGGAAAAAATAAAATTCAGGCCAGGGGTGGTGGCTCATGCCTGTAATTTCAGCACTCAAGAGGCTGAGGCAGGAGGAATTGCTGTCAGTTCAAAGCTTGCCTGACCTACATAGTGAGTTCAAGATCAGTCTGCACTACATAGAAAGACAATGTCTCAGAAAATGAACTAACAAAAATAAAATTCACTGATCTTTGATCACCCAGGATAGGTTAGAATCTCCCATACTAAATTTACAGAATAAAAATTGTTTTAAGGAAATAAATCTGAAGAATATTTCTAGGTACCTGCAATTTTAGCATGTTTATCTAAATTTTTTACACTTATATACATATATGTGATAAACTATATTTGTACAACTAAAATTATATGACAAAATACATAGATATAGCAAAGGTAGGAAGTGTGGATTTGTAAGAGAAATTCCGTATTTTATGTGTGGAAGATACATGAAACAGACAAGAAGAGAAATAAAGAAGATTCCTGGATGAAATATCCTTAGCTTTAAGGGTATGAAAACAATCTAGCCTGTGTTTCTGACTTCTGCACAGTTGATCTTTTAGGCTATTACTTGAGCTATCAGAATGACAGGACTATTTTGGTCTAACGAAGAGCTTTGGATATTGAGTCCTAAGGGATGAAGAGCAGGGCAGTGAAAACATCACAGAGAAGCCACGCCTAGTCAAGAACAGCATTGCATTATCTCCCACAGGTGATGCATTTGTTCTGAATTCACTGATTCAGTCCATGTGTCCACTGTTTTTAAGACAGGTCTGTCTTCCACATCTGTGTGAGATTCTGAGTATCATTCTCAGTGATGGCAACAGGTAAGCAAAGTTTCCACTTAAGGATCTGGACCTAAGGGCAGGTTTTCCTTACAATTTAATTCATGGGAGGCAGTGAAAAAAGTGCATGAATGAGGTGATGAGAAACTGGTCCCCCGAGGGCCTTTTGGATGACTGTCACTTCTGGACACATATTGTTTATACTTTCATCAATGTTGCAATTGCTCTCATTCTGTCAGACACCATTTTGTCTTCACAACACTGGTGACCATTTTCCTCCTAAACAGAAACCTGCGTGCTCAAATATGATATCCTTACAAGATATTTTGACATTTACATGAATAGACTGATTGAACATGGAGAGTGTTTCATTCATTGTATAAGTTTTATAGAGCTTTTCTAACAAAATAACACAGTATTGGAGACTTAATTATTGGCATTTATTTTCTTTCAATTCCATAGGCTAGAAACTGAAAGACCAAGAGTGTGGGTGGGGCTTGATGTTCCTACAGTGTGTCATTTGTTCCTAAGTAGCTGTCTGTCTTCCTTTCCTTTATGGATTTCTGTGTCCTAATTTCCTCTTCATGTAAGGTCCTCTAACATACTGGATTAGGGCTCACTTTTGAGCTACCTTCTAAATTAATCATCTTTTTGAAGAGCTGTCTTCAAATGCATTCACATTCTACACTATCAGGAATTAAATTTCAACATATGAATTTTAAAGGAAATAGAATTTAGTTCCTAACAATCATTTTATCTCTTATTCCTTTTGGTGGTTTCTGATCTGCAACTGTACAGAGATCATTATCCTATCCATACTGGTAATCAGAGAAGAAATTGGGAGTGGGACAGAGATGTAGAGAGGATCACACAGCAGCTTCCCAAACACCATGCTTCACTTCCTCAGACTATTATATATTTCAAATACAAACCATGGAGAGGTGCAATTAGCAACAGAAATAATCACACATGACAGCCCCTTAACATACTTACAAAGCTAAGAAATGTTGGTGTTTGCCTATATTTGTTTAAGGTCTTTTAAAATGAATTAACAAGGGCTGGGGATTTAGCTCAGTGGCATAAGCGCCTGTCTGACAAGTGGGAGGTCATGAGTTCCATATCTCATACCAAAAAAAAAAAAAGGTGAAATAACAACATAAAGACATACAAAATTTACCACCTTGATGACTTCTCGACTGACCGGCGCAGCTCCCCAATGAGACAGGAAATACTTCAGGTGGGTAACAGGAACTGCCAACTTTATTGTTGTGGGTTCTGGCTTATATATCTGACTGTAGCCAATCAGGCTGCCACGAGGAGGAAGGGCTGGAATGAGATGCGGGCTCTGGCTAATATACTCAGCTGTGGTGAATACGAAGTGAGTACAGGGTGACTAATTTGGAGAGGGACGTAGCGCATTGCGGAAGCTGGCGTGGTCCTTAGTCCCGGGTGGGGTATGATATGTTGAGCACCTGCGCCCAACATCTCCCCCTTTCTTTATAACTGACGCAGGGTCTCCAGAGGTCGGCGCCCCTCGTGAGGTGCCATGCGGCCGTCATGGCAGTGCCTCACTACTCGCTGGTGCTCTTTTGGAGGGGGCGGGAAATCTGTTTTATGAGCCCAACCCGCATGCTCGCCAGCATGGAGACCGGGGTGTCTCCTGGCCAAGGACGACACCCCCTGCGATGCTTTGCTCCACACCTGCATCACAGCATGGCGAGCCATGCTGCCGGGCTTTGACCAGATTCTACGGCCAGCAATGCTTGTTTGATAATTGCTTTGTCCCTATTCCTTTTTCTGCGAATCCGACAGAGCAGAAGTAAACTACCGAATACGGCAAGTGTAGCTCACTATCGTGGCCGTGATTCCAAAATCTCCCCCATTGCGCACGAGCTGGATCACAGGAAACTCGTCTGGGTCTGCCATAGCTGGAATCGGTACGAACTGGAGTACCTGCATAACGACAGCTGAAAATGCACTGTTATCCCAACACTGTAACACATAACAGGTTGTGGTGGAGCAATTTAGAAAAGTCATTGGCTGCAAGGGCCGTACGAGATACAAGAAGGAGGGGAAAAAGAGGCTACTAACCAGGGGAGTTGGAGTCATGTCCTGGGCAATACCCTCCTTTTGTTTATTCAGGATAGACTTGAGGGTTTGATGAGCACGCTCAACTATGCCTTGGCCCTGAGGATTATAGGGAATTCCATGTCTGAGGGTTGGATATGGCCTAACTTTCCTCTGTCTCCTCTAATACCAGACCATGATGGATAGTCCCCATGATGGCTGGGTAAAACTAGCATCTGAGCAATGCGGTCTCCTGCCCCTAAGGCTGCCCCTAAGGGAGATGTTCTCTTCCGGGTCCCCAAAATGGGCAGTCTCTTTTTATATGTCCCTGTCTGCTGCATTTAAAGCAGCCTTCTTTCGAGCAGGCGCCATTCTGTGGCGCCACTCTGCCTTCCTGACCTTCTTTAGTTAGCTTCATTAACATGGCTGCCAAACCTGAGTTGGTTAATGGCCCCCCGATCTCCCAACAGAGTTTTATCCATGCCTCAAGGGGCCTATTTTTGTATGGACTAATGGCAGAGCGACATTCTTTAGTACATTGCTCAAAAATGAGCTGCTTAATGAGCAGTATGGCTGTCTCAGCGTCCCCAAAAATTCTCCCTGCCGCCTCCATCATGCAGGCCACAAAATCTGAAAAAGGCTCACTCGGGCCCTGCAAAATTTTTGTCAAGTGGCCTGAGACTTCTCCCCTAGCCGAGACCCGTTTCCATGCTTGTATGGCTATTCTATTTATCTGTGCATACACCTCTTGTGGGAATATCAGCTGGTTATTGAGATACTGCCCTTGTCCTAATAACATATCCACGTCCCAGGCGGCCTGATTGTTCCGGGCATTAGCTTGGGCCTGTTCTGTGGCAAGTTCAACATTCCAAGCTTTCCAATCAAGATATTGGCCCAGGCTGAGCACCGCCTTGCACAAACTGGCCCAATCAGCAGGTGTCATGGCGTTTCCTGCCAGGGCTTCTACTAGGGACAGGGTATATGCCCCGTTAACACCATACATGGTGCTGGCCTCCTTAAGGTGCTTTATCGCTTTTATATCTACAGGCAGGTGGGCTCTGTTTCCCTGAGCATCTACAGCAACCTGAAAAGCCTGGAGAAAATGGCCCAGGCCTCCTGGGTCCTCTCTTTTGACTTGATGCCATAGGTCTTCCTGGAATGTCCCAGGGGACATCTGGACCCGTTGCGGACAGCTACATAGCTGATGGCAGGGTCTTGGGTAAACATGATAATCTGGTGGGTAGGGAGGCAGAGCCGTAGGTCTTATACGGGGCGGCCCTAGGATCCCATACTCGCTTTCATTGACCCATTTACTCTGAGAAATCATGTGTTGCAGCTCATTTATGGCCTCAGAGTAGGGCCCTCTCGACTGCGTGTGTGTGACTTCCCCTCTTTCGGTGGTGTCTACATCCATTACCCATGTTAATCGGAATTTCAAGAGTTTCTTTTTATTTTTATTTTTGTTTCCTTTTTCCTTTTTTTTTTTAAATAACAGGGACAGCTTAGTCCCCGCGCCCCTTTACGGCGCCCCTAAAACCGGCCTCTTTACGGCCCCTGGAACTCTCTTTACGAATTCCTCAATCCTTGCGACGCATTCACCCAAGGTTGCCCGATAGCCCCCGCTATCCGGCCCAGCAGCACTCGCTGCCTGTTGAACAGTTTAACCTGTCAGCCCCCCGCCCGCCGAGTAGCCCCTGCCATCGGCGCTTGACGGTTTTACCTGTAGCGGAGAAAGAGGTTGGTTCCCTGTACTGTCGGAGAGAGGGTCTCAGCGCTCCTCATACTGTCGGAGAGAGGGTCTCAGCGCTCCCCGTACTGTCGGAGAGAGGGTCTCAGCGCTCCCCGTACGGGCCACCAGTTGACCGGCGCAGCTCCCCAATGAGACAGGAAACACTTCAGGTGGGTAACAGGAACTGCCAACTTTATTGTTGTGGGTTCTGGCTTATATATCTGACTGTAGCCAATCAGGCTGCCACGAGGGCTGCCATGAGGAGGAAGGGCTGGAATGAGATGCGGGCTCTGGCTAATATACTCAGCTGTGGTGAATACGAAGTGAGTACAGGGTGACTAATTTGGAGAGGGACGTAGCGTATTGCGGAAGCTGGCATGGTCCTTAGTCCCGGGTGGGGTATGGTATGTTGAGCACCTGCGCCCAACACTCGACCCTCTCCCCTTCCTAAAATCATGCCATCTTAAAATGTCATGCTGTACTCCATAACTGATCCTATTTTATATAGTCATAAATAAAATGCAATAAACATAATATGTGTCAATTAGGCAATAGTAACATAAATTGTGTGGTGATAACAGAGTTGGATACTTGGCAGAAAAGACTCATGAAGCAGAATTAAATGTATCACTGTTAATAAAAGTTGATACCAAAAAATCAATTATAAATAGCATATTGAGTAGGGTCCAACTTGTAAACAACTTCATAAGGCAATACAATGCAGAGTTGATTATTTGGGAAAAATACTAACAAGCATAATATAAATTGTAGAAGAATAATGTATGTCACGGTAGGTTAGTAATTTATGCAGGGGAAAAAAATTTAAGTTTGAGCAATTACATTCAATATGCTTTTATTGTTTCTTGAAATAGGATAGCTAGGGGGCTGGGGATTTAGCTCAGTGGCATAAGCGCCTCCCTTGCAAGCCTGTGGTCATGAGTTCGATTCCTGCTATGGGTAAAAATACAAAAAAAGAAAGAAAGAAGATAGCTAAAAGTAATATGGTAAGAAAGGTAAACTGCGGGCCTTGCTGATCACCCTCTCTTACCAGAGTGCACACTGCAGCTGCCTGCCTGGAGGAGTGAGTTGGGGCGAGCTACAGGACCCGGTTCCGGCCTTGCTGATTGCCCTCTCTCATCCGGAGGGCACACTGCAGCTGTCCGCCAGGAAGAGGGAGCTGGGCCTAGCTGTGGACCCCGTTCCAGCCTTGCTGACTGTGCTCTCTCACCCGGAGGCCACACGGCAACTGCCCTGCCTGAAAGAAGGAAGTGGGTCAAGCTGAAGGAACCTGCTCAGGCCTTGCCTGCGACCTTCTTTCGACCTGGAGAGCACCAGCACTACTGCCACCACCCGGAGGAGGGAGCAGCCCCGCTGGGGAGGTTTGAGGCCTACCTAGGCCATAGGGGGACCTTCTATCAGTCTGGGGAGCTTTGCCATCTAAGGAGATGGATACACAACATCCAATCCCCGGCAGAGTATGAGATCCTTGCTCTAGAGGGTTGGGGGCCTGCTGGCCTTGTGGCCACACTATACTGGGCTTAACAGGAATTGGGATTCCCTGGACCACACTGGATGGCCCTCTATCCCTCAGGGGAGCTTTGCTACCAGAAGGGGAAACTGTGCAAATTGAGTAGGCTTTAGGTCTACCCTGGCAACCTTCTTATAATCTGGGGGCCTTGCTGCCCAAGGAGAGAGCTACACTACCAGAGGAGTGCCAGGAGCCCAGGACATAGAAGACAATTTCCAACACGTCCAGGAGAAGCTTTGGAACAACATTTGAAACACAGAAATACAGGAAAATGACAAAATGAAAGACCAAAATGCAATCTAAAACACCCAACCCATCACAAGGAAGCCAAGCAGCCATGTACATAGAAGAAAATACATGCCATATGCCTGAAATACCTGAAATAATAGTAACTGAAATAAAGAAGCAACTCTGTGAATCTTTAAAGGAATTCAAGCTAGAAATAACCTTTCAGATAAAAGAAGAAAAGATAAAAGAAATGAAGGAGATGCTGAAAAAAATCTAAAGAAGACACAGTTAAAAAAAACTGGAGGAACTAAACAAAAAGATAGAATTCCTGGATAAAGAATGTAACAAACAAACAAAATATATAAAGCAGATGCAAAGAGATATACAGGAAATCAAAAATTCCATTGAAAGTTGTAAAAACCACCTCAATGAATGTGAAGATAGAATTTCACACCTCAAAGACAAGATTGCAGCCAGTGAACAGAAAAGGAAAGATCTTTTAAAAACAACAAGAAATCAGGAAATAACAATTCAACACCTGCAAGATGACGCAAAGAAAAACAACATAAAGTTGATAGGGATAAATGAAAAAGAAGGGGACAACATAAAGGATGTCAAGAGGATATTTGGAGAAGTAATAGCTGAAAATTTCCCAAACATGAGATTGGAAACTGGTATCAAGATCAATGAAGCATATAGAACTCCAAATAGCCATAACCAAAGTAAAACTACACCTAGACATATAATAATCACCATCCCAGAAATTGAACAAAAGAATAGAATATTAAAAACTGTAGGGGGAAAAGACAGATCACCTATAAAGGAAACCCGATCAGAATCACAGCACACTTCTCAGCACAAACAATAAAGTCAAGAAGAGCATGGAGTAAAGTATTTCAGATCCTAAAGGAAAATGATTTCTAACCTAGACTGATGTACCCTGCAAAACTGTCCTTCAAAATCCATGGAGAAAGAAGACACTTCCATGACAAAGAAAGCTGAAGAACTTCATGATCACCAAACCAACCCAGCAAAGAATACTGAAAGACACTTTAGATACACTTAGGAAAAAAACTACTAAACAAAGCAGACAATTAAACAGAACAGAAAGATAAAGACACAACAGCAGAAAGATAACATGTCAACAATAAACCAACATATAACAGTTAAAACCATTAATGTAAATGGTCTCAATGCACCAATTAATAGAAACAGACTGGCAAAATGGATCAAGAAACAAAATCCAACCATATACTGTCTTCTACAAGAAACCCATCTAACCCAAAAGGATACTCACAGACTGAGTCAAAAGATGGAAAACAATACTTCATACAACAGGAACCCCCAAAAAAGCCGGAGTAGCTATTCTGTTTGCAGACAATATGAACTTCAAACCAATAATGATCAGAAGAGATAAAGAGGTCACTACATACTGGTTAGGGGAAAACTTCAAGAGGAAGAGATAACTGTTTTAAATATATACACACCAAATTCCAGAGCACCCAGTTATATAAAACAAGTATTAACAGAAATGAAAAACCAAATTAGCAGTAATACAATGATAACAGGAGATCTTAACACACCATTAACATGAATGGACAAATCAACCAGACAGAAAATCAGCAAAGAAATAAAAGAACTGAATCACACCTGTGAACAAATGGACTTGATAGACATATACAGAGTATTCTACTCAACAACAACAGAATACACATTCTTCTCAGCAGTACATGGATCATTCTCTAAAATAGACCATATATTAACTCACAGAACATATTTAAATAAATGCAAAAGAGTTGAAATTATCCCTTGCCTGTTATCAGACCATAGCGCTATGAAATTAGAAATGAATGATAAAAGATACTGCAAAAACCCCACAAACACATGGAAACTGAATAACACACTCTTGAGTAATCAGTGGGTCACAGAGGAAGTTAAAGAAGAAATTAAACAATACCTACAAACAAATTAAAACACAAATATAATTTACCGGAATCTGTGGGATGCAATGAATGCTGTCCTCAGAGGAAAATTTATTGCACTGAGTTTCCACATCAGGAAAACAGAACGAATATAAATAAATAACCTGATGTTATACCTCAAACATCTAGAAAAAGAAGATCAAGTGAAGCCCAAAGCCAAAAGAAGAGAGGAAATTATAAAAATCAGAGCAGAAATCAATGCAATAGAGACTAAGAAAACAATCCAAAAAAAAAAAAAATCAATGAATCAAAGAGTTGGTTCTTTGAAAGAAAAAATAAAATCAATAAGCCACTAGCCAACCTTATATAAAAAGGGTAAGAAAAAGCTCAAATTCATGCAATAAGGAATGAAAAAGGCAAAATCACTCCAGACTCTATAGAAATACAGAAGATTATCAACACCTATTTCGAAAACCTCTACTCTCAAAGATTTGATAGCATAGAAGAAATAGATTCCTAGAAGCATATGAGTACCAAAGCTAGGTCAAGAAGATGTAAAACTACTCAATAACCCAATTTCTATTAATGAAATTGAGAATGTAATTAAGTCCCTACCTACAAAGAAGAGCCCAGGCCCAGACAGATTCACTGCAGAATTCTACAAGAAATACAAAGAAGACCTAATGCCAACACTCCTCTAACTCTTCAATGAAATGGAAAGGGAAGCAATCCTTTCTAAGTTGTTCCTGGAAGCAAATATTACTCTAGTAAAAAAACCTGAGAAGGACCCAACTGAAAAAGAGAACTACAGACCAGTCTCCCTAATGAACACAGATGCAAAAATCCTCAATAAAATATTGGCAAATAGGATGCAGCAAATCATCATGAGGATTATACACCATGACCAAGTGGGATTCATCCCAGGCACGCAGGGATGGTTCAGCATACGTAAATCAATAAATATAATCAACCACATCAATAAAACCAAAGTAAGAATCACATGATCATTTCTATAGATGCAGAAAAAGCTTTTGATAAGGTTCAACATTCATTTATGATAAGAACCATGCAGAAAATTGGAATAGATGGGTTGTTACCTCAATATAATAAAGGCCATCTATGACAAACCAACAGCCAGTATCACACCAAATAGCCAAAAATTGAAGGCCCGTTACTTTAAAATCAGGCACAGGACAACGATGTTCCCTATCAACACTCCTATTTAATATAGTACTGGATATACTAGCCAGAGCAATTAGACAAGAGAGATAAATAAAAGGGGTAAAGATAGGAAAAGAAGAAGTTAAATTATCATTATTTGCTGATGACATGGTACTCTACATAGAAGACCCCCAAAACTTGATTGAAAGACTCCTAGATATAATAAATATATTCTGCAATGTAGCTGGATACAAAATTAATACTCAAAAATCAAAAGCATTCCTTTACACTAACAAAATCACAGAGAGAAAAATGAGAAGGCACACCTTTCACACTAGCAACCAAAAAAAAATGAAATATTTAGGAATTACTCTCACGAAAGAAGTGAAAGACCTATACAGGGAAAATTATAATACCTTCAAACATGACATTGAAGATGATCCAGAAAATGGAAAGACATCCCTTACTCATGGATAGGAAAAATAAATATTGTGAAAATGGCCATTCTCCCAAAACTGTTATACAGATTCAACGCAATTTCAATAAAAAATACCATCAACATACCTCATAGGTCTCGAGAAATCACTGCTAAAATTCATCTGGAGTGAGAAGAGACCTAGAATAGCAAAGACAGTTCTAAGCAGCAAAGGCAAGGCAGGAGGCATCACAATCCCTGACTTGAAGTTATACTACAAAGCAACTGTAATAAAATCAACATGGTACTGGAACCAAAAGAGAGCTGAAGATCAGTGGAATAGATTAGAAGATACAAACACAACTACAACACACTCAACCACCTTATCTTTGATAAAGGGGCCAAACAGGTATACTGGAAGCATGACAGTCTATTTAATAAATGGTGTTGGAAAAACTGGCTCTCCTATGCCGAAAACTCAAACTAGACCCGTGCCTATCACCATGTACTAAGTTAGAATCTAAATCAATCAAAAATCTGAATATTAAAACAGAAACGCTAAATCTATTGGAAGACAAATTGGGTAAAAACCTTGAAGACACAAGAATATGTAGAGAATTCTTGAACAGGAATCAAACTGCACGGGAAATACTTCCCAGAATCAGTAACTGGGATCACCTCTTATTAAAAAGTTTCTGCACATCAAAAGAAATCTCCATCATAGTGAAAAGAAAACCCACAAACTAGGAAAAAAATCTTAAGTTAATTGCCCCTCAGAGAAAGGACTTCTATCTAAAACATACAAAGAATTTAAAAAAAATCAGACCCCCAAAATTCAAAGACCCAATCCAAAAATGGGCATCTGAGATGAATACACAATTCTCAGATGAAGAAATACAAATGACAAATAAATACATGAAAAAATGTTCATCATCATTAGTCATTAGAGAAATGCAAACTAAAACCACACTGAGATTTCATCTCACTCCTGAAAGAATGGCCAAGATCAAGAAAACCACCAACAACAAATGCTGGAGAGGCTGTGGGGGAAAAGGAACTCTCCTGCACTGTTGGTGGAAGCTTAGACTGGTGCAACCATTGTGGAGGTCAGTCTGGAGATTTCTCAGAAATCTCTTATTGGAAGTCCCATTTGACCCTGCTATTCCACTTCTAGGCATATTCCCAGAAGAACCGAAAACATCATACCACAGTGATACATGTGCACCCATGTTTATAGCAGCACAATTTGTAATAGCCAGATCTTGGAAACAACCTAAGTGTCCATCAACTGAGGAATAGATAAAAAAGTTGTCGTATTTTTATACAATGGAGTACTACTCAGCTATAAAGAATGATCACATTGAGGTATTTATAAATAAATGGGTGCAGCTTGAGACCATACTCATAAATAAAATAAATGAAACTCACATGTATTAATACTGAATAGTTTCCCTAGTGTAAGAAATGATAAGAATACATAAAAGTGTGTGGTAATCATGATTCCCAATCATATTGGTTTGAAGCCATATAAAGTTTTCACTCATTAACTGGAATGGTTTTAATCTGGGTTGTTTGATTTTATTGTCTATGATAGTACGAATAGCTATTTTGAAGAAAACAAGACCTCATAATAGCTAGTGCTGATTTAATATCGTCTTGCTTTGAAGTCCCATCAAGCTGTTGTTCGTCTATTTCCATTGGTTTTAACATGTTGTGTCTTCTTGTAATTTAACATATGTGATAGTATAAACAAAACTTTTTATAGGCAAGAGATAATATAGAAACCGTTGTTCGTTTTGTTAGCTGGTTCCAAATACCCTGTAATATTTTCATTCTCTTGAATGGATTCACATTGTCTGTCTTGATAGGTTTGATGATACAGTATATGAGGTTATACTCAAATATTTCAGGAAAGAGACACTATGGTAACTACTATTATGTCAGGTTATCTGGTGGTGAAACAGTAAGATGCTTAAGTTGTTCTGTGCTGACCTGTGTTGTTTTTTTGTTATGCCTCATTTATCTCAATCTCCCCTTTTTTTTCTTTTAAAAAAAATAATTTATTTTTATATTATTTTTTTAATTAAGGGAAAAGTAAATTTAAAAATAGTGGGATACATTATAGTAACTTTTTTGTTTTTCTATTAACCTGATTTGAACCCCTGTATTGCTCTCCCGATCTTGTTTTGACTGATTTTACTCTATTCTGTTTTGATTGATAGTATCAAGTTTGAAGGTATAAGCAACCACTTTGAAGGCAATAAGATTCACTATCATGCCCATTCTGGTTTGACTATGATCTTCTTTTGAAGTCCTGTAGTGTCTCCAATGTTTATATTTTATTGATTTTGTTCCGTTTTGTTCAATTCTATTATACCTGATGATACAGGCAACTCTTTTTAAGATAGCAAGAAGCATAATAGTAACCATTGTTGATCACCTTGTATTCTGTTTTTACATGTACTATGTCCATCCTTCTGTTCTTAACTGACTCTGTTTTGCTTTGTCACATTTGGTTTTATTCTTTTCAAAAAAAAATTAATAAGAACTGTGGGAGTAATAAAATCCAAAATCTGTAATTTTCATTGTAAAAAAAGAGAGGAAAAGAAAGTGATCTAAAGGATATAACTGCATGTATATTTAAGTGTGTAAGACACAAAAACCATATTACTAAGTTTTTGTTGGATCATTGAACAGAACTGTTTGCAATCTCACTGTTTGTATGTCCACTTTGTATGCTTTAATTTTGTAATTTGAACAACCATTTCTAAGATGACAATATGTAATCTTTTAACTAGTGATTTCTTACTGTATTTTTTTCTTGAAATTCTTTTACTTGTACCCTTTTACTGTTTTGTTTTGTTTTTTTTTCCTCTTTAAATAAAAAAAGACATACATTCAATAACAGAATTCAGTAATGTAGCTAGAAACAAAGTGAACATTCAAAAATCAACATTTCTGTACACAAACAACAAATGCACTGAGAGAGAAATTAAGGAAACAACACCCTTGATAATAATATTGAAAAAAATGAAATACTTAGAGATCAATCTAATGAAGTTAAAGATCTATACACTGAAAAGTACAGTACTATGAAAAAGAGATTGAAGTGGATATCAGAAAACAGATATCGTTGTTCTTTCCTAGGAAAAAACAATGTAGTAGAAATAGCCATATCTCCAAATTATTATACCGACAATGCGATCACAATCAAAATACCACCAGCATAGCTTACAGAACTAAAGAAAACAATCCTAAAATTCAATTGCCATAGAAAAGACCAAGAATAGCAAAAGCAATCCTAGGAAACAAAGGCAAAGCAGGGAGCATCAGAGTCCCTAACTTAGATTATACCACAAAGGCACTGTGACAAAAACAGAATGATACTGTGAAAAAAAAAATCAGACCTGAGGATGAAATGGAACAGAAAATCCAGAAACAACTCCAAATATACAGCTTATCTTTGAAAATGACCCAAGCATGTTCACTGAAAGAAACAGCCTCTTTAATAAATAGTTTGGAAAAACTGGCTTTCCACAGGCCAAAGACTAAAACTAGACCCAAGTGTATCACTATGCACTAAACTAATATCAAAGTGGATTAAAGATCTAAATATTAATACACAAACACTAAACTGCTGTAAGAGAGAATAACTGAGACACTCAAGACATAGCTATAGCCAAAAATTTCACAAACAAAACCCATAACCATTGGAAATACTACATAGAATCAACTGAAATCTCATCATATTAAAAAGCTTTTGCCCATCAAAAGAAATTTCCAATACAGTGAAAAGACAACGCACAGAGTGGAAAAATATTTTAGTCAGTGATCCCTCAAAAGACTACTATACAGAACTGTATAGAACACGTAAAGAATGGGAAATTGTTAGACTACCCCAAAATCATAGACTCAATTAAAAAATGGGCTTCTGGGATGAATATACAATTCTCAGAGGAAGAAATACAAACAGCAATTAAATATATGAAAAAATGTTCTACATCACAGGTCCTTTGAGAGTTGCAAATTAAAACAATGCTGAGATTCCAACTCGAGAAAAATGGCAATTTTTAAAATATCAACTGATATCAAATGATGGCAGATTATAGAGAAAAGGACCCCTTCTCTACTGTTGGTGCAAGTGCAAACTGGTGTACAAACACAGAAATCGGTGCGGGGAGAAATCAACGATTCATCAAGCAGCAAGCCCTCCCTGCAAACCAGCACTATGCCTGGGCCACTGTCAGCAGAGGACAGCCAGACCTGAGTCCCTTTGGGCACACAGGTTGGCAACAAGAAGAATGAAACTCCCACTACCACCACCCCTTAAGTGACCAGATGATTTGAAAAAAAACAGGCTGTGATGAGAGCTCTAAAGATGAAATGCAATTTGATATTTGCAGTTTCACTGAACTGGCTGGTCTAGGGCCAATGGGCTGATCATCAATTTAGAGGATCATAGTAGGCAGTGTGGCATCTAGGGAGAATCTCCTTCTGAAGGTGGTCACCACTGTTAATTCCCTATTATCTTGTTTTGAAGGCCTGTATCATTTTCATTGTTTTGGGTTTTTTTTTTTTTTTTTTTGATTTTGTTATATTCGATTGTATGAGCAGCTACTTGAAAGATAGCAAGATATACTATGATAGTCATTTTGGATTACTATTATCTTATTTTGAAGTCTTTTATTGTGTTCACTGTTTTGTTTTTATTAATTCTATTTTGTCCTGTTTCATTTTTATTATGGCTGAAGATATCTGCAGCTATTTTAAAGACAACAACAGGCACTGTGGTGACTACTATTGATTTTGTATTGTTTTGAAATCCTGTTACACTGGCTTGCTTTGATATGTTTTATTGTTTCATTTTCCTCAATTTTCTCCTCTTTAAAATAAAAAAAAATAGGAATCCAAGAAACTAGATTAAATAAGGTCTAATTTTACCCTGCAATCTTTCTGTGGTGTTTCTTTCTGGGCAAATTAAAAACATCACACCCCAGCACATTTGGTAATAGCTAAATGTTAGAAATATCCAAAATAGTAATCAAGTGAAGAATGGATAAGAAGGTATGGTCTTTTTGTACAATGGATTTCTATTCAGCCATAAAAAGATAAACTTGAGACATTCCTAGGTAAATGGATGCACCTGCAGATCATACTCTTAAATGAAATAAATCAGACAGACGTGTCTAAGTATCACATTGTGTCTTTGATGTACAACACTGAAAAGTTAAACAAGGACCAAAGTGCATAGACACTGAAATGGGAAAAATTGTTCAAAAGAAAGGGGAACAAGCAGGGGGAAAGGGAAAGGAAGGAAGGAGAATAAATGATAAAAAAAGAACAGAATGAGAGGGAAACAAAGCTTTGCAAATGAGAAGAAGAACAGTGTAAGAGAAGAGAGGAGATTGAAAGACAAAACAAAAAAAGGAAACAGGATACATTATGTACAGACATGAAAGGTTTTGGCCCAGACAGGACACTGTAGCCAGGAAAGCCTCAACCGGAAGCAGGAAGCCCCTATCTCCCCCACCCCTCGGAATTTACCTATAGTGCGAAACCTAGGACCAATGGGCTACCTGTACATCCCTAATGCCTGCCTTAGGTTCCACCCCAAACCGAGGCTACTTACATACCCCCACACCACGTGTCTTCCGGAGAGATCTCTGGATGCCAGCGGTGGGGGGTGCTGGTCATCTCTCTCCACGTTCTCAGAATAAAGGCCGCTTTTTGTTTTATACTTGTCGTTTTTTGGAAATATTTTTCATCTTTTGGAAATAATCCTATCAGCATACATTCCCTATGTTTAATCTTACCAGTGTGTATATCTAAATTGTACCAATAAACAATAAAAATAGAAGGAATAAAGACAGGTGAGAAATAATTTAAATTATCATTATTTGCAGATGACATGATATTCTACAAAGAAAATTGCAGAGGACAACCCAGATGACTCTCCTTGAAAGAAGAGCAGTTATCTCCATTTTGGTTAAACCTGGCTCCATTTCCATGTATTGATATGTAAAGAGATACCTAGGACTCACCCTTATCCTTTCAATTGGCTTCAAGCAATGCAGATCCAACTAGCTGAGGTGCTGATGTGAAGCCTTTGAAGGAAGGAGACAGATCAGTGTTACCCTGCCCCCATAACTCCCAAAAGACATGTGTGAGCTGGTTGGGAGAGACAGCCATGCTCAGGCCAAAGGACAGAACCTGCAGTTAAGATACTATGATTTCTCAGAGCATAAAAGGTTACAGAAAAGAGCTAAAGCACTGACCCCAAAACATTATGTAATACTGCTAACTATGTTATACAGATTACTGTTTCTGCATATCCTCTCTGCATATTTCAGAGGTGATTTCAGGTCACCTACCTAGCCCAGTTCATAACATGTACCTTCTGCAACTTTCACAATCACTCATCCTCAGGCCACCCCCATATCACGAATGAGTAAAACCTCTGGGTTCAGCCCTGGCGGAGGCCTTTGCTCTGGTTAACCATCACTCTAGCTAGACTTAGGAACCCCTTGGCTCCCCACAACTATAGATATGCTTTAGTGTCTTATTCTCACAGTCGGTTGGACTGGTGTTGTACCTCAAAAACAAGCCCCAAAAATGATGTCCAAAAAATGGGACAAGATGTGTTTTTTAAAGAAAAAGAAGCACTGTTTATCCTGGCACCAGGGACACAGTGCAGTTGGAGTTTGCAAGGCTGTGTAACTGGCTCAAAATTTTGACAGACTTTTATAGAAAGTACAATTAAGAAGAACTTTGTTTCCCTTTGTTTGAGGACAGAGAAGTTTCGCAGGAATTACAATCTTTGGTCAGCTAAGGAATGAGGAAGACATTTGTTTCCCTTGGCTTGAGGACAGAGAAGATTCCCAGAAATTTACAGTCCTTTGTCAGCTAATTTCAGCACTTAATTTTAGATAACATCTGTCCTTTGCAGAGGGGAACAATGGTTAACATATCAATCAGGTCACCCAGGAAGATGGTGCATACAGAACAGTATAACGGGACTACAGTTATTTTATAACAATGTGGTCAGTGCCCTAAGGTGTCCAGCTGTAGAAAATAGTTGCATTTGCAAAGGGAATCGATAAGTAATTTGGTCATATAACTTGGGCATTGGCAAACATAACACAGGGTGACGAAGCTTTTTTTGCTAGTGTACAGCAACTGGAAGCAGTAGAATAGAATTAACTTGCTAGAATTCCAGTAACCTTTCTGTGGGGTTACAAATATAAACTTCCTGGACCATGATGATCCCAGGAAAGGCTCTCTATAGAAAATACCAAAAACTCCACCAAGAGTTCTAGATTTAATAACCAAATTCATTCAGATAGCTTGATGAAAAGTCAACATTCAAAAATCAATAGCATTCCTATGGAAAACAAACTCACTATAAGAAACTAGTGAAACAACCACTTTCACAATAGCGCTCACAAAAATGAAATATTTAGGACTCAATCTAACAAAGTAAGTAAAAGATCTCTACATTGAAAAAGTATATTGAAAAAGGAGATTCAAGAGAACATTAGTAAATGGAAATATATCTCCTTTGCTCTTGGGTAAGAATCACCAACATAGCGAAAACGGCCATACTCACAAAGTAGTTACATAGATTTTATATAATTCCAATCAAAATATAATTAGCAAAGTTCACAGAAATAGAAAAAAACACCCTAAAATTCATGAGGTAACAGAAGAGACTTAGAATAACAAAAACAATTCTAGGCAACAAAGCCAAGGCAGGAGCCCTCACAATCTCTGACTCGAAATTAACTAAAGTTGTTTTAGCACTCACCCCAGTCTTTCCATCTTCTGCCAGGGCATATTCTGCACAGGCAGCCTGGGCACCTCGCGCTGGGTCTCATGTGTCCAGAAGGGGGCGACGGGAGACTTCTAGGTTTTTCTTAGAGGTATCCCCGAGGCGCATTGTGTCAGAAAGTTTCAGTGGGCTGGATTTGGAGGGACCCTGGTAGCTGAGTGCTACCCGAGGCCTTTACTTGAGCGCCTGCACAGCCTAGGTCTGTCCGGTGCCGGCTGGTGGGTCTACATTGCCCAGGCAAAAGCCAGGGTGGGTCCCCTAAACCGAGGCTACCTCCTGTGAAATCACCCCGGGATCAAGAGCGGGGGCGGGGGGGAGTGCTGGGTGGCAAGCGAGGCGCCTGTGCTTCCCCGCATACGCAATGCCTTGGCTGGGACCTGAGGTGGAGGAAGGCGCGGAGGAGGAAGAAGTCGCGCCAAGGGGGCGTGGAGGAGGAGCACGACTGAGCAGCCACTCTGCTGGTAGTGGCCCACGGCGAAGGAGCCGCTGCCCGAAACCCCCGGGCACCTTGAGGGCGTCCGCGCTGCTTCATGCTTCCTCGCACCGGTTCAGTCTCCTCAAACGCAACTCCGAGCTACAGCCGGTAGCCTAGGGCCGACGCGAGTGCCCCCAGTGCAGACCTCGGTCTGGAGACTGTGTGCGGGGACCGCGATGCAGCCGCGAAGGGACCCCCGCAGAGGGTTCTCACGGCAAGCAGTCAACCGTCGTGTCCCATGTACAGGGAGGGATGAGACACAGCGCTAACATTCTGACCTCTCCAAGCCTTTAGAACTGTGCCCAACAGCCAGCCCTTTTGAACTTTTACCTTTTCTTTTCCACCATTTTCCAAGAAGCCACAGCTGTCCATCAAGGCCGCCATGACCGCTGAGGTGTTCCTTAGGCCACACCCAACCAGGAAGACCTCTACCCTGACCACAGTGGGCTTCAATTCCATCACAACAGACAAACTGAATTTGGACCAATCAATAGCCGCAAAACAGAAGCTTTGCATCTTCTAGACCAATTGGGACAATTTTATTGGCTGGCTTGGATGTGGACCAATTAGCACACAAATCTGGATAAAGTGTGGCCAATGGCACATCTTTAGTGGCCATGTTAGATGGAGGTTGAAAGCCCATAGGAGGTGAACTGTCAGGACTTTACTTGGAAGGGGTCCTGGCCCAGGCACTGCTGGCTGTCCCTCTCCGGTTGGAAGGCCAACAGGTTCCTACCAAGGAATGTGTACAGAGAGCAGTTAAGTCCCGCGGGCACCTGGGACTTCCCTGACCCACACGGTGTCCCTGGTCAACTCCCCTAGCTGTATGGGCGCCCCCAGGAAGAGGCCTGACCTCAGGATCTAACTCTGGCGTCTCAGGAACAGCCTGTGATCCCGGGCTCCAGTGTTACAGAGGCGCAGAGCCAGCCGCCTTGAGTCTCCGTGGGACGCTTGTCTGCATGTAGTGAGTGAGGCCAGGAGGGCAGAGTGGAGTCCTGGTCCCGCAGGGGGAGGTCCTGGCCCTAGACCTTCCTGGAGCAGAGCCCCTGTATCCTTGCTGCACTAAACTTAAGAAGGGACCTCCAGGGGCCCAGGGACTGTGGGGCTCAGTGAAGACCAGTCTGGGCCCCCAGGGGCGTGGAGCCTAACCTGTGCTGTGGAGTCTGCCTAATCCTGCCTCCCTGACCCTGAGCACAGGGCCTGCCTTCCTCAGAGCAGCTGCTAGGGCTCTGCTCTGCCCAGCTCCCAGCACAGGAGCCCATTGAATCAGGAGACCTGTGGGAAGGAAGAGGGATGGAACTTCACTAGGAATACTCTTTCTGCCTCTGTTCCCAGCTGCCAGACCTCTAGGCAAGACTGCCATACTGCACCAAAACTCCTTGACACCAGCACCTGTGTGCACCTTCACCTGGGCCCTGTCCTTGCCAGGCCATCCCTGTAGTCTCAACTGATCCCACAGAAGCTAGATGTCCCTCCGTGCCTCCCTGATGTCCAGCTCAGGCCCTGGGTTGGTGAGCTAGCCTGTCTTGTCAGACTGGAAGCACTGTCTTTACTCAAGATGGTATCTATTATGGCTTATGTCTGGTTGTCCCCCAAAGCCTCACAGGATCGTAGGTGAGGCTTCTTCATAGGTGAATGTGTGGCATCGGGATTGACCCCTGATACAAAGCTAGGCAGAAGGGTTCTAGGATTAAGGATATGAGTGCTACCTGCCCTACATAGCCTGAGTAAGATAAAGAGTAGAAAGATGCTCTAAGGTTCCTTGTTGCTTTTCTACCTTCTACCACCATGCACCATTCCTCACCCATGATGCTAAAACATATGGGCCTCTTCCTCACTCTCCACCACTTGTGCGTCTTGGGTCTCTCATGAAGTCAGGCCTTACCTGAAGCTGCCCATGGCCTCTCCCTGTGTGGGTCTCTCCATTCTTTACATTGACCACATGTCAGTCTCACCATTTGTTAGTCTCATGACACATGGTAGTTCTCCTACAGTCTAAAGGTCAGATTTCTGATTGGGTTCTCAGGCCAGTCCCTTATTTCTCCTCCTTTAGCAGATTGAGGGGTCCATACCGCCATTGGTTGGTGGCTCTTCACTACATGCCCTAAGCCATCAGCACAGGATCTTTCTTCCTTTCTGACCACCTGCCCTTATGATGACACTTTAACAATGAGGATCATCACCACCTCAAGTGGTGGCCTAGCCACTCCTGCCATGTCCCTCTGGCCCTCTAAAGTCATAGTCATAGGGTTCTTCAGGGCACCAGGACATAGACATCCTCAGTGTTTTCCTCCCTTGCCCTGCTCTGCTTCCCATCTGTAATTCTACAGTCCAGGCCTTCTCACGAGCCTCCTGCTCCTCACTGCCCCATTGGCCAGACTGCACAGCCCCTGAAGTATTTCAATTAAAACCTAAGTCTCTCCCTACTAGCTGCCACGAGGAGATAGCAACCAGTTTCACAGGGCTGCAGGAGTTCACCCAGCCCCACTGACTGCTGCTTCTCCTGGCCTCTGAGTCTGATTGCTGAGTAGTCACTCAGCAGAGCTGTGTGCCCAGGCCAGGCAGTGTCCCTGCCAAGACACACATGGCTCCTTGGATAACTAAGCTCTGCCAACTGTCAGGAACATGATGAGACATGATGCCCTGTGCTGAGTAGCTCTGTAGGACCTTCTCCATCGGGGCCTGGTGACAAAGTTCATCTAACCCAGATCTACCAAACCCAAGTGTGGCCTTGGGTCCCACTCATTGGCAGAGAACACATTCACTGGTGCAGGGCTTTGCTTAGCTGAACTTTGTAACTTCACTGGAAAAGCATCTCGGGCTTGATAGGAAGACATAGCCTGTTGCTTCCTGGGAGGCAGCAGCTGGGGCCAGGGAATGCTATGCTTTTCAGAAACAAATGGCAGCCATGTCCAAGGTGAGAAGCCAAGCCAAGTCCTGGTACCTACACCATCTTTGCTCCAGTCAGCCAAAAATGTCATAGAGCTCTAAGTGTAGTGAACATAGAATTATCCTTGGAGAACATGGCTGACAGGATTTTGCCCAGCCTAAAAAGAGGCACAAATAGTCAGCTACACAGAATATCAGTGTTGGGATTGCTGATAGTCTCATAGCAGAGACCCCAACAAGGTGCCAAATCAGAGCTCAGCAATGGGTATCAGGAGATGGGGAGTGGCCCCTGCAGCCTGGGACATTCCCGTTATTGTGTGGGCCTCGAGCAGCAATGCCTTCCAGGCTCCTATATTCCCAATCAATGATTTGGGACAATGAACAGATGTGAAACATTACTGTTTATTTTAGGGCAGAAGTCAGAAGACAAGAAGCTCTAAAGAAGCACTCAGAAAGAAAGTGTCTTTAAAAAAGGAGAGAAGGTTATGCAGAACACTTAGCACAGGTGCCCTTGAGAACCAGAGGCTGATGACTCTGAAGCCCTTGCTTCCATCCTCCTGTGTCTTGTTGCACACCTGATCCAGGCAATCCCATTTGCCAGACTCAGCATATTGTCATGTCAGAAAATTGGTACCAGCGGCAGGGCACAGCCTGATGGTAGATCCCTCAGTTGACTTTCCTACGGTCCTTTGCTCCTGACCTTGTTCTTCAGACCTTTACAAAAGGTAGCAGTGGTGCCCATATCACACTGCCCAAGTCTGAGGCCAGCATAAGAGATACCAAATGCAGACCTGCCATCTGGTTCCCTCACAGTCTTGTAGCAAAGCACATAAAGTGATTGCTGACCCATAGATCACTAGTTGTTTCTTATGGATGACAGGCTTTGCCTTTGTTTTTTTTTTTTGTGTTTTTTTGTGTTTTTTTTTTTTTTGTTTGTTTGTTTGTTTGTTTTGCTTTTGTTTTGGTAAGAGGTTTTACACTTGCGAAGCAGGGTCTGTGCCGCAGAGCTACATCCCTGTGCTGGCTTTGCCTTTGAAGTTGTGGCATCCTATTGACTGGGAAAAATTCTGCTAGAATTGTGGTGACCCAGAGGAGCATGCAGCTTGGGTGAGTACAACCAGGGACAGATTGAGAGCAGAGATGTTTGTCCCAGTAAGTGCAGGAGGTGCCCCTAGTGGAGAGTTTGCAAGGTCATTGGGCCATGACAGGATTGTGGGGTTCTGAGCTGTGTTCTGCACTCCTGCTGGGTTTTGCTATGCAGTGTGGATGTGCTAATGCACCACAGAAGCACTTTGCTGGTGAGTGGGGAGGACCTCCTAGTTTTTCTTGTGATGACACAGCCCCCTTCTTGCCCACGCAGCCCCTTGTATATGCCTGTGTGAGGCCTCCACAGCTGCAAGGCTAAGTCCTCCCAATACCTTCTCTGCTCCAGCTAACTGGGCACTGTCCACCATTTTGATTTACAATTACATTTTAAAATCAGCTTGCTAGTGCTTGTGTGTGCACACTCATCTACAGTCTCAGAGAAATTGAATATCCTAGAATTTTGTTCAAATTGGCCTGAAACGCACAGGTAAAATGGGAAACGACTTCGCCTTTTCATGTAGAACCTTCACTCACCTGCTCAGATCTAGCCCACCAGTCACATAGATCATCTTCAACCACTCTCAGCAATCCTTTGCATATTCTCAGGGTTTATATCATGCTTTCACTTATTCTAGAGGCAGAGTCTTGATACATAGTTCAAGCAGGCCTTCAACACATGATGTAATCCAGGCTGGCCTTGAACTTGGATGATCTGCCTTCTTCAGACTGCCAGGTGTTGAAATTATAGGATTGCTCCAGCATGTCTGGATAAATCATGCATTTGATGAAAAACACGCTGAGGAGCATGCAGTTGGGTTTTGTTTCTATCCCTCATGTGGTCTATGTGGTCCTCTATCAGTATTGTGAACTCTGACTGTGTCATGAATGAGATGTCCCTGGGTGGGAAGAGTAAGTCTAACATGTGAAAAGTGGCAAGAAGAAGATGGTAGTGGGCTGGAGGCTCCAGCAGGGTGGAAGATTAGGGAGTCCACTGGTGGAAGGAGTGTCTGGGCAAAGTGTCTTAGCATTCTTCAGGGGCTCTGATTACTCAGTGGCTGAAAACAAGACAAAGAACTGTGTCTTTTACAGGAGCCAAGCTGAGAGCACACCCTGAGAAAGCAGAAGTGAAGGACCAGATGGAAGAAATCTGAAACAAGTGGAGCAGGAATCTTGCCCAGAATGGAAACAGTAAGGGTAGATTAGATGGAAACCAAAAATGAAAAGGAAAAGTTGGATGAGAAACTTGAGAAACTGAGGATGCCACATGTCCTATAGTCTTCCAGGCACAGCTTGAACCAAGCAGTTTAGTCAGGAGGAAAAAGGATTCCACAGTGGATTTGTGCACCTGGTCCAGGAGCTCACCTGTGTGTCACCTGGAAGTACAACTCCAAGAGAGGGAAGGGCAACCATGGATCCCCAATCTTGTTTCCATGGATTAGGATTTGGAGCTGCCCTCTCTGCAGAAACCTAGCAGGTGAGCTCCTGCATAGAGGGGATCACTTGGTGGCAGAAGTTGGAAACTACACCTTTAGCAGCTCTGCCGTTAACATAGGGAGGTGCAGGATAGGTGACTCTTGCTTCTGAACCAGTCAGACTCCTCCTGTCCTCCACTTGGCAGCAGGTGAATGTTTGTATGCAGCATCTCTCACATGCTTCCTAATTGCTCCATTTTTCTTATCTTGTGTTAAATCATGGAAGCTTAGATGTTACATTGAGTTTCTAAGAAGCCAAAGCCATGAGAGCTAGAACAGCAGCAGTTTCAACACTGCATGGCATTTTCCCTGCACTGTGAATGGGTGGCAGCATGAAATCTGGTGAACAGGACACATGCTGTGCTTCATGACAAGGAGACTCAGCAGATGAGGCCCTGAGCACAGTCCTGCTTTCAGCAGAGTTCACAGGTGGATGTCACCAGCTAGGGGTGTGCTGCTCACACAGGGGGTGATGGTTTCCTCCAGGAGAAGAAAACTACCAGTGACAGGACCAGTGGGCAGAAATATCCTTGCAATGATGGGATGATTGCAGCCACGTTGGTGCTTTCAGTGAGTGAGTGCTGTTTTTGTCCTAGGTACTTAGGCCTGAGCTGGGAACTCTGCATCCAGAGGCACAGAATCTGCCATGCTACCATCCCCAGAGCTGTGAGACAGGGAAAACTGCATGAGATGAGAAGCACTGGGACAAGGAAGCCACTGTTGGGTGGGATGCATCTCCATTTGTGTTGTAGCTGCATCACCTGTCTGAAGGTAGGGACTACGACCTCTTGGAGTATCAGCAGCTTCTGGGCTCCAGGTTGGCTAAAAGCTATTCCCTCTGCACAGGTCAAAGGATGGAGCTGGCAAATCAGTGTACCTTGACTGGGCCCTTCAGCTGGAGAGATGAAGAGGCAAGGTCAGTGAGACCAACAGCTTCATCTTTGCCATGTAATCCTGATGTTCCTGGCTCTGTCTGAGAAGTAGAGCTTTTCAACTTCACTAATCTCTTCCCATATGAAAGCCAGTTATATAATGTTTTCCTAAAACTGTAATTCTTGTTTTATCCTCAAATTTGAAATAAAATTGGGAGGGAAATGTAAGCCCTACATGACAGGACCATAATTTATGTGTCACTGCTGTGTGACACTGCGAATGGGCATGACTCTCTCATGTGTGTCAGTACCTCTTCTTCCCTGGTCATAAAGCTAATGCGTGGGAACATCATGCATGTATCACTGCTGGTTTACACCAGTGGGATCCTGTTGAAGCAGTGTTTATATTTTCAGTAACAATGTTATTTCATTCAGACATGAACTACACAGCCTTAGTAATTCGAGGCTGGACCTTTAATCTCTGTCAGGGTCAAGATACCACAGAGAAAGCAAAGCAGGCAAGATGCAGTGGAAGAGAGGGGACCGTGTTGATGTACATAGAGCACTTTGATGGCCTTCAGCAGTGCTGGTGACCCTTGAAGAAAGCATCGTATCCAGATGTCCACCATGATGACCACATATACCAGAAGACTAATAGGACCAGTCACTTCTGTTGACCTTACAGAAAGGTGAGTCTTGCACTGTTCAGCCTGCCTGGAAACATGGTTGTGATCCAAGAAAATAAAACAGATCGCAGTGTGAGTGACAGAGGAAAAACCGTAACTGTGTATATAATCAGCACATGAGGATAGAGAGGGGCTTTGTAATGGGAAAGGACCTGGCTTTGAGCACTATTGTGTGGAACCTTGGAACAGGGTAAAATTATGAACCCACCACACCCTAAATTTTAGCATAGAGTCTGCGTCTCGTGGTGTAGTTGGAGGACGTGTGGGGTGAAGGAGGCTCTGTCTCTGTGTTGGTCCAGTCCTCCTTCCTTCACCTGTACAAGGATGCTCTGTGGTTCTTCATCACTCCCTGATTCTGGAAGTCTGACAGCTGAAATGGAAGGTGCTGCCCACGTGAGCATCTCTGCTGAGAAGCCAAGCTGGCAAACCTTAAGATGGAGTTGTGAAAGTAACAGTGTGATCGGGCATCATCCCCTCTTGCTCTCTTCCCCTCCTCAGTCTCTGCTTCAGTGTCACAAGGTCCCAAGACACGTGCACTGTGGCTCATCATGCCCCCGGGATCCTGACCATGCCCTTACCAACTATACTCACAGGATTCAGCCATAGCTGGCAACTCCAAGTTAGTTGTGTACATTCATCAGCAGTGTCCAGTAACAGCATCTGATGTGCCATGCTTTGTTCCCTACCCAAGTGGACTGAACCCAGGCATAGAAATACCATCCTGTATGCATGTATTCTACAAAACAGAAACTCTAAATACCCAAGGATTGGTGCATGAAATATTTTATTCATGTTCATAGGTAGAAAAAGTTGTGAAACTAAGGTGAAATTCAGAAATGACAATTTAGGGGCGTCAAAAAAGAAAATGACAAGAAACTCAACTTAGCGGGGAAGGCTAAGTGGTAGTGATGTCAAAGTTCACTGTAGGAAAAGACAAGAGCTTTCCCAAGGACAAAGAAGGTGGCAACCTAGAAAATGCATGTAATAGCCAGGATCATATTGGTGAAAAATATAAAGAAGAAAATGCCTGCTAATTTCTAATGTGTTAATGTTGTATGATGCCTTATATTCTACACATTTTTGTGGCATAGAAAGTCTGGGTTAGGTTGGGAATACAGGTGTTCACCTATAATCCCAGCACTGGGGTAGCTGAGCTGGTAGGATCTCTGAGTTTGAGTCCATCCTGGATTACATAGTGATTTCCAGGACAACCTTAACTATGTAACAAGACCTGGCCTCCAAAAAACAAAGAGAAGAAAAAAGGGAGAGTATTCAATGTAAAGTCTTGATAGTTTTACATGTTTACCTTTTTTAAGTTTACTATTTGGATTTCATAAAAACTTCTAAAACTGTTTTAATAACAGAGACAGCGAGGAAACTCCCCAGCCACCCAAAAGAAAGTGTAAACTGTGGGAGATGATTTTTGTTTGGATGGTGTTACACATTCAGAAGAGCAAAGAATGAGAAATATACCTGAGGTTTTGGGGAAGGAGGTGGTTGGGATCAGCCCAAGGTTACACGACCTTTGGGACTGGTGTGTGAGTGGGAGGTGCTCATCAGTGGTGACATTCTGAGAAGACTGGGGACCTTGTACATCAGCACAGTGGGCTGTTGGAAGGCAGGGGCCCCTGACATTCCATGACATCAGCACCTTCCAGTTCTCTGCTGTGACTGTGGGCCGTTGCCTGGTTCCCTGGGCACAACTAGCTCCTAGGAGTCTGAGTTTGAGCTGCAGGCAAGACCTTCATCTCTGAACTAAGATTGTTTGTCAGTGAAATTAACAAGTGTTGGGTGTTGATCAGCTTGTTTTCAACAGTGAGTTCATCATTGTACTTATTGTCCTTCAGTCCTGAGCCAACCTGTTTTTCTTTTGTCTCACATTATTTTGTTTTGTGTGTAAGTTCCGATTTGAGTCAGGGTCTCACTATGTATCTCAGGTTTTGCGTGAAGTGTCAGTGATTGTCCTGCCTCACACTAGAGAGTTCAGGAATCACAGGCCTGCAAAACTATGCTCAGTTTCTTTCCCTGGGATGTTAAGCTGGGTTGTGTTTGGCTTTGTCCACAGTCGGACGGAAGTCCACACTCACCGATGTCCCTATGGCGGTACCGCGCAGCCCCGATCCTGGGGCTGAGATGGATGTGGTACCATTCACAGAGGAAATGTGCTCTGGGATGAAAGAGCATGAAGTGCAGGTTGCCCCCTGCATCTCCAGTTCAGGCAGATCCATAGCAGCTCTAGGCTCCCTGGACAAGTTGCCGGAACGTGGTGAGTTTTGCAGCTTCGCGGTGAACAAAATGATAAATGATTCTGTTTTCCCTGTACAAATGAAGTGGTCTCCAGATGTGATTCTTCTCTTTTGTTTACCAAAATCAAGTGACCTTCCCACATTCCCAGAAACAGAAGTGTGGTATTTTGTCCCTAACTTGAATTAACTACTGAGATTTAAATCACATACCAGTTTCTCCGAGTTTATACTAAGAAATAGAGTGGGACCAGTGTAAAAACCCCAGTTACCAGTTCCTGTTGAGGGCATAGAATGATCCTGTTTTTTTAAAAACAGGTCAGGCCATTTTAATGAGGTTCCTGAAATCAGATCCTCCAGACAAGTAGCCTCACTAGTCACCTAAAATTCTGGCACCAATGGTCTCAACTTGCACTGAAGTTCCTGTGGAATCGGGCAGAGCACCCTGCTGTTGATACCAGGGAAAGGAGGGGACGGTGCTTACAGCAGGTTTCAGAGGAACTCAGGAAGATTCTGCTCCTAACTGAACTTTTGGCAGCCATCATTGTCACCATGGAGACCAGGAAGTAGACTGACAGGAGAATAACCTGCTTGGTGGGGCACAGGCTCTTCTTAGGAGTCCAGGAGAGCCAGTCTGACTCATTCAGTGGAATGTGTGTCTTGGGTAACAGACTGTAGCAACCATGTGTCTCCCCTGGATGTGTGTCTTGGGTAATAGACTGTAGCAACCATGTGTCTCCCCTGGAGCCATTGGCTGTCAAGAACGGGGCTGGGCAGCAGGTCCAGGTGGACCCTGAAGGTCTGAGCTCTGAGACACAAGGATGCAGTGAGAGAAGGCATGAGGAGGCGAGTACCAGCTGTTGTCCACACCAAGGCTAGAGCAGTACACTGCTGACCTGTGCAGAGGCTGAGCTAACTGGGAAGTCAGGGAACTGTGTCCCAGCACTGTCAACAGAAGAAATGTCACCTTTGACCCTGAAGTTCCCATATTGAGCTACAGCAATCCCTGCAAAAATTCATTGGTAGGATGTTTTGTTTTGTTTTGTTTTCAGTTGAAAGCATTTCAGAAAACCAGAAGGGAACTATGTGAAGAAACTTGCCAGATTAGGTTTGGGAGGAGACCAGCTGTGTATTTCATCAATGTCACCCTTACAATCAGAGTTAATTGTAGCTTGAAAGCTATTGATGATAAGGGAGAAAGCCACCCCCAGACTCTGTGGAGGAACTGTGTGGAGCATAGGTGCTGTGCTGTAGCTGGCTCTATTCCAGGAATCTGGCACTCTGGGCCCTCAGATACCTCCCATTCTGTGATCTGTACCAGTCCCTCCTGCACAGGGTTACAGTGAGCTCATGAGTTCCCTGCAGGGACACCCTTGCAGCAGGACCACACTTATGTTGGGGTTTTATAGTCTATCTGAACCCCTGCATTACAGTGTGGCTGTTTACTGTCAGCTCCTCATGCTGCTCTGCCTTCCACTGTATGCACATGGCCAGGTGAGTGTTTTCATCTTGAGAAGCTTGTTTCTCCCAGGAATGCCAGCCCAGGGCCCTTGGAGCTCCCATCCAAGACAAAGCTGGTGCTGCTTCTTGCCCAGCTAAGGGTATGCATTGGCAGGCTGCAGGCTTGATTATTGCCATGGCCCCTGATGCCCATGGAGACCACTAGGGGGTGAATTCTGACTGTGCGTCCTGCTGGCTGAGCCATTTGTCTCTCTTCTTGCCTGCCAGATTCTCTCTCATTATCTCTAAAATGGGATTAACACATATTTCCTGTGTAAGAGACTAAGAAATCAAAATATGATGCAGAACTATCCTTGTCCTTGTTGTGGGTGTGAGGAGCTCTGCAGGCAGTGCCCACAGTGCATGTCCAGCTGCCCACTGAGGCAGGCACATGTGCCTTTTCTCTGAGTCTATAGGATATAGACATCATTACTCTCTGCTCCGGGAGAGGCTGCCCACTGAGGAGCAGGACATGTCTGCCAAGTTGTCTTTGACCCAGCAGCTGAGGTAAGGGGGTGTATGCAGTGCAGGTGGGGGAAGGCATGAGTCCTTGCAGGGGGCAGCTGGCATGGGTCAGGGAGGGCAAGCACATCATAAGAACAGGCTGCAGTTATTCATGAAAAGTTGAGGGAATAAAGAGGTGGTAACTGGTAGACCATAATGCTCTGAAGCCCCTCCTCTGTACCTTTTAGAAGTGCACTGAGGTCAGCATCATATCATTCAAAACCAAGCCAGACAGTGAGCCTGTGTGTGCAGATTACTGAGGTTGCAGGCATTGGTGTGCTTCCAGCCCTGTCTCGTCCCTCTTCCTCCCTTCCTCCCCTGCTTGGAGGAACCCAGGTTCTTCTCCAAAAACCTCTATCAATGTGCTATGAGTGCCCTGCACCCCTCTGAAGACTCCTATTGCTGCTTCCTTCCCTCTTAGACACTCCATGCTCCTTATTTGGAAGCACGACCTGGAACTCTCCGAGTTAAATGACAACCTGATTCAAGGGAGAGGACTGTCACTATTAATAAAGAAAAATCTGGAGGTCCTCCTGAGCAGAGGTTACCCTGACACCACCGAGGGCCATGGCTACAGACAGCATTTGCTTGAGGGCTACAGGCTGGTGGAGCAGCTCATCCACAGCCTGGATGCAGGTGAGGAAGCCCAGGCCCTGAATAAAGTCCCCAGCTGGAGAGATTCTACTTACACAGTAGCCTGTTTGACAACTCTTTTGGTGCCCCTCTCACTCCTAGAGCTGTGGAAAATTTAGGAGTGCTCCCAGGGGAATTCAAGGGAAGAATGCACACGTAGGATCTCACAGCATCCCAGGGTCCTTTGTCCTTGAGGGAACCTGGCTAAGACCTGGGGAGGCCTCATTCTTCTAGTTTTAAGGCTGGAAGGGAGATGTGGTTGAGGACAACTGATTTGAATAAAGATCACTCTACATTAAGCATAGAAGTTACCCAAACCCCAACCTCATGGCTTCTATTTCCATTTCCATGCCAGAGTGGCCCTGGGGTCTGTGATGAGGATGGGGAGCTACTTAGTGCCTGACTGCACATATGTGAATTTGATTACAGAGATTCCAGAAGAGGAGGAGGAGGAGGGAATAGAAGAGTCAGCATCGGCCATCAGGTAACTGGATAGTCAGGGCTGGGACTTATATGGGGACCACTGGCATGGGTCCCAAGAAAGCAGAGCTGAAAGTCTGAAGGGCACAACTTGCACAGGCAGGAAGGCATTCTGAAGCTGGCACTCTGAGTCCATTCCCTCAAGCCAGGAGGAGCACCTTTCTATTGGTGTGGGTCTTGTACCCACACTGGGAACTCATCTCTACCCAAGTTCACCTAAACAACCTCACCGGTATTTTGAATTCATAAACAGTCCATTTTCCTATGTTTTGTGAAAACATCCTGGCTGAGATTTGAATCTGGCTCTGTATTGTTCCCCTCAGCTCACTGACGGGAATTTCCTGCTACAAAACCTAACATGATCAAAAAATCTCAGTTCCTGTGTCTATGGAAAGAGACCTGGGCTTCACAAAGACATGCACACTCCTTTCTCAGCCACAGTGACTGAGCCCACATAGAAAAGTCATCCAATTCACAGAAAAGTTGAGCTCTGACATGGTCTCTGGGTGTGCTCAGAGTTGTGGTTGTGTCTGTGGTGTTGGAGGCTGGGTCCTCATCAGCTGGTCACCCAGCCCATTTGCCATGCATCTCTCCTGTCCCTGCTGTCTAGGCCGCTGCACTCTGCCTTCCTAGGAGGACACATTCATCTTTGACATTTGTGTGCTCTGTGTTTGTGACCACTCCCTTACATCTCCCCCAAAACACTTGAAATCTCAGGTCTCCTCTTTCTGGGTTTAATCTTGTTCCTCATCCAGCAGTGTGAGTGCAGACAACCAACACTGTGATGAGGAGGAAGACATCCTTAAGGCCTCCCAGGGTGAAGAGCACAAGACTTCCCCCACTGCCTATGAGACTGGTGACACTCAGCAGCCTCCCTGTGCCACTGCAGCCCAGGTGGATGAGGCTGAGGTCCCTTCTCCACAGGCCCTGGGTGAGTCCTAAGCGAACTACATACATGTGACCCCCATTTCTGTGCGTCCAATGCAAACTCAGTGTGACAGGCACAGGACATGCAGAGGGGACTGGTTGAAGACACTGTAACAGCTCCCAGCCATCACTAACCCAGTCCTAGTAGGACTGGGTTATTTGTTCATTTGGTTCATTTGTTCAGTTTTGCTTTTTTGAAGCTGGAACAGCTGCGATATCTTGCAGTATTCTTGCCAATTGCTGCTCCTGAGTGCTTTGACCTTTAGTAGTAGTACAAGTATCACTGCACTTGATGGGCACACTGGAGATGATGTTAGGGTTCCTCCACTCCCAGCCAGCATCTCTGTCTCTTCTAGCCCTCTCTCCCATGAAAGGTGTCAGTTCCCTGCCATGACATAAACACTGATGACTGTGCCTGCCAGTATCATGGAGATGCATCTGAGCCTTGGGACTCTCCCCTTCTTGGATGCCAGCACTGTCTTCTCTGAATGACTCTCAGGCTGTAACCTCCTTCACACTCTGTAGAGTCCTCCATGCACACAGACTCAGTTAACAGTAACCACAGCCAATCTGGAACCCTCAGGCTCTTCCACTCTCTAAGGAACATGTGTCCTAGGGGACATGAGGGCTCTGCTCCTTAAAGAGTTTGTTACTTCACTTGAGTCTCATCTTGAGATTTCCAGTCAGCTGAGCTCAGGAGTTCTTGATGAGTCTGGTGTTTCAAAGATAATCAAATGGTATGAGGCCAGTTCCCGGTACATCTTTGGGAAGATGCTCACTAAGCTGTGTCCCAGCATGGAGACTGGGACCCTGTGTTGTTCACCTGTAACAGCAGAGTCCATGTCTGTCCAGAGGCTTGGGAAACCATGCCCCTGACCTGTCACCCAGATTCTCATAGGCTTCCTGCAGCACTGTCTCAGAGTGTCACGTTTTTCTTTTAAGTATTGACAATTGTGGGCTTGCAAGGTATGAGGCAGAGATGATGAAAACACACCATCCACCACTAATTTTATTTCCAGAGGATCAGAACCACCTCGATTTTGAAGATGCCCTGGAGCCAGTGACCACCAGGTAACTCTAACAGTGTACTGCTAATTATATTAACTATGATGATGCTGAGCCCTACAGTGTACACCCCACAAAGTCACATCTCTGACACACTTCCTTCACCCCATCTTCCCCCCACAGTGGATATGTTAAAAGTATGCTGGTGCCTTTGTGCTTTTTCCTGCTATGGAATCCTGGTTTAACTAATTTCTGAAATACCTGAATATGCTACAGAGGAACTGTGATGACCATGGGTTTCAGCACTCTTGTGCAGATGGAGATTTAATGCCTGCAAGATGAAACTCAGGGATGTGGAATTGCCCTCTGCACACGGGGACTTGACTCACTGGCAGGTTTTCATCGGCAGAAAATTTTGTCTGCAAGGAACCAGTTTTCTCAGAGTTTGAGGTGCAGCTGTGCTCAGGAATTCACTTGATACACGTGCAAGTGCACCAGGTCATATATATGTGGGTCTCAAATGCATGGCAGCCTTCTATTCGAAGGGCTTTCTGGGGTGCAATCAGGAAAATCCTTGGGTATGTCCTGATCACTGACCAACACCCCAATTTCCCTGCATTGGTTTCCCTCTGTCTTTGGAACATGCTGTGATGTCATTTATGGCCATGTCTGGCAGGTGAGCTCTGATGATGTGTTTTGTCCTCTTTTCTCCTCTGTGTATTTCAGGTTTACCACTGAAAGTTTCACATGTTTGAGTGCGGAGCCATTTTCAAAATGGAGGTCCATCATATTTTACTTAAGAAAGAATATCAGAGACGTACTCTCTCAGGATGGCCCTGCGAGGCGCCCTGGACAAAGCTACCAGAGAAACCATTTGGGGTGGTGCAAGGTGGCCAAGGACCTTGCCACCCAGCTCTGCCCAGGTAAGGACTGCAGGCTGATTCTGCCTTGATTTCTGTTCAGTGGTTATAGCATTCAAGTAGGGACTCTGTAATGTTCTTTTGGAGGGCTCTGGTCACTCCTGCCATTTCTCTTGGAATCAGATGTCATAGAAAATGGTAATGTGTTTTGAGTAACAGGGCCACAACTCCCATACACAAATGACAGAAGGCAGATAGAGGGTGCTGGGCAGGGGGCAGTTTGTGGACACTGTAGGACAGGCTCGTTTCTCCTGTCCTTGGTGAAAAGAAGCAGAGGAGATGGGAGCCATGGAGAGATGTGAATCTATTAGCCATCTGGTTCAGGTGCATGACATGAGTGAGGAAGATGCCGGTCTCTGCCGCCCGAGATCACAGTAAACTTGGCCCAGTACAACTCAGGGTAGGCCTGGACCAACTTCCCAAAATAGGGACAGTGTGTACTAGAGAGCAGGATGATATCACAGACTCTTTCTGTGAGGCAGCACAGAGGTCATTCAATACTGATCGCCACATCCATCTGAAAATCATGCACACCCATGAGTGTCCTCATGCTGCAGTAGCCACAAGTGACTTGGGTGCAGTGGCACCATGCAGTAGCCATCTGGACCTTCCTGAATTTGCTTGCAGAGAACCACTCTGATGGAGACAAAGAAGAAAAGGAGACTCAGTCACTGGACCCCAGGTAACAATGTACAGTTAGGGGCCATAAGCTAGTGTGACAAGACAGGGGTTGCATAAATATCAAGACCAAGGGTCAGCAGGCCCCACACATGGGACTCTCAAGAGTTAGAATTGCCCACCATCTGTCATGGCATCCTTGACCCAACCATAGCCACTTTGGCTTGTACAAATTGCTCTGTTTCCTCTCAGATGTTTGGAGAGGGCATGTGCCCAAGAGAACTAAGAAGTCTTGGGACCTGCATGCCTTGAAAGACACTTCTTATCCTCTGAAAGATTAAAGTCAGTGTTCCATGCACCTTGTCTTTCTGAACTATGGGCATGAGTTTATGGACAGAAAGGACAAGTAGATAGAATGGCCACAGAGAGCCATGTCACGTCTCCGTATTGATGAGAACAGGTTGAAAGGGCCCAAGTTCTCCTGCAGTCACTGCAAAGCCTGTCATCCCTGGACCTGGGCAATTCTGCGTTGTTTCTACACTACCCCTGCCATGGTTTTCCCTGGGAATTCCCTGTCCAGCTGCACCTCAGAGGGAAGCTGCTTTCTCTCCTCCTCAGCTAGTTATGTGGAAAGTGGCCTGAGCAGGAGCTGCTCTCTCATACCTGTGACCCTCTTTTGTCTGCTTCTCTGCTGTGCTTCTCTGTCTCTGTCTCCTGCTCTCACTTCCATTCACATAGCAGTCAGACAATGCCCAGGTCAGAGAACAGTTTCCTTCATTCTCTGTCTGGAAGGCCCAAGGTATTGGAATTCACCCTGAAGCTTTGATGGAGGCTCACCTAGGAAACTTCATTCTCCTGCAATATAAATTCTTTTTTTTTTTTCAAACTGTCCACACCTAACTCCATCTCAGTGTTGATGTACGTGATGAAAAAGTGAATGACTTTTCAGAGACGTCAGTGGAGGAGCTGTCCTCCCTGGGTTCTGGGCAGCCCTTTTCACCAGCATCACAAGAACATCCTCTGAGCAGCGAAATCCCTGTGATTGAGCCTGAAGCAGGATCTCTGTCTGATGACAGCAGTGAGTACCCCATCATCCTGCTGGAAGCACAGCTCAACTGTCCAGGCTTCTCAGTTCTCAGGGTCTCAGCTGAGAGAGTCAACTAAAGCTCAGCCAGGAGTACCCTTATTTGCAGAGGAAGAGTAGAAGTCTGGGATCTCAGGAACTTCACTGAGTTCCTTGTGCCTGGCAGACTGTGTCAGCCTGGGTCTCTCAGTGTGTACCTCACCCCTGCACATGGGCCAGAATGAGGAGAGGGGAGTGAAGCCTTGGAAGACCCACTGACACCTGTGTTCTGTGGGCTCAGACCTCTACCTGAAGGGGTTCCTGGTGGACTCTAATCATGTGCCTCCATGGTCTAACCAGTCTTCCCCTCTTCTCTGCACATCTGTATGGCTGGAAGCCTCCCTAGGTCTCTGGAGGCATATTTGTGAAGCTGAGGCTCCCAGCTCCCAGCTGCTGTCCTGCCACACTGCTGCCTTCCCGCAGAGGAGCCCTAAGGCATCCCTTTCCCTGCCACTGCCGAGAACCCATCCTCCTCCCAGCATCAGTGGTGTCTCACCTGTCAGGCTTTCATTTCCATCATGTGTCTCATCTCAGTTCTGCTTCTTGTCAGCCTCACCTGACAGAGGACAGAACTCCTGTGTGCAGTCACCCCAAATCCCTGTTTTCTTCAGCAAGAGCCCGTGGCCATGTCTCTTGCTGGCCTATGTGGAAGTAAACCTCAGGTCACTGTTTTTGCCACTCAAGGTCTTTTGATCTTTTTGTCACAGAAGTGCTATGAAATTCTGTTTGTATTTACTCACTGCATGAACTATCAGAGACAGGGAAGCTGTGATGTCATTCTGTAAATCTGAATGCCATTGAGTGGAAAGAGCCAGGACACATATGGTTCCATTTCCCCATGTGGCAGCCAACACCTCTTCACTGTGTGAATGTACTATTATATCCCTGTTCTGCAAACATGGAAGAGTGTACAGAGTGTTCTCAGGTTCCAGCCATTTGCAAACAGTAGTGCAGTACATAGTCTGGGCAAGTGCTATGTGCAGAGCCCACTTCCATGTAGCTCCATTTCTGGTCTCAGTCACAATATCCTCCAGGTCTCTTCTCAGGCAAGGTTAGGGTCTATGTCAGAGCTCCTCACAGTGGGACTCAGCAAGCCTACATGCATGCCAGGTATCCCCAGCCAATGTGTTTATCAAATCAGGAACCCCAGGTGTGCAAAAGTGCCAGCTGAGACCCCTATTCTGATGCCTCAGGAGTCAGGGATAGGGCTAAGGTAGGGAAGGATAAGGCTTTGGGATAGAGTGGCTGTGTTTTATGACGTGTGTGTGTTGTTTGCAGATGCTAAAGTGATCGGTGAAACAAAGGAGAATGAGGCAAAGCTGGTGCTCACATGAGTGTAAAGGTTCTGGCTTGTGATCCTAGGGCTGACCTGTGTGCTCACAGGTGCAAGAAGAGCGGCAAAGGCTTTGTATTTCTCCCACTTCCCTGAGCCAGCCTGGGATGGGCACTGTGTTCAACAGCTGCTCCTGTTGGTTCCTAGCTGCATTACTTCTCATGTTTGCTACACCAGCATCATTCTGCCACAAGATGCAGTAAAATGAGGTTTCTCTGTGCTTAGAAGAGCCTGGTCATCTCTTGTGAGAGGTGATGGTGAGGTCCTCCCCCTCATAGTGCGAGGTTCACCTCACTTTGTTGGCTGGGATTCCAGAGCTAGAAATGAAACTGGAGGAAAAAAAAGGTTGGGTGAAACCATGTTAATGGAAGGTGACCCTGGAGGCTGTGCTCTCTTTTTTCCAGCAGTGCTCTGCTTCCTAAGTGTGTCTGTGTTCCCATTCAGGTAGTGACATAGGAATTGACCAAAGCATGGTGCTGCTTCTGCTGCTTGGCTTGTGTATGCATTAAACAGAGAATTCAGTAGAAAGGAAATGATCACTGCTTTACAAAATCACACACAGAGGGCCACTTGTCTCTGGAATGGAAAAATTTCATGAAGCAGATCTGACCTCTGCATATGCCATCTTTACTCAGGGTCAGGTCTGTCACAGATGGAAACCTGTTCACAACGAATGCATTACAGCAGGCATCATTGCTAGTTATCTAGTGGTGCAAACGATACTTCCTTGTACATGTTACTCTGTCACATAGCTTATGGTGCAGTTGCCAAACACATGGCAGTATTCCATTGGAAGAGTTGTCTGTGATGTACTTGGAGATCATCTTGACACCACTCAAATCACTTCCCTGTTACCCCTTTCCCACTCTGTGGGTTTATTTTCTCCCTTTGAGTGTGCTGTGTCAGCATTTGTGGCCATGCCTGAAAACTTGAGTTATATAGGGAAATGTTACCTTCTCTCTTCCCTTACAGATTTTAGATCTGCAGTGGTCCTTCATGTCCAAATGTGGACCCACCAGATGAATACTTTGTTGAAATGGAGGAATGTCATCTTTTTGCTGCGATGCAGTATCAGGGACCTTCTGTCCCGGGACAAACCTGTGAATGATGAGGGGCAGAGACACCAGCTCTGTGCTGTGTGGCACACAATGGCTGAGCACATCACCCTCCAGCTCTGTCCAGGTGAGCAGACCACTGGCTCTGGTCAGTTCGGGATCTTTCCTAGGTGCCCATCTCATGGGGAACCCAGCAGCTAAGAAATCTGCCAGCAATTCCTTTACCCTCTACATCTCCCTCTGAGTTTGAACACATGGGGATGCCTCAGTGGAGGAACAAGCAGAACAAGAGGGGTAGGAAACCACAGGATCCCCTCTTACCTTTCTACCTGGTGGAGCAGGGCTCCTGAAGATCAACAGCATCACCCAGCATACTGACAGGAAAGAGGCATGGCAGTACAGGTGGGTCAGGCTCCTCACAGCCTGGGCTTAGTGTTCTGACCTGCTATGGTGCATTGCATCATGGATGGCTCCAGAATGCTTTGTTTTCTTTGGTATTTTTGATACAGGGTGTCATTGTGCTCCTCAAACCTTAAAGTCACTTTCCATCCCAGGCCACACTAAATCTCCTATCTATCTTTGCCCTGAGCCTCCCTATCTGTGGGTTTACTGGTCTGTACCATTGGACCTGGCCCTCCCTGGATTTCTGTCTCCTCACCTCTTAAATAGCCATGAAGCCTGGTATGTGGTTCATGTAGTATGCAACTAGGGTATCTTCAAGAATGTATTCAGGGATGCTGTGACTCCCAGGCATGGTTTAGGAACTTGATATAATAGAATGTGGCTGTTACATAGTGGAGACAGTCACATCTACAGATAACAGGACAGACATCATGGAAATGAAAGGAGAATGGGAAGACTGAGGGCTAGGCGTGTCTCTGCCATGGGGCTTTGTGAGTTAGTGTCCTTTCTGTTTTCTTTAGTGAAAGGAGGTGGAGGTAGGTGAAAACCCTGGGAAGCTGTAGAGGCACTGACTCTGCACTGCAGCTGGGTGACAGGAGGGAGGAGTATCCATGCTCAGCTGACCAAGATCTATCCACTCAGCCAAGTCATCCTCCCAGGATGCTTTGATAGCCAACTCCCACATGGGGACCTTATGTTAGTAGGTCTCTCCTGTCATCCCTCACTGTTCTGCACAACCCACAGGGAGCCCATGGAGTGTGATGTGTCCTGGTTGCAGTCTACGGGTGCCCCTTCTCCCACACAGTCATCCCAAACCCAGAAGTGGCAGGCAGAGAGGTCACTCTGAGCAGAGGCTGCCTGCCAAGTCCCATCAGTGTGAGTCTTCATCCTTTGAAGTGTGAGGTCCAGGATGGAGCACTGGACTCCACAGACTTGCTTCATGGGTGCACTATTCTGGTGCATAATAAGGACACACTGGCCAGAGGATTGGCCACCATGAAGAAAGAGACAAAGTTCACATTGGTGAGGCATCCACACAGGGAGGTTATCCAACTTGAGTTATTTTAAGGAATTCAGGAATAGGGAATAGATTTATTTCTTGCCTCCCTCAGTCTAAATAACTAACACCTGTTACACAAGTGTTCAGAATGTGCAGGCTAGGCCATGAGCAAGTGCTTTCCTGAAGTCAGCTGTAACAACCGAGGGGCAGGTTGTGAGTGAGCTGGGCTCACAAGACATTGGAGGAGAAACTGCAGGATGTGCCAGGTCCGTAGAGATCCTTGCATTCATCACCCTGTTCCATCCCTGCAAAACTCACATCCTGTTTCCCACACTGGCAATGCCTTAAATATTGAGGTTTGCTGATTGACTATATCTGAACCTTCAGTGCAGCTGAAGCCATGTCATAATCTTGCTGTGTGTCCAGAACATTCAGATGGCTGATGGACAAACTGTCTTCAGTAAGCATGGAGGACACTTAAAGCCCCATGTCCCTGGGAGCCAGTGACCCGGATGGTGTTGCCATCTGGTACTTGGCTGGGCACATGCAGGGACAGCCGATGTCCAGGAGTGCTGTGCGAGGAAGTACTGGAAAGTGCTTTATATGAGCACATGAGGTCAGGAATTAGGGTGACTGAAGCGAGTCAAGGGATTACAGTCATTTTGTGGACAGCATAGAGAAACTTGTCAGCCATGAGAAAGGGACCATGGTGAGAACAGGAGTTTGGATGATGAGCATGAGGAGGAGCTGTCCTTCCTGGATTCTGAGCAGCTGTTTCCACCATTGCCACAAGAAGACCAGCTGAATTCCTCTGTCCCTGCGATTGAGCCTCAAGCAAGATCTCTGCCTGATGAAACCAGTGAGTCTCCAGCATCCAGCTAAAAGTGCAGCTTGAGGGTTCAGGGTTCTCAGATCTCAGGGTCTCAGCTCAGAGAGTCAGCCAACCCTCAGCCAAGTCTCCCCTTTGTTTGGAAAGTGGGGCAGATGTTGGGGACTCTGCAGCTTTGCTGAGTTGTTGTGCCAGGGAGGACTCTGAGCCTGGTCTCACAGTGCTTGGGCCAGATGGAGCAGAGGGGATCAGAAAGCCTCGAGGCACGCTGAAGCTGGTGTTTGTGGGGTCAGACCACTTCATGAAGGGTTTTTTGGGTGCTCTGGTCTAATGGCTGGGTGTGACTTCCCCTGCACAGTCCTCTCCTCTTCTCTGCACATCCACATGCCTGGCAGACTGTCCAGTTTTTGCAGGTGAATTTGTGAAGCCGGGGCTCTCAGCTCCCAGTAGCTGTGCCCTCTGTGCTGCCTTCCTCCAGGACAGCTTTCCAGCATCCCTTCACTGCCACCACCAAATTTCTATCCTCTTCCCAGCATCAGGGTTTCCTTCCTGGCAGCCTTTAGTTAGCATCACGTGTCTCATCTCTGAGTTTTATTTCCTATCTGGCCAACCTACCTGAGAGGGAGATAACAGAGCCCCTGTGCGCCATCTCCTCAAAGACCTGTGTTGTTGTGCAGGAGCCCCATGGCCCAGCATCGTGCTGACCTATGTGAAGATAAATCTCAGGTCCTTGTTCCTGTCACTCACGGTGTTTTGATCTTTTGGTTGGAGGGAAATGTGAATTTTTTTTGTGTATTTAACTCATTGCATAAACTATTGGGAAATGGGGAGCTGTGGTGTCCTCCTATGAATCTAAGTGCTATATAGTGGAAGTAGCCATGACACAGGACATTCCATGGCCCCATGGGAGAGCCAGCGCCTCTTCACAGTGCAAGCATCTTGTTCCTGTCCCTGTCTGCTGAGAGCAGAGGGTGTTCTCAGGTCCCAACCATTGGCAAAGCAGGAGTGAGCTCCACATGCCCAGGCCTGTGCTGAGTGCTGAACCTGATGCCACATAGCTCTGTTTCCAGTCTCAGCCATGACATCCTCCAGAGCCCTCTAAGGCAGGATTGGGGCCTCCATGTCAGAGGTGAGCACACTGAGATCCAGCAAGGTCACATGCATGCCCAGGTGTCCCCGGCCAGTGTGCTCATCTCCGGGCCAGGAGGTCTGCCCAAATCCAAGCTGAGTCTCTGTCCACTGTTCTGATGCCTCAGTGGTCAGGGACAGGCCTGGCATTGGGTAGGGTTAGAGCTTGGGGTTTGGTACATTGTTGTTGTGACATTTGTGTGTTGTTTGCAGACAGGGACATTGTCTCAGAAACACAGGAGATTGAGGCAACCCAGGTGCTCAGGTGAGTGTGAAAGTGGTGGCCTGTGAGCCCAGGGCTGACCTCTGAGCTCACAGGTGCAGGCAGGCAAGAAGGGCTGTGTGTTTCTCCCTCTTCCCTAAGCCAGCCAGTGAAGACACTGAGTTCTTACAGCTGCTTCTGTTGCTTCCCAGACGCATTACTTCTCATGATTGCTACCCCAGCATCACTCTGCCAGATGTGCAGTAAAGTGAGGTTTCCCTGTGCTTGGAGGAGCCCTCCTATCTCTTGGGGAGGTGATGGGAGATCCTCCCCCTCTTTCTGTCAGGTTCACCTTGTTTGATTGACTGCAGTTCTATAGCTAGAAACAAAACTGAACAAGAAAAAAAGCTTGTATGCAGTCACACTACTGAAAGGTCAGCTCTGGAGGCCCATGGTCTCTTTCATTCAGCACTGCCTCAGTCTCCAGTCCTCCCCTATACTCCCACACAGGCAGCCGCCCAGGAAGTGCCCAAAGCATGGTGCTTACTTGGCTGCCTGTGTTGTGTCATTATTGCTGTTATCATTTTCTTCAGTGACCCTCACTGAATTCAACATAACAGCCAATGATCAGAGCTTTACAAAATCCCACATAGAGGGCCACATGTCCCCAGTAGAAATATAGTCATTGCAGCAGATCTCACCTCTGCATAGGGCAACTTATGTAATGGTCAGTTTGTCACAATAGAAAACTGTCCTGTAGAAATGCATTACAGCAGCCATCAGTGGTAGGTGTGGAGCAGTGCAGGAAAATGCTTGCTTGTGCACGTTTCCACACCACGTGGCTTATGATGTCATTGCCAAACATGTGGCAGCGTCCCATTGCAAGGGCTCCCTGGGATGTACTCAGAGATCACTTTGGCACAATCTAATACGCATATTGTCCCTCCTCTCCTACTCTGCACATTCACTCTCGCCCTCAGGAAGTGCTGTGTCACCATTCATGGCCATCGCCAGAACTGAGTTCCACATGTGAGTGTTGCTTTCCCTCCTGCCTTATGAAATTCAGATCAGCAGTGGAACTACAGGTCCGAATGAGGACCCACATAGTCAACACTTTAGTCAAGTGGAGAGAAGTCATCCTCCTTGTCCATTGCCACATCAAGGGCCTGTTGTCCCAAGAAAGACTTGTTAAAAATGAAAGGGAGAGCCACCAGGTCCATGCTGTGTGGCATGAAATGGCCGAGCCCATCACCCTCCAGCTCAGCCCTGGTGAGTTCACCACTAGCCCTGGTCAGTCTCTGACCTCTCCCTAGGGGCCCAGCTGATGGGAGAGCCCAGTGGATAAGTGCTCTTCCAGTGCTTCCTTTATGATCTGCATTTCCCATTGCTCTGCACACATGAGAATGCCTCAGTGGAGGGGCCAGCATAAGGAGAGTGGTGGGAAACCACATGATCCCCTCTTGCCTTGCTTCCTGGTTGAGTGGGGCTCCTGATGAGAGGCAGCATCACCCAGCTACCTGACAGTTCAGAGGCACAGCAGGACAGGTGGGTCTGACTCCTCCCAGCCTGGATTAGTGTGCTGACTTACTGTGATGCAGGGTGATGGATTGATCAGGAATGCATTGTTTTGTTATGTTTTGAGACAAGGTGTCATTGTGTTCCTTATGCCTTGATGTCACTTTCCATCCCAGGCTGCACTGGAAATCATGTCAGCCCTCTTGCCTCAGCCTCCCTAGTTGTGAGATTACAGACCTGTGCCACTACACCCAGCCTTCTTGGATTTCTGTCTCCTCACCTCTTAAATAGCCATGAAGCCTGGTGTGTGGTCCATGTAATATTCCAGTAGGGAATCACCCTAAGTGCTTTCAGTGGGACAATGTGACACCCAGGATAGTTTTCAGACTTGATATACTAGAACGTGGCTCTGGGATGGTATGGATAGTAGCATTCTGAGCAGATTACAGGATAGAAGTTTGTGAAGTGATGTGAGAAGAAGATTGAGGACTGCGAGGTGTCTAGCGCGAGGATTCATGGGATGGTGTTTTGTTCCTGTTTACTTTAGTGAAAAGAACTGTGGAAACGAGCTGTGGTGAGATGGGAGGCACTGGCTCTGCAGTGTGGCTGGGTGACAGGAGGGAACAGTGTTCAGGCTCAGCTGAACAAGAACTGTGAACTTGGCCAAGTCACCCTCCTGGTGTGCTGTGATGACCACCCCCACACAGTGACCTTGTGTGTGTAGGTACTGTCTGTTACCCCATACTGTACTGTGTGGTCCACACTGAGGCTGTGGTGTGCACTGTCCCCTGGATGGAGACTGTGTGCCATAGTCCTTGATGGTGTGGTGTCTGCAGATGGATAAAGAGGGCTGTGCAGAGAGACTGCAAATGCACACAGAGTGAGCACCCACATGGGAGTCAGAGTCAGAACAGGTGCCTGAAGAAGATAGTAAGAAAACAGGAAAAGAGCTCAGTGGAATGGAGTTGCAGCACAAGGGTAGAGAGGGGCCCAGAGCAGTGTGCAGCAGGCCCCCTCTGCCTCAGCCCCCATCACTGCAGCACAGACCTAATGCTTTTGGCCACCTTTCTTTACTCCTCTGTCCAAGAACAGTGACTCTCATCCATGTCGAAACAGCAGTGATTTTCAGGGCTGTGGCGCAGAGCCCCATGGGAGGATCACACTGGGTGTGCCCCCAGAGATCCATGAATCAAGATTTCACAGGAACTGGCCTAAAGACAGGTGTCTCTACTGCCGTGCTTTCACCTGCTCTCACCTCCTTATGCAGTGTGCTGCATGGATGCTCAGGTGGACACATGAGGCAGCAGGAGGTTGCCAGGGCCCAAGCCTAGGAAATTGCCCATGACCCACAGCCTGTTCCACAGTCACTGCCTTCCTTTTCCCTAGAATACACCATGAGGTCCTGTCTTCCATGTCCTTTTGTTCCTGTGCAGGGAGAGCCACCCTTTCTCTGTCCTGGGTCCCACACACTGTCTAGGAGAGAGCAGTGTGGTTGCGAGGAGGGGATGCTTGATGTGACCTCATCTGTCACAGCAAATCCCTCATGCTCAGGTGTGTGACTGTCCTTAAGGCAAGTCCTGTGTGAGCACTGCCTTTGAAGCATCCACAGGTACACAGGTGACATCTCCTGACACACAGGTTGTCTCCTTTGGTACCTAGGTCACTCTATGTTGTCCCCCACAGGTGGGGCCATCATAAATGGGTGCTCAGCCAAGGGAGAAGTGGGATGGTTTGTCCTGAAGCCGCTTCTCCTTTCAGCTCCCCGCCTGGCAGCCTGGCCCCAAGAGCTTCCCAGAGGACCACCTCACCAGCTTGTGTCTGATGAACATGGGGAACCACAAATTCCTGAAAACCACTGGGTGGAGACACAGCTGTGTCATGGAGTTGGCAAAGCCACCCTGAGCCTTTCTTCTGGCCCCTGGAGATTTTCAGCTCACACTGATCCTGGAGAGCAGTGGCTGCTCTGTCCAGGTAGGAGACCCCAAAGGCTCCCTCCTGTGTGGGCCTTGCCAGGGTGTTGTCAGGGGCAGCTGACAGGGCCCTCTATGTTCTCTCAGGGTAAGACTGGAACTTGATTCTCTAGTGGCATCACGTGAGCCCTCAGATTCCTGTGGTTCAGAGAACCTCAGGCCCTGCCCTGTGTGTCACGGAGCCTCCCTGGCCAGTGATGCATTTTCATAGATACTCACACCTCAGGTTCTCCATCTCAGGACATGAAAGGCAAGCTACAGCCAGTGCAGCTCACCTGTGTCCTGCTGCTGTGACACAACTGACCCATAATGATACTTGTGTTATCTGTAATTCCCATTATGTCTGCAGTAACTGATTCCTTACAAATAGCATGATCAAAGCTTTGAGTAGGAAATGAAATACTTGAATCATTCTGGTGGTTTGCCATGTGATGATAGAGATTCTGCCATGTGAGTATCATAGGTTTTCAGGGACACTGTGTGTGCAGGGCTCCAGCTGTCCTGTACATGTGGGGCCCAACCCTTCACTGACAGCCTTCCTGCACACTGTGTGGAGACCAGGCTGCTTCCTGACTCCCGCAGTGCATTCTTACATGATGGGGCAACCTCATTCTCCTCACCCAGTGTTCTCAGTACACTTTGAGTTTTCTTGCTTTTCTCTCCTTTTCCTCACCAAATCACATCACACACCAACCAGGATATCATGGTCCTTTTTTTCCTGTTAGATGTGGGTTAATCCCCTTTTCCGTGTCTTGCCTGATCTTCAGTTTGATGTGCTTTGCCTCCCTGATATCTGATCATTACTGCTCATGTAGGAATCCTCAACAGCAAAGCAAGCATTAGTCTCTGTAGATGTCATCTCTCCTTGGGTCACCTTTCAAAGGCCACTTGCTTTATTTGCTGAGCCTCTTGGGGGGAAGCATGTGGTGCAGGAAGGCTCTGGATAACAGTGGGTCCTGGTCCTGTCCTTGTGTTTCAGAGCCGAATTCGGAGGCCACCGTTGGATTCAGGAACCCACCCAAGATGGAGCACACTGTTCCCCCAGAGTCAAAAAATGCTACCCATGGGCATCTATCTCTCAGTGTCCCTGAGCCTTCTGCTGCCCTGAGGCAGACAATGATCCTAGGTTCCAGCAGGGGAAAATGGGGTGTAGATTCCCCACCACTGAAACTCATGGTGCAGAGGTAATGACATGTGTGCCTGCTGGGTGCACTTACACTGGATCACTGTCTCCCTAGCACCTTTCCCAATGTCTGTGGTTCCTCTCAGCATGTGCTCTGCTATAACCAAGGGAACCCTGTGTGGTGGCTCCTGTGTCACAAAGGGCTGCCCCATGCCAGGCATTTCATTCTCCATTTCCTGTTTGCAGTCTCAGTTCTCTGCTCTTGGCAGCTGTCCTACTATCCCAGTCACTGGCACAGGGAAGGCTGCCCTGATGCTCTTCCTCATGACACAGAGGCTGTTTCAAGGCTCAGAGCCTGGCTACTTTTCCTGACATCACACAATTCTTGCCTTTGCTGTTTTGTTTTCCTGGCTTGCCCAGCTCCACCACCCCTTCCTTCCAACAACATGGCCTCGTTATTCACTGGCCCACAGGCCCTACTTGTAGCCTCATTGCTGATCAGACTCCATATCCCCATTCCTCTGAGCTGGAGCCATAAAGGGAAAGTTCAGAATGATGTGCCCAAGCCCTTTGTAGGAACAGGACTGGATACACATGGCTGAAGGTGGAGCGGCATTCAGGTCTATAGTCAGGTTTGTCTGCATCCCCAGAACCCCAGTTGACTTGGGCTCACAGGATCTGCATCTGAGCCCCATTGACGCAGTAAAGCAGATGTCAGCAGGAGCGTTCTACATGGCACCCCAAAGGGACATCAATCCAGATGATGTTGCTTCAGGGAGCTCTTCAGGTCACATTGGTCATGAGCAGCTTAGGCACTGAGATTCCATCTGTTCATTCCCTTGCCCTCCTCCATGGCTGGTTTACAGTCTGCAGAGCAGTTCCCCTGTGTGCTGACCTGAGATAGAAGTGAGCATTTCAGTGAAATAATGTGGGACCCGTGACTACAGGGCTGCCATTCTTAGTACCCATGAGATGAAGAAGCCCTGGGACAGATGCCCCTTATAGCAGTGGGACTGTCCTGGGAGGGGTTTCCTGACACTGGGAGGGAAGGGAGACTCCCGAGGGCCAACATGGAAGGATCCATGAGTCAATGATGCAAAATGCAGGGTGATGAGGGGATTGGCTGGGTCACCCGAGTCTGTAACCTCCATGGACCTCTTAGCTCCAGAGTCACAATTTCTGGATGATGGTCACTAAAGTGAGTGGTTTAAACATGAGTTAGAGACTCATTGAAAGTTACAATGCACAGTGTCAATTTCACAGCTCTGTGATTAAATCAACTGCAGATTTTATTTATTTTTTAAAAATTTTATTTAAATGGAAAAAGAGAAAACAAAACAAAACAAAACAAAGCAGTGTAAGGGTACAAGAAATACAGAACTACAAAAAACAAAACAAAACAGTAAGAAATCACCAGTTAATAGATTACATATTATCATCTTAGAGATAGTTGCTCAGGTCACAGTATCAAAGCATACAAAGTGGGCATTCAAACAGTGAGGCTGCAAACAGTTGTGTTCAATGATGCAACCAAAAACATTAATATGGTCAGATATTTAACACCCCTAAACAGTGTTTGCTGTTGTATCTTTTAGAGAACTTTTTTTTCTTCTCTTTTTTACAACAAAATTTACACATTTTGGTTTTTATTACTCCTTAGTTCTTATTACTTTCTTGGGGGGGGAGAGAATAAAGTCAAATATGGCAAAACAAAGCTGTCAGTCAAAACCAAGGATAGACATAGCACGTGATGTAAAACAGAGTACCAGGTTATCAACAATGGTTATCAACAATGTCTCTTGTTTCCTTAAAAAGAATTGTCTATCTCATTAGATATTATAAAGTTGAACAAAACAGTAGAGAACAAGACCAATAAAACTTAAGCATTGTAAACATTACAGGACTTTCAAAGGAGACAATAGTCAAACCAGAATGGGCATCTTAGTGAATCTTATTGCCTTCAAAGTAGTTATCTATACCCTCAAACTTGATACTACCATACAGAATGGAACAGAGTCTAATCAGTTAAAACAAGATAGTGGGAGTATTATAGGACTTCAAAACAAGTTAATAGGAAATCAAAAAAAGTTACTATTATATATCCTGCTATTTTTTCATTATTCCCCTTAATTAAAAAAACCATAAAAATAACTAAATAATTTTTTTAATGAATAAGGGAGAGATTGAGATAAAAGAGGACATAACAATATAACAATACAGGTCAAAGCATGACTGTTTCAGCAACCTAGTGCTTCACCACCAAATAACCCGACTTAATAGTAGTTACCATAGTGTCTATCTTTGTCCTTGAAATATTTGAATAAAACTTCATATACTATAGCTTCAAATATTTCCATATCAAGAAGACAAGAATAAAGCCTTTCCAATTAATAAGTGAAAACTTTATAAGGCTTCAAGTCCACGTAATGGGGAATCATGATTACCACATATTTTTAAATATTTGAATCATTACTTACATTGGGGAAACTATTTGGTATTCACGCATGCAAGATTGATTTATTTCACTTATGAGTATGGTCTCAAGCTGCACCCATTTATTGATAAATATCTCAATGTGATCCTTCTTTATAGCCGAGTAATACTCCATTGTATAGAAATACCACAACTTTTTTATCCATTCCTCAGTTGATGGACACTTGGGTTATTTCCAAGATCTGGTGATTACAAATTGTGCTGCTATAAACATAGGTGCACATATATCACTGTGGTATGATGCTTTCAGTTCTTCTGGGAATATGCCTAGAAGTCGAATAGCTAGAATAAATGGGACTTCCAATCCCAGCATTTTGAGAAATCTCCAGACTGACCTCCACAAAGGTTGTACCAGTCTACACTCCCACCAACAGTGTAGGAGAGTTCCTTTTTCCCCACAGCCTCTCCAGGATTTGTTGTTGTTGGTTTTCTTGATCCTGGTCATCCTTTCAGGAGTGAGATGGTATTTCAGTGTGGTTTAAATTTGCATTTCTCTAATGACCAATGATGTTGAACATTTTTTCATGTATTTATTTGCCATTTGCATTTCTTCATCTGAGAAGTGTGTATTCATCTCAGATGCCCATTTTTGGATTGGATCTTTGAATTTTGGGGGTCTGAGTTTTTTTAATTCTTTATATGTTTTAGACAAGAGGCCCTTGTCTGAGAGAGAGTTCACTAAAATCTTTTCCCAGTTTGTGGGTTTTCTTTTCGCTATGCTGGAGATTTCTTTTGACATGCAGAAACTTTTTAATAAGAAATGGTTCCAGTTATTGATTCTGGGAAGTATTTCCTGTGCAGTTTGAGTCCTGTTCATGAATTCTCTACCTACTCCTATGTCTTCAAGGTTTCTACCCAATTTCTCTTCCAATAGATTTAGTGTTTCTCTTTTAATATTCAGATCTTTGACCCATTTAGATTTTAATTTAGTACATGGTGATAGACATGGGTCTATCTTTAGTTTTCCGCAAATGGAGAGCCAGCTTTTCCAGCACCATTTATTAAAGAGACTGTCGTTCTTCCAGTGAACCTGCTTGGCTCCTTTATCAAAGATAAGGTGGTTGAGTGTATTTGTAGTTGTGGTTGTATCTTCTAATCTATTCCATTGATCTTCGGCTCTGTTTTGATTCCAAAACCATGTTGATTTTACTACTGTTGCTTTGTAGTATATCTTCAACTCAGGGATTGTAATGCCTCCTGCCTTGCCTTTGCTGCTTGGAATTACCTTTGCTATTCTAGGTCTCTTCTGGTTCCAGATGAATTTTAGGAGTGATTTCTCTAGATCTATAAGGTATGTTGATGGTAATTTTATTGGGCTTGCACTGAATCTGTATAACAGTTTTGGGAGAATGGTCATTTTCACAATGTTTGTTCTTCCTATCCATGAGCAAGGGATATTTTTCCATTTTATGAGATCATCTCCAATTCCTTTTTTCAGTGTATTATAACTTTCCTTGTATAGGTCTTTCACTTCTTTTGCAAGAGTAGTTCCTAAATATTTCATTTTTTTTTACTTGCTAATGTGAAGTGTGTTGTTTCTCTTATTTACCTCTCTGTGATTTTGTTGTTCGTGTATAGGAATGCTATTGATTTCTGAGTATTGATTTTGTATTCAGCTACATTACTGAATTTATTTTATCTAAGAGTCCTTCAATGGAGTTTAGGGGGTCATCTATGTCATCTGCAAACAATGATAATTTAAGTATCATGAGTATCATGTCATCTGCAAACAATGATAATTTAACTTCTTCTTTTACTATCTTTACCCCTTTTATTTCTCTCTCTTGCCTAATTGCTCTGGCTAGTACTTCCAGTACTATATTAAATAGGAGTGGTGATAAAGGACATCCTTGTCTTGTGCCTGATTTTAAAGTAAAGGCTTTCAATTTTTGGCCATTTAGTATGATGCTGGCTGTTGGTTTGTAATAAATGGCCTTTATTATATTGAGGTAAAGACCATCTATTCCAATTTTCTGTAAAGTTCTTATCATGAATGAATGTTGGATCTTATCAAAGGCTTTTTCTGCATCTATAGAAATGATCATGTGATTCTTACTTTTGGATCTTATCAAAGGCTTTTTCTGCATCTATAGAAATGATCATGTGATTCTTACTTTTGGCTTTATTGATATGGTGGATTACATTTATTGATTTGCGTATGTTGAACCATCCTTGCATTCCTGGGATGAATCCCACTTGGTCATGATGTATAATCTTCTTGTTGATTTGCTGCATCCTATTTGCCAATATTTTATTGAGGATTTTTGCATCTGTGTTCATTAAGGAGATCAGTCTATAGTTCTCTTTTGTAGTTGAGTCTTTCTCAGGTTTTGGTACTAGAGTAATATTTGCTTTCAGGAATGACTTAGGAAGGATTGCTTCCCTTTCAATTTCATTGAATAGTTTGAGGAATGTTGGCATTAGGTCTTCTTTGTATTTCTTGTGGAATTCTGCAGTGAATCCCTCTGGGCCTGGGCTCTTCTTTGTAGGTAAGGACTTAACTACATTTTCAATTTCATTAACAGAGATTGGGTTATTCAACAGTTTTATATCCTCTTGATCTAGCTTTGGTACTTCATGTGTTAGTAAGAATCTGTCTATTTCTTTTATTTTATCAAACCTTTGAGAGTAGAGGTTTTCGAAATAGGTGTTGATGATCTTCTGTATTTCTTTTGGGTCTGTAGTGATTTCACCTTTTTTATTTCTTATTGCATGAATTTGAGCTTTTTCTTCCCTTTTTAAAATAAGGTTGGCTAGGGGCTTATCGATTTTATTTATTCTTTCAAAGAACCAACTCTTTGATTCGTTGATTCTTTGGATTGTTTTCTTAGTCTCTATTGCATTGATTTCTGTTCTGATTTTTATAATTTCCTGTCTTCTTTTGGCTTTGGGCTTGACTTGCTCTTCTTGTTCTAGCTGTTTGAGGTGTAGCATCAAGTCATTTATTTGTATTCGTTCTGATTTCCTGATATGGGAACTCAGTGCAATAAATTTTCCTCTGAGGACGGCTTTCATTGCATCCCACAAATTCCGGTAAGTTGTACGTGCATTTTCATTTTCTTTTAGGTATTTTTTAATTTCTTCTTTAATTTCTTCTGTGACCCACTGATTACTCAAGAGTGTGTTATTCAGTTTCCATGTGTTTGCGGGATTTTTGCAGTATCTTTTATCATTAATTTCTAATTTCAGAGTGCTATGATCCGATAACATGCAAGGGATGATTTCAACTCTTTTGCATTTTTTAAATATGTTCTGTGAGCTAATATATGGTCTATTTTAGAGAATAATCCATGTACTGCTGAGAAGAATGTGTATTCTGATGTTTTTGGGTGGAACATTCTGTATATGTCTACCAAATCCATTTGTTCACAGGTGTGATTGAGCTCTGTTATTTTGTTGCTCATTTTCTGTCTGGTTGATCTCTCCCTTGGTGTCAATGGCATATTAAGGTCCCCTGTTATAATTGTGTTACTGATAATTTGAGTTTTCATTTCTGTTAATAGTTGTTTTATATAACTGGGTGCTCTGGAGTTTGGTGCATATATATTTAAGATAGTTATCTTTTCCTCTTGGAGTTTTCCCCTTACGCGTATGTAGTGACCTTCTTTGTCCTTTATGGTCATTTTTGGTTTAAAGTTCACGTTGTCTGAAAACCGAATGGCTACTTCTGCCTTTTTTTGGATTCCTGCTGCATGAAGTATTGTTTTCCATCCTTTGACTTTCAGTCTGTGAGTATCCTTCTGGGTTAGATGGGTTTCCTGTAAACAGCATATGGTTGGATTTTGTTTCTTGATCCATTCTGCTAGTCTGTTTCTTTTGATTGATGCATTGAGACCATTTACATTAATGGTTATTACTTTTAAATGCTGGTTTATTGTTGACATATCTCTCTGCTGTTGCATCTTTATCTTTCTGTTCTGTTTAATTATCTGCTTTGCTTAGTGTTTTTTTTTTTTTTCCTTTGTGTATCTAAAATGTCTTTCAATAGTTTTTGCAGGGTTGGTTTGGTGTTCATGAAGTTCTTCAGCTGTTCTTTGTCATGGAAGTATTGTATTTCACCATCAATTTTGAATGATAGTTTTGCAGGATACATCAGTCTAGGTTGGAAAGCATTTTGCTTTAGGATCTGGAATACTTCACTCCATGCTCTTGTTGACTTTATTGTTTGTGCTGAGAAGTCTGCTGTGATTCTGATAGGTTTTCCTTTATAAGTGATCTGTCTTTTTTCTCTGACAGCTTTTAATAATCTATTCTTGTGTTGGATTTCTGGGATGGTGATTATTATATGTCTGGGTGTAGTTTTATTTTGGTTATGACTATTTGGAGTTTTGTATGCTTCTCTGATCCTGGTGTCAGTTTCTGATCTCATGCTTGGGAAATTTTCAGCTATTACTTCTCTAAATATCCTCTTGACATCCTTTATGCTGTCTCTTTCTTATTCATTAATCCCTATCATTCATATGTTATTTTTCTTTGCATTGTCTTGCAGTTGTTGAATTGTTGTTTCCTGATTCCTTGTTATTTTTAAAAGATCTTTCCTTTCCTGTTCACTAGCTGCAATCCTGTCTTCAAGGTCTGAAATTCTATCTTCACTTTCATGGAGGTGGTTTTTACAACTTTCAGTGGAGTTTTTTATTTCCTGTATATCTCTATGCATCAGCATTATGTATTCTGTTTGTTTCTTATATTGCTCGTCTAGGGATTCTATCTTTTTGTTTAGTTCCTTCAATTTTTTATCTGTGTTTTCTTTAGATATATTTAGAATCTCTTTCATTTCTTTTATCATTTCTTCTTTTACCTGGAAGATTATTTCGAGTTTGAATTTCTTTAAAGCTTCCTGGTGTTGTTTGTTAATTTCAGTAGCTATTGTGTCCGATATTTGAGGTTAATGGCATATATTTTCTTCTATATACATTTCTCCTAGGGTTTCTTTTGATGGGCTGGAGGTTTGAAGTTGTAATTTGGTCTTTCGTTTTGACATTTTCCTATATTTCTGTGTTTCAAGTGTTATTTGAAAGCTTCCTCAGTGTCTGTTGGAAATCCCCTTCTATGTTTGCAGCTCCTGAGACTCTGGCACCCCGTTACCCCAAGCGACTGGGACTGCAGAACCAATGGCCCTCCTCTGCCTGCTCAGAACTCTGCAGTTCTAGATAAGCTGGGCCTCAGGGACACTGTGCGCCCACCTGCCCATTGGAAGCTCCACAGTTCTCCAAGCACAGCCGGGATGTGGAGGAGGATGTAGATGCCTCAAACCCACCTCTCCACTTCACTGCACCTGGAAGCCTGGAGGGTCCCGAACAGTCTGGGCTTTGGGCAGAGAGCGCTGAGCACTCACCACAGGCCATGGTGTCTCTGGAACCTGCGATCCTCTCCTGCTTGCTGAGATATCCACAGTCCTCCAGACACAGGGGGAGGCTGATGCAGGCACCCCAGATCCGCCCAGCCCCTGTTCTGCTCACCGATGGCGAGGTGCAGGAGTCCCAAACAGGCTGGGCTCCGGGGATAGCATGGGCCCCGGTTAATGCAGTTGCAAAGAACAAATGTTAAGAAAGCTAAGATTTCCTAAAGCTTTTGCAAAAGGGATATTGTCCTTAGTCTAAATGAAGTAGACTATCATTTCTATATCCTGTTGAAATTAAAAGGAAGCCACTTTCATTTACATCTTGTCAATTAAACAAGTCCATTATCTTTTGAACTTTAATATTGATATTTTATCCAGGTATTTTTTATAGGCAAAATATTAAGGACACTGAAGCTGTACTATAAGCTTCCCTTTCAGTATTTCTAGAACATGTGCCCCTTTGTACTTCCTGAGATCCAGTGTCGGATTCAACAGAACCCTGCATCTGTCACAGGGGACAGTGACTCACAGGGTGTTACACAGTGAAGGAACATCAGTCTTTCCCTAGTGTTCTGTGTGGGTCTGAAAGCTTCACCGTGAGACTCCTTCTGGGTTAGATGCACATCTATGCTTCACATTACAATGATCAATGAGCCTGACCTTGATGGAGGGAAACAGTGTGTTTCATAGTTAGGTCAGCTACTGAGACACAGTTCAAGGAACTCTGTCAAAATAAAACACAAGTGATAAAAGGGATGAACAAGCAGTGAGGAGAAATTCCACGTGCATGAGAAAGTGCATGGTCTCCCACTGGGGACTCAGATGCTGAGAGCAGATGAGAAGACAGGCAAGGACAGGATGAGGCCAGAAATGAAGAGAAGAAGATAAGGGAGCAGAGAAGCTTGGTCATTCCTCAGCTCTTCCTCTTTCAGCATTTCTGAGGCTCGCTCTTGACTGGGCTCTTGCGATATCCTTGTTCTGCAGGGTGTAGATGAGAGGGTTTAGCACTGGCGTGATGATGGTATACAAGGCAGACCCCATCATGTCCTGCCAAGCTGTGTGGTAGGCCCTAGGAAGGATGTAGGAATAGAGGCTCCATAGAACAGCACCACCATGATTATATGCGAGGAGGAGGTGGCAAAGGCCTTGCTGTGACCCTTGGCTGAGTTTATCCTTTGGATGAGGCACAGGATCAGGGTGTAGGAGCCCAAAATGACCAGGATGGGGACCAGGATCATGAGCACAGAGCACAGGTACATGAGCAAGCTGCAGAGGGAGTTGTCAGAGCATGAAAGCCTGAGCAGGCCAGGGACTTCACAGAAGAAGCTCAGGATTCTCCTGGACTGACAGTAGGGGAAGCTCAGGGTGATGGGGGTGATCAGCAGGGCATCCAGTATCCCCACACACCAGGAACTGTCCGCCAGCAGTCGGCACACCCTTGGGCTCATCAGTAGTGGGTAGTGGAGAGGTCTGCAAATGGCAGTGTATCAGTCATAGGCCATGGCTCCCAGAGGAAGAACTCAGCCCCAGCCAGGGTCAGGTAGAAGATCCTACAGCCCAAGGGGGAAATTGTGTGATCTCCAGTGACCTGACCCACAAGCATCTCAGGATGGATATGTATAGGAGGTCCATGAGTGACAGCTGGCTGATGAAGTATGTGGGCACGTGGAGTTGGAGGTCATTCTGGATCAGGGTAATGAGGAGGGCACTGCTGGCCAGGGCCAACAAGAAGAATATGAAGATCATGGTGTAGAGCAAAGCAGCATGCTTGGTGTCCATGAAGAGCCCCACAAGGATGAAGTCAGTGCTTGAAGTTTGATTCCATGGAATCAGACTCCCCAAGTACATGTCTGCATAGAGTTCTCACCTGAGGAAAAACAGAATCAGGATTTTATATCTACTGCATGCACAGGACTCTGTTTTTGGTGAAGCATGCAATTTGTGCTATTTATACAAACGCTGGGTTAAACTGAGGTCGGTTCATAAATTCAGACCTTGGAGAGGTCAAGCTGGACTTTGGCCACTAGCTAGAGTGAAATACAGGCAGACCTTGGTGCCCCATGAAGTGACCATGAGCTCCAGAAAGAGACAGGTGTCCGCACTCACTAAGTAAGGATGGTTGGAGACTAAAGGTATAAAACACATTAAGTCTGTGACAGGAGAAACCCTGCCTGAGGTTCCCTGGGAACCTTGCACAGGTTAAACACCTTCCTGCATCACACACCTCCGTTAGAGCCCCTCCCCTCATGCCAGCTTCCCAACTGTTCCTCACACCACTGAGTTCTGTGAACAGAGCAGTTGGGGGACTGGCACTGGATGGGACTAGCAGCTGGCCTGGAAGAACAGCTCCAAACAAGCACAGCCCTAAGCAAGGCAGGAGGGGCAGGGTTCACTGGACCCCAGGATCCACCACCAGGCCCAGGGATTTCTTTATTACCTGTTCTGCAGACAAATGGTCTTAGAAACTGCAGAAGCAAGAGATGCAGAGCCCCTAAATATGAACTTTGTATTTAGTTGTAAACTGACTTAAGTGTTCATTTTCTCTTTTGCAGACATGATTTTTTTCCCTGCCGTATTGGCTGCAGTGTCTAGCATTAAGGGCAGTAGGATGTGTTAAATAGCTGTTAAGCTGCAGGCCTGTACTTCTGTGAAGGAATCCCTCTAGTCCTGCATCTCAGTTACTTTGAAAACAAAAAAAACCCCTTTGTAAATCCACAGCTTTCCTTAGGAACTGCTCAACCCAAATGCATCTATTTAAAATTTTTAGTCAAATAGCCTGAGTCCCCCTTGACACAACTGTGCTATAAACTCTCAAAGGACAGAGGTATTCTAGAGCACCAGAGAGTCAGGAGCCCCAGGACAAACTGAGGTGTGGAGGGGCCTTGGCATCACCGTATCCCAGCTTTGAAGAGTGCACAGAAGCAGAAATGCACAGCAATAGGAAATGCAATGCAAAAAAGACATCAGGGTTACAGGAGAAGTTGGAATTACATGAAAGAGAGCAAGGAAACCGGGCACCCTGACCCTCACATCTGACCTGCTGAAGTCCTCCAGAGACTTCTCAGTGAGCCACCCTCCAGCAAGGATCAGACAGGCATAGGGCACAGACTCCTCTGTCCCCTCTCCTGCTCCTCCAAGGGCTGAGTCTGAGCCCCGCCAGGCAGATGCTGCAGCATCCTGAAGCTGGGCACTCAGGTGTGACTTTAGGAGGCAAAGTGGGAAGTTGCATCACGGGCTCCTTTCTTTGGGGAATTGAGGTGAGGTCTTCTGTTTAATGCCTTGTGGAAGCAGAGAAGTGGTGACTTTTTTCTTTCACCTATTCCCAGTGCCATGTGACTGCATAGTCCCAAACCCCTCTACATGTGTGGTCCCGCTTTCCTCATAGCAGTGTAGGCACAGCCTCATGGACACAAGTGGCTGGAAAATTGTGTGATGTCCCTGTACCAACCTCCACCAGGAGTGGGACTGTATACAGCTCATGTGAAGTAATAATGAAAATAAAAACTAAAAATCAGAAAATACTTTATTATTACTCTCATTTATCACTGTGGTATGGTGGCTTTAATTTCAGGAAGTTACCAAAGAGAATAGCAGAACAAATAGCAGAACCTCTAGTTCTAGATTTGTGAGGAATCTTTAACACTGGCTTTCTACACTGCAGCCAACAGTGAACAAGGGTTCCTTTCTTCCCAAAGCCCCACCAGCATTTGTTATTAGAAAGTTTACTTGACATTAACCATTGTTTCTTGGGAGAGAAGGAACCTCAGTATTGTTGCAATTTTTTATCTCTTGAATGACCATGGACATTGAACATTTTTTCATTTACTTAATTTTCTTTTCTATTTCTTCATCTAGCAAGTGTCTACAAATGTCTTTTGTGCCCTATTTTGCATCAGGTCTTTAATTTTGAGGAAATCTGACTTGAGTTCTTTCTATTCTAGATAGTAACCCTTTGGCTGAAAAACAGGTGGCAAACATTTCCCACACTGTGAAAAAATGTCTCTTCACTGTAGTGGTGATTTTTCTTGCTGTGCAAAAGCTTTTTAATGAGATGAGATTGCAGGTGATTTTTGCGATAATTCCTGTGTGATCAGAGTTTTGTTCATAAAGTCTATGCCTATACCACTGTTTTCAGGAGTTGTATCTGTTGTGTTTTCCAACAAACTTAGTGTTTCTGCTTTATATTTAGATCACTGATATATTTTGATAATCAATTTTTCCAGTTTGTCTTATCTTTTGTTGGATTAATGAATTTTGTGTTGCACAAAAGTGACTCTTCCTATGGGAGCACCTGCCCCTGTGTTCCCTGGGTTCTCCTCACTCTGTAAAGTGTCCACACACACTCTCTGCAGCTGTAGTTACAGAGCTTCCCACTGGGAAGGAGCTCCTCTCCTACCCCTCTGCTCCTTCCAGCCTTCTTCCTATAAACTTGCATCTGCTCAAAGATTGCAAATCTTGATGATTTCAAAGCTTTGAAAAATAGGAAAATAATTTTTTAAGTGTGCGTGTGAAATATCAATACTGACGGTTTGTTAAAAATGACTTGAATGGAGACACTGATCAACACTAAATATCAAGAACCTATAAACATATAAATTAAACCCAGAATGAAGGGCAATCTAAACCCATAGAAATAACTGTGATAACATATAACTTGGTGAGGTTGTGGACAGAGAGGAACATTTATTCACTATTTGTGAATGTAAATTAGTGCAGTCATCAGGGAAAACACTATAGAGGATCCTCAACAAATAAGAAATAAAAATAGTGCATGGTCTAGAAATCTCATTACTGGGTATACAGCCAAAGAATTAAAGTCAGCATATTGAAGACTCCTGCAATCCCACGTTTATTGAAACTCTATTCACAATACATAGGGTACAGAATCAACCTGAGTAGTGGAGAAGTGGATAAAGAAAAAGTATGCACCATAGGATCCTAGCCAGCCCTAACAAAGTGCGACATCCTGTCATTCGCAGCTGGGCTGACACACCTGGAAAACAATAAGCAGCGAGGCTGGGCACACAGAGACAAATACTAAATGATCTCACCCACAGTGGAATCTGAAAACCTTGATCTAATGGATATTGAAAATAAGATCATCTTTTAAGTCCCACAGAAGACTCTACTCTCACTTAGAGATCAGTGAACATGCACCAAATTTAAATATTTCCCAAATTCTCAAAAACATACAAGCTAAATGGAGTGCTCTATAGATTGCTGTGATATGAGAAACTTTTTGAAAAATAGTTTAGTAACATTGACTTAAAAATGGATACGATTTATGTGTTATCTGCATTAAGCATAATATGGGCATGAACTTTTATTCTACTTGAGTTTCTTAGTTAAACCAATATTCTACCTATTGAAGGTTTAATATAGTAGTTATAAATTTAAACTACCTGTAAATATCTAACTGCATATTTAGTGACAAAAGAATTGCTGGAGTCAATTGCTTCATGTATACCAGGCACAGCAGTAAGGCAGAGCAAGCAAATGCAACATTAAAAAATATCTTTAACATTTTTAGCTTTGTATTTCTGTGACGCTTGCCTAAAAGTGAATGTACTGGAAAGCCAGTCAACAAGAGAGTAACTTGATAAACCACCAGTTTATATAAACAGTAGGTGCTTCTGAATCTTTGAATACAAATTATAGGTTTAGTTTATTTACATTTGACAACAACATGATAACAATCCAGAAAAAGTTTGGATGCTGTTGTCCAGGTTTTAATGTTGTATTCTGTGTTGAGTGTTTTAAAATACACCACACACAGAAAAAAATATTCAATAAATTTGATAAAATTTTCATTTTACATTGCTTATTGTATTGCATTATAAAAATTAACAAAATTCAAATTTTGGTCATCCTGTCTTTAAATGATTGTACTGGTAAGTGATAAAATTGTTTATCTCTTATGTTTAACTGCAGGAAAATAATTGTTGCTGAAGAAAAGTTTACATTTCCATAGTCTGTATTTGCATAAGGTAAATATTAGTATAAATTTAATTTTAAAAAATTGTGTGAAGATCATAGTATTTTGTTATTTTCTATACCACCCATTATGTGATTCAGCACAATGATACTGATAACAATTCCAGTGATTATTTAAAATGTTGCATGTATTGAAGTAAGCCAGCATTCTTGTGAAATGATCAATCACAAGGTTTTTAACCATGGTTCTTTAAAGTCTTCATTAATTACAAATAGTTTCCTTAATAGTTCTTCTGACATTTTTCTTAAAGTTCTTTCACCAGCTGTAAGTCAGAGCCCTTCATCATCAGTAAAATATGATTATCTAAGGCAAAGAAAGGAATCACGGAATGAGATAAATTCATCAACCAAGGTACCACTGTGTAACGTAAATTAGCTTTTTGGGTCTTTACAATTCTGTGGTATTTAGCACATTCACAGGATTAGAACCATCACTGCTTTCTAGTGCCTTAAATACCACAATAAATCATTCCACATGAAACTTCAGATCTCCTGGGCTAAGAATGACCACAGGTTTGGTTTGTCTGGGAGAGATCAAGTTTGTCTCTGATTTCTTGGAAATCTGTTTGTTTACAACCTGGAGAGAGAGAATATCCCATTAGGGTCATAGAAATAAGGTGAACCTGTATCTGCTCTATCACCATGGCCATTCAACTGAACATAAAGTGCACGTTCCAGCTACACTTCAGGAGGTGTGATGAGATTTTCCTGCGACCTCTCTAAAAATCTAACATTGCTGCTAGATGAAGCAGCCTGACTGTTCAGAAACCTGTGTCAGGGAGTGGAAAGATTGCGATGCACGAGGCGGAAGATAGTCTACTGTGCAGGGTGACCCCTGCTCAGCTGCAGCCTTCTGAGTGCCTTCTGCATGTCCTTGTTCCTCAGGCTGTAGATGAGAGGGTTCACAGTGGGGGGCACCACTGGGTAGAAGGCAGAAACTAGCAAATCCAAGAATGAGGGAGATTTGGGCAGGGGGCGTAAGTAGGCAAAAAACCCAGAAGACAGAAACAGGGTCACCACCAGGAGGTGAGGCAGGCATGTGGAGAAAGCTTTGGCCCGGCCCTCTCTGGAGGGCATCTTCAGAACAGTGGAGAAGATATGGAAGTAAGAGACATTGATGAACACAAAGCAGATGAGGCCCAATAGGAGGCTGAGCCCAATGACTACCAACTCCCCGATGTTACAGACACAGGCAAGAGAGAGCAGCTGTGGGACATCACAGAAGAACTGGTGGACCTCAGGCGGTCCACACATGGGCACAGAGAAGGTAGCAGGTGTGTGCAGAACCGCATTGAGACCTCCACTGAGCCACGAGGATGCTGCCATCTGCTCACAGGCTTGGTGGCTCATGATGGTCTGGTATCTGAGAGGGTGGCAGATGGCTATGTAGCGGTCATAGGACATGACTGTGAGGAGAGCTGTCTCCGTAGTGGCTAAGAGGAAGAAGAAGAAAACCTGGGACACACACCCAAGAAAGGAGATGAGGTTTAGGTTCATCAGAGAGTTTGCAGTGGACTTGGGAACAGTAATGGAAATGAGGCACAGGTCCAGGAAGGACAGATTCCTCAGGAAGAAATACATGGGGCTGTGCAGGCGGGGGTCCTGCATGGTAATGATGATGATGAGGAGATTGCCCAGCAGGGCGACCAGGTAGATCACCAGGAAGAGCACAGCATGCAGCACCTGAAGCTCCCAGACAGTGGAGAAGCCCGTGAGGATAAACATGCTCCCCCATGTGGCATTGTCCATTTTTCTGGAACTTTGATCTGTGAAAATAGAGCAAGCAAAGTGAGACTTGACCAAGAGTCCAGACTGTTTGGTTTTCTTCGTTTGTCTTTCTGCAGCTCACATTCACATCTGTCAGAAAATTTGAGGTCAGAGAAGATGCCAGGAAACCCCCATGGAAGACACTGAACCAGAGAAGGGACACTGCATGTGAGGCTGGGAAGGATGTCCTTCCAGAACTGTGAGCCTTGGGATTTAATCTAAATGAAATCTATAATCAGTAACTGACTAAACAGAATCACACACACATAGTTTGGGTTAAAATGGATTCTTAGAAGACAATGCCTGTGTTTTGTAGCTAGGAGTCTGAAATCCAGTTTTCAACTGACTCATTTTGTAGTACTGTGATTTCAATTAAATTATCTGAATAATAGTTTAGTCAGCTTACAGTCAGTGTTTCTCATTGGTTAATTGTTCTAGTTCAATTGACTGGTTCAATTTAAAGTACTGTACCTAACATGGGCTGAAGGTGTAGCTCACTGGTAGAGCTCATGGTCAGCACCTGCCCGCCCCTTGGTTTGGCCCTCTGCACTTAAACAATCTGAGGACCAAAGGTTTTTATTAAATGTTCAATGTTCCTTTCTTAAAGCAATGTCGGCAAAGCTGAAAAACTTCGAAAACTGGCAAGCAATAACAAAAGAAATAAGCTGAGTGTCTTATGTAGTTGCTTTTTGGCTTTGAACTATTTTACAATTCCATAAATTGTAAAAAAAATTGTTAATAGTACAAATTAATAAGAAGACTTAATAGATATTGAGAAAATTAGCCTAGTTTCCCAGACTGTAACCCTGAAAAACTGTCAGATATTCTTTGTGCTTTTGTTGTTTATTTTGTTTGTCAGAGAGATTCCAAGGAGCTAAGCTCCCACTTAATGCAAATCACTACTCTTAGGAATGCATGTCTGTGCATAATTTTAAGTCATCAGCTGTTCTTACACGCGTGGTAGTTTGACTTCTCCTCTGAAACTTTGAGATATCTTTCTAGTTCCCTCATAATTAGTGATCTCAATAAAACCCTTGATCTGTGTATTTTGTCAGAGACACACCAGATTAGTACATTTTATGTGTAGGAGAGCCATTAATTGTCCTATGTGTATGATAAGCAATAATTAAATCGAGGTAATAGACATTTGTATCTCTTTCAAAATTAATTATTTCTGTTGGAAAATATTGTCATCTTTGAATCATTCTGAAATATATTACAGACTGTTGATGAATATAGACAACTTGTAAGGCAAATACCACCTGTTTCTGCTTATTTATTGATTTTGTAGGAGAGGAGAGTGGAATGGTTCTTGCCTAAAACTAGAGAGGGCGGAGGGGAGGAAAGTGGTGGAGAGAGGAAGAGGGGTCAGCAGAACTCGCTTTGGGGTTTCATAGCCTGTGCTCACGCTGAATTAGTGTGAAAGTCACTATCTCACCCATTTTGTAAAGATATTTTATTGCCTGACCCAAATAACAAAACTTTCTCAAGGATTTTGAAAAATTTCAATTGATGTGAGAAAAAATAGCCCAATTTTTTAGAGATAGCAATGCTGGAAAACTATCAGATATTCTCTGTGCTTTTGTTGTTTATTTGCCTAAATAGTGTGTTGATTTTGAAATGGGCCACTTTCCTTGTCTAATGTAATAGTCATATTCATTTATTATATGTCAGAAACATTAAATTATCTGAGAACTCCCCAGCCACAGCTGTGACACCTATCAGGAACTGTTCTGTCGCTGATGTGTTTCTAGGTACACATAGTTGATTACTGGGGATAAGAAGGCCTCCTTCTCTTTCATAGCTGCTCTGCTAGGTTACTTTTGCCTCTGTTTCTCTGCCCTTGAGTCTTTGCTCGTCCTCTTTCTTTCCTGTCTCTGTGGATTATTTTATCATCTGCATAACAGAATTGTAAATATTCCCTATGTTCTCTCCTGAGCTGCTCTGCTCTCTTATCTTTCTATTCCTTTCCCTTTTGTCTCAGAGCAGGAAAGCGTCCCTGCTTCACAAGGTTATGGTACAGCATTGCAATATCTCACACTGGGAGCATTTGCTGAGGTGAATCTATCATTCAGGTGTGGTGACCTCTGGCAGAACCCTTCACCAAATCAAACAGACCTGGGGTTTTTCACAATTGTGATACTGATTTGTCACGATCAGCTTTTTACAGTTCTTGAAAAATCTGCTGTGACTATAGATTTTTATCCCTAAATTTTCCCTTTCTCATTGTTCAACTTTCATGTTCCAAACCACACAGAAATTCATCTAAAGTGCTCATGTTGATCTTGTGAAAGGGTACACACATTATGGGGAAATACCAGAGGCTCACATTCTACTAGACACGGTTGGATACAACTACACAGAAATTACAAGACAACAAGGTCACATGGGGGAGGCAGCATACTAACATTTTAGAAAATAAGTGAACATCAAACAGTGGCTTTTCAAAATGTATTCCGGCAGTCACAGTGTCCACAATGCTCCTCACCCTCTAGAGCATTCTCTCATGGTCCTCTACACAGCTTGGTATGCATTACTTTGCCTCTCCATAAACTTCATGCTTCTTAACAGAGCTTTCAGTATGTGCTGCCTTCCATCTCCCACTAGACCCTTCCCGAATCTGTCTCATGCTTCCTGTTAAACAAACAACCACAGTAAACCATTCAGTGCATAGCCCCTGTGACCCAAAGTCAGCTGAACCTTTCCTCTCTCCCTGTTAAGGACCCTCCTGGAGATTTACAAGAAATATCAGTTTTCCACCAAAGTCAGCATTCAGCAGAAACAGCTGTTCTCAAAATAGGGCCCTGGGTTTGCAATACTAGCATCACCTCGGAGCGGGATAGAAACAAGTATAGACCCCGGCCGGACTCAGAACCGCAGAATCAGAAGCTCTGGGAGAGGAACTCAGAGTGATGTGCACGGAGCCTCCTGCTCAAGATCACAATCATGCAGGGGTCTGGCATTTGACCAAGGGAAACCTAAACAAAGGATTAAAAGGAAGGAAGCAGAGAACAGACCTCTGACGGGAGGACATGGGTCCTAGAAAACAAGGGTGAGGGGTGGGGGCACTGGAAGGGGGAATAGACAGAATAAAGACAGGCTGATTACTGGAAGCTAATAATCTCAGTGAATGTGAACACTATGTGCCGTGACAGGAGCTAAGATTAATAATATCCATAAGAATGAAAATAGGGATAAGGGAATTGGAGGGGGGAGTGAAAAAACCAAGCTATATTCTGTTCACATGCCTGGCCACAGGATGACTGTAAGTGAAAGCATATACTGCAAACATGCACTAGGAAAATTTAGATTTAAAAAAATATCACCATTTATAAAAAGATTTTGATGCTGGGTGGCATCTGAAAACTACATGCACAGAATAGGATGGTGTGTAAAGTCTCTGCGTCTTACTGGGATACCTTTTGCGTTTTCTACTAAAAATATCCCTTGCCCTCAAACATGTTCCTTTTTCCTTTTCTTCAATTCTACCTCCTAAGTCTACTTTAGAATTTCTAGCATTCCAAGTAAAATCTCAAAAGCAAACTAAAGTTCTCCTGGACTTCTGAGTAAGTCACTTATCTTAATTCCTATTCCCTTGTCATGTGGTGATTACTTAATTGATAATAAAATCATTTCCTGGTAATATGCAATTATGGACAATTATACATTATGCAAGATGGCATTTTCTATACCAAATGGGGCAGACACCAGGTGCATCATAGGTAATCAAAGTGGGGTTGACTTAGGCCAACAATACTGAGACAGACTCTTGGATGGTGGGTCTCCAGGAAGGGGCAGCACCCCTCCTAGGGAGCCGATGAGGAGGGCAAGCCCAGTGCACTGTGCCCTCTGGGGCTGCCGAGGGGCTCGGAGAGATGAGCCTGCATGGGGAGGTCTCAATTTCCCTGTGTCCTCATCTAGGCTCCACTACTCAGCATGTGAGGGTGACTTGGCACTTAACTCTTCTTCATATGGAATGACTTTGGCTAGGTTGGTATATTCGAGGCAGAGGAAGAAGTGCGGGTTTTCTTTAAGATAATACATCCAGAGTTGTTACGGAGTCTGGAATAAATTGTCCTGCAGTAGGCATGGGAGGGCAAAGAAAGCACTGAATAACTGCAAGCAGGTGCCCAGGACAGCATTGAGTCTGAACGGCAGAGCAGAGTGGACACAGGGAATGCCCTGCGGCTGCGCAGCCCTGTAATCAACGACTCCAACTGCGCTGCGCACCAGGGGAAGGAGAAGGCCCAGCTCCACTTCTTTTCCTGCCTCTGCCGCTCTCCTGCTAGGGTCCTCCTTTCCAGGCGTGGCCAGGCTCAACCCCAGAGCTATGGGTGTCTCTTTTCTGATTAGAGACTCCAGCGAGCAGGTCCGCAGGAGCGTTCTCACCCCCATGAAGATGAGTCACCAGCCTCACATGTCCCCATAAAATAGTTTGTGCACATTTTTAGCGATAAGGAAGGAAGAACTTCTCAGCAGTGTGAGGAAGGCACTTGCATACCTGATGGGAACAGGAAGTGCAGAGTAGGGGAGCCTGGGCTCTTCCTCCATGAGTCACCAGCAGGGTCCCACATCCATTCATCCTGGCCCAGTATGGGCCTGAGCACTTCCTGGGATGGCCAAGGGAAGCTCAGCTCCAATACCACAGAAGGCACCAGGGTGTGGCCTTAGCAAGCCAGCAGGTGGGCTAAGGTTTCTCTGGGTAAATGATTTTATACCCCTCATTTTCAGTACTGAAGATTGGACACAGCTTTTTACTAAGCTATAGCATAACTCTTGCTAAGTGACCACGTTCCTCAGGCTGGACATGAGGTTGCTATCCTCCTGCCTCAGCCTCCCCAGGGTGCTGAGGTGAGGAGCATGAACACCCAGGAAATCAGACTTGCTGATGACCAGAGGGGATGTGTCAAGGAGTTCATGAACCTCATAACCCTGATTCTAAACTTTCAACAGCAGGTTGCTCTTTGGTATTCCTCAGAGTGGGAGGCACAGAGCAGGTCTGCATTAGCTGGGTTGGTCCAAGCCCAGTGAGGTTCATAATCTGAGGACTCCTGAACTGCCCAAGGGCCTTCCTGGAACTGACCTAGCTTCTGGAGGTTACCTTCTATTCTGACTCTACAGTAGGATGGGACCCTCGAGCAGCTCCAGGAATTAACACCAGATTATCCAGGACAGGAGCAAGATTGAGACATGGGTGTTCCAGCCCTACAAGTTTGGCAGGAGCAGCCCAGTGAAGAGCCCAGGGCTCAGGATGCCTGAGCAGAGTCCTTAAGGCCTTCCAGCAAGCCCAGTGCTTCTCTACAGGAAGCCAGACTTCTGCCCCAGGCTGCCAGCTGCTCCAGTGTTGTGGCTCATAACGGCCCAGGGATGGCAGGGAGGTGGCCATCAGGGGTCCCCTCCTCTGTGTCCCATGTGGTCCCAGCAGATGCTTTTGACATCATGAAGCCCTGACACTGAGTCTGCTGCACACATGGTGCCACTTCAGAGCTCTGAACTGCAATATAGAGACATGACTGACAAGGACACTTACAGAGGCAAGGACGGCAGATGGGGAGGTGAAGAGAAGCAGGAGGGAGGAGCAGGGAGCTTCCTTGGCTCCTTAGGTTGAGGAACAGGAAGGTGCCATGCTCTGTGTGGAGCGGGGTCACTGAATCCATGGGAGGCTGCCCGGGCTTCTTGTGGATTAAGTGGCTCTGCTGGAGTCGGCCCATGAACGCCCTGGGAATAAAACCAAAGGTACCACATATTCCCCTTGGGAGAAAAAGACTTCACAGGAGATGCTTATTCCCCTGAGAGCACACAGGAGATTGCAGAAGAAATCATTCCAGCTGGAATCACCTGAATCACCTGGGGCCACTATTTCTCAGTCCTCAGTCGAAATGCCTCTATGCTTCGATATGCATAGATTTAACTGTCAGGCTGAGCAAATTTTAACAAGTGTTAAACGTTTTTATTAAATTTTATGTGTGAAATATGTTATTACCTTTTCACTGCTGTTTATTGATTTGCATTGCTTTATTTAGGATTTTTATATATTTGTAAACAGACCATAAAACATTGTGCTTCTTTACTGTAAAAATAAAGTTGTTTTATTTTTATCTTTTGTGATTGTTTTATCCCTATGAGATTTTGCTTAATCTACTTATCTTGACACTTTTTTTTAATGACTGCTGGCTTTGATCTCTTGCTTAGAAAGATTTTCCTGTCATTTTTTGAATTGTGCTCTCAAGAAAGCATGACACAGCTTTCCAAGTGTTCCTTCAAACCACATCCTTTCACGTTTCCTCCACTCTGGAGTACTTTTAGGTTCTACCCCTTCTTTCAGAACATTATTGGATAATTCATATATTTTCCAATTTTTGGAGAATTAGTGAATAATGCACTAATGTGTCACAGATGTGCTCTTCCACTACATGCGACACAGCCACTAATTTCATGTGTCTGCTTGTGTGCCCTACAGTTGGCTGAATAACATAGAGAGGCTGACATGTGCTGAGTTATCTTATTGCTACAGTATTTTAAGTTTTCTGTTCATATAATCATCTCAAAATGGTTTTCTTTTCTTCCAATGTTTAAAGTGCCTGTTTTTCACATATATTTTCCTGCTAACCGTGCAACAGTACCGCATAGTAATGTTAGTTTATTCCATTTAGTTGAAATATGCCATGTCACACATGTGTTGTAAATTTTGGATATAAAATCACCAATAAATTATTAGACTTAATTAAGAGTAAGCACTGGATTTGGTGAGGATGTGATTGTATCACTGATTGAGTGGAGAAATAGATTAATAGATTTATTGTTACTGTAATCAGCTTGATCTCTGAAATGAGCAAACTAATATGCTATAGCTTTAGTTCATTTTTGGAAAACATTTAATATTGTTTTAGTTAGGCAAGTTTCCTTTTTATCAGAAATGGTATGTGGATTTTAAGTGTTTTCTTTAATGTTTGCATTTCTTGTGGTATTTGAAAGGTTTAATAAAAAAAATGTATGATATGAGAAGAAAGCAGCAACCTGTCCCACACCAATGTCATCTTGTTAAATTAAGTTCATTAAAGAAAAGAAAAGAAAGAAAAAGGAGGCAAGCACCACAAAATATGTGGAATGAAAATTAAACTCTAGGAGTCCAAATCTATGTCCTCCAAGGTCTGCTATGTATTGTAACAATGTTATAACCTACTTAAACCTTAAACCATTATGCTTGGGGAAGAAAAAGAAGACACCAAAGTCCAGTGTAGTACAGGTTCCTATATACAAGTTCCCACTGTTGTCAAGTGCATGGGCTCAGGAAGTGTGGGCAGTTGTCAAGGACTAGGATGAGCAGCAAGTGAGAAGTGACCCCCAAGATACTAAGGGGTTATTTACTAAGTGATGAAAGAATTCTGAATTTACACAGTATGGAGTAGATCTCTCTAACTGTAGCAAAATTCACTGAAGTGTTGCTTTAAAATCACTTGGTGTCTGAAGCATACCTCAGTAAACTTTGTACATTAAAATAAAAACAAGGGGACATTTGCCACTAGGACTTTCCTATGTCTTCCCAGGCGGTTTTCATGTACAGACCAACACATTTTTTTATAGATCAAAATGCAAAGGCCTTCACCTCGGCCGACATGCCAGGGTCCCCTAGGACTGCTGCCATGAGCCCACCGCTCCGCCAGGACACCTGGGATGACCCAGGCATGACTGAGCTGCCTCAGACCTCTGCTGCAGGCCTGCCCCTGGACTCACAGGCCTGGGACATCCCTGACCTCTCCGGGGGTCTGCTTCTTGGGGAACTTACCTGCCTTCTGGACTTAGTACTGCAGTTGGTCTCTGGATCCAATCCATTCTACCAGAACCTTGGTCAACAGTGGATTCACATGCTGCCTGGATGGGAGACTCAGGAACCCCTCACCCAAACAGAAGACCTCAGCAGGCTCCAGTCAGTGTGCTGAGTTTGCCTCTAAACTAGAGGTCTGCAATGGGTAAATAGGGGCAGAAGTGAAGCTCCTTCCAACTGTAAGACCTTGGCGAACCTGGCAAAACAGTAGATGATCTCTCCACACAGAGAACATCAGACAGGTTGAGCAGTGTGCCAATAAAGTCTCCCCCAACTTGGAGAAAATCAAAAGCGCTTATGAGACCCCAGTGACCCATCAGGGGTCCCCATCTCCTTCATGGCAAGTCTCCAGATCGCCTTGAGTGCCTGAGGGGCTCACTTCTTGAAGTTCCCCTCCATGAATGAGCTTGTGAATGTCCACTGTGCATTCTCAGGTCACCCCCTCTTTGACAGCAGGATGGCCCTTCTTCTTCCTCCCACACTTCTTTGTGGGACCCATTGTGCCACGCGCTATTTAGAAATGAAGAAGATAAGCACCTACCCCAAAATGAATGAAACATTTTTGTAAGCGATCAGCAAATCTATGGGAAATTCCACCTAAGAGCAAATTTCTTTATGCAATGAAAGGTACTAATTTTTCCCAAAATGCAGCTCCTGGAATTGTACCTAACTGTATCTTGGATTACAGTCACTAGACAGTCTCTAAGCCTTCCTCTTTTTGTGCTTTTATTCATGAAAAGATCTAAGTTGTTCATTTCCTGTAGGGAAAATCCAGACCCACGGACAGTTTCAAGGTGGAAGGTGTGGCATGGCACACAACTGCCACGTGAAAAAAGCTCTCGTCTTGTTCACTCTCTTTTACCCTAATGATTTGCTTTAAAAACTTGTAGATTGTACTTCAAAAGCTTATGCTAGTGTGGTTTCTATGGAAAAAATAAACTTGGTAATGACCATAGTCACGTTTTCATTTAGTGGAATTTGCTGGAGCAGATCATCATTGGATTCCACATGAGGAAAGAGATTTTCACAAGATAAGTGTCATCATGAGTCAAAATGCATCCAAGTACAGAAACACAAGAGGGCAGGATCTAATGACGTCTAAACATGGCTACATTGTGATTACAGATGTACGAAAATTATTTGGGAAAACTTATAGAGGTAAAGGAGACAGAATGCTTGATAGAGAAGACAAGTACAAATTGCTTTACAAATCTTACCAATAGATTTACACATAAATTTATTGAAACAGAGATTTTTATATATAAAGCAAATTTTGTTTGTTTTAAAGCAACTTCCTTCCTGGCATGGTGGAGCACACCTGTGATTCCAGCACTTTCGAGGTTGAGGCAAGAGGATCACTGTGAGCTGGAGGCCAGCTTGGGATGCATAGTAAATTCAAGGCCATTCTGAACTACACAGTGAGACCTTGTCTCAAAAAAAAAAAAAAAAAGATAAAGCAACTTTCAAATCTAGTAATTCTTAAACATAGTGACAGTTTCTATATTTGTCATGTGTTATAAATTTGCTTAAATAAATTATTTCATTTATATTTTGGCCAGTAAAAGTTACACATGTGTCTTTGAAATACTATTGAACTTTCATTTAAAACATTTGTCCCTACCAGTAATACTTAGAATTGTGGACCAGGGTGCCTAAAAATGAACTCAGCTTTATCATCAATGTTAAGGGTTAAACTGGTTAAACGCCATTCCATGATCATTATCTAAATCATGAAGCCCGAGACTAAATTTTTGTTTCTCCTACTCTTCCTCATGACTCAGAAACGCTCTTCTTTGGTTATTATTTTTACTACTAAACTGACATCTAATGCATCAGCACATCTCCCCTCCTGACAGCACCCGCCTGACCCCGCGTCCGCTTTCCAGAGTCCGCAGCGCCCTCCTCCCAAGACGTTTTCAACGTGGTCCCTACGTGCAGCCCAGGGCACGGTCCAGGGTCAGGCAGAACCTTCTCCCCCTGCTCCCCCGAGCCCAGCGTCTCTCTTGCCTCCAAGCAGGGCAAATCCTCCTCCTGCCCGGGCGTCGCTGTCCGCAGGCTGAGGTGCTGACCACGCTGCGCGGGCTTGGGGGCTCCTGGGAGCAGTGGCCTTTCACTCTCCTGTCCCTCATCAAGTCACACGGTCTTGTGTGGTCAGGTGGTCATGGGGGAAGATTCATGCTGTTGCGTTTTATTCTAACAACATATTTGTGTGTGTTTTAAAAGCAAACGTTTAGGGCTGGGAATGTAGCTCCGAGGAAATGGCCTCCCTGCAAAGTGAATGCCCTGAGTTTGAATCTCAATACCAAAATAAAATAAAATAAAATAAAATAAAATTTATAAGGTGGGAAATATTTATACATCTCTATTCTTCTATATCTAGCTAGCTCTTCATCCCTTGACCTGCCCAATAAAAATGAAAAGTGATTTCTTTTACATATACCCAGTGTTTTTTTATATCTGTATAGTGTTTCACTATATGTAAAGATGAGAAAAGTTAAGGCCAAAAGCAGTGACTTATAGTCAGTCCTTCAAGAAATGTGGACTTTTGTTTGCACACTGTTCAGTAGTTTTGCTCTTTTGACTCATAATTAAGTGCACTGGAGAATGTTCAACACCCAAACAGAGATATTTATTTACTTTGTCCTGTATTGTTATACAATATTCTACACTGTATTTCATGGATTTCTCCAGCATTCAACTGCTTGTTTCTAATGAGTCTTATTTTTAAAAAGTTGTGGCAAGTGAACTTAGACCATGGTACTATGACTGTGGAGATGTTTTGTTTTGTTTTGTTTTGTTTGTTTGTTTGTTTGTTTGTGTGTGTGTGTGTGTGTGTTTGTGTGTAAGTTTCTCACAATTGCAATTTATGTTCTAAGAGAGATGCATGGACATATATAATACATAACTTAGATGTTTCCCTCAATACAACTACCACATAATATACTTATTAGAGTACTTTCCCTGCAAGGCTTTTCACAGATCAAAAACATTGATTAGGCTCATGTATTAGGCAAGAAAATTTTATTGAAATAATCTACCTACACTTCTTGTCTATGAAATCTTTCCTCAGATTCCTTCCTTATTTTTCTTCGATGTTACCACTTCTCAATATATGATGTTTCACTTTTAAGAAATATTAGCCCTTGATCTCTATTCTGTGCTGCAGTCTTACCGAATGCTTAGTAACTGATTAACATGGTTTGCAGGATGCCTAGTGAAAACTGGCAGAGACAAGGTGAGAACATGAAGCCTGTCTGTGAGTGCAGAGATGCCTGCATGGCCAGATAGTTCTCAGAATTCTGACCATGTGCATCACACTGCCCAGTCCCACAGCCCTTCCCACAAATGCTGAAGATCTGGCCAGAACACTGTCCAGTTTCCCAAGTTCCACAACAGTCTTCTGGTGGGTTTTAAAGAAGTGAGACACACAAGCGCACTGTTGTGCTGTAAAGAGATTTGATCCCTTTCTCAAGGTGGCTGGGCCTGCAGTGTTGCAATAGGTGGGCAACCAGCAAGTGTCCTTAACCAGTGACTCGAACGTTGGATGGGGCCTCTGTGAGGTTTCATGTGAAACATGCTGGAAAAACTGAGGGAGACAGGAGCACTGTCTAGACTCAAAACACCCAGCTCCACCAGGGTAGTGTGGAAGCCCACAGTTTCAAGGTGTTTTAGTATCACCATTCAACGAGCCTTGGCTGCCTGGAGCTCCATGGGTACAGAGCTCCAGTCACCCAAGTTTAAAAGATTAAAGCCTAAGAAACAACAGAAAGCAAAAGTGAGTGAGAACATCAGTGGCCAAACATAATTTTTCAGCTTTTGTTCTATAAGATTGCTAAAAACCATAAGAAATAAATGGATTTAGAATTCATACAGCATGATTCTTAAAATATTACCCTTTTATATAGATAAAATTTAGCATGCAAAGTAGCTAATATAAGATCTAAATTATAGAAATCACTGAAAAGAAACTTTCTTTCATAGACTTGTAAGTTGTATTTAGACAATGCAAATTTCGAAAGCCTACTATTCAAGTACTAAAATATTTTAAGTAAATTATATTGGATAATGTGAAGAAGGTATAAAAAGAACCCTATGCCAATTATTTGGCTTAATAATGAAAAATAGCAATTTACTATCACAGCCCAATAACAGCACTTAGGTGATCGAAAAAATAACCCTCATATGTGCACACAGGTCCACCAGAAGCATGCAGTCTGAACCACAGAGAGCGAAGTGAGGGGAGCCTGAGAGATCTGAAGAGCGGCACCAACATCCCTGTCAGGACTTGACCGAAGTCACAGAGGTCAGAACAGTGGGGAGCTAGAGCACAGATGATCAGTTAATGGCTGGCAATATTGCAAAGTTGAGAAATGTTAACCTAAGAATGCAGAAGCGCAGTGCATATTAGAGAATCTCTAAATGGTAGAGAATCATTGGCAGAATAGTTAAGCGTTAGAGAGTTAAGGAGAAACGAGTTCCTTGTGATTTCTTGTTCTCTTAAACCAGGTACAGTATCATAGAAGCCACTGAGCTGGGGAGATTGAGGCACAAACACAGTGTTCTTGCTGTCTTGATTCTTTTGTTTATGTTCTACAAAATAAGCTGTAATTCCTTTTCCATATTTGAATTTGCTTGAATTTTCTTTTGTTTCTCTAGCAAACCATAAATTGTTATACTTTCAAAACAGCAAGTTTTAACATATCTGTTTTACTAAATTATTTTCTAATTGTTTTCATTTTGTTAATTTTGAGAGATTTTTTTGTTTCTTGTTTTATTACTTTCTTGTTGTCTAATGCTAGATTTTATTGGATGTCTATTTTAATTATTTCCTAAGTGCATTTTATTAGTCCATAGTGGATTTTTAATAGATTTCTATGTGGTATTTTTACATGCATATAACATAGTTTGATCATATCCATGGCTTATTGAATTATGTCTCCATTGTTTCCATATTTTCTACTAGTGATCTCCATTCTGCATTCATATAATTTTTTACACAAAACATTTCATAAAAAGTATATGATATTTACATTTCAGAGTTGAGTTTATTCTTCATGTGAAGACCTCTGCATGCATCCACTATCCTGCACATAAAATGATTTTATTCTTCCTTTCATGTGAATAATACTATATTTATCTGTGTATGTAATAACCATTTGTCAGTTGAAGGGAAGCTGGGCTGCTACAAACCATGCCACAGTGTGAGTGCCCATGCAGGAGGGATCCTAACAGTGTGCGGACCCATTTTCTCTAGGTGAACATGAGGGAAAGGCTCATCTGAGTCATATGACATTTATGTTTTAGGCTTTGTTTTTGTGCCACTTCAATCCTATTTTCCATGCCTTTGTAGTGTGATTGAAATCAGAAAGTATGATATCTTCCACACTGTAGTTTTTACTCAATGCTTTGGTTGTTTTGGGCCTTTTGGATTTTCTAATGAACTGAGCAAGCCCTTTATTTGTTTATGTGAACACTGTAAAGGAAAAGAGCTTCTGGAGTTACTGTTAGGTAAGCAGGGCATAGGAATTGCTAAATGGTGAAGAGAATATCAATCTCAGGTAGCTCTGTGAAGTTAAAAAATGACCCTTTGAAACTCAGGCTGTCTAACCTAGTTCTCTTACATGATGTTCACAGTGAACTAGGATCTGAGAAAGCAATTGGTTATTTTGCATTATAATTTCCTCTGAGCTCAGGAACTTAGTAGGGGATGGCTATACCTCTCTTTAGAAGCAAGTGGCTGCCTAAGATATTGCATGAGAAAAGGAAGGAGGAAGGGAAGGGAAGGGGAGGAGAGGGAAGAGTAAGGAAGGAAAGGGAAGTGAAGGGCAGGGCAAGGCAAGGCAAGGCAAGGCAAGAAAAGGAAAGGAAAGGTTGGAGAATGGAATGAAGGGAAGGGAAGGTCAAAAGGAAAGCCTTCCTTTTTCCAAACCAAGGTCAGGCTACCTATTTAAATTTCCATCAGTATGGTTCATTGCCCAACTCTATCTGGGGTGTTGACGTAATGAGCTGCCTTCCTCTTAAGCAAACTTAGTAAGGTATTTTCTGCATAGTGCTAGAAAAATATCTTACAAAATGAATCAGTGCAGGTAACACAGCTGGAACATTTTCCAGCTATATTTTATAGGCAACATGGAAGTCTGAATTCAGGAAAAGACTGACCAGGTAATTTTATGACAACAAAGTGGTATAACTGAAGATACTCGGGGAACTATGCAACTAAATTTGGAAGTGTCCTGTGCAGTTACATGCTCCTAAGGACTCTCAGAGCAGTGCACTAACCCTGGAAACTCTGGAGCAGCAGACGAGGTAAGCAGAAGGTCAGAAATCACTGGAGTCTCCTGCAAAATAAGGAGAACAAATAGAAGGTATGAAATGTTTAATCCCATCTATCACTCCACCGGCTCTCTGAAGCTCACAAAAGTTAAGAACACATGGCTTGAAATACATAGAAAATGCCATAGAATGATTCCACTTAGAGTTCAAAGAGACATGTTGGAGAAATGGCTTAAATCTGACTCAGTAAATGACCAATTTTAGAGTTTTTTATTCTTTTCAAATGTTTAAATCAGTAGAATTTAGAGTCTATGCATATTGAAACTAATATGCATTTCAGAAAACATGAAAAATTCATGGGTCTTTTAACGACTTAGCTTAATGAATTTAACAGAAAATCATGTGATAGATTCCATGCAAGAATCAAGCAAGTAGAAAAGCAGTCTTTGGGATTACAAGGCTAAAAGAATATCAAATATCCATGTCCCCCCCAATTGAGAACTAATTCAAGAAACTAAGCAAGGCTTAGAGATGCAAAGAAAAATTCAAGAACAAAGTATCAAATATTGGAATAAGAACAGAGAGACAAGGGCTCTCACCTTCAAGAAAGAAAACTCTCATTCAGGATATGCTAGTTTAGAGCTTTGGAGCCCTTCCTGTCTCCAGAGCTTCAGATAGACAAGATAACCAGTTCTCTGGTTGAACTAATTTCCTTTGAAACAACTCAAAGCATGACTGGAGTTTGTTCAATTTTTGATGTACAAGAACTTTCTTATTATTTCTAATAAGGACTCTCCTACTTTCCTCCTTTTGTCCTTCAATTCTAGGAGACAGAATACTCGGATTTATATAAAATTAGATAACATGAACTGTTTCATCCAAATTTATGGAAATTCTTGCATTCTCACTTATTTCTTTCTGAGTTCCAAGTTAGAAGCTCTGCATTTATGTCAGAGAATGTACATTTTCTTGTCCATATCAAAATCTTACACATTTTGTTTGTGATCCCAGGGAGACCACATGACAAGAGCAGAATGGATGCCTGCATCATGATCAGAGAATTTTTTCTGATGAACATCTCAAATTCTAGAGAGTTGCAAGCATTAAAAATTCCTTTTTTCACTGATTTATCTGGGATCTTTGGCTGGAAACTTTTAACTATCGCAGTCATAATGAAAAACCAGTGTCTTCACTCTCCAATGTACTTTTTTAATAAGTATTTTCTTCCTCATAGGCCTCTGCAGCATCTCAGTTACTGTTCCCAAGCCAATTATTAATTCCTTTACAGGTAGCATCTCCCATTTCACTCAAAGACTGTACTGCTCCTCAAGTTTTCCTGTGTGTTTTCTTTGCACTTGCAGAGCGTGCTCTCCTGGTGGTCATGTCCTATCACTGCCATGTGGACATTTGTCACCCTCTGCCTTTCAGGCTTATTTAAACTCCATGTCTGTGCACATAAGCAGTGGGGCTCATAGTCTACTCAGCAGTGGCCTGGTCTGCTCTGCGATCCACACAGCAACCATGTTCAGGCTTCCCTTCACAAAGTCCAATGTGATCCATCATTAATTGTGTGATCTATCTTGAAATTTTGAGGGTATCATCTTCCGACATTCAGTTTACTGAATCTGTTTTCCTTGTAGTAAGTGTTTGCATCATCTTTGTAAGTTTTGTCTTTTTGTTTATGATGTATATGAATACATTCTCAACAATGCTGAAGATTCACTTCATAGAAGTCTGTTACAAAGCCATATGGTCCTTTTCCTGAAGTTGGGTGTTCTTCTGTTTTTAATTTCTGGGTTGGATGCTGCCCTCAGTCCCACTGCAGTAAAGTTTCTCTGAAACACCTTCTAACAGCCATGTTCTGTATTCTGGCTCCCACACTCATGAACTCCATCATTTACAATCAGTGGAACAGAAATATTCATTCTGCTTTAGAAGATAGGATCAAGTGAACTTTTCAGGGAATTTCTTGATAAAAATGCTTGACAGCAAGACAGAATTTTAAAGTGTATTGATAAAAGTTTTACATTAGAGAGAATTCCTGTAAATTATTTGGTTATTTATGATCCCAATACTGTTTCTTTACTAAGTGAATGTTGAGGTCTACACCTAGATCTCCAGTTCCCCAAATGGGTGCACAGAGACAAACAGTTCAATCTTTAGGGCAGCAGGAGGACTAAAGTCCTTAACAGAGCTTGTAACTCTGCTAGCCAGCTGTCCAAATGATACTGGGCAGCCCATATTTAATCAGAACAAGAAAGGAGTTAAATGGAAATTACAGGAAACCTGAGCAGGATCTTGGGAGAAGTTCAAGGAACCCCTCAGAGCAACAGATGATGCTAATCAAGGAAAACAACAGATGATGTTAATCAAGGAATACAGAAAGTCTCCAGGTGGCCTCAGCTGTGGCCTATCCTGCCCCTTGAGGTGTCTCCTCATTCTTAGGTTAGCCATGCACAGCCCCCCTAGCCCTGTGCATGTATTCAGCTTAAAAGTTCTCCAACAAGTGAGTGTGAGTTAAATGTCTTACTGGTCCACTTCTTTAGAACTGTAATGATATAATTCATATCTCCTTCTTGAAAATACTGCAAGCCTGGTCACTATTCTGAAAATGCTTTGGAAAATGTTTCAATGCTGTGAGTTAAATGAAGAGACATCACAGGAAGGTGGTGCCTTAGGTATTAGCACAGTCACAGGTGCCTGGAAAATGGAGAGCAGATTAGGATTGTAAACCCTACTGTCCTGGAGGAGAACAGTGAATAGTTCAGGATGGAGAAGGCTACTGGATACATTGCTCTCTCATGTCCAATCTTATCCCAAGACAGGAAAGTAGTAACAGGACCTGGGATATGAGGTACCTGAGGTACTTGAGAATATAACGCTGAGAAACCTGCCACACTCCAAAACCATGCTGACTGAGATCCCTGAAGGTGGCTCAATCAGTGAAACAGTGGACTATGAAGTAACTGAGGTTCCTAGAACATGGCTTGATTCTCCGGTTCTCTCTAAAGACTGGAAGAAAGAAGAGATGCCAGGCTGACCCACCAACCATTCAACATGACAGAGAAAATCCAATCATAGCCATGCAGTGGAATGGGAAGCTTCAGTGCTAGTGTTGGATTTACCCAGATATTACCACCTTTTTGCTACTTAGTGATGCTGTCATTTTTTTTTTTCTATTGCTATGGTTAGGACATTAGATGAACTCTGAAGTCCCATGTGCTAAAGGGCTGATTGCTGCCATTCTGCAGTGCTGTTTATTTACCTATGGAATCTACTATGCTTACTGATACATTTTAAATATTTGGTTGTTGTATTTCTCAGTGCTTTCTTTAATAAATTGTGCTTCCTTGAAATAAGCTATTCAGAGTGAAAATAAAATCAGTACAGATTTTTTTTCCTCGGCATATTTTTGCACTCAGGAATTGAACTCAGGATCTTTCTCTTGCCAGGCAGGTCCTGCAAACAGCACACAATTCTTGGCTGAATTATATTTTGATGATTTAATCTTAAGTATCATTTTTATCTCAGGTTAATGCAATCATTGATTCTTTCATGCTTTCGTGTGTTTGGAATTCAAATCTTTTACCAGAAAGTCTCCTTTCAATACCTCAAATGATATTTTTACTGCTTCAAATTATGTATACATGCCAAGACTTATTTATACTATCTGTATTTTATATAATAGATGTACATGCATAAATTAATAATAGGACCTTAGCTCTTTTCAGTTTTCCATTTATTTTCACCATAGGAAAGACGGAAATGAAATAAGAGTTCATCCCTTTGGACACACATACCTGACATGTCCCACAATGTTCTGCATCAAGCTATGTGTGTGGTAATTTTTTATTTGTTTTGTTAGAATGGGAAGATTTTAAAAACATTTAACTTACTTTTAAATACTTATTTATATTCTGAAATCTCTTAGAAACATAAACCATCCTTCATATTTCTTTTTGTGAAATGTTAATGATGTGTTGAATTAGAATATAAAATTAATGTATCCACAAAAGATTGCTATTTCACAACATGACCTAGGTTTTATTCTATAGGCAAATTCAAAGGAAAGTTACGGTACTGAAACAAACTCCTGCCTGCACATTTGTGGACATCCATTTTCTGATCTTCAGAAGCACTTAGTTCTAACCACTGAGATCACCAGGAAACTCTGGGTCATCTTTCTTTAGATGTCAGGAGTTTAGAACTGCACTATTACCCTACTATTACACAGCTAAATAATTGTCACATTTGCCATTTGCAGAGGCATCTCTCAAGGGCATCACTTGTATCAGCCTCATGCAGTGGGGCACTGATTTCAAGTGAAAATAATATTGCTGAAATTTGCATAGCAAGGAAAAAAATCAGGAAGATGCATATAAATTATTCTCTGACATTAGCATGTATTTAGAGATTGAAAATGTGAAAACAAGAACTTTATAATTCTTCAGAGTCACATTCTATTTAAACTACACTTTGAAATTTGAGTAGCTTTTGAACAAATAGAAGGGTCCATGAGGCAGGACATAGGAGCTCATTTCAAAGTTGCTCTATGGGAAGCAGTGTCTGAAGGCACCTCCAAAGGCCACAGCATTTCCTGTGTGCTGTGTTACTGGCTCTGTACCTGAATCCCAGGGCTCTATACCCAGCCTCAGTGATCCTGCAGCACAGTGCACAGCTACCTGCTCCCCTGGGGGAGGACTGGGAGATGACAAAGTGTGATGAGCTGCTCAGCAAGTGCTCATCGCCATCCTCTGCAGGAGACTGTGAGCAGACCTAGCAGGGAGGCAGAACTGTTTCCTACAGCCAGAACACACATAATTACACACAGGGAATTCCAAAATGCCATGTGATACTGATAACCTGGAGGAAGCAGGAATTATCACGGTGTTAAAAGCAGTCGTTCTTGCCACTTTCATAAATTCCAACATATAACTAGAAAACATTAGGATTGTGATATTAGACACAAGCAACTGTCAATAAAGACAAAAAATCTGTATCCAGAAACATAGTTTATTTCAGAAAACACAAAGATGTGAAAGATTAAATCTATTACTATATTGAATACATCAAAATGTATTTAAAATCTGTGATAAAATTTAAACAACTTTTAAAAGTGCACAATTGTGTTTAATTTTTTTAAAGATATTTAAAATTTTATTTGTATCAGGAATCAAACTCAGGACCTTGCACTTCCCATGTAGGTGCTTGTGCTGCTGAACTACATTGTAAGCCTTACAATTATGGCTAAATCATAAATTTAAAATAACTTTTACTGAAAAGTGAAGATCAGAACTTACAAGAGTCTAAATATCAATGAAAACTCTAGAAAAATAAAATATTTAACAAAATTCAGAGATGCTCAGAAAAGTCAAATGTTTAGGGGAAAAAAATCACACAATCCTCATGTATATGCAACAGAAAAGTAAGAATAAAAACCATCAGAAGTACACTAGAAAAGCCACTGTTCTTTCTGTAAGTGAAGGAGGTCAGGAAATGACTTACTTTCTACTGACGCTGAAAGCCATGAAACACCATTAAGACTGTGGGGTAATTTGACCTCAAAATAGGAGTCATCCTAACAGCCAGCAAAGGGAGGCACAAGGAAGGGGATGTGATGGATCATTCTGACTGCAGTCAACTTTCTATCAATGAACATCACACATTCCTTAGGACTTTACACAGGGCTGACGGAATGTCCCTGTTCCTCATGCAGTAGATAATGGGGTTCAAGACAGGAGGCACCACAGAGTAGAGCACAGAGTACAGCAAGTCCCCAAGAGGAGAAGCATTGGAGGCAGGCTTCAGATAAGCAACAGTACCTGAGAGGAGAAAGGTGCCTACAATCACCAGGTGCGGTGTGCAGGTGGAGAAGGCTTTGGACTGGCTCTGCCTGGATGGGATCTTCGACACAGCAGAGAAAATAAACACATAGGAGACCACAATGCAAACCAAACATGAGAATGCATAGAGGCTCCCAAGGACCGCACTAACACTGATGATAGCATGCTCCTCAGAACAACTGAGCTCTAGTAGGGACAGGACATCACAGAAAAACTGGTGAATCTGATTGGAGCCACAGAACTCCAGGGAGAACATCCCAGCTGAATACAAAATACCAAACCCTGCTCCACTGACTCAGGACACAGCCACCAACTGGACACAGCACCCTTTGCTCACGAGAGCCTCATAGTGCACAGGCTGGTAGATGTCGACATAGCGGTCGTAGGACATGGCAGTCAGGATTCCCACCTCTGACCCTGGCAGAAGGACCATGAGGAAGAGCTGAGATACACACCCAAAGAAAGAGATAGAGTCACTGAAGGTGATGGAGTTGACAATGGATTTGGGGACTGTAGTGGAGATGAGACACAGGTCCAGGCAGGACAGATGCCTGAAAAAGAAGTACATGGGAGTGTGGAGGTGGTGGTTGAGAACTGTGAGGAGGAGGATGGTCAGGTTCTCCGGCATGGACACCAGGTAAACCAGGGAGAAGAGGGCAGCCGGCAGCCCCTGCAGCGCCCTGCTGTCCATCAGTCTCAGGAGCAAGAACCACCTCGCAGTGTCTGATTCTTCATATTGTAATGCTGAGTCTAAAAGCAAAATAACAATTTAAACACTAATTTACATAGCATCAGAAGTCACTATAGCTCAATCTTAGAAGTGGGCTACATGTCCATCATGGATGAACGGGCAAAGAAATGTGGTGTTAAACACAGCAGAGTCCACAGTGTCTTTACAGAAAGATAAACTTGTGGCCTGCAGCAGGAAAATGGATGAAACTTCATACCATGATGTCAACCAAAGAAAATCAGAAGCTAAGAATTGCAGGGTTTCTTCTACATGAGATACTGATGGTATAATTAATGATCAAAATAAAAGAGGCAAGAGAGATCTCTGTAAAAGAAAAGAAGACCAAGAGTTGGAGGGAGGAGAGTTGAACAGGATGTAGGAAGCACTGAGCTATGTTATGTGCATGTACCAACTCCTCCCCCCTGTGAATGTAATCATTATGCACTCAAATGTATGTTAAGACAAACAAACATCAAAATCTATACAGCACATAATCTGCTATGTGACTCTCCAATCTTGAGCCATGCATAGTTTAGCATCATAAGTTAGATGGAAATTTTAGAAACATCAAGATATTCAATTTTGTCTTTAAGTCAGGTATAAAACTGGAAAGGTATAAGAGTGCAATTTAAATTTTTGTTTTTATTTTTTTATGAGACAGGGTCTCTGTATGCAGTTCAGGCTGGCTTTGAGCTCACTTTGTGGTACAGGTTTGCCTGGAACTTGCAATGATCCTCCTGTCTCAGCCTTCCAAAGCTGCAATATACATGTGCGCATATACACACCCAGCTTAAACGTACTTTGCAACAAGAAAGAACTTCAATGTCTACAAAGGAATGTGAAATAACTTTAATTTTTTCCATTAAGTTTCCAGGATTGAAAGTGTAATAGTAACTGAAATAGGGGACAAGGTGTCCCTTTTTATGAATCAATATTATACTCCTTGGTGCAATTTGTGTACCTATTAGAAGTCATAGATGAAACATCTACTTACTGAATACTGCAATATTAAGCCAGTCAATAATTTGTCCTTCAGTTGGCTGACCTACTGGAGGTGGAAACTACAGAGATCTCTCTGACAGGACATTTCATAATTTTGAAAATCTAGTAGTCTATCCCTTAAGAGAAAAATATGAGAAGACAAACTTGAAAGGAAAAAGTGAGACATTTATCATTATAAAGTGATCTCACAATTAATTACTCATTTCTATCTTGCAAGATGTTAAGATAGATCTTCTGGGCTTTCATAGAAAATATTTCTTGGTCTAGATGTCATCATATTATCTAATCTTTTTTGCCTTCAATGCAGTGATTTAGTGTAGCACAGAGCACTGAAAGCTATTCCAGCCATTTTTGAAAAACTGACTTCTGAGTAAACAGAGGCATTGTCCATAAAGGAGCAAACTCTGAGACTAATGCAATGATCAGAAATATTCTAGGGTGGAATCTTCCAACACTGAGAACCAGCCCACAAAGTGAGACAAGCATACCTAACAGGGAGGCTTTGCATTCTCCCAACTCCTGGCCCCTGGGTTCCCTAGGTGAGTACTGGGCTTGTTCTTCCCATCAGGTCCTCCTGTGCCTAGAATCCTTTGCCCTTTGGATCAATTCAGTGACCTGACTGCAGTGCTCAGTGCAGCCTTTCTCATCAAGGTTAGAAGGGTTTCTGTGAACACCTCAAGGTCATGTCCAATGCAGTCATGCAAGCCGCCCTGCTAAGTCCACACTGTGTGTACACCCTCAGGTTTGAGAGTCTCTGACCTGCTGACCTTTGGCCCTGGTCAGCCCTATGGATCTCCTTTCACACTACCCTGAAGAGCTAGGAGGGTCAAAGACTGGGACTTCATGGTCCTTGCTAGCTCCACATATCTACCTGAAGAGCCCTTCAAGATTAAAAGTCCCTTTAGGATTAACATCTTAGTCCTCTGGGTCGTCAGAGTCTTTCTGTTCTGTACATTCATAGGAGAGCAGCCTCATGTCCCGCGTGGTCCAGTGGGACTCAGAAGAGCCCTCTGTCCCTACCTGGAAAAGAGGCTCAGCCTTCCCCTCCATGCTGCAGAGCAGCATTTCTCCTCCTTCCTGTGCTTATTTCTCAACTCCTGACCAGTTCTGCCCTCTTCTCTCTCACTGCAGTGTAATCCCAAGAGCTGGGATGGAGAGGTGAGGTCTGACCAGAGCTGTTTCCCTCTCACTACTGAGACGTAGGTTCTGTTAGTAAAAATGCAAACAAAACAAAACAAACATTTACACTAGTAACTGAGCTCACCTGTACAGCTTTCACAAATATGATTATTGCTATTTTTAATAGGAATCCTCCTACAGTTGAATATTGGGAAGTGATTTGAAGCAAAGAACGTTTTAAAATTTTCAGTAAAGTCAATACTTTCAATTTTCATCATATAGAGAAAATGGCTTAAAGCAACCTAGTTTAAACTACTGAGGAGTTGAAAAGATATTTTACTATTTATTATAGGTTCTTATAAAATCCAATAACTTGATATATTTAAAAAGATAACATGAAATTTTATTCCATGGGTGTTAGACCCAATCTCTATCCTGATGACCGACAGAAATCTTATAATAACACCCTAATTTCACATTTGCTTTTAATAATATGGAACTAGTGTCATAAAACTAAGATGAACAGATGGCAAGGGGAAATGAGTAAAAGCTTTGCTTTGGCTTCATTTTATTCTTTAGCGAACACAAAGGAGAATATCAAAAGAGAGAAACCAAAAGTAAAGGGAAAATGAATTTTAAAAGTGCTTTTCAAAGATGAAAAGCTAAAGATCAAATCACTGGGATATGTCGGATTGAATCAGTCATTCTACACGTGTGCACACACACACATACACACACATACACACACACACACTCCTTTTACTGCTCACCAGACTGTGTCATGGAAGACAGCCTAGTATTTTGCAGTCATCATGTGAATGAAAACATCTTCATTATTCCAAGTTCATTGCATGTGCACACATATTTTGTAACATCTAACTATTTTCTGCAGGTGAGTTCCACTTTCTGTGCTTCATAAAAATGTATATAAGTTTGTGATACATGGATTTCCAGAAGAAATTGTGTCAAAACCTTTAGGAAAGTATTAGTGATGTCACCAGAAAATGGGAGTGTATCACATAAAAACCTGGGACACAGTGTCATGTTTGTCACATCTTCCCTTGCAACACTCTTATCTGTTATTACAAGGCATGGTGAGTTGCACAGCATAAAGTGCACACAACTCAGGGTCAGAATCTGTGCCAGAGGAGAGAACTGCTAAGAATGAAGGATGCTCTGTGTGTCAGTAAAAGGCTGCAGAAGAACACAGCTAGTGCTATGCTGAGAAGACGGTGTCTTAGCATGTGCCTTCAACAGTGAGCTGACCACTTCATGAACCAAACCTATTGGGGGATGGAAGACTAGTGAGGGAACAGGAAGAAAGAGACAGGATAGGATGGGAAAGGTGGAGATAGAGGCAGAAGAGGAGAGAGCTACACATTGCTTCAGGAGAATGACAGAGTGAGGAAACAAAATACTGTGAAATGGAAAAAAATTAGTGGAAAAAAGACCCTTTTGTATTTGGAACAGCATATAAGCAGAACATTCCAACTTTCTCTGCTACTCCCCTCTACAATGTCAACCAAGAGAGTCACCACAATGGAGACTGTATCCAAAACAAACAACCATATCTGACCTTCCTAGGAACCATCCATGCCAAAGGGATGATTCAGTGAGTAATGAGGAGACAGAACAAGGAATAGTGATGTTTCTGTCCTGTGCCTCAGGATGTTCTTTGTCCAGGAAGTGGCAGGTCCTTTAAAACACTTGCAAGCCCACTTTGCGTCAGCTTCTCCCAAGAGAGGACACACTAGCTTTGTATATGACTTCCTGTTACAACAGAGCCTTTGGGAAGAGGCACTGGGCTCAGGGCCCAAAAAACTCTCATTCATTAGCTAGGGCAGGAAAAATACAGGATGAACTCCGAGGCTCTTTTTTAACTCTTAGTCACAAAGTATGGTCAGGATCAAACAATCAAAATCTTCCCAAAGCAAACCCCACAAAGGTCGGGCTTATTTGGAAAGAATCAACTGAATGAATTCTCAATAGACAGAACAAAAGAAAGAACAATAACGAAAGTAATGTGGGAATTTATGCCATCATTTAACATATAAAAAATCTATGGTCCTTGTTTATATGCATGAATCAATGAATAAATGAAAAAAGGGTACAGATTTTCCCTGCACAACACTAAATCATTTATTCTGTCTTGTTATATAAACTATCTCCCTAACCCAAACCCTAAACCTAACCTTATCCCTAACTCTAACCCTAACCCTAACCCCACAACTCTCGGTGTATTTTCCATCTGTATGATTTCCCACTTTCCAAAAACCATTTAGTCATAGTCAAGAAATACATGGTCATTCAGTGGAGTTTCATCATACAGAAACATCTGTATGATAACCTGAATTAAGTGTTCATACCTTGTTATTTTCTTGTATTGTTGAGCTACCTTTATCCTTCACCTACAGAAGGATTAGAGTTTCTGTTAGTTTTGATGGTGCTGGCTAAAACCCCTATAAATATCCAGATGCAGACTGTGTTTGATCAGCATTTTTGTAGCATTTTAATAAACAAGCATCAAGCTGTTTAGACCCATAGGCAGAGCTCTCACTTCTGCATTTGATGGGTTTGGAAGAAAATGTCAGACCATGTGTCTCTTCTTAAGGAAAAGAAAGAGAAAACCAGAACATAACAGAAAATGTCATTCTCTACACACTGCAGGAAATCATGGTCCCAGGGAAATCTAGAAGAGTTTCACTGGAGAATTTCGTCCAGATTTTAGTAGAGATAAGAGCAAGTTTCACAGAAACACACTAGAACTGCTGGTTACTACACTGACAACAGCTTATATGAATAGAAGCAACATTTTTCTAGTCAGGGGACTATAAAAGAGAAACCTAGTGTTCATGAACTCTGAGCAACGAGACATATGAAGTGAAACAAACAGACAGGTCAAGTATAGTAAGCTACATCTCCAATTGTTGTCTTATGGGCTTAAAAATCTTTGAGTTCATGATGCACTGAAGTATGTGAGGATTTCCTCCCCATGAGGAGAATGTCCCTTCTGTCCTTTGTCACATGCTTAGAAACCTCAGAGCTCATGTAAGTGAGCATTTTAGATCCATTTTCGCTTGGACTGCAGTAACCCCTTCATGCAATAAACTGAGTCATAAGAAAAAGAAAACACACACACACACACACACACACACACACACACACACAATGTAAGAGTTGCACAAACTGAAACTACCACTCATGAGGCAGCTGTCACAGTAAACAAATTAGCTTCTCACAATGTCAGCTGGACAGCACACTCTGGTACCCAGATGGACCATTCCGCATTCTCTGGAAAGACACAAGCATATCCAGGAACCCAATTTAGCACTGGGCTTGGTTCCTTCCATTGTCCAGTATGAAGATCTTTGCAAAGGACTCTTCCTAGAGTTTTTCTTTTACCTGATTGAATTGCCTTTTTGTTGCTGTAGTCCCCTCCTTAGTAGAATTTTCAAAGTTAATAGTACATATACTGCCAAGACTACTTTGAGGTATAAATTTTGTAGGGAAGGACTTCCACTTTTGTTTTTGTAACTGAATTTTAAGCATACAATGAAAACATTCAACAATTCTTTGACCCTAAGGGTTAAACAACTAACTTGGTAAGGGAAATATGAAAAGTTTTCAAAATCCTTGGGAGGCAGTACTCTTATAGACTGGACTGTAGTCAGTCTTAAGTGCCCATGGGTTTCCAATGAAAATAGAAACACCCAAACAATGAGCAGTGATATGTTTATCCACTGTGCCAGTGTTGGCAAACAAAAATAAATCCTGAGAACCTCTACTGAAATGTATATCCCGCACAAAAGACACAAACCCAGGAATGTGAGTGACTTCCATTTGTGAGAGACTATTGGGGTGTAATCCTCAGGGATTAATCTACACAGAGGGTGGGAAAAATGTATTACCCATGAGGAACATTGTTTACAATGGCTGAGCCAGTTCCTGGGTTAAATGGAACTGTTTGAATAACACAGAGGCATCTTGATGAAAGGTGGTGTGGGAGGCAGAAACTATTGAACAGTATCTGAGGGAGTAACTTCATGGCAGTGGAAGCCAGTATTAGCAGCAAATGCAAAGGGGAGAGAGCATAAGCCTTCTTTTGTACTCTACAGTGCAAGCAGGCTACCTCCCAGGGAGGGTGCAGCATGCACACCACCTCTGTACCCTCCTTCTGCACAGGTTAAGGATGTTTAAGTGAGGCACTCCAGCCCTCCTGCTGAGTCACTGTGTCATGCTTCTAAACTGCTCAACTTGACACAGGATACAACCATTCCATTGCATCCCTTGTGGAATTGTCAACCGACACATTTTAAAAATCAATTCGTGGATACAAAGACATGCTTACTTTTTTGTCATTTCACAATTTGAGCATCACAGCACAGATGTAACAATCTTTGAGAACCAGTGTTGTCTATTAACATTATACTACATTAGTACCCTAACATTTAATCCTTGCAGCTGAAACAAGCAACATTGTTCCTCCCTCCTTCCTTGTATGGGCCGAATTCCAAGCCCTGTGGAGCAATTTGTTCCCTCCACCCCACCCTGCAGGCCTGTGAGAAGTGAAAGCAGAAAGCAGCAGTTTCTCCCTGTGAAATAATCCCTTGAAAAGTCTGTAGAGGTCCAGACAGATTATGCTGCTTTACTTTTTCCCTAGCTGTGCTGCACGTTCTTTCCCACCTCTTCCCAAGTATGTAACTTTACATTTCCTTCTTTTGGATACAAAGTAACTCAAGAAATTTAGCAACCCATGCAGTCTCAATAGGAATACAATCATGAAAAGAGTGTCTCACCCAAGTCCATGCTTAAATACAGGAATCAATAATACAGCAAACATTTCTATATGCAGTGTGTGGTTTCTATATGCATATGCACTGTTTGCTTGATGTTTTACACCTGATATTGGGCTTAGCATTGATGATATTAATGGGCTGAATATTGAGGATATCAATACACTTTTGTGCTCAATATTGATGATGTCAGTGGGTTTCATCCTGAGGATATGAATGCAACTCCCTCCCTTTTGTGTACACAGTACAGGTGTCCTTATTTGTAAATTCTGACTTTCCTCGTGCATCAGGTCCCTGTTTAGGCACATTCTGCCTCATCTCTCTCACCTCTCAAACTGCCTGGGTGAGAATCATGAAACGCAGTGACAGGGTGAAGAAATAAAAAGAAGACATTGAAAGCGGGGGTGGGGTGGAGCCCTCTCTCCATATGGGAGGAAAGGAACTGCTCAACCACTGTGGCACATTTATTTATACCCTTGGGAAGTTGTGGTCAGTTTTAACCCCTCAACCTAGCAACTTGTTTGCCTGGCTCTCCTGGGCACCCTTCTCTCTCAGAGTGGGACTGCTTATTTATATGGCTTGCCTCAGGATGCCCATGTTGTCAGAGATGGCTTTTCTTTACCCCCCACATGCATTCAATCTCCAGTTTCAGTGACTCCTCACAAAAAATATCTGGACTCCTATGGTTTTGTTTTGAAGAATTATTCACAGAAGCCAAGATGTGTGTCCCAGTGCCTCTCACTTAATGGATTAGATATAGATGTAGTATACAGGAACCATGGAATGCCAATCAGTTTAAAATAGGAGACAATCAGTAATTTATATCAGCATGAATAGAAATGGGAGAGCCATTTCATTCAAAGGAGTATCCAAACATTTCATGTTGTCACCCAGAGATAGAATTTAGAACAATCTCCCTCACAGAAGAATAGGCTAGAATAATGATTTTCACAGGCTGGGGAAGTGGGAAGTGGATATATGGTACAGCGAGACTTACACAAAGCTTCACTTACATGGGAGAAATTTTTTTTATTTTTACATAGCTCTTATTCACAGCCTGGTGAGTATAGCTAATGAATTATTATGGTACAGGTACTGCAAAGATAGCCAATTTCAAATGTTTTTTTGTCATAGAAATTTTAAGTATTTGTGATGAGATGTTTTACACTTAGGTTAATTTAATTATTGTATTCAAAAATGAAATTTTCACCTTACATCCTACAAATACATACAGTAATACTTAGTCCAACTATAATAAAAATAAATTTACAAAGTAAAAAATCTTGAGTAACTCAAATAATTTGATAATATTGAGTTTGATTTCTAAATTTCCTAATCATTGTGCATATCTGTAAATCATCTGAATTGCCTTCATGAGGTCACATACATTTTCATTTTCTCCCTCTGAATTCAGAGTTACCAGTCTTTATACTGTCACACATATTTTGTGCGTTCCTGAATGTGTCCTTTTCGTGAAATTCCCCACCCATTTCCTTACGATCCTAGATGTCATTGGTTTCATCAAATGTTTGTTAAAGATGTTAGTCTTTTTTATTAAGAAGGTGGAGATCTGTTGTTCTTTTCTTTCATTTTGTGTTTAGTAGCTCTCGTTGTTTACAGACAGGTCTTAAACACATCTTCTTCGTACGGTGTATATCAGACTTCATGCTTTTGTGACAGAATAATGGTTTTAATAACAGAGGATAATTCCCACAGCAATATTTTTAAGAATGCGTATCACAGGCACTGTCCATTAATGAAGCCACACAGCTCCTTCAATTCCTATGGGACAGTCCTCAGACTCCTGTGTTCCCTTCTTTGTTTGAAGGGACAACACTCTGACCTTCACCAGGGAAGTCCTCCAGGAACCCATGTTTGTCCTTAGGAGAGAGCAGTTCTCTAGGCCTCCAGGCTGATGAAATAATAATCATTCTCACCAAGGAGCTCTTTCACCTTATTTTCTCTGCATAATCATCACAGGGAAAAAATGGACATGTGAAAAAAAAAAAAGCTTTGTTTTTGTACATGTTATAGATGCTATGAAGAGCTCTGTAACAACAGTTAGAAAAGGTCTTCTCTAACCCATCCCTCTGGATACTAGGATTTGGGTTCCTTAGGGGCAGAACAACACCAGCCTCACATATAGCCATGCAGCATCTTTAGCTTGGTCTTCAAAGCTAACATTGCTTGGTTCCAGTGCACAACAAGAAACAGCACTGATGTAAGGATGAAAAAAAACCACAGAATTTCCAAATAGTAAAATGTGGATCATTATCAGTTAGAAAATATGGATCATTATTCTTGTTGGGGAATTATTTTGAAAATTAAATAATGTGTTTCATGTAAACTGTTTAGACAAATGTTAATCATGCTTTTCACAGTCATTACTTTGTATGCATGGGGTAACTGACAATCATTAATTTAAAAAATATGAACTTTGCATTCTCAACACTTTGGTTATCTTACATCATCTGGTGTTGCTGGCCCCTTCAATATCAGGTAAGATGAGGTATGGATGGAGGAAATCGAACCACAGTGACAGAGTTCATTCTCCTGGGATTCCCGGGCTCTCCCTCCCTGCAGCTCACACTCTTTGTCACCTTCCTCACTGTGTACCTGCTCTCCCTCATGGGAAACACCCTCATCACCTTCATTGTTCTCACTGACTCCACACTCCAGACACCCATGTACATCTTCCTAGGGAACCTGTCCTTCTTAGAGATCTGGTACACCACGGCCACCGTGCCTAAGCTGCTGGACACCTGCTTCTCCGCAGTTGTCACCATCTCTGTTCATGGATGCATTACCCAATACTACTTCTTCTTCTCCATGGGAGCCACAGAGTGCATCCTGCTGGCCGTGATGGCCTATGATCGGTACGTGGCCATCTGCAACCCTCTGCGCTACTCGCTTCTCATGAATGCTCAAATCTGCCTCAAGTTTTCAGGTGGGTCCTGGATTGGGGGATTCGTTGCTCCTCTCCTACCTACTCTACTTATCTCTCAACTAAACTTTTGTGGTCCCCAGAAGATCAACCATTTCTTCTGTGACTCAGACCCCATTTTCAAACTTTCCTGCTCAGACACTTTTTTGGTAGAAGCCCTGGGCTACACATGTAGTTCAGTTGTGATTCTAAGCTCTTTCCTTCTCACAGTCTCCTCTTACGGCAATATTGTGGCCACAGTGGTTAGGCTGTCTTCCCGAGACGCTCGGAAGAAGACTTTCTCCACCTGTGCCTCCCACCTGACCGTAGTCACCATCTACTATGGCACCATTATCTTTGCCTATGTTCGTCCTCCGGCCAAGTACAACTTCACCATTGGAAAAGTGATCTCCGTATTCTACTGTGTGGTCACCCCTCTGGTAAACCCTTTGATATACACCCTAAGAAACAAGGAGGTGAAAAAAGCTTTCAGGAAATGTCTAGTACAAAACACATTTTTGTTCACTAAAATGACTAAGAAGTTTTGAAAGATCAACAAAATTGTACAGTGTAGACTGAAAAATATCACGTATGAATGGTAAGTATTGGAAATTAAATTGTGAATTTGCTATGATTTAAAATTGTTACATTCAAGTAAATTTAAATTTTGTTTTGGATTCTACCAAAGGGCTCTTCTTGCTCACACTGTGTATAAACATATCAATAGTGTATAGTGTCACAATGGGAAGGATTGATAGCATAAGTTTTTTGCATGTAAGACATTCACAAGTGGAAGATACTGGTTAAGTCTCACATGCTTCAGTTAAATATTTTTATAATATATATGCCTCAGATAACATGAGCCAAAAAATCTTTTCAATGGAGCCATTTTATATAAACCTAAGCATTTACGCCTGAAAAGCAAATTCATTCATTAATTATGAAATATGTTTGTGATGAGTTAGTTGTTATTGTTAATCACTGATGTTTAGTCATTAGTATAAACATAGCTGCTTACTTAATTAGGAAAATGTTACCTAATGAGGATTTTTTACATAACTTCAAACTGTTACTAAGTTAACTAAGTTTAAAAAGAGTAACATGATTAAGAATGAAGAACAGAAATATCTGAGAAGTGAACACTGTAAGAAGGGTTACATTTATCATAAAATGTATATGTTAGCTTTATTGGATTCCTATAGAATTAAAAAAACACAGTTAATCAAAAGTAATTTGATGTGGAAAGGCAAGAAAACAAAAAGAACATCTGCTTTTGCATTGTGTCACTCTCAGACATACGTGAAGAAGTTCTACAGTCTGTTTTAATTTAGTGTAGTTTGCCCGAAGCTGGGAGGATGAGACCCTGTACGGTTCAGGAGGATGTGCAGCTGCTCCCTAAGGCTCTTCCTTTTGGGCGGGACATGGCCAGAGGAAAAGCAGAGCCAGCACCTCAGAAAGAAGGGAAATCGCACTGGGGACTCTGAGGGAGGATGCGCACTCTGATTAGGTTGCCAGTTGACTTGGTTAGCAGATCAAAGCCTGAGGGCCGCTCTTTTAGGCCACTGAGGCTTTTGTGCAAGATCTCTCTCTTTTTTTTTATTTAAAGAGAAAAAAAATAGCAGAAAAAGGGTACAAGGTTTACAGAATTTCAAGAAAAAAATACAGTAAGAAATCACTAGTTAATAGATTACATATTGTCATCTTAGAAACAGTTGTCCAAGTTACAAAATTAAAGCATACAAAGTGGACATTCATACAGTGAGACTGCAGATAGTTCTGTTCAATGATCCAACAAAAACTCAGTAATATGGTTTTCTATCCTACACACTTAAATATACATGCAGTTATATCCTTTAGGCCACTTTCTTTTCCTCTCTTTTTACATTAACAATTATACTTTTTGGGTTTTATTACCCCCACAGTTCTTATTACCTTTTTTTGAAGAGAATAAGATCAAATGTGACAAAACAAAACAGAGTCAGTTAGAATAGAAGGATGGACATAGTATATGATGCCAAAATAGAATACCAGGTGATCAAAAATGATTACCATTATGCCTCTTGCTATCTTGAAAAGAGTTGCCTATATCATCAGGTATAATAGAATTGAACAAAACGGTACAGAACAAGACCAATAAAACCTACACTGGAGACCTTACAGGACTTCAAAAGAAGATAATAGTCAAGCCATAATGGGCATCATAGTAAATCTTATTGCCTTCAAAGTGGTTGCCTATACCCTCAAACTTGATACTATCAAACCAAACAGAATATAGTAAAATCAGACAGAACAAGATGGGGAGAGCAATACAGGGGTTCAAATCAGGTTAACAGGAAAACAAGAAAGTTACTATAATATATTCCGTTATTTTTTAACTTATTTTCCCTTAATTAAAAAATAAATTAATGTAAAAAGTGGGAGATTGAGATAAAAGAGGACATAGTAACAGAACAACACAGGTCAGAACCAAATTTAATTTAAGCATCATTGTGTTTCACCACCAAATATCCTGACATAATAGTAGTCACCATAGTGTCTCTTTCCTTGAATTATTTGAGTATAACTTCGTATACTATAGCATCAAACATATCAAGACAGTGTGAAGTCATTCAAGAGAATGTAAGAATTACAGGGTATTTAGAACCAGCTAACAGAAAACAAACAACAGTTTCTATATTATCTCTTTGCCTATACAAATTTTTGTTTATACTATCACATACAGTAAAATATAATAAGATACAACATGTGAAAATCTATGGAAACCGACGAACAACAGCTTGATGGAACTTCAAGATAAGATGATATTAAATCGGCACTAGCTATTATGATGTCTTGTTTTCTTCAAAATTGTGCAAGATCTCTTTAAAGATGAGAGAGTTAATGAAATCAACAGTTTGCTGCAAATACCAGTGTTAAAATTTTCTCAGCTTAAACTGAATCTCAATTATTTTGGAATGCGTAAAACACATGAAACTGTATTTTGGATGATGTCTTAATTCTTGGTTGGGATCTTGTTTCTCAATTATTTTTGAAAACTTACGAGTGCCTGTGCCTGTTGTTCAGACATAATGGTGCGTGCTTGTAACAACCTGTGATTGTTCCACATCACCACCAGCCCTTCCGCCCCTCTCCCTCCTGTCTTTCCTCATGGGTCATTGTCTTTTTCTACTTTCTTGAGGTCTCTGCCCTTTCCTCTAATTTTAGATTTCACATGTGAGAAACTTTATGAGTTATTTCATGTTCTTTGGAGTTTCTCTTAGATCTCAAAAAATGCTTTTCTTCATCTCATCTATTTTCTAGCAAATGACAAGATTTAATTCTTTTTGTGGCTGAAAAATTCTGTTGTATGCCTAAACTATTTTTTTCTCTCATTCGTTTTTAAACAGGGATCTGTGCTGTTTCCACAGTTTAGCTACTGTTCCACTGACATCAACATAGGTATACATGTCACTGTAGCATGAAATTTTAATTATTTCAAGTTATACTAAGAAGCAATATTGCTAGAACAAATTGTACCATGATTTTTAGCATTTTAGAGATAGCTTTACTGATTTCCATAATGGGTGTACTAATTTACATTCTCTCCAACTGGTAGAAAGCTTTTTCTTTCACAAATCTTTACCAACATTTGTTGCTTTCTGTGTTCTTGATTATAGCTATCCTGTTGTATACAATGATCTCAAATTTCAATATAGCTTTATTATCCTTTTTGGAATGGTTAGATATTTTGAGCATGTTCATGTAATTATTGACCACTTGTACATTTTTTGATATATATCTTTTCAGTTAATTTGCCCACTTATTAATTGGATATTTCATTTCCTTTCTTGCCTTGAGGTTTTCCTCAGTTTTGTATGTACTATAGAAATTAAATCTCTGCCAGAACTGTAGTTGGGAAATATTTTCTCCACAGCAACTGTCATCAATATAAGTTTTATTTCTAAATGTGAAACAGAACATGCCATTTTGGCACCCCTTCTAACCCTTACTTTCTTATGGAATAGAAAAACATACATACAACTTATTTCCAAAATACTGAAACACTCTCTGTAAGTTTTTATGGGGTTCCAAAATGAAGACAGGTACTTTTGCCCATTAATGGTAGTGATTTTCATCAAATCCAACTCCTTAAATTAAGTTATACCTTGGATTACATTCATTAGAACATATTTAATGAACATATCTGCCTCTGAACTTTTGTCATTCTGAAGTTCTAAATATTTCCTTGTTTGCTAGGGCAAATCTACAGCCACAGCTGACCTCAAGTCTTTTACAAGGGATGGGGTGGCCTGCCCTCCCTCAGTGTACACAGGCTTTCAGGAGAGGACACATGTCTTAGTCTCTCATTGCCATCGATCTAATCGGAACTCTGCAATCTTCCCTTCAAAACGTGAAAAAAGCCAAATTTTTAGGAAAAATATACATTAAGTAATAGCAAATATCACATTTTTTATCACAACTTGATCTGCCAATATGATATGACTAGCACGCATTATAGCCTTCATAGTAAAAATACCACTTTATGGGAAGCAGATTGTTAAGAATTTTCAGAAACTACTGTCATAAGGTTTTCCCAAGATAAAGCAACATCTTAAACCAACATGCAAGCATGTGTTAACTTCCAAAACCACAAAGGGAAAAAGATTACATGAAATTCAAAATACATATAATTATATTTTATTTGTAAAATCAAATAATGTTTGGAGAATATTTTCAACAGATGAAAAAGTAAAGGAACTTTTTACAGAGGAGATATTTCCATACAAGTACCTTTCTAAATCTTAATAACTTTATTCACATATTTATACTAACTGACTTGTCAGTATATAAAACAAACATAAATGTTTTTAGCACCTTCCTAATTTAATGAATTGTGTTTAAACAGTCCTTCTGCATATTTAATGTAGCATTAATCTGCCAAAATAAAAATCTATAGTATTTCTATTCAGATGCTCTTTTGCTCATGCTTCTCTGCAATACTACAGAGCTGGTATTTCACATAAACCATCTGTCCATATGGGTGATTATTACTCAGAAGTTTCAGTTGTGCAGTGTACTATATAGATAGTGAACTCAGCTTTATTCTATCAATTTTAAGTGTAAAATATTAGGTCATGAGCATAATAATGTAAGCAAGAAGTTCTGACAATTTAGCAGGATTCTCGTTTTCCATCAAAGCTCAGCGGCAATCCTGCACCAGGTATCACTTTGCACTAAGCTGCTTTCTAGCCAACACGTTTCATCTCCCGACAGCACCAATGCTTGACTTACATGTGTCTGTGGAGAGAGCAGGATACACAAGAGAACAACGCTGCTGTCACAAGAGGCTTCCTCCATCTGTACAGGCCCCGGATCCCGGCAGTGTTGCAGTGGATAAACAACAGCGTCCCTATAAACAGCACGAGGTTAACTGTGCATCTGTGACGTTTCATGTAAAGAAAGCCTGGGAGCAAGGCCTGGTGTCATCACACACCGTGCAGGGATGATGTTCAGCTGGAAGGGAAGCTGGGGAGCCCCAAGAATAGTCTGCACCCAAACACCGAGCTTTACCCGGGGAGAGGGAGCCCAGTGGCTCAGGGTTTAATAAATCCTTCACCAAGCCTTGGCTGCCTGAGCGCTGCAGACACAGTTGCACCAGTGGGAAGCCAAGTGTAAAATGATTACAAAAGAAACACTTTAAAAACTAACAGAAACAAAGACTAACAAAAACGTTAACAGCCACTCCTGATTTTTCAGCTTTTGTCTTGATATTGTGCAATAAAACAAAATATCAGCAATTGGAAGGAAGAAGGTCAGATTTATAACTCATGAAACATGCTCCCTATAATGCCATGTTTTAAACAGATATAATGTAGTACACAAAAAGTGAAGATATGGCCTATTCTCAGGAAAAGAATGTTCTGAAGAAAAACACTTTTTCATAGGATTATAAATTGCACTTAGATAATGAACATTTCCAAAGCTTGCTATTAATATATTAAATTGTTTTAAGTAACATTTTTAAGGAAATTACATTGGGCAAAATAGAGACAAAATAAAAATAAACCCTATGCCAGTTATTTAGCTTAACAATGAAAAATAGCAATTTACTAGCAAAGCCCAATAGCAGCACTTAGCTGATAGAGGAAATAACCCCTGTATGTGCATACAGCTCCACCAGAAGCATCTAGTTTGAAACACAGAGAGCAGAAAGTAGGGCAGCCTGAGAGATCTGAAGAGCAGCACCAACATCCCTGTCAGGACTTGATGGAAGTCACAGAGGACATGAATAGTGGCAAGATAAAGCACAGATGATGAGTTGATGGCTGTGAACATTGCAAAGTTGACTAAAAATGTTAACCTAAGAATGCAGAAGCTCAGTGCATATTAGAAAATTTCTAAATGGTAGAGAATCATTGGTAGAGCAGCAGCCATGGAGAGTTGAAGAGAAACCTGAGTTCCTTGTAGTTTCGTGATCTCCTCTTAAACCAGGTGGTGTATCACAGAAGCCACTGAGCTGGAGAGACTGAGACACAGACACAGTGTTCTTGCTGTCCTCTTTATTCAAGATCATGATGTCCACAAACAGAGAAAATCTGAGGCTCTCTTGTTCTGTGTGGAGGAACTATTTACCTTCTCTCTCCAAAATATGCTGACTAGCATGTCCAGTGCTATGGTAAATGAAAGTGCTCATTATACATTCTTTTCTTTATCCAGATTTTAAAAGGGAAGCTTTAAGTTATTTTTTTTTCAGCTCAAATGATGTAAGCTGCAGGTCTGATATGTTTTTTATGGTGCTGAGGTAAGTTTCTTAAGTGCATTCTATAGTTTACTGAGTGATTTTCATCATGAGTGGATGATAAATATTATCACAGACTTTTTGTGTTTATTGAAATAATGTCATTTTTCATTGATTCTTTAAGGTGAAGCGTCGAATTTGTACTTGTGCACTCCATAGCATCACTGAGGAAAATAAATCTCACTTTACTATGTTGAGTGATCACGCCTGTACTCCTTGTTTTGTTTTTAGGCCAGTGAATTCTGTAAACTCAGCCTGGAATGGAGACAAAAGAAACACATATCATTGCTTAGTTCTCAGGTGCCCTTAATGGTCTGTCGGTTTTTCTGTGCTGCTAAGTTAGTTTGCTATGCTATTTATTTATTCATTTAAGAGAAAAAAGATACAGAAAAGAAAAACAAAAAGCAAGAGACAAACAACAACAAACCCCAAACAATACCAGTGTAGCTTTTCAAAATCAGATGCTAGGAATTTAACAATGGCTGTAATATTGCATCATGTTACCTTCAAAAGGGTTACTTAGATTACCAGATAGACATGCAAAATTGATCTGATCATATGAGCATTAACTGTTCCTTTCCAAGAACAATAGAATTAGTAGTATAGTCATCTTAGCTATCTTATATATATACAAATTTACCTCTTTTCCCTTTCCCTTGCTTCTTTCCTCCTTTCCCCTATCCCAGTTACTTTTCCCCTTTGGGCAGTTTCATACTCTAACCCAATACTTATTGTAGATTTTGGATCATATTTGCTCTTTCAGTTTCTTATACTAGGGAGACAATATGGTATATACACATGTGAATTTGATTTATTTTACTCATGAGTATGACCTCAAGTGACATCATTTTACTTATAAAAGCCTCAATGTGATCTTTCTTTATGGCTGAGCACCACTCCATTGTATAAAAATGCCACATCTGTTTTATCCATTCCTCAATTGATGGACACTTGGATTGCTTTCAAGATCTGGCTATTACAAATTGTTCTGCTATAAACACAAGTGCACATTTATCATTGTGGTATGATGTTTTCAGTTCTTCTGGGAAAATGCCCAGAAGCAGGACAGCTGGGCCAAACAAAACCTCTAATTCTAGCTTTTTGAGGAAACTCCACACCCTTGATTTTCACAGTGATTACACCAGCCTCACTCCACCAACAGCAGAGAACAGTTCCTTTTCCCCCACAGCATTTGTTATTTATTAATTTGATGTTGGCCATTCTTTATGGAGTGAGATGGAATCTCAGTATTGTTTTAATTTGCATTTCTTTAATGACTAATGATGCTGAAATTTTTTTCATGTATTTATTCATGTATCTGTTTCATATATTTCTTCATGTGGGAAGTGTGTATTCATCTGAGATGCCCACTTTTGGATTGGGTCTCTGAATTTTGGGTGCCTGCTTTTATCAAATTCTTTACATGCTTTAGAAAGAAGTCCTTTGTCAGAGGGGCAGCTGGCTAAGATATTTTCTCAATTCATGGGTTTCTTTTCACTCTGTTGGACATGTCTTTTGACCTGCAAAAACCTTTTAATAAGATGAGATTGTGGTTGTCGTATTGGGAAGTGGTTTCTGTGCAGTTTGATTTTTGTTTATGAACTCTCTGCTTACGATTATGTAGTCAAGATTTCTACCTACTTTGTCTTCCAGCAGATTTAGTGATTTACTTTGCTATGTTTTCAAGAATTTTGGCATCAATTATCACTGGGGTTTACTTCCTTCTTTTTATTTTGATGTCATGGCAATGCTAGCTTCACAGAATACTTTAGGAAAAACTCTCATCTTCAGTATTTTATTACTGTTTGAAGAGAATTAGGATATCCTTTTATAGGAGATTTTGAATACTAAATTAATCATGTTTCACCAAATTGAGCTGTGTGGATTTTCTATTGTTTAATTCCACTATGTTTTATTGCACATTAAGGAATGCATCCAATTTTAGGTTTTCCAATTTATTGAGATTGTAATTGTTCACATTTGAATTTTTTGACTATTTGTTCTACAATATGTTTTAGTGTCACATGTTTTCTCTCTTTTTTCTTGAGTTCTCTTTAGCAAAAATGCAAATCAAAATTTGTCATTTTTATTATATTTCAAAAATAGCAACATTTCATTATCCATTTCTTTTAAATTTCACTGCAATTACTTTTGATCCTTATTGTTTCTTTCATTTTACTAATTTGGGATTTAATTTGTTCTTCTTTTCTTACTTCTTGATGGATAATGCTAATCTTTTATGGAGATTTGTTTAATTGAATGTAGATATATTTTTATTTAGCATACATTAGAATTACAAATTATTGGTTTAACATGATATTTTTGTTCATGTACCTATCTTGATCACACCTTCTCACCACTACCCTACCACATGCTGTCTTCTTCCATTCTATTTCCATTTTCTATTAAAGCTTTCTTCTAAGTTCATATCATTTTTTGGATTTAAAATATTAGGAAAAGTAAATGGCACTTTTATTTCTGAATCTAATTCATTTTGCTTAATGTGATGAGTTTCTCATTATCTTGCACATGAAATAATTTTATTCTTCTTTTAGGGAAGAAATATTCATACACATACACACACACATGCACACACACACACACACACACACACACACACACACACACATATTTTTCAGTATCATTTTGTCAGTTGATGGACAGAGAGGCTGGTACTGTAAACTATGCCCCAACGCACATGTGTGTGGGGAAGGGACACCAGTAGTGTGCTGACCTATTTCCTCCATGTGTGCACAGTGAGCAGCATATGGTGGTCATGTGATATTTCTACATTAGACATCAGGGTACGCTTTTAGATCTTCCATAAGCCTGCACTCCTGTACATTCTTACCACAAAGTGGGTTACTTTTCTCCACTGGATCTTCACCAGTGTACAGCAGTGTTTTGTTTTGTTTTGTATTCTCAATGTTGCCCATTCTGTCTAGGGTGAAATGGAATCTGAATACAATTTTTGCTTGCATTTTATTAATGCAAACACTTGAACATGTAATTATTGAACATTTATAATTCTTTCAGGGTACATCTGTTCAGTTTACTTGCTAATTCATGGCTTGAGTTACTTCTTTATAAATTATTGTTATTATTATTATTATTCCTTACACAGTCTGCACTGTTATCTTCTGTCTGGAAAGTACCTGACAAAGATTTTCTCATATCCTTGGGGTAGTGTCTTTACTTCTTCAAGTGTTTCTAATATTTTCCTTCATTGTGAAGATTTTCCATTACATATAACCCCATTTGTTGATTTATACCATTATTTCCTGTGTTGTTGGAATCTTATTCAGGAAGTCTATGACATCAAACATTTTTCTTATGCTTTCTTTTAGCATTTTCCAGGCTTCCAGAGTTAAGCATGTGTATGTATGTATATATATATATATATATATATATATATATATATATATATATATATTTGTTCCACTCTGAGTGGATTTTTATCCTCCTTCAGTATTCTGCTATTAGTACCCAGTTTTCTTGGCACCACTTAATAAGTTCTCTTGCTCCAATAAATGTTTTTGTGTCCTTTGTCAGCAATGAGACCGCTCTACCAGCATGAGTGTGTTCTGGGCTCTGGGTCCTATTTTATTAGTTTATGTGTCACTTTTCATGCCAGTTCCATTCAGCACTTTTTAATAATGGTTTTGTATTATGCTTTGAAAGTTGGACCTGTGATATCTCCAACATTACACTTTTTCTTCAGCATTGCTTTGGTTATTTTGGAGTCTTTTTTGGATTTTAAAACGCAAAAAGTACATTACAGAATTCTTTTATCTGTTCTATGGACAGTATGAAAAAATTTTCGTCGGAGTTGTAATACATAAGTATATTTCTTTTGAAACTGTAGGTATTTCAATAATATAAACTTTACTGATTTTTGAATATGGCAGGTTTTCTATCTTCTAATGCTTTCTTCAATTTATCATTTTAGTGTTTTATAATTAGAAATGAGAGGTTTTTAAGGTTCTTTAGGCTGATTTTTGTATTTTCTTTCCTTTTGATGCTATAGTAAGTAGAAATGTTTCCTGACTTCTTTTTCACATTATACATTGATGCTGTATAGAAATATTTTTTTAGGGCTGATTTTGTGTCCTAACAACTGAATTTGTTTGAAAAATCAAAATGACTTTGTTGGAGTCTGGGTTGTCTTAAAGATAGGATCACGTCATTTAGGAATAAGAACAATTTCATCTTTTTTATTTTTATCTATTTTTTATGGTCTAGTTGTATTGGCTAAAATTTTAATTGTTTTATTAAAGAAAAGCTATAAAACTGAGATATAAGCATCTTCTGAGATCACCTTTGATTCTATTTATTTTGTGTATTACTTCGATGAATTTCCATATATTAATAAGTTTGAAACAACATACTCACTGGAATGAGTAAATAAGGAAGCCTGTTCTGTCAGTAAAGTTTATAGTGAAGAGTGTTTACCTAAACATTCAACTAAATAACCTAATGATTCATCTCAAAGTCCTAGAAAAACAAGAACAAACCAAGACCAAAGAAATCTGAGAATTAAAAGAGTAACACATTAGCTGAAAGAAGTTGAATAAGACTCAAACAGCAATATAACAGATATATAAAAATATTATTGATGTTCAAATAAGATGAAGGACATTGACAAACACTTAGATAAGCTAACTGAAAGAAAAAGAAGACTCAGATGAATACTGTTTGAAATGAAAAAGACATTTCAATTGTCAACATTGAAACCCTAAGAATTATTAAGGACTAGTTTGAAATTTTATGAGTATTACAATATATGACTTTTTTCCTGTACCCAAAATAAAAAACACAATCCACTCTAAAACAAACAAAAAAAATTGATAACAAAATTTAAAAACAATGTAGAATGAATAAATAAAAATAAAATATTACTCTTGTTATTTGCTTATAGCATGATAAGTTTTTCAAAATATTAAAAACAGTGGCACCAATGTAATGACTGAAAACAAGCTATTAATAACTGAAATTGAAAGGAGGGTCATAAGTAATCAGAATAATTGAGAGTTACTTCAAAGTGCAAGTTTTTATATCTACAATAAGAAATACAAAATATGCTCAAAATCAGTGGCAGAAAAAGTTTTAAGATGTACAGAAAGATAAGACTAACCAATAGGGCACAGCCAAGTGGAGGGACTCTGGTCCAACCCTGCCTGCCACTTCTCCCACCAGAGGAGGGCAGCACAGCTGCCAGCCTGAAGGAGTGAGCTGGGCTGAGCCCCTGGAACCTGCTCCGGCTTCATCTGTAACCTTCTTTTGACCTGGAGAGCACCAGCACTACTGCCACTGCCTGGAGGAGGGAGCAGCCCCTGCTGAGGAGGTTTGAGGCCTACCTAGGCCATAGGGGGACCCTCTATCAGCCTGGGGAGCTTTGCTATCCAAGGAGCTGGATGACTACACAACATCCAATCCCTGGGAGAGTATGAGATCCTGGCTTTAGGGGGCTGGGTGTCCATTGGGCTTGCAGCCACACTAGACTGGGCTTAGCAGGATTTGGGATTGCCTGGACCACATCAGGTGGTCTTCTTTCCCTCAGTGGAGCTTTGCTACCAGAGGGGGAAACTGCAGATTGAGGAGGCTTTGGTGTACCTGACAGGAGCCTGGCAACCCTCTTTTAATCCAGGGACTCCACTCCCCACAGAGGGAGCTACTACCAGAGGAGTTCTAAGAGCCCAGGACATAAGAGACAATTTCCAACACACCCAGGGGAAACTCTGGAACAACACTTGAAACATGGAAATATAGGAAAATGACAAAACAAAAGACCAAAATGCAATCTCAAACATCCAGCCCATCCCAAGAAAGACTAGGAGCCATGTACATAGAAGAAAATACCTGAAATACCTGAAACAATAGTAACCTAAATAAAGAAGCAACTCCGGGAAGCTTTAAAGGAATTCAAACTATAAATAATCTCTCAGGTAAAAGAAGAAATGATACAAGAAATGAAAGAGATTCTAAATATATCTAAAGAAAACACAGATAAAAAATTGGAGGAACTAAACAAAAAGATAGAATCCCTGGATGAACAATATAAGAAACAAACAGAATATATAAAACAAATGCAAAGAGATATACAGGAAATCAAAAATTCCATTGAAAGTTGTAAAAACCACCTCAATGAATGCAAAGATAGAATTTCAGACCTCAAAGACAAGATTGCAGCCAGTGAACATGAAAGGAAAGATATTTTAAAAATAATAAGAAATCAAGAAATAACAATTCAATACCTGCAAGATGACGCAAAGAAAAACAACATAAGGTTGATAGGGATAAATGAAAAAGAAGGAGACAACATAAAGGACGTCAAGAGGATATTTAGAGAATAGCTTAAAATTTCCCAAACATGAAATTGGAAACTGATATCAGGACCAATGAAGCATACAGAACTCCAAATAGCCATAACCAAAATAAAACTACACCCAGAAATATAATAATCACCATCTCAGAACTTGAATAAAAGAATAGACTATTAAAAGCTGTCAGAGAGAAAAGATAGATCACCTATAAAGGAAAACCTATCAGAATCACAGCAGACTTCTCAACACAAACAATAAAGGCAAGAAGAGCATGAAGTATTTCAGATCCTAAAGGAAAATGATTTCCAACCTAGACTGATGTACCCTGAAAAACTGTCCTTCAAAATTGATGGAGAAATAAGATACTTCCACAAATAAGATACTTCCATGAAGCTGAAGAACTTCATGATCACCAAGCCAATCCTGTAAATAATACTGAAAGATAGTTTAGATACACTTAGGAAAAAACCAGTAAACAAAGCAAACAAACAGGACAGAAAGATAAAATGCAACAGCAGAAATATAACATGTCAGCAATAAACCAATATATAACAGTTATAACCATTAATGTAAATGGTCTCAATGCACCAATTAAACGAAATAGACTGGCAGAATGGATCAAGAAAAAAAACCCCACCATATGCTGTCTACAAGATGCCCATCTAATCCAAAGGCTACAAGAAACCCATCTAACCCAAAAGGATACTCACAGACTAAAAGTCAAAGGATGGAAAACAATACTTCATGCAACCGGAACCCAAAAAAAGCAGGGGTAGCTATTCTGCTTGCAGACAATGTGAACTTCAAACCAATAATGATCAGAAGAGATAAAGAAGGTCACTACATACTGGTTACAGGAAAACTTCAAGAGGAAGAGATAACTATCTTAAATATATATGCACCAAAGTCCAGAGCACTCAGTTATATAAAACAAGTAATATCAGAAATGAAAAATCAAATTAGCAGTAATACAATTTTAACAGGAGATTTTAACACACCATTGACACCAATGGACAGATCAACCAGACAGAAAATCAGCAAAGAAATAAAAGAACTGAATCGTATTGTGAACAAATGGAATTGATAGACATATACAGAGTTCCATTCTGTTCCATTCTGTTTGATAGTATCAAGTTTGAGGGTATAGGCAACCACTTTGAAGGCAATAAGATTCACTAAGATGCCCATTATGGTTTGATTATTATCTTCTTTTGAAATCCTATAAGGTCTCCAGTGTAGGTTTTATTGGTCTTGTTCTGCACTGTTTTGATCAATTCTATTATACTTGATGATATAGGCAACTTTTTAAAAAAATAGCAAGAGGCACAATGGTAACCATTTTAGATCACCTGATATTCTATTTTTACATCATGTACTATGCCCATTCTTTTGTTCTATCCAACTCTGTTTTGTTTAGCCACGTTAGGTTTTATTATCTCCAAAAAAATAATAAGAACTGTGGGAGTAAAAAAAAAACCCCAAAATTGTAATTGTTATTAAAAAGAGAGGAAAGGAAGGTGGTCCAAGGGATATAACTGCATGTACGTTTGTGTGTAGGATGGAAATCAATATTACTGAACTTTTGTTGGATCATTGATCAGCACTGTCTGCAATCTCATTGTATGAATGTTCACTTTACATGCTTTAATTTTATAATTTGGACAACTATTTCAAAGATGACAATATGTAACCTATTAACTAGTGATATCTTACTGTATTTTTTCCCTTGAAATTCTGTATTATTTGCACCCTTTTACTGCTTTGTTTTTTTTTCACTTTAAAAAAAGATCCAGTTGTGATATTTTTGCACTAACAAATTGTAATCAACCTTATAATACAAGACATTTATAAAGCAGATATTCATAATCATTTTTATTTTATAAATATCCACTTTAATTTCACCATTGTCACATTGTACTAATTTGGGTCTAGTACCTTTATTCATTTTTATTTTTTAATTTAAAGAGATTAAGACAAAAGAGGACAGAACAAAGCAGCTCAGAACAGAACAATGTAACCAACACGGCACTTCCAACAGGGCAACCAGATATTATATTAGCAGTAGCTACCATAATGTTTCTTTTTGTGAAATAGTTGAGCATATCTTCAACAATACAAACATACAATAGTATACAACATTCAAGAGAATGAAAGTTATTACAGGGCCCTTCAGAACCAAATAACAAAAAATGAACAATGGCTACTATATTACTATATTATCTTATTTTTCATAGAAAATTTGTTTATACTATCACACATCCCTGAGATTGATTTCATTAATACTAATTTAGAAATGCATTTCCTTGATAAGACTCAAGTGAGATCTAGAGACAGTAAAAGTGAGGCTTTAATGACTTTGGCTATTCTGCAAATCTATGTAAATAGTTTTTCATGGAAATCTCAAAAGAGCAAAAAAAAAAAAAAGAAAGGAAGAGAAAGAAAGAAGAAAGAAAAGAAAAAGAAGAAAAATTGATTAACCCAAAGTTCTTTCAGTCTTTGTAAAATTTTGGTAGGTTCTTTTTCTTTTTATCCTTATTAATTGGTCACAGTATAGCACAATTTCCTGGCTTATATTTTCCTGCCTGCAGCACTTCCTTTTTGGAAAATAGACTCAATTGACATAGAGTAATATAATTTAGAGCTACCTTGTAGGACCATTTTGTAGGCAGTGTTTACAATGGAAAAAGTTTAATACAGGACATATAATTTATAGGATTATTTTATAATAGTCATTCAAAGAGTAAAATACAAATACTTGCAGGAAATCTTTTGAAGCAGTGAAGATAAAAAGAATCCAGCTGAGTCCCTGGATCTCACAGCAGTGTCCTGCATGAGTTCAAGTGAAGACCTAGAGCCATGGCAAAGACTCCATGAATCCAACTGGAGGCCTAGACCCATGACAATGTGTCATGCAAGTCCACTTCACTAATCTGTGCTGGGAAACCAAAAATTGGTGATGGAAGCTAAAAAGTCTGTTCTGCAGGGTAAAGGATCTATACCAGAAGGTTGAAGTATCTGCACTTGAGCCAGACAGTGATGCTCAAAGTAAGGACCAGAGCTTCTCCTTCAAAATACCACAGCCATCCCCAGTGACAATGAGATCCTAGCTAAAAAAGACAACTACATGCCAGTTTAACTAATGGACATAGATGGAAAAATCTTCACTGAGATATTGGCAAATGGAATGTAGCAAATCATCAAGAAGATTACACACCATGACCAAATGGGATTCATCCCATCAATGCAGGAATGTTTCAATGTATGTAAATCCATAAATGTAATACACCATATTAACAGGGCCAAGGACAAAAATCACATGATCATCTCAATATATAAATAAAAATGTTCTGAAAAAGTCCAGCACCCATTCATGATAAAACCCAAACAGAAAATTGGAATAGATGATCTATACTTCAATATGATTAAAGCTATCTATGACACACCAACAGATAGCATCATACTAAATGGACAAAATTAAAAGCTCTATCTAAAATCAGAAACAAGAAAAGGATGTCTACTGTCTCCATTCTTACTTAGCATAACCCTGGAAACTTTATGTGGAGCAATTAGACAAGAGAACAAAACAAAGGAATAAAGAGAGGAAAAGAAGTTATATTATCATGATTTGCAGATGACAAATACTGATACTCTACATAGAAGACCCCAAAAACTTCACTAATAAACTGTTAGATTTAGATTTCCAGGAGAACATGGTGGACAAATAACAGCAGCCACGAAGGCTCTCTGAGATTACCAGCTTAGAATCCAGGAGTGGTGCCGTGTGAGGAGTCCTAAGCGAGGGGAGATGTACCCTGCTGACCCAGGAACGAACTAAGCTGAGAGAAACCAACTGGAAATGCAATCCTGATGCTATAACAGGAACAGATACAATCTCAGCATGGAAGCTGGAGCCCGCGCCACTGGAAGCCACAATTTGAATTTCCTGCTGTCGCTACTACATCCCAATCGGCACTGCAAGGAGAGAGACGTGCGAAAGCTCTGAGAATGGGAATTGGCAAACCAAATGGCATTGAGTGGGACTGGCAGGGAGCCCTGCATCGACCTGTGGTGAGTGAGAGAAATGGGGACCCTTTCATAGACTAGGAGGCTCCAACAAAGGACATTCTGGGAATGGGCAGACTAGCTGGAACAGGGCCCTGCAGTGACTTTAGTCACATATTCCCCTCTCAAGCAGGATTGGTGGGGAGCACTTGGCCTGGTGATGCCGGAGACTAATATCCAGTAGGCTAGCCCAAATCAGGTCCCAGCACCTGGTGGTGCACCCTAGCAGTGAAGCCTTCACTAGGTTGATCTGGAGGGACAGGCCCAGCAGAGGCTGCCCAGGTCTGTGTCTCCCTAGTATACTGCAGTGGGCGGGAACACCTAGCAAGTGAATTCAAACAAACTGTAACAGACAAAGAGAAAAACAAAACAAAACAAAACAACAACAACAACAAAAAAACAACTGGGCCTCCTACATCTGCTTGTATGGAAGGAGCAAAAGGTATGGGGAAAGGGAGCAACAAGAAAGGGTCCCCAGTTCCCAATCCTGAAAACACTGATCCAGGAAAGGTACATGCAAAAGAGAATGAAGACAGAAAACATGCAATATCAAACACGGCACCTATAGACATAAAGCGGTATCTCCGGAGCCTCATAGACGAGTTCAAAAATGAAGTATTTAATGAAATAAAGCAATAAATAAGTAGAATAGTTAGAGAAATGCTAAGCACCACCCAAGAAAAAACAGATGGTGGAATGGAAGAACAGAAAAAAAGGGGAGAATTTCTTGATGAAGAAAATAGAGAAAACATAGAATACGTGAAGCAGGTTCCAGGAGATTACCAGGAAACTAAAAACTCTATTGAAAGCTGGCATAACAGCTTGAAAGAAACTAAGGATAGATTATCAGAACTGGAGGACAGATTTGTAAGGTGGGAGCATGAAATGAAAAACTTCTTAAAAATAACAAGAAAACAAACAGCAATAATACAAAGGCTAGAAGATGATAAGAGGATCTATAACTTAAGAATTAAGAACATAAAAGAAGAAGTAGGGACACAAACAAATGAACTACAAAAGCTATTCACAGACATAATCCAAGAGAATTTTCCTAATTTAGCAAAAGGTAAAGATACTCAGATGTACGAGGCATACAGGACCCCAGCCACCTACAACCCAAACAGAGCTATGCCCAGGCATATAATAATCAAAATTCCAGAAATCCAATATAAGAACAAAGTATTAAAAGCCATCAGAGACAAGAAACAGATCACTTACAAGGGAACACACATCAAAATTACAGCAGATTTCTTGGCACAAACCATCAAATCATGAAGAGCATGGGGGGAAATAATTCAAGCTTTGAAAGATAATAACCTTCAGCCAAGATTGATATATCCTGCACAACTGTCCCTAGAAATTGATGGAAAAACAAATGTGCTTCCAGGATAAAGAGGAACTAGGGGAATTTGCAACCATCAATTCAACTCTACAGAGAATAGTGCAGGATATTCTAAAAATGAAAAATACCAAGATTCCAGAAATAGTGGCAGAGATGCTACAATGAATGGAGCAGAAAGTTAAATGAAGAAGACAAACTGACAACTAATGACAGAAAAAGATCTCAACAGATATGAGGCAGAGAAGATTGGATGGTAGGAACAGCCATTTTGGAGAAAACACGACATCATAATAGGTAGTGCTGATTTAATATCCTCTTGTTCTGAAGTCCCATCAAGCTTTTGTTCTTCTGTCTCCATCAGTTTTAACGTGTTGTATCTTATTGGATTTTATTATATGTGATAATATAAACAAAAACTTTTATAGACAAGGAGATTATACAGAAACCATTGCTCATTTTCTGTTCGTTGATTCTAAATACCCTGTAATGCTGTCATTCTCTTGAACGGTTTTACATTGTCTTGATAGGTTTGATGCTACCGTATATGAAGTTATACCCAAAGATTTTAAGGGAAGAGACACAATGGTAATCACTATTATGTTGAGATTATCTTGTGGTGAAACACTATTTTGCTTAAATGGCTATGTTTTGACCTGCACTGTTTTGTTGTTATGCCCTCTTTTTTTATCTCAATCTCCTTTTTATTATCTACTTTTTCATTTTTATTCTTTTAATTAAGGGTAAAATAAATTAAAAATAGCAGGATATATTATAGTAACCCACTTTGATTTCCGATTAACTTGATTTGAAACTATTTGTATTGCTTTCACCATCTTGTTTTGACTGATTTTCCTCTATTCTGTTATGCTTGATAGTACTGAGTTTGAAAATATAGGCAACAACTATGAAGACAATAAGATTCACTATGATGCCTATTCTGGTTGACTATTATCTTCTTTTGAAGTCCTCTAATGTCTCCAATATTTTGGTTTTATTGGTCTTATTCTTTACTGTTTTGTTCAATTTTATTATAACTGATGATATAGGCAACTCTTTTTAAGATAACAAGAGGCATATGGTAACCATTGTTGATCACCTTGTATTTTGTTTTTTATATTATGTATTATGTCCATCCTTTTGATCTGACTAACTTTGTCCTGTTATGTCACATTTGGTTTTACTTTCTTCAAAAAAAAAGTATTAAGAACTGTAGGAGTGATAAAACCCAAAATGTGTAATTGTCATTGTACAAAAGAAAGGAAAAGAAAGTGCTCTAAAGGATATAACTGCATATATATTTAAGTGTATAAGAGAGATAACCATATTACTGAGTTTTGTTGGATCATTGAACAAAACTTTCCAGTCTCATTGTTTGAAAGTCCCCTCTATATGCTTTAATTTTGTAACTTGAACAACTATTTCTAAGATGACAATATGTAATTAACTAGTGATTTCCTACTTTTTTTCTGAAATTCTGTATAACTTGTACTCTTTTTATGCTTTTTTTCATTTTTCTCCTTAAATAAAATTTTAAAAAGTGTTAGATTTAAAAAGCAAAATTTAGTAGCACAGCTTGATAGAAAGTCAACATCAAAAATCAATAGCCTTCCAGTACCCAAATAACAAATTCACTGAGAGAGAAATAACGGAAATATCACTTTCACAGTAACATCCCCCCAAAAAACTGAAATACCTAGGAATCAATACAATAAAGGATATGAAAGATCTCTACATTGAAATCTACAGTATTCTGATAAAGGATATTGAAGAGGATATTAGAAAATGTAAAGATATTCCTTCTCTTGGACAAGAAGAAAGAATATTGTGAAAATGGCCATTCTTCTGAAACTGCTACACAGATTTAATAAAATTTGAATCACATTTCTAATAGAATGTCTCACACAATTTGAGAAAATAATGCTAAAATTCATCTGGAACCAGAAGAGACCTAAAAGACAAGACAACAAAGACAAGACAGGGGCATCATAATCCCTGACTTGAAATTATACTATAAAGCAACTTTGATAAAAACAACATGGTACTAGAAAAAAAGATTCAAAGATCAATGGAAAGATTAAGAAATGTGGAAACAACTCTAGACATACTAAGCTACCTTAGCTCCCAAACACATGCCTGGGAGAAAGACAGCCTCATTAATAAATGGTGGTGTAAAACTGGATCTGCACATGCCACAGGTTAAAACTGGGCCCATATCTTTCACCATGTACTAAAATACATTCAGAATGGATCAAAGACTAGATATTAAAACAGAAATATTAAATACGCTAGACTATAGAATAGGGAAAACCCTTGAAAATATTGCTGTAAGCAAAGACTTTAAGAATAAAACCTTGATCACAGGGAAACTGTCATAATGATTTAACAGCTGGGAGATCATGCTATTAAAAAGCTTTTGCACAGCAAGACAAAACACCAACAGAGAGGAGACAACCCACAATGAGGGAAAAGTATTTGCCAGCTGCCCCTCAGAGAGAGGATTACAATCCACAACATACAAAGAATTCAAAAAAATTGGACCTCTCAAATCTAAACACCCAATCTAAAAGTGGGCATCTGACATGAATGCACATTTCTTTGCAGCAGAAATGTAAACAGCAAATAAAACATGAAAAATGTTCCATATCACTGGTCTTTCAAGAGACGCAAAAGAAAACAACTCTGATATTCCACTTCATCTCACAAACAAAGGATATTATCAAGAAATCAACCAATAATCAATGCAGTAGGGCATATGGGGGAAAAGGAACTCTTATCCACTGTTGGTGGGAACACAGACTGGTGCAAACCTGCTGGAAATCATTGTGATGATTCCACAAAATCTAGGAATGGGTGGTCCCATTACCCTTCTGAGTATCTTCCCTGAGAAGTAAAAACATCATAAAAGATATATATTTACAGCAGCATAATTTATAATAGCTAGATCTGGGAAACCACGGCCCATCAGTGTAAAAAAGCATAAAAAAAGATGTGGCATTTTCCTACAGTGGAGTATTACTCAGTCATAAGTCCCCAGCCCTACTCAGTCATATAGAAAGATAAACTTGAGACTTTCACAGGTAAATGGATGCAACTAGAGACTATACTTACAATGATATGCTTAGGAATTGACCTAAAAATTGAAGTAAAACAACTATACATTGAAAATTACAGTACTCAGATAAAGCATAGCAAAGAGAACATCACAAAATCACAAGGTATCCCTTGTTCCTGGATAGGAAGAATCCAAATAGCAAAAATGGCCATACTCTCAAGGTTGTTAAACAGATGTAATGCAGTCCCCATCAAGTTACCCATTAGCATATTAGTGAACCTCACATAACTAGAGACAACATTCCAAAAATTCATCTGAAATGAGCTGTAGGATGGAAAGTGACAGTTCTTGGCAACAAGCAAGTTAGAGGGTATCACAATCCCTGACCTGAAATTACACTATAAAGCTACAACACAATATTTGCAAAAAAAAAATCAGACCTGAGGATCAGTGGAACAGAAAGGAGATGCAGATACAATTCCAATCACATTCAGCCACCTTGTCTTTGACAAAATTCAAAGACCCAATCCAAAAATGGGCATCTACCCATTCTGGTTTGACTATTGTCTCCTTTGGAAGTCCTGTAATGTTTACAATGCTTAAGTTTTATTGGTCTTGTTCTCTACTGTTTTGTTCAACTTTCTAATATATAATGAGATAGACAATTCTTTTTAAGGAAACAAGAGACATTGTTGATAATCATTGCTGATAACCTTGTACTCCTGTTTTACATCATGTGCTATGTCTATCCTTGGTTTGACTGACAGCTTTGTTTTGCCATATTTGACTTTATTCTCCCCCCCCAAAAAAGTAATAAGAACTAAGGAGTAATAAAACCCAAAATGTGTAAATTTTGTTGTAAAAAAGAGAAGGAAAAAAAGTGCTCTAAAAGATACAACAGCAAGTGTGTTTAGGGGTGTTAAGTATCTGACCATATTAATGTTTTTGGTTGGATCATTGAACACAACTGTTTGCAGTCTCACTGTTTGAATGTCCACTTTGTATGCTTTCATACTGTGATTTGAGCAACTATCTCTAAGATGATAATATGTAATCTATTAACCAGTGATTTCTTACTGTTTTTTTTGTAGTTCTGTATTACTTGTACCCTTACACTGCTTTGTTTTGTTTTGTTTTTTCTCTTTTTCATTTTAAATAAAATTTAAAAATAAAAGAAAACAAAACAAAACAAAAATGGGCATCTGAGATGAATATGCACTTTTCAGATAAAAATATAAATGGCAAATAAGGATATGAAAAAAATGTTCACCATCATTGGCCATTCAAGAAATGCAAATTAAAACAACTGAGATTCCATCTCGCTCCAGAAACAAGGGTCATTATCAAGAAATCCACCTATAACAAATGCTGGAGGGCTGTGTGTACAAAGGAACACTTCTCCACTATTGGTGCAGTGCAGACTAGTGCAACCACTGGGGGAATCAGTATGGAGAGTCCACAGAAAAATCGGGGTTATAGGTCTCATTCATCCCAGCAATTCCCCTTCCCAGAAGAATTAAAAGGAGCATTCCACAATGAGACAAGTACACCCACATTTATAGCAGTACATTTGTACTGGCCAAACATTCAAGTAACACAAATGGCCAACAAACAAGGAATGGATACAAAAGATGTGGTTTTTGTTCATACAATGGAGTACTCTGCAGCCATAAAGAAGGGTAGAGTCTTTGATAGGTAAATGGATGCAACTTGAGACCACTCATAAGTGAAATAAATCAGATTCACATCTGAAAACAGCTTATTGGCTCTCAAATGGGAGGTGCTGAGAGTAAAGAAGGGCTAAAATGTGCAATTGATATTGTAAAATGTGAAGAAACTGTTCAAAAGGAAAGAGAAACTGGGATGGGGGAAGAAAGAAAAGAAGAAGGGAAAGAGAAAAAAAATTATCTCCCAAACAGTTAACACACTAGTATTCTCTTTGAGTTCACTGAAAAGCAAGATTTGTGCTATTTTGCTTGGACAATATTTCTTGACTCTGTCTTATACTCCCAGTAACTATTTTGAAGATAACAATAGGCGATGCATTAACTAATGTTACTGTCTTATTACTTTGTTTTGAAATTTTATTTTAACCTTAAAATAAAACAATAGATTTGTGTAAAGCAGTAAAAAGGGGAAAAAGAGATCAGGTCTTGTTGCTGGTTGTGAATCAGTTTGCACACAGGGGCCCTCTTGAATGCTGATGGTATTTTTGTTCTAGATTTGATGGTAAAGCTCAGGAGGTCCCCTTGGTGCCCAGTCTTCTTAAAGCAGCAGCATCTTTCTTGGGTGCAGCAGGAGGGACCTGAGTGAGGGAGGGAGAAATTAAAGGACAGTCTCGGTCAGGTCCTGTGGACAGGGGCTGGAGGTTCTGCTCAGCGCTGACAGAGACCAAAGGCCGCCTGTGGTCCTGGGGACACAGTGCTGAAGGACAGTGTCTCAGGAAGCCTGGAGGGGAAGGTGATACCCACAGGGAAGAGGGAACGTCCAGATCTTGCACTCCTGCCTGTGGTGCAGGACACAGTATCCTGCACTGCTCTAGCCACAGCCAGAGGCACCAGTCCCTATGCTGATCCTCCTGTGGGGACCAAAGAGAGGGCTTTTCACAACTCTTAAGGATGGATGATCTTAGTCTCAGTGTTGCACATTCAGAAAAACACTCCTGCAGATGGGAAAGGGCATAGAGACACAGCCTGGTGTGACTGACTCCAGAGTGAGGAGGATGAGTGTGGGGGCAGTGGAAAGACTGCGGAACCATCACACACCATCTTCCTTCAGTCCCACAGTTACTGAAGAGGCATGGAGGACACAGGACAGAGGCAGGAAGAAGAGTGTTAGGGAACAACACACAGGCTCCTGACAGCCCTGGTGCTGGAGCCCAGGCCCCAGGTGGTTTCCACAAACACAGAGTGGGAGGAGAAGAGCTCCAGTCTGCAGGCCTCATCAGGACCATGGCTACTGGGCACCTTGGACAGATGGCGATGAGGATCCTTAAGCCTGAGAGAAGTATTACTCCAAAGTGAGTCCAGAACAGAAAAAGGCATCTCTCAGAATGGAGGGGCAGGGCTGGGCAGTGAGGTGACCACAGCCCAGGGTACTTTAGTCAGGTCTGTGCCTTATCTGTGTGCTGCCACGCTGCAGAGCCCATCCATGAGAGTTCTCCCATCTATACAGCCACATCACAGAGGATAAGCCATGACAGGGAATGTTGCTGTCCTCACTCTCTGTGTTGTCCTTGTCCACTGTGCTCACTGGAGTGTCCTTTAGACAAATGTACAAAGACAACATTTCCAGAGTTGCTATTGTCATACCTCATTTTACTGCCTGCAAAGGATTCAGGCTAAATAATTGTTTTTGGGGATTTACTTATCGAAAATAATTGGCTCAAAGTAGGTGGGAGTGGGGTCAAAAGACAGTAATTCCAGCATGTGAGAGCCTGAGGTCCTAGGACCAACAGGCTTTACAGCTCAGTTGGAAATATAGGTGGGATCATGTTAAAACAAAAAAAGAAAGAAAAAAATGGGGGGGGGGGGCTGATCAGTTGCCCCTGAATAAAGTCTTTAAAATCTGCAGTTGATTTAATCACAGAGCTGTGAAATTGGCACTGTGCATTGTAACTTTCAATGAGTCTCATTCATGTTTAAACCACTCACTTTAGTGATCATCATCCAGGGCTTGTGACTCTGGAGCTACGAGGTCCATGGAGGTTACAGAGTCAGGTGACCCAGCCAATCCCCTCATCGCCCTGCATTTTGCACCTTTGACCCATGGATCCATGCTGGCCCTCAGAAGTCTCCCTTCCCTCCCACAGTGTCAGGACACCTCTCCCAGGACAGTCCCACTGCTATAAGGGGCACCTGTCCCGGGGCTTCTTCATCTCATGGGTACTGAGAATGGCAGCCCTGCAGTCACGGATCCCACGTTATTTCACTGAGATGCTCACTTCTACCTCAGGTCAGCATACAGGGGAACTGCTCTGCAGACTGTAAACCAGCCATGGAGGAGGGGAAGGGAACACACAGATAGACTCTCAGTGCCTAAGCTGCTCATGACCAATGTGACCTGAAGAGCTCCCTGAAGCATCATCATCTGGGTTGATGTCCCTTTGGGGTGCCATGCAGTACGCTCCTGCTGACATCTGCTTTACGGAGTCAATGGGGCTCAGATGCAGATCCTGTGAGCCCAAGTCAACTGGGGTTCTGGGGATGCAGACAAACCTGACTGTAGACCAGAACGCGGCTCCACCTGCAGCCATGTGTGCCCTGTCCTGTTCCTACTAAGGGCTCGGTCACATCAATCTGAACTTTCCCTTTATGGTTCCAGCTCAGAGGAATGGGGATATGGAGTCTGATCAGCAATGAGGCTATAAGTTGGGCCTGTGGGCCATTGAATCATGAGGCCATGCTGTTGGAAGGAAGGGGTGGTGGAGCTGGGCAAGCCAGGAAAACAAAACAGCAAAGGCAAGAATTGTGTGATGTCAGGAGAGTAGCCAGGCTCTGAGCCTTGAAACAGCCTCCGTGTCATGAGGAAGAGGATCAAGGTGGCCTTCCCTGTGGCAGCAACTGGGATACTAGGACAGCAGCCAAGAGCAGAGCAGAACTGAGTCTTCAAACAGGATATGGAGAATGAAATGCCTGACATGGGGCAGCCCTTCATGACAGAGGAGCTACCACACAGGGTTCCCGTGGTTTTGGCAGAGCACATGCTGAGAGGAACCACAGGCACTGGGAACGGTGCTAGGGGGACAATGATCCAGTGTAAGTGCACCCAGAAGGCACACATGTCATTACCTCTGCACCATGAGTTTCAGTGGTGGGGAATCTACACCCCATATTCCCCTGCTGGAACCTAGGATCATTGTCTGCCTCAGGGCAGCAGCAGGCTCAGGGACACTGAGAGATGGATGCCCATGGGTGGCATTTTCTGACTCTGGGGGAACAGTGTGCTCCATCTTGGGTGGGTTCCTGAATCCAACGGTGGCCTCCGAATTCGGCTCTGAAACACAAGGACAGGACCAGAACCCACTGTTATCCAGAGCCTTCCTGCACCACACGCTTCCCCCCAAGAGGCTCAGCAAATAAAGCAAGTGGCCTTTGAAAGGTGACCCAAGAAGAGATGACATGTACAGAGACTAATGCTGGCTTTGCTGTTGAGGATTCCTACATGAGCAGTAATGATCAGATGTCAGGGAGGCAAAGCACATCAAACTGAAGATCAGGCAAGACACAGAAAAGGGGATCAAACCACATCTAACAGGAAAAGAAGGACCATGATATTCTGGTGGGTGTGTGATGTGATTTGGTGAGGAAAAGGAGAGAAAAGCAAGAAAACTCAAAGTGCAGTGAGAACCTTGGGAGAGGAGAATGAGGTCGCCCCATCATGTAAGGATGCACTGTGGGAATCAGGAAGCCACCTGGTATCCACACAGTGTTCAGGAAGGCTATCGGTGACAGGATTGGGCCCCAGGTGTACAGGACAGGTGGAGCCCTGGACACACAGTGTCCCTGAAGACCTACTATACTCACATGGACGACTCTCTGTCATCACATGGCAAACCACCAGAATGATTCAAGTGTTTCATTTTCTACTCAAAGCTTTGATCATGCTATTTGTAAGGAATCAGTCACTGCAGACATAATGGGAATTATAGGTAACACAAGTATCATTGTGGGTCAGTTGTGTCACAGCAGCAGGACACAGGTGAGCTGCACTGGATGTAGCTTGCCTTTCATGTCCTGAGATGGAGAACCTGAGGTGTGAGTATCTATGAAAATGCATCACTGGCCAGGGAGGCTCCGTGACACACAGGGCAGGGCCTGAGGCTCTCTGAACCCCAGGAATCAGAGGGCTCACGTGATGCCACTAGAGAATCAAGTTCCAGTCTTACCCTGAGAGAACATAGAGGGCCCTGTCAACTCCCCATGACAATACCCTGGCAAGGCCCACACAGGAGGGAGCCTCTAGGGTCTCCTACCTGGACAGAGCAGCCACTGCTCTCCAGGATCAGTGTGGGCTGAAAATCTCCAGGGGCCAGAAGAAAGGCTCAGGGTAGCTTTGCCAACTCCATGACACAGCTGTGTCTCCATACAGTGGTTTTCAGGGATTCATGGTTCCCCATGTTCCTCAGACACAAGCTGGCAAAGTGGTCCTCTGGAAAACTCTTGGGGCCAGGCTGCCAGGTGAGGAGCTGAAGGGAGAAGCGGCTTCAGGACAAACCATCCCACTTTTCCCTTGGCTGAGCACCCATTTATGATGGCCCCACCTGTGGGGAACAATATAGAGTGACCCAGATACAGAAGGAGACAACCTGTGTGTCAGGAGATGTCACCTGTGTACCTGTGGATGCTTCAAAGGCAGTGCTCAGACAGGACTGGCCTTAATGGACAGTCACACACCTGAGCATGAGGGATTTGCTGTGACAGATGAGGTCACATCCAGCATCCCCTCCTCGCAACCACACTGCTCTCTCTTAGAGACTGTGTGGGGCCCAGGACAGAGAGTGGGTGGCTCTCCCAGCACAGGAACAACAGGACATGGAAGACAGGGCTTCATGGTGTGTTCTAGAGAAAAGGAAGGCAGTGACTGTGGAACAGGCTGCGGGCCATGGACAATTTCCTGGGTTGGGCCCTGGTGACCTCCTGCTGCCTCATGTGTCCACCTGAGCATCCATGCAGCACACTGCATAAGGAGGTGAGAGCAGGTGAAATCAGGGCAGCAGAGGTGCCTGTCTTTAGGCCAGTTCCTGTGGAATCTGGATTCATGGATCTCTGGGGGCACACCGAGTGTGACCCTCCCATGGGGCTCTATGCCACAGCCCTGAAAATCACTCCTATTTCTACATGGATGAGAATCACTGTTCTTGGACATAGGAGTAAAGAAAGGTGGCCAGAAGCATTAGGCCTGTGCTGCAGTGATGGGGACTGAAGCAGACGGGGCCTGCTGCACACTGCTCTGGGCCCCTCTGTACCCCTGTGCTGCAACTCCATTCCACTGAGCTCTTTTCCTGTTTCCTTGCTATCTGCTTCAGGCATCTGTCCTGCCTCTCCCCCCCCCCATGTGGGTGCTCACTCTGTGTGCATTTGCAGTCTCTCTGCACAGCCCTCCCTCTCCATCTGCAGACACCACACCATCAAGGACTATGGCACACAGTCTCCAGCCAGGGTACAGTGCACACCACAGCCTCAGTGTGGACCACACAGTACAGTATGGGGTAACAGACAGTGTCTACACACACAAGGTCACTGTGTGGGGGTGGTCATCACAGCACACCAGGAGGGTGACTTGGCCAGGTTCACAGATCTTGGTCAGCTGAGCCTGGACATTCTTCCCTCCTGTCACCCAGCCACACTACAGAGACAGTGCCTCCATCTCACCACAGCTCTTGCTTCCAAAGTTCTTTTCACTAAAGTAAACAGGAACAAAACACCATCCCATCAGTCCCCATGCTAGACACCTTGCAGTCCTCAATCTTCTCACATCACTTTGCAGACCATAAAGGAAGCACTGGAAGAGTGCTTATCTGCTGGGCTCTCCCATCAGCTGGGCCCCTAGGAGAGGTCAGAGACTGACCAGGGCTAGTGGTCAACTCACCAGGGCTGAGCTGGAGGGTGATGCCCTTGGCCATTTCATGCCACACAGTGCGAACCTGGTGGCTCTCCCTTTCATCTTTAACAAGTCTCTCCTGGGACAACAGGCCCTTGATGTGGCACCGGACTAGGAGGATGATGTCTCTCCACTTGACTAAAGTGTTGACTGTGTGGGTCCTCATTCGGACCTGTAGCTCCACTGCTGATCTGAATTTCATAAGGCAGGAGGGAAGGCAACACTCACATGTGGAACTCAGCTCTGGGGATGGCCATGAATGGTGACACAGCACTTCCCTAGGGAGGGAGGGAATGCACAGAGTATGAGAGGAGTGACAAAATGGGAATCCTGACTGTGCCAGGGTGATCCTTGAGTATATCCCAGGGAGCCCTTGCAATGGGATGCTGCCACATGTTTGGCAATGTCATCATAAGCCACGTGGTGTGGAAGCATGCATAAGCAAGCATTTTCCTGCACCAATCCACACCTACCACTGATGGCTGCTGTAATGCATTTCTAGAGGACAGTTTTCTGTTGTGACAAACTGACCATGACATAAGCTGCCCTATGCAGAAGTGAGATCTGCTGCAATGATTGTATTTCTACTGGTAACATGTGGCCCTCTATGTGGGATTTTGTAAAGCTGTGATCATTGGCTGTTATGTTGAACTCAGTGTGGGTCACTGAAGAAAATGATAACCACAATAATGACACAACACAGGCAGCCAAGTAAGCACCATGCTTTGGGCACTTCCTGGGTTGCTGCCTGTGTGGGTGTATAGGGGAGGACTGGAGACTGAGGCAGTGCTGAATGAAAGAGACCATGGGCCTCCAGAGCTGGCCTTTCAGTACTGTGATTGCACACAGGCTTTTTTCTTGTTCAGTTTTGTTTCTAGCTATAGAACTGCAGTCAATCAAACAAGGTGAACCTGACAGAAAGAGGGGGAGGATCTCCCATCACCTCCACAACAGATAGGAGGGCTCCTCCAAGCAGAGGGAAACATCATTTTAGGCACATCAGGGCAGAGTGATGCTGGGGTAGGGAACATGAGTAATAATGCATCTGGGAAGCAACAGGAGCAGCTGTAAGAACACAGTGTCATCCCCGGCTGGCTCAGGGAAGAGGGAGAAACACACAACCCTTCCTGCCCTGCCTGCACCTGTGAGCTCAGAGGTCAGCCCTGGGCTCACAGTCCACCACTTTCACACTCACCTGAGCACCCGAGTTGCCTCAATATCCTGTGTTTCTGAGACAATGTCCGTATCTGCAAACAACACACAAATGTCACAGCACCAATGTACCAAACCCGAAGCTGTAACCCTACCCAATGCCAGGCCTGTCCCTGACCACTGAAGCATCAGAACAGTAGACAGAGACTCAGCTTGGACTTGCGCAGACCTGCTGGCCCGGACTTGATGAGCACACTGGCCGGGGACACCTGGGCATGCATGTGACCTTGCTGGATCTCAGTGCGCTCACCTCTGACATGGAGGCCCCAGCCCTGCCTGAGAGGGCTCTGGAGGATGTCATGGCTGAGACTGGAAACAGAGCTATATGGCAGCAGGTTCAGCACTCAGCACAGGCCTGGGCATGTGGAGCTCACTCCTGCTTTGCCAATGGTTGGGACCTGAGAACACCCTCTGCCCTCAGCAGTCAGGGACAGGAACAAGATGCTCACACTGTGAAGAGGCACTGGCTCACCCATGGGGCCATGGAATGTCCTGTGTCATGGCTACTTCCACTATATAGCACTTAGATTCATAGGAGGACACCACAGGTCCCCGTTTCCCAATAGTTTATGCAATGAGTAAATACACAAAAAAATTCACATCTCCCTCCAACCAAAAGATCAAAACACCGTGAGTGACAGGAACAGGGAACTGAGATTTATCTCCACATAGGACTGCAGGATGCTGGGCCATGGGGCTCCTGCACAACAACACAGGTCTTTGAGGAGATGGCGCACAGGGGCTCTGTTATCTCCCTCTCAGATAGGTCAGCCAGATAGGATATAAAACTCAGAGATGAGACACGTGATGCTAACTAAAGGCTGACAGGAAGGAAACCCTGATGCTAGGAAGAGGATGGAGCCTTGGCAGTGGCAAGGAAGTGATGCTGGAGAGCTGTCCTGGAGGAAGGCAGCACAGAGGGCACAGCTACTGGGATCTGGCAGCCTCAGCTTCACATATTCACCTCCAAAGAACTAGAGAGTCTGCCAGGCATGTGGATGTGCAGAGAAGAGGGGAGGACTGTGCAGGGGAAGCCACACCCAGGCATTAGGCCAGAGCACCCCAAAGCCCGTTCATGAAGTGGTCTTATCCCACAAACACCAGCTTCAGGGGGCCTCGAGGCTTTCTGATCCCCTTGCTCCATCTGGCCCAAGTGCTGATCTGAGGTCTGCACTGTGAGACCCAGGCTCAGAGTCCTCACTGGCACAACAACTCAGCAAAGCTGCAGAGTCCCCAGACCTCTGCCCCACTTTGAAAACAAAGGGGAGATGTGGCTGAGGTTGGGCTGCCTCTCTGAGGTGGGACCCTGAGATCTGAGAACCCTGAACCCTCAAGCTGCACTTTTAGCTGGATGCTGGGGACTCACTGGTTTCATCAGGCAGAGATCTTGCTTGAGGCTCAATCTCAGGGACAGAGGAATTCAGCAGGTCTTTTTGTGGCGATGGTGGAAACAGCTGCTCAGAACCCAGGAAGGACAGCTCCTCCACTGATGCTGACAGGTCATCTTCTTCACGAAGCTCAATGCTGAGAAATGCATGGGTGGGGATGGGGTGGAAAAGCAAGGTTATGATGGAACAGAACACACATCCAAGTCAGCCTCTAGCAAAGCTCCAGGGAGAATTCCAATACCTCTGGCCTTTCACAAAGAGGAAGGGAACTGTGCTCTGACTTGGACACTGCCTGAGTACTATGGGAATGAGAGTGAGAGCAAGAGTGAGAGACAGACACAGAGAAGATGACAGACGACAGAAGCACACAGGGAAGAGAGATCAGCCCTGCTCAGGGCGCTGTCCACATCACCAGCTGAGGAGGAGAGAATATCTTCCCTCTGAGATGCAGCAGGACAGGGTGCTTGCAGTGAGAACCACAGCAGGACCAACCTAGTGCAGAAATAATGGGGAATTTCCCAGGTTCTGGGGACCACAGGTTCTGCAGTGATGCAGGAGAACTTGGGCTCTCTCAACCTGTTCTCATCAATACTGAGACTTGACATGGCTCTCTGTGGCTGCTTCATCTACTGTCCTGCCTGTGCCACCGCTGTACACAAACTCTGGCCCTCAGTTCTGAAAGACATTGTGCATGGAGCCCTTTCAGAGGATAAAGTTCTCTATTATGGTGATAAGTACTTGGATGTCCTGAGCAGACACTTTTTCCAAAACCACCAGAGGAAACACAGCACCTTGCTAAAAGGCCATAGTGTCTGTGGTTGGGTGAATGATGCCACAACAATCGGTAGGTGCTTCTCACCCTTGAGAGTGAAGTGCATGGCTACTGCTGACCCTGGGTCCTGACTCTAACACTCCCCCCCCCAGACTTGCCCTTGGTTCCTGACCATGGATTGATACCTGGAGTCCAGGGGCTGAGTCTTCTCCTCTTGGTTTCCATCAGAGTGGTGCTCTGCAAAGAAATTCAGAAAAGTCCAGAAGGTCACTGCATGGTGCGACTGCACCTGTGGCTACCTTAGAATGTGCACAGGGATGAGCAGGCAGCATTGTCAGGTGAACACAGAAGCCATACTGAATGACCTCTGTGTCAGCCCCACAGAAACAGTGACATGTTGCTCCCAGGGACACAATGTCCTTATTTGTGGGTGATGATCCTGGCCCACTCTGAGTTGTACTGGGCTAAGTCCACTTGGTTCTTGGGCCACAGAGCCCTGGATACTCCTCCCTTCTATCACACACCTGGACTGCAGGGTCCCTGGATTCACATGGCCCCATAGCTCCCGTCCCATCTGCTTCCTTTTATCAAGGACAGGAGAAACAAGCCTGCCCCATGTTTCCACAACCAGACCCCTCCCAAGATCCTCCACCTGCCTTCTATCACTAATGTATGAGAGTTCTCTCCCTGGTAACCATGTCCCATGGCCCTTTCATCCCTACGGAAACCCCAGGAGTGACAAGAGTCCTATGAAAGGACACTCACAGAGATTCCCTACCCAATGCTACAACTGCAGTGAAACACCTACGGAGAGCCTCTGAGATGAGTAAAGAGAAATCAAGGCAGGAGCAGCCTGTGGTCCCCTCACCTGGGCTGAGCTACAGGGTGAGGCTCCTGGCCAGCCTGTGCCACTCTGAGTACTTTTCCTGGTAGCTTTGTGTGTCGTGTTTCACAGCTCCATCCTCAGTCAACAGTTCTCTAAGACTCCTTCTCATGTAGTACTGGACGGACCTCCATTTCAGGAATATCTCTATTGGCTTGAAACATGCGATATTTTCAGTGATCAACCTGAAGTGCACAGGTGAGAAGGGAGGACAAAACACATAATTAGAGCTCACCTTTCCAGGCCCAGTCATAAGTGACAACAGCATGTTCCAAGGGCAGAGGGAAATCAGCTCAGGGTAAATGGGGTGCTGCTCAGTGATTAGGACATTTCCAGTGATTTTTGTGAGTATACTCAGGGAGCCCTTCCAATGGAAAGTTGCCACGTGTTTGAGATTCATATAAAAATGACTTGGTGCAGTCCCAGGCAAAGCAAGTGAATTCCTGAGCACAGCTGCACCTAGAACTTGTATCTGACAAAAGTGTTTCCTGAAGTACAAAGTTTCCTACCAGCGAACTAAGTCCCCATGTGCAGAGCAGAGTTCCACATTCCTGCAGGTACAAAGTAGCCACATGTGCATGAATATCAAAACCCATGGTCATTATAGCTCCTCTGCAGTCTATGCAGATATTTCAGAAATTAGTAAAAGCCATATGTCCCACAAAGGAAAGAGCACACATGTGGCAGAATATTTTCAACATATACTTTGTGTCTGCTTTCTGGGAGAAGGAAGTGTGTCAGAGATCTGACTTTAGAGTCTAAACTCCAGGTCTCTATGTCACCATGGTTCCATCACAGGTTCTCCATTCTCACAGTTACCTGGTGTACTTGGGTTCTAGGAAAGCCTCATCTGCCAGGTGACACTCATTTTCTGAAAATAAAAGCAGATGAGCATAGTCAGTTACACCATTCCTGCCTCACCTCTTCAAGCCCACAACTGTCAATACCTGAGAAAACTAGAATAATCTGAGACAATGCTGAGCACTTTTGTGAGAAGTCAAGGGGCATGTTTTTCTGAGCTTGTGGACAGACAGATGGACTCATCCCTGACAGCTCAGCATCACAGGGTGTCAGTCTCCACACTGGGACACAGCTCAGCAAGCATCTTCCCACAGACATCCCAGGAACTGTCCTCACTGCCTCTGCCGGACTCAGAAACACCAGACTGCAAGTCTTTGATCTCAGTGGATTGAAGAGGCCCAGGGATGAGACTGATGTGAAATAACAAATTCCTCAAGGAAGAGAATCCCTGGTATTCCCGAGGACAATGTCCTTTAGGTGACAGAAGATGCTGTGGGTGTCAGGCCTTAGCTTTAGGGTGTGTGGTTACTGTGCAGACTGTTCATTGAGTCTATGTAGATAACTCAACAAAGCGTCAAGGACAAAAGATCTGGGGGCCACTGAGAGAAGACAGTGCTGGCAACAAAGAGGGGAGACTGCCCAGACTAAGACACATCTCCACGATACTGGCAGGCACAGTCATGAGTGTTTATGTCCTGGCAGGGAACTGGCATCGTCATGGGAGAGAAAAGTAGAAGAGATGGAGATGCTGCCTGGTGACAGAGGAACCAAAGCAACATCTCCAGTGAGCGTATCACCTGCAGCAAAATTTGCACAGAAACTAAAGTTCAAACCACAGTACTCCAGAGCAGCATATAGGAAGAATAGTGCAATGGACAGCAGCTGTTTCAGTTTGAAAAAGCACAACTGTACAGATGAATAGATGCCTGCCAGAAGTGGGTTACAGTGATGGCTGTGAACTGTTACAGTCTTTCAGCCTGTCCCCTCTGGATGTCCTCTGTCTGTCATCCTGAGTTTGCACTGGATGCACAGAAATGGGGGCTGGATGCATGAGGTTCTCTTAGTAATGCAGGACTCACCCAGGGCCTGTGTAGAAGGGGCCTCAGCCTCATCCACCTGGGCTGCAGTGGCACAGGGAGGCTGCTGGGTGTCACAGCCACCAGGGAAAGTCTTGTGCTCCTCACCCTGGGAGACCTGGAGTTCCTCTGCCTGCTGCTCATCTCGCTGGCTGTCTATGCTTCCACTGCTGGGATGAAGAACAGGGTTAAACCCGGCAATATGGGACACAGGATTCTGAGTTTACTGAGAGAGGTGTAAGGAGTGGTCACAGAGTCATCGGACACAGAATTCAAGGATGAATTTTTTCTCACAAGAGGGTATTGTGCAGCAGCCTAGATTGCAAGGACAGGAGATGCACAGCACAGGCCAGATGACAACCTGATGATGAGGGAGCTTCCACCCCCACCTAACAGGACCACAACTCCCAGCACATCCAGAGACCCCAGCAGGGCTCTGCTCTCTCTCTCTCTCTCAACTTGGTGACCTTTGTATATTGCCTAGTCACTGCCATACAGATAGCAGAGCCTAAGACCTCGTGCAGTGCAGTATCTTTCCATGGATGGAGGGACTCACAGTTTTGTTAGATCTCTTGGTGTGAAATCCCTTCTAATGACATAAGACCACACCTATTAAGCATATCCAATCTCAGCCACAATTTCCCCACACAACAGAGGCTGATGAGGTCCACTGGGTACAAATGAGACCCATAGGGATATCACACGCTGACAGAAAGGTTCTCCTCCTGGCTTGAGCAAATGGACTCAGAGCACCAGATCACTCTGCCTTTCTGTGTGTGAAGGCTGGGCACTGTGGACATGCTGATCTGTCCTTTGGGGACCAGCCTCTCACTGGGTCCCCGGTCCTGACTACCTAGGTACCTGTGGGCCACAGATGACTCCTCTTTAACATCCTCCTCCTTTTCTGGAATATCTGCAAGTAAATTAACAAACAGGCAGTCAGGCAAGGAGGAGCTCCCTGTCAACATCACAGACACCAGTGGCACAGAAATGGAAATAGCTATGTGAGATTAGGGGTGGGTACGAGGCCTCCTCATCTCCTGATGAAGCACATGAGCTCTCAATTTCTTAAAGATTGCTATTTGCTGATATTTCTGGGGGCCCAGAAGTAATTCACAGTGCTGTGCGCACAGGGCACAGCTGGTATGGTCAGACAAATGCTGCTGGGAATGTGACAACCCTGGGCTAAGACTCAGGAGAACCAGAGAGGGCACCCCAGGACTGTTTACTGCTTCCTTTCCTTCCACACCTGCCACCATCAGCAGGGCTCTCAAGTCAGAGCAGAGGAGCAACACTGAAGAAGCACAGGCACAGAATTTCAGCACCACAGTGCTTCAGTGGCTGGGTGTAGTGACACAAGCCTGTTATCCCAGCACTTGGGAAGCTGAGGAATGAGCAGCGCTGTGATGTCAACACCATCCTGAACTACTCAGTAAACAGTGTCAAAAGAATCACACATAGAGAAAGAGAGAGAGAAAAAGAGAGAGAGAGAGAGAGAGAGAGAGAGAGAGAGAGAGAGAGAGAGAGAGAGAGAGAGAGAGAGAGAGAGAGAGAGAGAGAAAGAGAGAGAGAGAGAGAGAGAGAGAGAGAGAGAGACTGACAGACAGAGACAGGAGAACGTTGTCTGTGGCAACAATAGCTCCAGCACACAAACCCTAGAATAGAAACACAAACAACCATGAACACTGGGTCAACCTATGCTCACATCACCCAACTCCTCACAACTGGCTTCCGAGGGACAGTTTGAAGATGACTGACAGACAAAGGACAGTGTGTGCAGGGAGAGTAGCAGGCAAGCATTTAGAGGCCTCAGCAGTGCAAGTCTAATTCCCGTGTGAAGAACATGCCTGCATGTCTAACAGGAAGGGGAGAAAGAGCACAAAGAAGCAAGTGATACAAACTGAAGACCACAGTGGAAGTGGAGAAGGCCTTTGCCTGGATCAAAGTACATGAGATATGACCTGGACAACATTTGTCACCTCAAGAAACATCCACAGAAATCTCCAAATACCACATGCAAAGAAAAAAGGGAAGAACACTGTTTAAATAAAAACAAATAATGAGGCAAACAAAGGAACCATTGTGTTGGGGGTGGGGGGTAAACTCCAAGGTAGAATATTCTCTCTCTAATACCAGAAGAACACAAGTATCTACTTTTAAAAAGCACAAGGTAGCACCAATAAAAACTTCCTGGGAACTAAAAAATTACATTAAAAATTCAGGCTATATGGATAATACACAAATTGATTGCACTCTCAGGCATGTCAGGAATGAACACAAGGGGTTTGAAGTAAAAGCCTACCATCACTCACATTTACAAGGAAACACATTTAAGTTCTAATGCACGAACTTAGCAAACATCTATAAGTAAAAACATAATGACCAGCTACATCAGTGCACATAATCCCCACATGTGAATCAGGATTTTCAGGAATCCATTTACCAGTTCCCAGCAATGACAATTTAAAAGCAGCAGATGATGTTTAAAAGGACAAATAGATTCTCAAGTTTATTTGGAGTCAAAAGACCCTGAGGAACAAAGCAAACACCAGTAGAGATGAAAAACAAAGCTGTAAAACAGTATGTCAGGAGGACAGGAACAGATCAGCTCCTGAGAATGGAGCCTAGAATCAGACCTCACAGACAGAGCTCAAGAAGGGGCCAGGGCCACTCATGGAGAAAGCACAGACTCTCATGAGAGTTTCTGGGACAGGTGGACAGACAAAGCCCTTACAGGTTTAAATGAGAATGGATTATAATAAATAAAGAGAATGGATTATAAATGTGAAGTGAAAACAAAAACTTTTCCCAAGAGAAAATCCAACACAGAAGCAAATCCATGTGAACAGTGCTGGGGCATCTCTCATCCAGAACAAAGAGCAGAGCCCACAAGAGAAAGAACAAGTGAGCTACACTGTGAGAACCTCTGCTCTCCTGAGATCACTCAAATGGGAGGCACAGACCTTTGCAAACCATGGCAGGGATGATACACAGAGACTTGGTTGTTGGGATCTTGTGGAGATGATGGATGGATTTGGGTAGGGACACAGTGGACTTCAGGTCAGGGAACTATTGTATATGACACTAGAACAGAACCTGTGTCAACAGACATCTTCCCAAAACCATGGGATGCATGGCACTGAAAGGGTACCTAATGGACACTATGGTCTTCAGTTACCAGTAACCATCACTGTGGTTCCTCTCTCACACTGAAGGAAATGCAGCAGCCTCTCCTGTGTCGTGAGGGGGAAGCTGGCTCTGAGTGAGCTGCTGAAGGTTCTCCAGGGTGCGGGATGGAGGGCCTATGCCATCCAAATGTGGGAGGGTCTTAATCCTTCCTAAGTGCATCCGTGCCTATTCTCTTCCTGCACAGGACAGTGACCAAGACCATATCATCTACTTTTCTGCATACCAGGAGACAGGAATTCAGGAAGCATGGAGTGGTCGGTCATACACAGTTTGTACAGACAGCCATAAGGGTGGGGTATGGGAACCTTTCATACTTAGAGCAGTATGGTTTTAATTCTAGCCAGCTGACTCCTGACACATCCTCTTCTCAGCTATAAAACTAGAAGGATGCAGCCTCTTCAAGTCACAGCCAGGTTCCCTCAGGGACAAAGGATCCTGGGATGCTGTGACGCCCATGCTGGGGATGAATCCACTGCATTCCCCTGCAGCAGACCTAAATCTGCCACAGCTCTACATGGGACACAAGCACCAGAAGAGCTTGTCAAACACATCGCTTTATGAGTGTAGTGTCCTTTGAGCGGAGAACTTTAAAGCAGCTCAGTGTAATCAGGGCCTGAGGCCTCCTTACCTGGGTTGAGGTTGTGGCCCGGCTGCTCAGCCAGCCTGCAGCCCTTGGGCTGACCCTGGTGGTGGCAACGGCCCTGGCTGGTCTCAGGGTGAGCTCTTCTGAGGAGGACCTCCAGACGCTCCTTAAGGAGCAGGGACACTTTTTTCCTTTCATTCAGCTTTTGAGCTAATTCCAAGAGATATTGTTTTTGCTTTTGAATGAGGAGCATAGACAACCTAGGGTGGAGGGAAGCAGCGATGTGAGCTTTCAGAGTGGCGGAGGCATTCAAAGGGCCCAGATAGAGGTTTTGTAAGAAGACCTTGGGGTCCCACATGCAGAACTCAGGCCCCTATTTGGACAGACCCTGCATGAGAGGAAGAAAGGACAGCTCATTACAGGCCTCTCCTGTATCACTGAGTGCCCCTGTAGGATGCCTGAGCATCACCCTCATCATATCTTCTTTAATCCAAGTGGGCATTTGCCCACCTTTCCACAGAGACACAGCACCCTGTGCAGAATGGGGGCACACACCCGGTCCAGACACATATCCATATACAGTTCAGGAACCTTTAGAAAATGCAACCAGAGCTCCACAGGCTCAAGAAGACTTGCTTCTTCTAAATGAAGGCAGAAAGTGCCATCACCATGCAGGAGATGACTGGGAGGAAGAGGGCCAAGAAGGGACAGCAACACTCCAAAGCCTGCCACCTCAATAATGCACATACACACTCATTGCCTTCGTGTATTTCTTTATTGTGCGATACTGACCTCAATGCATTTGTAAAAGGAGGGGTTTCAGAGCACCCTGAGTGCAGGAGCTGCCACCTCTTTCTCCCCTGAACGTTTTAAGTCACAGGGAACTGGGCCTTGAGGTTCCTGCCCTCCCTGGCCCATGCCAACTCACAGTTCTCACAGCCCTGCTGCCCCCTGCAGAGACTCACATACCCTCCCCACATCTCCTTACCTCAGCTGCTCAGTCAGAGGCAACTTGGCAGCCGTGTCCTGCTCCTCCATCTGCAGCCTCACCCGGAGTACAGAATCATCATCATGTTTCCTCCCAATGCCTGAGACGATACACATGCACCTGCCTCCGTGGGCAGCTGGACATGCACTGTGGGCATCGCCTGCAGAGGAGCCCACACCCACAACAAGGACGACAGCTCAGCACCAGGCTATGGGCTTGTGCTTCCACATTTTGATTTTTTAGTTCCTTAGCACAGGTAATATGGAATAACCCACATTTTACAGGTGAGGGGAGAGAAGCTAGCAGGCAAGCAAAAGAGACAAATAACTCAGCCGGGGGAATGCACAGTGAGAACTCATATCCTCACATTCTCAGTGAGCATCTGAGACCAAGGCAATGGCCAAGCCTGCAGGTCCCACTGCACACCTTTAGCTGGGCAAGAAGCAGCACCAGCTTTGTTCTTGGATGAGAGCTCCAAGGGCCCTGGGCTGGGATTGCTGGGAGAAACAAGCTTCTCAAGATGAAAATCTCACTCGGCCATGTGCATACAGGAAGGCAGAGCAGCACAAGGAGCTGACAGTAAACACCCACACTATAATGCAGGGGTCCAGGTAGACTAGAAAACCCCAGGATGAGTGTGGGCTTGTACCAGGCCATGCTACAAGGGTGTCCCTGCAGGGAACTCATGAGCTCACTGCAACCCTGTGCAGGAGGGACTGGTACAGATCACAGCATGGGAGGCATCTGAGGGCCCAGAGCTCCAGACCCCTGTGCTATACTCGGGAACAACACAGCACCCAGCTCCACACAGTTCCTCCACAGGGCCTGGGGTGGCTTTCTCCTTTCACACCCTCAGTATCCTCCAAAACACAATTAACTCTTATTGTAAAGATGACATTCATGAAGTACACAGTTGGCCTCCACCTGAACCTAAGCTGGTGACTTTCTTCACATGGTTCACTTTTGATTATTATCTGAGACCCTTGCAACTAGAAAATAAAAATTCTCTACCATTGAATATTTGGAGCGATCACTGTGATTCAATATGGCAACTTCAGCATCAAAGAGGGTGACATTCCCTCAGGTGATAGTGCTGGAGCACAGTTCCCTGACATCCCAGTCACCTCAGCTTCTGCACAGGACAATGGCCCATTGCTCTGGACTGACTGCAAGAGGGGGCACCCTCACTGTGACCTTGGTGTGGACAGCAGCTGGCACTCTCCTCTTCATGCCTTCTCTCACTGTGATCTCACAGCTCAGAGATCAGACCCTTGAGGTCAACTTGGACCTGCTGCCCAGTCCCCTTCTCACGAGCTGTGGGCTCCTGGGGAGACAGATGGTTGCTGCAGTCTGTTACCACAGACTCGCCTTCCACTGAAAGCCCAGGACAGGCTCTCCTGGGCTCATACAAGCCTGTGCCCCACCAAGCAGGTTGCCCTCCTTGCCACAGAACTTTCTGGTCTCCATCGTGACAGTGATGGCTGCCACAACTTCAGTTAAGAGCAGAATCTATCTAAGTTCCTCTGAAACCTGTCCTAAGCACGGTTCCCAGCTTTTCTGGGCAAAACCAAAAACTGGGAATCCACAGACGCTTCAGTGCAAGGTGGGGCCACTGGTCCAAGAACTGTAGTGAGGCTATGTGTCTTGAGGATCTGACAGGGGACACGGAGGGCCCTCATCAAAATGGCCTAAGCTGTGCTGAGAAAAGCACATCACTCCATGCCCTCAACAGGAACTAGCAACTGAGTTGTTACACTGCTCCAACTCTAGTCCTCAATATAAACTGGGAGAAACTGGTTCATGCTTTGAGTCTCAGTATTTAATTCAAATAGGACACAAAATCCCACACTTTGTTTCTAGCAATGTGGGAAGGTAAATTTATTTTCATAAAGCAGAGAATCACTTTTTTAAACCATTTCAGTTGTGCAGGAAAACAGAATCATTTACCATTTTGGCCAATGTGAACCTATAGAACTCACCATGTTTCTGCCCCTCGTTGGTCATGGAGCTGAGAGCTGCTCTGGATCTCACTAAACCTGACTCACATAGCTCAACCTGTGCCTCACAATCTCCCATTCCAGAGCAAGTATCCTTTCTGAATGGGCCCACATCCACCTCAGCCTCGGGATTGGGGCTGAGTGGTACCACCATTGGCACCGTGGAGAGTGTGGACTTCTGTCCAAGGACTGTGGAGAAAACCAAACACAACATGGGTTAAAATCCAAGACAAAGAAACTGAGCATGGTGGTGCAGGCCTGTAATCCCCACACAGCCATCTGGGGCAGGAGGATCACTGAGATTTCGAGGCCAGCCTGTGCCGCATTTGGTATTCACAGACAGTCTGAACTACATGCTGAGACCCTGATTGAAAAACTGAGCTGAGAAGGAGAACAAAGTAAAGTGACACAAGAGAAATCAACCAGGTTGGCTCAGGCCTGAGGAAGGACAGGAGTAAACTGAGTAACTCACTGTTGAGATAGAGTTGATCAACACACCCCACAAGACTTGTGAATTTTCTTGACAAAACAGGTCCTGAACTGATGTTCAGAACTGAACGTCCTGTCTGTGGCTCAGACAGACTCAAGGGAGCCAGTTGTGCCTGGCACAGCAGGCAACAGTGGCAGTTACAGCAGAGAACTGGAAGGTGGGGGTCATGGGATGTCAGGAGCCTCTGCCTTCCAGCTGCTTATACACAAGGCCTCAATCTCCTCAGAAAGTCACCACTGATGAGGACCTCCTGCTCACCCACCAGGCCCAAAGGCTGTGTAGTCTTGGGCTGATCCCAATCACCTCCTTCCCTAAAACCCTACGCCTGATTCTCAGTGTGCACTCTCTCTCCTGCATGTGTAACACTGTTGAAACACATCATTTTGCACAGTTTACAGTTTCTTCTGCATGCTCTGCAAGTTACCTCTCTGGGTCTCTGTCTTTAAAATAGTTTTAGGAAATTTGCCCAAATCCAAACAGTAAAGCTAAGGAAAGGAAGGTAGACAAAACTATTAGAACATTACTTTCTGAATACTCCCTTATCATCATCATCATTTTGCTTCTTTTTTCTGAAACCAGGTTGCATTACACAGTTCAGCCTGTCCTTGAAATTGCTATGTAACCCAAACCAGTCTGAAACTCACAGAAGTCCCCCTGCCTCAGCCTCTGAAGTGCTAGGATTAGAGTCACAAGTCACCATTCCCAGTTCTAAAACCATGAATATTTGTAGAATATAAAGCACCACGCAACACAAAGACATTACTAAATTAGTAGGGCTTTACTTTTTTGTTTACCTTATTAATATGATCCTGGCTACTATATATTCTTTGTGTTGGCTTCTTTCTAGTTGTGAAAGTTGTACATTTCTTACAGGGAACTTTGATAACACAATCACTTGGCCTCCATAACTAGATTGGGTTATGTTTGGTGGTTTTATTTTTTATGCCAGGACACTGTAATTTCTGGATTTCTTTTTTTAAAATTTTGTTTAAAGAAACACTAAACAAAACAGAAAATGGGTAGAAATAATACATACGTTCAGAGAAAAAGTAAGATATCACTAGGTAATGTTTACATACTGTACTTTTACAAATAGTTGTTCAAGATACAAAAGTGGAACACATAAAGTGTTAATTCAAACAGTGAGACTGCAAACAGTTCTGTTCAACTGTCCAACAAAAATTTAGTAACATGTTTGTCAATTATATACACTTAAACATACATGCAGTTATCCATATCTTCATTTATGTTGACATTAAACACCTAAAGCAGGCTAAAGTCATTCTGAACAAAGAATAATAGTATTGCTGGATTTCACATCATGAAACTCTGGGATCAGCACTGGGTACTGTATTGTCTTTTTTTATTTTATAAAGAAATACTAAACAAAACAGAAAATGGGTAGAAATAATACATACTTTTAAAGAAAAAACAAGCCGTAAGAAATCACTAGTTGATGATTACAGATTGTCCTGTTACAAACAGTTATTCAAGATACCAAAGTGGAGCATCTAAAGTGGGAATTCAAACAGTGAGACTTCAAGCAGTTCTGTTCAACTATCCAAGAAAACTTAGAAATATGGTTATCATTCCTATACACTTAAACATACATGCAATTATCCATATCTTCAGTTAAGTTGAGATTGAACAAACCCAAGCAGTCTAATATCACTCTGAACAAAGAATAATACTATTGTTGGGGGTCACATTATGACACTCCAGGATCAGTACTGAGTATGTTAGTGTCTCTTTTTCTTCAAAGTATCTGTTCATTTCATCATGTGTCATAAGATCAGTTTTCATAAACTGTTTATAGATTCTACACATGCATGAGTCTTAACATGTATTTCTATCCTTTCCATGTTAGAGGGAAAAACAAAACAAAGCAAGACAAAGCCAAACATATTCCTATAAACATATGAAATGAAAAAGACATATAAGACCATTGTACAAGGAGTTCTACCATAGTTTCTGTGTTGTCTCTTGTTATTTTCAGTAGAATTGGCTACATCACCAGGCATAGTATAATTGAATATATCAGTGCATAACAGTATTAATAAATCCAGAACTTTTTATATAGTATAAAACTTCACAAATAGGCAATTATCAAACCAGAATATGTATCATAGAGAAATTGTTTAAATGTGACTCAGTAAGTGACAGATTCTATAGTGTGATACTCACTAAAATACTTAAATCAGTAGAACTTTAAGATTTTGCATATTGAAACTAATATATTTCACCAGAATTCAGAAATAAACATATGCCAACAATTTGTGCTTTTTAATGACTTTGTTTAACAAGTTTAAGTATGCAGTCCTGTGATAAGTTTTCGTGGAAGAATTAAGAAAATAGAAATCAGCAAGTTGAATATCCCACCCATATTGTGAATGAAATTTTCTGTCCTCTACACTATAGGCTTTTTATTACCCGGAACCTGTACACATAGGGAGTGGGGGGGGGGGGCGCCTGGGCCAGTGTCCTGGTCTACAAGTGATCTACAAGTGAACATGTTCAGGCCTCCCTTCATGAAGTCGAATGTGGTCAATCAATATTTCTGTGATACATCTCAAATTCTGAGGGTATTATCCTCCGATGTTCAGTTTGATGAGTCTGTGGGCCTTGACGTGTTTTGTCAGCTTTGTGTGTTTTGTCTTTTTATTTATGACATATGTGAATACACTTTCAACAATGCTTCTTCATTTTTTAATTTATGGGTTGACTGCTGCTCCAAATCTGATCACAAATAAAGGATCATTGAAGAAATTTTCTAACATCCTTGTGCTTTGTAATAGTCCCCTGATTATGAACCCTGTTAATTACAGTCTGCAGAAGAGAGATCCTTTCTGCTTTAGGAGACATGTTAAGATGACGTTTTCATCTGGGAGCACAAAATTCATTGAGAAAATAAATGCTTGATAGTAAGATAATTTGATAGAATTTTAAAGTGTATAGATACAAGTTTAGCATTTGAATGGATTCCTGTGAATTATCTGGTACTTTTGTTCTGTATTTTTTGTGTACCAACTGAATGAGACAAATATCATGTTAATGATGTGTTAGAGTATAAAGTTAATTTATGTACAATAGATGTCTACCACACAACATGATCAAACTTTTATTTCTTCTTAGAATTGAAAGGAAATTTACGCTACGGCATCCATATGCCTGACTGAACAGTTGTGGATTTTTGTTTTATGATATTCTGAAATTTGTTACTCCAACTACATAGCTCACCAAGGAACTCTTGATTATGTTTCTTTAGACATCAGTAATTTAGATCTGAGGTATGAATCTACTTTGGCAGATTTAATAATTGCCTTTCTTGCCATCTGCAGTTGCTGATACAAATGTCTCCCACGTGCATTAGCTGTATCAGCCTTATGTAGTAGGGTACTGATTTCATGTGGAAATGCAACGCAGACCAAATAAGAATGCAGAAATTTGCATAGCAAGTAGCAAAGACTCAGGAAGAGGCATTTAATTTGTTCTCTGAATTCTCATGTGTCTAGAGACTGAAAATGCCATATCAAGTGCTTTATAATTTTTCAGAGGCACATTATAGTTAAAGTACACTTTGAAATTTGAGCAGAATTTGTACAAATAGAATGACCCATGAGGCCATCAATAAGAGCAAATCTCAAAAATGTTTAGTGGGCAGACAGTGTCTCAAGGCATTCCCAATGGCCACAGGCAGCACTTACCACTCCTGTGCTATTGCCTGTGTGCCTAAAACCGCTCTGCTCCCTCCCTGGGCCTCAGTTACCTCAGTTGCTCAGTGCACTGCTCCCTCCTTCCCTGCGGGAGCACTGGAGGATGGTAATATGTGTGATGATGAGGTGGTGCTCAGCAAACATTATTATCTCTGTTCCGAAGGAAGCAGTGCCACACAGGCCAGCATGACAGAACTGTTTTCTATAGCCAGAAAAAATGTAATTTTACACACTGAGGATATTTTAAATGTCATGAGAAACTGAAAGTCTGGAGGCAGTAGGACCTATCACATTTAGAAAGAGTAGCCCTTGCCAATTCCACAGGTTCAAGTGTTTGCTCAGAAAACATCAGAATTGTGCACAGTAGATACAGACAACTTCTAGTAATGAGAATAATAACTGCACTCAGCAACATAATGTATTTCAAGAAAAGCAAAGATACCAAAAATTACATGAATTATAATATTCAATACATCAAAATGAATTCAACAAATAAAAGCAGTGGCAATATTAAAGACAAAAACTGCACAATTATGTTTAAATCATAAATTTCATTTAAAATACTTTCACTGAAGAGTGAGAACAAGAAATCACAATAAAATCTAAGCATCAATGAAAAATTTAGAAAAAAAAGATTAACAGAACACAGAGAAAGTCTGGAAAGATGAAAGTATAGCAGGAATGAGAGCTATACACAGTTCTCACGTATATGGAAGGGTGGGATAAGTATAAAATGCATCAAAGGTACAAAGAAAAACCATCCTGCTTTCTGTAACACAAAGCTGTAGAGTGAAGCAGTTCAGGAAATGACTTGCTTTCTACTGAAAATGACAGCCCGAGATCAGCACTAAAGTCCTTAGGGTGTGTGGATCTCAAACTAGGAATCACCACTACAGAGAGAAGGGGGAGGAACAAAAATGGTAACATGCTGACTCATTCCAGCCATAGTTGTCTTTCTGTTGGCCCATGGCTCATATTTCTTGGGATTTTACACAGGGTTGACTGAGTGACTTCATTCCTCAGGCAGTAGATAACAGGGTCCAGTGCAGGAGGCACCACAGAGAAGAGCACAGAGCACAGAATAGGAGGAGCACTGGAGGCTGGCTTAAAGTAGGCAACAGAACCAGTGACAAGAAAGGTGCCCACAACCACCAGGTGGGGCATGCAGGTTGAGAAGGCTTTGGACCAGCTGTGCTGGGATGGGATCTTCACCAGGCTTCTGTTTCATTGTATTATATTTTAGTTAATATTTATTTACCTATTTTTTAATCCTTGATTCCTTTATTTCTCTAACTTCAGGTGTTAGGGATTTGTTGTCATTTTTCCTTGAGGATGTTTTAAAGTTCTTTGATTAGAATCATTATTTATTTAAATAATAATTCCTTAGAATTTTCCAGTTACAACTGGATCATATACCTTTTAGGTGTTTTCTTCCCATTTTGTTTCTCTCAGAGATTTTTTTTTAAAAATCTGAGTTATTTTCCTGTTGTCGCTTTGATCTCCAACTCCTGGGCTCAAGTAACACTTGTGCCTCAGCTTCCTAGGTAGAGGGAATAAAGCATGAATCACTGTGCTCAAGTTCAAACTTTTTAAAATTTGAAATATTCTAGTTAAATAATTTTTGTCAGTATTCTAAAATTGCATGTGTTATTGATTTCTACTTTCATAGCGCTGTGGTCAAAAAATACTTAATGTGATTTTCCCTGTTTAACCTTGATAGCACTTTCTGTTCATCTTAAAATATGCTCTATCTAGGAGAATCTGTGCTGTAGAAATATATGTATTCTTTTGTGTTTTTATTTATTTTACTTTTTAAAAAAAGATTAAGATAAAAGAGAATATAACAAAACAGGTCAGAACAGAACAATTTAAGCAACATAGTGTTTCACTACAAGACAACCCGATGTAACTGTAGCTACCATAGAATCTCTTTCCTTGAAATATTTGAGTATGCCTTCACACACTATAGTATCAAACATAACAAGACAGTGTAAAAATATTCAAGAGAAATGAAAGTATTAGAGGGTATTCAGAACCAACTAACAGAAAATGAACAAAGGTTACTATATTATCTCCTTGTCCATAAAAATTTGTTTATACTATCACACATAATAAAATGCAATAAGACACAACCTGATAAAATGGATGGAGACAGAAGAACAAAAGTTTGGTAGGACTTCAAAACAAGATGATATTAAATCAGCACTAGCTATTATAATGTCTTGTTTTCTTCAAAATAGCTGTTCATACCGTCACATAAATAAAATCAAACAACTCTGAATAAAACCATTCCAACTAATGAATGAAAACATTATAAGGCTTCAAAACAATATAATGGAGAATCATGATTACCACATACTTTTATGTATTCTTACCATTTCTTACACTAAGGAGACTATTTAGTATTTATACATGTGAGTTTGATTTCTTTCACTTATGAGTATGGTCTCAAGCTGCATCCATTTATTTATAAATATCTTAATGAGATCATTCTTTATAGGTGAGTAGTACTCCATCATATAAAAATATCACAACATTTTTATTCATTCCTCAGTTGATGGACACTTAGGTTGTTTCCAGTATCTGGCTATTACAAATTGTGCTGCTATAAACATGGTGTACATATATCACTGTGGTATGATGTTTTCAGTTCTTCTGGGAATATGCCTAGAAGGGAATTAGCTGAAACATATGGGACTTCCAATCCCAGCTTTTTGAGAAACTTCCAGAATGACTTCCACAATGGCTGCACCAGGCTACACTCCCACCAAAAGTGCAGGAGAGTTCCTTTTTCCCCACAGCCTCTCCAGGATTTGTTGTTGGTAGTTTTCTTCAACCTGGCCCTTTATTTTTTCTGGAGTGAAATGGAATCTCAGTGTTGTTTTAATTTGCATTTCTCTAATGACTAATGATAATGAACATTTTTTCATGTATTTATTTGCCATTTATATTTCTTCATCTGAGAGGTGTGAATTTACCTCAGATGCCCATTTTTGGATTGGGTCCTTGAGTTTCACAGATCTTATTTTTTTTAAAATTCTTTATATGCTTTTGACGGAAGTCTTTTTTCTGAGGAAAAGTTCACTAAGATTTTTTTTCCCAGTTTGTGGGTTTTCATTCTACTATGCTGGATATTTCTTTTGACATGCAGAAACTTTTTAATAAGGCGTGATCCCGGTTATTGATTCTGGGGAATATTTCCAATGGGGTTTGATTCTTGTTCATGAATTTCTACCTACCCCTAGGTCTTCAAGGTTTTTACCCAATTTGTCTTCCAATAGATTTAGTGTTTCTGTTTTAATATTCAGATCTTTGATCCACTTAGATTTTAATTTAGTACATGGTGATAGGCATGGGTCTAGTTTTAGTTTTCAGCATATGGAGATCCAATTTTTCCACACCATTTATTAAAGAGACTGTGTTTCTTCCAGTGAACATGTTTGGCTCCTTTATCAAAGATAATGTGGTTGAGTGTGTTTGTAGTTGTGGTTGTATCTTTTAATCTGTTCCACTGATCTTCAGCTCTGTTTTGGTGCTAGTACCATGTTGATTTTACTACAGTTGCTTTGTGGTATAACTTCAAGGATTATAATTCCTCCTGCCTTGCTTTGGCTGCTTAGAATTGTCTTTATTAGTCTAGATCTCTTCTGGTTCCAGATGAATTTTAGGAGTGATTTCTCTAAATCTATGAGGTATGTTGAAGGTATTTTTATTGGGATTGCTTTGAGTCTGTATAACAGTTTTGGGAGAATGGCCGGTTTCATAATATTTATTCTTCCTATCCACGAGCAAGGGATGCCTTTCCATTTTCTGAAATCTTATTCAATTTCTTTTTCAGGGTATTATAATTTTCCCTGTATAGATCTTTGATTTCTTTCATGAGAATAATTCCTAAATATTCCATTTTTTTGGATGCTAGTGTGAAGGATGTGGCTTCTCTTATTTCTTTCAGTAGTTTTGTTGTCAGTGTATAGGAATGCTATTGATTTTTGAGTATTTGCTTTCTATGCCACTACATTGCTGAATTTGCTTATCATATATAGGAGTCTTTCAATGTAGTTTTGGGGGCCCTCTATGTAGAGTTTCATTTTGTCTGCAAATAATGATAATTTAACTCCTTCTTTTCCTATCTTTACCTCTTTTATTTCTCTGTCGTGTCTAATTGCTCTGGTTAATATTTCCCTTACTATGTTGCATAGGAGCAGGTGTAAGGGCCATATTTGTCTTGTTCCTTATTTTAGGATAAAAGCTTTCAATTTTGGGCCATTTAACATGATGCTGGCTACTGGTATGTCATAAATGGCCTTCATCATATTGTGGTAAAGACCATCTATTCCAATTTCTATAAGGTTCTAACATGAATAAGTGTTGGACCCTATCAAAAGCTTTTTCTGCATCTATAGAAATGATCATGTGAGTCTTACTTTTGGCTCTATTGATATGGTGGGTAACATTTATTTATTTATTTATGTATGTTGAGTCAGCCCTGCATGCCTGGGGTTAAATCCCCCTTGGTCATGATGTATAATCTTCTTGATGATTTGCTGCATCCTGTTTGCCAATATTTTACTAAGAATTTTTTCATCTGTATGCATTAAGGAGATTGCCTCTTAGTTCTCTCTGTTAGTTGGATCTTTCTCAGGTTTTGGTACTAGAGTAATATTTGCTTCCAGGAATGACTTAGGAAGAATTGCTTCTCTTTTGATTTCACTAAAGTATTTGCGGAGTGTTGGCCTTAAGTCTTCTTTGAATTTTTTGTAGAATTCTGCATTGAATCCATCTGGGCCTGGGCTCTTCTTTGTGGTAAGGACTTAATTACATTTTCAGTTTCATTAGTAGAAATTTGTTTATTCAGCAGTTTTACATCTTCTTGACCCAGCTTTGGTACTTCATATGTTTCTAAGAATCTGTCCATTTCTTCTGTGTTATCGAACCTATCTAAAAGAGCAGAGCTTTTTGAAGTAGGAGTTGATGACCTTCAGTATTTCCACAGAGTCTGTAGTGATTTCACATTTTCATTCCTCATTGCATGAATTTGAGTTTTTCTTTCCTTTTAATGTAAGATTGGCTAGGGGCTTATCAATTTTTTTTTATTCTTTCAAAGAACCAACTCTTTGATTAATTGATTCTTTGAACTGTTTTTTGAGTCTGTATTGTGTTAATTTCTGCTCTGATTTTTATAATTTCTTCCCGTATTTTGGCTTTGGGCTTCACTTGCTCTTCTTTTTCTAGATGTTTGAGTTGTAGCATCAGATTGATTATTTGTGTTCATTCTGCTTTCTCGATGTGGGATCTCAGTGTAATAAATTTTCTTATGAGGACTGCTTTCATTGCATCCCACAGATTCCAGTAAGTTGTATTTGTATTTTTATTTGCTTGTAGGTATTGTTTAATTTCTTCTTTAATTTCCTATGTGATCCAATGATTGCTCAAGAGTATCTTGTTCAATTTACATGTGTTTGTGGGGTTTTTGCAGTTTTTTTAATCATTAATTTCTACTTTCATGGGGCTATGATCCGATAACATGCATGGGATAATTTTGGTTCTTTTGCATTTACTTAAATATATTCTGTGGGCTAGTATGTGGTCTATTTTAGAGAATGTCCCATGTACTGCTGAGTAAAATGTGTATTCTGATGTTGTTGGTTGCAACACTCTGTATATGTCTATCAAGTCCATTTGTTCACAGTTGTGATTCAGTTCTGTTATTTCTTTGCTGATTTTCTGCGTGGTTGATCTGTCCCTTGGTGTCAATGGTGTTGTGAGGTTTCCTCTTACAATTGTGTTATTGCTTATTTCATTTTTCATTTCTGTTAATACTTGCTTTGTATAGCTGGTTGCTCTGGAATTTGATGCATGTATATTTGAGATTGTTATCTCTTCCTCTTGAAATTTTCCCCTAACTAGTATGTAGTGACCTTCTTTATCTCTTCATATAATTCTTTTTTTGAAATTCACATTGTCTGCAAACAGAATCCTACCCCAACATTTTTGGGGTTTCTGTTCCATGAAGTACTGTTTTCCATCCTTTGATTTTCAGTCTATGAGTTTCCTTTTGGGTTAGAATCATTTCTTCTACACAGAATATGGTTGGATGTTGTTTCTTGATCCATTCTGCCAGTCTGTTTCTTTTAATTGGTGAATTGAGACCATTTACATTAATAGATATAACTGTTATGTATAGGTTTATGGTTGACATGTTATCTTTCTTCTGTTGTATCTTTACCTTTCCATTCTGTTTAATTATCTGTATTGCTTAGTGTTTTTTTTTTTTTTTTTTGTATGTGTATCTAGAATGTCTTTCAATATTCTTTGCAGGGTTAGCTTGGTGATCATGAAGTTCTTCAGCTGTTCTTTGTCATGGAAATATCTGATTTTTCCATTCATTTTGAAGGACAGTTTTGCAGGGTATATCAGTGTAGTTTGGAAGTCATTTTCCTTTAGGATCTGAAATACTTCACTCCATGCTCTTCTTGACTTCATTGCTTGTGTTGAGAAGTATGCTTTGATTCTCTTAGGTTTTCTTTTATAGGTGATCTGTGTTTTCTCTCTAATGGCTTTTAATATTTTATTCTTATGTTGGATTTTTGTGATGGTGATTATTATGTATGTTTGTATTTTTATTTTGGTTATGGCTATTTGAAGTTCTGTATGCTTCACTGATGTGTATGCCAGTTTCCATTCCCATGTTTGACAAATTTTCAGCTATTACTTCTGCAAATAGCCTCTTGATATCATTTGTGTTGTCCCCTTCTTTATTTGTCTCTATCAATCTTTTTTGTTTTTCTTTGCATCATCTTGCAGTTGTTGAATTGTTATTTCCTGATTTCTTGTTATTTTTAAAAGATCTTTTCTTTGCTGTTTACTAGCTGAAATCTTGTCTTTGAGGTATGAAATTCTATCTTCACTTTTGTTGAGATTGTTTTGATAACTTTCAATGAAAGTTTTGATTTCCTATATATCTGTTTGAATCTGATTGATGTATTTTGTATTTTCTTAAATTGTTCATACAGGCATTCTATCTTTTTGCATTGTTCCTCTAATTTTGTTACTGTGTCTCCTTTAGATATGTTAGCATTTCTTTCATTATTTTTATCATTTCTTCTTCTTCTTCTTCTTCTTCTTCTTCTTCTTCTTCTTCTTCTTCTTCTTCTTCTTTTTTTTTTTTTTTTGTCTTTTTCATTTTTATCAGTACCTGGGATCAAACTCGAACTCACGACTGCCTGCTTACAAGGCAGGCGCTTAAGCTGCTGAACTAAATCCCCAGCCCTATCATTTCTTCTTTTACCTGAGAGATTACTTCTAATTTGAATTCCTTTATAGGTTGCCAGAGTTGCTTCTTTATTTAAGTTTCTATTATTTCAACTATTTGAGGTGTACGGCTTATATTTTCTTCTATGTACATGACTCCTAGGCTTTCTTCGGATCAGCTGGGGGTTTCAGGTTGCATTTTGGTCCATTGCTTTGTCATTTTCCTATATTTCCATGTTTCAAGTGATGTTCCCTGGGTATGGTGGAGATCACCTCATACGCCCTTGGCTGCTGGGACTGAATGGAGTTTAATGAGTGTGGCCGAGTCACGCCCACAGGACCTCCCATGCCACTTCTGGTGTTCCAGGAAACTGGGTGGGCTCCTAACCACTGTAGTGATGGTCCAAATCTCTACCTGGGCTAGTGTACATGTGCTAGAACTCACCTCGCACAGCCTCAGCTCCCCTGATTAAAAGAAGGTCTCTGGGCATGGTCTAGTCTGGCCCAGGAAATCTCTGGAGCCTGTTCCAGTGTGTCTGGAAGCTGGTAGAGGACTTAACCACTAGAGGTGATGTTCTAAAGCTCTGCCAGGTCCATGCCTGTGTGCTGGAACTCACTTTGTGTGACCTCAGCTTCCCGGATTGATAGAAAGTAGCCGGGGATGGTCCAGTTAGGCCCATGAAACTGGCCATGCCTGGTCTAATGTGGGGTCTAATTGCTTTAAATTTCAGTCTTCTTTTTGTAATCTAGGATGCACTGTTTCTCTTTATCATGTTCACTTATTTTAAAAGTAACTCACGAACTGGTCAACAAAAACAACAAAACAAACAAACAAAAACCAGGTTCACTGTTTCTAATACTCTGCTCCCATCTCAGTCCCTTCTGTATGCATATTTTTGATAGAATTTTTCAACTTCTGAATTTTTATTTGGAACTTTTTTATGCACTTTAATATTTTAGTCATGTCTGTTTAGCTCATCTACCTTTCTTACTTTCTATTACTGCCTTCTTGTCAATTGTTTCATTAATTTGGCCCAATACCTCCTTACTTATATCAGTTGAATTATGAACACTAAAACAAACCAATTATTGACCCACTATTGACCCGCAGTGAATATCTTTTAGATTGTCTACTTAAAAACAAGAGTTAAATGGAAAACCATAGCCTTAAGTTCGGAGCAAAGATGCTTACCCCAGTTGTCTGCCTTACTGACCACTGCTGATTTAGTCGCAAAGCAAGAGCACGGTGGGCTGCACCCTTCTCCATGACACTGGCCTCCACCACAGTAAGGACCAGTGCTTATTTCCTAGTTGGGTCTTACTTTCACTAAAGCATGGTAAATCAAATAATTTTGTTTCTACTAATAATAGAACAGTATTCATCAGCAATAGAATGATGTCTGTTTGATATATAAAAATTCACAAAAATTAGAGTTATAGTAATGCATGCAGAAGCAGGAGAAAATCAGAAATACAAATACCAAAACATGGGAAATTAGTGAATGGCAGGACAGAAAAGTAAGGTTGGGGTCCTGATGAGGAATGAAAAGAAATTAATATTGTTCAAGGACAGATACAGAGAAAAAAATTTAAAAAAGGATATGGAGACCAAAATGAAATAGATAAAAAAAGATAAGAAGAAAGAGGAAAATAAGCTGAAATGGGAACAACAGAGACAAAAAAATATAAATGAGGAAAGGGAAAAAGACCAAAACTTAACAACCCGATGAAAGAAAGAGATGAATAATAAAAGTTAGAACTCTGTCAATTTTCACTGATGAAGGAGCCAAACAAGTTCACGAAAAGAAAGCCCCTTTAACATAGACGCTAGAAAAACTGGCTTTCCACATGTTGAAAACTAAAAATAGGCCCATGTCTATCACCATGCAGTAAACTAAAATCAAAATGGATCAAACATTTAATTATTAATTATTAAAACAGAAAGACTAAATCTACTGGAAGAGAAATCAGGTACAAATCTTGAAGAAAATGGTAGGCAGGGATTTCATGAACAAAACCAAAACTGCACAGAAATATTTCAAAGGATCGCATATCATGAAAAAGTTTTCACATATCAGCAGAGTGCAAAGAAAAGAATTTAGCCAATTGTCTCTCAGACAAAGGAATTCTATCTAGATCATATAAGGAATTGAAAATAGTCAGGCTCCCCAAAATTCAAAGATTCAGTCAAAAAATGGGCATCTGAGATGAACACATACTTCTTAGATGAAGAAATACAAATGGCAAATAAATACATGGAAAAGTGTTCATCATCATTTGTCATTTAATATGTAAAAATTAAAACAACACTGTGATGCACCTCACACCAGAAAGAATGGCTAACATCAAGAAATCCATGAATAACAAATGCCGACTGGGTTGTTGGGGTAAAAGATGCTATTCTCCACTGCTGGTAGGAGTGTAGACTGCTACAACAACAGTGGAAACCAGTGTGGCAATTCCTCAAAATCTAGTACTGGAGGCTCCATTTGATCCAGATATTTGCCTTCTTGGTATTTTCCCAAAAGAATAAATAACATCATACAACAATGTATTTGCACCTATGTTTATACCAGCACAATGTGTAATAGCTAAGTCTTGTAAATAACTCAAATGCCCATCCACCAAGAATGCATAAAAAACATGTGAACAGTGGATTACTACTCAGCTGTAAAGAAGAAAACTTGACAGTTTCATAAGTAAATGGATACAACTTGAGAACATACTTATATGTGAAATAAATAAAACTCATATATTTAATTATAATGTTGTCTCCATCATGGAAGAAACTGAAAAAGTAAATAGCATCCAAAATGTACAACAGATATTGTGAAAGGGAAAGACACTTCTGAAAAGGAAAGAATAACTGGGATGGAGGAAAGGAGAAAAGAAGGAGGAGAAAATTTTAAAAATATATATATGCATATAACAATATAAAGATAGTTAAGATAATTATATGACTAATTTCTATTAGTTCATTGAAAACTGGTTTATGCTTATACTGTTTGATAAATTTTTCATGCCTAAATCTGGTAATCTGAGCAAATACTCTGAAGATAACTACACACAATATATTAATCATTGTTATTAGTTTGTTTTGAAACTCTATATCATTGCTCTTATTGATTTTTCTGTTTAAAATAAAAAAGAAACCATAATAAGAAGGACTCGGTGGTAAGAAAGAAGGGAATCATTATTGAGATTACTTAGTAGACTGAATTTAGAGAGGAAGTGACACTCAAGGTACCTCCATCGTCCTATCTTGAATTAGCTAGGTGCCTTCCTCACCATGTCACTGCTACTGCATGGCTAATTTTATCTTCAGTAATATAAATTATTTCTAAAGGTCAATTTACATATTTGATGTGACAATTTAAATAAAAGTACAGCTCTGATCTTCTTGTGAATATTGGCAAGCTGTCTGCCGATTACAGGCAAAGGCCTGGGTCTGTTTCAGTCCTCCCTGTCCCCTCGAAGGTCGTTGGAGCAACTTTTGCCTTCCTGGATTTTCCATTTTGCTTCTGTTTTAAGCCAAGTTTGTATTCAAAGAATTCAATTTGTTTTGCACACTCTGAAAACCAGTGAAAATCATGGTTGCGATTGAGCAAATTTAATTTGAAAAATACTTACTTTACAAAATACATAAACAATTATTCACAATGATGTGATTATCTCCTGGTAGGTACTTTGGTGAGTACTATTATTTTGTAAACAAAAATAGGAATATTTTACACTTTTAAGGTGGATATTGAATTCAAAACAACTTTTCTGGTAGCAAATTAAACATTCTGTGAGTGATCTGAATAACGATTATAGTTATTTAGAAGCAAAATCTTGAAAACTATTGCACCATTTTAAAATGTAACCAAACGTCTTCCGTTATAAAAAAGCAAAATCCTGCAGGATCAAACACATTATCCTGTGACACTACAATCATGGTCTTAAGAATGTTACTCTATAAAATAATTCATAGTCATAGGATTTATAATTATTGGGATTTAAGATTTACGGGGGTATGTCTATTTATAAATATATTAATATTTATAAGATCATATATTAATATTTGCATAAACTAATACTTATTGGTTTATGTAATATTTATAGCTTTATATATACTAATATTGATAAGTACCAAAATATCTCACTAGTAATAGCATGACTCAATGCTTTCAAGCATGCAACTGATAGCATCTTAGGTCCGTAACATTGCACATTCCTTTCTGTGGCCATTGTATCCTCCAGGCAGCGTTCATGTTGTGGCATCACCCTCACATGTGCTTGCAGTAGAGGTGGATGACTCCAAAGCTTCACAAAACTTTAAAACAATTCAGTGCTCAGGAGCACAACTGAATCTAAATTTAACCATCCTAACATCTTGTGATATAAGAGGTATTGTCTGAGTCTTTTCTCCAGATAATTTACATAATTTAAAAATATATTTTGTTTATACAAGAACAATTTTATTATATGCATCATGATTTTTAAAATTCATACTTCTTAGATGTTTTGGCATGAAAGAATATATGTAGACCATCTTCCAAAGGGAGATTTCTGATTGAACTAAAATATACTTGCCTAACAGTTCCTAACCAGTGTGGGAAACCCCCAGATGAATGATTCCAGAAGGAAGCAGAAGTTTTGGAACCATAAAAAGATTAACATATCTTTCACATATATTTTGAATTCCACCTTGGGTTTGTACTCTGATGTAGGATTTACTTGCACTAAGATCCATCCAATTTTAAACTAATGGTATACTAAAGGATATGAAGGCAAATTTGTGGCAACATTTTGTCATGGTAGTGCAATTGGTACAGCTCAGGAAGATGCACATCCACATTCCCTACCCTAAATCACTTCTGATTTCCCATCACCTTCTGGCCTTTAGGCGAGGACTTTATTAGGAACAGGGCAGAACCAAGTTCTTATCCATAACTACCTTGTATATGTCAGCTTGGTCTTTACAGCCAACTTTCCTGAGTTCTGAACAACATCAGTACACATCGCAGATGAAGGGATGGGAAAACTACTTAATTTTGCAGTTTATAAATGTGGATTAGTAGAAATTTTATATTGGAGAATTATGTTGAAAATCAAATGAGATGATCCATGTAAGTGTTTAGACAAAGCTATGATTTTGACAGTCATTACATATGTGCTTAGGGGTAACTGATAATCATTAAATGAAAGAATAGAATATTTCTACTCTTAGTTCCTTGGTGATCTACTGTCACCAAGGGGCTGCTATTGTTGGCCCCTTCCATATCAGAGCAGCTGAGCTATGGACACAGCAAAATGAACTGCAGTGACAGAGTTTGTTTTCCTGGGATTCTCGGGCTCTCCACCCCTGCAGCTCACACTGTTTGTCACCTTCCTCACTGTGTACCTGCTCTCCTTCACGAGAAACACCCTCATCATCTTCCTTGTTCTCACAGCATCCACACTCCAGACACCCATGTACATTTTCCTAGAGAACCTGTCCTTCTTAGAGATCTAGCACACCATGGCCACTGTACCTAAGTTGCTGGACACCTGTCTCTCTGCAGGTGTCACCATCTCTGTTCCTGGATGCATTGCACAGCTCTACTTTTTCTTCTCCCTGGGAGACACAGAGTGCATCCTGCTGGCCGCGAGGGTCTCTAATTGGTATGTGGCCATCTGCAGCCCTCTGTGCTACTCACTTCTCATGAATGCTCATATCTGCCTCAAGTTTTCAGTTTGGTCCTGGATTAGGGCTTCTGTGCTACTCTTCCCACTACCATACTCATCTCTCAACTAAACTTTTGTGGCCCCTAGAAAATCAACCATTTCTTCTGTGACTCAAACCCCATCTTCAAACTGTAGTGCACCATAGTCACCATCTACTATGGCACCATTATCTTTGCCTATGTCTGCCCTCCGGCCAAGTACAACTTCACCATCAGTAAAATGGTCTCTGTGTTCTACTGTGTGGTCACCCCTCTGGAAAACCCTCTCATCTACACCCTGAGGAACCAGGAGTTGAAGAAAGCTTTCAGGAAATTTCTAGTACAAAAGACAATTTTGTTTTCTAGAATAATTAAGAAATTTTGAGTTATCAGTGAAATTAAACAACAGCATAGTTACTAAAATTTTATTTTTAAATGGTAAATATTGGAAATTATATTATAAAATCTTGACTTTTATATTGTCAAATTTTGTACTTTAACTTTTGTTTTGAATTCTATGAAAGTACTATTCTACACTTAGTCTGTGCATGAATGTGTTAATATAATATCATAGTAAAAGAAATATTATTGACCTAAGATTCTTGCTCTCAAGGCATACACATGTGGAAAAGACTAGTTTTTCCCACCTACTTCAGTTAAATATTTTCCTAACTCCCATAGCCATTGATAATATTAGGCAAAAAATTATTAACTAAAATACATAAACATAACTATTTGCATTTCAAAAATGTTTTATTCAATAAAGATCAAGCACCTATGTTGAACCAGACACTAAAATCAATCACTGAGGACTATTTTGTTATTCTTATAAACATAGCTAGTCATTTTTATAAAATCATAAATATTCAGGATTTTTAGGTAACATAAATTTTACATAAATAACTGAATTTAAAATTATCAACAGGAGTATCATCACTGAAAAGTGAATGAAAATTTGGAGAGATGAACAGTACAAAAATGGGCCATTTAGTGAGAAAAAGTGTTAATTTTAAATTTCTCTCAAAAATTCAGAGATATCATTAAGCAAAAAGTAATTTGATTATAAAGCAAAGGTAGAAAATAAAAACACAGAAAGAACTATTGCTCTTGTCACTCTTGCATGCCTGTGAAGGGGCTCTACAGTCTGTATTAATTTAGTGCAGTTCACCTGGAGCTGGGAGGATGAGTCCCTGCTGGACTTCAGGCGGATGTGTAGCTGCTCCTTAAGGCTCTTCCTTTGGGATGTGGCCTAAGGAAAAGCACAGCCAGCACCTACAGAAGACAGGAAATAGCACTCAGGACTCTGAGGAAGTATGCACACTCTGATGGGGTCACCAGCTGACAGGGTGAGCAGATCAGAGCCTGAGGGCCACTCTTTTAGCCAACTGAGGCTTTTGTGCAAGATCTCTTTAATGATGAGAGAGTTAATAAAATCAACAGTTTGCTGCAAATACCAATGTTAAAAATTTCTCTTAGTTTAAACTTCAGGATGTGATTCTCTGGAATACATAACTAAATATTTTCAGAATGTCCAGTTAACTTTTATTTGGGAAATGTTACCTAATGATTTTGAATATTTATTAATGCCTATTAGATATACAAGGTAATTTGGCTGTGATCCTGATACCTGCATGATCTTGGGTTGCTTTCACCGCCACATTTCTACAGCCCTTTCCTCTTTCTCTGATCCTCTTCCTCATATCTGTCAATATTTTTCTCCTTTCATGCCATCACCTCCCTTTTCTTCTTTGATTTCACATTACCAAAGGAAAGAAAATATGGGTTATTTTACTGGGGTTTGACTGGCTTGACTAACATGATGTTCTCCAGATTCATCCATTTTCTTGAAAATGACAAGATTTATCCCATTGTGTTGGTGACAATATTTTCATGCATCTATTCTGTGATGGCGAACCTTTTAGAGACAAGCGCCCAAAGTACAACCCAAAGCCCACTTATTTACTGCAACGTGCCAACACTGCAACTGAAGCTGAATCCTGAGGTTCTAGTTTATAAAGGGAAACTGTCATCTGATGCTCAGCTGCTGGGGGGAATTGGCGTCTACATGGACAGAGAAAGCTGTGTGTGCTTGCTGCATCATGGGTGCTGTAGTAAATTCCAGACTCTTTCCAGAGCTTAGGTTTGGTACCACTGCTGTAAACATGGGAACACTTGTGTTGCTCTAGCATGCTGTTTAATTCTTTCAAAAATATACTGAGGAGTAGTATTGCTAAAACAAATTGTAGTAGTATTTTATTTTATTTTTTTTATGAATCTCCCTACTGATTTCCATAGTGGCTGTTATAGTCTGCATTTTCACCAAAATGTAAGTCTTCTTTTTGCATGCACTCTTTGCAATGTTTATTACTCTTTGTATTTTTTAGAGTAACAGTCCCTGTTTCTGGGAGATAGAAATTATGTGTGGTTTGTTTTGCATTTCCCCATGGTTAAATACTTTGAACAGTTTTCATGGACTGTTGACCACTTGTTTGGCTTTGATGACTGTCTGTCCAGTTAATTTGCCCACTTATTGAATAGATATTTCTTTTCTTGATGCTTTATTGAGTTTTGTGTTTACTCTGAATATTAATCTTCTGGCCCAACTGTGCTGGCAAAAATCTCTCCATAGTAGTTACAGTCCAAATAACTTGTCCCTATAAAGGTGAAACTTAGCACGTGCATTATCAATAGTTTTCCAACACCTAATTTTCCATAAGGATATCAAGTTATATGGAAACACTCCCCAAAATAATGAAAACTTCCCTATCAGTGGTTAGTTATTTCTTAAAGAAATCCCAACCTAAAATAGAGTCATTTTCCCACTAATGAGACTTTTTAAAAAAATCTAACTCCTTGTATTAACATAACTAATATAACTAATTATACTTTGAGTTAAACTCATTGGCACATACATAATCCTACTTGGCTCTGAACCTTTAGTGTAAATATTGTAGATGTAGAGCCAAGGATGATATCATGGAATTTATATGGGTCAGAGTGTGTCTGTTGCTTCAGTTACAATAAAGGACTCTTGTGTCACTCATTTTTATGCCATAGTTTTCTTTCAGAACTCCAAATCTCATCTTGCAATGGTTTAAACTCTTAGATCTTACTTTAAAAACATAAAGTAACTGAGATTTCTGTGGAAAAAAGATATACTTGGTAATATCAATCACATTTGTAGATTGAATGAATTGAATCTGTTTATCACATAGATTCAGAAAATATTGAAGTTGAAATCTTCATATGATAGAGAAACAGAATCAAGAAAAATGCAAACCTGAGTCATTGTGTAAAAGTTCCAAGGGAAAAGAATCCAAAGAAATTCAATTTGCACATTGTAGTGGATTGGTAACTGGTGGTCAACTTAAACACCAGCTGAACTAAATCATGCATGGCATGCCTGAGGGCTGTTGCCAGCATAAAAAGGAGACCTGGAGAACAAAAATGAGCATTGTGGGTTCTCCTAAGATTTTTTATTGTTTGGAGCTATTGGTTCTTCTGGAGAAGACTGTCATGTCCCTGATATATCAGGTATCACTGACACAGATGTAGCCATTATCATTGGAGGATCTCATGGCCTTGTTGTCACTGAGAGTAGCTGCAGTTCACTTTCAGGGAGCTCTGGTCCTTATGCTGAGCATTACTTTCTGGCTCTGAGGGGAAGATGTGTGCTGTTGAACCTCCAGGAGGAGCTTGACACATTGGTTTTTGACTGTTAATTTGGCTGTTCTTAACATCAGAGGTGATTGAGACCTCCTTGTTCCTGAGGATGGCTGTGGTACTTTTCAGGGAAGCCTTGGTCCTTAGTTTGAGCACAGCTTCTTGTTCCAGTGTAGAACCCTCAGCCTACTGGCACAGATCCTTTATCCCACTGGCAAAGACTTTCTAGCTTTCACTGCTGGCTTCTGGGCCTTTCCAGAGCAGATCTGTAAAACAGGTCTTGCATGAGTCATTGTTATGGACTCTGAGATTCCAGTTGGATTCGTGGGAGGCATTTTCACTGGCTCTAGGTCTTCAGCTGGACTCATGAAGGACATTGCTGTGGGATCCAGCACCTCAGCTGTATTTCTTCAGTGTCACTGTGTGGAATGATGTCCTGTACTTCTTGTATTAGACTCTGGGTGACCATCATAAACCAATACTATTAATGATGTTTCCTAGATGTAGTTGTTCTCCTTGTAACCCCCGAATACAATACGTATAATAATATTTTGATTGTAAATCAGGAAATACACTTGGAGAAAATTTACAAAATGTGACCTGGATATATGTCTTACAAAGAAGACATTTCATATAAATAAAATAAATATTAATAAATTTAGAAGCATATTTATGCCACTGGAATGTCAATGTATGTAAAGACAATTTTCCTTAATTTTTAAGCAGGTCTCTCATTTAATAATTAATTTTAAACATTTCATTTGCTTATATGTTTTCACGTAATGTCAGTTTGCTAACATAAAGATATTTGATTCTCAGTTTGGATAATATATGTTACTCATATAGTTTTTGAAACACTACAGAACTGAAATTTCATTCAAACCACTTGTTTGAATTGTGGAAGCCTGAATTGTGGAAAATACTGCACAGAAAATTGAACTTCATTTTATTCTCTCAACCTTAAGGGAAAAACCACTGTTATCATTATTTAAGTAAAAAAGCATGACGATTTAGAATTATGTTTCCTGTCTCTTCTCCATCACAGGTCATAAGCAATCCACCACAAGCTCTAATTTTTGCTGTTGTTTTCTTATTCATCAACTCGTTTTAGCTCTATAACAGCATCAACATCTGACCCATCCTCCTCTGGGCTCCGTCCCTCCTCCCGAGAGACATCCTTCACGCGGTCCCCACGCGCAGCCCAGGGCACGGTCCAGGGTCAGACAGCACCATCTCCCCTTGCTCCTCGGAGCCCAGCGTCTCTCTTGCCTCAAGAACAGGGCGAAGCCTCCTTCCTCCCGGGCGTCCGCGGTCTGGCCTCGCTGGTCTCCGAGGCCCCGGCTCTGCTGTCCCGTGCACCCTCGCCCGCTGAGGTGCCCAAGACACCCTGGCTGCGCCTCCCCTCGCTGCTGCCCGCTGGGCCCAGTCCTGCTTGGGAGTCGCTGTGCGTGGGCGGAGGTGCTGACCTCGCTGCGCGGGATCCGGGGGCAGTGGCCTCTCAGGAGACTGTCACTTTTAGGGTCATAATTTTTATATGAGTATATGGTTTAGTTTACTTTAGGAAAAGACCCGCGAAGATAGCACAGACAAAGTGGTCCTTTTCTGCAATATATAGTTCTGCAAGCGCGCAGTTCCCTGATTTGCCTCCTTGGCTTCACAATTAACTTTATTAGAGCACAGACAATCACGTAAACACGGTTTTCATCATTTTACTTTCAATGAATATTGTATGTTTTACAGATTTATCTACTATTGGATAGCTTGTTTCTAATATCTGCTATTTCAAAAGATGTATGCAGAAAATAATTTTGGGCAAATATCCTGCATGTTAAGTGTTTCTGTGTGCATGGATATATATCTGCTTGTGTGTGTACAAAATTCTAGCAAGTTCCAATTCTCATTCTAAAGAATGGCATTGAAATATTTTATAGATAACTGAAGCTTTTCCTCCAAAATAGTTACAAATTTCTGCGCTCCTAACAAAAGTTCAGCTCCACAGCTAATACAATTTTGCTAAATAGTGGATCGTACCATTCTGTTATACTAGAAATGATTTAGGTTATTTACTTAGTATATTTACTACAAGTTTGACATTTAATAAAGACACTAGCTTGCATTTCATACCTGAAATATTTCCTTAATATCTTTCCTATATTTCTCTCATGTTATTGTGCTCTCTTCTCAATATTAGAAGTTTTATTTATAGGAAATATCTGCACTTGATCTTTAACCTGAGCTTCAGGTATTTAACTGGCACAGTAGATTCATAAACAATAATTGTTAAGCAATAGAAAATATTTTATATTTAGGTTTATATGCAATTATTAACACATCATGTCTTATATGGGAGACATTTAAAATATTTTATAAAATGCTTACAAGTATTTCACAATATTTTATTCTGGAACTTTAAATATTTCCTTTACGAACACATAATTTATCCTTTGATAGTAGTTTCTTGGCTTAAAATTTGATATATACATTAAATAAATTTATATCTTGTCTTTTATGGACATTATGTATATAATTCTCAAACAACAATAAAATCAACCTGATAAAGAACAAATAAAATCACATATGCATTGAGCTAACTAAAATCGTAGGGCAGGAAGCATAAATGCAGGATGTTGGGAACGGGGTTCCAAGACTTTAAAAACTGGCAACTCTTTTTTTTTTTTTAAACTGGCAACTCTTTTTAAAGCTAAACTATATGGTGACTAACAGGGACACTCTTGATTCTCAGGAGATATTTGTTGCTGACACACTTATATCTTTAAATGTTTTATTCAAATAATATATTTTGTATAAAAATTTCAGATTCTTATTTTCAGAAAATTTTTTCTCAAAATTAAAAATCTGTATTAAATGACTTTGCTCTCCACCTTTACTTAAATATAACACTGTTAAACAAATTTGCTTTCCAGTGAATATATTTGCATTTCCATAAAGCAGTGTTGATACATATGACAAAGATATTGTGTCAATCAATTTACTATGGTCTACAGATACATTTCACTTCATGTTTGTTAGTAGTACATGTCCACAGTACATAATGATTACACTCATGGTGTGGCGTTGGCACCCATACATAACACACTTAAAACTTTTTTTATTTTTCTTTCCCTTCCCTCTGATCTCCTAATCCCTCTGTCTACTTCCCATTTGTACAGGATCTGTGGCCCTCTTTCCTATCATCTATATTTTATTGTGATCTTTAAATTATAAATATATATTATATATAATTTATCATGTAAGAGAAACCATACTATATTTGTACTTGTGTGTCTTACAGTTTCCACTTGCGCCCATTTTCTGTAGCTTAACTGAATGTAGCTGAACGGTATTCCATTGTTCATGGGTGCCACTGTTTCTTTTTTCTTTCATTTGCTGGTAGTCATACAGGCTGCTTCCAAGCAGAAGGTATTATGAGCTGTGCTACTGTAATTGTGTGCCTCCATGTGCCAAGCTGATGTGATATCTTTGACTCTGACACAAAGATACCTGAAAAGGAGGGCTGCTGGGTCGAATAGAATTCCTATTTTTAGTTTTTTGAAAAAGCCCATATTGACTTCTATAGATACTATATTAGTTTACATTCACAAAATAATGGAGTAGGTCCTCACCCAGGAGTCTTGCAGGCATTTGTTACTTTTTGGGTTGCTGGTGATGGTCAGATTTTTTGAATAATATAGAATCTCAAAATTACTTTGCCTGTCATTTTTTGTGGTCACTTATGTTGAACTCAAAATTAATTCATCAGTCATTAGTACCTTTTCTTTTGACAAATGCCTATTTATTTCAATGTTTCATTTTGTTGATTATTTGTTATTTTTGACTGCCTAATTTTCATCAGTTCTGTCGGTTGATTAGTTAGAATTACGTTTTATTTTCTATTTTGAGGATTTTCTCTTCATTCAATGGGCTGTTTTACATTATATCCAGATTTTTAATGTTACATGATACCATTAAGTATTTTTCATGTTATTCTTTGTGCAATTGGAGTTATTTTTTAAAGTCTCTACTTATGCTTATGTCTTCAAGAGTTTTAAATATTTTTTGCACACAGCAGATTAAGGGTTTTAGTGTTTATGTTTCTACTTGTTTTTCTTTAATTTCCATATGTGGCAGCTGTTATGGGTCTGGATTCAATATTCTGCTGGGTATAATAATTTTTACCTGCAACATTTCCTGAAGAGTGTGTTTCTCATCCAGTAGAAATTCTAACACTTTTCTCAAAGATTCCAAGGTGAATGTATCTGGCTTTCTTTCTGCATCTTCTCTCCTGTTCCATTTCCTCACACGTCTGCTGTCTTGCCAGCACCTTGCGGCTTTTATTACAGTTGCGTTACGTAATTGGAGGTCTGAGGCTGTGATGTCTCATGTTTTGCTTTTGTTACTCAGGATTTCTTTTGCTGTTTTCAATCTATTCTGCTTCTATATAAATATTGAATTGTTTTCTCTGCTTCTGTGCAAAATACTGCTGGTATTTTGACCTAGATTGCTTGTAATCTCTCAGATTTTGTATTATGATCTTTTTCACAATGTTAATTCTGCCTAAAGGAAGAAGTTAAATGACCGTTATTTGCAGATGACATGATACTCTACATAGAAGGTCCAAAAAGCTTCACCAACAGACTTCTAGATTTAATAAGTAAATTCTGCATAGCAGGGTACAAAATCAACACTCAATAGTTAATAACATTCCTGTACACAAATAACAAAATCATTGAGAGAGAAATTAGAGAAACCACATCCATCAAAATAACATCTAAATAACTAAAAACCTAGCACTCAATTTAACAAAGAAAGTGAAATATTTAGTCATTGAAAGTTAGAGTACTCTGAGAGAAGAAATCAAAGAGGATATTAGAAAATGGAAAGATGCCTCTTGCTCATGGAAAGAAACAACAACATCATAAAAACGGCTATACTCTCAAATTGTTATACGGATTTACTCCAATTCTGTTCAAAATACCATCAACATATGTTGCAGATATTGAAAACACAACCCTAAAATTCATATGGAACCAGAAGAGATCTAGAATTCCAAAATTAATCCTGGGCAACAAAGGCAGGTCATCAGGCATCACAATCCCAGACATGAAATTGTATTACAAAGCTGCTATAGTAAAATCACCATGGTGCTGGCAAACAAACAGATCTGAGGATCAGTGGAAAAATACAGACACAAGTACAAACACTCTCATCCACATTTTCTTTGAAAAAGGGGTCAAACATGTTTACTCGAAGAAATATAGCCTCTTTAAAAAATGGTCCTATAAAGTTTGGCTTTCCACATGCCAAAAATTTAAACTAGATCCATGTCTATCACCATGCACTAAAGTAAAGTCAAAATGGTTCAAAGATCTAAATATTAAAACAGAAACACTAGATTTATTGCAAGACAAAGTAGGCTAGAAATCTTGAAAATGTATGGGTTGGCAAAGTTCATAAACAAAAACCAAACAACAAGGGAAGTACTTCAAAGAATCAACAGATGGGATCTCATTTTATTAAAATGCTTTTGCACACACAAAGAAATCATTAACAGAATGAAAAGAAAACCCATGGATTGAGGAAAGACAGTTTCTAACTGTCCCTCAGAAAAAGGACTTTTATCAAGAACAGATAAAGAATTGAAAAAAAATCAGGCCTTCCAAATTCAAAGACCCAATCTGAAAATGAGTATCTGAGGAGAATACACAATTCTAAGATGAAGAAATACAAATGGTAAATAAATACATGAAAAAATGTGCAACATCATTTGTCATTAGAGAAATGCAAATTGAAGCAACATTGAGACATCATCTGTTATGGGTGATGTCTAAACGTCCCCCAAAGACTAATGCAGTTATGGGCGGTGGGCCTTTCAAAAGTAGTAGAGTCTACTATTTGTGACTGGCTTGTTGTCTAAAGCTGGGATTGGCAGACAGTGAAGCACCCACTCAGGTTTGGGAAGCAGGCACACAATATAAAGGAGGGAAGGAGGCACGGGCTTTTTCCCTCCTTTTTTCCCTTTTGCTATTTTCTGTCTTGTCACTTGGAGCTGTCAGGAATGACTGTCCCTTAGCCACACCACGCTGCCTTGAAGCCAGCTGACTATGGACTGAAACTCTCAAGAACTGTAAGATAAATAAGTCTTGGCTTCCCTAATTTGGAAGGTTGCATATAGTGTCTTATTAATGAGAGAAAAGTAGCCAACACAGCATGTCACTCCAGAAAGAATGGCTGACATCAAGAAATGAACCAGTAATAAGTGCTATAGGGGCTTTAGGGAAAAAATGAACCCTCCTATATTTATGCTGGAGTTTCAGACCAGTAAGTCCAGTGTTTTACTAGTAAAATCAGTGTGGAGATTCCTCAAAAAACTAGGATTAGAGTTTCCAGTCAACCCAGCTATTCCCTTTCTGGGTATTTGCCCAGAAGAATGGAAAATATCACAGCACAGTAATATATGTTCATTCATGGTCTTAGCTACACAATTTGTAGCAGATCTTGGAAACAACCCAAATGCCCATCAATTGAGATATGGATAAAAAGATGTGGTATTTTTATACAATGGAGTACTAACCAGCTATAAAGAAGGATAAACTAGACACTGTTATTGGTAAATGGATTCAACTCATAAGTGAAATGTATAAGCTCCATATTTTATCACTGGCGTTAGAAACTGAAAGTAAATAAAATCCAAATACATATAATAGATACAGTGAAAGGGAAAGAAAACACTCAATAGGAATCTATATTGTTTGATCATCTTGCATTCCTGTATCCATAACCTGAGCATCTAATTTGAAGATTACAACATGCAACATAAGAACCATGGTTAAATTCCTATTATCTTGTTTCAAAATCCTGTACAATATTTTTTTGCTGTGAGTATTGTTATTAATGCTGTTGCCATTTGCCTTTTGTAGTTTTTTGTTTATTTGTATAGTTAGTTTTTTGGATTTTTCTGTGCTTTTTTGCCCTTTATAAATAATTAAATAAATGAACTAATGACTCAACAAAAATAAATAAGTAAATAAATAAAAATAAAATTAAAATCAATTTGCAAATTAAAAAATCAGTGAGTAGTTTGAAAAATATCCGATCTGTTTTTAAATTTCTCTATCATTACTCATAAGTGAGATCCCCTGAACTTCCTTTATTCAGTCAGGTAGATTTTCAGCTTCTCTTCTTATATGTGGGGTATCAGTGTTTCTTGACATTGCATGTACTCTGTAGGTTCCTGTATGTGTCTTTTAGTGAAATGCCTGATTTTTTGTCTTATTATTCTGGGCATCATTGTTTTCTTCATGTGATGATTAAAGATCTTACTCATTCTTATAAAATGGTATAAATCCAATGTTCTTTTCCTGTTTTGTAGATCTTATACTGTAGAGAAAGAACACTGCACCATGATCTAGTTTATACCGATTGTGTTAAAGTATATGGTTTTTGACAATATTTTGGTTGCTGAAATATCAGAGGACAGTGTTTCAGGAGTGACTATCAAGAGCAGTGACAGCTAATGAAGCCACACACTGCACAACTCATTCATATCCTGTGGGGGCGTTTCCCAGGCTTCCCATGCTCCTTTCTTTGTCCTGCAGTGAGAGCACTCTGACTCTCACTACAGGGAGTCCTCTGGGAACCCACATGGAAGTCCCCAAATTGACAGCAGCTCTCCAAGTCTCTAGGCTGATTAATTAATAGGAATTAAAACCATAAAAGTAATAAAATATGTTTAAATTCCATTTAATATTTGTATTTTATTTCCTTTTTCTTAGAACTTATTTTTATTTCAGTCTGTTTCTAAAGTAATATGTAGCAGATGAATGTAAAAAGCTCTTGCTGATAGAGGAAGATTTAGATAAGTATAACATGTTTAAGAAGGTGGTGGCACCAAGATGACACTGTTTATATACTCTAGTTGTATTCTTTCAAATAATTAATTTTGTTTTGATAAGAGGAGAAAAGGCCAGGAGTACTGTTTTTGCACTGAGACACTTCCTACATTTTGTCATAGATGAATGACATAAATGTTAATATTTCTTTACCACACTAAGTAGATCAAAATAGAAAAATATATTTTTACAAATTATTTCAGCTCTCTTGTAAAAGCTGTTTTCTTAAAGTATGCATTTTATTCTATGTACTTCAAAATCTTTAGAATAATTCTACTACAGTTTGTATCTAGATGTGCCTACAAAGCCTTATGCAGCCACAGCGGTGAGCTGTTACAGTTTGTCAATGATTCAAGGTCCAATGTTTGGACTAAATGTTGGAGTGCTACATGCATGCTAGGGAAGGCAACCTGCACACAATACAAGGAATAGAAAGAGGCTTGTTCTTTCTCTCGTGCTGATTTTGCTGTCTTCTGCAACCACAAACTGTTGCTCCTCTACCATGCATCATTCTTCCTTGGGCCCAACCAATTAGGGACTGAAACCTCTACAAACCATAAGCTAAATGTACCTTTTCCCCTTTAACTTTGGATGTCTAGTATTTTGTATCAGCAATGAGAAACATAGCTAAAACACATGGAGCAGAATACAAATGTACAGTTTAATTTTATTAGTCATAAAACTATGACAAAATCCTGAAATTATCTAACAATTATTCTTATAGGTGTGTGTGTGTGTATATATATATATATATATATATATATATATATATATGCGTGTGTGTGTTTATAGATATATATTTATACATATGACAATAGAGGTCTAATGTTAATATTTGAATGTTTATAGACATAAATATTTATAAGATTATATAATATTTACCTGTTTATTTACAAATATATATTTATATGGAACAATAAATAATCTTCATCAACACTAACATTAGTTATTTTCAGACCCATGACTTACAAAATTCTCTACCCTGGACATCATGGCTTTCCTTGTGGTAGCCCTCCACCCCATCCTTCAGGACATATTTATCTTGTACTTTCCTCCTTTGCTCAGCCCAAATTTGCTCTGCAGAGTCTGTTTGTTCCCTCATACTTCACTTTTAATTTTTTCAATAAATTTTACCACAGCAGAAAATCTCCTCTACTATATCAACTGTGTATTACAGGAGTCTCAGACAGTGACAAAAATGGATACATGTGCTGAATTTTACAATTTTATACCTCAGACTCCATAATGATAAAATAACAAGGATGCTATACACAGGAACTTAACTATCTTCAGTTTGCATTCATGTTATTTTTATTTCATTGTGGAAGATATTATGTCTGTTTCTTTACTTAAACATTTAATATGGTTCAAGAATATTATATGATGAAGCATATTTTTTGCTATGGCTACCACACCTTTTTAAAACTTAATGTTCATCTGAATATTTTAGCATAAAATGACATGGATACGCTCACAGGGAATCCTCATTTCTCTCAGCACTGTTTTTGAATTCCTTTAAAACGTTCTTGCCTAACAGTTATGAAATAGTGTGGTAAAACGGTGGAAAAAGGTGATGGTTTTTGTGTTTTTTTATATATTCTAGATATTGACCCTATGACAAAACTAAAGCGACAAACATTTTTTCCATTGTTACTATTGCATGGTGAAAATAATTTTTACTTATAAATGTGAAAATTAACACATTTCCAAGAATTAATTTTCTATCAGAATATCAAGTTATGTTCAAACTATCTACAAAATAATTAAAACATCTCTGTCAGTGGGTTACTATTTCTTTATGACATCCCAACTGAAGGCAAATATCCTTTTGCTACAAATGTTAGTCATTTTTTTCCATAACTAGTTCCTTGGTTTATATCTCACTATATCTTGGAATACACTTAATAGAGTGTATCAAAACCTTTCTGCCTCTGAAACTTTACTCAATCCACAGTTCTAAATATTTTAATTTTGGCTAGGGTAAATCTATAGCCATGAGTGGGCTTAGGAAATTTGCAAATGAGAATATGTGTCTACTGCTACAATTGTTACTTACCAACAATAAAAAAAGAACTCTTAAGGAAAAAGGTCTCTCATTCACTCAGTGTTGCTCCATGGTGTATCAATTTATTGTAGGAACATTTATATCTTGCCTTCAAAATTCCCAATAGGTGTGATTTCTCTCAAAAAAGCCAAACTTGTTAATTATAACAATCACATTTTTAGGTGAGTTATATTGCAGCAGATCATCCTAGTGTATCAGAAATTGCCCTGATGGAGATCTTCAAAAGAAAGAATAACAGACTGAACCAAAATTTGAATATAAGTTGACATGCACAAATCCCAAAGAAAAAACATTTATCAATTAAATTTTAATTATGAGTGTAAAAATATTTGGAAAAAATTTACAAAATAAAATATTTTACAGAGAAAATATTTGCTTACAAATACCTTTCTAAATCTTAACAATAGTTTAGTTACTGGTTTTGAAGTCCTATAATTCTTTTGTTCTTTTGACTGGTTTTATATTATTTTGCTATGTGTGCTATTATTGTATGTGAATGTATGGTTAACTATTTCAAAGAAAACAAGAGACATTATGGTAGCCACTGATGTCCTGTTGTCTTGTTTTGAAGTCTGGTGTTGCTTGTACTGTTTTATTCTGATTTGCTTTGTTCTGTTTTGTTTTCTTTTGTTTTATTCTCTTTAAAATAAAGAAAAAAAAATAAGAAACAAATAGATTAATACATATATTTATACCAACTGCCTTGTGAGTGTACTGGAGACCCTTCCCAAGGCTCCAGTCATGAGAGACCCCTGCAGTGAGTTCCAAGACCCCAAGCTCTTGCCTGGAGTCATGGAATATGACGAGAAGAATGATCAAGAGACAAAACCGATGCAGCAGAGATCAGAGGTGACTGGGTGTTGTCAGGAATCCAAAGGCCCCAGGGTCCCCAGAACCTTGGTGCTTACTCATGCATCTGCCTCAGTGACAATGCATGAAGGGTGTTGGGTGTTTGGGAACTGTAATGGCAGCTGTGGTGGGCTGGTGAGAAGAAAAAAGCTTTCCTCCAAGGATGAGGATGAGGTCCATACAGGGGAGCAAGGAGGAAGCTGTGGTTTTCCCAGGTCCCTGTCATCTCCAGGAGGCCTTATGCTGCCCTGTGAGCACCACAGCAGGCACCAGCTCTAGGGCTTCCAGCTGTGACCAGAGAGGAGTGGGAGTTTCTCCACTCCACTACGGCTCAAGGACAGGACAAGAGCAAGCTATGGACATGTCCTACATTCAGTCTATAATTTGTGGCCCCCAGCATCCGTATATTCAGGAAAAGTAAATTTGTCAGTAACAATCTAATTTGATAAAGTAGTTTATACATTTGCTTTATCTTTTCACTAAAATTTGGTAGAAATTTGTCATAATAAAAGTATTATGTATTTTGCATAATAAATTTCACTCCTATCTTCCTTGGAAATAGTTTTGAGTTGGAATTTTGTATAAACTGTCGCCCATGTCAGTGATTGCTGTGCTAAGGCTTGTACTGTGGGACATACCGTGAACTTGCCACTGGGATGCTAACGTATGTAAAGCATACTTTTGTAAAGTTTTAATTAACTTCCAAAATTAAGAAAATGTTTTTGAAAGGTTTTATTTGCCTATTAATTATCCTGTGATATAAATTTCCAAAATATATCATTACATTAATGTTTCAGATAATATATTTGATTCACATGCTTCGTGTAGAGCGTGTAACTAACTCTCATAGACGACATCTATCCACACCTGTGATTATTATTTTGAGGACTGAACTGTGGAACATACTTAGTAGAAAAGTGACCTGAGCCATACTTTATCAGACTTACTGTGAAACGCTAAGCTGCAGTCATTGTGTAATTCAGAAGCCCTGACACTAGAGACTCTTCTCAGCTTCATTGAGGCTCACAAGCCATCCTGCACCAAGGGTCGTTTTCCCATTCCACTGCCCTCTAACCTCACATCTCCCCTCCTGACAGCACCCAGCCCTGACCCCAGTGCCCATGTTCCGGAGACCTCAGCACCCTCCTCCAGCTCCGTCCCTCCTTCCTAGACGTCTTACACACGGTTCCCATGCACAGCCCTACTGTTATGTCAGGTTGTCTTGTGGTGAAACACTATGTTGCTTAAATTGTTCTATTCTGACCTGTGTTGTTATGTCTTCTTTTATCTTAATCTTTTTTTTAATTAAAAAGAATAAAGAGCAGGGTGAACCCTCCTCTTGACCGGGAGTTGCTGTCCGCGGTGGGGGGGAGGTTCTGATCCTGCTGCGTGGGTTTGGGGGATCCTGGGGGCAGGGACCTCTCACTCTCCTGTCCCTCACAGAATCACAGGGTTCTGTGTGTTCTGGTGATCACGGCGAACGATTCGTGCTGTAGTGTAATGCTAATATTCACATGACACATGGGTCAAATTGGAAGTTATATAAAATGGATATGTTCAGAAATCACCATTTTCCCCTATTTCTAGTTAAACTGTATTTCTTTGCCTGAGGGGTAAAAAATTAAAGTGCTTTCTTATGTCATATGCAGTGCTCTGTTTATTCTCTCCCACTTTTCATTTGAAGAGATGTCCAATACGAAAAGTACAAACATATCAATTTGTAATTTTCTTACAAGAAATTTATAATTTTCTATAATTATGTCCCTGGCAGATAATTTGTGTTGAAATATTTTACTTCAAAAATATACTTGTGGCATGTTTCAAAAACAAGACTATTGTAAGAAGGAAAACCTTCAGAAATTTCTGATCCTCTTGCTTCCCAAATTCCCTGCTGCCCTTTCCTTCACTGGTAAAATCTTGAAGGGGTTTTTCATTTTTACAACCAGTGTTTTCTCTGTATTCGTTTTATTTTTCATTGTTGGGAAAGCTTAAGAAAAAAAAAAAAGCAAGTGAATGATGATTTACACTGCTTCCTAAAAGAAATATTTATATTTTATGCACAACATATTTTGTCTTGATGTTTTTGCATCCTAAATAAACACCAAGGTAATTAAACACCAGGATAAAGAGAATTTTAAGCTGACATTTAAAAATGATTTTCTATGTTTGCAGACTTTTTTAGTGGTAAACACCTAATTTTATCATCTCCTGTTTTCAAAGTAACTGTCATAAAAATAACATCACAAATACTTTATATACGAGGTTTTGTGTATAAATATATATGTGTGTCTATGTGTGTGTAGATTACTGAAACGAAATTGCTGACACAAGAAATGTGCATGGAAATATTTAACACACAACTGAAATTTTCCTTCAGTTTAATTACAAAAATCAAACAGCAGTTTAAATCCACAGATATTAGAAGATCATTTCAAAATTATTTGTTTTGCCAGTTAGATACACAAGAAATAATTTTCTTTATTTTGTTGGTAGTTTTACTGTAAGTTTGTTATTTCATAAAATGCACACCAGATTCTGCCATTATAATTGTGAAATCAATCTATTTTCCTTATTTTTTCAATCCTGTTATTGTGTTTTTCTCAATATTAAATGTAATATTTATAGATAACATTAATCCTTCATTTGTGATCTGAGTAGTAATTATTACAGTGCTTATTTTTAATCATTCAAATTATATTTAATTTTGTATTTATACCATTGCTATCATACCTTCTGCATGTCAAAATTTTGTTAAAAACTAATCTTCCTTTTAAATTTTTTAAAAAGTATTCCACAATTTTAAAAATTATTTTTATTGAAATCCTATTTTGTCTTTTATAAATATTGAGTCAATGATATTCTGTATACATTATATAACTTTAAAATAAACATTCTTCACAATATTTTGCACCTAATAATCAAAAACAATATAAATTTTCCTTATGAAAGAAAACAACAAAATCACATCTATCTGGTGCTCAGTGAGATTGGGAGTCAGAAGACACAAATTCCAGAAGTCTGGACTGCTGTTCGACCACTTCAAACACTGCAACCTCGTTTAGAGCCCCAAACACAAGCTGACTGGTAGTTCCGCCCTTTCAGTTTGAGAATCTGTGATTGCTGCTGGCTCAAGTTCCTTAGTGCATGGAAGGTACTGGGTACAATGTCTGCAGAGCTGAGGAAAGTTGTGTTAGGTGGTCTGCAGGGTTCCCTGGGGGTAGGACCAGAAAGGGAGTCCTTTTGTCCCTGTTTCTTTATTTCTCAGTATGCTTCATGCTTGATATGGAAAACAGGTTGTCTCTCCATGCCCTTCCAACATGCCCTTTCTGCCTTGAAGACAGCTGACTGTACACTGAAATCTCAAAAACTCATGAGCTAAAATAAACTTTTCCTCTTAGGTGGATTTTGACTATTTTCTCCCAAGTGATAAGAAAGTAGCTAAAAGATTTTGGAACCAGAGAGGTGGGACACTGTTGTAACCACAGGTAATATGTGTTTCAAATCATTAACAAGTTGCCAATGGGTGGAGTTTGGAAATGTGTGGGAAAAAGGTCTTTGAGAAGCCCTAGAATTTTGTGAGGAACTGATGATGCTCAGTGTTAGTCAGAGCTCAGAAGACCACACTCCTCATACACATGTGAACATAAAGTACAGACTCAGAGGTGATCATTTGGGAACAAGGACTCTATTGGCATTTTGTCCATATCCTGGGACATTGCAGGAGAATGAGGCTAAAAGTGGTGGACTAATTGATATGATGGAGGAAATTTCAATGTAACCCAATATGTAGTCTGTGGCATGGGTCACGTGTGGAGAATTCAGTCAGATCTACACAGAAAATAAGGAACAAAAGGCTATCTAAATGGTCTCAGTTGTATCAGAAAGTAACTGCCTGCAGTGCTGAATCACAGATGTGCATGGCTGCTGCAAATAATGTTAAAAAGAACCCAAGCACATTGCATTATTTGAAGATTAAATTATTTTAAGATCAATGCTCTCACTTGACTATTGTATGACTAATGACCAAAAAATAATAGAATAAGCTTGACGAAGGGCAAATAAAATCTTATCTGACTACTGCTAATTAGACCTGCAAGCCAGGTGACACAATGGAAAAGAAGGCTTGGAACCATCCCTGGAATCAGCAACATCTTCCCCTTCCCACATTTAAGGGTATAAATCTGTAAAGCTTCATTTGGAAATAGAGCCCTAGAACTTGCTACTCATTCTGGGACACAGAGGGAAGAATTTCCCCATGTTCAGATATCCAGGCACCCAAAACATCTACAGCCACGATCCAAGGCAGCAGAGCTATTGCTGGAGTTGGTGGCATTTGGCACTACTCTTGGGATGCTGATATTTCAGGTAGGCACAATGCAAAGTTAAGGGGTCCTGGAGGCTTCCACCCAGATTTCAGAGGAAGGCTTGGGAACTCATGAAATGTACCATAAGCAGGCACTGGATGAAGTTGTGAGAATAAAGCCAATTAATGCAGTGTAGATTTCAGGAAGTTCTAGCTACCATGTATATGGAACAGCTGCTGAGAAAAGCCAGAGTCAGGGAGTGGAGAAAATCCATGAGATCAGCAACTGGTGGTGCCATAAGAATATAACTACTCCAGTCCTTGGGCACTTATGTCACACTGAAACATGCCCAGGAGGTTGGCATGGAACTGAAAGGTTTAATGATGGCTCTTCATTTACTCTGATACCTTCCAGTCCCCTATTTTTTTTTTTTTTGAAATGGAAATGCTAACCCTGTGTCACTGTGTATTGAAAGTGTTTGATTTATAGTTTACAGAGTTTAATGCTAAAATTCGTTTTGCATCTCAGAGGAGACTTTGGAGTTGGAATTTTCAGCAATGATTGATGTGTTAAAACTTTGCTAACTCTTAGAATTACTAAGTGTATTTTACATAAAGCAATGAGCATGAGCCTATTGGTGGCCAGCAATAGATGCTGAAAGTCAGCCCTACATCTTCCCCAGATTCTCACACATAAGGAAGCTGACTGGTTGTGGAGCTGCCATACTCATCAGCAGATTCGCCCATGGATGAGGGTGGCAGCTGACCATGCTGTCAGGAGGAGGGGCCTAGCTCTAGCTGATCATTGTGGTAGAGCCTGGAAGGATGCATTCCTGTCCCCACCTCTTTTCTTCCTAAAGGCCTTTGGGTGAGCAGCTCTTCTCTGCCCACACTCTTCTTTCAGCCCTTCTTATCTTGGAGATGGCTAACTGTGAACTGTAACTCCTAAAAACAATGAGTCAAAATAAATTCCTTTAATTTTCTGTGAGGTGCACTGTGTCCCATTGATGGGAAAATGGCTGAGACATTGGCCTTTTCCTCATCTCAGAAGAAAAACTTCCACATTTTCATCATCAGCACTAAGTTAGTTGTGAGTTTGTAAGATAAGACAGAAACCTCACTCTTGGGTTGCAAACTTCTTGACCTAGACACCACTTGTTTCTCACCTTAACATGCACTCTACCCTGGAGAATTCTCACTTAAGACGAGCATGTAGTCTTCTAAAATTTTATTGAAATTTCGAGACTCCTGCTTTTTTATATTGCTCTCTCAATCTGATTTCTCTGTTAATGTTTCATCACAAATGAAGGATTAATGTTACCTATAAATATTTATAATCACTAAATCTTCATAAACTGACAGTTTTCAATACCTAATGCCCATTTTCATCTTTTTACGGCTTTCAATTTCAAGCACACTTTATAAATACTGATATTTCTATTGCCTCTTTAATTCCATGGAATATCACTTCAATCCCTTTACTTTTAATCTGTTTATTTTTAAAACTAAAGTGAGTCTTTTGTAAGCAACATGCAACTGGTTACTTTTTAAATTTATTTAATAATTTTAATGGGCAATTGTATTCAATTTCACAGTAGTTCTTAATATGTAAGGATATAATACTACCCTAAATTATTTGTATATTAATTGTTTTGGAAAAGTTTTGTTTCTGTTTTCTTCTTTCCTTTTTTAAATTTATCCTTTAGAATTATAGAATTGCATTTTAATTATTTATTCACCTTTATGGTTTTGCAATAGAATTTTGGCTAGAGGTACCAAGTGACTTCCTTAAAATACTTTAAAGATTTCAGAGATCATTTCATGTTGATACTCACTTCACTTCAATCACATTTAAGGACCTGAAGTGTTAGTCTGCTTTGCTCACATATTTTCTATTTTTTTTTTTCACTTCAAAACATAACTGTCCATTTTACTGGAATTTTCCTACATTTCTTTGGCTCACTTTGTCGTATTGTTTTGGGGTATTTGCTTAGTTTGTGATTCTTTGCCCAAATAGAGTCTTGTTTGGGTTTAACCTCACTTTTCTATACTTGGTTATCAATATTTTTCTGCAAGCTTGGAAGCTCTTGGCTATTATTTAACTGCCCTTCCCGTGCCTGAATTCCTCTTCTCCATCAGCACTCCAGTGTCTTGAACATTCTCTCCTCTGATGTTGTCCCATAAACCCATGAGTCTTCCTTATCACGTGCAGCTCTTTGTCTGTTAATCCTCTAACTGGAAGTCAGCTGGAGAATCCCTGCTCTGCCAGTGTGGTGCTGCACCATCTGTCCCTGAGGCCTCCAGGCCACGTCTCAGCCTTAGAGTCTGTGGCTTCCAACCCAGCTTGGCACTGAGGCTGAGGAGTGGGGCCACAGAGGTAGGCTGGTCTCCATATATCTGGATTCTGTATCTTGTGGGGCTGGCCTGGGTGATAGCACCATGAGCACAAGCATGGCGATTAGGCCTTAGGAGGATGGATCAGTGCTGCAGAAGACTGAAGCACATTATGGGGTCAGCACATCTGCTGGAGTTGTGGGATCATACTACAGCTTCTGTGGTCATACAGGGGATCCTGGTTCCCAGGAATACCTGAAGCCACATGCAGGGGGTCCATACCAGCTCAACGAAGCTCACATATACAGCTGTAGGTAACATCCAGTAGGACTGGGCCCTTAGCCCTGGACTAGCACCGAATGCCTGTTTACCTCTGGCGTAATCTATCTATTGGTCTGTGGGAGGAGCCTGACCACTAATGCTGGTGGTCATTCTGCTCCCAGGGGGACCAAAACACTGCAGTCTTCTGGGCTAGCCTGAAGGTGGGGTCGTCTGCAGCCGATTGGTTTGGTTTGGTCAGGTGTGACATTCTGGGTTCAGGGGATGATAGCTGACCCAGGCCTAAGAAAGTCTGGATCCTCCTCTCTAATTTGGGAAAAAATACAGAGGAACAAATCTAAGAGGAACCATTGCTGTCAAAAGTGCCAAAATCTCCAATTATTCTAGAGGTACGTAGTCTAAAATTGTTAGCTAAATTTCTAGGTAACAAAATTTTAAACTATTTCTAAATTCCTGCCAATCTAGGTGTACTATGAGTTAAAATCTCAATATAAAATTTAAAGGAACATAGCTGTGAATGCTGAAAATTGATTTATGGTAGATTTTTAATTAAAGAAAGATATTTAACTAAAGAAAATTTAATTAATGAAATTAAACTAAAGAACGAGAAAACCATAGCAAGATATTTTTGCATTCTTAAAATTAATGTTTTTTGTCAATGTAGCTATTATACAAATATAATTGTCAAATAATAAAAAGTGAATATTTTCCAAGTATAATAAATAAAATATTTATCTTTAATGATACTTATTATGAATTTCTGAAAAATGAGTTCACTTACAAAGAAAAAGCCTGAATAGATAATTTATGAATTAAATTATAAAAACAAGTTAACTATAAAACTAGAAAATATTTAAATTCAGTAATAGTAGTACTATGATTTGTCATTAAATTTCATATATGAAAGATACTTAAAAATTTATAACTTATGAAATGTAATTATAAAACAGTGAAATAATAGTCTTTCATGTATCAGCGATTAGCATTGAAATAAGAATAAAATTTCATGCACTAAAATTAGTTGTGCGTCTATTTCAACTAGCAATAACTAGAAATAACTTAATTTTACAATATCAAAAATTATGGAAATGTCACATTCCATTAAACTACAATATTATCCAGTGACTGCTAAATCTATCAGTAATTTTTGATGAGGTATCTAAATATATTCATATCCATTTATACCTATGTATCCATGTATACATCTGACAATTAAAATATAAAGTAGTTAAATTATTATGTTTGCATTTTGATATTAGAGTTGTGTTGTAACATTATAATGACATATCGGTAAACATTACGTAATGACATGGAAGCACCATCGATACCTAGAAAGTGTCAGTGTTTGTCCTGAGGGACTCCCCGCCACACCCTTAGCAAATACTCCACAGATACACTGAGTTTCTAAATTATTGCACCGTGGTTACGGGTGTGGACAGGGGCAAATGGAGGGAAAGGTGGAGGTAAGTGAGTATAAACTTGTTCCGGTCAAATCCCTGCACTCGGGCTAAGTCACACAGCCACATACAGCCCTCCGAGACCGAGGTCCACACTGGTTCTGTGTGCACCCAAGTCCACAGGAGCCAGGGCTTGATGCACTGCATGGTCTGCAGCAGGAGCTCTGTGGGAGGGGGGCTTAGAATAACACCAGAAATAGGAGGGCTGGGAAAGAAGGGATGCAAAGAAAAGAAAAAGTGCATTTTGGAAATAAAGAGAAAGCAAAAAAGGAGACATAAATAAAGCTAATAAAAGAAAGAGTATTTGATATGAAAAACAAAATTAAAGAGGAATACAGAAGCAATGGAGAAAAGACAAAATGAAAAGGAATACAAAGATGGGTTAAGGACGGTTTTAGTACTGTGGCTTTGTCTTTCTCATGGGAGGAAAACCTTGCAGCCATAATCTCTGAAAATGTGGACCTGAGCCCGAGAGTATCCTGACCACTGCTGGACAATATAGTTCGGAGGCCTATGATAGCTCTGCTCCAAAGCCCACAGATAAGTAGGTCATTAGCAGGCACAAAAACAGCCTTTAAACTACAGCACTAGAACCTAGGCAACTCTCCGTAACTACAGATACTTTAAATGTGAAGTGCATTTCCCAGAGTGACAATGATCTGTGGATTTTGGTGGCCACCTTAATAATATTTTAAATTCACAGTGTATTTTAAAATGCTAGTAGAGAATATAAATCATCCAGAATTTGATGTAAATTCTCATGACACAAAATCAACGGTGAAAAGAGAGCCACTGAATTGAAAATTTTCAACATAGTAGCTCTCTCCACAGGGAAGATAAAATTTTGACCTTATACTTCGTTATTCACAAAATTACAGAATTTTGTAGATGAGAAAAGATAACAATGATAATTGCATCATCCACATCATTAACCTAATTCAACCTTACATCTTAGTTAAAATGGAAAGCCTAGACATTCTCCCAGCTATCAGGGCCCCCAAGGCAGCCTGCAGATTCTGGTTTCACAGGCTATAGATGATGGGGTTCACCGTGTGGGTAACATAGTGTAATACACCGATGTCAGCACTTTCATCAAGGATAAAGTTACAACATTTTCAGCTAAATGTGTGACAAATCCAGAAAGGACAAACAACACCACCACAGCAAGGTGAGGCAGGCAAGTGGGAAGAGACTTCATTCTGCTCTTTGAAGCTGGGATTTTCAGAACAGTAGAAAAAATGTTGACATAAGACACACACATTACAATAAAACACAAGAAAATGAGCTCACAGCTAGCAATGATCAACCCATATTCAAGAGCAGACTACCCAGGACAGGCAAGCTTTAGAAGTGAGGGAGCCTCACAGAAGAACTGAGGCATGCTGCTGGCCTCACAGAAGAAGACAGAGAATGTACTTGCCACGTAAAAGGCTCTGTAGAGGCCCTCAATGAGCCAGGAGGCTGTGACCATCCGCACACAGCTGCCCCTATGCATGGCAGCCTCATAGTGCAGTGGACGGCAGATGGCAGTGTAGCGGTTATAGGACATTACTAGGAGGAGTGTGAACTCTGCCTCCAAACACAAACTAAAGGAAGACCTGCAAGGCACAGCCCAGGAAGGAGGTAGAATAAATAGAATAGAGTTCATGATGGAGTTAGGGATGGTGACAGAGATGTAGCAGACATCAATGAAGGACAATTTCTTCAGGAAGAAGCACAAGGGAGATGGAAATGTCGGTCAGTGCTGGTGAGGACAATGAGGAGGAGGAGGAGGCTCCCTGTCAGGGCTGCCAGGTAAATCAGGGAGAGAAGCATGGCACAGACCTTCTGGAGCACCCAGTCACCAGAGAACCCCATCAGCAAGAACTCTGTGAAGTTCCTCATATTGGATAATTTCTCAGTCCTGCCACTTCTCCACAGGAATAGGTACCACTGGTTTCTCATTCAAAGAAAGCCTCTAGTTCATATTTTCTTGTCATATTTACTTTAGTTGACTTGATTCTGTTTAAATTGGTGTTCATCAAAATGCTACTGATAATCATGCATAGCTCTCCGCTTTATATTTACCAGAGAAAATCGAGCTATGCTTGCCGTGAAAAACAATTTAGAGTAAGTAGAAATGTAATAAAATGAAGTGGGTTGCTTTATCAGGAGCAAAAAGTATTCTGACCACTTTGTTTACCTTACAGTATCTAGTTAGAAAGTGTAGCACAAGGGGGAGGACGGAGCTGCTAAATGAGCTAACATATTTTGTAAAAGTAGTAGGTACAAATAACAAAAAAGATTCTTCTATCAAGAAGTCACTGAAACATATTTTGAAAAATAGCATCGAGTTGTGTGACTTTGTCAAATGAGGTTGAAGATGCTAAACTGCAGGTGAAAAGTCTCAGGAAACACAAGAGTGAGAGTCTCACTGGGATGCTAAACATACTGCTTGGTGTTAGTTGGAAACATTTGATTCAGAATTTAGTATCTTTATCAACTAATTCACCAAAGGTGTAGTTCACACCTACTCACTTAGAAGCCTAAAAGCTTCTCCTTTTTTTGATCGCAACTACAATTATCATCCAATAATGATTAAAGGCTACTCAATTTCTGATTTATCAGTGTCTCAAAATATTTTTAACTTTTATCCCTCTACTCTAGTTTTAAAATGAGCATGGGAGTTCTAGACACACAGACATACCTAGGATCATCCGGTCCTTCTCTAGTCCTCTTGACTCTTGCAACGAATTAATTGCAGTGTATGTCACCAGTTCTCTCAGCTGATGCATAGGACATTAGACTCCTTTTTCCTGAGGGCATCAGGAAAAACATTTAGGTCATTTACCCATCAAAGTCACCCAAATTTGTAGGACAAATTTCCTCAAAGTTGGTAGTGCTGGTAATGAAAAAATGAAAAATATACATCCAAATAACCATGCAGGGTCTTATACATTCTCCTTGTATGTTGCGCAACTGATAGTGTCAGTAAAAATGGGTAAGCAAAAGCTCTTCAGAAGCTATCCTTCATGGTCAGTTTCATCCCACAATAGCTTCATATTGCATGACTAATGCTACTTTATTCCTTCTACAATTCCTATGTGATTCGAATTTCAGGCTTCCTCAGTAATTTTTCCACTGGCTCAAGTTTAATGTTTATTTATTATTGCATATCTGAGGTGGCAATTAATTGGGAGACATGGTCAAAGGTGATGATCAAATCATGTCCTCTAAGAGTCCCACAGCACCCTTAAACTTCTAAATGCAGGAAATTTCAGAAGGGTAATATTTGCCACACAAATCTAAGAATAAAGTATAAATACTCATTGCTGTGATTTTACATTTTTTTAGTAATGCATTGAACACCTGCATTCAAATAGAACTTGGTAGCTCATACTAAGTCACACATATTTTATTGTTTTCTATTCCAGTAAATCTGCTGGTTATTTTTTTTTGTCTACAGAAATGTTATCCTTGGAAAATACCGAACTGTAGAGAACACTTACATTTAAGAGAACTTTACTTGTAGAAATTTTTCCAAATATTTCTTCTCAGAAGTATAATGATTCTTGTATTATATATAAAATATTCTTGTATTATATATAAAATATTTTACTTTTTCCTTCTCAAATTAATAGACATTGAGAAGGCTTCCACATTTTAGCTATTATGACAATGTAGCTTTTGAAACTCAGTATGAAAATATCTCCTGGTGCCCCTGTATTCTGTAGCTTTGTATAAATGCTCAATAGTGGAGAGGCAGACAAAAGATTAGAGAAATTTTTAGAAGGCAGTACCGAAAGTGCTAGAAGAAAAAAGAGGAAGCTTGGACTCTAAAAACTATAGCAAGTTCCTATTTTACAGCTGGACCACAGTTGAGAAAGATAAGAGAACAAATAACTATAGGCTTGTGTGTGCCCCTGAAATAATTTATTTAGATAGCACAGAGCACCCTCCTCTTAAGACTAAGACACACCGGCAATGCATGTGCTACACAATACAGTGGTATTATGAACTTAATTCTCTCCATGATTGGTCATGAACTGAATTGGTCATGAATCATAAGAAATTTTCCCATAAGGGAAATTAAATAAAGTTAATTCATTATGAACCACATGTATATTTTTTATCACAAAAGTATGAAACAAAGTACAGGACAGTATACTATGAAGAGAGAGATTAACTTTGTTGTGGTGACTTCCAGTGTGGAGGACAGAAGATGGGTGAGACAAAGAAGTTACTGTTTTGGAGGGAGAGTACCCCTTCATAATGTTACGGGTGTCTGAGTTAGAAATATCACAGGCAGTCAGACAGGTCTGGGCACTCAAAAGAGCCAGTGCAGAAGTTCAGATACCTTGTGACCTCTGAGGAGACAGGCACCTCCTGCTGTGGGCCAGGTCTGAAGACAAAAGGCAAAGCAAATACACCCACATCCTAAGGGCCACAGCCCAAATAGTTCTCCATCACCCTGAGGAGTTCAGGAGTTAGCATTCGCTACCATAGAAGAAGTCACTGCTGTTAAGCATGTCCGGTTACTACATGACTCTACCCTCCCGTTTGTTCTAACTTAATCAATTTTACCTGAGCAGTTAATCCTATTGGTTGACCACAGTTCTGTTCCACCTTTTGCCCACCTTGTGAGTTCCCATTTTTCCTCACCTTGGACCCATCTCACCTCATGATTTTACTCTACCAAAGTCCCCTTTTAAAGACAGAGTCTTTGGCAACCCACTTGGGACCCCTTCTGTCTCTCTCTCAGACAACTTTATTTGTCTCAATAAATATATTCTGTTCTTAACCTCTATTGTTCCTAAAATTCATTCTTCGATTTTAGAGAACACAAACTCATACTGAACATACAGTAGCTCGGGAGTTTCATTCTCCTATATCAATAATGATGTTAGAGAGATCTCCATCAGGTGTCTCCTCTCTTCTTTGTCTCTTAGTTGCCAGGTCAGTTTTGATGAAACCTCTTTCTAGTGTCATTGTTATTTCCTGATCTCCATAACCTTGCAGAAATGACAGAGCTTGCTGTCATTCAGCAGACTCAACACTCGTCACTACCATTATGTAGGGTGGTGCTTCTCTAAGCATCCATGGTACCCATTACATTTTCCATAATGGGTTTTATCACATCACTGATGACCTCACCTATCTTCCCTGTCCTCAGGGGATGCTCGTGCACAAGCACATTCTGCTTCTCACTCTGGAACTCAATGAGTTCCTCCACTGTTATTGCCTCCTCCTGGTCCTCAGCAACCTCTTCTATGTCTGCACCATCGATGTCCTAATTCACACTCCCACCCATGGACATAATCTCCTCTTCTATCTGTGTATCACGCCCTTCAAAGTTATGTTCAGTGACACACTGTGACCACAGTTTCTTGAAGGCTGGGTCTAAAATGGGGTACATGACATCTTTCCAGGCTTTGTCAAGGAAGTTGATGCAGTGGAGGACACTGAAATGTTTCTTCTGGAACTCTCAGGGTGAGGCTCATCTGCTGAGTCATATTAAAACTCTTGATGAAGAGCAGGTTTCAGTATAACATTTTGGAATTGCAGATCACTTGCTGGTCCTTGTGCTGCAGAAAAAGTATGTGGGAGGAACTGGACTTTTACGAAGTCATACTCAGTATTCTTATCATTCATCAAGGCTACAGGGCATCCACCCATAGAAGAAAACTTTCAGGCACTTGGTTGTGTGAAAGATGTTTCTTAATAGTAGATACAAGTAGCTCATGCAGCCACTCCATGAACAGTTGCCTTGTGAACCAAGATTTTGCATTAGGTCTGCACGTGACAGGCAGTCTGGTATTGTTCACTTTCTGGTCATTGTGTGAATCAGTAGTGGTTTAATCTTCATATCATTGCTTGTGCTCACAAAGGGTAAACGTTTCAATCTGTGTTTCACGTGCATGTTTCCCAGCAGTGCTTTTTCCTTCTGTATAATATTGATTCTCTTTTCTTCTAGAAAAGCCCTGTGTCATCACAGTTGAACGCTTGCTCAATGATGAATCTTCCTGCCTTTATGAATCCTGTGAATTCTTCCGGTAGTCTTCTGTGGTAGCCTGGTCAGAACTAGAAGACTCCTCATGTCTTGTCACACTATGGGTAACACTTTTAGAGATTTATCAAACAACCTTCTCTATCCTTAAATTCATCACTTGTTGCACTTGTGGAGAGCTTTTCTTATAGTAGGTCACTGTGCAATGTCTGGACTTTTGCACAGATCATAATGTTATGCTACCACCAGCTGGATGTTTCTCATTCAGACCTACTAACAAAGGTTTTTCCACCTCTTCTAGAACTTGTGTCCTCAGCTTTATTAACACAATTATTCCTTTTGCTACATCAGCTTCTTTGATGGCTTTTTTATTCTTTAAAATATTAGAGCTTGTCAACATCACTGTCTTGTACTCCAAGAACAGAACAGAACAGGTACAGGAATACCATGTTCATGATTTACTATAATTTCTTTCTTCAACTTTATCGTTATTTTCTTCCACAACTTCATCCACTACATCATCTTGTCACATTCATTACACATCCTGGTCACTCTCACTACCAGTCAGCCCTTTGTTTTTACCATCATGCTTGCTCTGCACTTTCTTTGGCACTATCCTGGACTGAAAATACTCTACAGCACTCTGTGTGCTCAAAAGCACACAAAAACCACAGCAAGTGTGTACAGGTGTGCCTGTGGCCGTGGTCTTGACTAGATGAAGACACAATCACATGTCAGCATGAAGAACATGAGCAGGGGATGTAGTTCAGTAGCACAAATACCTGCCCGGCAAGGGCAAGGTCAAGAATTTGATTCCAGGTACATAAAAGAAAAAAAAAAAATCAAGCATGGGGAAGATGACCAAAATTGTGTCTCTCCTGATGAGGACTTCCCAAATGAAAGCAAAATTGTGCTGAATTCTTCTGGTAAGGAGCTAAATTGCTCATGAACATGAGTGCTTTTAAACCAAGGTATCCTAAACATCTGAAAGTGACCTGACACAATTAATATTAATTATAATCTCATTCATATGGTGGACTTTGATCTCCTGGTGGGCTTTGCACACCATGCCAGGTCCCCCCAAAGGTCCATGTAGTAACAAAAATTCCCCCTCCAGTCAAAAGGAGATTCATCCCTAATTGGAGTAATTTTCCACACCATTTCAAAGAGCTCCTCTCTCCCTTTAAGAATCACACGTAGGCCCTGGCACCTGGATTCTTTGGGGCCATAAGCTCTTCTCATTGGCTTGCTCCCACCCTGAGGTGCAAATTCTGATAAGTAAATCTGTGTTTTCACTTCTGCTTCTGTGTGTCCCTCTTAAGGAAAGGATCTAGCACATTCACAGTGCCCCACAACAGTGAGATGACTGGGGGGAGCATTGGGTGATTCCATCAGGTATGTATGCCAGTAAGTGAACACTGCTCCCTGCCATGGCTACATCATCTTCAATTCCAACAACAATACAGAGGGATAATGTGTCCATCCCTCTTTGGCATTTGACTTTTTTCCTTCTTTTTTTAATGAGCAATTTCCAGTCTTACATATGTAGGACGTTTAACATCATGATTTTCTTTTAGTGATTAGAGATATCAGTATCCTTCCATGTGCTTCTTGTCCAATGCTGTATTTTCTTTAGAGCAATGATCATGTATGTCCTAGGCCAGTTTTTAATCAGGTTTTTATGCTCCTTTTTATTGTGGATTATAATCCAATATATCCAAACCTTTTATACATACTTTTATATACAACTTCAAATATTCCCTACAATTCCATGAGTTGCCTTTTCACTAGGTTGATAGTATTTCAGTATGTGTACCTTTAAATAAAAGAATGAAGTTCAATTTTTTCCTCTAATGCCTTTAGTTTGGGTTTTATAATAAAAATCCACTGACAAATCTACTGTCCTGATGTTTTCCCAAATATATTTATACTTTTTCTTCTTCCTTTTTAGCCTGTAGCTCATTTTGAATTAATTACTATGCGTGATATAAAACTAGGATTAAATCACATTCTTTTGCAACAGGATATACATTTTGTGGATCTGGCTAACCAAAGATGCTAGCCTTTGCCTCCTGGAACCTGCCATTTCATAATCAGATGACACATGTCTCAGTTACTCACATGGCATGCATTGTATAAATTTTATTTAGATTCATACCTCCTGTTTTTATTATTTTCTATTTATTTTTTTCTTTTTACTTGCTACATAATACCTACACTTATTTATAGAGAGCAACTTTATATTTTCATACAAGTGTGACTTTTATAGTGACAAGCCAAATAGTTATATTCATTAAGTTGAACCTTTTATCTCCTTTTTTGGCTGACACCATCCAAAATCTCTACTGTAGCTATTTTGAAATACAGAATACATTATCCCCAGTGACCAACACTGCCCGCTGGCTCTCTGACTGCTGCGGCCTCTGATAATGCTCTCAAATTCTGTGAGAATGAATTGTTTACATTTCATATATTTCTTAGTTATTTTTCTCATCCTCAACACTAAATACCGTATATTCAAATTTAAAGAAGGAATGACTCATTTGGGCTCACACCTGTAGAGGCTTCGGTCCATACTGGGCTGATTCTAAGTCAAGGTGACACATGAGAGGGGCCCCATGAAGGAAGGCTTCACGACATGAGGGACACAAAGCAAGAGCAGCAGCGAGCAGCAAGGGCGCCTTTGCCTTTTACCCCTTCCAGGCCACAAGGCTTTTGGGCTGCACCACCCACACCCAGGCTGGGGCTTCTGTGCCCAGTAAATCCACCCAGTCACATCCAGATCCATGTTAATTCCATTCAGCGAGCTAATTTAGTAACACAAGTCCTAGTCCCAGTGTTCCCTTAATCCACATTCAAACCCCTCACCTCCAGCCACCTCTGAAAAGCTCTACCCATGACCACATGAGACTTTGGTGGTGTGTGTAGATACAACCCACTAACACATATAAATGAGCCTGTTACGTACTTGTTTTTCTGTGAGTAGTCTTCTAGTCGTGAAAGATGCAGGGAATATTAAAGATTTTTAAAACTTTATTACAGTCAAAGACACATTGACCATAACAATGAGATAAATGTGTTTAAAGTGACAATAAGAGTATGTTTTTAGTATTCTGAGTGGTGCTTAATGGCATTGTTATTAGAATTTAATTAAAATTAAAATTTTAAATTTAAACATTTGTTACACTTTGTGATTACCCCCTCACTGATCAAAGGTTTAGGGAAATTCTTGTCAAATGAAAATATGATTGCCTAGCTTAGCAACACAAGCCTCTAACCCCAGCCCTGGGGAGGGGTGCAAGACAGAAGAATCACTGAGCTCTCAAGGCCAGTCAGGGCTGCCAAGTGTGTTCAAGGCCAGCTGAACACACAGTGAGATTATGTCTCAAAAAGACAAAAATAAAAAGAAAAAAGAAAGAAAGAAGAAAGCATCGCAGTGTGTTCTAAACCCACCTACTCAGTATTCTATACTACATTTTGACTTCTCCAACATCAAAATGATCATGGAAGGTAAATATTTTAACTGACTCAGGACACAGAGGTACTGTGACAGCATAACGAAAGATGTTTCTTTAGGAAACAGTGCTTCCAGAACTGCTGCAGAAAGAAACAAAAGTAACGGGATAAGTGTTTCCAGCAAGGGGAAGAATTCTGACACATACCAATGTGTCTTTGCTGTAGCAATTTTTAAAATGTAAATGCTGATTATATATATTTTTTTATTACATCTGGTATATCACTTTCTCTTCATTCATTTATCCATTGATGTGCATTTACACAAATTCTATGTCTTTCTATTGTGGACACATAGGAATAAAAATAAGAATGAAGACATATTTTGACATATTTTTAATTTTATTTGACATGTTGATTTTATTATGTTTAGTATTGAAATTGGTGAATCACAGGAGAGTTCCACATTTACTTTTCAAGAGACTTCCAAACTCTTTTACATAATTCCTACAGTAATTTACACTGTCGCCTGCATTGCCTGAAAGTTCTACTTTCTTCATGGCTCCATCAGCATTTGTTTTTGCCGTTCTGATAATAGCCATTATATCAGAAATGAGGTGATAGTTCATTGTGATTTTTACTAGCATTTATTTGATAACAGTGATTTTTAATATTTTTTCATATTTTTTATTTTTGGCCATTTTTTTCTTCTGAGAAATGGATGTTCATGTGTTTAGCATGTGTTATGATTATTTGTTTTTTTTTTTTTGTTTTTTTTTTTTTTTTTTTTTTTTGGTCTTTTTCTTTTTTATCGGTACCAGGGATCGAACTCACGACTGCCTGCTTGCAAGGCAGGCGCTTATGCCACTGAGCTAAATCCCCAGCCCCGATTATTTGTTCTTTTGCAGTCAGTTATTTGAGTCTCTTTGAGAGTCTAGATGTTACCATCTTAAAATTCATAGTTCACTAATACACTTGATCTTAGCCAAAAGGCTGAAAAGAAATACAATTGTAAATAATTTATCTCCATCTGTGAATGAGATCTGTACTGTGTCAATTTTCTTCATCTTTTTCTATTTTCTTTCTTTCTTTCTTTTTTTTTTTCACATTTGTTGTCCAGTTTGTTACATCTTAGCTAAAATCTTATTGGTCAGACAAATGGTTTAAAATATCTGCACTGTTTTCACCTAGTGGTTACATAGTTTTGAGTCTTAAACATTTAGTCTACTTTGAGTATTTATTTATTTTTGGTACAGTGAGCAGCAAAGTTCTAGTTTATCCCTTTGCACATGGACACCCAGATTTCCCTTCTCTTTTGCAAGAATCTGTTTTTCTCACTATGGTTGTTGGTGTTTCTATCCGAATCACTCAGCTATATGTGTAGGTTGTTTCTGGCCTTTCTGTCCTACTTCATTTTCCTTTGTGTCTGTTTTCATGGAGATACTGTGCTGCATTAATTAACATGGACTTGGAGTACAATTTGAAGTCTGATGGCATTTGGTATTCAATCTTACTCTTTTCACCCAAAATTGCTTTGGCTATTTGGGATCCTTTGCAGATCTTCATTTATTTCTGCAATATGTAATGTATTTCTTTAAAGAATGACATTAGACATTTGAAGGGGAGCACATTGGATTTGTATCTGATTTGCGTGGCATGGACCTTTGAACACTACTGATTTTGCCAATCTATGCTATTGTAGGCCCGGGGCAGCCCACATGGTGCCCAAGCCCATTCAGTGCATGGAATGGAGAGAGCCCAAGTATTGCTCTACATACATTTCCACAGCTGCATCCATTCTGCAAAGGACTCCGCCACTGAAACCTGAGAGTTCATGATGTGAAGCCAATATAACAAGTCTAACCATTTCTCAAAAGTGGATGAAGGGTGATCTAGAGTTTTATTTCAACGAATGGGTCATTTTTTAAAGAATGAGATTTTTATTTCCATGTCTCTAACCCAATTGTTTAATCTCCTTACTGTAACTCATTTCACTGATTACAACCTCTAATATCATAATAAATAATAATGCTGATGGTGTTAGGGAAAATAATCATTTTCTATGCTGTTGGTTTGAGATATTTGTATCTGTACAAATTAGCATGAAAATGTCAGTTCTGGAAAAAATGTTTGTAACATTGTAAATATTAACTAAATGTATTAGATACCCATATAAATGAGCATATGTAAACATAGAGTGCTATCACATAGACTTACATTATTTTTCTACAAATAAATGAGCATAAATGAATATTAAATAGAATTAACATGACACAATTTTTAAAATAACACTTGATTATATTTAATAATATGTTTAACTGCCTTTCCCAGCTCTAAATTGTAATTTTCATTCCTTTGTTTTTTGTTTGTTTGCTCTTTTTTTAGAAATAGTCTCATTATGCATCTCAAATTGGCCTTGAACTTGCTATGTAGCCCTGGCTGGATTTGAACTCACTGGGGTCCTACTGCCTCAGCCTCACAAATTCTAGGATTATAGCACCACACCCAGTTTGTACCTTTTAAAAAAAGATACACCTAAAATTACCCCATTAGGAAGTACTGGGCTAGTCTTCTGCTTTTTAATTCTCCATCTTTTTCAGTTGACCAGAAGGCCAAAGAAATTGGACTCTGACAGATAAAAGACTGACGGGGTCAGGGACTCAGGATTTTCCAAAGGAATAGCATCCTGTACCAACAGTCCTAGGATCTTGGGTCCTTAAGTGCTTTGGAAAGCCAGAACCCAAATGTTGGCTGTCTTCTTAGCTCAGTTACTTTTGTAGCTGTGATCTCTTAGCTTTAGTTGTTGAACATCTACAAATATCAGTAAAACCAGTCTTGCAATGTGAACATTTGGTTTTATCTTATGATTTTGATATCACCACTTTGAAATACATAACCTGACTAGGGCACTGTTATTTCCTTACCACTCACAGTTGTCTTAGAAGGTAAAACCCTGCAGAATAGTAACAAAAGACAGTTATAAAGCTTACCTGAGAAAATTTTAGGTCTCATTTCACCATAACTATGATGATGGCATGATGTAATGTCTCCTTAAATTTGACATTCTATGAAAGACTGTTGACTAGGAAAGATTATCTCTTATGACGTTGTCTGGACAGCACCTGGTCTGAAGATCATTGAGTGTTGTAACATATGCACGATTTGCACGTTACAGAGCTGGCCATCTGATTTTGGACTGGCATGTAGGTCTGATCATAAGAAGCTGGACAACAAGTATGAGAAAGCCCAATGTTTGAGTATAAAAGTTTACTACCAGAAAAAGCTTTAGCCTGGAACTTGCCAGCTTTTTAGTTGTGCTTCTTTGAAGACCTGTATTCTTAGGAAGCAAATACATTTAATACACCCTGAATAAAGCAATGTTGAGTGTCCCAAATCAGGTTGTATAGCCAGTATCAGTTCTAGAAATGAAATCAAAAGCCCTTGTCTAGAATCACCAGTTAGAACAGAGAGGAGAGTGGGACCTGGGGAGGGTTCAGGGCTGTTTCATGGTTAAATGTGACTGGCTGCCAACTGATTCTCCCAGTAACCTTGAATGACAACACTAATGAATATGTAAAGAAAGCAGAAAGAGGGAAAAGTTCATCCTTCAATTGTAGTTTGAGAATTTGAACTGTACATAAAAAGTTTTAAGAATATCTATTAAATAAAAATATCCACTTAAATAAGAGGTCAAAGGTAAATTTGTCAATTTTTGTTTACCTAGGCCTAAAATGTTATGCTCCTTTTCTGCCTGTTCTCTGACACTTTCATTTTAAATATTAGAAATGAATTCGTTTGTTTAGACTCAAATGGGACTCTAGAAACAGTGGAAGTGAGACTGTAATAAGTTTGGTTATTTTGAAAACCTAACAGCTTTCCATGAAAATCTAAAAAAAAAAAAAAAAAAAAAAAAAAAAAAAGACAGAAAGAGGGAAATTTTGAATACAGTCAATGCAGTTTCTTCAGCCTTTGTAAAAGTACTGAATTACTGGTGGAGTATTTTTGTTTGTTTCATTTTTTCTGATTAATTGGTTCCACTATGGCATAATTCCCTGGCTTGACTTTTGTTGCCTGCTATACTTTCTTTGTGTAAAATAGACCCGATTGACATAGAGTACTGTCTCTAGGGCCTTATCTCTGTGGTGTGCTTAGAGCGAGTCACACACACACACACATGCACACACATCCACACACAGAGGAGCAGAGTGAAGAAACTTGGGCACAGGAAATCTTCTGTCACTTGTTAACAAGAAGTTAATAAAATTACAAAGACTCTAGAAAACAAACATGCAAAATTCAGGCCATTGGCTAAATAAAAAATGAGAGCTTTAGATCCAACATCCCCTTTTAAGGCAACCTAGGGGTGAGAGAAATTTTAGAAGGAAGCCTAAAGTGGCATCTGCCAGAATCTTCGGAAGCCCAGAGAGTCCAGGAGTCCATCTGGCTTGAGGGGTACAAGGAGTCCGGAGTTGTTTCTCACGGTTGAACCAAGACTGGGAATAATGGTAGGTGTGGTGGTGACTGGGCCTCATGGGCCTCATGGGCACGCGATGATGCAGCTGCTGCAGGTGCAAAGACACAGCAGGGGGGAAGGGTATACAGTGGCCTCTGCTTAGACCAGAAAGCTGGTGATCAGATTCCTCCACCTGGGCCGCATGATTTAAGTTGTATGTGCTCTCACCCGGGGCTTTCCTGGGTTTCATTATTTTAACTTCTGAGCTTCTCAGAACAGTGAAAGGAGGGTTGACCCTAGGTGCTGCTCAAGCTCAAGGAGTGGTCTTATAACCCAATTTTGCTATCTGTACTAATTTGCAATACTTCTCGAGTGCATTCAGAACTCTACTGACTTAGAGGCAGGTAGAGTCTGTTTTTTGAGTCTTTATTACAATAGCTTATTCAGATAATATAAGGATGAGAGTTTTGGAGCACTGGGAGATTGCATAGTTTGAATTCTAACTCACTGAAAAGCGTAGCAATACTTCACTTGTCAGTAACCACTGCTTGAGTGTGGGAGAAAGGACTGCACAGGGCTAAACTGCTGAACACAGCGCCCTCTGGCTGTGGTGGAGAAGAGCACATGCAGGGTGCTCTGCAGTCAAGATGACACTGCAGCTGAGGCAGCTGAGGACGCGGCGGCTGATGTCTCCTCCCGAGAGCAACACATCCTCCAGTGTCAGAGACAGCACACTCCTCTTAATTGGTAAGCTTTACTATTTAGAGAAATCCTTGAATTGACTCAAAAGGTCCTGCTCAGTTCCTGGGCTTATCTCAGTATCCACCTTGTATTTGTTTGAAAACCTACTAATCACAGGCTGCCCAGAGAAGTTGTTTGTGTCAATCCCCATGGATTCTCAAATTCTGTTAAGGATTTGAGGCCCCTGGAATGCGGAAATCATACCATTTGTCTCATTTATTTAAGCCTTCACTGTCCAGCTGTTTGGTTGTGGGCAACATCATTCTGCCATGTTCGACCTGTAAGTAGGAACTTGAAAATGAAGTGGCTCAAACAAGTCTGAATCTCACCCTTCAGTCCATCAGGTGTTTTTTCTGGGCTTGCTTCCCGTGTGCCTATGTACCCTTCCTCCTTCCCCACAGTGGACCTCAGCTGCTGCACTCAGGGTCAACCTCACTCAGGAGCTAAAACTTAGTGCCCTCTCATGGACTCTAAAACTCTAACATTTTCTACAACTCCTTTAACTTTCCTTGGAGCTTCATTCTACTTCCTTTCCATTTAGTTTTTCTCTGGACCCAACCCTAAAACCTAAGAGTTAGGAAAGGGATATCAGTAAGGGATGTCAGTAATGGATATCAGGGAGTTTGTGTTGGTTATACACCAGTGACTGTAACAATCAGACAGGGACTTTAAAAATTGATTGATCCCCTGTGACTCTGGAATCATTTTTCAGTGTTTTTCATCATCAATTTTTGGTTACTCTTTTTGCTAATAAGCAATATTACAAATCTAATTAATCTCTAATGGCCTGATCAAAGAGTCCTTACCAATTACGAGCTGAGCAAAGTGACCTCTCTAGGGGTTGAAGTGACATGGCCTTCATCAGGAATGACCACACTTATAAATAATACAGAAGCAGATTACTGATATGCTCCGTGATGACAGTGACTCTCCCTCTATAGTGACACCTTGGTTTGACTGGCTAAAGAAAAAGACAGGATCTTACATATTGTGAAGACTCCCTAAATTTTGTAAAAGCAACATTTATGTAGAGAAGATGCATATCTGACCTTATTGCCCAGGTATTTTTATGCTTTAATTTTTGAGATTTTTTTTTCAAAATCAAACTATTTAGGTGTTATTATAATTAATATATTATAGAATTTTTAAAAAGCATATCTTACTACAAGATTATTAACACAGTTACTTCTGTACCCTATGACAAATGTATTTCAGAGTAAATTGAATGTTTCTGAGGCTTCATTAAATTTAAGTGACTAGTATTTGAATTATTAAAAAAAAGTTATTTAAAGATGTGTGATACAAAAATTTGGGAAAACCAAAATGATAGTTATAATTGTGTGGACCAGTCTGATAATTTTGCAAACTTTGAAACATGAAGTTTTGAGCCAAGGGAAGCTAGAAGAATTTTAAATGGAATTAAGAAGAAGAGCTCCTGGATGTTCAGGAAATGTACTCAGTGTTAGCAAGGCCTCTCACCCTGGAGCTCCTTATAGGCAGTCAGAACAGGGAGAATCTTTGCTGTTTAGCGGGTATCAAACTCTGGGAGCTCAGTGAGGAAAACAACAACAACAACAAAAATGACCAGTTAGAATTTAGGCTGTCTAAGCCAGATATTTTGCATAGTGTTTACAATCAATGGGGATCTCAGAAAGCATGCTTTACAATTTTCTAGGAACTTAGGAACTTAGTAAGTGAAGACTGCACATCTCTTTGGGAAGAAGTGGCTGCCTGAGATGTTGCCTGAAGAAAGGAAGGGAAGAGAATGGAAAGGAAGGGAAGGGAAGGGAAGGGAAGGGAAGGGAAGGGAAGGGAAGGGAAGGGAAGGGAAGGGAAGGGAAGCCATGGGATTAGAATAAATGAAGAGAAAGTAAGGTGAAAAAGGAAGGTCATTCTTCCTCCAAAGTCCTAGTTCATGATTTTTACTTAAATTTCCATCGATATGAATCACTACCCAACTCCAACTGGGCTATTCACCTAACTAGCCAACTCACTATTAAGCCAACTTATTAAACTATTTTTTACATAGTGATGGAAAAATACCTTAGAAAATGAACCACTTAAGATAACATGGCTAGAACATTCTTCAGCTATATTTTACAGGACAACATAGAAGTCTGCATACAGGAAGAGATTTACCACGAAACTTCATGCAAATAAAATGGTACAATTGAAAATACTCTTGAGGAACTGTGGAAGTAAACTTGGAAGTGTCCTGTGCAGTTACATGCTCCTAAGGAATCTGAGAGCAGTGCACTAACTTTGGAAACTGGAGCAGCAGATGAGTTAAGCAGAGGGTCCCCTGGAGAATGAGGAGAACAAATAGCAGCTGTGCGATATTCAGTGCCATATGCCACTCCACTGAAGCTCACCAAAGTTGAGGCCACATGGCCCAGAAATAAACAGAAAATGCCATGGGTTGTTTCAACCAGAGTTGAAGAGAAATTGTTTAAATGTTACTCAATAAGTGAGGTTCTAAAATCTTTTACTCACTTCAATCTTTAAATCACCTTTATGCTTAAACTATTATATTTCACCAGATTCAGAAGTAAATATACACTATACATATATATGTGCCTTTTTATAACTTAATTTAAGAATTTAAGTAGGTAGTCAGAGAAACCTGTGATAAAGTCCCACGGAAGAATTAAGCAAGTAGCAAAGCAACCTTTGGGTGTAGAAGTGTAAAAGAAAATCAAATCGCATACTCAGGTTAAGAATTAATTCAAAAGACTAAGCCAAGCTTAGAGATAAGAAGGTAAATTCAAGAATAAAGTACCAAATATTGGGATGGAATATAGAAAGATGGACTCTTAACTGTTGAAAGCAGACTCTTACCCAGTGTAACTGGGTTAGAGTACTACAGCCCTTCCTATTTCCAGATGTGCAGATGTGCACAATGTCCTGTTCTTTTGTGAACTTATATCTTTTGAATTAACCCAAAGCCTGAGTGGACTTTGTTCACCTTTTGGTGAATGAGACCTTTTCTTATTTTTCTGCATAAGCACGCTCCTACATCATTCCTTTTGTCCTTCAATTTTGGGAGACAGAGAACTCAGGTTTATATAAAAGTAGTAACATAATCTGATTCATGTGCATTTATAGAAATACTTGTTTTGCCCGGTTCTTTCCTCCTGAGTTCCAAATTAAAAGCTGTACTCTTATGTTAGTGGATATATACTCTTTGGTCCAGAGCAAGATCTTACCACTTTGCTTTGTGACTCCAGAAATACTGCCCTATGTTAGCATCATGGGAAACTTCACTATGATCAGAGAATTCCTTCTGATGGACATCGCAAGTTCTAGAGAGCTCCAAGTATTGCAAGGTGTGTTTTTCTTCATGATTTATCTGGGATCTTTAGCTGGAAACCTTGTGACCATAGCAGTCATAGTAGCAAACCAGTGTCTTCACTCTCCAATGTACTTTTTTATAAGTAATTTGTCCCTCATAGACCTCTGCAGCATCTCAGTTATTGTTCCCAAATCAATTATTAATTCCCTTACAGGTAGCAACTTCATTTCACTCAAAGACTGTACTGCTCAAGTGTTCCTATATATATTTTTTGCATTTGCAGAGCTTTCTCTCCTGGTAGTCATGTCCTATGACCGCAATGTGGCCATTTGCCACCCTCTACACTACGGGCTCATCTTCACCCCAAGTCTGTGCATACAGCTAGTGGGGGGCTCCTGGGCCAGTGGCCTGATCTACTCTGCAATACACACAGTGACCATGTTCAGGCTTCCCTTCACAAAGTCCAGTGTGATCCATCAATATTTCTGTGATGTGTCTCAAATTTTGAGGGTATCATCTTCAGATGTTCAGTTTGCCGAATCTGTGGTCCTTATGTTAAGTGTTTGTGTCATCTTTGCATGTTTTGTCTTTTTGTTTATGACATATATTAATATATTTTCAATGGTTTTTAAGATGCGTTTTGCAGAAGCCCGTCACAAAGCCATATCAACCTGTGTCCCTCAGTTGGCTGTTCTTCTTCTATTTTTAATATCTGGGTTGGCTGCTGCCCTAGACCCCATCTCAAACAAAGGATCTCTGAAAAATCTTCTAATAGCCATGTTCTATACAATGGTTCCGCCATTCATAAACCCTGTCATTTACTGTCTGCGGAACAGAGAGATCACTTCTGCTTTAGGAAACATGTTTAAACGACATTTTCAATTGTGAGTAGAAAATTGATTAATAAATAATACTTGACAGGAAAATAATTTGATAGAATTTTAAAGTATATTGATAAAAGTTTTACATTTGAATTGATCCCTGTAAATTTTCTGATGAGTATAGTGAATATATTTTTTGTCTGCCAAGTGAGTGTGAGCTAACAATTTTACTGTTTTACTTACTTAAAATTACTGTTTTGTATTTCATACTAAAAATATTGCAAGACTGGACACTATTCTAAAATACTCTGGAAATGCTCTCTAAAATGCTCTGAATGCTGTGAGTTAAACAAAGAAAGGTATCAGATGAAGATCCTGCCATATGTATCAGCACCACCTCGAGTGCCAACACAATTGAGAGGATTTAGGGATTTGGTTGCTACTGATCTGGAAGAGTAGTTTAAGATGGAGATGACCACTCGTTAAATCACTCACTTTTTATTCATACATTCTCCAAGGCTGGGCAAAGTAACAAAATGGTCTGGGCTGAGAGGGACCTGAGGATATGAAGGTACACTGAGATGGCAGCACTGAGACTTCGTCATATCCCAAAGTTATCTTCTCCTGATCCTTGAGGACGCTCACTCAGTGGGCTGTAAAGTAACTGGTTTCCGGAACACGCTCGATGCTCTGGTTGTCCCCAAGTACTGCATGCGAGAGCAGATGCCAGGCTGACACAGCAACCTTTCAACATGATGGAGAAAACTGAATCTGTAGTCATGGGATACAATGAGGAGCCTCAGTGCTGCTGCTAGATTTACCCAGTTACTACTGTGTTTCAGATACTATGTGACCCTGTTTTTTCCATTGCTATGGTTGCGGCCTTAGAAGAACCCTAAAGTTACATGTGGTAAAGTTTGATTGTTGCCGTTCTGCAGTGATGTTGGCCCTAATTATGACATATACCTTTTGATACATTTTTTAAAATTCCTGAATGTCTCAGTGTTTTCTTTTAATAAATGTTACTATCTTGAAATGAGATATTTAAAGAGAGATAATAAAATCAGTGGAAAATTATTTTCTTATTTTTTTGATGATTTAATCTCCAATGTCATTTTTATCTCCAGTTTAAGGCAATCGTTGATTTATTATATATTTTAATCCACTTGTACTTTAAATCTATTTTATTGAAAAATTTCCTTTCAAATATCACAAAGGATATTTTATTGTTTTGAATTATGTATACTTACCCAGACATATTTACATTTTTCTGTATGTAAATTTACACTCAAACAGTAGCTCTTTTTAGCTTGCAATTTATTTTCATAATAGGCAAATATGGACACAAAATAAGAGTTAACCTCTTTGAGCTTACTTACATGAAATATTATGGTGTCCCGCAGTCCTCTCTACATGTCTGTATATATGGGGTAATTTTAAAAATACTTGACTTACTGTTAAATATTTATCTATATCTGAAGTCTCTTCCAAAGATAGATAATCTCTTTCTACTTCTTTTCATGAAATGTTAGTTATGTGTTTAATTGGAATAAAAACTTTATGTAATTTAGATTATTATTTCACAACATGACCAAGCTTTTATTTCTTAATAAAATTGAAAAGGAAATTACAATACTGAAACCATATTCCTGACTGCATATTTGTAGATTTCCATTTTCTGAACCTTTGCAATCATTTACTTCTAACTAATAATACACTAAGGACTTCTTGGTTACCTTTCTTTAGATGACAGGAGTTTAGGACTGAAGTATGACCCTGCTTTACCAATCTAAGTAATTGCCCTGCTCGTCATTTGCAGTGGCTGTGATAGGCGTCTCCCAAGTGCATTACTTGCATCAGCCTTATGCAGCAGGGCACTAATTCCAAGTGAAAATGCAATATGGACCAAATAATGTTATTGGAATCTGCACAGCAAGGAGCAGGCAGTTGGAAAACACCCGGATCACTCTCTTCTGAAGTTAGAGGACTTAGTACTGTGAGCGCTTAAGATAAAGAACTTCCTTAGATTTACATTTTGAATCCCTCTTAATAGAGCTTTAAGATAAAGAACTTCCTTAGATTTACATTTTGAATCCCTCTTAATAGAGCTTTTCATAGATTCTCCAGCACAAGTTGAAGAGTGTGTCATAGATTAATATTGAATAAATTTAATAATATGTGGAATCTAAAAATGTAGATCTGATAGAGTAAAAGGTTGAATGAGTTATCAGAGGTGGGAAAGGGGAAAGAGGGTCTAGAAACAGGTTGAAGTTTACATGTATTGGAAGTAGCTATTATGTTATTTGATGACTGTTGTCCAAAATCCTGTATTGCATATTTTACAACAGCTGTAGTGAGTTTTCATAGTTTGTCCTCAAACAATTGATAAGTGTTTGAGATAGTAGATTCTATAATTTTACAAAACATTATACTTTATCCCATGCGTATGCAAAATGTCTTTTATGTTATTGATTTTTAGTTTGATTATGAGAGTCTTGTACTTCCTTTGCCTCTCTACAAGTACTCACCCTTTCTGTCCTTTGAAAGAATAAATAGTGCTAAACACTGAGTCACACCTCAAAACAGATGTCGCTCACGATATGAGGTCAAAACAATACAATGATTCATAATGCGGAGCACTCGAGCAGTTCCCTGAAGTGAGAAGTACATATGAATTCCTTCCAGGATTTCAGTCACCTGTGGTTGGTAGTAGCAATAGTTATGCATGCCAAAGTGTTCTGCATAATGCCTATAATGTAGAAAAAAGGAAGTGCACCCTTCCGAATTAGGATTGTCTATACTAAATATAATTTGAATGATATAGGTAATTTTAGAAATAAATGAAACTACTAACAGTTTTATACAATATATCTAAAAGTATATTTCTAACATGCAAAACTATAAAATTACAAATGATAGTATTTATTCATTTTACAATATTTGAAATGTAATTTATAATTATTTATTTGGTCACTAAACTTCCACTGAAAATTATTTAGGTGTTGTAACCATACTTAAATTTTTCATTTAAAAAACTACATTCCCAGGCCAAGGGTGCTTGAAACACACTTAAATGTGTTTAAAAAGTAAGCAAAAGTGAATAAAGCATCAGGTTTTGCATTTATATTAATTAAAATAGCTGAGACCCTGAATCATATCAACCGAACTTGAACGTCCACGCTACACCCGTGGGTCCCCTGATTCATAGTACAGACTCAAAGCACCAGTTCTTTATACTGCTCTGTTAAATGTTTCTATGGTGGCGTGTTAACGTGGATTTCATCTGAGTGCACCTGTGCACCCATGCAGCACACATTGGGTCCACTCAGTCTGCTGCCACCCCCACTCTTCGGCTCCCTTCACTGCATCCTTTCTCTAAGTGTTGCTTCTGCTTTCATGCCATTTTTACAGTTTTTATTTATTTATTTTTTAGATTTCACATATAAGGGTAAACATATAGTATTTGACTTTATAAATCTGGCTTATTTCAGTTTATATGATAACCTCCAATATCATCCATTCTATTGAAAATTACAAGATTTCATCCTTTTTATGTGTGAATAAGATTTTGATATGTATTGTGTATATCATGTTTTGTTTGTCCATCCATCTGTGGCTTAACAGCTGCACTGTTTGCCAAGTTTAGCTGCTATGAATTGTGCTGTTTGCTATATCACTAGAGTACACTTCCTTTGGTTCTTTAAGAAGTGTACCAAGGAATGGCAGACCTAAGCCAAACAGGAGCTCTATTTCCATAACTTGGAGGAAACTCCACAAGGATGTCCATAATGGCTGTGTTAATTTACACTCTCTCAACAACACAAGAGTTCCATTACCACCACATTCTGGCTAGAGCTTATTAATTTCACTTTGTTTCACTTTTACATGGTCCATTGTAGCCATTCTGGCTTTACTGAGATACTGTCGCATTGGAGTGCTGATCTGCATTGGCCTGATACCTGCAGATGTTAATTATGGTATCACATGCTTACAGGCCATTTGTAATTTTTTTCTTTAGGAAATGACTATTCAGTCACTTATTTATTGCATTATTTCCTTATTTATTACACTATCTACTTTTCCTGGGAGCAACTTCATGTGCTTTGTGTCATCGTAAAATATGGGAATGTGACACTTTTACAGAGGACTTTGTATATGGCCATGATTTGAAGTATGTTCCTGATTGTTTCTAGCACTTTCAACATTTCAGGCCTTAGTGTTTTGGTCTAATCTGAGTAGACTTTTGTATAAGGTGAGAGATAGGGATTTAGTCTGAATCATCTGTGCACAGATAACCATTTGCAGTTTTTTTCAGTCTATATTTGTTGGCCACTTTTTCAAGCACCAGATGACTCAAGTGGTGTGTTTGTTTCTGTGTTTATTTCATTTGCCATTACTTTTTTCATGCCACTACCATACTGCTCTTGTTACTGTATCTTGGTAGTGCATTTTAAGATCGGTTTTCAAGACAACTATAACACTCCTCTTTTGCCCACTATTGCTTTTACTGTTATAAGTGTTTTTGGTCTTCTTTGGGGCTATGTGAATTTTAGGATTTTTTTCTAATTCTATGAAGAACATTATTGATATGTAACACATATTTCATTGAACCTATAGACTGCTTTTGTAACAGCATTTTAACAACATTAATACAGCTGATGTTATTTCAACTTACTCATGAACATGGAAGTTATTTCATACTCCACTTTCTTTGTCAGTTTTCTGCAATTTTCGTTGTACAAGCCTTTCATCTCCTGGGTTAAAGTTATTCATAACCTTTAGAGCTACTGTGAATGGAGTTGTCTTCAATGGCTTTGATTGTTGTTGTATGGAATAGTTACTGATTTTAGTCCATGGTCCCTCGACCATGTCACTTTGCTGAAGCTCTCACATCTAAATCTTCTTGAGTCATTTTCATGGTCTTCTAAGTAGAGGAACTAATCCTCTTAAAATAGTGATAATTTGATTTCTTATTTTACTGTTTGTATCTCCTTTTCTTTGCCTCTTACCTAGTCATTCACTGCTCTGCACACCTGTGTCTTCTTCATTTTAGAGGAAAAGCTTCCATTACCTCCCAGCCACTATGATGAGACCTGCTGACTTTTTCTGTGCATCCCTCACTAGTGTGCAGGGATTACTCTTTGGTATTATCTGTTTTTAGTGAGTGCATGCTAAGTGTCCATATTTCTTTGATATACCAATAATTTGGCACAATAATACACTGAATAATGATGAACTCAGCATAATTAGCACTATATCACGACAAACATGCATCATTCTCCACATTAGTGTCATTCAATTTTCCTTCTTTAGAAACTTCTTTTGATTTTACAATGGCTAGAGGAGAAAAATAAGCTACTTCTGTTCTCCAACATGTTTACTTTAAAATTTTACATATTTTATTGTCATTTTCTCCATTCTTATTGAGTTTGTGTCTTTTTACTTAGAGCATCCTCAAGTCACTCTTTTGACATATTAATCCCTAAAATATTTAGGTGAAAACTAAGTTATTTGTCATTCTGTAGTTAACTGATAATATTTTCTGATCATTCCTTGGCACATTACCTTCAGTCAGTGGGAGTCCATTTTTACTGAATGCAAATCACTAGCATGGGATATGTATTTGCTTAATATTTTAGCAACTGTGGAATTTTAAGTAAAAGTCAATATAACAACTCAGATTATAAAATGGTTAGCAAAGTTTTCATATATATATATATATATATATATATATATATAAATTTGTGCATGCATACATATATGTGCATATATATTCAATATAAAATTATAAGCAAAGCAGTTTGGATCTTACATTGTTAAAAGCAGTATCAGAAGTAAAACAATGGGTAAATTTTTTGTAACATACCAAATCTGAATCTTCTACACACTCATAAAGTCACCATGAAAGTTTCCAAAAGTGCAGCACAAGTTTAGTTGGCACTCTGAGGGGAACAGTGGTTTCCAGTTACTCAGAGCCCCTTTGAAGCAAGGTGGATGCAGTGTTTCCAGTTTTCCTGTGAATCATCCCCATGTCAGTGAGGTTAGGGGAGACTATTTAAGAAGACATCAAGGAAGTGACTTGGAGCCTTGCAGATTTTCCATGAGCCACTATGCCACAGCCTGTCTTACTCACTTTTCTCTCATTGCTGAGACAAAATACCTGACATCCAAAGATAAAGGAGGAAAGGTTTACTTAGCTCACAGTTTGTGAAAGTTACAGTCTGTAATCAGCTGGCTCCAGGGCAGTGTTGCAAGGCGAGGGGCAACTGATCATGGTGGCAGAAGACAGAAAAACAGTGAAAGCAAACTGAGGAGAAAAAGCCTCTTTTCTTGTTATATTAGATATACTCTACTCACCGTGGGGCAGGTGTAGCACTCACCATCTATGTGCCCTCCTCTTGCACAGGCTCAGGATGTTTAAAAAGTAAGAACACTGGCTCCCTGCTGAGTCACTTAAGTGAACTTCTAAACTTCTCAAATTGACAAATCATTGTAATATCGACCATTACAACATCTTAGGTCATAAACAGCCTCCGTAGGGTATGTCCTTACACTTTAGGATGTAGAACTGCTGATTTACATAGTCAAGCTTCTAAGTTTCTTAAAATGGTGAAATGAAACAATCACAACAATCCACTCCTTGTCAACTTGGGAACTAGGCACATTTCTTTAAATGGGTCTGCAGATGTAAAGACAGGCTTATTCTTATCATTTCGTACCTTGAACGCTATTACACATGCTTAAAAATCCCTAACCAGCATTAAGTCTATCAAGGTTATATTATATTAGAAATATAACATTCTGATCCTTGTCGCCCAAAACTTGATACACATCCCTGTATGCAAAAGATATTTAGTCCATCTATGAGTTGTCATAGTCCTAACAGTTTCAGTGTTGCTGAAAGTTCCATCCCAGTTCTCCTCTAAGATATAAGGCAAACTCTTAGCTACAAGCCCATGTATGTACAAATTAAAAGTTAAACACCTCCAACATTCAATGGAACAAGATAAACATTTGATTCCAATGTTACAAACAGGGGAATACAAAGGACTGGCCCTAGAGAGACATGGTGCGCACCCATAATCCCAGGATTCCAGGATTATCATGAAAAGTTTGAGGCCAGCCTGGGCTACAAAGTGAGTTCAAGAGCAGCCTGAACTGCATAGTGAAACCAGTGTGATAACAACAAAAACAAAACAAACAATTGGAAAACAAAACAAAACAAACAAACAAACAAACAAAAAACCACAACTGGGACCAAAGAAAGTCCAAAATACAGCAGGGCAAATATTAGGTTCTCTATTTCAATATGCAGCATTTGAGACAATCTGTGGCTAATTGTGAGTTCCAAAGGGCTATAATGATTCCATCACTATGGCACTTCCTGTGGTAGGAGCTCCCATGTCTTCTCTCTTGGGCCTTCTCTCTTCCCTCTTTGCAGGTTTCCTCACAGAATCCAAGTTCCTAGCCTTTCAAAAACTCTGGAGACTCCACTACATCTTTGGCTATCCCCTCACATCTTCCCATATTGAGCTTGCAGGTGCACTGAAATTGGAGTGGAAGCTTTCTTATCTCCACAACTCTTATATTCGGCATGCACTTAAATCAGTGCCATATGGAGAATGCCAAGTTGCCACTAGCCAGAGATGTAGATAAACTGCTCTCTCTCTTAGTGGAAGGGTTTGATACCAAGATCACCAAAAAGTCTGAATCCAATTTTGAGGAACAAATTTTTTTATACAGACACCATTCTGGAACATGATGCTCCTCAGCTTTCTTTTCAGTCTTTCACTTTTGCAATTTTGAGGCTGCAAAGGGTGGAGGCTTGCTGCTTCTGGTGGTGCCCTCAAGCCATCATTTTTATTCTCCTGTACCTTCTCAATGATCAAGATCTCCTTAGCTCTATCTTTACAGTTCACAGTTTACTGGAGCTACCATTCTGGCCAAACTCACAACATTTTAAATCATTTGGCTGTGCTCTCTGCTGCTATTAATTCCCAACATAAATCTGGCTGAAAACCCCCAACAATAGCAGCACCACTGCCTCAACATTCAACTGCTTTGTATTTTCCTTTAAAAGACTAGTTAATAACCCATTTTTAATCTCATCCTTAGGCAAAGTCTCTGGACATGTGCAAAATTCAGACAAACCTTTTACTGAGCCATGGCACACATCCTCTGGAGACTACCAGCCAACGCATTCTTTCTTCCCAGAAGAAACCTCCTGAGCCTGGTATTTACTAGTAGGATTTCAATCAGAATTTCCCTTATAGAACAGCCTAAGATGTACCAGCACTACTTCTTTGAGGCAACATCTCCAAACCTTTACAAACATTTCCCAAAAGCCATTCCCAAAGGCTCTTGAACAACATTGTCAGGCATAGTCACAGCAATGGCCTCACTATGAGAACTAAATTTTGTACTAATTACTTTTCTCTCATTACTGAGATGAAATAACTGATGCCCCAAATTAAAGAAACATTTATTTAATTTCATTTGTGATGACATATATGTGCATCTGTGATTTGTCAGTCATTGAGATAGGCCACTAATGATATTTTGACTCTCCAATGCCTTGATTCTCAAATACACAATTATTTTGGATTGCAATTCAATGATTCTACAAAGGAGAGTCAACTAAAAATTAACTTGCACATTTAAGACATTGACACAGTGGAGAGACAATTTATAGTTTGAGAGAAATTATTTGCAAATTGTGTCTTTTCTGAGCATTTTGCTGCAGACCAATTATATTTGTGAACTATAAATTTAATTCTGCATTTGAATATGAAAATCTAGAATCTTGCAGCAACTCAAACAGCTAACAGCAAAAGAACAAATCACCAAAACACAGGCTAAAGAAGTGAACAACCATATCTCAAAAGAAAAAAAGGACAAAATATATGCAACGTTTCAAAATTGCTAATTTTCAAGAAACAATCATAAAAATCACAATGACCTATCATGCCTGATATAATGGCTGTGATCAAAGAGGTAAAACTAAATGCTGATGAGGGTATAGAAAACACTCAAGAAATTTGGAAAATATGTAAATTACTATAGTAATTATGTAAATGAGAGTGTTTCTTTAAAAATAAAATGTAATTCTGTTATCCAACAATTGTACTACTGGATATTAGTGCAAATGAAATTAACATGGTAAAAAAAATCTACATTCCTATTTTTAATCCTGTATATTCGAAAAAGAAGGATGGAACTGATCTAAATGTCCATCAAATAATAAGTGAATAAAGAGAAAATGATACAAAAGATATGATAACAAAACACAGTGAGTGCTTAAATTAAAAATTGTTATGGGAAAGATACATTGCTTTGGGGTTCCCTCAAAATTCTCCCTCTTGCTTTGAAAATGAATCCCAATGTTATTACTTGTTTCTGTAGTAGGTGCACAAGAACTCCTTCCTGCTTGTCTTTTGTTATGCTAGCATGGACACCACAATGGCAATGTTTAATTGTTTAATTTTCATTATCATTTTGAATTTTCCAGAGTCAAATGTCTAGGTTTAGACTAGAGAGTAGGTGGGTTTAGAACAAACTATAATGTTTCCTTTCTCTTCTTTCTTTCTTTGCTTTCCATTTTTTTTCTTTGTCTTTTTTGGGACAGGGCCTTGTCATGTAATTAAAGTTGGTCTTAAACTGAGTAGTCTCGGTGGGCCTGGGACTTGCTGTTCTGGGATCAGAAGCATGCACCACCACACCTAGCAGCAATGCAAGAGAGTGGTACCCATAGTACGACAAGTCATAAAGAGGCGCCCAGTTCTGACAAAGCTGCCATAGGATCCTACAACAAAGAATTAACTGCAATCATAAATGCTGAAAGATTCATCATTCAGCAAGTGTTCAAACGTGATGAAACAAAACTTTTCTAGGAAAATATGCCAAGGAGAACCTATATCACACAGAAGGAAAAGATACTGCTACAACAAAAGCCCAGGGAGGACAGATTGATATTTTTGCTCTATGTGAACACAAATGATGATCTGAAAAGTGAGGAAGTACTGGTACACCACTCCAAGACATTTAGTGTGCAAAAGAAACAGAATGTGCACAAGGCCAGACAGCCTGTTATATGGAGGACCAATATAAAATCTTGCATCACAGGTAATTATTAATGGAATGCCTGCACTAAGTATTTGCACCTACCAATAGGAAATATCTTTCTGACAACAAGCTGCCTCATAATTGTCTTCTTCTGGTGGACCATGCCGAAGCACATCATGCAGCCTTGATTGATGCTGGCAATGCTAAGTATTACTCCATAAAGGACTAATTCTTCCCCCACAGTGACACCTCTTACAAGTCCAAGAACCAGCAAATGTTCTTCAACCCTAAAATGTTGTACTGAAAAGTGCTGCTTACCAGGAGTTTTAATGTCTCTTGAGGGATGTCCCACAATCTGAAAGTTCTACAAGAAACCTTTCAGTGTCCACCACTGCATCAATTTCATTGGCAAAGCCTGGGAAGATGTCATGTACCTGACCTTAAACTCAACCTTCAGGAAACTGTGGCTAGAGTATGTCACTGAACATGACTTTGAAGGGTGTGACACACAGGTAGAAGAGGAGATTATGTCCATGCTAAGAGTGTGAGTTGGGACATCAATGGTACAGACACAGAGGAGCTCCCTGAGGACCATGAGGTGGCGATGACAGAGGAAGAACTCATTGAGCTCCAGAGTGAATGACAGAAGGAGCTTGTGGATGAGCATCCCCTAAGGACAGAGAAGATAGCAATGTGAAAAAACCCACTGTGGAAAGTGGAGTGGGTGCCAGGGATGCTTAGAGAAGCACTGCCCAACATAACTGTAATGATCAGTGTTGAATCTGCTGATATCAAGGTCTGTCATTTCTGCAAGGTTGTGGAGATCAAGACAAAACAATGACAGTAGAAAGAGTTTTCATCAAAATTGACCACAGCTAAGAGACAAAGAAGAGAGGAGACCCTGATGAAGATCTCTCAACATCCTTATGAAAGGGGACTCTCCCTCACCCCATCTCAATACAACAATAATCCCATCTCATCCACCTTCTGTCCTCCAAGCCAGAAGTGGGCTCAAGCAAGGTTAATGTTCTCTTCTTTCACAGTGTAATATGCTGCACTTCATTTCATATTTTTGTCAAAAATATGTGTATGTTTCAGCATGGATTAACCTCAATTACATAGAAATTTATGAGAAAATGAGTTTTATTTCTTGATCAATCCAGTCCATAACTAGAATAATGGAGTGAATTAAGTTTGTAAACCGAGGCATCACTATTCTATAGCACATGCATTGTGGATACATGACTTAATGTTTAGAGGTGAGTGTTCTGTGATTTCTGAAGAATTATCTTGAGCTTCCAAAAAAATATAGTGATTTTTTCTCTTGTATTTCTCAGCTGCAGTCCAACTTTCAAAAGCAGTCACTTGCTCTGGGCTTGAGAGAATCGGATTCCATTTCTGCATTTGGCATTTATGGTCTTTTCTTTCAAATGTTTCTCCAAACTATTTCCTGACTCCGCACACCTGATCATGTGCACAAAGGTGCAGAATACAGGAACAAAAGGAGATATTTGTACACTAATCTTTCTAAAACAGCATTGCTCATATTAACTAAAATATGGATCCATTCTAATTTTCCATTAATATGTGATGGAATAAATAAAATATTTTATACATAATGAGAAATATGTGTTATAATTCAGAGAAGAAGTACTTGAGCCAGGTTCTAAAAGTAACTTTCATCTAAATTTATATATCTATGTCATTTCATATTTTCCTTGGTTGACATTTCTGTAGATACTAGTGACAAAAATTTAAAAACTAGTAAAAATAATGGAATATAAAAACATACATGTGTGAATTAATGTTACTGAATTCTATATGAATGCAAATATTCTATTTACTATAAAAAAGCTAATGCAAAAACACAGTCATGAGTATTTATAATTTAAAATAATCCTAGATTTGTGTAGTATATATTACTGTTCTGAATTTTCCTGTATCTAGAAATTTAAGGTTGCCTGATGGACTGGATTCTCAGAGGACATGATTGTAACAGAACTTTTTACCACTTCTCCTACTTTAATTGCAGGTATGCAATAGTAAACAAACATTGAACTTGAGTCAGTGTCAAAACTACTAAGGAAGTCTGCAACTCATATCACATGGGAATTGTAGAAGGAATAAAGTAGACATGATCATGGAGTACAAAGCTATTCTGGAATTAACTTGACACTTAAAGATAGATTCTGGAGAGCTTTGGCTTATCCATTTTTATTGACACTGTCAGTTAAGGGACTAAAGAGGAAAATATATCTGACCCTGCATGCTTATGGAACATTCCTTTCACATTTTATTCTGAGTACCAGGTTTAACAAATTGTAAGGAAAAATCCCTGCAAAATTTGGTGGCTTGCTGAGTAAATGACCTAAAGATTTTTTTCTATGATGTTCTCAGGGAGAAGCAATTCTCTCTCTTTTTTTTTTTTTCATTTAAAATTTTATATTTTTAATTTGTCATTTAAAATTTTATATATATTTTTTTAAAATTTTATTTAAGGAGAAAAAGAAAAAAACAGAAAAAGGGTGCAAGTTATACAGAATTTCAGAAAGAGTAAACAGTAGGAAATCACTAGATAATACATTACATATTATCATCTTAGAAATAGTTGTTCAAGTTACAAAATTAAAGCATATAAAGTGGACTTTCAAACAGTGAGACTGCAAACAATTCTGTTTAATGATCCAACAAAACTCAGTAATATGGTTATCTATCTTATACATTTAAATATACATGCAGTTATATCCTTTAGAGCACTTTATTTTCCTCTCTTTTGTACAATGACAATTACACATTTTGGGTTTTATTACTCCCACAGTTTTTATTACTTTTTTTGAACAGAGTAAAACCAAATGTGACATAATAAAACAGAGTCAGTCAAATCAAAAGGATGGACATAATACATAATGTAAAAACAAAATACAAGGTGATCAACAATGCTTACCATACTGCCTCTTGCTATCTTAAAAAAATTGCCTATATCATCAGTTATAATAAAGTTGAACAAAACAGTAAAGAACAAAACCAATAAAACCAAAACACTGGAAACATTACAGGACTTCATTAGAAGATAATAGTCAAGCAGAATGGGTGTCATAATAAATCTTATTGTCTTCACTGTTGTTGCCTATACACTGGAAACATTACAGGACTTCATAAGAAGATAATAGTCAAGCAGAATGGGTGTCATAATAAATCTTATTGTCTTCACTGTTGTAGCCTATACTTTTGAACTTGGTACTATCAAGCAAAACAGAATAGAGGAAAATCAGTCAAAACAAGATGGTGAGAGCAATTCAGGGTTTCAAAATCAAATTAATAGGAAATCAAAGTAGGTTACTATAATATATGCTGTTATTTTTTATTTATTTTTCCCTTAATTAAAAAAGTAAAAAATAAAGAAAGGAGATTGATATAAAAGAGGTCATAACAACAAAAGAGCGTGGTCAAAACATAACCATTCAAGCAAAGTAGTGTTTCATCACAAGATTATCCCGACATAAAAGTAGTTACCATAGTGTCTCTTTCCTTGAAATCTTTGAGTATACTTCATGTACTCTAGCATCAAACAAATCAAGACAATGTAAAACCATTCAAGAGAATGACAGTATTACAGTATCACAGAATCAACTAACAGAAAATGGACAATGGCTCCTATATAATCTCCTTGTCTATAAAAGTTTTTGTTTATATTATCACATATAATAAAATCCAATAAGATACAACATGTTAAGACCAGTGGAGACAGAAGAACAAAAGCTTGATGGGACTTCAGAACAAGATGATATTAAATCAGCACTAGCTATTATGATGTCTTGTTTTCTCCAAAATAGCTGTTCCTACCATTCAACTTTCTATTCCTCATTTCTGTTCAGCTCTTTTTCTGTCATTAGTTGTCAGTTTGTCTTCTTCATTTTGCTTTCTGCTCTATTTATTGTGGCCTCTGTTTCTGGAATCTTGGTATTTTTCTTTTTTTATAATATCCTGCAGTATTCTGTGTAGAGTTGAATTGGTGGTTGCAAATTCCCCTAGTTCCTCTTTTTCCTGGAGGCACCTTGTTGTTCCATCAATTTCTAGGGACAGTTGTGCAGGGTATATCAATCTTGGCTGGAGGTTATTATCTTTCAAAGCTTCAATTATTTCCCCCCATGCTCTTCGTGATTTTATGGTCTGTGCTGAGAAGTCTGCTGTAATTCTGATGGGTGTTTTTTGTAAGTGATCTGTTTCTTGTCTCTGAAGGCTTTTAATATTCTGTTCTTATATTGCGTTTCTGGAATTTTGATTATTAAATGTCTGGGTGTAGCTCTGTTTGAGTTGTAGGTAGCTTGGGTCCTGTATGCCTCATACATCTGAATATCTTTACCTTTTGCTAAATTAGGGAAATTCTCCTGGATTATTTCTGTGAATAGCTTTTGTAGTTCATTTGTTTGTGTCCCTACTTCTTCTTTTATGTTCTTAATTCATAAGTTATAGATCCTCTTATCATCCTCTAGCCTTTGTATTATTGCTGTTTGTTTTCTTGTTATTTTTAAGAAGTTTTTCTTTTCATGCTTCCACATGACAAATCTGCCCTCTAGTTCAGATAATCTATCTTCAGTTTCTTTCAAGCTGTTATGCTAGCTTTCAACAGAGATTTTAGTTTCCTGGTAATCTCTTTGAACCTGCTTCACATATTCTATGTTTTCTCTATTTTCTCCATCAAGCAATTTCCCCCTTTTTTTCTGTTCTTCCATTCCACCATCTGTTTTTTTTTTCTTGGGCAGTGTTTAGCATTTCTCTAACTATTTTACTTATATCTTGCTTTATTTCATTAAATACTTCACTTTTGAACTCGTCTATGAGGCTCCGGAGATATCGCTTTATGTCTATTGGTGCCGTGTCTGATATTGCATGTTTTTTGTCCTAATTCTCCTTTGCATTTACCTTTCCTGGATTAGTGTTCCCAGGATTGGGGACTGAGGACCCTTTCTTGTTGCTCCCTCTTCCCATACTTTTTGTTCCTTCCATACAGGCATATATAGGAGGCCCAGTTTTTTTCTTTGTGGGTTACAGTTTGTTTGAATCTGCCAGCTAGGTGTTCCTGCACACTTCAGTGTACTAGGGAGACACAGACCTGGGCATCCTTTGCTGGGTCCACCCCTCCACGTCAACTTAGTGAAGGCTCCACTGCTAGGGTGTACTTCCAGGCACTGGGACCTGGTTTGGGCTAGCCTACTGGGTCTTAGTCAGTGGCATCAGCAAGGCCAAATGCTCTGCGCCAATCCCGCTTGAGAGGGGAATATGTGACTAAAGTCATTGCAGCGTCCTGTTCCGGCTAGCTTGCCTGGTCCCAGAATGTCCTCTTTTGAAGCCTCCTAGTCTATGGAAGGGTCCCTGTTTCTTTCACTCACCGCAGGCTGATGCAGGGCTCCTGCCAATCCCACTCTCAACTCCGTTCACCAATTCCTGCTCTCAGAGCTTTCATGCATCTCTCTCCCTTCTGTATTGGGAGAAGCAATTCTAATGTCCTGTGCATCAGCTGATAGAACTGGTGATGTACACTGCAATTAACTTGTTGCAAGAGCCAAGAGGACAAGAAGAGGTCCTGATGCTCCTAGGTATTCTTGTGTCTAGACCTTCCATGCTCATTTTAAAACTAAAAATAGACTGGAGGCATAAAAATTAAAATTATTTTTTGAGCATTGATAAACCTGAATTAAAAAGTCACCTTCAATTATTATTAGATGATAATTTTATTTGTGATTGAAGAAAAGGGACAAGATGTCAAGATGCTAAATGTACACCATACCTCAGTGAGTCAGTCAGAAGAGCTCATCGCGGATATCCCATTACACCCTGTCCCACACACTTCCAACTAACAGTGGCAGGACACTTAGCACTCCAGTGAAACCCTCCACCTTGCATCTTCTTAGACTTCCACCTGTGGGTCAGCATCTTAGGCTTCACTGGACAAAGCCATGCTATTAATTGCTATTTTTAAAAATATTTGTTCAATGATTTTTAGGTACAGTTTTCTTTTTCTTTTCTTTTTTTCTTGGTATTTGTACCCCTATAGGATATGTTCACTGATTTATTCCCAAGCTTACAAACTCAACTTAGTTAATCTAAGGCAAGAAAGATGTCATGACATCCCCTGCTCCTGAAAAAGCAACATCCTTATCCCTTTATTTCATTACATCTGTGCACTATAAATTGTTTTCAAACAAACACAGCTCCACTTTTCTGTGTGCGTATCATAACTATGCCAGTTAGGCCATGATCAATCTAAAACATTTTGGTGAACCTCAATTTAAACAGAATCAAGCCAACTAAAGCAAATATTACTAGAAAACCTGCAATAGAGGCTTTCTTTGAATTAGAACCCAGTGACACCTATTCCTGTGGAGAAGTGGCAGGACTAAGAAATTATCCAACATGAGGAACTTCACAGAGTTCTTGCTGATGGGATGCTCTGGTGACTGGGTGCCTCAGACATCTGTGCCATGCTTCTCTCCCTGATTTACCTGGCAGCCCTCACAGGGAGCCTCCTCCTCATCATCATCCTCACCAGCACTGACCAGCATCTCCAGTCTCCCTTGAACTTCTTCCTGAGGAACTTGCCCTTCATCAATGTCTGCTACATCTCTGTCACCATCCCTAACTCTATCATGAACTCTCTGGCCAGCGACTATCCTGTCTTCTTCCTGGGCTGTGCCATGCAGGTCTTCCTTTTGTTTGTTTGGAGGCACAGAGTTTGCAATCCTCCTAGTGATGTCCTATGACCACTACACTTCAATCTGTCACCTGCTGCACTATGAGGCTGCCATGGACAGGGCCAGCTGTGTACAGATGGTCATGGCCTCCTGGCTCATTGGGGGCCTCTCTGGAGCCCTTCATGTGGCAGGTACATTCTCTGTCCACTTCTATGAGGCCAGCAGGGTCCCTCAGTTCTTCTGAGAGGGCCCATCTCTTCTAAATCTTGCCTGTCTTGGGGAGTCTGCCCTTGAATATGGGTTGATCATTGCTAGCTGTGGGCTTATTTTCATGGCTTTATTGCAATATTTGTGTCTTATGTCTACATTTTTTCTACTGTTCTGAAAATCCAATTCTCAAAGAGCAGAGTGAGGTGTCTTTCCACCTGTCTGTCTCACCTTGCTGTGGTGATGTTGGTCATCCTTTCTGGGTTTGTCACATATTTAGCTGAAAATGTTATAACTTCATCCTCTATGAAAGGACTGACATTGATGCTTTACACTGTGTTACCCACACCATGAACCCCATCATCTACAGCCTGCGAAACCAGGAGTTGCAGGTGGCCTTAGGGACTGTGTTAGCTGGGAGGTTAAGTGGGCTTTCCATTTTAATTAAGATATAAGATTTAATTAGCCCAACGTTTTGGACGCTGGTAATTATTTTGCTGTTCTCTTTTTGGTATCCCACAGAATTATGTAATTTGGTGTGTAATGAAATACTTGATCAAGGTTGAACCTGCTTTGTGGTGTCAGTGAGTACATCAAAAATTTTCCTTTCAGTGGTTACCTTTCCACTATCAATTTTGTGTCATCAATTTACATGAAATCTTGAATGACTGATGTTCTCCAGCAGCATTTTAAAATATACTCTGAACACACAGTATTTTCAGAGTAATCACAAAAACCACATATTTCATTCTCACTCTGGGAAACACACTCCATGTTTAAAGTAGTTACAGGGAAGTTGCCTAGATCTTATTACTTAAATTTAAAAACTCTTTCTATCCATGTTAATGATCTATTTATTTGTAGTGTTTGGATGAGATCCATCAGAGGCCTGGTAATGCTGTCCAACAGTGACCATGAAGACCCCCAGGCTCATGTCAAGATTTTCAGAGATCTCACTGAGGAGACTTTTCCTGCCATGAGGCTAGGCTCAAGTATGATTCTAAAAGAATTTTAACCTTTTTTTACATTCTTTTTCTGTTTGTCTATTCTCCATTGCTTCTGTATTTCTCTTGAAGTTTCTTTTTTAAACCAAAATTTCTTTTATTTTGGTCTTTCCTGTCATGTTTAATTTTTTTTTTCATCCCAAAATGGCACACTTTTTCTTTTCTATGCATCCGTTCTTTCCCAACCCTCCTCATTTCTGGTGTTACTCTAACGCCCGTGCATGCAGAGCCCCTGCTGCGGACCATACAGTGCATCAGCCTTGGCTCCTGTGGACCTGGGTGCAGACAGAGCCAGTGTGGACCTGGGTCTCGGAGGGCTGTGTGTGGCTGTGTGACTTAAGCCCCAGTGCAGGGACCTGACCTGAACATGTTTACACTCACTTACCACCACCTTTTTCTGAATTTCCCCTGCCTACACCTCTAACCATGGTGTATCTGGTGAAACTCAATGTATCTGGTGAGTGTTTTCTAAGAAATCTCAGGGAGAATCCCTCAAGACAACACTGACACTTCCTGTTCCTTTCTGGGTATCGCTGGTGGCTTCACATCATTATGTAACTTTTATAGATGGGTCATTATAACGTAAAAACATAACTCTAATGGGGAAGCCCAAACATACTGATTTAACTGTTTACTATTTTCATTGTCAGATTAACATATGGATATATACGGATATATATGGATATGTATACAGTTATATCTCTTTTCAGTAAAAAATATTGATAGATTTATTTTATAGTCGCTGGATAATGTTGCAGTTGGATGGCATATCACATTTCTATAACTTTTGTTGCACTTTGTAAAATTATGTCTTTTCTATGCTATTGCTAGTTGTAACAATTATGCAATTCATTTCAGTGTATAAAATTTTATTCTTAGTTGTATGCTTGTGACGGATACATTTTAAAAAGTACTGTTTCATTATCTTATATTTACATTTCAAAAGTGTTAATTTTTAAATCTTAGGTATGAAATTTAATGATGAGTTATAATATCATTACCAAATTTAAATATTTTCCAGTTTCATAGTTAATTTGATTTTGATATTTAATTCGTAAATCATCTACCCAGGTTTTTTCTTCATCTTTTCTTTATATATTAAGGTCTTTTCTTGTAAATTTGTAAAAATAGTCAATTAAAGACAAATATTTTATTCATTATATTTGGAAAATATTAACTTCATTGTGTAACAGTTTTATTTGTATATCTGGCAAATTGAACTAAAACAACATTAATTTTATTAATGCAAAATATCTTTGTTGTTTCTATTGTTAAATGTTTTTCTATAGTTAAGTATCCACCATAAATCTATTTTGAATATTGATAACTATGTCCCTTCAATTTTTATATTGAACTTTTAATTCACAGTACACCTAGATTAGCAGAAATTTAAAAAGAGTTTAAAATTTTATTACCTGGAAATTTAGCTAATTATTTTGGATTACATATTCTAGAATAATTTGAGTTTTTCTGCATTATTGATCACAATAGTTGCTCTTACATTTTTCCCTCTGCATTTTTCCAAATTAGGGAAGACAATTCAAATTTTATCAGAGCTGGTTCTGTCACACTCTCCTGGACCCAGAGTGTCACAGCTGACGAGACCAAAGTAATTGGCTACAGATCACCCAGCCACAGACAGGCCCTCAACCCCAGTGTTTCGGTCTCCCCAGCAACAAACCCATGTCTTCAGCCTTAGCCTTCGGGGTTCCCCCACTGACCAAAAGATCAGCCACCCTGTGGTAAAGGAACTTCCAGATCTAGTGCTGCCTTGAGGGCCTGGGCCTCCAGGCTGACACCTATAACTGTATGTGCAGGCTTCTCTGTGCTGGTCTGCACCCACAGAACATTGCTCCAAGCACCGCTGGGAAACAGCTGCTCTGGACAGCCACTGCAGGCCTGTGACCAAACAGCTCTGCAGCTAGAAAGGGTGCACACAGCATGCACCGGCTCTACTCCTCTGCAGCACTGACCATTCCTTATTTAATTTACTCAGCACATTGTACACTCTTTATCTTAAACGGCACAACAGGTTTTGAAAAAAGAAATAATACAAGTTTTAGAAAATAAAACATGACGAAATCCTTTCAGACAATTGTAAAAGGAAGGTTTTTCTTTTTTTAAATTTAAAATGTATATGGCATTAAAGCTAAACTTAATATTTTGAGTGGTTAAGAGAAGCACTGAAAGTCTGTCAATTTTGGAAAATATTTTCAATTTAGATAAAATTCACAGATTAGTATGTCTTATAAATAAAATTTTCATACTGGGAAAAATGTGATAACATGACAAAAAATTAGGAGAATAATAAGGAAAGATTTCACAATTTTATGAAAGGGAGAATCCTGGTGGGCATTTTATGTAACATCAAACTTACAATAAAATTACCAACCAAATAAATAAAATTATTTCTTACATATCAAATTGAAAAAAAACCCAAAATTTGGAAAAGATCCCTTAACAGGTTGTGGGTGTAAACTGGTACTCTCGAGTCTTGTAATTATCTTGAAGGAAAAGTTTCAGCTGCATATTAATTATTTCAATAAAATCTTCCATCAGCAATGACACATTTGAGATCCATTCACACACAAATACACATAGAGCTATACATAGAAAAATTCATATTTTAAAGTATTTGTACGTTTTATTTGTTACAACTTGAATTTGAAATAGGCATTAAAATAAGCTGTATAACACTGAGACAGTTGGAAAACATAGAATATTCCATAAAACATAAAATGACAAATTAAAATCTTCATTACAGTAGTATTGAACAACACATTTAATTAGGATGTGAATACAGTCGACCCACAATATCGTGTGCATAAAAAATGAATATGCCTTCTAGAAAGGAGTATAAATCACTACTCAATCACTTTATTTTCCTGAACATTCAGCACAAAGGATAATAAGAAAGACCCAGAGAAAGCACTGAAAGTACGAATGAAAGCTCTCCAAGTTGTCTCCTGTGAGGGTAAGGGGAGCAGGTTATCTAGAAAGAGGGGATTGTGACTTCCGAATGCTTCCTCTAATACAACAATTTTGTTTTTGAAACTTGCGACATGTATATTTTTGAAGTAAAGTATAAAAACACGAATTGTGAGCCGCTGACCCCTAAAGTGACTGGAGAGAGGCCGCTGTCCCCAGGAGGACCCGGACCCCACGCAGCACGGTCAGCACCTCATGCCGCGGACAGAGACTCCCAGGCAGGAGGAGGGTTCACCCTGCTCTGAGGCAGGAGACACTCTGGGCTCTGGGGAGCAGGGGGAGAAGGTGCTGCCTGACCTGAGACCGCGCCCTGGGCTGTGCACCTGGACCCTGTGGAGGACCTCTTGGGAGGTGGGACAGAGCCAGGGGAGGGCGCTGCGGTCTCAGGAACGTGGACGTGGTCAGGCTGGGTACTGTCAGGAGGGAAAATGTAAGGTTAGAGGGTAGCTGAGTGGGAAAACGGCTGCTGCAGGATCGCTCATGAGTCCTTTAAAACTGTCAGGGTGCTGGTTCACACAGTTCTCATAGGATAGCCCTGCACCCTCTTTCATACAGTGTGGCTCACCTCACTTTTTGTTTATGTGTGCTCCACACTTCAAGCACAAAATAACCACTACAGTGGACAGGTGTTACAGAGGAAAGTGTGCTCCACATTTTTTTTTTCTTTCTTTCTTTTCGTACCTGGGTTGGAACTAGGGACCTCATGCTTATCAAGCAGATGCCTGTGCTGATGAGCTAAACCCCCGGCCCTCCCACGTTTTCCCAAGAAAAATGAGTCACATATATTATCCAGCATATTAGAATAATGATATATTTTAGCAATGTTACATCACAGGATAATAAAAATCTTTTTTGAAATATTATTGGGAAATTAATTGAACACTTACAAAGTATGTTCTATGTACATTTACACCTCAGTTTCATAATATGTTTATTAGTCTATTAAGCATGTTTAGAAAGCAAAGTCTACATAAATGTCTTCTCTATAAAATATTTCTTTTTCCTTTATATTTTATGAATGTTTCCAAATTTTGCAATCAAATTTAGTTAAGCATACTTTAACTGTCATTGAACACTTTTTTCTGGAATTTTGGTACTTTGCACGATGATCACATTTTTTTCTTTGCTTCTGTTCTATTTCCAGAAGACCTCCATTACTAAATTCTGAATGCTGTGATAATCAGCCACAGTGTCTCCATATAAAAATGTGAGGAAAATTTTTTATCAGGTTTGCTTTTTTCCACTGAAACAACAATTGTAACAACCTATTGACAGGTGCAAAATTTCATAAAGACAAACCTTAGCAAAAACATGAGTGAATCAACAGGAGTCTTTCTTTTGTACAACTTTAACTTGCCTTTGTAGCAGGAAGCGTTGCTCCTTCTTGTATAAACTGGTGATCCACCACCAGTGGTGCAGGTTTGCCCTTATAAGATTAGAACAATGGGAGTTGTTCACAATAAAGGGAGGCCCCGAGAAATACCTGATCTAATGACTGCAGTCTAAGGTATCATTAGATATGATCCAAGTATTTGGATTTTCAAAACAGTTGCCACTGTCCTTTGGTTGCGATTCACATACAAAAACTAAGCATGGATAGAGCTTGTTTCATTTGTTTTGGGATAGTTTGCACACTAATTTTGCTATCCTGATAGAAAATGAAGTGTTAGAAAATATATCATATACCCTAAGTTTCACATTAGAAGTCAAAGTTTTGCTATGGAAAAAAGGTTTGTCACCTTCACTTCTGAGGAAGATTAACAGTACCTACAGAGCGCAAAAACAAATGCCATGTAAAGAAATAAACTGACTGATAAGTGAATAAGTTAGCAAAACAGACCCTTTCCATAGGAAGGACAAATGTCCAATGTCCAATATTTTCAGCTATTAGAAAACATCTCATTAAAACTACACAGGCATTCCATGTTCTTCCAGTGGAATCAGCATCAAGAAAATGAAAAGTAATCAATCTTTGTGAGGATATATGGAGAAAGATAACTTTCTATGCTGCTGATTGTGATGTAAATTAACATATTCAAAATGAAAATCAGTACAGAGATTCCTTTAAAAAGTTAAAAACAGGGCACTTATCACATCTCTGCCATTGGGGGAACCAATGCAAACTGAAGGAGAGGGAGAAATCCTACCCATTTCCTTTCTGGAACCCTTGTAACCTCAGTCCAGTGGAACTCAGGTGCCTTGCCCATTCCTCTATGCCAATTTAAGACATGCTTTACCAATATAATAAAACCCGACTATTATTCTGTCAGTCTAATATGGACTACTGAATTTTAGAATTATTAAGAAATGCTTCCCCAAATGAAAGCTAGACATTCAGAAAAAATTTATTATTTCTTTCAAGTCTTTCAGAAAACCACATGTTATCATTTAAGAAAACACATTACATATTGGCACTGTGACAAATCTTGAATTCATTAATCTCTTGTCATGAAATGTATGTGTTTTACTTTTTCCCCTAAAATAGTGGCTTTCAAGATTTCATTTTCTGCCATCATTAGCCTCTGACCTTTTCTCTCTCAGGTCCTCGCAAGCTTTAGCAGCTGCACACCCTGTAGGCCATGCTGATGCTGCCCCATTTGTGCCCGTGGCTCTCTGTGGAGGGCGTGGAGAGTGCACATACTCATCAGGACAGGAGGGTGTGATCTTTTCAGCACTCTCGCCATCTCTTGTTTCTACAATGCAATAAAGTGATGGAAAATTACTAAGCTTCTGTATTCATATAAGAGAATTATATACAATAAAGGAAAACTAGTCCTTTCTCCTTATATTCCTTTTCTCAATTAGACCAAGGTAATATTTACATCCTTGTCTGTTCAGATCCTTTATCAGAATCTAATTTATCATTTATTTTAGTGTGTTAGATACACCATTCTTATACTCTCCATTTCTATGCTTTTATTCTCTTCATTTTTTAATCAACACATTTTGAAATGTAGTTAATTTACTTTTAGTGTCATTTAAATATGGAAAGTTTGGATTATACAATATTTTCCAAATAAAATTAACTGGTGAAATTTATGTTATCTTCAGAGAAGCATCTGTCTTATCATAGTGTTTGATGTTTATGGAATGAATTCATTAAAGAAAAATTCATTAAATGAGAGCCAGCATTCATAGAGAACTCATGTTCCATTTAGCAAATATTTTTGAGCCATGATTTCTGTATTAATGAAAATACTTGACCAAAACTTGTGGGACTGGACTAGCTATTTCCCACTGAGAATGGCTTGTGGACAAGGATTTTGTGTTATTAACCCTACACTCATATGGCATTATATTAAGATATTCACATAGAATAGATATAGATTAGTACTTGAGTAAAATTCAGAATAAAATTGCACAATGTTAGCATATTAAATCCCCAAAATCTTATTGAGTAGTTTCTACTACTAATTTTTTAAAAGAAGTTTTAGTAATGACTATGGTTGGTTTTTGCTGTGAATTTCTCAAAACTTTTTGATGTTTTTATCCAAGAAAAGTGTCCCTTTGTTATAAATTTCCTTAAAGCTTTCTTCACCTCTTGATTCCTCAGGGTATAGATGAGAAGGTTTACCAGAGGGGTGACCACACAGAGACCACTTCACTGATGGTAAAGTTGTACTTGGCTGGAGGGTGGATATAGGCAAAGATAATGGTGCCATAGTAGATGGTGACTATGGTCAGGTGGGAGGCACAGGTGGAGAAAGTCTTCTTCCGAGCCTCTCGGGAAGACAGCCTGACCACTGTGGCCCCAATATTGCCATAAGAGGAGACCGTGAGAAGGAAAGAGCTTAGAATCATAACTGAACCACATGTGTAACCCAAGGCTTCTACCAAAAAAGTGTCTGAGCAGGAAAGTTTGAAAATGGGGTCTGAGTCACAGAAGAAATGGTTGATCTTCTGGGGGCCACAAAACTTTGATTGAGAGATGAGTATGATAATGGGGAAAGGGGCAAAGAAACCTCAACCCAGGACCCAGCTGAAAACTTGAGGCAGATCTGAGCATTCATGAGAAGCGAGTAGCACAGATGGCTAAGTACCAATCATAGGCTAGCAGGATGTACTCTGTGGCTCCCATGGAGAAGAAGTAGAACTGGCAATGCATCTGGGAACAGATATGGTGATGACTTTGGAGTAGCAGGTATCAAGCAACTTAGACACGGTGCCTGTGGTGTACCAGATCTCTAAGAAGGACAGGTTCCCTAGGAAGAAGTACATGGCTGTCTGCAATTTGGAGTCTATGAGAAAAACAAAGATGATGAGGTGTTTCCCATGAGGGAGAGCAGATACACAGTGAGGAACGTGACAAAAGTGTAAGCCGCAGAGAGGGAGAGCCTGAGAATCCCAAGAGAATGAACTCTGACACCGTGATTTGGTTTACTCCATCCATACTGCATCTGCCCTGATCTTGAAGCACCAACATCAGTAAATGATGGATGATGATTAAGGAGTTAAGGACAGAATATTGTTGCTCACTTACTTAGTGTTGTATTGATCCCTAATAAAATCAATTGATCCCTATCAAAAACATGACTGACAGATGTCTGAAGACATGTTTCATTTGATTTTCAAGATAATTCTTCAGGAATAAATATCATGGTAATCTACAATTTTAGTAATAATGAAACCCTTGAGGTATAGATTTTACACAATTTCATGTCTTCAAATTATTGTGTGGCTGTGTGAGAGACTGTTATTGCTGTCGTTGAGGAGGTCATAGGATAGAGTCCAAAGGAGGACAGGGACACTGGAGATGCTGCCGACAGCATGAGTCCACCAGTCATGTTTCATTGATGTGCCCAGCACCATGGCATGAGCCAGTATTGTCCACTATGGTAGCTTCATGGACACTGTCAGTGGAAGGCTGAGATTTTGTATGAGTAAATCCTAAAGCTAGAGTGCAAAGCAGAGTTGGAAAGTAATGTATATTACATTTAAAAATTAAATTTCACAGTCTTTGGCTAGTTTAAAAATTGTTTCATCCTGGTTTTCCACTTTGACTAGGAGCAGTTGGACAAGTACACATCAAAGAAGAGAAAAATCTTGTGTTGAGAGAAAAGACAACCCTGGTCAGTGCAATCACATCTTTTTCTATCAATATATCTCACGAAGCATGAAATATGTTCAATTGTGTTAGCCATCATGAAACTGTTCTTAATATGTAAAATGTATTTTTAATATTAATTATGTAAATTCTGTAAGACAGAGACTTACCTCCTGTATCAAAATGCAAGCCTTATCTGAAAGAAATGCAAAGATGCTTGACTTCCTCTCTGTATGTTCCCTGCTTTAAATCTCCGTGAAAGCTTGAATCATGTAACTTTATCATGAAACAGGGTACAACTGTGAAGTTTGCTGCTAATGCTCCCTGAGGAGTGCAGTGGACAGATCTAAGAAGGCACGAACTGTGTGTCTTAGAAATCCCACGTCCCGTGTTCCAACCACTGAGCAATGCCCGAATGGCTGGGGTACTTTATTTTTCTCCAACATGAAGTTCTAAGTAGTAACTTTTGAATGGCATTAATTGTTTTGCTGTGCCTCTATGAGTAATTAAAACTAATATGTACATATGAAAATTTGTCCCACAATTCAAAAGATTTTGAAAGATATAAGTACATTTATAATTTAAGAAATTTATATGCTGAATTAATTGTTAAAACTATTTTCAATTTTTCCTAATTCTTAACAAAATAATTGTACTGTTTATTCATAAAAAATAAAAGCCCATTACTATTATAAAAAGGGTATACCTTGGCCTGTTTTATCATCATTATAAAAGAAAGACATAGGGGTAGCAGAATCAAGTTGATGTCAGAACTTATCTATAAAGTACCAGAATGATGTAATTATGACTTAGCAATTAGATTTCATGTTATTCTGCAATATAGATGTTGAAAAAAGAATGAATTTCAGAAAGTAAATTCCAGATTAATAAAGCAGTAACAATGAAGTTGAAATCATATAGATTTTTATTGGTCTCACAGTTTGCATTTATAACTTCTTATATGTCTGCAAACGGCATGATGCTCCCAGGATCCTGCCTCAGACTGCTGGTGACCAAGTGCTAACAGTGCCTCTATGCAGTTAGGGGCCCTCCCCTCCATCCTGTAGAGGAAGACAGGAGGTCTCTGAGTGTACTCACATGCTCTGCTCTATTTTGCCAGTTTTCAAGAAGGTATTCTTTTTAATTGAATGCTCATTAAATTTATCTTTTCAGCAAAACTATGCATGGCAACATACCGAGCTCAGTTATTAATAAAGAAAAGGAGAAAAGTCATTGCTGTGCCACCACCTAACTCAGCATCCTCACTATGAATAAGTACCACATTCCTCACCTTTTTAAGGTGTCTCTAGTCCTCAGTGGCCAGACCTGGGGAGAAATGCAAAGGCAGCAATCTCCCAAGTGAGAAGGGTTATGGTTTCATCTGTCTAGAGACTGGGACAGCTTCTGGAACTTGGGGACCATTAGAGTTTCCCTGAGTACTGTTGATAAGGGTCAGTGTCCTCTCCACTCCGCACAAAAAGGACTGAGGGCACACAGGGAGTGTTACTCTGCCACAAAGAAAGTTAACTTGATTCATTTGCAGAAAGATGGATGCACCTTGAGCCCATACCATTAAAGGGAAGTAAAACAGATATCCAAGCTTAAGAATCAAATGACTTTTCTTATATGAGAAATCCAAAATATAAGTAAAGAGCAAAACGGAAGATAGGTAATAGAAACAGGGAGGACTTTTCAGAGACAAAAGGGATTTAGACAAGAATGGGGAGAAGAGAAGAGGGAGATTTAAAAGAACTCAGATGTCTTATACATAAGCAATAACTTCACACAATTAATGTAAAAATTATATAATGCAAAGAGTTATTAACCAAAGTTAAAATAAGTGAAAAATATATTAACGAGTTCATGAATAAAACGATGATATCGTGGGTAGTATAGAGTAATGCTCAGACATTTCACTTGTGGACAAAGTGGGATCATGCAGAAGGTGTGGAGTAAAGTTCAGCTGATATGCACAGATCTACAGTAACAATGAAATTGAGAAAACAAGGGAAAAGCTTTTGAAGTTACTCAGTGTTTAGTCTCTTAAACATTTTATAAATTAACAAATTGCAGCTGTATATATGTATTTGTAAATTCTGAACTTAGGATTTAATGCAAACAATCAAATGAAGTGACATAGAGATCAGCTCAAATATCCAATGTTTGTATGAGAAGAACACTTAAAATTTTATGTCTTAGCAACCCAATATGAAACTTTCCAGTGATGATTCATTATCTGTCCCTGCCAGGCTGTGTGGCACTCAGAAGTCACAGGCTCCGGGCTGGGGATTTAGCTCAGCGGCATAAGCGCCTGCCTTGCAAGCAGGCAGTCAGTGAATTTGTTCCCTGGTACCGATAAAAACGAAAAAGACAAAAAAAAAAAAAAAAAAAAAAAAAAAAGTCACAGGCCCCTCCCGCACCGCGGAACCCTCTGTTCACTGCCTCCCTCCCCCACCTTCATTAGCAATCCCCAGTAGTTTTACAATCTACATTACGAACCATGAATTTTCTTGTTCTAGGTTGCATCTATGTGTAAAAATGTCACATATTTTCTGTTACTGAAAAATTGTAAAATTCGTGCTTGAGACTGCTGTCTTTAATTTTCATTTATGTTTAAAGGCTAATTTTTCAGGACACAGACTTTTAAGTTGGTACGTGTCCTCCCTCAGTACTTTAAGCCATTCGCTCCATTCTCCCTGCTTGGGTGAAGAGCAGTATCGCTAATCCTCTGAGGTGATGTTTTTCCTCACACATGGATTCTTTCTTAATTTTTAAAAAATATTTTATGCTTTTGCAGTTTGCACATAACACATGGACATAGACTTTTGACAATTATTATGTATGGAGTTTATTTTCCTTCTTTGATTTTCCATTTGGCATACAATACTAATATAAGACACTATTTGTAATTACTGATTTTGGTTTTGCTATTCTTTTTTCACTTTGTTCTTTTGGCATTCACAGCACACATAGTCTATATCTATGTAACTGTTCCATTTGTCTCAAATATTCTGGGATTTTTCTTGTTCTGTTTTACTTTACTTTAATTTTAGGGTCATTTATTGTTTCCTCATTCCTACTCAGGGTATCAGCAAAACCATCAAAGATATTCTTCACCACATGCACTGTTGTTGATTTCCAGTAATGATTTTTTATTCTTTGTAAGTTTGGAACTCTGTGTAGATATTACTCATACTGTACAATCAAAATTATAAACAATGAATAAATGAAATGAAGAAAATATTAGAAGATTCTAGAATCTCACATGTTCAGAGGCAGAATTAATACTGTTAATGTGGCTACATTACCAAAAGCAGTCTACGCATTTAGTGTAATCTCCAGCAAAATTTCCGTGATATTATACATAAAATTGATAAAATAAAACTAAAGTTCATATGAAAACATAAGCACCCAAATGTCCAAAGATACTGTTCAGGAAGAAACAATGCTGGAGTAACTGATTTCAAACTATTTCGTTCATGCATTGTAGCAAAAACAGCAAGAAATTACAACAAAAAATAGATCAGCTAAATTTTGTCCATTTATTCTTTTGAAGAACGTACTCTTCAATTCATGGATTCATTGAGTTGAAGTTTTACTGTCAATTTCACTAATTTGTTCCTGAACCTTTTTAACTTCCTTATCCTGATTAATTGAATAAGTCTTCTCCTTCTAAAATTGGAAAAACATCCAGCAATTTTCTGCTACTTTCTCTAGCTTCTCTCTGCACCCTGTAGATGGCTGCCTTTCAGTGAAGACTTTCATTACGATGCAAGCCCATTTCATGATTCTATGACTTTCTGTGCTATTCGAGTCTTACTTAGGCAGTCTTGTCAATATCTAGGACATAAAATATTGGCCTTATGCTTTCTTCCCAAATTTCAAGGACTTGGGAATTATATTCTGAATTGATTTTTGTACAGGGTGAGAAAGAATCCTTCCAACCGTCTCCGTCTCCATATGGATGTCATTGTTTCCTTGTACCAGTAATAGCCTGTGCTTTTTCCAATTTATGCTTTTTATATACTTTGTCAAGAACCAGATGACTTTGTCAAGAATCAAAAGAAGATAACACACAGGTCAACATAATCAGAAATGAAAAAAGATATAATCCTGCTGAAATCCAAAGTATTATAAAAAGCTGTCTCAAAAAATTTATCTTTGTAAATATCAGAATAAAAAATGAATTTTTAGACATATATAAATTACTTAAAACTGAATCAAGAACATATATAACACTGGAACTGAAATTTAAATTGTATTTTAAAAGCTACCTACCAATAAAAATGTAGGACCTGGTGGATTCATTATTCAATTGTGTAAAAACTTCTGACAGGAACTGATGTCAACACCACCAAACTGTTTAGAGTGAAGAAACATTTAAATTTAAAGTGAAGAAACATTACCAAATTCATTTCTTGAAGATAGCATTATCTTTATATCAAAATTTAAAAATTAACAAAACATGCAAAGGTACATTTTTAAATGAATACAATTACAACAATCCTTAACAAAATAATTACAAACACAGTAAAACACATCATCAAAAAGACTACACATTATGACCAACTCAGAGTCAGCTTATGTAGGATTCAATACACATAAATAGATACATGCAATATACCAAAAAAATCATTCCAAGATAAAATCCTTGACAATAATTGGTAAGGAAGTATTTTGCTTTCAAATGATAAGAGACATTTATGAAAAACCCACTGCCAACATCATACTGGATGAAGAAATTCTGAAAATATTCACACTAAAATGAAGAAAAACATAAGGATATCCTTCTGACCAGTAAGTACTACACGGATTTGTAACTTACCCAGAGCAACTAGGAAAGAGAAAGAAATAATTAAGATTTTTAAGAGGGACAGAAGAAGTCAAAATATCCTTATTTGCAGATGTCTTGACTATATACAGGATCCAAATAATTCCACCGGACAAATCTTAAAACTAAAGTATTCTGCAGAATATCGGGATACAAATAAAAACAAAAAGCCGAGTAATGTTCTTATAAGCCAAAAATAAATCCACTGAAAAAGATCCACTGAAAAGGAAAAGCAAAAAGGAAAAGAATCCACGGAAAAGGAAACAATCCCATTCAAAATACCCACCTCATGGCCCAGTACTTATATTGGAGATAACGTAATGAGAGAAAAATTCTCCCAAAAGAAAAATTACATTTCTCCATAAAAATGAGCAGAAAATGACTTAGAAAAATGGGAAAACATCAGCTGCTCTTGGATAGGTGAAATAATATTGTAAAAATAATCACAGTACTAAAAATGACATGAACATTGAGAGAAAATATCAGCAAAATATCATCAGCTTTCTTGACAGAATGAAAGGAAATAATTATATAACATATGTGGAACCAGAGAGGAGAAGAATACCCAGGATCATTTCGCAGCTGGAGATCTTGAGTAAAGATGTGACATTTCAGGGAAATTCTGGGAACACATTGGAGCCACAGAAGAATCCAGAAAATGTGCCAGTTGTCTGCGCAGCTCCAAAGAGTACACACATGGCCCAGGAAACACCTGCCATCAGCACACAGGTTTTGCATTCATGAAGACCTCATAGTGCAGGGGAAAGCAGTTGTCACATAGCGGTCATAGGACATGGTGGTGATGATGAATATCTCACCTGCTGAGAAGGAAGTCATTAAAAGTCGCTGGAAGGCACAGCCTGGAATGAAAATGGAACTGCAACGGAACAGACTGTTGATGATGAACTTTGGGATTGGGACAGAGACCAGGGATATGTCCAGCAAGGACAAGTTCTTCAGGAAGAAGTACATGGAGCTGTGGGTCTAAGCTGAGACTAGTAATGGTGAGAAGGTTGCACATTAGGGACTCCAGGAACAGCAGCAGGAAGAGCACACCAAGGAGCGTCTGCCATGTAGGGTCCTCAGAGAACCCTAAGAGAAGGAACCCTGTCACCAAGGTGAGTTTGACCATACTAGAGCCTCCTCACTGCCTGTCAGGATGAGGTTGTGCACAAAAAGAGGAAAAGTAATAATGAGCCCCAAAACAGTGATGTTAATATTCACAGACATTCAGTTATAAAGAATCCTTGTAACTACTGTATCATAAATACTGTTCTTTATTGTCTAAAAAAAACTCTCTTGGACTTGGGTATATAGCTGAGTAGTGAAAGCACCTTCCTGGCAAGTGCAAGGTCCTAAGTTGGATTCCTGGCACAAACAAAAGAAAATAAAAGGAAACAAGAGATAGAGAATGTGAAAGAGAAAATTCCATCTCTTCTTCTTCTCTCCTTCGATTTCCCCCCATCCTTCTACCTTCCCATCTTTCCCCTCCCGTTTTCATCTAGGGTCTCACTGATGATAAGCAGGTGATCTACCATGAAGCTTCAGACCAAATGCCTACACTTTAAGTTTTTAAAAATATATAGCAACTAGCATGAGTAACATGTAAGGTTAGCTAGACTAGATTTTATCTAGTCCTCTTTACTTCTCCCTTTAAAATGTCATTCTTTCTGTTTGACCATTAGAAAACTACATATCATCTGGTCTGGGTATCTGTCCTGCAGCAAGCTTTCTCTCCTCTCTATTGCAACAAGACTCCCTCTCCTTTTGACAATAGTATTTTTATATAAGATCTCAGCTAACTACAAACAAAGGGGAGTAACTAAAAAGGACAGAGGAAAACCAAAACCAGTAAGCCAAGCATTTCACCACAGTCTTAGAGCTAGCATACTCCTTGATGTTAGAAACCAGAGTGCTTTATCCTCTAGAGCTAAAAGAAAAAAAGAGTTATTCTCTTAGCCTCTCATTTTGTACTTCATGCTAAAATAAAGCTAAAAGAAATTGGCATGGGGGATGAGGAACTAAAGTTTTGAGAAAAATACATTAAAAATCAGTCAACTCATTTATATGTTTCTTTCAGGTGGCCGTTAAGATGGTTTCTTCAAGGGCCCCATGTGTGTCAAGTAGTCATTTTCCATTTATTTCCACCCACTCAACCCATAAAAACTTTTAATAGTTGAAAGACCTAGGAGAGTTAGTACATTAGTTTAAAATTTGCATATTAACATGTGTTTGTCGTGTGGTTATGAAAAATAAATTCAAATGAAAACCAAGAGAGTATCATTTATATTATGGTCTGGGTGAATCTCATTCAAATGTTGAAGTTCTAATCCCTGGCATCTCATGTGACTGCTCGGTGTCTGGAGCCACTCTGGTGGAAGTGATGACCAGGTGGTCAGGACATGCAGAGAGACCAAGATATGCACACGTGAACACACACAGAGGACCACAGGGAGAGGTAGCAGGATGGGGCCAGCACAGCCAAGGACCAGATTCAGAGGATCCCAACCCTGACCAATGCCTGATCGTGGTCCACTTGTTCCAGAAGTGTGGGAGATTGAATTGGTGTTGTACAACTCACCCAGTCAGAGGTGTTTCATTTTGGAAGATGAAACAATCAATACAGTTTTGCTTAAACACGGACATATGTAGTAATAAGCTTCTCAGATGCATGGAAACTATAACACAATGCTAAGACTATATCTCAGAGGCTTAAAGATGGAAAACTGTGCCGTTTTCATTGCTCCATATGTGTAGCAATGCTGTGGAAATGCTGTCTGAACTGACCTGGGTCTGTCCCTCTCAGGTGCCTTCAGGTTTCCAAGAGACTGGTTAATCAGTGCTGAAGTCCGTGTGATGATGATCCACGAGCCCAAAGTACCACAAGGCTCCCACAGAATTCCACAAGGACACCAGCAAAGATTAGGAAGAAATTGAAACTAAGCACCCACTCCATCAGAGATGTGAGATTTCAACAAGATGTTTCTAGAAACAGGCAATGTGGAGGGTGCATCATCCACCACATCGGCAAGCAATAACTTCAAACAAAATCATGAGTAATAAGGGAGGCTTCATATGTTTGTTACTAGAATGGAAGAGGAATGTTATTGGATCAGGCTCAGAAAATAAATTCCTTTGATCCCTAATCTGGAAAAGCCCATGCTGAGAGTCCTGTCAGAGTAGCTTCCGAGGGGAGATGGAATTTTTAGGGACCTCCTGAGAAATCCCAACCACATGCAAAAGAGCACCATGGAATCTTGGTGTGCACTGTTCATGGAAAATTCATACTCAGGATTCTAGGGCACAGGAAGCAGGAAGGGGAGTTGAGATCACTGGCACCTGCATTAAGTCCAAGGTGAGAATCATTTGTTCTAGTGAAGTTTGGTGGACCTAGATAGCAACAAAGTCCATTTCGAGGTCCCAGTGTCATGGCACTGTGTCTCTTAGGGTCCCACTCAATTGAAACTGAGCTGATATTACTACACCAAACGACCATCACGGGTGCAGATTGTAAATCGCTATCTCTTTAGGAGCAGTGAATTACATAGTCCCAGCCATGTGGTACATGGTGAGAGAGCTGCAGCAGGTTGAATCTAAAAGGCCCCAAAGTTCTCCCCTCTGTCTCCCTGGAGCAAGGAGCAGCAGGAGCAGCAGGGACAGCCTGCGTGCATGAAATCAGTGCTTGTTCCAAAACACTGGGTGCCAAGAAGGTGAGGTGCACAGCCAGCATGGGGCCTCCTGTGAGAAATCCATGCCAAGTTAGGTTGTGGGTGCTTTAAAGGACCCCGCCCCCATTCCTATGCAAAGAGCTGCCTGAGGCACAGGGCAGCAGCATCACCCCTTCTCCCTTGTTCTTTCTCCACACTCTGAGAAAATCATCCCTCCTGCCATGGATGATCCCCACCGAGGTCAGTCACAGGTGTCCTTTGTGGATGTGGTCTCTACATTCTTGGTCACTCTTTTGGTTGATACTGTAGTGGTGGTGGTGGGGACCGAAATTCTGTGCTTAGATTCTACCCAAAATGAAAAGGGGCCTTTTTAGTCAAGACTTTTTCTCCTCCAAAGTAATTTGCTTCCTCACTCATCCTTCCAAAGTGCTATATAGAGTCCTCTCCTCCTTCCTCGATGTCTCCACCCTTCTTTGCCTGCCCTGTCTCTTTGTCTCTGCTCCTTCTCTGTTCTTCCAGCCTCGAGGCCATTTGATTTACAGAATGACCAGCTCGCTGCTGAATGCACACATTAGGGTACAGTCTGCTCAGCATAACACTAGTTGAATTTTTCTCCAGCTTTCCACTGGTACAAGAAGGGAGAATCTTTAATGCTCAGCAGTTCTTCCCTCCTCTGATGCACATTCTGACCCTGTGCTGTGTTCAGTTTAACCCCTACATCTCCCCAGGTGCTGTAATAAAAGATAAGATAATTTTAAGATAGAAAGTGAAGCACTTGCTGCCACATCTCTGTTCTTTTATGTGAAACTCTGTTTATTTGTCCTCTGTACATACATGTATGAAGGGATTCCCATCCCATAATTCATTCCACATTTTAAACTTTTTAACTACCTTCATTTTCTGCTCATATCACTAATATTGTACTAAAAGATTTACCAGAAAATTTTCAAGAAAAACATGTATTACAAACTTGTGTACATCTTACTACAGCATTTGGTGTGGTTCTCTCCCTCAGAAAGTAACCAGATATTGCAAAACTCTGAACTGCACATCCACTGAAATTGGAAAAAGGAAGACATTTTTCTTCATGTGATGACTGCTAGGCTGGCTTCCAAGGACAGTTCTGAGGTGCAGTAAGGAGTGTGTGTGTGTGTGTGTGTGTGTGTGTGTGTGCGTGTGTGTGTGTGCGCGCGCTCACGCACATGTGCTGAATGACTAATTCAATCCCATATATTCAGGTAGTTGGATCTGTAGCTTTTTGTCTATGCAAAGCACTTTTAAATTTCAGTTTCCCTTTTCTTTTGGTCTTACCTCTTCTGTTATTTTCCTCTGCATTCATTAATAAAATAAAACGAAGCCAGAACAAAATTTATTCATTGCCCCTTAATATATGTTCATCCTGGTTTTCTGACATTAATTCCTTATTATTAATAGAAAATGTGAAATTAGAGTATTACTATAGGTATTCTTATATAAGATCTCAGCTAAGTACAATTAGCTGAGATCAATTATTCTATTGGTCATCAGAACAGTGATTGTATCTAACTTCTATGGAATAAATTTTGATGTTATCTTTTAAATGTATCAAGTGCTTGGATTTTTTTTTGTCTTTTTTTGTTTGTTTTTATTGGTAGCAGGGATTGAACTCAGGACTGCCTGCTTGCAAGGCAGGTGCTTATGCCGCTGAGCTAAATCCCCAGCCCCAAGTTCTTGGATTTTAATAAGATCCTGAATAAATAGCAACACATGGTTGTTTTCCACTGGAACAGTAGTTTAAGGTAGGTTTCTGTAAACCATTTTTTCTGTATGATGAAAATGGAAAGTATTGTTCTTATTGAAAATTTGTAAATCCTCTCTGTTCCAAATCAGTTCCTGATACCCAACTGTGGGAGAATACCTATTAAAATAGCAATAATCTCATCTGGGAAAGTAGTAGAAGTGATGTTCAGATGCTGGCTTACAAGTTTCCTTTGTTTTGTTGTTTTTAACTAACAGATCCTATGTCTCAGTTGTGAGAGGGAAACAGCTCCGGTCAGACCTCATCCCTCCATCCCAGCTCCTCCTACACTGTAGTGAGCAGAAGAAAGCAGAGCTGGTCAAGTTGAACAATCAGCACAGGCAAGATGGGAAATGCTTCTCTGCAGGATGCATGGGAAGGCTGAATCTGTTTTCCAGGTAGGCAAAGAGGGCCCTTCGGAGTCCCACTGGGCCTCGCTGGACATCAGGCCTAGCAGACTGAGCTCTTCTATGAATGCACAGAGCAGACAGACTTTGAGGACCCAGGTAATTAAGGTACTTGTCATAAAAGGGCTTTTAATCTTGAAGTACTCCTCAGGCAGATATGTGGAACTAATGAGGACCATGAAGTCCCAGAGTCTTTGGCCTTCCTGGCTCTTCAAGGTAGTATGAAAGGGCATCCCCAGGGCTGACTAGGGCCAGAGCTCAGCAGGTCAGAGGCTCTCAGTCCTGAGGATGCACACACTTTGTGTACTTAGCAGGGCGGCTTGCATGACTGGATTGGAGATGACCTTCTGATGTTCACAGAAACCCTGCTAACCCTGATGAGAAAGGGTGCACTGAACACTGCAGTGAAGTCACTGAAGTGGTCCAAAGGGAAAATGAGGGTCTGAGGGAAAGAAAAAGCCCAATACTCACCTTGGGAACCCAGGGGTCAGTAGTTGGGAGGATGCAAAGCCTCCCTGGTTTGTGTGCATGTCTCAGTGTGGGCTGGTTTTCAGTGTTGGCAGATTCTGCCCTAGAATATTTCTGATCATTGCATTAGTCTCAGAGTTTGCTCCTTTATGGACAATGCCACTGTACATTTGGAAGTCAGTTTTTCAAAAATGGCTAGAATAGCTTTCAGTGCTCTGTGGTTTGCTAAATATCTGCACTATAGAAACAAAATGTGGGTGGTATGATAAAACCTAGACCAAGCAATTACATTTTTATAAAAATTTATTCTTAATGTCTTGCATAATGGAAGTAAATAATTACTTATATGGTCATTTTATAATGGTAAATGTTGTTTTTTTCCTTTCAGTTTTTTCCTCTCGTATGTTTCTTTCTAAGTCGTGTCCTACTAGATTTCCTAAGGTAGAAAATGTCCTGTCAGAGATATCTCCTCCTGATCCACTTCCAACAGCTCAGCCAACCAATGGACACATTATTGACTGGTTTAAGTTTGCAGCATGGAATAAGGAGATGATTCATCCATGACTTCTAATCCATATACCAGTTACAACAAGGAGGATAGTATGGGTTCATACAAAGGGGCATCCTATGCCTCACTTAAGTTACCACTGCACAGCAAATCCTGGAAAATTTCATGAGAAAAACTAAACCAAAGTTACTTCACATTCTTTTTAGAGAGAAATAGAAGTTCTTTCTTGTGGTAAAATAAATTTCAGTTGAATCACGTCGGTACACTCATCCTTCTTTCACACTTGTTTCGAATACCAAGTTGAGTATTTTGATGTTTCTAAACTTTTCCTCTAAATTATGATGCTAAACTACACATGTCCCAAAGAGTGGAGAGCCACATATCAGATCATGTGCTGAACAGATTTTGCTGTTTGTGTGTCTTAGTGCACATTTGCAGTACATAATGCTCACATTCTCAGGGAGGAGTGGTTGGCATGCATACATAACACAGCTCAATCCTTCCTGCATCCTGTTCAACTCTCCTCCCTCCAACTCCTGTTCTTCTTCCTTTTTACAAAGATCTCTCTGTTTCCTCTCATCTATTGAATTTTGATCTTCATTGATACCATCAATTTCTCATGTAAATAAAACTGGGATTTGTAAGTTTGTGAATGGTGTCCTTCAGATGACATCATGGTCGCAAGGTCCACCTATTATCTTAGTGAAGGCCTCAAGCTTATCTTTCTGTGAAGGGGTAAAGTGGACTCTGTGTGTATAACACTGCATTTTCTTTCTCTATTCATCCGTGGTGGACATGTGGCCACTTTCTGCATTGGGCTGTAGTGAGCTGTGATGCTACAAAAATGGATGTGCTTGCATGCCTGTAATATGATGTTTTTAAATCATTACTTTGCTTTTAGACTGAAATCTACTAGATGAGGAATCAGACAGATCCGGGTTGGTTCTTGCTCCTGAGACTGATGGACAGCAAGACACTGCTGTGGCTGCAGGCCGCCCTCCTCTCCCTCCTCTAACTGGTGTCCATGCTGGAGAACCTCATCATCCTCCTCCTCACATATCTCGACTGCCACCTCCACACCCCCATGTACTTCTTCCTCAGACATCTGTCCTGCCTGGACCTGTGTCTCATCTCTAGTACCATCCCCAAATCCATTGACAACTCCATCACCCTTAGTGATTCCATCTTTTTCTTTGGGTGTGTGTATCAGCTCTTCCTCGTGCTCCTTCTGGCAGGGTCAGAGGTGGGAATCCTGACTGTTGTGTCCTATGATTGCTATGTTGCCACCTGCCACCCTCTGCACTATGAGGCTGTCATGAGCAAGGGTCGCTGTATCCAGTTGGTGACTGTGTCCTAGCTCAGTGGAGCAGTGTCTGGGATTTTGTATTCAGCTGGGATGTTCTCTCTGGAGTACTGTGGCTCCAAAAGGATTCACCAGTTTTTCTGTGATGTCCCTTCCCTACTAAAGCTCAGTTGTTCTGAGGAACATGACACTATCAATGTCAGTGTGGCCCCTGGAGCACTCTATGCATTCTCTGTTTGGTTTTCATTGTGGTGTGTTATGTGTTTATTTTCTCTGCTGTGTGGAAGATTTCATCCAAGAAGAATCGATCCAAAGCCTTCTCTACTTGTACGCCCCACCTGGTGATTGTGGGCACCTTTCTGTTAACAGGTTTTGTTTCTTATCTGAAACCAGCCACCAGTACTTCTCCTATTATACACTTGTCCTGCTCTGTGCTCTACTCTGTGGTGCCTTCTGTCTTGAACCCCATTATCTACTACATGAGGAACAGGGACATTTAATCAGCCCTGCGTAAAGTCCTAAGGAAAGTGAGAAGAGGACTAATAGGAGATTGAGTAGATTTAAAGCATTTCAACACTTTTCCTTCCTTGTGCCTCCCTTTGCTAGATGTTAGGATGATGCCTACTTCAAGGTCATCTAACTCTGTGATATTTAAAGCTGATCTCAGGATTTCAGTTTAGAAGAAAATAAGTCATTTCCTGATGTCCTTCACTTACAGCTTTTGTGTTCCAGAAAGTGTGATTGATTTCCATTGTACCTTTCATGATTGTCATTCTTATTCTTCAGTTCCTTATATAGGAGAATGGTGTGAAGTTGTCTTTCCTCCTAAGCAAATGATGTTTCTGACTATCTCTGCATTTCTTTAAGTATTGTTACAAGTTCTGATCTTCACTTTTCAATGAAAATAGGTTTAAATTTAATTCGTCTTTTAAACATAATTGCAGGGCCAAGAATATAACTTAGCAGCACAAATGCCTGTCTGACAAGATCAAAGTCCTAAATTTGATTCCCAGAACCAATAAAACTTTAAAAAACTTTTTACTGATAATTCTGCAATTTTTCAAAATGCCTTCATAATTATCAAAAGTTTTACTTGTATATATTCTGATGTGTTCAACATATTAATACATTAAATCTTTCACTTCTTTAGTTTTTCTAATAAACTATGTTTCTGGATACAGATTTTTCTCTTTACTGAAAGCTGTGTGTCTGTTTTGTGCACCTTCCTGCTGATTTGTTATTATACACTGGAATTTACGAAAGTGGAAAGTACTAGTTCTTCTCACCCTGTGACAAGTCCTACTTCCTCCAGGCTCCCAGTATCACACTGCATTTCCAGTACCCTCAGGACAGAGATTTATATTCATGATCAGCTGTGAGAAACAATTCTGCCTCCCTACTATTGCTGCTCATGGCTGCTTTCAGAGTGGGGAGATGAACCCTTGCTGAACAGCACTGCTGCATCACACTTTGTCCTTTGCCAGTCCTCTCCCAGGGGAGCAGTACCTGTGCACTGTGTTGTGGGATAATTGAGGCTCAGGGATGAAGCCCTGGGCTTCAAGTACAGAGCCAGTGACACAGGACATAGTAAATGCTGTGACCATTGGAGGCGCCTTCAGACACTGTCTGCCCGTTAACTGTCTTTGAAATTAGTTCCTATTTCCTGCCTAATGGACCCTTCTATTTGTACAAATTCTACTCAGATTTCAAAGTGTAGTTAAATACATTGTGACTCCAAAAAAGCATAAAGCATTTGGTTTCACACATTTTCAATCTCTAAATACATATGAACATCAGAGAATAATTTATATGCATCTTCCTGTTGTTTTCCTTGCTATGCAAATTTCCGCAAGATCATTACATTTTCACTTAAAAATCAGTGTCCTACTGTATGAGGCTGATACAAGTTATTACTTGAGAAATGTTGTCTCCCCGTCTGGAAATGGCAATTGTGACAATTATTTAACTGTGTTACAGTAGGGTAATAGGGCAACTCTAAACAGCTGACATCTAAAGAATGATGACTGACTGAGAGTTCCCTGGCAGGCTCAGTGGTTAGAACTAAGGGCTTTCAGAAGATCAAAAAATGGATGTCCATGAATATGCAGGCAGCAGTTTGGTTTCAGTACTGTAAGTTTCGTTTGAATTTGATTATAGAAAAAAAGCTAGATCATGCTGAGGAATAGCAATCTTTTGTGTGTACAGCAATTTTATATTCTAATTAAACACATCATTACCATTTCACAAAGATAAATGTCTTTTATGTTTCAATGGGATTTCAGATTATATATAAGTATTTGAAAGTAAAGTGTTTTAAAAATTGCCCCATTCTATCAAAAAAAAAACCTCAACAAATATTACCTCATACATAGGTTGATACAAAGAAGAGTGTGATTTATCTTAATATGTCAGGTATGTATGTTCAACTCTGATTTTTGCCTCCATATTCCCTATGATGAAAATGCATTGAAAACTAAAAGGACCTGATATCCTATTGTTAATTTGTATGTGTACATATATATATATATATATATATATATATATATATTATACATATTGTATGTAATATAGATAATGTAAATAATTCTGGGTGAGTATATATAATTTGAAGGCATAAAATATCGAGTTTTTCAAAAGTGAATTTACAATGAAAGATTTTAAATCAAAATACACTAAAATATGAAAGAAATCAATGATTGCATTAAACCTGAGAGGAAAATGATACTGAAGATTAAATCATCAAAATATAATCCAGCTGAGAATTTAGCTCTGCAGGGCAGGACCTGCCTTGCAAGAGCAAGATCCTGAGTTTAATTCCTGGTACAAAAAAATGTCAAGGAAAAAATTCTGTATTGATTTTATTTTCACTCCAAATAGCTTATTTCAAGGCAGTAACATAAATTAAAAGAAAACATTGAGAAGTATTATAAACAAATTTTCAAAATGTATCAGTAAGCATAGCAGATGTCTTAAGTAAACCTACAGCTCTGCAGAATGGCACAAATCAACTCTTTAGCACATGGGACTTTAAGGTCTGTCAAAGGTTCCAAACATAGCATTAAAAAACAGTATTGTTAAGTAGGCAATATGGAGTAATGTCTTGTAAATTAAGAACTAGCACTGAGGCTTTTCAATCCACTGCATGGCTATGATTTGATTTTCTCTGTCACTTTGAAAGGTTGCTGTGTAACCCTGGCATCAGTTCTTGCTTCCAGTTCTTAGGGAGAACTAGAGAATTGATCTAATTTTTAGGAACCCCAGTTACTCAATAATCCACTATTACACCGAGTGACCCAACTTCAGGGATCACAACCAAGATAATTTTAAGAATGTGGTTAGAATCTCTTAGATACACTGTGAAGGGACACTCAGTTCTCAGGTACCACACAGCCCAGATCCCATTATACTTACCCAGCCTTGGGATAAGAGTGGATATGAGAGAATGATTTATCCAGCACTTTTCTGCATTCTAAACTACTCAGTGTTCTCTTCAGGGTCAGTAGTGTCCAGGATTCTGACTGGCTCTCCATTGTGCAGGCACCTGTGACTGTGTTGATATCTAAGGCACCACATTCCTGTGCTGCATTTGTCTATTTAACTCACAGCATTCACACATTTCCAAAGCACTTTGGGAATCATGACATGCCTTGCAGTATTTTCAAGAAGGAGATATGAATGATACCACTATAGTTTTGAGGAAGTGAAACAGCAAGTCATTTAGCTCACATTCAAGTGGTAGAGAAAAATATTTGGGAACACAACCAGATGATTTACAGAGGTCCTCCTAAATATAAAACTTTTATCAATACATCTTAAAACTCTATTTAACTTTCTGTCAGGCATTTTTATCAAGAAATTCCTTAGTCACAATTGAAAAGATCACTTGAACCTGTCTCCTAGAGAAGAATGAATCTCTCCACTCTGCTGATTGTAAATGATGGGGTTTATCAGTTTGGGAACCAGTGCATAGAACACAGCTGTTAGAACATTTTTCAGAGAGCCTTTACTGCAATGAACTCTAGGGCAGCAGCCAACCCAGAAATTAAGAAAAGAAGAAAAATGGCCAACTGAAAGATAAAGGACCATGTGGCTTTGGGTGGACTTCTAGAAAGTGTATCTTATGCACTGTTGGGAATATATTCATATAAGTCCCAAACAAAAAGACAAAACTTACAAAGATGATTCAAATATTTAATAAAAAGAAAACAGCATCCATAAAATTGAATGTCAGAAGATAATACCCTCAGAACTTGAGATACAACACAGAAATATTAATGGATCACATTGGATTTTGTGAAGCGAAGTCTGAACATGGTCGCTTTGTGGATCTTAGAGAAGACCAGGCCACAAGCCCAGGAGCTCTCCACTACTGTGTGCACAGACTCAGGGTGAAGATGAGACCATAGTGCAGAGGGTGACAAATGGCCACATACATTACCAGTAGGAGAGCAACCTCTTCAGGTGCAAAGAAAACACACAGGAAAACTTGAGCAGTACAATCTTTGAGTGAAATGGAGTTGCTACCTGTAAGGGAATTAATAAATGATCTGGGACATTGAGAATGAACTCAATCAGCATCAAATGAACTGAGATGCTGCAAAGATCTATGAGGAAAAAATTAAAGCTATGGTCTTGAGAAAAACATACAACTCCTTGTACACCTTTAAGGGTCCAGGCACAACTCCTTTGTACTGAAGTCTCCTCTGAAACCCCCTGGTGATTTTCACTTTCTCAGTTACCGTTTTTATGCCCATGACCCAATAAAGTCTTGGTAAACTTTATATGAGCTACTGGTCTGGTCTCTAGTGCCAGAGAGGTATGTCTCAGGTCTGTTCTGGAATAAGCTTCTACTATTGTGCTTTTATCCCTGATTCTTTTCTTTCTAGACCTAACACTGACTTCCATTAACCTTTGAATGGTCAAATCTTACTGCAGATGCATCGATATGGTCTATGTCTTTTATATGTCAATCAGTCAATTTTTGAACTTGTATACTCATTAAAAGAGATGACTTAACAAGCTGTCAATCATTCCAGTCATCCTTATCAAGAAGTCAAAAGGGAAGCAGTCAAATGTGCTCTGTAAAAATCCAAACACCCGATCTATCTGCTTGCTGTGCTGTGCTTTTTAATTCCTTACAGCCCAATGCTATTTATCTGTTCATATCCACTCTGAGCAAATCTTCCAATTATCCTCAGGAATGTAGCTGGTTTTTCTTTCACCTTTGCAGCTCTTTGTCTTTTGTACACAGGGGCCTGGGATCTATCGGCCAGACCCACCATGCATTATCATAGGGAGAGCCCAGTCACGAGACATAGCGAGAAACCAGCCCAGGTCCAGAGGAAGGTTGCTTGCTCTTGAGAAGATACTTTCTCCATATTTTTATAAGCAACCAAAGATGCTTTCTGTAGAGACAGTGGTAGAAGTTGACCAGGCTGTGGACAGAAAGGCTCTAACATTGCAGGGAACAGGAGAGCTCCTGTCCATTGCTTTGGGTTGCATTTGCTGTTGCCCTTTCCAGTATGAAATCTACTTTGGTAGCTATGGTTTTCTAAATCTCTGGAGGACAAAGCTGAGCAGAATGGGAAGGAAGGCAGACAGAGGCTGGAGTCACAGCTTTAGCCAGGCTGTGAAGGATGAGCAGCTGTGCTGGTTCACATTGTGAATGGAACACTTTTTTTTTTGGTGGACTGATTCCTCCAGGCAGGTTCCTTGTTGTTTCACATCAGCCTGGTCCACCTGATGCTGCTGTTTTTCCTTGGGGGATTCAGTTGGCCAATTGCACAAGAATGCTCAGATGGCAATGGTTGCCTGAAAGAAGAGGCAGCAGGACCTCAGTAAGTTTATATTCAGCCAGATCTATATTGAAAGTACAAGACCAGCCTGATGTACCTATGGAGACCATGTCTAAAAAAGAAGCAAAAAAAAAAAAGAACAAGCAAAACAAAAACAAAGATACATGTTGGAGCTGAGAAAAGCCAGTTAATCATATGAATAAATGTGTTTAAATGTTCTTTTAAAATTTTTTCATGTTAATTCTATTTAATATTCATCTATTCTCATTAATGTTAGAAATATACTCATAGGTTACATGACAAAAATATATATTTATATGGGAATGTATTATTTACATTATTATTTGTAATGTTACTAATGGTTTTTCTAGACCTGACATTTTTATGCTAGTTTATATGTGATACAAATATCTCAAATCAAAAGCATAATAAATCATTGATAATTTTCTCCAACACCATCAGTATTATTACTTAGTATGATATTTGACACTTTAATCAGTGAAATGAATTTCAGAAAGGAAATCAAACAATTGGATTAGAGACAAAGAAATGCAAATCTCACTCTTAAAACTAATGGCACATTTGTTGAGAAAACACAACTCTAAATCTCCCATATCTCCTTTTTTGAGAAAAGGTTAGACTCATTTTTCTGACTCCTTGTAAAGAATTCTCAGGTTTTCAGAGGCAGAGCACTTTATTTTGCTAAGGCAGATGTGGAATGAGCAGTAATACTTACTTGTACTCCCTCCACTCTGCACACTGAGTATTATTTGGGCACAATGTGGGCTGCCCAGCACCTGACAGTAGCATAGATTGGTAAAATCAGCATCCTTAAAAAGACCATGCCATGCAAATCAACTATAGATTAAATACACTCCCTTTCAAAATTTTAATATTACATTTCACAGAAATATATAACATGATGCAAAAGTACATAAAGATCTACAAACGTTCCCAAATAGACAAAGAAATCTTGAGCATAAAGAGAGTAAAAATGAACACGAAACACCATCTGATTTTCAATTGTAATCCAAGTATGTATTAACATACTTGTATGTAATTTTAGACATAATACAACATAATACTGGTATGAATCAGAAACACAAGAAAATAGAACAGGATGAGCAGTTCAGAAATAAATTCACACACACTCACACAGCTGATTGATTTGGACAGAAATGTCAACAACCATTGTGAGAAAAAAATTTTCTTGCAAAAGAAGAGGAAACCTGGGTGTTTATGCACAAAGGTGTAAAAAGTTCTAGTTTTACTTTTACTTTGCTGCTCACTGTGCACAAATCACCTCAAAGTGGACTGAGCATTTATGTCAAGACATAAAACTATGTAACTACTAAAAGAAAACAGGGCAAATACTTCATGCCATTGACCTAGACAGTGAGTTTTAACTAAGATGCTATAACTTGGAAAACAAAAGCAAAAATAATAAAAATGAGCTATTATGGTTTGTACCTGAGTGTTACCCCCAAAGCCTCATGCAGTTATGGAATTGAATGAATCTCGCATTTTTTCTGTTTGTTGTCTAGCCCTCAGATTGATGGTGTGAATGCTGCACACACCCAGATAGGCATAGTTGGCATACAAAATAAGAGAGGCAAAGAGGCATGCTTTCCCCTCTTCATTCTTGTCTCTTGTGGCTAACATGAATGCCTGCTCCTCAACCACACTACCTTGTCTACAACCAGCTGAGTATGACTGAAAACTTCAACAACTGTGAGCTAAAAAAATCTTTCCTTCACTCATTTTGGAGTCAAGTATTTTTCTCACCAACAAAAGAAGGTAACCAAGACAGAATTTGTTACCAGCAGTGCAGTCATGGCTGTATACTACATCAGTATACAAGATCATGTTGTTCAAGAGCCTTTGGAAATGGCTAGTGAAGATTTTGGAGAGTTTCAGAGATGGTGCCTGAGAGAGTAGAGCTGGAACAGCTAAGGATCTTCTGCATTGGAGATGGTAATCAGAGTGTTTGACTAAAAGCCTGATAGAAATCCTGCCAATAAATCTCAGGCTCAAGATCTTTTTAGCTGGAAAGTATTGCAATGAGTGTTGGACTCCAGATAATGTACATGATGGCTTTGCAAAAAAGATTGTATGCTTCTGTCCAGAGATTTTGCCTGAAACTGAAATTAAGGGTGGCAGAATAGTTAATGTGACTGAAGAAATTTCAAGGCAATTATATATTTGAGGTCATGACATGGCTATTGTTTGGAGCTTTTGGCCAGGTTTATATTGCAAATCAAGAGCAAAAATATTAGCAGGGTAATTTGAAATGTTGTGTGTTAGATTATGTAAAAAGCTCCTGTAACCCCATTGACTGGAAAGATAGAGCTAAGAAGATCTCAACTGCTGAGAAGAAACCAGAGAATATAAAAAGGCCTGCATGCATCACAAGCACCAATGAGTCCTCACACTTTGCAGTCTCAAAACTTTAAATGTGAAAGAGTTTTTTTGGAGGAGAACGTGTCCGAGCACCATATTCAAGATTGGCAGAAATGAACATGCAAGATTTGAAATGGTGGCAGCCATACCGCCATACCAGTTTGCAGATTGGTCATGGCATAAAGAATTTGTTCTCAACAATCAGGTTCATAGTGCTCAGCAATTAGGTATGGCCCTATGGTCAAGAGAGAAGAAACTCTAACTACTGCTTTCAGCGGGCCTCAAACCTTGACATTACCCCCATGTTGCTGATCTTAGATGCACACAGAATGTAGGAGTCCTGAGGTTGAAAATACTTCCACTTAGATTTCGGAATGTCTGGGAGGCCAAATAGTGTGTTCCTGAAGCTGTGAATGTGAAGCTGAAAGTGCAATGGACAACCAAGAAGTTTGAAAAATCTAGGAGGTGTGGTTGCCTAAGGAAACCTGCAAGAAGGGAAGAAACCCAAAGCAAGAGAAAATCCACAGGTGCCACAACCACCAAAAGTGTCATTGAGGTGAAATCACACAAGCCATTTGGAGCTCACAATTTGCCACAGATTTCTTCAGATGCAGGGCAGGCAACTACAGGCATTAATGTTTGCTCTGCTGGATATTGGAATTCATTTGTTCCCATTTCTTTGTATGACCCAGTTTGTCCCCTTTGGAATCTTAATGTTTATGTTGTGCCACTGATTCTCAGAAGTGTTTAACTTTGTTTACATTTGTACAGGGTTTGCAGCAAAAAGTTTGTCTTAAATTTCAGAGACTTGGCACTTGGACTTTTTAGCAATGCAGAAACAACGCAGAAACTGGTCAATGAGTTTTAATTAAGAGGTCATAAACCAGACAATAAAAGCAAAAGTAATAAAAATTGACCCAGTGGAGATAAAATTTACAGATTGAGAGACACTATTTGCATACCATGTCTCTTTGATCCGTTTGGTCAAAGTCGAGTATGGTTTTGAATTATAAGTTTGAAAACTGTAATATCTACAATCTTGAAGGGGCTAAAACAATGTACAGCATAAGAACAAATAAAGATAACACAGGCTACACAAGTGAACATCCATTTCTCAAAAGAAAAAGTGGCCAAAAAGTATGAAAAAATATTCAAAATCATTAACTATCAAAGATACACTAGTAAAAATCACCATAAACTATCACTTCACATCTGATATAATAGCTGTGAGCAAATAGACAAAACTAAACAGTGATGAGTATGTGGAGAACTCTTATGAAATTTGTGCAAAATTTTAAATTTCTATAGGAAAATGTAACAGTGTATGCTAATCTCTTAAAAAATTAAAGTTTAACTATTGATGATCCAGCAATTGCATTACTGGATATTATCGTAAATAAATTTAACCTAGCAAAACATGTCTACTTTCCAATTTTCCTGACTTTATATTTTTTCAATTACTTTATTTGTTAATATTAAGAAAAAGGTAAAACAAATTTTCACAACAAAATAATGAAAAAATAACAATAGTTGATAAATTACACATCATTACCTTGAGTCACTCAAGTACAAAATATGGGCATAAAGATTTCTTCATTCAATATTAGCACAACCTTTCCTATTCAGTGAACTAAGTGACACTAATGGTATAACTAACTTGCATTTTTTTTCTTTTCCCTTATATCCTTTCTCTTTTCCCCTATCTTAGTTTCTTCTTTTTATTGAACAGTTTCTTCCCATTTCACAGTGACTATTGTATATTTTGAACCTTATGGTTTCTCTTATGTCACTGTGGTGTGATGTTTTTCAATCCTTCTGGGAAGATACACAGAAGGGGAATACCTGGGTTGAATGGGACCTCTAATCCTAATCTTTTTGAGGAATCTCCACACTGATTTCCACAGTGTTTGTACTAGTCTACTCTCTAACCAACAGTTGTAAAGGGTTTCTTTTTCCCTACAGATCCAGCAGCATTTTTTATTGGTTGATATTTTTTTAAATTAAATAATTTTTTAATGAATAAGGGAGAGGTTGAGATAAAAGGGAGCATAACAACATAATAATACAGGTTAAAGCATGACACTTTCAGCAACCTAGTGCTTTACCACCAAATAACCCGACTTAATAGAAGTTACCATAGTGTCTTTTTCTTTGAAATATTTGAATATAACTTCCTATGCTATAGCATCAAACATATCAAGACTGTGTAACACCACTCAAGTGGATGAAAGCATTGTAGAGTATTTAGAACCAGCTAACAGAAAAAATGATCAATGGTTTCAATATTATCTCTTTGCCTATAACAATTTTTGTTTATACTACCACATACAATAAAGACCAGCAAGTTACAACATGATAAAATCAATGGAGACAGAAGAACAATAGTTTGGTGCAGCTTTAAGACAAGATGGTATTAAATTGGCACTAGCTGTTATTATGTCTCATTTTCTACAAAGTAGCTGTTCATTGCATCACCGGCCATAATATCAAACAGCCCAGAATAAAACCATTCCAATTAATAAGTGAAAATTTTATAAGGCTTCAAGGCCATATAATGGGGAATCATGGTCATCATGTACTTTTACATATTTGATTCATTTCCTACACTAGGGAAACTATTCGGAGTTCACAGATGCGAGTTTGATTTAGTTCACTTATGAGTATGGTTTCAAGCTGCACCCATTTATTGATAAATACATCAATGTGATCCTTCTTTATAGCTGAATAAGTACTCCACTGTATAGAAGTACCACAGCTTATTTATCCATTCCTTGGTTGATGGACATTTGGGTTGTTTCCAAGATCTGGCAATTACAAATTTTGCTGCTATAAACATAGGTGTGCATATATCACTTTGGTATGATGCTTTCAGTTCTTCTGGGAAGATGCCTAGAAGTCGAATAGCTAGAATAAATGGGACTTCCAATCCCAGCTTTTTAAGAAATCTCCAGACTGACCACCACAAAGGTTGTACCAGTCTACACTCCCACCAACAGTGTAGGAGAGTTCCTTTTTCCCCACAACCTTTCCAGTACTTGTTGTTGGTGGTGTTCTTGATCCTGACCATCTTTTCAGGAGTGAGATGGAATCTCAGTGTGGTCCTAATTTTCATTTCCCTAATAACCAATGATGATGAACATTTTTACATGTATTTATTTGCCATTTGTATTTCTTCCTCTGAGAAGTGTGTATTCATCTCAGATGCCCATTTTTGGATTGGATCTTTGAATTTTGGGGGTCTGATTTTTTTATTCTTTATATATTTTAGACAAAAGTCCTTTGTCTGAGGGGGAGTTCACTAAGATCTTTTCCCAATTTGTGGGTTTTCTTTTCACTATGCTGGAGATTTTTTTGACTTACAGAAACTTTTTAATAAGAGGTAGTCCCAGTTATTGATTCTGGGAAGTATGCCCCGTGCAGTTTGAGTCCTGTTGATCAATTCTCTACCTACCCCTATGTCTTCAAGGTTTCTACCTAATTTGTCTTCCAATAGATTTAGTGTTTCTGTTTTAATATTCAGATCTTTAACCCATTTGGATTTTAATTTAGTACATGGTGATAGGCTTGGATCGATTTTTAGTTTTCAGCAAATGTAGAGCCAATTTTTCCAACACCATTTATTATAAAGACTGTCATTCTTCCAGTGAACCTGCTTGGTTCCTTTATCGAAGATAAGGTGGTTGAGTGTGTTTGTAGTTGTGGTTGTATATTCGAATCTATTCCATTGATCCTCTGCTCTGTTTTGATTCCAGTACCATGTTGATTTTACTACTGTTGCTTTGTAGTATAACTTCAAGTCAAGGATTGTGATGCCTCCTGCCTTGCCTTTGTTGCTTAAAATTGCCTTTGATATTCTAGGTCTCTTCTGGTTCCAGATGAACCTTAAGAGTGATTTCTCTGGATCTATAAGGTATGTTGATGGTATTTTTATTGGGATTGCATTGAATCTGTATAACCGTTTTGGGAGATTGGCCATTTTCACAATGTTTATTCTTCCTATCTATGAACATGTGATGTCTTTCCATTTTCTGAGATCATCTTCAATTTTTTCCTTCAGTGTAGTATAATTTTCCCTGTATAGGTCTTTCACTTCTTTCCTAAGTGTAATTCCTAAATATTTCATTTTCTTGGTTGCTAGTGTGAAGAGTGTGGCTTCTCTTATTTCTCTCTCTTTGATTTTGTTATTAGTGTATAAGAATGCTATTGATTTCTAAGTATTGATTTTGTACCCAGCTACATTACTGAATTTATTTATTATATCTAAGAGTCTTTCAATGGACTTTAGGGGCTCTTCTATGTAGAGTATCATGTCATCTGCAAATAATGACAATTTAACTTCTTCTTTTCCTATCTTTACCCCTTTCATTTTTCTCTCTTGTCTAATTGCTCTGGCTAGTACTTCCAGTACTATATTAAGTAGGAGAGGTGATAAAGGACATCCTTGTCTTGAGTCTGATTTTAAAGTAAAGGCTTTCAATTTTTGGTCATTTAGTATGATACTGGCTGTTGGTTTGACGCAGACAGCCTTTATTATATTGAGATAAAGACCATCTATTCCAATTTTCTGTAAAGTTCTTATCATGAATGAATGTTGGACCTTACCGAAGTCTTTTTCTGCTTCTATGGAAATGATCATGTGATTCTTACTTTTGGCTTTATTGATATGGTGGATTACATTTATTGATTTATGTATGTTGAACCATCCCTGCATGCCTGGGATGAATCCCACTTGGTCATGGTATATAATCTTCTTGATGATTTGCTGCATCCTATTTGCCAATATTTTATTGAGGATTTTTGCATCTGTGTTCCTTAGGGAGATTGGTCTGTAGTTCTCTTTTTTGGTTGGGTCTTTCCCTGGTTTTGGTACTAGAGTAATATTTGCCTCCAGGAATGACTTGGGAAGAATTGCTTCTCTTAGAATTTCATTGAATAGTTTGAGGAGTGTCGGTATTAAGTCTTGTTTGTATTTCTTGTAGAATTATGCAGTGAATCCGTCTGGGCCTGGGCTCTTCTTTGTAGGTAAGGAATTAATTACATGTTCAATTTCATTGATAGAGATTGGGTTATTCAGCAGTTTTACATCCTCTTGATCTAGTTTGGTGTGTCGTATGTTTCTAAGAATCTGTCTATTTCTTCTGTGTTGTCAAACTCTTGAGAGTAGAGGTTTTCAAAATAGGTGTTGATGATCTTTTGTATTTCTATTGATTGTGTAGTGACTTCACCTTTTTAATTTCTTATTGCATGGATTTGAGCTCTTTCTTCCCTTCTTTTCATAAAGTTTGCTAGAGGCTTATCGATTTTATTTATTCTTTCAAAGAACCAACTTTTTGATTCATTGATTCTTTGGATTGTTTTCTTAGTCTCTATTGCGTTGATTTCTGCTCTGATTTTTATAATTTCCTCTCTTCTTTTTGCTTTGGGCTTGACTTGCTCTTCTTTTTCTAGCTCTTTGATGTGTAGCATCATGTTATTTATTTGTATTCATTCTGTTTTCCTGCTGTGGGAGCTCAGTGCAATAAATTTTCCTCTGAGGTCGGTTTTCATTGCGTCTCATAGATTCCGGGAGGTTGTATCTGTATTTTCATTTGTTTGTAGGTATTGCTTAATTTCTTTTTTAATTTCCTCTGTGACTCACTGATTACTCAGTAGTGTGTTATTCAATTTCTATGTGTTTGTGGGATCTTTGTAGTATCTTTTATCGTTTATTATTAATTTCATGGTGCTATGGTCCGATAACATGCAAGGGATAATTTCAACCCTTTTGCCTTTATTTAAATATGTTCTGTGAATTAATATATGGTCTATTTTAGAGAATGACCCATGTACTGCTGAGAAGAATGTGTATTTTGTTGTTGTTGGGTGGAATACTCTGTATATATCTATTAAGTCCATTTGTCCACAGGTGCAATTCAGTTCTTTTATTTCTTTGTTGATTTTCTTTCTGGTTGATCCAGCCATTGGTGTCAATGGTGTGTTAAGATCTCCTGTCAGAATTGTGTTACTGCTGATTTGGTTTTTCATTTCTGTTAGTACTTGTTTTATATAACTGGGTGCTCTGGAGTTTGGTGCATATATATTTAAGATAGTTATCTGTTCCTCTTGCAGTTTTCCCCTAACCAGTATGTAGTGACCTTCTTTATTCTTTTGGATCATTATTGGCTTGAAGTTGACTTTGTCTGCAAACAGAATAGCTACCCCAGCTTTTGTTTTTTTTTTTGGGGGGGGGGTCCTGTTGCATGGAGTGTTGTTTTCCATCCTTTGCCTTTGAGTCTGTGAGTATCCTTTTGAGTTAGGTGGGTTTCTTGTAGACAGCATATGGTTGGATTTTGTTTCTTGATCCATTCTGCCAGTCTGTTTCTTTTAATTGGTGTATTGAGACCATTTACATTAATAGTAAGAACTGTTATAAATTGGTTTGTTGTTGACATATTATCTTTCTGGCATTGGATGTTTATCTTTCTGCTCTGTTCAACTGTGTGCTTTGTTTAGTGGTTTTTTCCTAAATGTATCTAGGCTGTCTTTCAATATTCTTTGCAGGGTTGGCTTGGTGATCATGAAGGTTTTCAGCTGATCTTTGTCATGGAAGTATCGTATTTCTCCATCAAATTTGAAGGACAGTTTTTCAGGTTACATCAGCCTATGTTGAAAATCATTTTCCTTAGGATCTGAAATACATCACTCCATGCTCTTCTTGACTTTATTGTTTGTGCTGAGAAGTCTGCTGTAATTCTGATAGGTTTTCCTTTATAGGTGATCTGTCCTTTCTCTCTGACAGCCTTTAATATTCTATTCTTTTGTTCAATTTCTGAGATGGTCATTATTATATGTCTGGGTGTAGATTTATTTTGGTTGTGACTATTTGGAGATCTATATGCTTCATTGATCTTGATATCAGTTTCCAATCTCATGTATGGGAAATTTTCAGCTATTATTTCTAAATATCCTCTTGACATCCTTTATGTTGTTCCCTTCTTTTTCATTTATCCCTATCAATCTTATGTTGTTTCTCTTTGCATCATCCTTTAGGTGTTGAATTGTTATTTCCTGATTTCTTGTTATTTTTAAAAGATCTTTTTTTTCTTGTTCACTTGTTGCAATCTTGTCTTCGAGGTCTGAGATTCTATCTTCACATTCATTGAGGTGGTATTTACAACTTTCAATGGAGTTTTTGATTTCCTGTATATCTCTTTTCATCTGTTTTATGCATTCTGTTTGCTTCCTATACTGTTCTTCTAGAGATTCTATCCTTCCATTTAGTTCCTCTAATTTTTTAACTGCCTCTTCTTTAGCTATGTTTAGCATCTGCTTCATTTCTTTTATCAATTCTTCTTTCATCTGAGAGAATATTTCCAGTTTGAATTCTTTGAAGGCTTCCCATGCTTGCTTCTTTATTTCAGTTACCATTGTTTCAGGTCTTTCAGTCATGTGGCTTGTATTTTCTTCTATGCACATGGCTCCTGGACTTTCTTGGGAAGGGCTGTATGTTTGAGATTGCATTTTAGACTTTTGTTTTGTCATTTTCCTGTATTTGGAAGCTTCAAGTGTTGTTCCAGGTGTGGGAGAGAGATCCACCAGCCTGGGATGGGGTACCCTGCGATGGCCCCATTCACTGGACCCAGCAGGGAACTATGGACCGCTCCTCAGGCCAGGAAGAGTGTCTCCTCAGGCTGGGCGGAGCTCCCACCCACAGCTGTTACTCTCACCCTTCCGGTCTGGTCTCTGGTCCAGTGGGGAGCCGGTCTGGTCCCCCAAGTCATGGAGAAAGTTCCCGCAGGCTTGGTGGAGCTCCCAGCTGCAGCTGCTACATTCTCTGGGCTGGCCTGGTCCCCGGGTCTAGTAGGAAACCGGCCTGGGTCCCCAGGTCAGGGCGAAATTTCCCACAGGCTGGGCGGAGCTCCCAGCTGCAGCTGTTACTCTCACCCTCCAGCCTGGTCTCTGGTCCAGTGGGGAGCCGGTCTGGTCCCCCAAGTCAGGGACAAAGTTCCCGCAGGCTTGGTGGAGCTCCCAGCTGCAGCTGCTACAAGGTGGTACAGGCGCCTCCGTCACTGCTTTCCTTTGTGGCCCGGATGTTGTTGGAGTTTTATTCTCTCCCCCACGTAACACACCTACCAAACTACACCTCTGCTGCGTCACTCACCAACACTCCGCTTCTCCCAGCCACCCGGGCCACAGGCAGCTGCCGCCAACTAAGAAGCCACAGCCTTGTTTAATTGTTAAATGTACTCAGTCTTTAGTTAGTGAGATGTTGAGTAGTCCCTGACTTTATATTCAAGATAGAACCTAACCTAAATGTCCACCAATGGATAAATGGAAAAAAAAAGAGGAAATAATATATGAGATATGATAACAAAATACAGTGAGTGTTTAAATTTGAATCCTGTTACAGGAAAGATACCTTGCTATGAATTCTCTATAAATGGTCCCTCTTGCTTTGAACACATCTCAATAATCTTGCTTGTTTCTGTAGCATGTCTGCAAGTACTCCTTCCTTCATGCCTTTTGTTACTCTGTCATGACAACTCACTTTCCTCAGTCAGTTAAAATGTTTAACTTTCATGATTATTTTGACTTTGGGTGAGTCAAAATCTATGGTCAGAGTAAAAAGTAAGTGGGTTTAGAATAAAATAAAATGTTTGTTTGTTTGTTTATTTGTTTCTCACACACACAAAGCCCTGATAGAAGATAGGAATGCTGAATATGACTTCTTAGAAGTCTAGTTCTTTTCTCAACATGATACCTGTTCTGTGACCCAAGGATCAGCAACTGATCTACAACTCCAAGATGCTACAATGAAAGTTGCCCATCACCAGAGGTTTTAATGTCATTTAAGAGATATTCCTCATTCTGAAAGAGTTCTGCATCAATGTCATTGACAAATCTTGGGAAGACATCATGTAACCAAGTTAATTTTTTAAAATTTATTTTGAAGATAGTAAAATGTACAAGACAGAACAAAGCCAATTGAGACAATGCAGTGAAGTTGGTACTAAACTTCAGAGCAGGATATAAGAATAACAGGAATAAGTACCATAGTATATCTCATTATCCATTAAATCAGGTTAGCAAAATCAAGCCAAAAATCCAACATTATAAAACCTATCAAAGGAAAATACTGAATAGAGCAAAACAATTAATCAGAACAAAGCAAAACAGTGAAAACAACATTTGCCTTCCAAGATAAGATAGAAAGAAATCCCTAATATTTGCTAAATTGTATATGGTCATCCTCCCAAGAGACACTCAGACCCCTGGCCCCCAAGATACAGGGCAGGGCGAGATGTTTGATTCTCAGCCTACACTCTGGTAGGCTCACGGGAAACACTGACTGTTTCTCTTCCTGGATCTCTGGCCACTTGCTCACATCACAGCCACTTACCAGGAAGTAAGGCATGTTGCTTTTTTGCTCAGCACTTTAAGTTCCAACATGGCTGGATCCCAGGAGATGCTAACTGGTTATATTCCTGGCTTGCCCACCAATTGCTCATGTCATGGCTGCTTACCAGGAAGTAGGGCTTGTTGCTTTCTTGCTCAGTGCCCTAAGTTCCAACATGGCTGAATCTCGGCAGGTGCTGACTCTATGCACCCAACTTTAAATTCAGCCTGCAGGAAATGGGGGGGGGAGTAGAGTGTGTCACTGAACATGACTTTGAGGCATGTGATCCATAGGTAGTAGAGGGCATTCTGTCCATGGGTACGAGTGTGAGCCTGGACATTGAAGGTACCAGCACAGAGGAGCTTGTTGAGAACTGTGCATTGGACATTGGAAGACCTCACAGAACCAGCAGTGAGCAACAGAAGAAGCTTTTGGATTACCATCCCATAGGAAGCAGGGAGATAGGGGGAGGTCATCAACAATGTCATAAACACACTACTGAAAATGGGATGGGGGCCAGGGATTCTTAGAGAAGCAGCACCCAACATAACTATGGTGCAGGGTGTTGAGTCTGATGAATGAGAGCAAAGTCTTTCATTTCTGGAAGGCTATGGTGTTCAGGGGGAAAAATGAAATTAGGAATCAGTTTTATCAAAACTGGTCACAGCTGAAGCTAAGAGAACAAGAAGAGAAGCAACACCTGATGGAGATCTCTCTGACATCCTTATGGAGGAGTACTCTCCCTTCAAACAAAATCCTTGTCCCACCCACCTTCTGTCCTCCAAGGCAGAAGTCACTATAAGTAAGGCCGATGTTCTCTCTCTTCATGCCTTGTATGAAGGCTGATGTATCTCTCTCTAGTATACTGTCCTGTATTTTGTTTAACATTTTTATGGTAAAACATGTACATGTGTTTCAGAATGGGTTAGCCTTAATTACATAGAGAATTCTGGAAAAATTTGTTTTGGTTCATGACCAATAACATCTGCAACCACAATCATGGAGTGATTTAAGTTTGTGAACTGATTTAGGGACCTCCTTTCAAAAAGTTCTCAAATCTACTTTCTGCCTTCTCACTACTGAGCACGTACACAAAGATACGTAATACAGGGAAACAAGAAGTTATTTGTGCACTGATTTTTCAAAAGCAGAATTGTTCATGATAACTAAAATGTGGAAACACTCCACTCTAAATGTCCATCAATATATGAAGGGATAAATAAAATATTTTATACATAATACCAAAATTGTACTGTAATTCTCAGAAGAAATATATGAGACATTTCTACAAGTAAGGTTCATTTAAACTTAAATGTCCTGCATAGTGTGACATTTTCTTGGATAACATTTCTATAGGTCCTAGTGACAAAATTTAAAAACAGATCAAAGTAATGGAATATAAAACAATAAGACATGCATGCTTTACATTTGTTACTGAGTTGTATTTGAATGAAAATTGTTTATTTACTACTAAAATGGTTAAAGAAAAAGCACAACAATCAGTATTTTAAAAGTCAAAATATTAAATTTGTGTGGTATATATTGTCCTTCAGATTTTCCTGCACTTAAAAATTAAAAGCTGCCTGGTTGACTCTCAGAGGACATGATTTCAGCAGCACTTTTGACCTTTTTTTCCTCTTTAATTGCTACATTTTTTCCTATTTAATTGCAATAGCAATTAAACATTGGCACTGTACCACTGCCAAAATTGCTAAGAAGGCTGGAGCTCACACAGGAATTCTAGAAGTAATAAAGTAGCATTGATCATAGAGTACAAAGCTATTCTGTGATGAACTTGACCTTTAATGATAGATCCTGAAAAACTTTTGCTTATCTAATTTTTTACCACAGTCAGTTGAAAGACATAAGATGAAAGTATGTCTGACTCTGTGTGCTTATTGGGATGTTTCCTTCTTGTTTTGTTCTGATGCCAATGTTTGACAAATTATGGGGGGAAAATCCTGACAAATGTGGGTGATAGGTAAATTACCTATGCACTTTTTCTCTGATGTCCTCAGAAAGAAGGAATTCTAATGTCCTATGTATCAGCTGACAAAACGATTGACATACGCTGCAAATAATTTGTATCAAGAGCAAAGAGAACTAGAGTATGACCTGATGCTCCTTGGGATGTCTGCATGACTAGATCTCCCATGTTTATTTTAAAATTAGAGACAGAGTAGAGGGATAACAAAATTAAAAATATTTTTACAAACATTAATACATCTGACACTGAAAAAATAGCCTCTAATATTTTCAGATGATCACTTACAATCAAATAAAAAGACAAGCTGACAAGCTGTTACATGAGCAGGTGAGCAATACACCTCTATGGGTCAGTGAGCAAAGCTTGTCAGAGACGTCCTATTATGTCCTGCCCCACATGCTTACAACTGTCACCAAGGAAGACATTTATCATCACAGTGAGAGCCTCCATCTTGCATTTTCTTAGACTTCCACCTCACATCTTCAGGTTCATTTGACAAAACCATGCTCGTCATTGTTATTTTTCACAATGTTTGTTCAATGACTTCTAGGCAGACTTTTATATTTTGGTATTTGTAGCTTCTACTTCTATAAAAATGTTACCAAGTTTATATGTACCATCCTCAACCTTGGGACCTATGCCTAGATCATCTAATGCAAAAAATAGGCTAGAACACTTTTCTCCTACTGCAAAAGCAACACACATCATTTTATTTTATGTGTCAACTCTAAACCTCCTTTTCCAACAATCATAGCTCAGTTTTCTCAGTGTAAGGTTCATAACTCAGAGAGCTATGATTTTCCAATAGCATTTTGGTGAACTCCAATTTAACAAAATCAAGCCCACTAAAGCAAATACAACCGGAAAACCTGTAGTGGAGGCTATGTGTGAATGAGAAACCAGTGATACCTATTCCTATTCAAGAAGTGGCAGGACTTAGAAATTAACCAACATGAGGAACTTCACAGAGTTCTTGCTGATGGGGTTCTCTGGTGACTGGGTACCACAGAAGGTCTGCGCCACATCTCTCTCCCTGATTTACCTGTTAGCCCTGTCAGGGAACCTCTTCTTCCTCATTGTCCTCACCAGCACTGACCAGCATCTCCAGTCTCCCTTGTACTTCTTCCTGAGGAACTTGTCCTTCATTGATGTCTGCTATATCTCTGCCACCATCCTTAACTCCATTGTGAACACTCTGATCAGTGTCTATTCTATCTCCTTCCTGTGCTGTGCCTTTCAGGTTTTGTTTCTGCTTGTCTTTGGAGGTACAGGGTTTGCCCTCCTTCTAGTGGTGTCCTATGACCGCTATGCTGCCATTTGCCACCCGCTGCACTATGAGGCTGCCATCAGGAGCAGCTGTGTGCAGATACTCACAGCCTCCTGGCTGGGTGGTGCCCCTAAGGAGCCCTTCACACAGCAGGTATATTCTCTGTCCACATCTATGAGGCCAGCAGGGTGCCTCAGTACTTCTGTGAGGCCCCCTCACTTCTAAAGCTTGCCTGATCTGGTGAGTCTGCTCAACAGGTGAGCCTGTTGAATATGGGTTGATCATTACTAGCTGTTGGCTTATATTCTTGTATTTTATTGTAATGTGTGTGTCTTACGTCCATTTTTTTCTGCTACACTGAAAAATCTCATCCTCAAAGGGCAGAGTGAAGTGTCTTTCCAACTGCTTGCTTCAACTTGTTGTGGTGATCAAACTTTCTGGGTTTGTCACATATTTAGCTGAAAATATAACTTTATCCTCAATGAAAGCACTGACATTGGTGCTTTACACCAAGTCATACCCACTGTGAACCTCGTCATCTACAGCCTGCAAAACCAGGAGCTGCAGGTGGCCTTGGGACTGTGATAGTTGGGAGAATAATGAGGCTTTCCATTTTAAATAAGATGTAAGGTTTAATTAGGCTAATGTTTTGGATGCTGGTAATTATCTTGCTGCTCTCCTTTTGGTACTCCACAGAATTCTGTAATTTGGTGTGTAATGAAATACTTTTTTTGTATTTTTTAAAATTTTATTTAAGGAGAAAAAGAAAAGAAAAAAGCAGAGAAAGGGTACAAGTTATACAGATTTACAGAAAAAAATAAACAGTAGGAAATCACTGGTTAATGGATTACATTTTGTCATCTTAGAAATAATTGTTCAAGTTACAAAATTAAAGCTTATAAAGTGGACATTCCAACAGTGAGACTGCAAACAGTTCTGTTCAATGGTCCAACAAAACTCAGTAATATCATTATCTATCTTATACACTTAAATATACATGCAGTTATATCATTTAGAGCACTTTCTTTTCCTCTCTTTTGTTCAATGACAATTATACATTTTGGGTTTTGTTGCTCCCACAGTTCTTATTACTTTTTTGGAAGAGAGTAGAACCAAATGTGACATAACAGAACAGTCAGTCAAATCAAAAGGGTGGACGTAATAGATGATGTAAAAGCATGATACTAGGTGATCAACAATGGTTACCATAATGCCTCCCACTATCTCTAATAGAATCGCCTATATCATTAGTTATAATAAAATTGAACAAAACAGTAAAGAACAAAACCAACAAAACCAAAACATTGGAGACATTATAGGTCTTCAAAAGTAGATAATAGTCAACCAGAATGGGCATCGTAATGAATCCTACTATCTTCACAGATGTTGCCTAAACTTTCGAACCTGGTACTATCAAGCAAAACAGAATAGAGGAACATCAGTCAAAACAAGCTGGTGAGAGCAATGCAGGGCTTTAAATCAAGATAATGGAAAGTCAAAGTGGGTTACTATAATATATACTGCTATTTTTAAATTTATTTTTCTCTTAATTAAAAGGATAAAAAAAGTAAATAATAAAATGGAGATTGAGATAAAAAGAGGGCATAACAGCAAATCAGCGCAGATCAAAACGTAACCATTTAAGCAAAATAGTGTTTCATCACAAGATTATCCCGACATAAAAGTAGTTACCATATTGTCTCTTTCCTTGAAATCTTTGAGCATAACTTCGTATACTGTAGCATCAAATATATCAAAACAGTGTAAAACCATTCAAGAGAATAACAGTATTACAGGGTATTTAGAATCGACTAACAGAAAATAAACAATGGTTTCTGTATAATCTCCATGTGTATAAAAGGTTTTGCTTATAGTATCATATATAATAAAATCCAATAAGATACAACATGTTTAGACCAATGGAGACAGAAGAACAAAAGCTTGATGAGACTTCAAAACAAGATGATACTAAATCAGTATTACCTCTTAAGACATCATTTTTTCCAAAATAGCTGTTCCTATCATCCAATCTTCTCTGCCTCATTTCTGTTGAGCTCTTTTTCTGTCATTAGTTGTCAGTTTGTCTTCTTCATTTTGTTTTCTGCTCCATTAATTGTGGCCTCTCTGCCGCTACTTCTGGATTCTTCGTATTTTTCTTTTTTAGAATATCTTGCAGTATTCTCTGTAGAGTTGAATTGGTGGTTGCATATTCCCCTAGTTCCTCTTTATCCTGGAAGCACCTTGTTTTTCCATCAACTTCCAGGGATAGTTGTGCAGGATATATCAGTCTTGGCTGGAGATTATTATCTTTCAAAGGTTGAATCATTTCCCCCCACGCACTTCGTGATTTGATGGTTTGTGCCGAGAAGTCTGCTGTAATTCTGATGAGTGTTCCCTTATAAGTAATCTGTTTCTTGTCTCTGACAGCTTTTAGTATTCTGTTCTTGTATTTGATTTCTGGAATTTTAATTATTATATGCCTGGGTGTTGCTCTGTTTGAGTTGTAGGTGGCTGGGGTCCTGTATGCTTCATACAACTGAGTATCTTTACCTTTTGCTAAATTAGGAAAATTCTCCTGGATTATTTCTGTGAGGAGCTTTTGTAGTTCATTTGTTTGTGTCCCTACTTCTTCTTTTATGTTCTTAATTCTTAAGTTATAGACCCTCTTATCATCTTCTTGTCTTTGTATTATTGCTGTTTGTTTCTTTGCTATTTTTAAGAAGTTTTTCATTTCATGCTCCCATATTACAAATCTGCCCTCCAGTTCAGATAATCTGTCCTTAGTTTCTTTCAAGCTGTTATGCCAGTTTTCAATAGACTTTTTAGTTTCCTGGTATTCTCTTTGAACCTGCTTCACGTATTCTATGCTTTCTCTATTTTCTCCATTAAACAATTCTCCCCTCTTTTTCTGTTCTTCCATTCCACCATCTGTTTTTTCTTGGGTGGTGCTTAGCATTTCTCTAACTATTCTGCTTATGTCTAGCTTCAGGTCATTAATAACTTCATTCCTGAACTTGTCTATGAGGCTCTCGAGAGCGCTTTCTGTCTATTGGTGCTGTGTCTGCTGTTGCTTGTTTCTCAGGATTAGGGGCTGAGGACCCTTTCTTGTTGCTGCCTCTTCCCATATTCTTTGTTCTTTATATATGCAAGCCTATATAGGAGGCCCAACTTCCTTCCCTCTCAGCCACAGTCTGATTGAATTGTGCCGGTTAGGTGTTCCCGCCCACTGCAGTGCACCAGGGAGTTACGGACCAGACAGCCTATGTGGGGCCCACCCCTCCAGGTCACCTTCAGGAGCTGGGACTTGGGCTGTGCTAGCCTACTGGGTCTCAGCCAGCAGTGTCACGTGGGCTACGCACTGCTCACCAATCCCGCTTGAGAGGGGGATTGGTGACTGAAGTCACTGCAGCGCCCTGTTCCCGCAAGTCTGCCCGGTCCCAGAATGTCCTCTGTTGGAGTCTCCTAGACCGTGGGGAAGAGATCCAGTTTTCCCTCACTCACCGGAGGTGGATGCACGGCTCCCCGCCTGTCCCGCTCTCAACTCTGTTCACCGATTCCAGTTCTCAGAGCTTCCGTGCATCTCTCTCCCTGCTGAGCCGATGCAGGCGCAGCCACCACGTGGCAGGAAACCCAAATCACGGCTTCCAATGGCGCGGGTTCCAGCTTCCACGCAGAGGCTTTATCTGTTCCTGTTATAGCACCAGGATTGCATTCCCAGTTGGTTTCTCTCAGCCCAGTTCATTCTTGGATCATCAGGGCATATCTCCTCTTGCTTATTATTCCTTACTCAGCACCATTCCTGAATTCTAAGCTGGGTGTTTCAGAGAGCCTCCGTAGCTACTGCTATCTGTCCGCCATGTTCTCCTGGAAGTCTGTAATGAAATACTTGATCAAGGTTTAATCTGCCTTGTAGTTTCACATAGTACATCATAAATTTTCCTTTAAGTGGTTACCTTTCCACTATCAGTTTTGTGTCATCAATTTACATGAAATCTTGAATGCTGATGATCTCCAGCAGCATTTTAGAATATACTGTGAACACACAGTATTTTCAGAGTAATCACAAAAACCACATATTTCATTCTCACTCTAGGAAACACACTCCATGTTTAAAGTAGTTACATGGAAGTTGCCTACATCTTATTACTTAAATTTAAAAGCTCCTTTTATCCATGTTAATGACCTACTTATTGGTAGTGTCTCATGACAGACAGCAGAGGCCAGGTAAAGTTGTCAAGCAGTGACTATGATGACCCCCAGGCTCATGTCAAGATTTTCAGAGTTCTCACTGAAAAGACTCCCTGCCACAAAGACAGGCTCAAGCATGATTCTAAAAGAGTCTTTAACCTGTCTTTGCATTCTTTTTCTATTTGTCTTTTCTCCATTGTTTCTGTGTTTTTCTTGAAGTTTCTTTTTTATACCAAAATTTCTTTTATTTTGGTCTTTTCCGTCAGGTTTAAATTTTTTTTTTCATTCCAAAAAGGCACTCTTTTTCTTTTCTATGCATCCATTCTTTTCCAACCCTCCTCATTTCTGGTGTTACTCTAACGTTCCAAGCATACAGAGCCCCTGCTGTGGACCATACAGTGCGCCAGCCATTGCTCCTGTGGACTTGGGTGCAGACAGAGGCAGTGTGGACCTGGGTCTCCTTGGAGGGCTGTGTGTGGCTGTGTGACTTAGCCCCAGTGCAGGGACTTGACCAGAACATGTTTATACTCATGACCACCTTTCCCTGCATTTCCCCTGTCCACACCTGTAACCATGGTGAATAACTTAGAAACTCAGTGTATCTATTGAGTGTTTTCTAAGAAATCTCAGGGCGAATCACTCAGGACAAACAGTGACACTTCCTGGTTCTCTCAGGGTATCGCTGATACTTTCTCGTCATTATATAACCTCTACAGATGTGTCATTATAACGTAAAATCTCAACTCTAATATCAAAATGCAAACATAGTTATTTAACTGTTTAGTTAAATAACTGTTTAGTCAGATTAACATATGGATATATATGGATATATATACAGTTATATCTCTTTTCAGTAAAAAATATTGATATATTTACTTTATGGTCACTGGATAATACCGCAGTTGAGTGGCACATCACATTTCTATAATTTTTGATGTTAAAATTGCATCTTTTCTGGGTTATTGCTAGTTGAAACAATTCTGCAACTAATTTCAATGCATGGAATTTTATTCTTAGTTGTATATTTGTGACTGATACATGAATAAAATTACCATTTCATTATCTTATATTTACATTTCAAAAGTCATAATTTTTAAATCTCTTTCAGGTATGAAATTTAATGATGAGTTATAATAATATCATTACCAAAATTAAATATTTCCAGTTGTATAGTTAACTTGCTTTTATAATTTAATTCATAAATTACCTACCCAGGGATGTTTTTCAACTTTTCCATGTATATTAAGGTCTTTTCTTATAAATTTGTAAGAACTGTCAATTAAAGATAAATATTGTATTCATTATATTTGGAAAATGTACTTTATACTGTTTATTGTGTAACAGTTATGTTTATATATCAGCACATTGAACAAACAAATTAATTTTATTAATGCAAAAATATCTTCACTCTTTCTGTTATTAAATGTTTTTCTTTTTTATTTTGAAGGTAGTAAAATACAACAGAACAAGACATAATAAAGCCAACTGCGACCTTGTAGTGAAATTAGTACAAAACTTCACAGCAGGTTACCGGAATAACAGTAATAGGTATCACAGTATATTTCATTATCTTTATAATAGTTGTTCTTTCTATCGCATATATCAAAATAAAATAAAATCAGAACATTATAGAACTTATCAAAACAGAATATCAAATAGAGCAGTACCATTAATCAGAATAAAGCAAAACAGTAATAAAAATATTTGCCTTCAAAGAGATGGTAGAAGGAAATCCCCCTTATTTGCTATGGTCAACCTCCCAAGAGATGCTCAGATTTCTGGTTCCCATTTGCTAACATGGGGACAGGAGAAGGGAGGTAAGGAAAGTGGGATGTTTGACTCTAGGCCATGCACCAGTAGGTTCAATAGTGCCTAGCAGGGAGGCAGGCTGCTTGCTTGGTTTCCCATCGTCCTAAGTTCCAACATGGTGTGGATCTCAGGAGACACTGATGGTTCTCGCCCTGGAAGGGCCACAGCTGGCCACACCACAGCTGCTCACCAGTGAAGGGAGCAGCTTGCTTGGTTTTCCAGGATCCTAAGTTCCAACATGGCACAGATCTCAGGAGCCGCTGGTAGTTCTCTGCTTGGAAGGGCTGCAGCCGGCCACAAGACAGCTGCTTATATCAGGGAGGTAAGTAACCTGCTTGGTGAAATGTCTTTTATAGTTAAGTATCCACCATAAATCAATTTTGAATATTGATAACTATATCCCTTCAAATTCTATATTAATATTTGTATTTCACAGTACACCTAGATTAGCAGATATTTAAAAATAGCTTAAAATTTTATTTCCTGCAAATCTAGCTAATGATTTTAGATGACATATTCTAGAATAATTTGAGTTTTTCTGCATTTTTGACCACAAGGGTTCTTCTTAGATATTTTTCCTCTGTATTTTTCCAAATTAGGGAGCACAATTCAAACTTTCTCAGAGCTGGTTCAGTCACATTGTCCTGGACCCAGAGTGTCACAGCTGACCAGACCAAAGTAACGATCAAACGAGCACTCAGCTCCATGCAGGCCCTCAGGACCCCAGTGTTTCGGTCTCCCCAGCAGCAGACCCACATCCACAGCCTTAGCTTTCGGGCTTCCCTCATTGACCAACAGATTAGCCCTCTTGGTGGTAAAGGGGCTCCCAGTGCTAGTGAGGTCGCAAGGGCCCATTGCTCTAAGCTGACACCCACAACTGTATGTACAGGCTTCCCTGTGCTACTCTGCACCCACTGCACATTACTCCAAGCATCCTGGGAAACAGTTGCTCTGGATAGCCACAGCAGCCTGTGACCCAACAGCTCTGGCAACTAGAAAAGCTGTAGAAGGAAGCACACAGCATGCACCGGCTTCACTCCTCTGCAGCACTGACCCATCCTTATTAATTTACTCAGCACATTGTATACTCTATCTTTAAATGAACTGACAGGTTTTGAAAAAAGAAATAATAAAAGTTTAGAAAATAAAACACGATGAAATCCTTTCAGACAATTGTAAAAGGAAGGTTTTTATTTTTTAAATTTAAAATGCATATGGCATTAAAACTAAATGAGTGGTTAACAGAAGCACTGAAAGACTGCCAATTTTGGAAAATATTTGCAATTCAGATCAAAAATCAGAGACTAAAATGTCTTATAAACAAAACCTCATGTTGGGAAAAATGTGATAATATGACAGAAAAAATTAGGAAAATAAACAAGGAAAGATTTCACAATTTTATGAACGGAAGAATCTGGTGGATATTTATGCAATATCACACTTACAATAAAACTACCCACTAAATAAAATTATTTCTAACATATCAAATTGAAAAACCCATAATTTTGAAAATATCCTCTAATAGGCTGTGGGTGTAAACTGCTACTTGAGTTTTGTGATTATCTTGAAGGAAAAGTTTCAGCTACATATTAATATTTCTTTTTTTATTTAAAGAAAAGGAAACAAAAATACATGGAGATTAAAAAAGGGTAGAAATAATACAAAATTACAGAAAAACAAACGGTAAGAAATTGCTGGTTGATAAGTTACATATTGTCATCTTAGGAATAGCTGTTCAGGTCATATAATTAAAGTATTTAGAATGACATTAAAAAGTGACACTACAAACACTTCTGCTCAATGATCGAACAAAAGCTCAGTAATATGGTTATCAGTCCTACACATTTGTTTTACATCTCAAAGAGGGTAAGATTAAACATATCAAAACAGTTAAAAAAAACAATTTAAAGAAATACAGATTTCAAAGCAAGTCCACTGGAGATCTTCACTGTCTATCTGTCTCTAGTTTCTTACAAATAGTTGTCTCCATCTTCACCCACTTTATATACTTATTGCATATTATAGAACTAATCAAATCATTACAGGATGATGAAGGCTTTTTAGGTCTTCAAGATCTAACATTAGGGAAGACAATAATAACTACCATCGCATCTCTCATTCTCTTCGTGACAGCTGTCCCCATCTCTACATATGATGAAATTGAACTCAAGAAACCAGTCCAATGTCATTCTAATCAGCGAACAATAGTATTGCTAGAATTTATATTATAATGCTACAAAATTAGCCTCGGGTTTCTTAGCGTCTCTTCCTCAGAGTATCTGTTCATTACATCTTGCATTATATAATCTGTTCCTGTAAATAATTAAAAAAAAAAACTCATGTGTGAATTTCTACATATATATCTATCCTCTCTGTATTATAGGGAAATATATAACACAATGCAGAAATACATGAAAATCTACAAAAGTTCCCAAATAGCCAAAGCAATCTTGAGCATAAAGAGTAAAAATGAACCCAAAACACTATCTGATTTTCAGTTGAACTCCAAGTATGCATTAACTAATACAACATAATACTAGTATGAAGCAGAAGCACAAGAAAATGAAACAAGACAGGGAGTTCAAAAATAAATTCACACACACACACACACACACACACACACACACACACACACACACCACACAGCTGATTGATTTGGACAGAAATGTCAACAACCATAGTGAGAAAACTTTTTCTTACAAAAGAAGAGGGAAACATGGGTTTCCATGCACAAAGGTGTAAAACTAGAACTTTGCTGCTCACTGTGCACAAATAACCTTACAGTAGACTGAACATTTATGCCAAGACTCAAAACTGTGTAATTACTAAAAGGAAAAAAGAGTGAATATTTCATGTCATTTGCCTGGCCAAGGAGTTTTTAACTAAAATGTTATAAATTGGAAAACAAAAGCAAAAATAATAAAAATGAACTACTATGGTCTGCCTGAGTGTTGCCCTCAAAGCCTCATGCATTCATGGAGTTGAATGAATCTAGCATTTTTTATTTGTTTGTTATCTAGCCCTTAGATTGACAGTGTGAATGCTACTCCCACCCAGATGTTACATAAAAAATAAGAGAGACAAAGAAGCATGCTTTCCCCTCTTTTTGCCCTTTTCATTCTTGTTTCTTGTGGCCAAAATGAATGGCTGCCCCTCAACCACACGTGTGACTGTCTACAACCAGCTGAGTAAGGACTGAAACCTTCAACAACTGTGAGCTAAATAAATATTTCCTTCAGTCATGTTGGGGTCAAGATTTTTGTCTCATCAACAAAAGAAAGTAACCAAGACAGAATTTGTTACCAGGACTGGGATCATTGATATGAAAATATCAGACCACGAGGTTCAAGAACCCTTGGGAATGGCTTGTTAAGAATTTGGAGAGTTTCAGAGATGGTGCCTGAGAGATTAGAGCTAGAAACTCTAAGACTCTTTTGCATTGGAGATGATAGGCAGGGTTTTCTACCAAAAGCCTGATAGAAATCCTGCCAATAAAGCCCACACTCAAGGTGATTCTTCTGGAAAGCATTGCATTGGGTGCTGGAATCCAAATAATGTACATTACAGCTTTTCAAAAAGATTGTGTGATTCTGTTCAGAGATTTTTGCTTGTGACTGAAATTAAAGGTGGCAAACTAATTAATATGGCTGAAGAAATTTCAAGGTAGTTGAATGTTGAGTCAATGACATGGCTATTGTTTGGAGCTTTTAGTCAGATTTATGTTGCAAATCAAGAGCAAAAGTATTAGCAGGGTAATTTGAAATATTGTGTATTAGAATATGTAAAAAGCTCCTGTAACACCATGGACTGGAAAGATAGAGCTAAGGAGATATCAAGTGCTGAAAAAAATAGAAGAGAATATAAAAATGGCCTGCATGCATCACAATGTGTCCTCATACTTTGCAAACTCAAAACTTCAAAACTAAAATACTTCATTTGGAAAAGAAAGTGTCAGAGCCACCATATTCAAGAATGGCAGTGATGATCATACAAGGTTCTAAAATGGTGGTGGCCATGCCAGGACCCATAATGTGATGGCACAAAGAATTTGTTCCTAACAATCAGGTTCGTAGTGCTCAGGAATTAGGCACTCCCCTATGGTAAAGAGAGAAAAAAGTCTAACTACTGCTTCAGCTGGCAACAGAGCTTAGCATCATTCACATGGTGCTGAAATTAGATGCATACAGAATGTAGGAGTAATGAGGTTCAAAATACCTCCACTCAGATTTCACAAAGTCTGGTGGCCAAGTAGTGTGTTCCCAAAGAGGTGAATGTGAAGCGAAAAGTGCAATGGAGAACCAGGAAGTTTTGAAACTCCAGGAGGTGTGAGTAGCCTAAGGAAATCTGCAAGGAGCGAACAAACTCAAAGCAAGTTATAGTGGAATATAAAACAGTAAGGCATGCATGCTTTACATTGTTATTGAGTTGTATTTGAATGAAAATGCTCTATTTACTACTACAGAGGATAACGAAAAAGCACAACAATCAGTATTTTAAAAGTCAAAATAATACTAATTTTGTGTGGTATATATTTCCCTTCTTAATTACCCTGCACCTAAAAAAGGAAGAGCTGCCTGGTTGACTCTCAGAGGACATGATTTCAACAGCACGTTTGACCTTTTTCCTGTTTAATTGCTACCTCAGGTATGCAATAGCAATTAAACATTAGCTCTATACCACTGCCAAAACCACTAAGGAAGACTGAAACTCACACAGGAGTTGCAGAAGTAATGGTGTAGCATTGGTAATGGAGTACAAAGCTATTCTACAATGAACCTGACCTTTAATGATAGATCCTGAAAAACTTTTGCTCATCTAATTTTATTGACACAGTCACTGAAAGACATAAGATGAAAGTATGTATGACTCTGTATGCTTATTGAGATGTTTCCTTCTTGTTTTGTTCTAATGACCATGTTTGACAAACTGTGCAGGAACAAGTCCTGCAAATGTGGTTGACATTGATAGGTAAATTACCTATGCACATTTTCTCTGATATGCTCAGAAAGAAGGTTTTTTAATGTCCTATACATCAGCTGACAAAACTGTTGAAATATGCTGCAAATAATTTGTATCAATAGCCAAGAGGACTAGAATATGACCTGATGCTCCTAGGGATGTCTGCATGTCTAGATCACCCATGCTTATTTTAAAATTAGAGACAGAGTAGAGGGATAAAAAATTAAACATAGTCTTCAAACTTTGATACTTCTGACATTGAAAAAATAACCTCTAATCTTTTTTAGATGATACTATTTCTTACAATCAAATAAAAAGACAAGCTGTCAAGCTGTTAAATGAGCAGGTGAGCAATACAGCCCTGTGAGTCAGTCAGGATAGCTTGTCACAGGCGTTCTATTATGTCCTGCCCCACATGCTTCCAACTGTCACCAAGGAAGACATTTAGAATCCCACTAAGACCCTCCATCTTGCATCTTCTTAGACTTCTACCTTGACTCAGGATCTTCAGTTTCATTTGAAGAAATCATTGTTATTTTCAAACTATTTGTTCAATAACTTCTAGGTAGACTTTTGTATTTTGGTATTTGTACCTCCTACTCCTATAAAAATATGTTAGCAAGTTTATATGTTCCATCCCCAATCTTGTGACCTATGCCTAGATCATCTAAGGCATGAACTATGCCAAAACACTTCCCTCTACTGAAAAAAAAGCACTTCATTTTATTTCATCTGTCAACTCTAAACTCCTTTTCTAAAAATCATAGCTCAGTTTTCTCAGTGTAAGGTTCATAACACAGAGAGCTATGTCCTGATTTTCCAATAGCATTTGGTGAACCCCAATTTAAATAAAATCAAGGCCACTAAATTAAATATGACCCGAAAACCTGCAGTAGGGGCTATGTGTGAATGAGAAACCAGTGGTACTTATTGCTGTGGAGAAGTGGCAGGACTGAGAAATTAACCAACATGAGGAACTTCACAGAGTTTTTGCTGATGGGGTTCTCTGGTGCCTGGGTGCCACAGAAGGTCTGTGCCATGCCTCTCTCCCTGATTTACCTGGCAGCCCTGACAGGGAACCTCCTCCTCATCATCATCGTCCTCACCAACCCTGACTGGCATCTGCAGTCTCCTTTGTACTTCTTCCTGAGGAACTTATCCTTCATCGAAGTCTGCTATATTTCTGTCACTGTCCCTAACTCAATGGTCAACTCTCTGACCAGTGTCTATTCTATCTCCTTCCTAAGCTCTGCCTTGCAGGCTTTCTTTCTGCCTGTCTTTGGAGGCATAGAGTTTGCCCTTCTTCTAATGATGTCCTATCACCACTACACTGCCATTTGCAACCTGCTGCACTATGAGGCTGCCACACACAAGAGCAGCTGTGTGTGGATGGTCCCAGCCTCCTGGCTGGGTGGGGGCCTCTATGGAGCCCTTCAGGTGGCAGGTACATTCTCTGTCCACTTCTATGAGGCCAGCAGGGTGCCTCAGTTCTTCTGTGAGGCCCCCTCACTTGTAAACCTTGCCTGTCCTGGGGAGTCTGCTCTTGAATATGGGTTGATAATTGCTAGCTGTGGCTTATTTTCTTGTGTTTTATTGTAATGTGTGTGTCTTCTGTTCACATTTTTTCTACTGTTCTGAAAATCCCATCCTCAAAGGGCAGAGTGAAGTCTCTTTCCACCTGCCTGCCTTACCTTGCTTTACTAATGTTGTTTGTCCTCTCTGGTTTTGTTACATATTTAACTTAAATTGTTATTACTTTATCCTCAATGAAAGTATTAAGATGGATGCTTTGCACAGTGTTAATCCAAATGTGAACCCCGTCATCTACAGCCTGCGAAACCGAGAGCTACATGTGTCCTTGGGGTTCCTGATAGGTAGAAGACTAGGCTTTCCATTTTAATTAAGATGTAAAGCTTAATTAGGCTAATGCTTTGAGTAGTGATAATTATTCTTTTCTCTCGTTGGTACTCCAAGAATTCTGTAATTTGCTTCACAGCAAAGAACTAGGTCAAGATTTAATCTGCCTTGTTGACTCAGCTAGGACATTATAAATTTTCAATATAGTTGTTTTCTTTCCACCATTGATTTTGTTTCATTAGGTTTGCACAACATTCTGGGTTATTAATGTCCTCCAGCAGCTCTTTAGCATATACTGTGAACTCACAGAATTTTCAAGGCAGTCACAGAAAATCACACATTTCATTCTCACTCTGGGAAACACACTGTATTTAAAGAAGTTGTAGTTACAGCAAAGTTGCCTAGATCTTATTGCTTAAATTTGAAGGCTCTTTTGTCCAATTAATGACATACTTTTGGTGGGGTTTGGAGCAGAGCAATCAGAGGCCTGGGAGCAAAGGTGTCCAGCGATGGCTGTGGTGATTCTCAGGCTCACAGTCAGAACTGCAGAGGTCACAGCCACAAGTGTTCTCCTCCCTGGGGAACAGACTCAAACCACAGCACTCAAAGGTTCTTATATTCCTTGTCTTTTTGTCTTTTCTGTATTGTCTGTAGTTCTCTTGAAGTGTTTTTTGTTTGTTTGTTTTGTTTTGTTTTTGTACTGAGGGTTGAACTTAAGACCTTGTACATGCCAGAGAGGTGCAGTGTCATTGAGCTAAATCCTCATCTCCTGGTTTTTTATATCAAATATTCTTTCTTTTATTTCTGTTTTTTTCCTGTAATTTCTTGCATTCAATCTTCATTTCCAAAGTGCAATCTTTTTCTTTTCTCTGCATCCTTTCTTTCTCAGCCCTCCTGACTTCTGGTGTTACTCTAAGGCCCCACCCACACACAGCCCCTGCTGTGGACCATACAGTGCATCAGCCATGGCTCTTGTGGGCCTGGGTGCAGACAGAGCCAGTGTGGACCTGGGTCTCCGAAGGCTGTGTGTGGCTGTATGACTTAGCCCTGGTGCGGGGACCTGACCTGAACATGTTTATACTCACCACCACCTTTCTCTGTATTTCCCCTGCCCACACCTGTAGCTATGGTGTAATAACTTAGACAATGTATCTAGTGAGTGATTTCTACAGAGACCTTGAAATAATCACTGAGGACAAGCAGTGATACTTTCTGTCCCTTTCAAGATATCACTGGTGCTTTCCTGTCTTTGAGTAACCTTCAGAGATGTATTATTAGAATGTAAAACACAACTCTGATATCAGAATGCACTCATCATGATTTAACTAAGCTATTTTGTGTTTTCACGCACATGCCTGGGTATATATAGATATTTATACATTCATATCATGGATAAATTTATTTTAAGGTCATTTGATAGTATTGTAATTTAATGCCACAATACACTTCCATAGCTTAAAATTATAAAATTATATGTTGTTTAGTTTATTGCTAATTGAAATAAATGTGTGACTAAATTTAATGCATGAAATTATACTCCTATTTCTCCTATATGATCGATACATAAATGAGGGAACAATCTCATTTCCTTATAATTGGATTTCTGAAATCTTAATTTTGAATCTCCTTCATATCTCAAATTTAATGATGAATTATAATAATACCATTAAGTTGTTTAAATATTTTCCAGGTTATTTTCCATTTATTATAAAATTTAAGATATTGTATATCTAGGTTGCTTCATCTTTTCTTTGTATATTAACATTGTTTCTTTTGGGGCTAGGGATTTAGCTCAGTGGCATAAGTGCCTGCTGTGCAAGCAGGCGGTTATGAGTTCGATCCCCAGTACCGATAAAAAGGAAAAAGACAAAAAAAAAAGATTGTTTCTTTTAAATTTATCATAATTATTTATTAAAGATAAATATTTAATTCATTATGGTTGGAAAATAATCTCTTTATTGTTTGACAATTATTTTTGTATATCAGGCATATTGACAAAAATAATGTTAATTTTAAGAATGTAAAAGTATCTTGTTAGAGCTTCCTCTTTTTATAGTTAAGTAACTACCACAAATCAAGTTTGAAAATTCAAACTATGTCCCTTCAAATTCTATACTGACATTTCTATTTTACAGTACACCTAGATAAGCAGGAATTTAAAAATAGTTTAAAATTTTGTTACCTGGAAAGTTATTTTAATGATTTTAGGTTACATATTCTACAATAATTTGAGATTCTGTGGATTTTGTATAGCAATGTTTCCTCTTAGATTTGTTCCTCTGTATTTTTCCCCAAATTTGGGAGGCAGATGCAGATTTTCTCAGAGCCAGGTCAGCCACAGTGTCCTGGACCAGACCAGAATAATTGGCCACAGAGCACCCAGCTGCAGATAGGCACACAGGAGCCCAGTGTTTGGGTCTCACTGGTAGCGGACCTACGTCCTTAGAGGGCCAGGTCCTCCTGGCTGTAATGTATGACTGTATGCTCAAACTTGCCTGAACCAGGCTAGACCCACTGCACATGGGTGGCTTCAGACTCTCCTGGGAACCTGGATCTCCTGCAGAACCACAGCAGCAGTGTGACCCAACACCTCCCTCAGCTGGAATGGTCCCAGAATGGAGTAGATGAGCATGCACCTGGACTTCTCTCCTCTTCTGCATGGCCCATCCTCCTCAGTCCTCGTCATCATGCTTGGACTCATGGATCTGCCATCCAGGCCAGTCCCAGAAGTTACAGAATCCAGATCTACTCAGACCAGCCCTCCACTGTGGTCCCATGCCTCAGACTCACTGCCAACTTGCCTTGGCAGTCACAAGCTATGAGGCCATGAAGAGGTTAGAAGAGGCCTTGAGGACAGATGGTGCAGTACCATACTGTGGCAGAGCAGGGATTCTCTGACCAACTCATAGAAGATGAATAGACAAAGAGCTGCAAGTGAGGAGGAGAGTTCATGGGTTTGTTGCACAACATCAGAAGTGACAATGTTCAAGACATGGGAGTGCTAATGGAGGAAAGAGAAACTCAGGCCTGGGAAGAACAAGTAAACTAAAGCCAAAGCTTCCTACTGTGCAGAAAAATGTTAATACTCAAATACACAAAAGTGAGGTTCAGCCCAAACAAGGCTCCATTATGGCACAGAATCACAAACAATATATATCCCTATCAACAGGACAAAGGGAACAAACAAAATGTAAGAAAACCCCAGGATGATGAGCAGAGTGGTAGAAGCTGTGAAATAAAACACAGAAAATGGGTAAGAAGAGGGGATTAGCACTTCAGCTCAGGAAAATTTGATCAGAGAGAAGTGGGAATACACATGGAATGGACTCTGAAAATTTTAAAATATTTTGGTTGGTAACTACCACCAAAATCCTATTGCAAAACACAAAAGATCAAAGAATAATTAATATATAATTCTAATTATATATAATAATAATAATATATAATTCTAGATCAAACCCTGAAGCATAATGAAAAATAGAAAAGAAATAAGACAGAAATATTGATAGTTTCCAAAACTATCAATACATAAATAAATTATGGTAGTATTATATCTTTACATATTAAGCACTACTGTGAAATTGAATTCAGCTGTCCATTAAAGAAAAACAAAAATAGAGAAATAAATTTTTAAAATAAGCAATTGTATGTTGCTTTCAAAAGACTTACTTTAGTATTAGGAATAAACAGACTACAGATAAAGGATTAGAATGGAAATGAAGAGGCAGCAGAAATAGCAGAATTTATGTCAGTTAAATTATGCATGAGGTTAACAGCTGTAAAATGATGCAAAACGGGTCTTTAGGTGATGAAAAATGTGATAGTTGAAGATTTGTGATTAAAATATATTTAAAGCAAATATTAATGGACAATGAAATAGTATAAAATAATCACAGCAGGGAATTTGAAATTCTACTCAAATTCAAAAGAATACATATACTTCTAAAGCACAGATTCTCCCAGATAGAGCATATTTTAAGTTGAACAGCAAGTGCTATCAAGGGTAAGAAGGGTGAACCACATTAAGCATTGTTTAACCACAGTGTTATGAAAGTAGAAATTAATGACACACAAAATTTTAGAATACTCATGAAAAATATTTGAGTAGACTATTTTAAAAAGTTTGAACTTGGGTACAGTGATCCATGTTTTAGTCCCAGCTACCTAGGAAGCTAAGGCAGAAGTGTTACTTGAGGTCAGAAGTTGGGGATCAGAGGACAATACCTCAGCTTTAAAAAAAAAAAAAAATCCAAGAGCAACAAAATGTAAAGAAAACACCTAAAATGCATATGATACAGTTGTAACTGGAAAATTCTAAGAAAGTATTGCTTAAATAAATAATGATTCTAACTAAAGAACTTTAAAACATCCTCAAGGTATAACAACAAAATCCTTACACTTGAAGTTAGAGGAAAGAAGGAATTAAGGATTAAAAAATAATTAAATATTAACTAAAAGATAATAGAATGAAACAGATGCTACTAACTTATTTTCAAGAGATAAAACTTACTTTTGTTTTCACACAATAACTAAGAAAAAAGAGTAAATGATTAAATAAAATCAGTGGTAAAATTGGAGACAAAAACTCAGAGCCCTGAAGAACAAATGGTAAAAGGTGACTGTACAACTATAGGCCAATGGTGGGTAACTCAGAAGAAGTAGGTAAAATCATAACTACATAAAACCTAGAGACCTAATCAGAAAAATGCAAGAAGAGAAAAAGAAAGAAACCTAAATGCAGATGAATGAAGAATTTCAAACAGCAATTCAAAGTGTTCAAACTGCCCAACTGTAAAAGTTTTCCTACTCACCAATAAAATCTCAGCATGTGGACCATGCCCTCAGTAAATCGGCTATTGGGAGATGTTTGAGACCCAAATTATGTCTTTACATTCACTTCACAAGACCACATTAATCTGACATTGAGATCAGATTAGAATATTGAAGAAAAGAAAAAACAAATACAAGTCAATCTCCATTATGGGCTTAAGTGTAAACATCTTTAAGTAAAGTACAGCAAATTAAATTGAATACTATATTAAAAGTATAATTCTCCATGAGGCAGTGGTCTTACCAAAACTGTGTCAGTGTATCCTAGCACAACACACATCTAAGTCACCACAGGAAAGAAACAAAAAGCAAAATTCTTGTAATAATTTCAACACCTGTACAAGAACATGACAGAATTGAACAGCATTTTATACTGACATTCTCAAGGATTTCAGTATAGAAAGAGTATTTTGCAACCCACAATAATGTTTCTCTATTATCTTGAAAATTCAAAACCAACTTCTTACTGATGATGAAAAGATGAAAGCTTTGCTTCAGAGATGAAGACAAAGACAATATCCCAGTCACTTCCACACGAGTAGCATATAATACACACCGCCACACATGAAAAGAGGAAAGGTTCATTTTGACTCTCAGTTTTTAGGAATTTCAGTCCACATTCGGGCATCTCCAAGGCAAGAAGGGCTGATAGAAATGTGTGGACAGAGAAGAGCCACTTCCCCAGAGGTCTTCAGAGAGAAGACATAAAAGGAGGAAGAGCCAAGAACATCCTTCCAGGCCATACCATGCTGGACACTTGGAGACAGGTCCCAACTTTTAACAGGACATTCAGAAGCTGCCTTCATCGATGGTTGAATCCATGGTGTGTATATCACTCCTACAACAAGTCAGCTTTCTTAAAGGTGAGAATTTGTGGGGGGAGGGAGTGGGAACATCTGGATCTGAAGTATGACATTCTGTTCCTGGTCACCAAAAGGTTCATGTTCATTACTCTATGGAAAATATATTTAGCTAGTCTAAGAGTTACCAAGATTTTAACCGTTTGATCATTGCTGAAAAATCCAATTCCACAATCTCTGAGACTCAAAGTAAACTTTAGCTATGAGCATCATAAAATACAAACAAGTCCAAGTGTTACATTGCATAAACACACAGTGTAAGCATTTCCATTTAAAAAAATAATTAAATAAAAATAAGTGAGACCAAAAATCATCAAACACTGTATCTTACAGTTCTATACCCAGCCTTCATGGCTTGTTTTGGTGAGACATAAGGGCCAAAAGGCTGGTGTGGTTGCATTCCTATTACATTGCCAGATGCAGCTATCATGATTTCTCTCTTGAAGGAGCTCCATCCCTCGCTGGGCCCTTTCTCAGCAGCTGTTCCATATACTTGGTAGATCCACCTTGCTGGAGACTCCATTGGATTATTTTGTTTTGCTTTGGTAGCTTCCTTCACTGTTTTATCAGGGTATATTACCTGGCCTTCCAAGTCTTCCTTCAAAATTTGAGTGGAAGCCTCTATGAAACCACACTTTTGCATTTCCTCTTCCTAAATCCTAAGCATTGCAGGAGTAATGCCAAAGTTCCCAGAAGTAGCCCTGCAATATTGGATCAGGGCTGCTATTGACTTTGAGTGCCAGGATGGGTGAACATGGAGAAATACTTCCCACTGTGGACCTTAATGAGTTGGGAGCACTAGGGCTCTAATTTCAAATGAAGTTTTACATTTTTGCACCCTTAATTGTGGGAATGGAAAGGTCTTTCTGATTCCTGAGATGATTTCAAGACATTTTCCTATTATTTCTCTTAGGTTTCAAGCGTAATTACCTCTAGATAGATGTGATTTGTTTGTTATCAAGCTTATTTGATTGTTCTTTGATCATTAGGTGTTAAATATTCAGATAAGAATATTGACCATAAATAAATCTCCACATCAAGCAAAGTATGCAACTTCTTTTTAATGCTATTTGAAGCATGCACTTCTCTGGTTCAAAACTGCAGGAACTTACTTTCTGATAAAAATGAAAACATTTACATGGCCTTTTCCTGACTAAATATTTCACACAGTACCAATGTCATGTACTAAATATTGGGCTACACTGAAATTTATTTAACCAAATTATTTAGTTCACCACTTTTAAACTAAGTTTCCTGAAAAGTCTCAGCATATGAGTAAAATGCTAATGGAGACCTTGTTCCCAAAGGAAAAACTCTGAGTCTTTCCTTTATGTTCACATTTCTATTAGGCGTATGGTCTTTAGAGCTCTGACTAGGATTGTACATAAATAATTTCTGATAACATTCTAGGACTTTTCTGACACCTTTCTCCCAACATTTTCAGACTCCTCCCACAATCAACCTTTCAAAGTTTTGTAACAGGATGAAGTGTGTTACCAACAATATCCCACCTCTCTGGCTCCAAAACCTTAGTCACTTTCTTATCACTGGGATGTAAATACCCAACATACAATATAGAGGAAAATAAGTTCATTTTAGCTCATGGATTTCAGAAATTTCTGTGCATAGTCACATCTCCAAGGCAAAAATGGCATGTTGGAAAGGCATGAAGGGAAAACCTGTTTACTTATGGCAGGCAGAAAACAGACTGAGAAATTAATAAAAGGGACAAAAGATTCCCTTCTTGCTCCTGCCATAGGGAACCCTGCAGACTCCCCAACAGATCTTTCCTCAGCTGTGCAGAGACTGTGTCCAGCACCTTCCATAACTACAGGAACCTGAGAAAGCAACAATCATATATTTTGACAATCAAAGAGTGGAACTACCAGTCAGCTTGTGTTTGGGGCTTTAGATGTGATTGCAGTTTTTGAAGTGTACTTTTTTATAAGACTACTGATCTTAAAATTGTACAGTTTACACAGGATATCATAGATTCATTGTTTATAGAAGGTACAATATATTTTAAATAAGGAAATAATAGATGCTTTTGTAAACAAATGTTGCAATCTTTCAAACATTTGCTTAAAAAGGTATTTTTTAATTTGGCATGTAGAAAGCATGTTAATAAATGTGTAAGTACCAAACAAAGTATAACACATTTGGAATGATAAAAGTAAGCATTGAAAATTTGTCAATTTCTGAAACTATTTTCCACTTAGATTAAAAATCAAAGGTTAATATTTCACATAAATAAAAACTCTAATATGGAGAAAAACAATAGCATAACAGAAAAAAGGAAACTCTATGAGGAAAGATTTTACAATTTTATACATGGAAGAAACTGGTGGGTGTTGTATGCAATATAAAACTTACAATAAAATTACCAACCAAATAAATAAAATCATTTCTTACATGTCACATTGTCAAAACTCATATTTTAAAAAAGATCTTCTAACAGGCTGTAGGTATAAACTGCTAATTGAGTTTTATAATTATTTTGAAGGAAAATTTCAACTATATATTAATTGTTTAAGTGAGCTTTTATTTGATGCACAATTACACAACAGGGATTGAGTGACACATACACACATATCTTATGCACAGAAAATCTCATATTTAAAGTATTTGTAGAGTTTATTTGCTACATTTTTTTGAAATAGGAGGTATTAAAACAAGCTGTTTAGTATTTTAAAAATCTGACAATATAGCATATTTTATAAAAAATAAAGTGACAAATTAAAATCTTCATTACACTGGTGTTGAACAAACTCCAACATATTTAATTAAGTTGTAAAAACAGTCAAGTGATATTCATTTACTTTGTTTTCCTGAGTATCCACTTTAATGTGAAATAAGAAAGATATAAAGAAAGCAGTAAATGTACAAATGAAAATCACTTCAATTTGTCTATCTGTGAAGGCAAGGACATTGGGCTTTCTACAAAGAGAAGAGCACATTGAGAACAAGAAGACTGAAACTGAAAACAAGATTGAGATTTCTAAATGTTTGCCTTCTTACAGGTTTTTTTTTTTTTTTTTTTTGTCTTTTTCATTTTTATCGGTACTGGGGATCGAAAGTTGTTTTGTTTTTGAAGCACGTGACATACATTTTTGAAGTAAAATCCAACAACACAAATTATCTTGCACTAACAAATCGTCATACACCTGTGTGTGACATTGTGAATGATAGGAGAGTAAAAGCTGATGGATGTGGCAGACATGGAGACCAACATTCTGCATGGTCAGCATCTCCTCCTGTGGACAGCGGCACTCAGGAAGGGAATGGGCTGAGGGAGGAGCAGCACAGAGCCGGGGGTTTTCAGGGAAAAGCTGCAGGGGTGAGGGTTTGCGGGGAAAGAGCAGGTGGTCTTCTATGGTGGGACAGTCAAACCTGAGCTAATCATGACAAAGACAGAACTCTGAGACCAGCAAGGGCCATGCAGTGCAGGTCACCTAGGATAGATGGAGGGATTTGCCTCCTGTTATCAAAGTAAGATGTTTCTACCTATGAAGCAGGACAGAGAAGGATGCTGACTGCCATTGTGAGATGTGCCCTCTGGGTGTGGCAGAGGATAGTGCGTTCCTGATAGTCTAAAATACAAAATCAATATTTACCACACTATTTTCAATTTCTAAATTATGCTCAATGCTGTCGTTTTTTGCTAATTGTGTTACTGTAGCTAGTATGTCGTATCTATTTTACTCAGTGGTTCTTCCCTGTGTAACAACATTGGGATGCTCTGGGATAATAACCTCACTGAGACTCTGCACCAAACAGAAGCCAAGATTCCACTCATAATTAATTAGGAAGGTAAGATCTTAGAATAGACAGAAACCAAGTATCTCCCACAAGCAGCAGGTATTTCTGAAGAACAGACTTTTCCTTAAAAAGCCTTGATACTAGTGATATTACTACTACCAAAATTCATAAGAATCATCATAGAAAACAACCAAAAAACTTTAAAACTTTGAAACATAAAACTTTGAAACAAAGAAGAAAAATTCAATCTCATACTTCCATCCCACCCAGAACAAATCCAGGAGACATCAACAGAGAAGAAATTTGAGGTCACAGATTTGAAATTTCTGAAACGATAGCAACTGAAGTGAAAAGCAACTCCATGAGGCTGCAGAGGAAATCAGATCAGAGATAGTCTCCCAGGAAGAAATATAAATGCACAACACATAAACATACATGCAGAAAATACTAGAGCATAGAACTACTTCCAAAACCTTTACACTCATAGGATGGAAAACAGAACAAATGGACAGATTCCTAGAAACATATGAAATATCAAAGCTAGATCAAAAGTTATAAAATCCCATGTAATCCATTATCAGTTACTAAAATTTAAAAAGCACTATTAAAAATTACCAAAAAACCCCCACTGTGGTCCTGATGGATCCACACCAGAATTCTATAAGAAATTTAGAAAAAATTAACACCAATATTTCTCAAACTCTATAATAAAATTAACAAGTAAACAATTCTACCTAACTCATTCATTGAGGCAAGTACTACCCTGATATGAAAACTAGAGAAAGACCTATCCAAGACAGAGAACTACTGGAAAAACATCATCAGGAACACAGATGCAAAAATCCTGAAAAATTACTATCAAAAATGCAGCAAATCATCAAAAAGATTACACACCACCACCCAATGTGATTCATTCTAGGAATGCAGGGTTGATTCAACATATGCAAACTGGTCAACATAATACACCATATCAATAAAGCATAAGACAAAGACACATGAACATTTCAATAGATGCAGAAAAAGCTTTTGAAAAAGTCCAACCCGAAAACCTAAAGAAAATCCAAATAGCTTTTACCTCTATCTGATAAAAGCCATCTATGAAAAAATGGCCAACATCATATTAAATGGAAAAAAATTTAAGCTTTCAACCTAAAATCAGGAATAAGACAAGGGTGTCCACTATCGTCATCCGCTATTCAACATAGTCCTGGAAACATTAGAAAAGGCAATTAGATGAGAGGGGGAGAAAGAGTGAGAGAGGGAGAGAGAGAGAGAGAGAGAGAGAGAGAGAGAGAGAGAGAGAGAGAGAGAGAATAATAACAGAAAAGGGAGAAGTGAAATTATCATTATTCACAGATGACATGATACTCTACACAGAAGAACCCAAAATCTAATTTTTTTATTTAAAGAGAAAAAAAAACCCACAGCAGTAAAAGGGTACAAGTAGTACAGAACTTAAAGAAAAAACATATACAGTAAGAAATCACTAGTTAATAGATTACACATTGTCATCTTAGAAACAGTTGTCCAAATTAAAAAATTAAAGCATACAAAGTGGACATTCATACAGTGAGACTGTAGACAGTTCTGTTCAATGATCCAACAAAAACTCACTAATATGGTTTTCTATTCTACACACTTAAATATACATGCAGTTATATCCTTTAGAATACTTTCTTTTCCTCTCTTTTTTTACATTAATAATTACACTTTTTGGACTCCCACAGTTCTTATTGCTTTTTTTGAAGAGAATAAGACCAAATATGACAAAACAAAACAGAGTCAGTTAGAACAGAAGCACGGACATAATGATGCAAAAATAGAATACCAGGTGATCAAAAATGATTACCATTATGCCTCTTGCTATCTTGAAGAGTTGCCTATATCATCAGGTATAATAGAATTGTACAAAACAGTACAGAACAAGACCAGTAAAACCTACACTGGAGACCTTACAGGGCTTCAAAAGAAGATAATAGTCAAGCCATAATGGGCAACAAAGAAAATTTTATTTCCTTCAAAGTGGTTGCCTATACCCTCAAACTTGATACTATCAAACAAAACAGAATATAGTAAAATCAGACACAAGATGGGGAGAGCAGGTTCAAATCAGGTTAATAGGAAAACAAAAAAGTTATTGTAATATATCCCGCTATTTTTAATTTAGTTTTCCCTTAATTAAAAAATAAGAAAACCTTAATTTAAAAAAGCGGAAGTTTGAGATAAAAGAGGACATAGTAACAGAACAACACAGATCAGAATGGAACAATTTAAGATCATTGTGTTTCACCACCAGATAACCTGACATAATAGTAGTCACAATAGTGTCTTTTTCCTTGAATTATTTGAGTATAACTTCGTATACTATAAGCATCAAACATATCAATACAGTGTGAAGCCATTCAAGAGAATATAAGAATTACAGGGTATTTAGAACCAGCTAAGAGAAAACAAACAATGGTTTCTATATTATCTCTTTGCCTATAAAAAATTTTGTTAATACTATCACCTATAGTAAAATATAATAAGATACAACATGTTAAAACCCATGGAAACCGACGAACAACAGCTTGATGGAACTTCAAGACAAAATGATATTAAATCGGCACTAGTTATTATGATGTCTTGTTTTCTTCAAAATGGCTATTTGTACTATCACAGACAATAAAATCGAACAACCCAGATTAAAACCATTCCAATTAATGAGTGAAAACATTATATGGCTTCAAACCAATATGACTGGGAATCATGATTACCACATACTTGTATGTATTCTTATCATTTCTTACACTAGGGAAACTATTTGATATTTATACATGTGAGTTTGATTTATCTCACTTATGAGTATGGTCTCAAGCTGCATCCATTTATTTATAAATACCTCAATGTGACAATTCATTATAGCTCAGTAGTACTCCATTGTATAAAAATATCACAACTTTTTTATCCATTTCTCAGTAGATGGACACTTAGGTTGTTTGAAAGATCTGGCTTTTAAAATTGTGCTGCTATAAACATGGGTGCACATATATCACTGTGGTATGATGCTTTCAGTTCTTCTGGGAATATGCTTAGAAGTGGAATGGCTGGTTCAAATGGGGCTTCTGGTCCCAGCTTTCTGAGAAATCTCCAGACTGACCTCCACAGTGGTTGCAGCAGTCTACACTCCCACCAACAGTGTAGGAAAGTTCCTTTTTCCCCACAGCCTCTCCAACATTTGTTGTTGTTGGTTTTCTTGATCTTGACCATTCTTTCAGGAGTGAGATGATATCTGTGTGGTTTTAATTTGCATTTCTCTAATGACTAATGATGATGAACATTTGTTCATGTGTTTATTTGCCGTTTGTATTTATTCATCTGAGAATTGTATATTCATCTCAGATGCCCATTTTTGGATTGGGTCTTTGAATTTTGGGGGCCTGATTTGTTTAATTCTTTATATGTTTTAGACAGAAGTCCTTTGTCTGAGGGGCAGTTCACTAAGATTTTTTTCACAGTTTGTGGGTTTTCTTTTCACTATGCTGGAGATTTCTTTTGATGTGCAGAAACTTTTTAATAAGAGGTGATCCCAATTATTGACTGTGGGAACTATTTACTGTGCTGTTTGAATCTCGTTCATGAATTCTCTACCTATTCATATGTCTTCAAGGTTTTTACCCAATATGTCTTCCAATGGATTTAGTGTTTCTGTTTTAATATTTAGATCTTTGATCCCTTTAGATTTTATTTTAGTATATGGTGATAGGCATGGGTCTAGTTTACTTTTCGGTATATGGAGAGCTAGCTTTTACAACACCATTTATTAAAGAGACCGCCGTTCTTCCAGTGAATATGTTTGGCCCCTTTATCAAAGATAAGGTGGTTGAGTGCATTTGTACTTGTGGTCCTATCTTCTAATCTATTCCACTGATCTTCAGCTCTGTTTTGGTTCCAATACCATGTTGTTTTACTATAGTTGCTTTGTAGTATAAATTCAAGTCAGGAATTGTGATGCCTCCTGCCTTGTCTTTGCTGCTTAGAACTGTCCTTGTGATTCTAGGTCTCTTCTCACCTCAGATGAATTTTAGGAGTAATTTCTGGAGATCTATGAGGTATGTTGATGGTATTTTTATTGGGATTGCATTGAATCTGTATAACAGTTTTGGAAGAATGGCCTTTTTCACAATATTTATTCAGCCTATCCATGAGCAAGCAATGTCTTTCCATTTTCTGAGATCATCTTCAATTTTTTAGTGTATTATAATTTTCCCTGTATAGGTCTTTCCCTTCTTTTGTGAGAGTAATTCCTACATATTTCATATTTTTGGTTGCTAGTGTGAAGGGTGTTGCTTCTCTTATTTCTCTCTCTGTGATTTTGTTGTTAGTGTATAGGAATGCTATTGATTTATGAGTGTTGATTTTGTATCCAGTCACATTGCTGAATTTATTATATCTAGAAGTCTTTCAATGGGGTTTTGGGGTCTTCTATGTAGAGTATCATGTCATCTGAAAATAATGATAATTTAACTTCTTCTTTTCCTATCTTTACATCTTTTATTTTTTTCTCTTGTCTAATTGCTCTGGCTAGTATTTCCAGTACTATATTAAATAGGAGTGGTGGTAAGGGACATCCTTGTCTTGTGCCTGATTTTAAAGTAAAGGCCATTTAGTATGATACTGGCTGTTGGTTTGTCATAGATGGCCTTTATTATATTGAGGTAAGGACAATGTATTCCAATTTTCTGCAAGTTTCTTATCATAAATGAATGTTGGACCTTATCAAAAGTGTTTTCTGCATCTATAGAAATGATAATGTGATTCTTACTTTTGGCTTTATTGATATGGTGGATTACATTTATTGATTTATGTATGTTGAACCATCCCTGCATGCCTGGGATGAATCCCACTTGGTGGGAGTGTATGATCGTCTTGATGATTTGCTGCATCCTATTTGCCAATATTTTATTGAGGATTTTTGCATCTGTGTTCATTAGGGAGATTGGTCTGTAGTTCTCTTTTACAGTTGGGTCTTTCTCAGGTTTTGGTACTAGAGTAATTTTTGCTTCAAGGAATGATTTAGGAAGGATTGCTTCCCTTTCAACTTCATTGAAGAGTTTGAGGAGTGTTGGCATTAAGTCTTCTTTGTATTTCTTGTAGAATTCTGCAGTGAATCTGTCTGGGGCTGGGCTCTTTGTAGGTAAGGATTTAATTACATTTTCAACTTCATTAATAGAAATTGGGTTATTCAGCAGTTTTACATCTTCATGCCTTCACTTTGGTACTTCATATGCTTCTAGGAATCTGTCTATTTCCTCTATGTTATTAAACCTTTGAGAGTAGAGGTTTTTAAAATAGATGTTGATGATCCTCTGTATTTCTATCGGATCGTAGCGATTTTGGCTTTTTCACTCATTATTGCATGAAATTGAGCTTTTTCTTCCATTTTTTAATAAGTTGGCTAGGGGTTTATCGATTTTATTCTTTCAGAGGACCAACTCTTTGACTCATTGATTTTTTGGATTTTTTTTAGTCTCTATTGCATTGATTTATCCTCTGATTTTTATAATTTCATCTCTTCTTTTGGATTTGGGCTTCACTTGCTCTTCTTTTTCTAGATGTTTGAGGTATAGCATCAGGTTATTTATTTGTATTTGTTCTGTTTTCCTGATGTGGGAATTCAGTGCAATGAATTTTCCTCTGAAGACAGCTTTCATTGCATCCCACAGATTCCGGTAAGTTGTATTTGTGTTTTTATTTATTTTAGGTATTGTTTAATTTCTTCTTTAATTTCCTCTGTGGTCCACTGATTACTCAAGAGTGTGTTATTCAGTTTCCATGTGTTTGTGTGATTTTTGCAGTATCTTTTATCAGTAATTTCTAATTTCATAGTCCTATGATCCGATAGCATGCAAGGGATTATTTTAACCCTTTTGAATTTATTTAAATATGTTCTGAGAGTTAATGTATGGTGTATTTTAGAGAATGACTGTTGAGAAGAATGTGTATTCTGTTGTTTTTGTGTGGAATACTCTGTATATGTCTATCAAGTCCATTTGTTTACAGGTATGATTCAGTTCTTTATTTGTTTACTGCTTTTCTGTTGGGTTGATCTGTCCATTGGTGTCACTGGTGTGTTAAAATCTCCTGTTAGAATTGTGTTGCTGCTAATTTGGTCATAATTTCTGTTAATACTTGTTTTATATAACTGGGTGCTCTAGTATTCTGTGCATATATATTTAAGATAGTTATCTCTTCCTCTTGAAGTTTTCCCCTCACCTGTATGTAGTGACCTTCTGATCATTATCGGTTTGAGGTTCACATTGTCTGCAAACAGAATAGCTACTCCTGCTTTTGGGGGGAGTTCCTGTCGCATGATATATTGTTTTCCACCCTTTCACTTTTAGTCTGTGAGTATCCTTTTGGGTTAGATGGGTTTCTTGTAGACAGCATATGGTTGGATCTTGTTTCTTGATCCATTCTGCCAGTCTGTTTCTTTTAATTGGTGCATTGAGACCATTTACATTAATGGTTATAACTGTTATATATTGGTTTATTGTTGACATAATATCATCTGCTGTTGCATCTTTATCTTTCTGTTCTGTTTAATTGTCTGCTTTGTTTAGTGGCTTTTTCCTAAATGTATCTAGGCTGTCTTTCACCATTGTTTGCAGGATTGGCTTGATGATCATGAAGTTCTTCAGTTGTTCTTTGTCATGGAAGTATCTTATTTCTTCATTGATTTTGAAGGACAGTTTTGCAAGATACATCAGTCTAGGTTGGAATTCATTTTCCTTTAGGATCTGAAATACTTCACTCCATCCTCTTCTTGATTTTATTGTTTGTGATGAGAAGTCTGCTGTGATTATGATAGATTTTCCTTTATAGGTGATCTGTCTTTTCTCTTTCACAGCTTTGAATAATCTATTCTTTTGTTTGATTTCTGGGATGGCCATTACTATGTGTCTGGGTGTAGTTTTAATTTGGTTATGGCTATTTGGAGTTCTATATGCTTCATTGATCTTGATATCAGTTTCCAATCTCATGTTTGGGAAATTTTCAGCCATTACTTCTCTATATATGCTCTTGACATCCTTTATGTTGTCCCCTTCTTTTTCATTTATCCCTATCAATGTTATGTTGTTTCTCTTTGTGTTATCTTGCAGGTGTTGAATTGTTATTTCCTGATTTCTTGTTATTTTTAAAAGATCTTTCCTTTCCTGTTCATTGGCTGGAATCTTGTTTTCGAGGTCTGAAATTCTATATTCACATTCATTGAGGCAGTTTTACAACTTTCAGTGGAATTTTTGATTTCCTGTATATCTCTTTTCATCTGCTTTATATATTCTGTTTGTTTCTTTTATTGTTCATCCAGGGACTCTATGTTTTTGTTTAGTTCCTCCATTTTTTTAACTATATCTTCTTTAGATATGTTCAGCATCTCCTTCATTTCTTTTATCATTTCTTCTTTTACTTGAGAGATTATTTCTATTTTGAATTCTTTTAAGGCTTCTTAGAGTTGCTTCTTTATTTAGGTTACTATTATTTCAGAAATTTCATGTATGTGGCATGTATTTTCTTCTATGTATATGATTCCTAGGCTTTCTTGGGATGGGTTGAATGTTTGAGATTGCATTTTGGTCTTTTGTTTTGTCATTTTCCTATATTTTCAAGCTTCAAGTGTTGTTCCAAGCTTCCCCTGGGCATGTTGGAAATTGTCTCTTATGTCCTGGACTCCTGGGATTTCGCTGGTAGTGTAGCTCCCTCCTTGGACAGCAAAGGCCCTGACCTAAGAGAAGGTTGCCAGGCTGTTCTCAGGTAGATCTAAAGCCTCCTTTCAAGCTATACAGCTCTCCCTTGTGGCAGGAAAGCTTCCCTCCTCAGTAGGGCTGCCCCTTCCTCCAGGTGGTGGTGGCAGGAGTGCTGGAGCTCTCCAGGCTGAAATCAGGTCACAGGTAAGGTTGAAGCAGTTTCCTGCAGCTTGGCCCAGTTCCCTCCTCCAGGTGGGTCAACTGCCGTGTGCCCTCCCGGTGAGAGAGGGTGGTTGGCAAGGCTGGAAACAGGGTTCTGTGGCTAGGCCAGCCTTACTTTTCCTGACAGGAAGCTGTGGCACAGCCCCCAGATGAGAGAGGCCCACCAGTCTGGAAACGGGGTCCTGCCGCTAGGCCTGCCTTATTGTTCCCGGCAGGAAGCTGCGGTGAGGGCCCCCAGACAGAGAGAGAGGTCCATCAGGCTGGAAACAGGGTTCCATATACCCCCAAAATCTAAATTAAAGATTAATAGTTTCAATACATAAATTCAGTAGCATAGATGTACGCAAAGTTGGAACTCAAACATTAATAGCAATCCTATATCCAAAAAACCAAATCACTGACCAAAAAATTAGAGAAACAACACCCAACATGATAGCATCAAAAAAAAAAAAAAAAAAGAAAAGAAAAAAGAAACATTTAGGAGGCAATCTGGAAAATGAAATAAAAGATCTATACATTGAATATTATAGCACATTGAAAAAAGAAATTGAAGAGGGATTCAGAATGCATAGATATGATTTACTCATGGGTGGGAGAATGAGTATTTGAAAATAGCCATACTACTAAAACTTTTAATGCAGATTTAATGCAATTCTGACTGAAATATCATTAGCATACCTCACAGATCTAGAGAAAACATTCCTAAAATTCATTTGGAATCAGAAAAAACCTAGAATATCAAGGGCAGTCCTGGGCACTAAAAATAAAATAGGTGGCCTCACAGCTCCTGTCTTGAAATTATACTATAATGCTACTGTGAAAATGTTAGCATTGTACTGGCACAGAAACAGACCTGAGGGTCAGTGGAACACTATAGAAGGCACAGACATAACTACAAACACACACACTGACACTGTCTTTGTCAAGGGCCAACCATGTTCATTGGAAAAAAGACAGTCTCTTCAAAATATAGTGCTAGGAAAACTGGCTCTCTACATATTGAAGACTAAAACTAGACCCATACCTATCACCATGCACTAAACTAGAGAGTCAAAATGAGTGAAAGATATAAATGATAAAATAGAAACACTAAGTCTACTGGAAAAGAAAGTAGATAGAAATCTCAAAGACATAGGGATAGGCAGAGAGTTAATGAATGAAAACCAAACTGTATGGGAAATACTTCAAAGAATCAACAACTAGCATCTTGTCTTACTAAAAAGTTATTGCACATCAAAAGTAATCACCAATACAATTAAAAGAAAATCCATGAACTGGATAAAAATTTTAGCCCATTGCCTCTCAGGCAAAGGACTTCTATCTAGAACATACAAGGAATTAAAATAAATCAACCTCTCCAAATTCAAAGATCCAAACTGAAAATGAGCATCAAAGACGAACACACACTTCTCAGACAAAGGAATACAAGTGGCAAACAAATATATGAAAAAAAAATGTTCAACATCATTGGTCATTCAAGAAATGAGAATAAAACAACACTGAGATTCGATATCATTCCAGAAAGAATGCTTATTATCAAACAATTAACCCATAACAAATGCTTATGGGACTCCACTGTTGGTGAGAGTGTAGACTGGTGCAGCCACAATAGAAATTAGTGTGGAGATTTCTCAAAAAGGTCGCATTAGTGTTCCCATTCAACCCAGATATTCTCCCTTCTGGGAATCTTTCCAGAACAATTGAAAATATCATACCACAGTGATATATGTGCAGCCAGTTTACAGGGGCATAATTTATAATAGCTCAATCTTGGAAACAACCCAAATGCTGATCACCTGAGAAATGGATACAAAAGCTGTGGTACAATGGAGTGCTATTCAGATATAAAGATATAAAGGAAGATATCTTTTGAAGCAGTTAGAGGTAAATAGATGCAACTTCACTTATTGTGATCATATTCATAAGTGAAATAAATCAGACTCGCATGTCCAGATATCATATTGCCTCCCTAGTGTAAGAAACTGAAAGAGTAAATAAGATCCAAAAGGTACAACAAATACTGTGAAAGGGAAAGTGACTGCTCAAAGGAAAAGAACATTTGATGTGTATATGGAGGAAAAAAGAAAAGGAAGGGAACAAAAATGTGTACAGAGATAGACATGTAACCATAGATATAGATACAAGATAGCTAAGAAAACTGTAAATTATATTAGTTTTTGAAAGGAACAGCTATTGCTTATATTGTTTGGTCAGTTTTGCACACTTAAAGCTGGTAATGAGAGCAAACATCTGAAGATAAAAATATGTAATACAATAACCATTGTTAATTTCCCATCATCTTGTGAGATTCTGTACTTCTAATATTATTTTTAAAATTTAAAAAAGCTAAAAGTAGATCACTTTTTGATTCAAATATGCTATTCCTCCATATATTTCTGATTGTAGGCAGCATGCTACTCTGACACATGCATACCTCTTTTTATAGCAGAGCAGTAGCTGTGACAACAGCCCAGATGCCTATCAGCAGATGAAGTAGATTGTGAAAATGTTGTATATATGCACAGTGGAATATTTTAGGCCAAAAGTATGAATCCCTGTAATTTACAAGAAAATAGATGTATGCAAAGACATCTTTATTACCTAAAAGATCAAATATCCAATAATTTCTCTCAAAATGGAATCTAAAAGCAATTAGAAGAAAATAAATAGATGACTGGAGAAGAGGAAGGGGATTAGAGGAGAGGAGAAGAAACAGGACGGAGTAAAAGGGGGTAAAACTGTACGATACTCATGTATTAACATAATAAGGCAAACCCATATACTACAGGATTAATACGCAATAGTATATTTTAGAATCACTATGAAATCTTTCCCGCAAATGAAAGCCAGGTGTTCGGAAAAGACTTCATTACATTTTTCATGTATTTCAGAAAATCACATTAACATTTAAGGAAGATATTACACATTGGCATATGTAACAAAATCTTGAATTTATTAATCATTTCATGAACATCAGACACTTGTTATGCCAAAAATAACGGATTGCAAGATATCTTTTGCTGACTGCATCATCCCCCGATCCTGTCCTATCACAGTCCTCACTGGGGCCTGCTGAGGGTACCGCACCACTGCAGGTTGTTCTGAGACTGCTCAGGCTTTGAGTTCTGACCTCCGGGTGGAGGACGCGGCAGGAGCGCACATGCGCTGGTTAGAATAGGTGCTGCTGATTCTTCTAGCGCCCTTGTGTCTCTTTTGTTCCCACACTGCACTAAAGTGATGGAGAGTTACTAAGCTTCTCCACTCACATAGACAATGAAATATAACAACAGCAAACTGTTGTCATTTCTTTTTATTCTTTCTGGAAAATATCAAATAAACATTTGCTTCATTATTTAGGTTCATTTCTAGAATTTATTCAACCATGTTAAACATATGGTTTTATACTGCTCATTTCCATTATTTAATTTGTTCATTTTTCAATCGACATATCTCAGTCAAATTTTTTATCCTTTCACGCCAACCAGCAAAAATCTGATTATGCAATGTTTTTCAAATGAAGTTAGTGAAAGTTATATTAAATTCAGAGTAGTGTCTGGTTTATTACACATACTTGACACTTAAGGAATAAATTTATTACTGAGGAAAGGTTGATTAGATGACAGCAGGTACTCCATAGAGAACACTTGTTCCATTTAACAAAGATGTGTTAGCTCATGATTTCTACTATTATGAAAATATTTAAAGCATGTGAGACCAAACCAGCCAATTTTTCCACTGTGAGTGGCTGTGGGCAAATCTGGTTTCTCTCTTTATGAGAGTATAGGAAGACCTTCACACAGACTAAGTACACAGTAACACTTCAGTAGAATTCAGAAGTTCACAAAGGTCCCCTATAAAAACATATGTCTTACTTCGTAACATTTTAGCATTTACTGTGGTTGATTAATTGCTGTTGCTTTTTCAAAACTTCTTGATGTTTCTAGTTAACAAAAATGCTTTTTGAGCTAGAAACTTCTTGAAAGCTTTTTTTACATCCTGGTTCCTCAGGGTGTAGATGAGAGGATTTACCAGAGGGGTGACCACACAGTAGAACACGGAGATCACTTTTCCAATGGTGAAGTTGTACTTGGCCGGAGGACGAACATAGGCAAAGATAATGGTGCCATAGTAGATGGTGACTACGGTCAGGTGGGAGGCACAGGTGGAGAAAGTCTTCTTCCGGGCCTCTCGGGAAGACAGCCTGATCACTGTGGCCACAATATTGCCATAAGAGGAGACTGTGAGAAGGAAAGAGCTTAGAATCACAACTGAGGTGCATGTGTAGCCCAGGGCTTCTACCACAAAAGTGTCTGAGCAGGAGACTTTAGAAAGGGGGTCTGAGTCACAAAAGAAATGGTTGATCTTATGGCCACAAAAGTTTAGTTGAGAGATGAGTATGGTAGCTGGGAAAGGGGCAAAGAAGCCCCCAAACCAGGACCCAGCTGAAAACTTGAGGCAGATCTGAGCATTCATGAGAAGCGAGTAGCGCAGAGGGCTGCAGATGGCCACGTACCGATCATAGGCCATAGCGGCCAGCAGGATGCACTCTGTGGCTCCCATGGAGAAGAAGAAGTAGAGCTGGGCAATGCATCCAGGAACGGAGATGGTGACAACTGTGGAGAGGCAGGTGGCCAGCAGCTTAGGCACAGTGGCCGTGGTGTACCAGATCTCTAAGAAGGACAGGTTCCCTAGGAAGATGTACATGGGTGTCTGGAGTGTGGAGTCTGTGAGAACAAGGAAGATGATGAGGGTGTTTCCTGTGAGGGAGAGCAGGTACACAGTGAGGAATGTGGCAAAGAGTGTGAGCTGCAGAGAGGGAGAGCCTGGGAAGCCCACAAGAATGAACTCTTTCACTGTGGTTCGGTTTGCTCCATCCATACCGTGTCTGCTCTGATCTGGAAGGGCCAACAACACCAAATGATGGTAGATGACCAAAGAGTTGAGAATGGAATATGATTTTCACTTATAAATGTTGTAGTGATCCTTAATAAAAGTGACTAGTTCCTATCAACAGCATGATTACCACGTCTGTACACTTTACATGTTACAGTTGATTTTCAAGATAATTCTTCAGTGTAAATACCCTAATAATCCATACTTTTAGAAATAAATGAACAGTTTAAGTACAGTTATTACATAGTTTCATCAGTCTTTAAGTGATAATGCTACTTTTTGGAACCTAAGAATGTCGATTTCAAAGGCCCACCAATGCATGTGTGTGGCCTTGTGTGAGAGCTTGTCTTTGCCCAGTCTCTGAAGAAGTCTCATTGCGAAGTCCAGAGGAGGACTGGGAAATCAGAGATGCTGCTGACAGGATGAGGCCATCGGCGACATTTTCCAGATGTGCCTACCACTGTGGTGAGAGAGTGCTGCCCGTGATTGTAACTTCACGGCCACAGTCTGTTGAAGGCTGGATGGATTTGGTGTGAGTACAGCCTGCATCTAGAGAGCAAAACAGAAGGTGGAAAGCAGTGTATATATTACCTTTACAGGAGTTAAAGCTCACTGTTTGTGAATCTCTTTATTGTGTTGTTCTTCTCTGATTAGGAACAGTTTGGCAAGTACATGTTAAAAGAAAACTGCACATTCAGAGAAAAGGCAACCCCAGCCAGTGCAGTCAAATCTTTTAGTGTCAAGATGCCCCAAGAAGCATGAAATATGTTCAGTCATGGTAGCCATAAGAAAACTCTTGTAACACATGTAAACTATATTTTTAAAAGGATAGACTGTAAATGCTGCAAAATAGTCACTTAGTACTTCCTGTGTCAAAAAAAGAACCCTGTCCGAACGTAAAGTGAATAAGCTTGATTTTCTTTATATATGCTCCCTGCTTTCAATCTCTGTGAGGACTCAAGTCATCAAATTAATTGTGAAAGTGATACAGGGAAATGAAACTCCCAACCTACTATATGTTCAGTATGAGTTTGTGTTCTCTAAAATCAAAAAATGAATTTTGGGAACAATGGAGGTAAGGAGGAGAATAGAGTATATTTATTGAGAGAAAGAAAGCTTCTGTTTACCCCAGAAGGGTCCCAAGTGGGTTGCCTGGCACCTTGTCCTTTCTAGGGATTTTTATAGAGTAAAATCATGTTGTGAGACAGGGTTAAGTTGGGGAAAAACGGGAACTCAAAAGGTGGGCCTAAGATGGGACAGAACTGTGGTTAACCAACAAGATTAATTGCTTAGATAAAATTGATTAAATCAGGAACAAATGGCGGCACAAATTAAGTAGTAAGTGGGTATGCTTAACAGCAGTGACTCTTCCTTTAGCCTGTAGCCGGTGGGATGCTGAGTCCTGACTTCCTCAAGGTGAGGGAGAACTATTTGAACTGTGGGTCCAAATATTTGGGGTGTGATGTATTTGTTTTGCCTTTTGTCTGGAGATCTGGCCCCCAGCAGGAGATATCTGTCTCCTCAGAAGTCACACAGTATCTGAACCTCTGCAGTGGCTCCTTTGACAGCTCTGTCTGACTGCCTGTAATATTTCCAATTAACTCAGCTGCCTGTAAAAACACAGGTACAGGTACAAACCTCAGTGCAAATCATACTCCCTGTGGAGTGCAGTTGGCACAGCTGAGAATGTGCTAGCTATTGATATTGATATTAGTACATCATGAGTTCCATGTTCTAACCACTGAGCTGTGTAAAAATAGCTGTGTGGAATTGAATTTTCCTGAATCGCATAAATGTTTTGCCATATCTCTGTGAGTAATAAAAACTAAGTTGTACATTTTAAAATTTGCTCTACAACTCAAAAGATTTTAAGGCATATCAATAGTATTTATAACAGGAAAATGATTAATATGTTGAACTAATTATTAAAAATATTTTCCAATTTTTCCTAATGCTTAAGGAAAATTCTCAACTATTTTATTCATAAAAACCAAAGACCCATTGCTATTAAGAAAAGGACATACCACAGGCATTTTTTTTGTCATTCCAAAAGAAAGATATAATATTTGAAAGTAACACAATCAGATGAAGTAAGCAGAATCAAATTCATGTCAGAACCTTCTGTGAAAAATCAGAAGGATGTAATTCTGCACTTGGCAATGGGATTTTATATTATTCTGCAACACAAATATTTCATAGAGAATGAAAGAGGGAAAATAAGTTCCAGCAGAATTAAAATAATAATTATAGAATGCAAATCATATGGACTTCTATTGATCTTACAGTTTAAATGTGTAACATTTAAAAACTGCATGATGCTCCCAGGATCCTGGCTCGGACTGTCGCAGCCCAAATCATGACAGTACTTCTGTGGGGTCATGGGCCTCCCCTCCTGTCCTGTGGAGTAACATGGGAGGTTTTGTCTGAAGGTACTCACATGCTGCGTTCTATTTTGTTAATTTTCTGACAGGTATCCTTTTCAGTTAAATGTTCCTTTAATTCTTCTTTTAAAGCCAGTTGTGCATGGCAATACTGACTGCAATTTGTGCATAAAGAAGAAGATTTATTGCTGTGCTTTAACACAGCGCCTGCACTGCACATAAACACCAGCTTCTTTACCTTTTTCAGCAGCCAGGGGTCTGCGAATAGCAAGGGCAGTGTCGCCCAGGTGAGAAGGATTGCAATTTCATCAGCCAGGGCCCCTAGGGCATTCCACCTGGGGAGCAGCACGGGGTCTCCCTGAGGACTGAAGTGAGGGTCAGTGAGCTCTCCTCTGGGCTCACAAGCAAGAGCCGAGGGTAGCAGCAGAACAGCTCAGCCCAGGGATTGTGTCCTGAGAGGCTTCTTAGCTGCCATTGCCTATGCATCACCCTTAAACAGGAGAGCAGAAGTCGTCCTCTGATGTCTTAGCCACCACAGGTATGACCACAAAATCATACTCTGCATCAACAGTGCAAGGATTTCCACTCAAATCATAGAGCTGTGAGACAAAAAGGAAAGAAAATAAAACAAACGTGAGATCGTCACCTTTTCACACAGACACACACACACAAACACACAAGATTCAGTGTTGTGCAGACACACATGAACCAGCTCCCCATGATTAATTGATTGTCTTGTACTGCAAATATATGTTGATAAAAGCAAATAGTTTAAAGACCTGTTAATAGAGCACAAACTAGAGCAAGAGTTTGGAAGTCAGCCTGGAAATTCCTCCAAAATGAAAACAAGAAATTCCCTTTAACCCAGATATTGCCCTTCTAGATCTCTTCCAAAAGTCTTAAAACCCTAATATTACACTAATCTCTGCCCACCCATATTCATAGCAGCAGCGTTCATAAACAGTCAATGTTGGAGCCTCCTCTATGTTCATCAGCAGATGCAGGGATAAAGAAAATGTGATATTTACACACAGGAGTGTTACTCTGCCAGAAGGAAAGATAAACCTGATTCATTTGTATCAAAGTGGGTGCACCTTGAGCCCATAATATTGGAGTGAAATAAAGCAGATATCTTAGCTTAAGCATCACATGACTTCACTTACATGAGAAATAGAAAATACAAGAAAAGAACAAAATGAGAGATAAGTAATAAAAACAGAGAAAGCTTTTTGGGGGCAAAGGGGAAGAAGAGGTGGAAGGATGGGGAGGAGAGTGAAAGGAGATGAAAAGAGAACAAAGATGTGTTATACACATGTGCTAACTCCGCACAATGAATGCAATCATTATATAATATAGTTATTAATCAAAATTCAAATAACTGAAAAACCCAATCATTTTAATAAATTTATAAATAAAACAATGACATCCTGGATAGTACAGAATAAGTATTAGACATTTCACCAGCAGGATACAAATTAGAACACTCAGAAGGTGTGCAAAGGATCGAAAGAGTGCCACTGGTGATTTCAAAAGGATAAAAAGTTACACACAACCTGAATGATGGGATACAGTAAGTTCAGGTGATATGCACATGTGTATCAGCAGTCGAGAACGCAAATGAAACCTTTGCAAGTTATTAAATTTTTAATTTTAAACACATTTTATTATAACTTAACAAATCGTTTGTATGTATAATACAGATAAGTAGACCCTGAAATTATGATTTTGATTCAGCTAATCAAAGGGAGCTAGCTGACATATAGATCATCTCAAATATTCAACATTTTTCTGAAAAAAAACATTTAAAGCTTCCTTTCTTAGAAATACTGCATGGAACCCTTCAGTGATTCATTAGCTATCCTCACCATGCTGTGTAACAGGCTTAGAAGTTAAAGAAAGAAAGAAAGAAAGAAAGAAAGAAAGAAAGAAAGAAAGAAAGAAAGAAAAGGAAAAAGTCAAACAGTTCTCTCCCCTCATGAGTCTCCCTGTTCACTGTCTGCCTTAACTTCTCCTCTTCCCCAATCCTTGGTAGCTACCATCCTACATTATATTCTTGAATTTGGTTGCATCTACAGTTGAAAATTTCAGCTGTTTTCTGTTGATGAAAAATTCTAAAATTCTTATTTGAAGAAGTCTTTATTTTTCATTTATCTTCACTTTTAAATGATAATATTTCTGGACACAAACTTTTAAATTGGTACACTTTCCCCCTCAATAGTTTACCATTCACTTCCATCCACAGCGCTTGAGTCAAGAGCAGTACTAAATAACCAGTACTGTTATTCCTATAGGGTAAGTTTTTCTCACTTCTAGATCCTTTCTTGATTAAAAAAAAAAAAAAAACTTACGTTTTTGCAGTTGGCATGTGATATATGCAAACATAGGTCTTTTGGTACTTATTATGCATGGAGATTCTTTTTTTCTTGGGTTTGTCATTTGGCATGTAATACTAACAGTAAAATATTCTATATAATTAATGATTTTAGTTTTCCTACTGTGTTTTTACTTTCTTGTTTTGGTACTACCTTTATACATATTCTGTATCCCTGTAATCCCTGTAATTATTTCAGGGTTTTGTTTTTTAGTGTTCTATTTTTTTCATCCTTGTTCTTTTTTCTCTGAATTTTAAAGTCATTCATTAATTCCTCAATCGTATACAGTTTATCAATGAAACCATGAAAGATATTCTTCATTCTTACACTGTTGGTGATGTCCAAAATTTTCTTTTCATTTTTTGTGGATTTTGATCCTTACGCATGTATTATTCTTCCTCAGCAGAAAAAATTTACAAAAAATTAAGAAATAAACTGAAGAAAATATTACAAGATGCTAAAAACTCACATGATCCTGGGTAGAATTAATATTGTTAAAATGAACATGTTACCAAAAGCTATGTATTCAGTGTAATCTCCAACAAAATCCTCCTGACATTACCCATAGATTAGTCAAAAGAGCCCTAAAGTTCAAATGAAAACAGCAGCACCCAAGTAACCATAGAATGCTGAGCAAGAACAGTGCTGAACACATCACAGAAACTCATTTCAGAGTATTAAATTCATCCATTGTAACAAAACAGCATGGCATCATAATGGAAAGTAGACATATTGACCAAAGGAACAAAATAAAGAAGACAAGAGACTAACCCATGCTTCAGGAGCCATATGGTTTCTCACAAAGGAGACAAAAACCACAAAGTGGAAAAAATGAAGGCTCTTACATGAGTTATACTGGGAAACATTGATATCCATATGGAGGAGGATGGAGATACAATTTCTGATCCTGCATAAAAATCACTTCAGAAAATAATTCCACATTCCTTGAAATCAAGAGAAGAAAGCATAAGGAAAATATTTGATGTCATAAGTACTGACACAGACTGCCTAAATAAGACTCAAATGGCACAGTAAATTATAGACCCATGAAATGGGTTTGCATCCAATTGAAAAACAGAAAGGGAGCCACCTACATGGTGCAGAGAGAAGCTAGAGAAAATAACAGAAAATTGCTAGATACTCTTCTCCTCTTAGAAAAATTAGAACTATTCTAATTCAAGATCAAAACAAGGATGGAAACTATAAAGATTGAGGTAGAAATTAATGAAATGGATCCTAGAAATACAGCCCAATGAATCCATAAATTGAAAATTTGTTTCTTCAAAAGAATAAATAGACAAAACTTTAGGTAAACTTATCAAAAGAAGTATATATAGAAGCCAACATAATCAATAATGTAAAAAGTGAAATCACAAATTTCTGATGAAATCCAGAGTATTACAAGTAACTACCTCAAAAATCCGTATTCCCCTGAAGCAGAAAATATAGAAAACAATGGATTTCTAGACACATACAAGTTACCAAATCTGAACCAAGAAGATATATAAACCTGGAACTGTGCAATAACATACAATGAAATTGAAGTAGTATTTAAAATTCTACCAACTAAAAAAAGTCCAGGCCCACTGGACTCATTATTAAATTTCACAAGAACTTCAGGGAAGAATTAATGCCAGTACTCCCAATCTCTTCCACAAAATTAAAGAGGAAGAAACATTTTCCAACTTATTTCTTGAAGCTAGTGTTATTCTTGTACCAAAATCAGAAAACCATTTAACAGAAATGTACAAATAAATTTCTTTAATATACATAAATATAAAGATTCTCAACAAGATGCTTATAAACAAAGTAAAACAAATGATTAAAAATCTATACTTATGTGACCAACTCAGCTTCAGCCTGGGTATGTTTCAATATATACAAATAGACACATTTAATATACCATGTAAGCAGAAGTTAGGATAGAGATCTCATGATCATCTGAATAGATATGAAAGACCTGTGACAAATTCCAAAATCTTTTCAAAATAAAAAAAAAAAAACTTAAAAATATTTGGAAAGGAAAGATCTTGCTTTAAAATCATAAGAGGCATTTATGGCAAACCCACTGTGAATATCATACTAAATAAAGAAATACAGAAAGCATTCACACTAAAAGAATAAGTGATTTACCAGGAAGCTAGCAACCAAATGCCTACTCTAATGTTTTGGACATATGAAGCAATTAACATGAATAATATGTGAGGTCTGTTAGTCTTGGTTTTGCTTTTAGAGTTTTGACATTCAGAGATTGAGGAAGGACTTCTCAGAGTTTGAGGACTGTCTTGTTTCCCTTTAAATTGTAAGAAACTCACTTCTGATTACTTAGCATATTTTAAATAGCTAGAAGAAAGGATTCTGAATGTTCTGACAACAAGGACATGAAAGACTGTTAATGTGAGTCATGCACTAACTACTTTGATATGATCATTATATGATGTACATAGATACCAAACAGTACATTACATATTACCCCACAGACTTATAATAATTAACAAGAAATACACATAAAAAGCCAGAAAAACAAAACAGAATCAAGTAGTTGTAAGCTCTCACTCAATCCTGTAATCTCAGCTTTACCTTGTTATAAGACAAATATGACTTCATTAAACACAGACACCCTCCCAACTCACTGGGCATTTGCACTGAAGTATTACTGAACTTTGTTCCATGACAAACCTTTGTCTATCAGAAAAGCAATCTAAAGTCTCCTGTCTGTATAGTGTGTGAGTACTCCCAATATTGAATAGCGAAGGAAAACATGTACTGTTGTGTGTTGTTATGATGAAAAACTCACTCACACATTTATAAAAATAGCACAACACAGACAGCTATCTTTCTCTGTCCTCTTGGATAATAGCAAGAGGATCCAAGTTAAGATTTGTTGTTCAAAGTCTGTATTATCTCAAGTTCGCAACACTTATATATTGAGCAGAAATAGGAAGAGAAAAAGTGAGTTATTTCTCATAGTTTATGTCTTTTGGTAACACATCTGTGGACCAGAGCCATGCTATGAGGTTTCCTAAGTTCTTTTATAAATGGTGATCACAAGGGAATATATTTCTCGTTTTGCCTATTTTCCCCTATGCGATGGTTTCTGTAATTCACCTCTTAATGTTATCAGATATGGTCTTTGTGCATTCAAAATATTTCCATGGAGTATTGGTTACTAGTGTAATTATGTATTTAGTCTTTACTAAGAGCACAAAAGGTATCAAACATAAAATAAGCAATAGGGTTTTCCCCCTCCTGCCTCGTGTATTTCCACTTCATTGGAGAATGCATAAGAACAAACAAAAACTAAAGAAGGACAAACCTCAGACAGTGACAGGTGCTAAGGGAAGAAGACCTGCTATTTGGAGATTACTTGTGGGGAAGGATGTTTGCCTGAGTGACCTGGCTGACCCAGAAATACAAAGCAAGAATCCACAGACAAGAGCTGTGTGGAGGGTAACTGAACAGACAGAGATAACATGGAGTGAAGGTTTGGGCTCCCCTGGGGAGAAGCAGCTGCCAGAGCCTGGAGCCTGTGAGGTGGGTGAGTGAGGCAGGGAGGGGAGGATGTGGACTCTCCATTCCAGCCTTTCACCTGGACAAATACATGTGGTATAGACAGCGGAACATGAAGCAGAGAAATGAGCCATGAAATTTATATTTTGGTTCTTTTCAAAATTACTTAATATATAAAGCTTTTAAAAATCTATTTTGAAGCAGAATATTCTAACATTTTATCCAAAATTTTGAAATTCATGCCTTAAAATAATTCCAGTGCTTCAATCATCCAACATGCTTTCCTCATCAGATGAATTTTAGGAAATGACTCTAACAGGTCTATGTGAGTTACAACTTTTTTCATACAAATAAGAGATTTCAGTTTAGCAGTTGATGTGTTGAAAGTGAAGCAGAGCATCACTCTGTCTTGGAGAAGCCTCTGTGACATACAGGTACAGCTCTAGGCCTCTGCTGAGACTAAAAGATTCCTGCTAAGTTGTGAAGTTTCACAGGGAAGGATGAAGAGTAAAGCAAACGGGAAAGTCATTAATCTTTTGTAAAGTTCATGTCTTGCATCATTTGAAAATCTCTGTAGGCAAAACTTATGAAGCACATCTTTTTAAAAGAATTTAGCTAATACCCAGGATTCCCCAAAGGAAAAAGTCTGAATAACCTTACTAAGCAGTTATCTCTTTTTTTAATAAATTATTTTGCTAAAATTAAGAAGAAAAGGTAAAACAAATTTTCACAACAAAATAATGAAAAAGTAACAATTGTTGATAAATTACACATCATTATCTTTAGTCACTCAAGTACAAAATATCGGCATAAAATTTTCTTCAATCAATATTAGCACAACCTTTCCTATTCAGTGAACTAAGTGACACTAATGGTATAAATAACTTACATTTTTTTTCTTTTCCCTTCTATACTTTCTCTTTTCCCCTATCTTAGTTTCTTCTTTTTATTGAACAGTTTCCTTCCATTTCACAGTGACTATTGTATATTTTGAACCTTATGGTTTCACATATGTCACTGTGGTGTGATATTTTTCAATCCTTCTGGGAAGATACACAGAAGGGGAATACCTGGGTTGAATGGGACCTCTAATCCTAATTTTTTGAGGAATCTCCACACTGATTTCCACATTGTTTGTACTAGTCTACTCTCTAACCAACAGTTGTAAAGGGTTTCTTTTTCCCTACAGATCCAGGAGCATTTTTTATTGGTTAATATATTTTTTTAAAAATTAAATAATTTTTTAATGAATAAGGGAGAGGATGAGATAAAAGGGGGCATAACAACATAACAATACAGGTTAAAGCATAACACTTTCAACAACCTAGTGCTTCACCACCAAATAACCCGACTTAATAGTAGTTACCATAGTGTCTTTTTCTTTGAAATATTTGAATATAACTTCCTATGCTATAGCATCAAACATATCAAGACTGTGTAACACCATTCAAGTGGATGAAAACATTGTAGAGTATTTAGAACCAGCTAACAGAAAAAAATGATCAATGGTTTCAATATTATCTCTTTGCCTATAACAATTTTTGTTTATACTACCACATACGATAAAATCCAGCAAGTTACATGATAAAATCAATGAAGACAGAAGAACCATAGTTTGGTGTGGCTTTAAGACAAGATGTTATTAAATCAGCACTAGCTGTTATTATGTCTTATTTTCTTCAAAGTGGCTGTTCATTGCTTCACCAGCCATGATATCAAACAGCCCAGAATAAAGTAATTCCAATTAATAAGTGAAAATTTTATAAGGCTTCAAGGCCATATAATGGGGATCATGGTTATCACATACTTTTATATATTTGATTCATTTCCTACACTAGGGAAACTATTCAGAGTTCACAGATGCGAGTTTGATTTAGTTCACTTATGAGTATGGTTTCAAGCTGTGCCCATTTATTGATAAATACCTCAATGTGATCCTTCTTTATAGCTGAGTAGTGCTCCATTGTATAGAAGTACCACAGCTTTTTTATCCATTCCTCGGTTGATGAACATTTGGGTTGTTTCCATTATCTGGCAATTACAAATTGTGCTGCTATAAACATAGGTGCGCTCATATCACTTTGGTATGAGGCTTTCAGTTCTTCTGGGAAGATGCCTAGTAGTGGAATAGCTGGAACAAATGGGACTTCCAATCCCAGCTTTTTGAGAAATCTCCAGACTGACCTCCACAAAGGTTGTACCAGTCTACACTCCCACCAACAGTGTAGACGAGTTCCTTTTTCCCCACAGCCTCTCCAGTACTTGTTGTTGGTCTTCTTGATCCTGGCCATTCTTTCAGGAGTGAGATTGAATCTCAGTGTGGTTTTAATTTGCATTTCCCTAATAACCAATGATGATGAACATTTTTACATGTATTTATTTGCCATTTGTATTTCTTCCTCTGAGAAGTGTGTATTCATCTCAGATGCCCATCTTTGGATTGGGTCTTTGAATTTTGGGGGTCTGATTTTTTTTATTCTTTATATATTTTAGACAAAAGTCCTTTGTCTGAGGGGGAGTTCACTAAGATCTTTTCCCAATTTGTGGGTTTTCTTTTCACTATGCTGGAGATTTTTTTTTTTTTACTTACAGAAACTTTTTAATAAGAAGTAGTCCCAGTTATTGATTCTGGGAAGTATTTCCCATGCAGTTTGAGTCCTGTTCATGAATTTTCTACCTACCCCTTTGTCTTCAAGGTTTCTACCTAATTTGTCTTCCAATAGATTTAGTGTTTCTGTTTTAATATTCAGATCTTTAATCCATTTGGATTTTAATTTAGTACACGGTGATAGGCTTGGGTCGAGTTTTAGTTTTTGGCAAATGTAGGGCCAGTTTTTCCAACACCATTTATTAAAAAGACTGTCATTCTTCCAGTGAACCTGCTTGGCTCCTTTATCGAAGATAAGGTGGTTGAGTGTGTTTGTAGTTGTGGTTTTATCTTCTAATCTATTCCATTGATCCTCTGCTCTGTTTTGATTCCAGTACCATGTTGATTTTACTACTGTTGCTTTGTAGTATAACTTCAAGTGAGGGATTGTGATGCCTCCGCAGTTATCTCTTGTTTTAGTTGTTTTTTTTTTTTTTTTTCATTGCTGACATAAAATGACCAACACCCAAAGCTGAGGGGGAAGGTTTATTTAGCTCAGTTTGTGGAGATTTTAGAACATAACTGACTGGCTCCAACACAAGGCAGCACATGGCAAAAGGGCAACCGTTCATGGCAGCAGAAGACAGCAAAAGCAACAAGGGGTTTTAACAACATCTTTCTGCCACTTTCTTCTTATCCGGACTAGTGGGATTAGGGTGGTGGTAAACCAGTCAGTGGCTGATTTAGTAATCAGGCACCCTTAATCCCAGAATTGAACCAAGCTCACACACTTTAGATCCAGTCACCAATGAAAAGCCCAACTACAAACACATGAGGCTTTGAAGGACGTGTAAACAAAACCATAACACATCTCTAAACTGTTAATGTTATATTATAATCACTCTTATTTTCCCTCGGTTGTTTTGCTTGCCACAGAAAACATTCTGAAATAGTACCATGAAGGGTATGGCTCAGATATTTGCCAGTGTTCTAGTAATTGATGAAATATTCACTTAAGGGGCATAATATCGAGTTACAACAACACATTCCAAACTTTGCTACTATAAATTTGTACTTTGGCATAATTGTGGCTAGCTGTGCATCTTAGTAGCTGCCCCTGGAGGACACAGGAAACAGTCATTTCACCATAACAATCAGGATGATATTAAATGATATGAAGAACATTTTAGTTAAATTTGTTGTTCAACACAATGCCACCTGGAAAAATGTATCCTATATGACATTGCCAGGACTTCGCAAGTTTTGAGCATCATTAATTGTTGTGACACATATGTAACATACACATGGCAGTGCTGGCTACCTCCTGCTGGATTGGCAGTACCAGTATCAAAGTAGCTGGATGATAAGTACAGGAAATCCAAACACTTGAGTGTAAAAATTCATTATTAGAAATAACTTTAGCCAGGAAGTTCCCAGTGTTTTAGTTTTGTATCTTAGAAGAGCTGTATAATTGGGAAACTTATACATTAAATATAAAACAAACCAAGCAATATTGAGCTTCACAAGCCAGTTCAGAATGTTCTAAGTAGGCAGCTCTGTTCTGCTGGTTGTCATTGACCAGGTGTCCTTAGTTACGTAGAAAACCCATCTCCAATATCAAGGCTAGGAATTGGGTTTAAAGGCTTTGTCTGAAAGCAGCAGTTGGACCAGAGAGGAGAGTGGGAGCTGGAGAGGGTGCCGGGCGATTCTGTGATTAAATGTGAAAGCTGCCAACTGACTCTGAAAGTAACACCAAATGGCATAGGTATTTAGTACAAGAAAAAGTGGAAAGAAGAATAAACCCTACTACTACAGTCTGAGAACCTGCAATATACAAGAAAAATCATAAGTACATTGATTAAATAGAAATACGCACTCAGGAGACCAAAAGTAAATTTCTCAATTTTTGTTTACCTAAGCCTAAAATTTTATGACCATACTCTGCCTGGTCCTGAGATTGATTTCACAAATACTAGAAGTATATTTACTTGATGAGACTCAAGTGGGATCTAGAGACAGTAAAAGTGAGATTTTAATGACTTTGGTTATTCTGCAAATCTATGTAAACAATTTTCAAAGGAAATCTCAAAAGAGCAAAAAAGGAAAAAAAAGAAAGAAAGAAAGAAAAGAAAAGGAAGAAAAATTGATGAACCCAAAGAAGTTCTTTCAGTCTTTGTAAAATTTTTGGTGGTGTCTTTTTCTTTTTATCCTGATTAATTGGTCACAGAATAGCACAATTTCCTGGCTTGTCTTTTCCTGCCTGCAGCACTTCCTTTTTGGAAAATAGACTCAACTGGCCTAGAGTAATATAATTTAGAGCTACCTTGTAGGGCCATTTTGTAGGCAGGGTTTGCAACAGAAACAATTTAATACAGGACATATAATTTATAAGATTATTTTATAATAGTCACTCAAAGAGTAAAATACAAATATTTGCAGGAAATCTTTTGAAGCAGTGAAGATCAAAAGAATCCAGCTGAGGCCCTGGATCTCACAACAGTGTCCTACATGAGTTCAAGTGAAGACCTAGAACCATGGCAATGACTCTGTGAGTCCAGCTGGTGGCCTAGACCCAGGACAATGTGTCATGCAAGTCCACTTCATGAATCTGTGCTGAGAAGACCCAAAGATCAGTGATAGAAACTAGAAAGTCTGTTCCAGCAGGATAAAGGATCTGTACCAGAAGGTTGAAGTATCTTCACTTGAGCCAGAACGTGATGCTCAAAGTAAGGACAAGAGCTTCCCCCTCAAAATACCACAGCCATCCACAGTGACAATGAGATCTTAGCTAAGAAAGATAACTACATCCAGTTTCCCTAATGAATATAGATGGAAAAATCTTCACTAAGATATGGGCAAATGGAATGCAGCAAATCATCAAGAAGATTACACAACATGACCAAATGGGATTCATCCCATGGATGCAGGAATGTTTTAATGTATGTAAATCTGTAAATGTAATATACCATATTAACAGGGCCAAGGACAAAAATCACATGATCATCTCAATATATAAAAAAGAGTTCTGAAATAGTCCATCACCCATCCATGATAAAACCCATACAAAAATTGGAATAGATGATCTATACTTCAATCTGATTAAAGCCATCTATGACAGACCAACAGATAGCATCATACTAAATGGACAAAATTAAATCTATCTAAATTAGAAACAAGAAAAGGATGTCTACTGTCTCCATTCTTATTTAGTGTAGCCCTGGAAACTTTACTTGGAGCAATTAGACAAGAGAACAAAACAAAGGAATAAAGAGAGGAAAAGAAGTTACATTATCATGATTTGCAGATGACAAATAATGATACTCTACATAGAAGACCCCAAAAACTTCACTAATAAACTGTTAGATTTAAAGAGCAAAATTTACTGCACAGCTTGATAGAAAGTTAACACTCAAAATTCAATAGCTTTCCTGAATCCCAATAACAAACTCACTGAGAGAGAAAAAAGGCAAACATCACTTTCACAATAACATCCCCCAAAACTGAAATACCTAGGAATAAATCTAATAAAGGATATAAAATGTCTCTACATTGAAAACTACAGTATTCTGATAAATGATAATTGAAGAGGATATTACAAAATGTAAAGATATTCCTTGCTCTTGGATAAGAACGAATATTATGAAAATGACCATCCTTGTAAAACTGTTACACAGATTTAATGGAATTCTAATCAAAATTCCAATAGCATGTCTCACACAATTGGAGAAAATAATACTAAAAATTCCTTGGAACCAGAAGAAACCTATAATAGCAAAGGCAATCCTGGACAACAAAGACAAGACAGGGGCATCATAATTCCTGACTTGAAATCATACTATAAAGCTACTGTGATAAAAACAACATGGTACTGGAAATAAAGATTCAAAGATCAATGGAAAATATTAAGAGATGCAGAAACAACTGTAGACATACTAAGCCATCTTAGCTGCCAAACACATACCTGGGAGAAAGGCAGCCTCATTAATAAATGGTGTGGGAAAACTGGCTCTGTGCATGCCACAGGTTAAAACTGGGCCCATATCTTTCACCATGTACTAAAATACATTCAGAATGAGTCAAAGACTAGATATTAAAACAGAAACATTAAATCTGTTGGATTGTAGAATAGGGAAAACTCTTGAAAATACTGGTGTAGGCAAAGACTTTAAGTATAAAACCTTGATCACAGGGAAACTGTCATAAAGAATCAACAGCTGGGAGCTCATGTTATTAAAAAGCTTTTTCACAGCAAGACAAACCACCAACAGAGAGGAGCCACCCCTTAATGTGGGAAAGTATTTGCCAGCTGTCCCTCAGACAGAGGATTATAATCCACAACATACAAAGAATTCAAAAAAATTGGACCTCCCAAATCTAAAAACCCAATTAAAAAGTGGGCATCTGACAGGAATGTACACTTCTCTGCAGAAGAAATGTAAACAGCAAATAAAACATGAAAAATGTTCCACAGCACTGGTCTTTCAAGAGATGCAAAAGAAAACAACTCTGAAATTCCACTTCATCTCACAAACAAAGGATATTATCAAGAAATCAACCAATAACCAATGCTTTAGGGCATGTTGGGGGAAAAGGAACTCTTATCCACTGTTGATGGGAATGCAGACTGGTACAAACCTGCTGGAAAATCACTGTGATGATTCCACAAAAGCTAGCAATTGGTGGTCCCATTCCCCTTCTGGGTATCTTCCCTGAGAATTAAAAACATCATAAAAGATATATATTTACAGTAGCATAACTTATTATAGCTAGATCTTGAAAACCACATCCCATCAGTGTAAGAATGCATAAAAAACATGTGGCATTTCTGTATAGTGGACTACTACTCGGTCATAAATCCCCAGCTCTACTCAGTCATAAAGAAAGATAAACTTGAGATTTTACAGGTATATGGATGCAACTAGAGGCCATACTTACAATTGAAATAAGACTCACATGTGTAAACATCATATTGTCTCACTAGTGTGAAAGACTGAAAAAAACTATACATGTAATATATAAAAGTTAAGTTACTTACACTACTACTTTCTCTTAGTTGACTGAAAACAAAGATTTGTGGTAATATTATTTAGACAATTAAATGCAGGTATCTTGTACTCTGAATAACTAAATTTCAAGATAAAAATACACTATATATTAACCATTGTTACTCTGTAATCATCTTATTTTGAAATTTTGTTTTTTTCCCTTTAAAATAAAATAAAATCAAACAAAGTAGATGTTATTACTAGATTTTAGAATAAATAAAACTGTGTCTTACTGCAAGATTATTAGCATAGCTAACTCTGTATCCTATGACAAATGTATTAATAGAGGAAACCGAATGTTTCTGAGTCCTTATTTCTATTTATTAGCTGGTATTTATTTTAAAAATGGCATCTAAAGATGTGTGATACATAAATTGATGAAAAACAAAGCAATAGATTGTACCATGTGCACCAGGCTAATAATGTTCCTCACACTGAAGCATGAATTGTTAGCCAAGGGTATCCAGGAGAGTTTCCTTTGGAAATGATGTTCAGAGCTCCTGGATTTCCAGGGAGTGTACTCAGTGGGCTGCTATGGAGGCCTCTCAGCTGGAGTTACTTATACGTAAGTAGGGCATAGGAACTGCTCAATGGTTTAGTGAATATCAATTTTTGGTAGCTCCGTAACATTAAAAGTGACCCTTTGCAGCTCAGGCTATCTAACCCAGATGTTTACTTAATGTTTACAGTAAACTGTATTTTGTATTATAATTTCCTCTGAGCTCAGGAACTTAGTAGAGGATGGCTGCACCACTCTTTAAGAGGAAGAGGCTTCATGAGTTCTTTCTGAGGAAGGAAAGGAAATGAAGCAAAACAAAGCAAGGCAAAGCAAGGGAGGAGGATGGAAGCCAAGTTTAGGGAAATTACAAAGGGAAGCTCATTCTTCCTCCAAAGTACTAGATTATGATTCTTACTGAATTTCCATCACTGTAGCTCATTGCCAAACTCTGTGCTTTTCACCTACTGAGCTGCCTTACTCTTAAGCTAACTAATTAATCTATTTTCTGCATAGTGATGGAAAATTCTTAGAAAATGAACCACTGCAGGAAACACAGCTGAAACATTCTTCAGCTATATTTTATAGAACAACATGAAAGTCTGCATTCAGGAAAACACTGACCAGAAAATCTCATGAAAACAAAGTGGTATAACTGCAGATAGTTGGGGAAATATGCAACCAAATTTGGAAGTGTCCTGTGCAATTATAGCCTGCTAAGAACTCTCAGAGCAGTGCACTAACTCTGGAAACAACAGAAGCAGATGAGTTAAACAGAGGGTCAGAAATCACTAGAGTCCCCTAGACAATGAGGAGAACAAATAGAAGCTGTAAAATGTTCAATCGCATCTGCCACTCCACATGCTCTCTGAAGCTCAACAAACATAAGACCACATCATCCAGAAATAAATAGAAAATGTCATGCGATGCTTCCAGCTGGAGTTTGATGAGACATTTTGGAGAAACTGTTTAAATGTGACTCAGTAAGTGACAGATTCTATAGTCTGCTACTCACTTAAATATTTAAATCAGTAGAACTTTAAGATTTTGCATATTGAAACTAATATATTTCACCAGAGTTCAGAAATAAACATGCCAACCATGTGTGCCTTTTAATGGCTTTGTTTAACAAGTTTAAGTATGCAGTCCTGTGATAAGATTCCGTGGAAGAATTAAGGAAGTAGGAAAACAGCAAGTTGAAGATCCCACCCAAATTGTGAATGAAATTTTCTGTCTTCTGCACTATAGGTTCTTCATTACCCGAAGCCTGTGCACACATTCTGTGGGGGGCTCCTGGGCCAGTGTCCTGGTCTACTCTGTGATATACAAGTGACCATTGAGTCATGCTATTACCAGTGAGATATTTTGGCACTTAGCAATATTAGTATATATAAAACTATAAATATTATATAAACCAATAAGTATTAGTTTATGCAAATATTAATATATGATCTTCTGTAAGGTTTTTATCATGAATGAATGTGGGACCTTATAAAAAGTTTTTTCTGCATCTATAGAAATGATCATGTGATTCTTACTTTTGGCTTTATTGATATGGTGGGTTACATTTATTGATTTACGTAAGTTGAACCATCCCTGCATGCGTGGGATGAATCACACTTGGTCATGGTGTATAAACTTCTTGATGATTTGCTGCATACTATTTACCAATATTTTATTGAGGATTTTTGCCTCTGTGTTCATTAGGGAGATAGGTCTGTAATTCTCTTTTTTAGTTGTGTCTTTCTCAGGTTTTTCTACTAGCATAATATTTGCATCCAGGGATGACTTAAGAAGGATTGCTTCCCTTTCAATTTCATTGAAGTGTTTGAGGAATCTGGGCATTAAGTCTTCTTTGTATTTCTTATAGAATTCTGCAGTGAATCCATCTGGACCTGGGCTCTTCTTTATAGGAAAGGACTTAATTACACTTTCAATTTCATTAATAGAAATTGGGTTAATCAGCAGTTTTACTTCTTCTTGACCTAACTTTGGTACTTCATATGTTTCTAGGAATCTGTCCATTACTTCTGTGTTATCGAACCTATGAGAGTAGAGATTTTTAAAATAGGTGCTGATGATCTTCTGTATTTCTAAAGAGGCTGTAGTGATTTAGCCTTTTTCATTTCTTATTGCATAAATTTGAGCTTTTTCTTCCCCCTTTTAATGGTTTTCATTGCATCCCAAAGATTCCAGTAGGTTCTATTTACATTTTCATTTGCTTGTAGGTATTGTTTAATTTCTTCTTTAATTTTCTCTGTGACCCACTAATTGTTCAAAAGTGTTTTATTCAATTTCCAGGTATTTGTGGGATTTTGGCAGTTTCTTTTATCATTAATTTCTAGTTTCATGGCACTGTGACTCAATAACATACATGTGATAATTTCAACTCTTTTTCATTGATTTAAATATGTTCTGTGGGCTTGCATATGGTCTATTTTAGAGAATGTCCCATGTACTGCTGAGAAGAATGTGTATTCTAATATTGTCGGATGGAACACTCTGTATATGTCTATCAAGTCCATTTGTTCACAGGTGTGATTCAGTTCTGTTATTTCTTTGCTGATATTCTGTCTGGTTGATCTGTCCCTTGGTGTCAACGGCATGTTAAGGTCTCTTGTTGTAATTCTGTTATTGCTAGTTTGATTTTTTATTTGTGTTAATACTTGCTTTGTATGGCTGGGTGCTCTGGAATTTGGTGCATATATATTTAAGATAGTTATCTCTTACTCTTGAAATTTTCTGCTAACTAGTATGTAATGACTGTCTTTATCTCTTGTGATCATTCTTGGTTTGAAGTTCACATTTTCTGCAAACAGAACAGCTATCCTTGATTTTTTTTGGGTTCCTATTGCATGAAGTATTGTTCTCCATCCTTTGACTTTCAGTCTGTGAGCATCCTTTTGGGTTAGATGGGTTTCTTGTAGACAGAATATAGGTGGATGTTGTTTCTTGATCCATTCTGCCAGTCTGTTTCTTTTAATTGGTGAATTGAGATCATTTACATTACCAGTTATAACTGTTACATATTGGTTTATTGTTGACATGTTATCATTTTGCTGTTGTATCTTTATCTTTCCAATCTGTTTAATTGGAATCTTTGCTTAGTGATTTTTTCCTAAGTGTATCTATACTGTCTTTCAGTATTCTTTGCAGGGTTGGCTTGGTGATTATGAAGTTCTTCAGCTGTTCTTTTGTCACTGAAGTATCTTATTTCTCCATCCATTTTGAAGGACAGTTTTGCAGGGTACATCAGTCTAGGTTTTAAAATCATTTTGCTTTAAGAGCTGAAATACTTAACTCCATGCTCTTCATGACTTCATTGTTTGTGTTGAGAAGTCTTTGTGATTCTGATAGGTTTTCCTTTATAGGTGATCTGTCTTTTCTCTCTGACATTATATTCTTATGTTGGATTTCAAGGATGGTGATTATTATATGTCTGGGTGTAGTTTTATTTTGCTTATGGCTATTTGAAGTTCTATGTGCTTCACTAATCCATATGTCAGTTTCCATTCTCATGTTTGGTAAGTTTTCAGCTATTAGTTTACTAAATATCCTCTTGATATCCTTTGTATTTTCCCCTTCTTTTGCATTTATCCTTATTAATCCTATATTGTTTTTCTTTGCATTATCTTGCAGGTGTTGAATTGTTATTTCCTGATTCCTTGTTATTTTTAAAAGATCTTTCCTTTCCTGTTCACCAGCTGCAAACTTGTCTTCGAGGTCTGAAATTCTATCTTCACTTTTGTTTAGGCGGTTTTGACAACTTTCAATGGAATTTCTGATTTTCTGTATATCTTTTTGAATCTGCTTCATGTATTCTGTTATTTTCTTATTTTGTTCATCCAGGTATTCTATGTTTTTTTTTGTTCCTCTAACTTTTTAACTGCATTTTCTTTAGACATGTTCAGCATCTCTTTCATTACTTTCATCATTTCTTCTTTTACCTGGGAGATTATTTCTAGTTTGAGTTCATTTAAAGCTTCCCAGAGTTATTTCTTTATTTCAGTTATTATTTCAGGTGTGTGGCATATATTTTCTTCTATGTACATAGCTGCTATGGTTTCTTGGGATGGGATGGAGGTTTGAGATTGTATTTTGGTCTTTCATTTTGTCATTTTCCCATATTTCTGTGTTTCAAGTGTTGTTCCAAGACTTCCCTTGGGCCTGCGGAAAATTGTCTTCAGTGCCCTCAGCTCCTGGGACTCCAGGCGCCCTGTTCCCCAGATTGAGAGAGAGTCACTGGGGGCAGGGCAAGCATGCCCAAGACCTGAGGAGCCATTTGAGTGTGCAAGGAAGCTTGGAAGTTCCTTGGCCTTTTGGAGAGATATTGTTAAACTCCCAGGGCTCGGGATGGTGTGGGGACACTCACCTCCAACCACCCAGTTTCCAGAACTGATTGCTCAGGGAGGCCCAAGACCTCCGGAGCTGGCTTCCAGAGTGTGGCAGGAAGCTGGGAAGTTGGTGCAGGCAGACCCAAGACTGTGGAGCCACGGGAGTATGGCAGGAAGCTGGGAAGTTCCTTGACTGGTGGCGGGAGCAATGATCCCAAACTCTCTGGGCTCGGGATGGTGCGTGGATACTCTGTATGTATTCTTTTGAATTTGAATGGAATTTCAAGTTCCCTGCTGTGATAATACTATTTCTGTGGCCATTAATATTTTATATATATTTATATAAATTAATATTTTATATATATTTGTAATCATAAATCTTCACCAACTTTCACATTTTGCAGCACCTAAAGAAACATTTTGCATCTATTTACAGCTGTTAATCTCAATCATAATTTAATTAACATAAATTCTGCTATTTCTGCTGCCTCTTTATTTCCATGTTGTATCATTCTAATCCTTTACCTGTAGTTTGTTTATTATTTAATGATCAAGTAATCTTTTGGAAGCAACATACAATTGGTTAATTTATTTCTCTATTTTGGTTTCTCTTTAATGGACAACTGATTTCAATTTCATGGTGGTACTTAATATGTAAAGATATAATACTACCACACTTTATGTATTGATAGTTTTGAAAATGCTCTATTTCTGTCTTGTTTCTTTTTTATTTTACATTATGCTTCAGGGTTTGATCTAGAATTAGACATTGTTCATTGATCTTTTATGTTTCACAACAGGATTTTGGTGGTAGTTCCCAAGAGACTTCCATGTAATATTTTACAGTTTTCAGAATCCTTTCCATGTGGATTCAACTTTCTCTCTGATTAAATTTGATGAGCTGAAGGCTGGATAACCCACTCTGCTTATTCATTTTCTATGTTTTATTTGACAACTTGTACCACCCTGCTCATCTTCCTGGGGTTTTCATATATTTTGTTTGTTCACTTTGTCTTGTTGATTAGTATGCCCATTTTGTTTGTGATTCTGTGCCCTAATGGAGTCTTGTTTGAGTCAAATCTCACTTTTTTGTATTTGAGTATAAATATTCAGTAGATTTGGAGCTTTTGGCTATTACTTGTTTAACTGTTCTTTTGTTCTTGAGTTTCTCTCTCCTCCTTTAGCACCCCTGTGTCTTGAACATCTTCACGTCTGATGTGCAATAAACCCATGAACTCTCCTCCTCACTTGCAGCTCTTTGTCTATTTCTCATCTGTGAGCTCATCAGAGAATCCCTGCTCTGCCACAGTGTGGTGCTGCACCATTGGTCCTTGAGGCCTCCCAGGACACATCCCATCCTCACAGTTTGTGGTTGCCAAGGTGAGTTGGCAGTGTGCCTGAGGCATGGGACCACAGTGAAGGGCTGGTCTGTGTAGATCTAGATTCTGTAACCTTTGGGGCTGGCCTGGATGGCAGATCCACAAGCCCAAGCATGATGACCAGGGCTGAGGAGGATGGGTCATGCAGCAGAGGAGAGAAGTCCGGGTGTGTGCACATCTACTCCATTCTGGGACCATTCTAGCTGTGGGAGGTGTTGGGTCACATGGCTGATGTGGTTCTTCAGGAGATCCAGGTTCCCAGGAAAACCTGAAGCCACCCATGTGCAGTGGGTCTAGGCTGGCTCAGGGAAATTTGAGCATACAGTCATACATTACAGCCTGGAGGACCAGCCCCTTGAGGCTGGACTAGCACTGATGCCCTTTTACTGCTAGCATGAAAAATCTTTTGGTCAGTGAGGGAAGCCTGATGGCTAAGGCTGTGGATGTGGGTCTGCTGCTGGGGAGACCAAAACACTGGGGTCCGGTGGACCTCCCTGAACCTGGGTCCTCTGTGGTCAACTGGCTTGATCTGGACCAGGACACTGTGGCTGACCTGGCTCTGAGAAAATTTATGTCTTATTTCCAATTTTGTGAAAAATACAAAGGAGCAAATCTAAGAGGAGTTACTGCTATACAAAATGCATACAAATCAAATTATTCTAGAATATGTAGTCTAAAATGATTAAAATAACTTTCCAGGTACCAAAATTTTAAACTATTTCTAAATTTCTGTCAGCATAGAATATAAACTGGCATAGTTTGAATTTCAAACTTGATTTGTGGTAGTTATTTAACTATAGAAAGAGGAAACTCTAGAAAGATACTTTTGCATTCTTAAAATTAATGTTATGTTTTGTCAATGTGCCTGATATACAAAAATAATTGTCAGAAAATAAATATTGAATATTTTCCAAATATAAAGAATAAAATACTTATCTTTAATAAAAATTTATTTTCTTTTTTCTTTAATTTTTTTATTTAAAGAGAGAAGAAAAAAAAGAAAGGACATAAAAAACACTGCAGTAAAACGGTACAAATAATACAGTATTTCTAGAAAAAAATATATACAGTATGAAATCACCAGTTAATATGTTACATATTATCTTCCCAGAAACAGTTGTCCATATCACTAAATTAAAGCATATAAAGTGGACATTCACACAGTGAAATTGGAGACAGTTCTATTCAATGATCCAACAAAAGCTCAGCTATATGGTTTTCCATCCTACACACTTGAACATACCTGCAGTTATATCCCTTAGTCCACCTTACTTTCCTCTCTTTTTTACAGTAACAATTAGACTTTTCATGTTTTATTACTCTTGTGGTTCTTATTACTTTTTTGAAGAGAATAAAACCAAATGTGACTAAGCAAAACAGAGTCAGTTAGAACAGAAGGGTGGGCATAGCACATGATGCAAAGGTAGAATACCAGGTGATCAAAAGTGGTTACCATTGTGCCTCTTGCTATTTTTAAATTGAGTTGTTTATATCATCAGGTACAATAGAATTGATCAAAACAGTATGGAACAAGGTTTCTACCCAATTTGTCTTCCAATAGATTTAATGTTTCTGTTTTACAAAACCAATAAAACCTACACTGAGGACCTTACAGGACTTCAAAAAAAAAAGGATAATAGTTAATCCATATTGGGCAACATAGTATATCTTATTGCCTTCAAAGTGATTGCCTATACCCTCACACTTGATACTATCAAACAAAATAGAATATATAATAATCAGACAGAACAAGATGAGGAGAGCAAAACTGGGGTTCAAGTCAGGTTAACAGGACAACAAAAAAGTTACTATAATATGTCCCGTTATTTTTAATATAGTTTTCCCTTAATTAAAAAAATGAGAGAAAATAGATTAATTTTAAAAAAGGGGGGGATTGAGATAAGAGAGGACATTGTAATAGAACAATGCAGGGCAGAACCAAACAATTCAAGCGTCATTGTGTTTCACCACCAGATAATCTAACATAATAGTAGTCGCCATAGTGCGTGCCTCTTTCCTTAAATTATTTGATTGTAACTTCACATGCTATAATATCAAGCATATCTAGACAGTGTGAAGCCTTTCAAGAGAATGCAAGAATTACAGGGTATTAAGAACCTGCTAGTAGAAAATGAACAATGGTTTCTATATTATCTCTTTGACTATAAAGAATTTTGTTTATACTATAGCATATGGTGAAATATAGTAAGATACAACATGTTAAAGCCAGTGGAAACATGTACTACAGCTGGATGAGACTTCAAAATAAGATGATATTAAATCAGCACTAGCTTTTATGTTGTGTTGCTTTCTTCAAAATAGCTATTCGTGCTATCATAGATACTAAAATCGAACAACCCAGGTCAAAACCGTTGTGGTTAATGAGTGAAAACATTATATGGCTTCAAACCAATATGATTGGGAATCATGATTACCACATACTTCTATGTATTCTTATCCTTTCTTACACTAGGGAAACTATTTGGTATTTATACATGTGAGTTTGATTTATTTCACTTATGAGTATGGTCTCAAGCTGCGTCCATTTATTTGTAAATGTCTCAATGCAGTCATTCTTTATAGCTGAGTAGTACTTCATTGTATAAAAATACCACAATTTTTTTTATCCATTCTTCAGTCGATGGACACTTAGGTTGTTTCCAAGATCTGGCTATTACAAATTGTGCTGCTATAAACATGGGTGCACATATATCACTGTGGTATGATGCTTTCTGTTCTTCTAGAAATATGCCTAGAAGTGGTATAGCTGGGTCATATGGGGCTTCCAGTCTTAGTTTTCTGAGAAATCTCCAGACTGACCTCCACAATGGTTGCACTAGTCTACACTCCCACAAACAGTGCAGAAGAGTTCCTTTTACTCCACAGCCTCTCCAGCATTTGTTGTTGGTGGTTTTCTTGATCTTGACCATTCTTTCAGGAGTGAGATGAAATCTCAGTGTGGTTTTGATTTGCATTTCTCTAATGACCAATGATGATGAACATTTTTCATATATTTATTTGCCATTTGTATTTCGACATCTGAGAAATGTGTATTCATCTCAGATGCCTATTTTTGGATTGGATCTTTGAATTTTGAGAATCTGATTTTTTTAATTCTTTATATGTCTTAGACAGAAGTCCTTTGTCTGAGGGGCAGTGCACTAAGATTTTTTCCCAGTTTGTGGGTTTCCTTCTCACCATGCTGGAGACTTCTTTTGACGTGCAGAAACTTTTTAATAAGAGGTGATCCCAGTTATTGATTCTGGGAAGTATTTCCCGTGCAGTTTGAGTCCTGTTCATGAATTCTCTACCTACTCCTATATCTTCAACTTTTTACCCAATTTGTCTTCCAATAGATTTAGTGTTTCTGTTTTAATATTTAGATCTTTGATCCATTTAGATTTTATTTTAGTATATGGTGATAGGCATGGGTCTAGTTTTAGTTTTCGACAAATGGAGAGCCAGTTTTTCCAGTACCATTTATTAAAGAGACTGTCATTCTCCCAGTGAACATGTTTGGCCCCCCTATCGAAGATAAGGTGGTTGGGTGTGTTTGAAGTTGTGGTTGTATCTTCTAACCGATTCCACTAATCTTCAGCTCTGTTTTGGTTCCAGTACCATGTTGATTTTACTACAGTTGCTTTGTACTATAATTTCAAGTCAGGGATTTTGGTACCTCCTGTCTTGCCTTTGCTGCTTAGAACTGTCCTTACTTATTCTAGGTCTCTTCTCACTCCAGAGGAATTTTTGGAGTGATTTTTTGAGTTCTGTGAGGTATGTTGATGATATTTTTATTGGGATTGCATTGAATCTGTATAACAGTTTTGGGAGAATGGCCATTTTCACAATATTTATTCTTCCTATCCATGAGCAAGAGATGTTTTTCCATTTTCTGAGATCATCTTCAATTTCATTTTTCAATGTATTATAATTTTCCCTGTACACATCTTTCACTTCTTTCTTGAGAGTAATTCCTAGATATTTCATTTTTTTGGTGGCTAGTGTGAAGTGTGTGGCTTCTCTTATTTCTCTTTCTGTGACTGTTGTTAGTGTATAGGAATGCTATTGATTTTTGAGTATTGATTTTATAGCCAGCTACATTACTAAATTCATTTATTATATCTAGCAGTCTTTCAATGGAGTTTTGGGGATCTTCTATACAGAGTATCATGTCATCTGCAAATAATGATAATTTAACTTTTTCTTTTCCTATGTTTACGCCTTTTATTTTTCTCTCTTGTCTAATTGCTCTGGCTAGTATTTCCAGTACTATATTAAATAGGAGCAGTGATAAGGGACATCCTTATCTTGTGCCTGATTTTAAAGTAAATGCCTTCAATTTTTGGCCATTTAGTATGACACTGGCTGTTGGTTTGTCATAGATGGCCTTTATTATATTGAGGTAAAGACCAACTATTCCAATTTTCTGCAGGGTTCTTATCATGAATGAATGTTGGACTTTATCAAAAGCTTTTTCTGCATCTATAGATATGATCATGTGGTTCTTACTTTTGGCTCTATTGATATGATGTATTACATTTATTGATTTATGTATATTGAACCATCCCTGCATGCCTGGGATGAATCCCACTTGGTCATGGTGTATGATCTTCTTGATGATTTGCTGCATCCTATTTGCTAATATTTTTGCATCTGTGTTAGGGAGATTGATCTGTAGTTCTCTCTTTTAGTTGGATCTTTCTCAGGGTTTGGTACTAGAGTAATATTTGCTTCCAGGAATGACTTAGGAAGGATTGCTTCCCTTTCAATTTCATTGAAGTGTTTGAGGAGTGTTGGCATTAGGTCTCCTTTGTATTTCTTGTAGAATTCTTCAGTGAATCCGTCTGAGCCTAGGCTCTTCTTTGGAGGTAAAGATTTAATTACATTTTTTATTTCATTAATAGGAATTGGGTTATTCAGTAGTTTTACATCTTCATGACCTAGCTTTGGTACTTCATATGCTTCTAGGAATCTGTCCATTTCCTCTGTGTTATCAAACCTTTGAGAGTAGAGGTTTTCAAAATAGGTGTAGATGATTTTCTGTATTTCTATAGGGTCTGTAGTGACTTCTCCTTTTTCATTCCTTATTGCATGAATTTGAGCTTTTTCTTCCCTTTTTTTGATAAGGTTGGCTAGGGGCTTATCAATTTTATTTATTCTTTCAAAGAACCAACTCTTTGATTCTTTAATTTTTTGGATTTTTTTTTAGTCTCTATTGCATTGATTTCTGCTCTTATTTTTATAATTTCTTCTCTTCTTTTGGCTTTGGGCTTGACTTGCTCTTCTTTTTTCTAGATGTTTGAGGTGTAACATCAGGTTATTTATTTGTATTTGCTCTGTTTTCCTGATGTGTGAGCTCAGTGCTATAATTTTTCCTCTGAGGACAGCTTTCATTGCATCCCACAGATTCTGGTAAGTTTTATTTGTGTTTTCATTTTCTTGTAGGTAGTGTTTAATTTCTTCTTTGATTTTCTCTGTGACCCACTGATTACTCAAGAGTGTGTTATTCAGTTTCCATGTCTTTGTGGGAATTTTGTAGTATCTTTTATCATTAATTTCTAATTTCATAGTGCTATCGTCCAATAGCATGCAAGGGGTGATTTGAACCCTTTTGCATTGATTTAGATATGTTTTGTGAATTAATATATGGTCTATTTTAGAAAATTACCCATGCACTGCTGAAAAGAATGTGTATTCTGTTGTTGTTGAGTGGAATACTCTGTATATGTCTATTAAGTCTATTTGTTCACAGGTGCGAATCAATTCTTTTATTTCTTTGCTGATTTTCTGTCTGGCTGATCTGTCCATTGGTGTCAATGGTGTGTTAAGGTCTCCTGTTAGAACTGTGTCATGGTTAACTTGGTTTTTCACTTGTGTTAGTGTCGATGTCCGCTCCCGGCCGGCAGGAAGGACACACGACAAAGTCTGGTAGTGGACAACCTTTTCTTTTTATTTTCCTTCTCCGTACAGCCTGCCCTGGGTTCTCCCAGCTGAAGCCTCCTCTGGTCCGCTCCCCGCGGCTCCTTTTGTGCTTCAGTCTGCCCCAAAGCCTCTACCGGTCCGCTCTCCGCGGCTCCTTTTGGGCTTTTACTTCTGGGCTTCTACCTGGCTTCTTCTTCCGCCCAGGGGTGGCACCGGTATATATACGGGTACAGTGTCCAATCATGTTAAAGTAAGCAAGGCAAGCTGATTGGCTAACATCATCAGTTGCCAGGCAGACTATATTGTTGAGCGGGTTGTTTACGCGGTAAGCAGGAAACTAACATATTCGATGGGAGGGGTAATCTACCTCAGGCTTTGCTCTTTACCACAGGCCGCACGTCCGCCGCGCAAGGCGAGCTATCACAGACGCGGCTCCCAACATCTCCCCCTATTTTATTTTTTATGAATGTGTGCATCGTAGCCCTTCCTGGACTGGGTGCAGAGGCTTATGCCCTATGTGTAGCTCCACCGTAGGTCCTTGGCTTAGACCCTGGTTGGCCATGCCATGGTCTGCCAAGGCCCTGAGGCCCTCGTCCTTTTTCTAGGGCCAGGCACAAACTGGACGGAACCTGGATGCACACAAGCTTGCACTCATTTCCTCTCCGTAAAGAAATCCCCTCGGAGAGAAATTTAGACCTGGGCAGCATCTAACAGTCCAGCGGCTTACGTGCAGGATGGGGTAGGGCCTGGCTTAGGTCGAGTCGTGCTGGGGAGGCACGCTCTTACCCGTCATTGACTCACCTACCCTGCTGTGTATTGTCACCTTATGGAGGAGAATGAGGGATGCCCGCCATATCTAGACTCGGTCGTGGGCCAATTGAGCAAGCCATGCATATGCCTGAGGATCTTCTTGTCCATTTCGGGCTACCGCTATTTCTATTCATCTTATTGGTTGGTCTGTGATGGATCTCCAGTAGGGCAGGTCTGATCTTCAGTCGAGGGCTTTGTTGCCCGTGTCAGTCTCTCCGGTATCCACAGTGGTTCTCGTCCCGGTTCCTGTGGGAAAACACAAACCGCGCCTCGGTTCCAGCTGACCACTGGATCCGGGCCCATCCATTGTCCTGTCAGGACATCTTTCCACTTCACCCACCCTTTATGGTTGGGGGAAGGGTTGCAGTGCTCCACAGCTGGGGAGCGATTATCATTATTTAAATTTAAAAAATTGTGTGTGAATAGTGCCATGGATAATCGTACCTTTGGGGCCAGGCCTTGGCCTACTCCCCCTTTTTGTTTTTGTAAAATTTCTTTGAGGCTTCTATGAGCCCTCTCAATGATTCCTTGACCTTGGGGATTGTATGGGATACCATGTTTTAATTGAACCTCCATCATTTTGCAGAACTCATTGAAGGCTTTGCCTATATAGGCTGGTCCATTATCAGTTTTTAATATTTTTGGTTTGCCCCATGCGGCCCAAACTGCCAGGCAATGATTGATCACATTAGACACTTTTTCACCTGTTTCTGCTGTTGCGAATATGACGTGAGAACAGGTGTCTGTGGAAACATGAACATATTTAAGAGTCCCAAACTCCTGTATATGTGTGATGTCCATCTGCCAAACATCACCAGGGATCAAACCTCGAGGGTTTACTCCCATCGGTATGGCAGGTTTGTATGTGGCACAGGAGTCACATAGTCGCACGATATCTCGTGCATCTGCTCTAGAAACGTGGAAATGGTTTGCTAGTGTCCTGGCATTGACATGAAACTTATCATGGAAGGCACGGGCTCGCTCGATTGGTGTTAGTAAGGTAAAAATCCATAACGGGCGAGTGGCAGTGTCAGCAGCCGCATTCCCCTGTGCCATAGGCCCCGGCAGGGATGTATGTGCTCTTATGTGGGTGGTGAAGACCTTATGGTGTCTGTTCTGAAGCAATGTCTGGATAGACAGGAACAGTCCAGCCACTGTGGAAGTGGATCTAATTAAACTGGCAGTCTCAAGCACTTGCATAGCATTGACCACATACCTAGAATCGGAGACAATGTTAATGGCTTCTGAGAACCGTTCAAGAATCATTTTAACGATCTGCAGTTCTACCACCTGAGGCTGATCTGGTTTAAATTGTATGGTAACCGGGGGCTTGCCTAGGATCACATAGGCGCCTATCCCCGTCTTGGAGCCATCTGTGTATATTGTAGTTGCTAGGACTAATGGCTCAGAGGCAGTAACCTTTGGAAAAATTATAGGGTGCTGAGTGACAAATGACAAGATAGGGTCTTTAGGGTATTGATTGTTTATATCCCCATGGAAAACACATCTCAGAATGGCCCAGGTATCTATGCAGGCAGCCAGGGTCTTGATCTGGCTGGCGGTATAGGGTACTCAGATGGCTTGTGGTCCTGAGCCAAAATGTTGGACAGCTCTATCATGCGCTTCAAGGGCCAATGAAGCGACTGCCTCTGGGTAATGCTCTATGACTTTTGCAGGTGAGACCTTAGGGTGTATCCACAGTAGTGGTCCTTTCTGCCAAATCACCGCTGTAGGCTGTAGACTAGTCTGTAGCAAACAGACATCAAAGGGTCGCCCTGGTTCAATTCTGTGTAAGGTAGCCCCACCTAAGGCTTTTTCCACTCTCTGTAAGGCAGCTCTTGCCTCAGGAGTGAGCCTCCTGTGGGAGGCTATATCTGGGTCTCCCTTCAGAAGGTCGAACAGGGGTTTGAGATCTGAATTTGGTATATGTAAATATGGCCTAATCCAATTAATGTCTCCCAATAGCTTTTGCATGTCATTTAGGGTCCTAACGCCATCCGTCCTAATGGTGACCTTCTGTATAAGTCTGGAGGCGACACTGAGGTCCACACCTGCTGACCCAGGGGTGGCCCTTGTTGAAGGCTGCCATCCTGAGCTGTCCTGTCTCTGGGGCGGGGGCCCGCCTGTGAAGGGGGCCCCCTCTGGCCGTTTTTTGGCCCTCTAACATCTCGTCCACAAATACGGTTGCCCTGAGCATCAAAGACCGACCTACACTCCTCAGCTTTGTGTGATCCCTTTTTGCATCGCCCACAAACATATGGTTCTTCATTCCTAGGGCGAGGCCTAGCATCTGCATTGTTTGGGCAATGACGTTTAATGTGTCCTGGCTCCCCGCAGGCAAAACACCCTTTAGCCTTACATTCCCCTCCTGACCCGCGAGGTCCCCTCTGCTGTACAGCCGCGGCCAGGAGAGCAGCCACTCCCGAGTTGGAGAGCGGCCCCCCTATCTCTCTGCATATCCTAATCCAGGCGTTGAGGTCCTTGTTCTTATGAGGAGCTATCGCTGCCTTGCACTCCTTTGTACATTGCTCAAAAATCAGCTGTCTTACCAGCGGTTGAGCCACTCCCGGATCAGGAAATATCTTATCGGCAGCATCTTGCATTCGGGCCACAAAGTCAACAAATGGCTCTGTGGTACCCTGAATTATTTTTGAAAGACACAAGGAGGCTGTTCCGGCACCACTTACCTGTTTCCAGGCGCGGAGCCCTATGGCATTGATTTGTTCATAGACAGCGCCGGGGAACTGGGTCTGGTCATCAGCGTGCCGACCTTCTCCCATAAGCATTTCCTTGTTCCACCCCCGGTTTCCCCGATTGGCGTTTCTCTCAGCCTGCTCTGCAGAGAACTCTGCGTACCAGGCTCGCCAATCCAGGTAACTGCCCGAGGGCAGACACGCCTTTGCCAGCTGAATCCAGTCCGCGGGGGTGAGGGGCCCAGAAGACAGATTCTCCAGCATGGCAATGGTGTAAGGCGCAGTCGGCCCAAAGGTTGTAACTGCATTTTTAAGTTCTCTAATCTGCTTTATCTCAAAAGGCTCCCATACATTGCGTCCCTGGCCCATAGCTACTTGTACAGGAAATATCCCGTAGGGGCCACTATCTATCCCAGGTGGATGTACCTCATGAGACAAGCGTCCCCCCTGCCAAAGCCGCCTGTAAAAATACCGACCCGCCGGCGGCGGAGCATAAGACAGCGGCCGTGATTGGGCGGAAAATGGGGGCCCGTGCATCACTTCCTGTTCTGGCGAAAGGGGAGAGAGCTCCCAGGCGGCCGCCTCGTGGCGAGGAATCGCCTCCGGAAACGGCCCCCAAGGTGGGGCGGAAGGCTTCGCCTCCCTCTCGCGCCGGGGAGCGCTCAGGAGCTCTCTACTCCTCCGCAGACCAGGTTGAGCAGAGCACAATTCTCGGGGCAACGCTGGAAAAGAACCCTGCGACTCCTTATTGAGCGATTTAGGCTCCTGACAGCTGGTCTCTTTGGCCTCCTTGCCATTCAACTTTCCCTCGTCCTCGGAGTCAGACGACTCCGAGGCTAGAGCCCCGTCCTCCTCCTTAGCATCCTTGTTCCCCTTGACGGACCCCTCTCGGGAGCTCCCTGACTGGGCCTGCTCAGATACCCTGCGTACTTTTGTAAGCTCTTGAGAGCTTTCTCCACAACCACCCTCGCTCTTAGTGTTGCTACCTAACATGTTTCCCATCTTTTAATATGTTACTCACCGCGTGAGGCCCAAGGAATCCGCCACTTACGCGTGAGCCTGAGGGGAGTCTAAAAGCCCTGTAGGTGCGCGCCACCCAGAGCCCAGGCTTATCCCCAACTCACCTGTCTCGCAGCTCTGTACTGGAGCGTTGTCCACTTCCACGTCTCGGGGGTGATCAGTTCCCGGGCGGGCCTCCAAATGTCGATGTCCGCTCCCGGCCGGCAGGAAGGACACACGACAAAGTCTGGTAGTGGACAACCTTTTCTTTTTATTTTCCTTCTCCGTACAGCCTGCCCTGGGTTCTCCCAGCTGAAGCCTCCTCTGGTCCGCTCCCCGCGGCTCCTTTTGTGCTTCAGTCTGCCCCAAAGCCTCTACCGGTCCGCTCTCCGCGGCTCCTTTTGGGCTTTTACTTCTGGGCTTCTACCTGGCTTCTTCTTCCGCCCAGGGGTGGCACCGGTATATATACGGGTACAGTGTCCAATCATGTTAAAGTAAGCAAGGCAAGCTGATTGGCTAACATCATCAGTTGCCAGGCAGACTATATTGTTGAGCGGGTTGTTTACGCGGTAAGCAGGAAACTAACATATTCGATGGGAGGGGTAATCTACCTCAGGCTTTGCTCTTTACCACAGGCCGCACGTCCGCCGCGCAAGGCGAGCTATCACAGACGCGGCTCCCAACATGTTAGTACTTGTTTTACATAACTGGGTGCTCTGGAATTTGGTGCATATTTGTTTAAGATAGTTATCTCTTCCTCTTGGAGTTTTGCCCTATCCTGTATGTAGTGACTTTCTGTATCCGTTCTGATCATTATTGGCTTTAAGTTCAAATGGTCTGCAAACAGATTAGCTACCCCTGCTCTTTTTGGGGTTCCTGTTGCATGAAGTATTGTTTTCCATCCTTTGACTTTCAGTCTGTGGGTATCCTTTTGGGTTAGATGGGTTTCTTGTAGACAACTTATGGTTGGATTTTGTTTCTTAATCCATTCTGCCAGTCTGTTTCTACTTGGTGCATTGAGACCATTTACATTAATGGTTATAACTGTTATATATTGGTTTATTGTTGACATGTTATCTTTCTGCTGTTGCATCTTTGTCTTTCAGTTCTGTTTAATTGTCTACTTTGTTTAGTGTTTTTTTTTTTTTTTCCTAGATGCATCTAGGCTGTCTTTCAGTATTCTTTGCAGGATTGGCTTGGTGATCATGTAGTTTTTCAGCTATTCTTTGTCATGGAAGTATCTTATTTCTCCCTCCATTTTGAAGGACAGTTTTGCAGGGTACATCAGTCTAGGTTGGAATTCATGTTCCTTTAGAATCTGAAATATTTCACTCCATGCTCTTATTGATTTTATTTTTTGTGCTGAGAAGTCTGCTGTGATTCTGATAGGTTTTCCTTTATAGGTGATCTGTCTTTTCTCTCTGATAGCTTTTAATATTCTATTCTTTTGTTCAATTTCTGGGATGGCCATTATTATGTGTCTGGGTGTAGTTTTATTTTGGTTATAGCTATTTGGAGTTCTATATGCTTCACTGATCTTGATATCAGTTTCCAATCTCATGTTTGGGAAATTTTCAGCTATTACTTCTCTAAATATCCTCTTGACATGCTTTATGTTGTTCCCTTCTTTTTCATTTATCCCTATTAACCTTATGTTGTTCCTTTTGCATCATCTTGCAGGTGTTGAATTGTTATTTCCTGATTTCTTGTTATTTTTAAAAGATCTTTCCTTTCTCTTTACTGGCTGCAATCTTGTCTTCAAGGTCTGAAATTCTATTTTCACATTCATTGAGGCGGTTTTTCAACTTTTGATGGAGTTTTTGATTTCTTGTATATCTCTCTGCAACTGCTTTATATATTCTGTTTGTTTCTTATGTTGTTCATCCAGCGATTCTATCTTTCTGTTTATCTCCTCAAGTTTTTTAATGGTGTCTTCCTTAGATATGTTCAGCATCTCCTTCATTTCTTTTATCATTTCTTTTTTTACCTGAGAGACTATTTCTAGTTTGATTTCCTTTAAGGCTTCCCAGAGTTGCTTCTTATTTCAGTTACTATTATTTCAGGTATTTCAGGTATGCGGCATATATTTTCTTCTATGCACATGACTCCTAGGCTTCCTTGGGATGGGCTGGATGTTTGAGACTGCATTTTGGTCTTTTGTTTTGTCATTTTCCTATATTTTTGAGCTTCAAGTTTTGTTCCAAGTGAGGTAGAGAGGTCAGCCAGGCTGGGACAGAGTTCTCTGCTCCCTCCTTACTCACTGATTTCTACAGGAAGCCAGACCCTGGGCCCCAGGCAAAGAAAACAGTTCACTGGGCTGGGGCGGGGTTCCCTGCTTCTGCTGGACTTACTCCACTGACAGGAACCCAAAGCCTGGACCCCAGGTGGAGAAGAGAGTTCCACGTCTCCACTGGACTTACTTGTCCCACAGGAAGCCACATCCCGGGCTTCAGGCACAGAAAACAGTTCGCCAGCCTAGGGCGGGGTTCCCTGCCTTCGCTGGTCTTACTGGACCAACAGGGAGCCGGAGCCTGGCCCCCAGGCAAAGAAGCTTTAATAAAAATTTTGACAAATTTTTAGAAAACAAGTTTAATATACAAAGAAAAGATGAAGAAACAACTTAGGTGTATACTATCATAATTATGTTATAAAATAAGTGAAGAATAAAACTGGAAAATATTTAAATAGCATAATGTAGTATGATAATTCATCACTAAATTTAAGATATGAAATAGATTTCAAAATTTAGATTTCAGAAATCAAATTATAAGGAAATGAGACAATTCCCTCATTTATGTATCAGTCATAGAAGAGATATATGAATATAATTTCATGCATTAAATTTATTCACATATTTATTTCAATAAGCAATAAACTAGAAAAAATATAATTTTATAGTATTAAGCTATACTTAGGTTAATATGCCCTTAAATTACAACACTATCAAATTACTTTAAAATAAATTCATCAACGATATAAATATATACATATCCATATATACCCAGGGATGTGAGTGAAAGTATGAAATAGTTTAGTTAAATAATTGTAAGTGCATTCTGCTATGAGATTTGTGTCTTACATTCTAACGACATATCTGTGAAAGTTACACAGAGACATGAAAGCACCAGTGATTTCTTGAAAGGGAAAGAAAGCGTCACTGTCCTCAGTGACTCTTCCAAGGTCTCCTTAGAAAACACTCACCAGATTACATTTGAGTTTCTAAATTATTGCACCATGGTTATAAGTGTGGGCAAGGAAACGCAGAGAAAGGTGGTGGTAAGTGAGTATAAACATGTTCCGGTTAGGTCCCTCCACTGTGGCTAAGTTACACAGCCACACACAACCCTCCGAGACCCAGGTCCACACTGGCTCTGTCTTTACCCAGGTCCACAGGAGCCATGGTTTATGCACTGTATTATCTTTAGCAGGGGCTCTGCAGGAGCGGGGCCTTAGAGTAACACTGGAAATGTGGAGGGCTGGGAAAGAATGGATGCAAAGAAAAAAATATTGCACCTTAAAAATGAAGATTGAAGGTAAAAACTGACAGAAAAACAGAAATAAAAGAAAGTATTTTATATAAAAAACATGAGATGAGGATTTAGCTCAGTGGCACAGCACCTCTCTACAAGTGCAAGATCTTGATTTCAATCTCTGGTTCAAAAATAAAACAAAATGAAAAACAAACAAAAATCACTTCAAGAGAAATACAGACAATGCAGAAAAGACAAAAGACAAGGAATATAATGACAGGCTAAGAACCTTTGAGTGCTGTGGTTTGAGTCTGTTCCCCTGGGAGGAGAAGCCTTGTGGCTGTGACCTCTGCAGTTCTGACTGTGAGCCTGAGAATCACCACAGCCATCGCTGGACATCTTGTTCCCAGGCCTCTGATCGCTCTGCTCCAAACCTTGCCAAAAGGATATCATTAACTGCATAAAAGAGCCTTCAAATTTAAACAATAAGATCTAGGCAACTTTCCTGTAACTACAGCTTCTTTAAATACAATGTGTTTCCCAGAGTGAGAATGAAATGTGTGGTTTTCTGTAACAGCCCTGAAAATACTGTGAGTTCACAGTATATACTAAAGTTCTGCTGGAACACATTAATAACCCAGAATGTTGTTCAAATCTAATGACACAAAATCAATAGTTAAAAGAAAACAACTAATTTAAAATTTATAATGTACCAGCTGAGTCTATAGGGCAGATTAAATCTCGACCTACTCCTTTGCTGTGAAGCAAATTACAGAATTCTGTGCAGTAACAAAGAGAGAAAATAAAAGTAATTATCTCCACTCAAAACATAAGCCTAATGAAGATTTACATCTTAACTAAAATGGAAAGTCTAGACATTTTCCCAGCTATCAGGGCCCCCAAGGAACCCTGCAGCTCCTGGTTTCATAGGCTGTAGAAGGCAAGTTCACAGTAGGGGATAACACAGTGTAAAAAACTGATATCAGTGCTTTCCACAAGGATGAAGTTATAACATTTTCTGCTAAATATGTAACAAACCCAGAAAGGATGAACAGCATCACCACAGCAAGGTGAGGCAGGCAGGTGTAAAGACATTTCACTCTGCTCTTTGAGGATGGGATTTTCAGAACAGTAGAAAAAATGTGGACATAAGACACAAATATCACAGTAAAACACAAGAAAATGAGCCCACAGCTATCAATGATCAACCCATGTTCAACAACAGACTACACAGGACAGGCAAGCTTTAGAAGAGAGGGGGGCCTCGCAGAAGAACTGAGTCACCCTGATGGCCTCACAGAAGAGGCAGAGAATGTACCTGCCATGTGAAGGGCACTGTACAGGCCACCACCCAGCCAGGAGGCTGTTAGCATCTGCACACAGCTACCCCTGTACATGGCAGCCTCATAGTGCAGCGGGCCGAAGATGGCAGCATAGTGGCATAGGACATCACTAAGAGGAGCGTGAACTCTGCGCCTCCAAAGACAAACAAAAGGAAGACCTGCAAGGTATATCCCAGAAGGCTATAGAATAGACACTGGCCAGAGAGTTCATGATGGAGTTAGGGACAGTGACAGAGATTTAGCAAACATGGATGAAGGACAAGTTCCTCATGACGGAGTACAAAGGTAATTTATCTATCAACATTCTTCATGTTGCATAATTTCTTGGTCCTGCCACTTCTCCACAGGAATAGGTATCACTGTTTTCTCATTCACACAAAAACTCTACTGCAGATTTTCTAGTCATATTGACATTAGTGGGCTTGATTCTGTTTAAATTGGAGTTCACCAAAATGCTATTGAAAAAGCATGACATCGCTCTCTGTTTTATGATCCTGACATTGAGAAAACTGAACTATGCTTGTTAGAAAAGGAAGTTTAGAGTTTACAGGTGAAATAAAGTGAAGTGTGTTGCCTTTGCAGTAGTGGGAATGTGTTCTAGCCCATTTCTTCCCTTAGATGATCTAGGCATAGGTCACAAGGTTGGGGATGGAACATATAAACTTGCTAACATATTTTTATATGAGTAGAAGGTAGAAATAGCAAAATATAAAAGTCTACCTAAAAGTTATTGAACAAATAGCAGCATAGTTTTGTTAAATGAAACTGAAGATGCTGAGCCAAGGTGGAAGTCTAAGAAGATGCAAGATGGAGGCTCTCGCTGGGATGCTAAATATCCTGCTTGGTGACAGTTGGAAGCATGCAGGGCAGGATGTAATAGGACACCTGTGACAAGCTATCCTGACTGACTCACAGAGGTGTATTGCTCACCTGCTCATTTAACAGCTTGACAACTTCTTTTTACTTGATTGTAAGTAATAGTATCATCTAAAAAAGATTAGAGATTATTTTTTCAATGTTACATGTATCAATGTTTGCAAAATATTTTTAATTATTTTATCCCTCTACTCTGTCTCTAATTTTGTAATAAGTATGGGTGATCTAGACATGCAGACATACCTAGGAATATCACATCCTCCTCTAGTCCTCTTGGCTCTTGTAACCAATTATATATAGCAGATGTCCACAGTTTTCTCAGCTGATGCATAGGACATTAGAATTCCTTCTTCCTGAGGACATCAGAGAAAAAGTGCATAGGTAATTTACCTATCAATGTCACCCACATTTGCAGGGCTTTTTTTGGTACAGTTTGTCAAACATGGTCATCAGAACAAAACAAGAAGGAAACATCCCAATAAGTATACAACATCAGACATACTTTGATCTTTTATCTTTCAACTGACTGTGTCAATAAAATTAGATAAGCATAAGTTTTTCAGGATCTATCATTAAAGTTCAGGTTCATCATAGAATAGCTTTGTACTCCATTATCAATGCTACACTATTACTTCTGCAACTCCTGTGTGAGTTTCAGGCATCCTTAGTGGTGTTGGCAATGGTACAGCGCTAATGTTTAATTGCTATTGCATACCTGAGGTAGCAATTAAATAGGAAAAAGGTCAAAAATGCTGTTGAAATTATGTCCTCTGAGAGTCAACCAGGCAGCTTTTAATTTTTAGGTGCAGGACAATTCAGAAGGGAAACATACAACACACAAATTTAGGTATATTTTGACTTTTAAATTACTGAGCTTTTTGTATAACCTTTGTAGTAGTAAATAAACAATTTTATTCAAATATAGCTCAGTGACAAATATAAAGTGCTCATGTCTTATTGTTTTATATTACATTACTTTGGTTTGTTTTTAAATTTGATCACTAGTAACTACAGAAATGTTATCCAAGAAAAATGTCAAGCTATGTAGGACATATAACTTTAAATGAACCTTGCTTATAGAAACTTGCTCATATATTTCTTCTGAGAATTATGGTAAAATTTTGGTATTATATATAAAATATTTTATTTATTCCTTCAGATATTGATGGACATTTAGAATGCTTCCTTAGCTTAGCTTAACTTAGGTATCATGAACAATCTTTTTTTTGAAAAAATCAATGCACAAATGTCTCCTTTTTCCCTGTTCTGTACCTTTGTGTATGTCCTCAATAATGGGGAGGCAGGAGGTAAATTGGAGATATTTTTGGAAGAAGGGCCGTAAATCAGATCACAAACTTAACTCACCCCATGATACTGATTACAGATCAAAGTGGTCATGAACCAAACCTGAAACATATGTATATTTTTTACGATTGAAGCATTAAACAAAATACAGGAGAGTATACAATTAAGAGAGAGTGACACAACCTTGCTCATGTTGACTTCTGGATTGGAGGACAACAGGTGGTTGGGACAAGGTTTTTGTTCAGAGAGAGAGTCCCCCTCTATACTGATGTCAGAGAGACCTGTTTCAGGTGTTTTTCTCTTCTGTTTCTCTTAGCTTCAACTGAGAGATAAAGTGCTCATGTCTTATCAGGTCGGATTTTGATAAAGCCGGTTTCTAATGTCATTTTTCCCTTGTACTTCATAGCTTTCCAGAAATGAAAAACCTTGCTATCATTCCTCAGACTCAATGCATTTCACTATGGTTATGTTGGGTGCTGCTTCTCAAAGAATGTCTGCCACCCATCCCATTTTCAGTAGTGGGTTTTATCACATTGCTGATGACCTCCCCCTATCTCTCTGCTCCCCAGGGGATGGTCATCCCAAAGCTCCTTCTACTGCTCACTGTGAGTTCAGCAGGGTCTTCTATTGTCCAAAACATGGTCCTCAGAAGCTCTTCTGTGCCCACACCTTTGATGTCCTGACTCACACTCCTACCCATAGATAGAATCCCCTGTACTACCTGTGGATCACATGCTTCAAAGTCATGCTGAGTGGCACATTCTGCCCACAGTTTTCTGCAGGCTGAGTTTAAAGTTGGGTATACGACATTTTACCAGACTTTGTCAATGACACTGATGCAGGGCTCTTTCAGAGTAAAGGTATCTGTTAAATGATATCAAAGCTCCTGGTGACAACCAACTTTCACTGTAGCATCTTGGATTTATAGATCAGTGGCTGGTCCTTGGGTTGCAGAAGAGATGTCATGTTGGGAAAAGAACTAGATCTTTAAGAAGTTATATGCAGCATTCCTGTCTTCCATCAGGGCTACAGTGTGTGTCAGGCATTGTCCATCTGAAGAAGATAACTTTTAGGCAATTGATTGTCAGAAAAGATAATTCCTACTGGTCGGTGCAAATAGTCAGTGCAACCATTCCAGGAACAATTGCTTGGAAATCCAAGATTTCATATAGGCCATTCACATGATAGACAGTATTGCATTGTGCACATTCTGTTCCTTGTGTGTACAAGTCGCCTGGGAGTGGTGCAGCAGTAGTGGCTTATTCTTCCCATCATCACTTATGCTCACACAGCGCAAAGATTCTGTGACATCCTGATCAGAATTGGAAGTCGCTTCATGTCTTATTGCCGTATGGATGCCACTCTCTTGCATTGCTGGTGGTTGCTGTGGTGTTTGCCTCCAGTCCCAGAGCTGCAAGTTACAAGCCCATTTGGCTTACTAAACGAGTTCAAGAATACCTTTAACTACATGGCAAGTCCCAGTCCCAAATAGATTTAAAAAAATCAGAAAAGAAATAAAGAAATGTAAACAAACAAAGAAAACATTACAGTTATTCTAAACCCACATACTTTTTAGTCTGACCACAGATTTTGACTTTGGGTAAGTCAAAATCATCATGAAGGTTAAATACTTTAACTGACTGAGGACAATGTGTTGTCCATAATAGCATTAAAAAAGCATGCAGGAAGGGATACTTGCAGACATGATACCGAAGCAAGCAAGATTATTGGAATGTGTTTAAATCAAGAGGGACCATTTAGAGGGAATTCATAGCAATGTATCTTTGCTGTAACAGGTTTCAAATTTAAACACTCATTGTATTTTCTTATCATATCTCATATATTACTTTCTCATTTTTCCATTTATCCATTGATGGACATTTAGGTTGGGTTCTATCTTGAGTATAAAGTTGGAAAAATTAGAATGTAGACATGTTTTGTTATGTTAAATTAATTTACAATAATATGCAGTGATGCAATTGCTGGATCATTGATAAACTTTTGTTTTTTTAAGAGATTAGCGTGCACTTTTACATGTTTCCTATAGTAATTTACAATTTTACCCAAATTTCATAAGAGTTCTCCATATACTCATCAGTGTTTAATTTTGTCTACTTGTTCACAGCCATTATATCAGATATGAAGTGATAGTTCATGGTGATTTTTACTAGTGTTTCTTTGATAGTGAGTTTGAATATTTTTTCATACATTTTGGCCATTTTTTCTTTTGAGAAATGGATGTTCACTTGTGTAGCCTGTGTTATCTTCATTTGTTCTTATGCTGTACATTGTTTTAGCCCCTTCAAAATTTTAGGTATTACAGTTTTCATACTTATAATTCAAAACCATACTCAATCTTGGTCAAAAGGCTGAAGGAGGCATAGTTTACAAATAATGTCTCTCAATCTGTAATTTGTATCTCCCTTGGGTCAATTTTTATTACTTGTGCTTTTGTTGTCTTTATGACCTCTTAATTAAAACTCATTGACCAGTTTCTGCATTGTTTCTGCATGCTATACAGTCCAAGTCCTGAATCCCAAGTCTCTGAGGTTTAAGGCAAACTCTTAGCTGCAAAACCTGTACAAATGAAAACAATGTTAAACACTTCTGATAATCAGTGGCACAAAATAAACATTATGATTCCAAAGGTTACAAACTAGGTGATATAAAGAAATGGAACCAAAGGTGTTCCAAAATCCAGCAGAACAACCATTAAGTCCTGTAGTTGCATGCCCAGAATCTGAAGTAATCTGTGGCAAACTGTGAGCTCCAAATGGCTTGTGTAATTTCACCTCTATTGCACTTTGGGTGGTTGTAGCACCATGGCTTTTCTCTTGCTTTGGGCTTGTTCCCTCCTTGCATGTTTCCCAAACCTCCTAGATTTTCCAACTTCTTGGTTGTCAATTTCACTTTCAGCTTCACATTCACAGCTTCAGGGACACACTACTTGGCCTCCCAGACCTTCTGAAATATAGGCGAAAGTATTTTCAACCTCAGGACTCTTACATTCTGTATGCATCTAAGATGAGCACCATGTTGGTGATATCAAGGTCTGAGGCCTGCTGATGCAGTAGTTAGAGTTTCTTCTCTCTTGACCATAGGAGCATGCCTAATTGCTGAGCACTACGAATCTGATTGTTAGGAACAAATTTTTTATGCTGTGACCAATCTGCAACCTGGTATGGTGGTATGGCTGCCACCATTTTAGAACCTTGCATGGTCATTGCTGCCAGTCTTGAAGATGGCACTCTAACACTTTCTCCTCCAAACAAACTCTTTAACATTTGAAATTTTGAGATGGCAAAGTATAAAGACTCATTGGTGCTTGTGATGCATGCAGGCCTTTTTATATTCTCTGGTTTCTTCTCAGCAGTTGAGATCTTCTTAGCTTTATCTTTCTAGTTCATGGGGTTACAGGAGCTTTTTACATAGTCCAACACACAACATTTCAAATTACCCTGTTGGTAGTTTTGCTGTTGGTTTGTGATATGAATCTGGCTAAAAGCTCTGAACAATAGCAATGTCATTATCTCAACATTCAACTGCCTTGAAACTTCTTCAACCATATTAGTTAGTTTGTCGCTCTTAATTTCAGTCTCAGGCAAAATCTCTGAACAGAAGCACACAATATTTTTATAAATCCATAACATACATCATCTGGAATCCAGGATCCCATGCTTTCTTTTCCAGCAGAAACACCTTGAGCCTGCACTTTATTGGCAGGATTTATACCAGACTTTTGCTATTCTGAACTCTGACCAGATGTCTCATACAGAAGAACTTTAGCTGTTCCAGCTGTATTCCCTCAGGCACCAACTCTGAACCTCTCCAAATTCTTCACAAGCTATATCCCAAGAGCTCATGAATCGCATGGCCTGTTATACTCACAGCCATGACCTCACTTCTGGTAATAAATTATGTTTTGATTACTTTCTTTTGTTGATGGGACAAAATACTTGACCCCAAAATGAGTGAAGCAAAGATTTATTTAGCCCACAATTGTTTAAGGCCTCATTCCACACTCAGCTGGTTGTAGGTAGTGTGGTTGAGGGGCAGCCATTTCATGTTGTCCAAAAGGCACAAGAGTGAACAGGGCAAAAAGAGGGGGAAGCATGCCTCTTTGCCTTCCTTGTATTGTATATTGGCTACCTACATCTGGGTGGGTGAAGCATTTCACACTGTCAATCTAGGGACTAGAAAACAAAGCAATTAATAATGCTACATTCATTCAATTCCATGCCTGCATGAGGCTTTGGGGGAACACCCAGACACAAATCATAACAGTTAATTTTTATTATTTTTGCTTTTGCTGTCCATTTTATAATATCTTAGCTAAAATCTCATTGGTGAGGCCAATGACATGAAGTACTTGCCTTGTTTTCTTTTAGTAGTTACATAGTTTTAAGTTTTGACATAAATGTTCAGCTTACTTTATGATGATTTTTTGCACAGTGATTAGCAAAGTTATAATTTCCTACTTTTGTTCATGAACAGTCAGGTTTCCCTCTTCTTTCATAAGAATTGTTTTTCAATATGGTTGTTGACATTTCTGTCCAAATCAATCAGCTATGTGTGTGTGTATGTTGTGTGTCTGTGTGAATTTATTTCTGAACTTCCTGTCCTGTTCCATTTTTTGTGTGTGTCTGTTTCATACCAGAGCTGTGTGTTTTAGTTAATACATACTTGGAGTACAATTGAAAATCAGACGGTATTTTGTGTTCATTTTTACTCTTTATGCTCAAGATTGCTTTGGCTATTTTGGAACTTTTATAGATCTTTATGTATCTCTGCATCATGTTATATATTTCTGTGAAATGTAACATTAGAATTTTGAAAGGGGATGCTTTGAATCTGTAGTTGATTTGCATGGGATGCACTTTTTAACACTGCTGATTTTACCAATCTATGCTACTGTCAGGTCCTGGACACCGCACATGGTGCCCAAACAACACTCAGTGTGCAGAGTGGAGGGAGTACAAGTACTGATGCTCATTCCACATCTACAGAAGCAAAATTAAGTGTGCTGCCTCTGAAAACCTTAAATTCTTTACAAGGATCCAGCATAATCAGTCTAACATTTCTTAAAAAAGGAGAAATGGGAGATTCAGAGTTTACTTTTTCAACATATGTGCCATCAATTTTAAGGATAAGATTTGAATTTTTTGTCCAATTGCTTAATTTGCTTTCTGAAATTCATTTCACTGATTAAAATGTCAAATATCATACTATGTAATAATGTTGATGATATTGGGTGAAATTTTCAATGATTTATTATGTACTTTGTTTGATAAAATTGTATCTTGTAGAAAATAGCATAAACATGTCAGGTGTACAAAAAAAATTAGTAGCATTGAGAACGTTAACAACATATGTAATACATTCTATATATATGTATGTTGTGTCATATAAACCTATGCATATATTTCTAAAGTTAATGAGAATAAATGAATATTAAATAGAATTAATATGACAAAAATTTTAAAAGAATATTTGAACACTTTGGTTCATGTGATTGACTGGTTTTTCTCAGCACCAAACTGTATCTTTGTCTTTATTTAGCTTATTCCTTTTTGGTTTCTTTTTTAGAAAAGGTCTCAGTAGGTAGTTCAGGCTGGTCTTGAACTTGCAATGTAGGCCTGGTTGGATATGAAGTCACTGAGGTCCTGCTGCCTCTTCTTCCAGGTAACCATTACAATTTGAGCATTCTTGTGCAATCGGCCCACTCAGTCCCGCAAAGAAAAGCAGTAGCATCAGGTGTACCAGGCTGATGTGAAACAACAAGGAACCTGCCTAAAGGAATCAGTCCAGCAAAAAAGTGTTTCAGTCTCAGTGTGAACCCACACAGCTGCTCGTCCTTCACAGCCTGGCCAAAGCTGTGATACTAGGTCCTGTCAGCCTTCATTCCCATTCTGCTCACCTTTGTTCTCCAGAGTTTTAGGAAACCATAGCTACCAAAGTAGATTTCATACTGAAAAGAACAACAGCAAAATACAACCCAAACCAATGGATAGGAGCCCTCCTGCTCCTTGAGAGGTTAGAGACTTTTATCTCCACAGCCTGGTCAAATCCTACCACTGTGTCCACAGAAAGCATCCTTGGTTGCTAGTAAAAATGTGGAGGAAGGATCTTCTCAAAAGGAAGCGACCATTCTAGGGGGCTGGGCTGGTTTCTTGCTATGTCTCATGACTGAAGTCTCCCTATGATAATGCATGATGGGTCAGGCAGATAGATCCCAGGCTTTTGTATACATAAGGCAAAGAACAGCAAGGGTGAAAGAAAATCATCTACATTCCTGAAGATAATGGGAAGATGTGCTCCAGGCAGATATGAACAGAAAAGTAGCATTGGATAATAGGGAATTAAAAAGCAAAGCACAGCATGCAGATATATCAGGCTTTTGGATTGTTACAGGACAAACACCCTCATCTTATTGCTTCCCTTTTGACCTCTGGATAAAGATGACTGGAATGATTGAGAGGATGTTGAGTCATTTCTTTCAGTGAGCATACAACTTCAAAAATTGACTGATTAAATAATATATAAGATATATAGACCATATCATTGCATCTTCAGTAATATTTGATAGTTCAAAGGTTACTAGAAGTCAGTGTTAGGGCCAGAAAGAAAAGAATTAGGGATACAGGAATGGTTTATTCTAGAACAGACCTGAAACATACCTCTCTGGCACTAGATACCACAGTAGTAGCTCACATAAAGTTTACCAGGACTTTATTGGGTCATGAGCATAAAAAAGGGGACTGAGAAAGTGAAAATCACCAGGGCGTTTCAGGGGGATACTTCAGTACAAAGGAGTTGTGGCTGGCCCCTTAAGGATGTACAAGGAGTGTGTGTTTTTCTCGAGACCGGAGCTTTATTTTTTTCCTCATAGATCTCTGCAGCATCTCAGTTCTTGTTCCTAAATCAATTATTAATTCCTTTACAAGTAGCATCTCCATTTCACTCGAAATACTGTTCAATTTTGTTGCATATTTTCTCTGCATTTGCATAGCTTGTTCTCGTGGTGGTCATGTCCTATGCCTGCTATGTGGCCATTTGTCATCTTCTGCACTATGGCCTCATCTTCACCCGGAGTTTGTGCACACAGGTGGGGAGCTCCTGGGCCTGTGTTCTGTTCTGTTCTGTGATCCACACAGCAAAAACCATGTTCAGGCTTCACTTCACAAAATCCAATGTGATTCATCAACATTTCTGTGACGTATCTCGCATTTTAAGGGCATCATCTTCAGATGTTCAGTTTACTGATTCGGTTTTCTTTTTAGTAAATGTGTCATATTTCTATGTTTTGTCTTTTTGTTTGTTACATATATGTATATATCTCAACAGTGCTTAAGACACACTTTCTAGAGGTCCATCCCTAAACTATATAGTCCTTTATATTGCAGTTGGCAATTTTTCTTCTGTTTTTAATTTCTGGGTTGGCTGCTGCCCTAGATTTCACTGCAGTGAAGGCTCTCTGAAAAATCTTCTAACAGATGTGTTCTACACCTTGATTCCCAAACTCACAAACCCTGTCATTTACAATCAGCAAAGCAGATAGATCCATTCTGCATTAAGAGACAGGTTCAAGTGACCTTTTCAATTGTGAGTAAGGAATTTCTCAAAAAAAATGTATGGAAGCAAGATAATTAGATAAAATTTTAATGTATATTGATAAAAATTTTACATTTGAGAAGGTCTCTGTAAATTATCTGGTAGTTTATGGTCCCAATATTTTTTCTCTACCAAGTGAGTATAAGATAAATGTCTTGCTCTTTTACTTCTCCAAAATTTTAAATTATAGTGACACAATTCATGTCCCTTTCTTAAGAAGAAAATACTGCAAGGCTGCTCATGATTATGAAAAAGCTTTGGAAATGTTTGTATGCTCTGAGTTAAATGGAGAGAGACATCACTGGAAGGTGGATATCAATGCAGTCACGGGTGCCTGCACAATGGAAAGCAGGTCAGGATCCTGGACACTTCTGACCCTGAAGAGAACACTAAATAGTTAAGATGGAGAAGAATTCTGGATAAATTGCTTTCTCACATCCACCCTCATCCAAAGGTTAGGAAAGTATAACAGGATCTGGGCTGGTTGGTACCTGAGAACTGGGAGTACCTTCACAATGTAACTCTGAGATTCCAGCCACATCCCTAAAAGGGTCTTGGTTGTGATCCCTGAAGGTGGATCACTCAGTGAAATAGTGGACTGTGGAATAATTGGGGTTCCTAGAAAATAGCTCTATTCTCTAGTTTTCCCTAAGAACTGGAAGCTAGAATAGATGCCAGACTGACACACCAACCTTTCATTGTGACAGAGAAAACTGAATCATTGCCAATAAGTGGAATGTGAAGCCCCAATACTTGTGATAGATTTACCCAGATATTACCCCCTTTTCGCTACTTAGCAATATGTTTTTTTTTTTAATTCTATGATTGGAACCTTCGAGGTACCTTAAAGCCCCACATGCTAAAGAGCTGATTTGTGTCATTTTGCAGTGCTGTTGGTTTACTTATGGCATCTGCTATGCTTACTGATACATTTTGAAAATTTGGTTATAATATTTCTCAATGTTTTCTTTTAATTTATGTTATGCCTTGAAATAAGCTGTTTGGAGTGAAAATAATATCAGTACTGAATATTTTTCTTGGCATTTTTTGGTACCAGGAATTGAACTCAGGATCCTGCTCTTGCGAGGCGGGTCCTGCACTGCAGAGCTAAATTCTCGACTGGGTTATATTTTGATAATTTAATCTTCGGTGTCATTTTACTTTCAAGTTTAATGCAATCATTGATTTCTTTCATATTTTAGTTTACTTGGATTTCACATTTTTTATTGTAAATTCTCCTTTCAAAAGCCTCAAATGATATTTTTGCTTCAAATTATGTATACATACCCAGACTTATTTACCTTATATTATATATAACATATAATATATATGTACATATTTAAATTAACAATAAGACACCAGGTCTTTTCAGTTTTTCAATTTATTTTCATCATAGGAAACATGGACCCAAATCAGAGTTCATCCCTTTGAACACACATACGTGACACATTAAGATATCCCACACTCTTTTCTGTATCAAGCTATATATGTGGTAATTATTTGTTAGAATGTGGCAATTTTAAAAACATTTTTCAATGTCTTTGAAATCTCTTTGAAACATAAAAACTCTTTTATGTTTCTTTTTGTGAAATGTTAATGATGTGTTGCCTTAGACTATAAAGCTAATGTACACATAAAAGATTGCTGTTCCACAACATGATCTAGCTTTTATTCTATAATCAAATTCAAAGGAAAATTACTGTACTGAAACAAACTCCTGCCTGAACATTTGTGGACATCCATTTTCTGATCTTCTGAAAGCATTTAGTTCTAACCACTGAGCTAGCCAGGAAACGCTCAGTCATCTTTCTTTAGATGTCAGGAGTTTAGAGCTGTACTATTACCATACTGTAACACAGTTAAACAATTGTCACATTTGCCATTTTCAGATACTGAGACAGGGCATCACTTGTATCAGCCTCATTAAGCAGGGCAATGATTTCAAGTGAAAATGTGATAATGTTGCTGAAATTTGCATAGCATGGAAAAAATAAGGAAGATGCATATAAATTATTCTTAACATTCACATGTATTTAGAGATTGAAAATGTGTGAGACCAAGGGCTTTATGGTTTTTTGGAGTCACATTCTATTTAAAGCACACTTTGAAGTCTGAGTAGAATTTGTACAAATAGAAGGGTCCACTGAGCAGGACATAGGAACTAATTTCAAAGATATTCAGTGGGCAGACAATGTCTGAAGATGATGCTCATGGCCACAGCATTTAATATGTCCTGTGTTACTGGTTCTGTAGCTGGAGCCAAGGCTCCTCCCCAAGCCTGCTGTCCCACAGCACAGTGTGCAGCTTCTGCTCGCTTGGAGGAGGACAGGCTGAGGACAAAGTGTGGCACAGTGGTGCTGCTCAGCAAGGGCTCATCTCTCTCCTATGAAGGAATCTGTGAGCAGACCCAATAGGGAAGCAGAACTGTTTCCCAGTCGGGAGCTGAACATAATTCTATGTCCTGATGGTACTGGAAATGTAGTGTGATACTGTGAGCCTGGAGGAAGTAGGACTTGTCACAATGTGAGAAGTACCAGCACTTTCCACTTTCATAAATTCTAGTGCATAATCACAAATCATCAGGAAGATGCACATTACAGACACACAGCTTTCAGAAAAGAAAAAAAAATCTGCCTTCAGAAACATTAGAAAAAAATAAAGATGTGAAAGATTTAATGTGTTAATATGTTGAATACACCAAAATGTATCCAACAATAAAACTTGTGATAAATTTAAAGGCATCTTAAAAATTAAAGAATTATCTTTAAAAAGATTTTTAAAGCTTTATTGGCTCTGGGGTCAAACTCAGGACTTCGATCTTCCCAGACAGGCATTTGTGCTGCTGAGTTATATTTCTGGCCCTGCAATTATGTTTAAATCATAAATTAAATTTAAACCTATTTTCACTGAAAAGTGAAGATCAGAACATATAATAAAGTTTAACAAAATGCAGAAATAAAAACATCAAATGGTTAGGAGCAAAAAGAACTTCACAGGATTCTCCTATATAGGGAACAGAAAAATAAGAATGACAATCATGAAAGGTACAATGGAAAAGCCATCCCACTTTCTGGAACACAAAAGCTGTAAGTGAAGGATCCCAGGAAATGACCTACTTTCTTCTCAAACTGAAACCCTGAGATCAGCATCAAAAGACCACAGAATAAGATGATTTCGAAGTAGGAATCATCCTAACAGCTAGCAGAGGGAGGCACAAGGAAGGTAAAGTGATGAAATGCTTTAACTGTACTCAATCTCCTATTAGTCCCTTTCTCACTTTCCTTAGCATTTTACACAGGGCTGACTTAATGTCCCTGTTCCTCAGGCAGTAGATAATGGGGTTCGAGACAGGAGGCACCACAGAGTAGAGCACAGAGCACAACAAGTCCCCAATAGGAGAAGCATTAGAGGCTGGCTTTAAATACAGAACAGTACCTGAAAGGAGAAAGGTACCTACAATCACCAGGTGGGGTGTGCAGGTGGAGAAGGCTTTGGACTGGCTCTGCCTGGATGGGATCTTAAACACAGCAGAGAAAATAAACACATAGGAAACCACCATGCAAACCAAACATGAGAACGCATAGAGGACCCCAAGGACCATACTGATATTGATGATAACGTGCTCCTCAGAACAACTGAGCTTTGCTAGGGAAGGGACATCACAGAAAAACTGTTGAATCTGGTTGGAGCCACAGAACTCTAGGGAGGATGTCCCAGCTGAATACAAAATCCCAAACACCACTCCACTGAGCCAGGACACAGCCACCAACTGGACACAGCACCCTTTGCTCATGACAGCCTCATAGTGTAGAGGATGGCAGATGGCGACATAGCGATCATATGACATGGCAGTCAGGATTCCCACCTCTGACCCTGCCAAAAGCATCACGAGGAAGAGCTGAGACACACATCCCAAGAAAGAGATGGAGTCGCTGAAGGTGATGGAGTTGACAATGGATTTGGGGATTGTAGTGGAGATGAGACACAGGTCCAAGCAGGACAGATGCCTGAGGAAGAAGTACATGGGGGTGTGGAGGTGGTGGTCAAGAACTGTGAGTAGGAGGATAGTCAGGTTCTCCAGCACGGACACCAGGTAGACCAAGGAGAAGAGGGCAGCCTGCAGCCCCAGCAGTGTCCTGCTGTCCATCAGTCTCAGGAGCAAAAACCCTCTTGGAAGTGTCTGATTCCTCATATTGTAAAATTGCAGGGTGAGTCTAAATGCAAAATGGTGAATTATAAACATCATACTACAGGATCAGTGAAAAATTTAGAGAAATAAAAGATGATTAACACACCTAGAAAGACAGGGAAGAGGAATGTGTAGGAGGAACAATAGCTATACACAATTCTGCAAAAACATCCATGTTTGTAGCATCACAGCTCACTCCAGCTCAACCCAGGAAGTTGCCTGTACTCAACCATGGATGAGTGAGGAAGAAAACGTGGTATTATACATCATGCAATACTACTTTCCCATCTTTAAAGACAGATAAACTTGAGGCCCTGAGTAGGAAAATGGGCAATTTGGGGCCATCATGTGAACTGAAGAAAATCAGACACAAGCCTTATGAATCACATGGTTTCTCTTACATGAAAAACTCAAGGTATAAATAAAGGTCAAATAAATGAGAAAATAGGCAACAGAGAGAGCCTTGGTAACAGGGAACAACAAGAAATGGGTGGAGGTGAAGGAAAGGTGGCTTAGACAGAATTGAGATGTGCTGTGTTCATCAGACAAATACACTCACAGTACATAATCTGATATTCAGTCTGCACTCTTGAGACATGCATTTAAAAATATCGGGGTAGTTAACTTTGTATTCAAATAATAAAATAGGGATGGAAGCAACAGTTCAAAGTGATTCAATTTGGATTCATTTTGAAAAATTAAGTGAGCCTGATTTTTCCCATTATGATTTCTGATTTGGCTGTGGAATAATCACTGGAATAGAGCATAAGGTGCCCCTTATGTGAATCGGTATTGTCCTCATTGGTGTAATTTTGTGTGCATTAGAAGTCATGGGTGAACCATCTACTTGCTATGTACTGAAATCTTAAATCATCAATAATATGTCCATCAGTCAGCTGAGCTGCTGGAAGAGGAGTTGAGAGAGATCTCCCTGTCAGGGCATTCTCTAACTAGGAGTCCATTCATTAGAAATGAAAAAACTAAAAGTAAAATGTGAAACATTTATCATTATAAAGTGATCTCACAATTACCTAGTCCCTCCCCATTTGCAAGACAAGAAGATTTTTTCCCCTGTCTTTCATGAAAAATTTAAATTTTTGGTCTAAATGTTATTATAGCATCTGCAATGTTTTTCCTTTTCCAGTGCAGTTATTTAGCATAGAGACAAGCCCGCCCACCAGAAAGGTGTTGCATTCTCACAGCAAGGCTCCCATGGGAGGGGGGCTGGCTTCTTTAAGCCCTCCGATTCTTGGGTCCCTAGAGTCCCTTTGCACTGTCCATCACTCCAGTGTCCTCCCTGTAATTCTCAGGGCAGCCCTTCTCCTCTGCAAGGTTAGAGGAGTTTCTGTGGGCCCTAAAGGGTCATCTGCAGTTCTGTCTCAAAAATTGTCTTATGATGCACATGCTAGGTGCATTCAAGGGGCTGTGAACCAAGTCCTGCTGAGCTCAGAGCCTGGCCAGCCCTACTGTCCCTGCCCAGGTTGCTCTAAAGACCAATGAGGATCAAAGATGAGAGAATTCATGATCCTCACTAAATACACACATCTGCCTGAGGAGCTCTTTAAGATTAAAGTCCCTGTAAGATTAGTACCTTAATTCCTTGGGTCCTCAGAGTCTGTCTGCTCTGTGCACTCTCAGGATGCACCAAGTCTGCTAGGCCTGATGTCCAGTGTGGCTCACTGGGTCCTTACCCAGAAAATGGGCTCAGCCTTGCCATCCGCCCTGCAGAGAAGTGTTTCCTATCTTCCCTGTGCTAATTGCTTAACTATTGACCATCTCTGCTTTCTTCTGTTCACTATAGTGTAATCCCAAGAGGAGGAACTGGGATTGACAAGTGAGGTCTGACACGAGCTATTTCTCTCTCACAGCTGAGACACAGTCTCTATTAATGAAACCCTTAATACTAACATCTGAACACTGCCCCTACTGTTTTTCCAAAATACAATTATTGCTATTTTTAATACAAATCCTCCCACAGCTCAATATTATGAGTTGATTTAGAGAGGGTGCATTTACAAATTTTCAAAACACAAACGCTTTCCATTTTCATCATATAGAAAAAAATAGTTAAAAGTCACCTACTTTGAGAGACTATATCCATGGAAATAGCAATATTTTAATGTTGACCATAACCTTCTATATAATCCAATACCAATGCAAATAAAAGAGAACATGAAAATTTTCTTTCATGTAATTTAGACACAATCTCAGTCAAGATGACTGATAGAATTCAAGCCCTACATTAATTGCTCTAATTTCATCTTTACTTTTGAGGACAAGGAATTAATATCAGAAAACCAAATTTAATAGATAGTAAAGGGAAATAAATAAAATTTTGCCATATTTTCATTTTGATTTTTAGTGAATGAAGAGGACAACAACAAAAGAGATTGACCAAAAGAAAAGAGAAAGGAATTTTAAAAGTGGCTTTTCAAATTTGAAAATATGAAGATCAAAATACTGGAATAACTGTGTCTTCAATTAGGCATTCTACACAAGCACATTCTAAACACCTGTCACTCCCTGTACTGCTCCCAGATCTGTGCCTTGGAAGCCAGCCAAGCACTCTGTGGTCACCATGTGAAGAAAAGGTTTTCTTTCCTCTAACTTCAGGGGATATGCACATCAGTATTTGTATCACATCATTGCTTTCTGAGGGTGAGTTCCACTTCATATTCTTTATAAAGGTGTATATACACTGTGGATTCCATAAAAAAATTCTTCCAAAACCTTTAGCAAAATATTAGTGATATGATGGCAACATGCAGATAGTTAAAAAGTTGAAAGATATGGAAGAAATTATAGGAGAGACATCATGAGACACATATATTTAGAGAGCTCAATACATAGAGTTCCATATATGAAGAACCGGATGCAATATCATGTACTTCATGCCTTACCTTGCAGCAATCTTGTCTTTTATTACAGTCCACAGTGAGTTGCAGGGATAAATTGAGCACAATGCAGGTCAGAATCTGTGTCAGAGGAGGAAGGGCCTGCTCCCTCTGTGCTGGCTGAAAGCTGCAGAGGAAAATAGCCAGTGCTATGCAGAGCAGCTGATGTCCTGGCCTGTGCCTTCAGCAGGCAACTGACCATTTTATAAATCAAACAGTCTGGGGGAGTGGGTGGGAGAACAGTGATTGATCAGGAAGAGTGAGACATGATGGTCTAAGAAGGATGGAGGAATTGAAGCAGAGGGAAAGAGAGCCACATGTGGCTTTGGGAGACTGAAGTGAGGAAGTGAAATCCTGATAAAGGGGGAAAGCTGAGTGAAAAAGACACTTTTCCATTTGGAACAGAAAATATGCAGAACATTTCAGTTTTCTCTGCTACCCCATCCTCCAATATCATCCAAGTGAGTGACCAAGGAGGGATAAATAGCACACAGCAGGAACTCCTGTACCTACTTTCATAGGACCATCCACAGCAGTGCAGGTGATTTTCTGAGAAGTTTTGGGAGAAGTCAGAGGGAGTGAGGCTCCTGACCTGTGTCTCGGGCAGTTTTTCCTTCCAGGAAGGAGCATCCCCTTTAAAGCACTTGAAGTCACCTTTGCATGGGCTTCTCCCAGGAGGCCACACACTAGCTGTGCAGGGACTTTCTTGGGATGCTAGTTGTCTTGGAGACAGGCATCATACATAGGGCCCTAGTAACCACCTCACACTCTAACCAGGGCAGGAAAATGCACAATGAGCTCAGTGGCTGTTGTCTAACTGTACATCACAAAGTATGGTCATGATCAAGCAATCAAAAACTTCTCAAAGCAAACCCTCCATGATAGGACTTATTTTGAAATATTCTACTGGATGAATTCCCAAGGGACAGAGTTAAAACAAAGGAAAATACTAACTAAAGAAATATTGGATTGTATGCCAATGTGAAATAAAAATATCCCTATTCTGTATGCATCCACATGAAGTAACACTTAAATGGAAAAGGACACAGACTTCTCATGCAGAAAACAAAACACTTTATTCTGTCTTGTTATATAAACTGTCTCCCAGACCTTCATGTGCAGACACACACAGTGGTCTTTCTCTACAGAGTATCTTGTGAATTGTTGGCGGGTGGTGTGTGACTTTGTGGGTGTGACATCTGACAGGTGATCCCCACAATTAACCACAGACATAAAACTGTCACTCATCTATGTGGAGAGCAGCTGCACTGAAGATCTGTCATAAATCTTGTGATAGCTCAGACCCTGGAATAAAACCCAAGGAAGCAAGAAATTAAAATTTGGGGAGCAAAGGCTTTATTTTAGGCCAGGCTTGGCAACGCAATCCCAAGGAGCCAATTTGGAGACTGAACGCCTGACAGCTAAAAGTCAGGGCTTTTAGCTTGTAAAAAACCACAAACAGCTGCTGGTCTCACAATGCAAGGAGGGGGGCCGGGGTGCTCTATAGGACAGGAACATGGAGATTACATTGGGAAGAGCAAAGTTCAGATAAGGGTTGGGCTAAAAAGCAAGTCTCCCTGCGTACAAGCAAGTTTAGATTGGGCAAACATCTTCTTTCCCTTAGCAGAGAATAGAGAAGTCTAGCAGTAATTAACAACCCTTGTTAGCTTATTTTAGCACCACACCTGTTATTTGTAGAGGGCAACAATTGTTAACATATCAATTAGGTAAGATTTTACAATTTTTACAGAGGAGAACATTTCTTAAAGAACAGCATGTTTTATTACAGATAGCCGGATGAGGGGAGAGGAGGGGTTACCAGAAACTGAGACCTAAGGCTTTTATGGCCTTTCAGGAAATTGAAACTTAACCTAGATAGATAGGAAGGGGAAATGGGAGGGGGAGGCAGTAAGATGCATACAGAACAGAAAATGAGGCACAAAGATTAAAACTAGGTTACAACAAACCCGGGCAAGTCCAGCCTGTGAACAGAGAGACCCTGAAGCCAGACAAACAAGGTGTTAGGCGGGTCCTCTCTCCCATTAGGAGAGGGGTTTCATGTGTGTTCACCCTCCTGCTGATGGGAAAAATAAACACACTGGTCATTGGGCAGGTTCTTTCTCCCAGCAGGAGGGAGGGCTTCTTGGACTGTGATTCTCATCTGCATTTCTTCATCCTCCACTTTCTCCTCCTGAGACTTTAAGAGCTGCACTGGGTGTGGCACCTCTGCCTGTCAGCAAGGATGAGAGAAACTGGGATCTTGTCTTGTTATGGTCTTTCCAGAAACACCACTAAGATGCATGAGAAAGAATCAGGCAAGTCTGTGTTAAAGAAAATCATAAAAAAATATCTGTCCAATAAATCTCCAATTCTCAAGGTCACCAAACATGAGGACATCAAAGAAAAAAGGAAACAAATCCTGACAAATGTACTGTAAAAAGGTCTGTTAGGAAAGACTGTGAACATGATGACTGCATTAGGTTGATAAAAGGAAAATCTATATAAAGTATAGCTTTTACATAGTAACTGCATCAGAATGGTGTATTGACTGTGACAGATACTGTTATAACTTGGGCCCTGGTATAAAATCCAAGGAAGCAAGAGAAGGAGAATTTAGGTAGCAATGGCTTTATTGAGCCAGCCCTGGCAGCACAGTCTCCCCCAGATTGACCCAAAGACTGCACGCCCCAAGACTGGGAAAAGAGGTTTTTAAAAATAAGGGAAAGTGGGGGGAAAACCTGCAAGGCCATTAAACCTGTTGACCTGCATCTGGAAACTGTATTGCTGTCCACTTAGCTCTGACAATCTCGGGAGTTCCTGGTGTTTCTCAAATTACTCCCATCCTGCAGACTGATATTATCTCGGAGTGGCACATCTGCAGCAATATTTGGAGAAGATTGTGGAGAGTTAATTATCCCAGGACAGCTCATTTTTGCTAGTGGGTGTGAAGGGGTCAAGAGTTACAAGAAGCTGAAACTTAAGCTTTACAAAGATCTGATATCTAACTCATTTGATGCATACAGAACAAAAGGAAAACACTGGCCGGGGTTTGGGCCATAGTATTACCCGGTAATTTCTTTGAAGCTAAACAGTTCTTAAAATTGGGGCAGGCTCATTTTATGACAGATCATCACCGGGTTGGGAAGAGGTCACCAGAAACCCAAATTCTTTATGATCTAGATAGATAGGTGGGGCAGTAAGGCAATAAGGTGCGCTACAGAACAGGAAAACGGCGGGTATCCATCTTGCTGGAAAGGGAATCAAGGTCAGGTAAAAGGTTAAACTCATAAGCAAATCTCCCTGCACATAAACAAGTTACATCAAACAATTGTAAATTAGTGGGCCATCCTAGTTTTCTTTAGCTCTTTAGCAGAGAATAGAGGTGCCTAACCGTGATTAACAACCCTTGTTAGCTTGATTTAGCACCACTCTTCTTGTTTGTAGAGAGCCGCTCTGGTTAACATATCAATTAGGTGAGATTCTTGCAATTCTTTACAGAGGAGAATATTGCTCAACATATCAATTAGGTCACTTAACATATCAGTTAGGGAAAAAGGATAAAAAAAAACACATTTAGTAAGCCATGTTGTGGGTTTGCTATAATACACAAAATGATGAAGCTATTTTCTTAGAGTACAACAATACACTACACTAAAATTACGTGTTACTATTAAAGGAAACAGGACCTGTGTTGTATAGGAATTTTCTAAAACTTTGTAAATTTTTTATTAAGAAAGAAAACTACTATAAAATAAAAACTTCAGAAATACATGTGCTTCATGTGTCCCATCCAACATTAATCCCACAGCCTCTGAAGTGTTTTCTATCTTTCATTCCCCATTTTCTAAAAGTCATTTATTATAGTCCAGCCATTTGTGACCACTCAGTGAGGTTGAGTTATGCTTTATCCTGCACCTACTGAGGTCTTAGAGTAGCTGTAAGTGTTGATGGTGCTGAATGAAACCTCTTCAAACATGGAGACACAGGCTGTGTTTGATATGCATTTTTGAAGTATTGCTGTAACCATCCAAGGACCAAGTTTGCTGAGTCCTGTGCTCAGAGCTCTCCCTTTTGCATTTGATGGGCTAGGAAAAATGATCTGACCATGCTTCACACTTAACCCTTTTGAATATCCCCAAGTCATGGTGTGTGAAGACGAATCAGACAATGCAAGAAACAAAGACATTGAATTTCAATCTTACATTTTCAAGGGCCACGGATTGAGCTCAGTGCAACAAGAACTTGCCTGGCAAGTGACCCCTGATACCGGGAAAAAAAAAAAAAAACACATTCAAAACATACAGAATCTCTTCATAAAACAGAATTTTTCAACACATCAAAACTTAAGAAGCAAATAGACTATCACAATGACAAAGGTGCTTAACAGTTTTCATGTGTGAAGTCTGCCTTGAGTGTGACTGTTGAGACAGAAGTTATTTCTGCAGTAGACCTTAGTTTGCATTTACATTATAGGTCACACAGGTTTTTAATTTCTTATATATATCTTTTTCGTTTTGCATGCAAGTAAACATCTGATGTGAAAATATTTTAAACAATAAATGTGGGCATTATCCACACACAAAAACACACCTTTATCACAAAAACTGGTCTCCTGCCACTTGTTCCCTTAAATCCTTGATGTCTTATATTCACCAGTGCATTCCAGTGGGGATGATTCACTGCCCTGATGTCCTGCACTCCACACATTAACTCCTCCCTGCCTGAAACACTAAGCTGTTTATTTCCCGAATTCTTCATCTTAAATGGTATTTGGATATTCAAAGATTTCTCTTTTTTGTTTGAATTCTGAAAATTTCCACCTTTCCTTAAAACTGCTCCTCTGTTGTTGCTTGATGTGTGTAGACCAGATACGGAGGATGGAACCCTAATTGATCTTAGCTATGAGAACAAAAAGAAAAAAAAAAAAAAAAAAAAGAAAAACTACAGGCTGTGGTCCTTTGGCAACACACAGATGTGCTGGAAAATTGCAAATTCCAGAGAAGAGTCCACACAAATGAGTGCCACTATTTACCTGGCCTTGTACTGTAGATACCAGGACACAGCTGAATCCTGTGTTGTTCTAATTGTGTGCTCCCTTCTCTTAGCAAAGAAAAGTGGATTGAGCCAAAAGCTTGGAAGCTTGGCGCTCTTTGTCCACCAGAGGCAAGAACCCACCACCCATCTCTCCTAATTAAATCTTTTTTTATTTTGGTCTTTCATCCTGATTCTCCTCTATTCAGGTATAAACCTGTGGGCTGGTTCAAACACTTGTATTCTACAATGCACACATCCCTTACTTTATTAATTTCAGCACTTTGACACTGCTTTCCTGGCAGTTCTAATATCGCTGTCATAACTGAGTCTGCTGTGGATGTTTTCACTCACTCTGGAGACTGGGATTGCTTGCTTTTGCTTTGCCTGTACATCTTTACTTGTCATTAGGTATGCAAATTTAGGTGATAAAAGATGAGATAATTATGACTTTAGTGTAAAGACTGACACTGATCTACACAGGAATCCATTATGTGTATTAGATCCCCTGCTGTCCTGGATTTCCTTTTCTCTCTTGACCTTGCCTCCCCTAGTCACTGAGAGCAGGCATCCACACCTCATGCCACTGTCTTTCCCTGCAGCTCTGTAAGAGAGTGATGGGCACAAGCTTTCTGCCTTTACCAGTCTTCTCTATTTTGCCCTCTAACCCGGCTGTCTGTGGTGAGTCTGTCACTGGTGTCTCCCAGAGTGGCCTGATTCCCTATTAGTGGGGCACAAATATTAACCAAGACTGGAGTGAGGACCTTTGCCAGTGAACACTCTGGCACTGGTGTTTTGAAGAGTAGATCTATGATTAAGAGAAAATTATGGAAAGGACTCAGCATTTTTACCTCTCCATTCTTCTGCCCATTGAAAGAATGTTTTGTTGTTTTTTGCTTGACTCTTGTCTTTGAGCAATTTAGCTGCTGGATTTTCCAGGTCCCAGCTAAGACCATGCATGGTGCGTCTCCTTCTGCAGCCTTCCAAGTGTCCCCCAGCCCCATCCTGAGTGCAGGGAGAAATCCAACAGATTTGAGGTCCTGGCAGTTAAATCTTCCACTTCTTTCAGCTTTTTTTTTTTCAATTTTTTTTTTTTATTGGAACCAGGGATGGAACTCACGACTTCCTGCTTGCAAGGCAGGCACTTATGCTACTGAGCTAAATCCCCAGCCCCAATTCTTTCAGCTTTGAGTGGTGAGATTTTAGCTGTGACTTCTGAGATTTACCAATCGGTCTCCCTATTAACAAGCTAAGGGTGAAACATAATTCCATGCTATTTTCTCTACTCGGAAAATGTACTTAGAAGATTCAACAAATATTTATGACAAATTCTTCTGTAATCTAGTAGTGAAAGTAACTTGTATAAATGAGACAAGTCATGTAAAAAGCAAGCAAAAATGAAATAAAACAACTTACAAAAACAAAAGCATAAAAACTGGTTGTAGAACATTTCTTGATTTGCAAGCTCTTCAAACCCCAAAGACTTCCTGTTTCCCAGAGGCAGCCTCCTTACAGCACACTCCCTGGAAAGATTTTCTATGGTCCTCTTTACTTCTCACTAGAAAATGTGATTCTTTCTGTCTGACAGTTAGAAAATTACAGATTATATGTTCAGGATATCTGTCCTGCAGCAAGCTACCTCTCCCCTACTGCAACAAGACGCCCTTTCCTTACAACAATAGTCTTTTTATATAAGATCTCTGCTAACTACAAAGGGAATAATTAAAAATGCAGGAGGAAAACCAGAACCAACAAGCCAAGCAATTTACATAGGCTCAGAGCTAGCAACTTCCTTCATGTTGAAAACCAGAATGCTTTGTCCTCTAGAGCTAAAGAAAAAAAGAATCATTCTCTTATCCTCTCATTTTACACTTAGTGCTTAAATGAAGCTAAAAGAAATTGGCATGAAGGATGAGGAAGTAAAATATTAAGAAAAATATCTACACTAAAAATCAGTCCACTCATTTTTGTGTTTCTTTATGGTGGCCATTAAGGTGATTTCAAAAAGGCCCCATGTGTGCCAGATAATTTTTTTTTATTTAAACAGAAAAAAGGTAGAAATAATACAGAATTTCAAAAAATAATCAGTAAGAAATCACTGGATTTGATAAATTATGTATTGTTGTCTTAGACATAGTTTTTCAAGTTACAAAACTAAAGCATACAGGGACACTGTCCCCAGAGCCCAGCCTGTTTGGGACCCTCACACCATCTGGGTGCAGTGGAAAGGCAAGGCAAATCTGAGGCATTTGCATCCCCTCCCTGTGTGTCTGGAGGTCTGTGGATTTCTAAGCAAGCAGGCAAGCATTACCAGTTCCAGAGGCGCGGTGTCCTGGGGTAAGTGCCCCATGCACTCTCACCTGAGCCCGCTTGTTCAGGACCCTCGAGCCTTCTGGGTGCAGTGAAACAGCTAGGCAGGTCGGAGGAGCCTACATCCATCTCCCTGTTCAGGCTGCACTTGGAGAACTGTGAAGTTCTAAGCAAGCAGGCAGGCACCCACTTTCCCCAGAGCCCAGCTTGTTGGGGACTGTGGAGTTCTAAGCAAGCAGGGGAACACCACGGGTTCCAGAGACCCAATGGCTTGGGGGAACTGGGTGCCAGAGTCCCAGGAGCTGTGAACATAAAAGTGAATTTCCAACAGACCCTGAGGAAGCTTTCAGATAACACTTGAAACACAGAAATATAGGAAAATGACAAAATGAAAGACCAAATTACAACCTCAAAACTCCAGCCCATCTCAAGAAACCCTAAGAGCAATGTATATAGAAGAGAATATATGCCATACACCTCAAATATTGGGCATAATAGCTACTGAAATAAACAAGCAACTCCGGGAAGCTTTAAAGGAATTGAAACTCAAAATAATCTCCCAGGTAAAAGAAGAAATGATAAAAGAAATGAAAGAGATGCTGAACAAATCTAAAGAAAACACAGTTAAAAAATTGGAGGAACTAAACAAAAAGACAGAATCCCTACATGAGCAATATAAGAAACAAACAGAATACATAAAGCAGATGCACAGAGATCTACAGGAAATCAAAAACTCCACTGAAAGGATAAAAACCGCCTCAATGAAAGTGAAGATAGAATTTCAAACCTTGAAGACAGGATTGCAGCTAGTGAACAGGAAAGGAAAGATCTTTTAAAAATAAAGAATCAGGAAATAACAATTCAACAACTGCAAGACAATGCAAAGAAAAACAACATAAGGGATTAATGAATAAGAAGGGGACAACATAAAGGACATCAAGAGGATATTTAGAGAAGTAATAGCTAAAAATAGCTGAAAATTTCCCAAGCATGAGATCAGAAACCAACATCAGGTTCGGTGAAGCATATAGAAATCCAAATAGTCATAACCAAAATAAAACTACACCCAGACATATAATAATCACCATCCCCTAAATCCAATGCAAGAATAGAATTTTAAAAGCTGTCAGAGAGAAAAGACAGATCACTTATAAAGGAAAATCTATCAGAATTACAGCAGACTTCTCAGCACAAACAATAAAGCCAAGAAGAGCATGGAGTGAAGAATTCCAGATTCTAAAGGAAAATGATTTCCACCCTAGACTGATGTATGCTGCAAAACTATCATTCAAACTTGATGGTGAAATAAGATACTTCAGTGACAAAGAACAGCTAAAGAGCTTCATGATCACCAAGCTAACCTGGCAAAAAATATTGAAAGAAAGTTTAGATACACAAAGGAAAAAAACAACTAAACAAAGCATATAATTAAACAGAACAGAAAGATAAAGAGGCAACAGCAGAAAGATAACATGTCAACAATAAATCAACATGTAACAGTTATAAACAGTAATGTAAATGATCTCAATTCACCAATTAAAAGAAACAGACTGGCAGAATGGATGAGGAAACAAAATCCAACCATATGCTGTTTATAGGAAACCCATCTAACCCAGAAGGACACTCACAGACTAAAAGTCAAAGGATGGAAAACAATATTCATGCAACAGAAAAAAAAAAAAAAAAAAAAAAAAAGCACGAGTAGCCATTCTGTTTGCAGATAATGTGAACTTCAAACCAACAATGATCAGAAAAGACAAAGAAGGTCACTACATACTCATTAAGGGAAAATTCCAAGAGGAAGAGATAACTATCTTAAATACATATGCATCAAATTCCAGAGAACCCAGTTATATAAAACAAGTATTAACAGAAAGGAAAAATCAATTTATCAATAACACAATTATAACAGGAGACCTTATCACACCATTGATATCAAGGGATAGATCAACCAGACTGAAAATCAGCAAAGAAATAACACAACTGAATACACCTGGGAACAAATGGACTTGATAGACATTCCACCCAACAACATCAGAATATACATTCTTCTCAGCAGTACATGGGTCGTTCTCTAAAATAGACCATATATTAGCTCACAGAACATATTTAAATAAATGCAAAAGAGTTGAAATTGTCCCTTGCATGTTATTGGATCATAATGCTTTGTAACTAGAAATTAATGATAAAAGACACTGCAAAAATCCCACAAACACATGGAAATAGAATAAAACACTCAATTAATCAGTGGGTCACAGGAAATTAAAGAAGAAATTAAACAATACTTACAAGAAATTGAAAATACAAATACAACTTACCAGAATCTGAGGGATGCAATGAAAGCCATCCTCAGAGGAAAATTTATTGCACTGAGTTCCCACATCAGGAAAACAAAATGAATACAAATAAATAACCTGATTGTACACCTCAAATAGCCTGAAAAAGAAGAGCAAGTCAAGCCCAAGCCAAAACAAGAGAGGAAATTATAAAAATCAGAGCAGAAATTAACCCAATAGACACGAACAAAACAATCCAAAGACTCAATGAATCAAAGATTTGGTTCTGTGAAAGAATAAATGAAATTGATAAGGCCCTAGCCAACCTTATCAAAAAGGGAAGAAAAAGCTCAAATTCATGCAATAAGAAATGAAAAAGGTGAAATCACTACAGACTCTATAGAAATACAGATCATCAACATCTATTTTGAAAACCTCTACTCTCAAAGGTTTGATAACACAGAAGAAATAGACAGATTCCTAGAAACATATGAAGTACCAAAGCTACATCAAGAGGATGTAAAACTGCTGAATAACTCAATCTCTATTAATGAAATTTAAATTTAGAATGTAATTAAGTCCTTACCTACAAAGAAGAGCCCAGGCCCAGATGGATTCACTGCAGAATTCTACAAGAAATACAAAGAAGACCTAATGTTGACACTCCTCAAACTATTCAATGAAATTGAAAGGGAAGTAATCCTTCCTAAGTCACTCCTGGAAGCAAATATTAAACTAGTACCAAAACCTAAGAAAGACTCAGCTAAAAAAGAGAACTATAGACCAATCTCCCTAATGAACAGAGATGCAAAAATCCTCAATAAAATATTGGCAAATAGAGTGCAGCAAATCATCAACAAGATTATACACCATGACCAAGTAGGATTCATCCCAGGCGTGCAGGGATGGTTCAACTTACATAAATCAATAAATGTAATACACCATATCACTGAAGCCAAAAGTAAGAATCATATGATCATTTCTATAGATGCAGAAAAAGCTTTCAATTAGGTCCAACATTCATTCATGATAAGAACATTACAGAAAATTTGAGTGGATGATCTTTACCTCAATATAACAAAGGCCATCTATGACAAATCAACAGCCAGTATCATACTAAATGGCCAAAAATTGAAGGCCTTTACTTTAAAATCAGGCAAAAGACAAAGATGTCCTTTATTACCACTCCTATTTAATATAGTACTAGAAATACTAGCCAGAGCAATTAGACAAGAGAAAGAAATAAAAGTGGTAAAGATAGGAAAGGAAGAAGTTAAATTATCATTGTTTGCAGATGACATGATACTCTACATGGAAGAACCCCTAAACCCCATTGAAATATATAATAAATAAATTATATATATATATATATATATATATATATATATATATATATAATAAATTCAGTAATGTAGCTGGATATAAAATCAATACTCAGAAATCCATAGCATTCCTATACATGAACAACAAAATCACAGAGAAATAAGAGAAGCCAAAGTCTTCACACAAGCAACCAAAAAAATGAAATATTTAGGAATTATCTTACAAAGAAATGAAAGACCTATACAGGAAAAATTATAATACACTGAAAAAAGAAATTGAAGATGATCTCAGAAAATGGAAAGAAATCCCTTGCTCATGGATAGGAAGAATAAACATTGTGAAAATGGCCATTTTCCCAAAACTCTTAGACAGATTCAATGCAATCCCCAAAAATACCATCAACATACCTCATAGATCTTGAAAAATCACTCCTAATGTTCATCTGGAGTGAGAAGAGACCTAGAATAGCAAAGACAATTCTAAGCATCAAAGGCAAGGCAAGAGGAATCACAATCCCTGACTTGAAGTTATACTACAAAGCAACTGTAGTAAAATCAACATGGTACTAGAATCAAAACAGAGCCGAAGATCAATGGAATAGATTATAAGATACAACCACAACTACAAACACACTCAACCACCTAATCTTTGATAAAGGAGTCAAACAGGTTCACTGGAAGTACGACAGTCTCTTTAGTAAATGGTGTTGGAAAAACTGGCTCTCCATTTGCCCAAAATTAAAACTAGACCCATGTCTATCACCATGTACTAAATTAAAATCTAAATGGATCAAGGATCTGAATATTAAAACATAAACACTAAATCTGTTGGAAGACAAATTGGGTAGAAACCTTGAAGACATAGGGGTAGGTAGAGAATTCATGAATAGGACTCAAACCACCTGGGAAATACTTCCCATAATCAATAACTGGGACCACCTCTTAAAAAGTTGCTGCATGTCAAAAAAAATCTCCAGCATAGTGAAAAGAAAACCCACAAACTGGGAAAAGATCTTAGTGAGCTCCCCTTCAGACAAGGGACTTTTGTCTAAAACATATGAAGAATTAAAAAACTCAAACCCCCAAAATTCAAAGATCCAATCCAAAAATGGGCATCTGAGATGAATATACACTTCTCAGATGAAGAAATACAAATGGCAAATAAATACATGAAAAAAATGCTCATCATCATTAGTCACTAAAGAAATGAACCACACTGAGATTCCATCTCACTCCTGAAACAATGACCAAGATCAACAAAACCACCAACAACAAATGCTAGAGAGGCTGTAAAAAAAAAAAGGAACTCTCCTGCACTGTTGGTGGGAGTGTAGACTAGTACAACCATTGTGGAGGTCAGTCTGGAGATTTCTCAGAAAACTGGGACTGGAAGCCCCATTATGACCCAGCTATACCAATTCTAGGCATATTGCCAGAAGAACTGAAAACGTCATACCACAGTGATATATGTGCACCCATGTTTATAGCAGCACAATTTGTAATAGCCAGATCTTGAAAACAATCTAAGTGTCCATCGACTGAAGATTGGATAAAAAAGTTGTGGTATTTTTATGCAATGGAGTACTACTCACCTATAATGAATGACCGCATTGAGACATTTATAAATAAATGGACACAGCTTGAGACCATATTCATAAGTGAAATAAATCAAACTCACATGTGTGAATACCAAATAGTTTCTCTCGTGTAAGAAATGATTCAAATATATAAAAGTATGTGGTAATCATGATTCCCCATTATGTGGACTTGAAGCCTTATAAAGTTTCACTCATTAAGTGGAATGGCTTTATTCTGGGCTGCTTGATATTATTGCCTGTGATGAAATGACCAGCTATTTTGAAGAAAACAAGACATCATAATAGCTTAGTGCTGATTCAATATCATCTTGTTCTGAAGCTCCACCGAACCGTTGCTCTTCTGTCTCCATTGGTTTCATGATGTTGTATATTACTGGATTTTATTATAGGTGATAGTATAAACAAAAAATTTTATAGGCAAAGAGATAATATAGAAACCATTGTTCATTTTCTGTTAGCTGGTTCTAAATACCCTGTAATACTTTCATCCACTTGAATGGTTTCACACTGTCTTGATATGTTTGATGCTATAGTATATGAAGTTATATTCAAATATTTCAAGGAAAAAGACACCATGGTAACTACTATTAAGTCGGGTTATTTGGTGGTGAGGCACTAGGTTGCTGAAATTGTCATGCTTTAACCTGTATTGTCATGTTATTATGTCCTCTTTTATCGCAATCTCCTCCTTATTCATTAAAAATTTATTTATTTTTATTTTTATTATTTTTTAATTAAGGGGAAAAATTTAAAAATTAGCAGAAAATATTATAGTAACTTTTTTGATTTCCTATTAACTTGATTGGAAGTCTGTGTTACTCCCACTATCTTGTTTTGACTGATTAGACTCTGTTCCAGCCTGTTTGATACTATCAAGTTTGAGGGTATAGGCAACTACTTTCAAGGCCATATGCTTCACTATGATGCCCATTCTGGTTTGACTATTATCTTCTTTTGAAGTCCTGTAATGTTTACAATGTTTAAATTTTATTGGTCTTGTTCTCTACTGTTTTGTTCGACTTTATTATACCTAATGATATAGGCAATTCTTTTTAAGGAAGCAAGAGGCATTATGGTAAACATTGTTGATAACCTTGTATTCTGTTTTTACATCATGTGCTATGTCTATCCTTGGTTTTGACTAACAGCTTTGTTTTGTCATATTTGGTTTTATTCTCTTCCAAAAAAAGTAATAAGAACTATGGGAGTAATAAAACCCAAAATGCATAAATTTTGTTGTAAAAAGACAGAGAAAAGAATACAACTCTAAAGAATACAACTGACGGTGTGTGTAGGTGTGTTAGGGTACATGACCATATTACTGAAGTTTTGTTGGATCATTGAACACAACTGTTTTCAGTCTCACTGTTTGAATGTCCACTTTGTATGCTTTGATCCTGTTACTTGAGCAACTATTTCTAAGATGACAATGTGTAATCTATTAACTGGTGATTTCTTACTTTTTTTGTAGTTCTGTATTACTTGTACCTTTATACTGTTTTTGTTTTGTATTCTTTTTTATTTTTTTCTTTTAAATAAAATAAAACAAAACTAAAGCATACAAAGTGGACATTCAAACAGTCTGATTGCAAAAAGTTCTGTTCAACAATCCAACAAAAACTTGGTAATATGGTTATCAATCCTGCACACTTAAACATACATATAGTTATATCCTTTAGAGTACTTTCTTTTCCTCCCTTTTTTACAATAACGATTACACATTTTGGGTTTTATTACTCTTACAGCTCTTATTTCATTTCACACTAGAGACACAATGTGATACTTATAAATTATGATTCTTATTTAGTTCACTAATGAAGATAGTCTTAAGTTTTCTCTAGCAAGACCTAGCAAGACCTCATGATCATCCATTTTTATAGCTGAGTAATATTTCATTGTATAAAAATACCACATGGTTTTCATCCACTCTGCAGTTGATGGACATTTTGCTTATTTTCAAGATTTAACTATTATAAATTGTTCTGCTATGAAAATGAGTGCACATATATCACTGCGATTTGACCTGTCAGTTTTTCTGGGAAAATACCCAGGAGGGGAATAGCAAGCTGGGTTGAATGGAACTTCCAATCCTAGACTTCTGAGAAATCTACATACTGATTTCCATAGAGGTTGCATCAGTCTACACGCCCAACAACAGTGGAGCAGTGTTCCTTTTTTCTTGCAGCCTCTCAATCATTTATTATCAGTTGACTTCTTGATGGCAGTTATTCTTTCCAGAGTGAGATGAAATTCCAATGCCATTTTAATTTGCATTTCTTGAATGATGAATAATGGTGAATATTTCTTCATGTATTTATTTGCCATTTGTATATCTTCATTTGAGAACTGTGTGTTCATCTCCAATACCCATTTTTGGAGTGGGTCTTTAAATTGGGGGGGGGGCGCTTGATTTTTTTCAATTCTTTATATGTTCTGGATATAAGTCCTTTGTCTGAGGGGTTGCTGGCTAAAATTCTTTCCCATTCTGTGGATTTTCTTTTCACTCTGTTGGTGATTTTATTTGAAGTGCAAAAACTTTTCTATAAAATGAGATCCTAGTTTGATTCTTTGAAATGTTTCCCATGCAGTTTGTGTTCTGCTCATGAATTCTCTGCCTAACCTTTTCTCTAAGACTTCTGCCTACCTTGTCTTCCACCACATTTAGTGTTTCTGTTTTAATATTTAGATCTTTGATCCAGTTAGACTTTAGTTTTGTGCATGGTGATAGGCATGGGTCTAGTTTCGGTCTTCAGCATGTGGAGAGCCGGTTTTTCTCACACCATTTATTAAAGAGGCTATCCTTCTTCCAGTGAAAAAGTTTAGCCCCTTTGTCAAATATCAGGCAGCTGAGTGTCTTTTTAGTTGTGTTTTCATCTTTAATCTGTTCTATTGATCCTCAGGTTTATTTCTTTGCCAGTATTGTGCCATTTTTTTCACTCTGGCTTTGTAGTATACTTTAAAGTCAGGCATTGAGATGTTTCCTGCCTTGCCTTTGTTGCCCAGAATTACCTTTACTAGGTTTCTTCTGTTTTCAAATTCATTTTAGGAGTGTTTTCTCTAGATCTGTGAGATATATTAATGGTATTTTGATTGGGATTGCATTAAATCTGTATAGTAGTTTTTGGAGTATGGTCATTGTCACAATGTTGGTTCTTCCTAGGCAAGAGCAAGAGATATCCTTCTACTTTCTAATATCCTCTTGAATCTCCTTTTATATCATAGCATAATTTTTGGCATATAGTTCTTTTACATTCTTAGGTTCATTCCTAAGTATTTCATTTTTTTAGATGCTATTGTGAAGGGCAATATTTCCATAAATTCACTCTCAGTGTTTTTTTGTATACTTTGTTTGTATACAGGAATACCATCGAATTTTGAGCACTGACTTTGTATCCAGCTACACTGCTGAATTTGTTTATTACCTCTAAATAGTGTTTTAATTGAATTTTTTGAGTCTTCTGTGTAGAGTATCATATCATCTGCAAATAGTGGTAATTTAACTTCTTCCTTTTCTATTTTATTACTTTTATTGTTCTCTCTTATCTGATTGCCCTAGCTAGTATTTCCAGCCTATATTGAATAGGAGTGGTGATAGTGGACATCCTTGTCTTGTTCTTCATTTTAGAGTGAAAGCTTTCAATTTTTGCACATTTGGTATAATGCTGGCAGTTGGTTTGTCATAGATGACCTTTATAAGATTGAGATAGGCACCATGCATTCCAACTCTCTGAAGGGTTTTTATCATGAACATGTGTTGGGTTTTATCACAATATTTTTCTGCATCTATTGAGATGATCATGTGGTTTTTTTTTTTTTTTTTGCTTTTGGCTCTGTTGATGTGGTATATTACATTTATTGATTTGTATATGCTAAACCATCCCTGCATCCCTGGAATGAATCTCACTTGTTCATGATGTATAATCTTCTTATGATTTGCTGCATTCTACTTGCCAGAATTTTATTGAGAATCTTTCATCAGTGTTCATTACTGAAATTGGCCTATAGTTTTCCTTTTTGGTTGAGTCTTTCTCTGGTTTAACTTGAGTAAACCAGAGTAATACTTGCCTCCAGGAATGATTTAGGGAGGATTACTTTCTTTTCAATTCATTAAAGAGTTTTAGACTATTGGCATCAAATCTTCTGTATCTTGTAGAATTCAGCTGTGAATTCATCAGGCCCTAGGCTTTTCTTTGTTTATAAGTTTTAATTACATTTTCAATCGCAATATTGGGGCATTCAAAATTGTTATATCTTCTTTGTTGAGCTTTGGTCGTTCATATGTTTCTAGAATTCTGTTCATTTTCTCTGTGTTATCCACTCCTTGTGAGTAGAGATTTTCAAAGTAGAAATCCATGATCTTTTGAATTTCCATGGGGTCTGAGGTAATTTACTTCCTTTCAGTTATTATTGCATGAATTTGGGGTTTTTTTTCTTTCTTTTTCTTGATGGAGATAGATAGAGGCTTGTAAATGTTGCTTATTATATAAAAAACAGCTTTTGATTCATTAATTCTTTGTATTGGTTTTTTTTAAATTTTCAATTGCATCGATTTCTGCTCTAATCTTTACAATTTCCTCTCTCCTATGAGCTTTGGATTTAACTTGCTCTTCTTTTTCTAGAAGCTTGAGATAAGCATTAGGTTGTTTATTTGTGCTCTTTTTCTTAATATGACAATTTATTGTTATATATTTCCCTCTTAAGACTGCTTTCATTGCATCCCACAGATTAAAGTATGTTAGTTCCACATTTTCATTGAATTGTAGGTATTGCTTTATTTCTACTTTAATTTCATCTGTAGTCCACTGATTGTTCAAAAGGTTGTTGTTTAACTTCCATACATTTATGCCAGTTTTGCCATTTTTTGTCATTAATTTCCAATTTCAGTGCACTATAATCAGATATTACATGTGGGATACTTTCAATACCTTTGCAATTACTTAAGAATGTTTTATGGGATAATACATAGTCTATTTTGGAGAATGTCCCATGCAAGGCTTAGAAGAATGTGTATTCTGATGTGGTTGGATGGGACACTCAGTAAACACCTACTAAGGCAAATTGCTCACAGGTATGATTCAGTTCTATTATTTCTTTTCTGACTTTTTGCCTAGTTGATCTACCTCTTTGAGACAATGGGCTGTTGTTGGAGACCACTATGAAGTGGCTCTGAACAAGATTTAAATTTTACTAATTGGCTTTCTATGTTTATCTGTGAGTCTGTCCTAGGCCTAGATCTCTTGTCTGGTGATTGGAGCTGATTCATAGTAAGTGAACTTCTATGAATCACTGGTCCTGGCTGAGGCCTGTAGTGGCCTGTGAGGCGAGAGATACCTCCGAGGACAAGATAAGGCTGCAGCTGCAGACACTCTGGCTCCAACCCCGATTAACAAGGTAGAGACTGCAAAGATTACTCCAACAGTCTCACTTCTACCATGTATTCATGATAAGACAGTACTACTGAATTGAATTGATTCATTACTTGGATATGTTCTTGAAGTGACTCCCAAGGCCCTGCTCACTTCCTACAGTTTCCTCAGCCTCTCTGTCCTTTGTTCTTGGTTCTAATATAAGTGGACTGATCCAGAGAATCCATTGTCATCCCTCGAAGTTTCAAGCTTAATTAAAGGATTTTGACCCTCCTGGAGCCCTAAAAATGATACAATTTGTCTCTTTTTATTTAACCTCCACCGTACACTCGTTTGGGAGATAGGGGATCTAGAACAGAACCCGATAGGCTGTTATGGTACTTTGTTATAATTGTGTTCTTGTGTATTTGGTTTTCCATGTCCATTAGTATCTGTCTTATACAGTTTGGTGCTCCTGTATTTAGTGCATATATATTTATAATTGTTAGTTCTTACTCTTGAATTTTTCCACCAACACCTATGTAGTGACCTTCTTTACCTCTTTTAATCATTTTAGGTTTGAAGTTCACGTTGTCTGAAAACAGAATAACTACCCCCCCCCCTTTTCTGGGTTCCTGTTGCATGGAATACTGTTTTCCATCCTTTGACTTTTAATCAATGAGTTTCCTTTTGGGTTGTATATTGTGGGATCGTGTTTCTTGATGCATTCTTTCAGCCTATCTCTTTTGATAGATGAATGGAGGCTATTTGCATTTATGAATGTAACTGATATATACTGGTTCGACTTTGCCACTTTATGTTCCAATTGTTTGCTTTCTGCTTTCCCCCTTTTTTAATTGCTTGTACTGCCTGGTGGCTCCTTTCTGTTGTTGTTCTGAGGAGTGTGGTCATTTTTATCTCTATCTAGTATGTCTTTCAGTACTCTTTCTAGGGTTGGTTTGATGGACATTGATTTCTTCAGTTGTTCTTTGTCATGGACGTGTGTTTTTTCTCCATTAAATATGAATGAAAGTTTTTCTGGGTACATCAGTCTGGGTTGAAAGTCATTTACTTTCAGAGTTTGAAATACCTCACTCCAAATTCATCTTGACTTGAAGGTGTGTGCTGAAAAGTGTGCCGTGATTCTAATGGGCTTTCCTTGATAGGTGAGTTGTGTCTTTTCTCTAACAGCTTTTAGTATTCTGTTTTTTATGCTGCATGTCTGGGATCTTAATTATTACATGTCTGGGTGTAGGTCTATGTTGGTTGTGACTGTTTGGCATTTTATAGCCTCACTTATCAGCGTATCAGATTTTTTTCCCCATGTTTGGGAAATTTTGTGCTATTACTTCTGTTACTAATTTAGTTATGTCAATTGCATTGACTCCTGCATCTTCACTGATGTCTATTAGTCTTACATTGTTTCTCTTGGCATCATCTTGAAGCTGCTGGATTGTTATTTCATGCTGCTTTGTTTTTTAAGAGTTCTATCCTTCCATGATTGCTAATTGTGATCCTGTCCTCAAGGTCCAAAATTCTATACTCAGCTTCATTTAAACAGCTTTAATAGAATTTTTGTTTCTTGGATGTCTCTTTGAGTTTGTTTCATGAACTTTGCCTGTTTTGTATATTGTTCATTCAAACTTTCAGTCAGTTTCTCATGCTCCTGTACTTTTTTAAAATCTATTTCTTCTCTAGCTGTCCTGAGCAACTCCTTTACTAAGATTATTTCTGTCTTTACAACAGAGATCACTTCTGATTTTATTTCCTCTATAGCCTCATAAAGTTGCTTTTTATTTCACTTGCTCTCTTTTTAGAGATGACCAATGTGTTACTTTTGAAGTTCTCTATTTCAGTGTCTCCTGTTCTTGCTCCTGATGGACTAGATCTTTAAAGTTGCATTTTGTTTTCTCATTTTGCCATTTTTCCCTTTTGAGTCAACATTTGGTGCTTCAATTCCACTAGTGTCAACTGTTGGTAGTGAATATCTTGGGGTCCTACTGTAAGGCTGATGTTTGCCCAATTGCTGGGTCCCACAATGAAGAGGTGGGCCAGTCACCTGAATTCCCCCTGCATGGCCTTTTGGGTGAGTTCTATATTCTTCCTTGGCTAACAAGCCTAGGAGTACTGATGGAAATCAACTCCTAGTTCCTGCTGTTATTACGTCTTCAGGTTGTTCAGAGTCACCAGATCTCCCTGTTTATAGTGTTTGTCTTGGCTATGACCCTACTGTGTCTCTGGGTGTCTCATGGGCCCTTTTAATTTTCTGTAGGTTGGGGAGAACCTTATTGGCACCCTCTTCAAGCTACCTGGTATTTTCTGTGAGGAGAAAAGATTCACCTACCCACCTGCCAAGCTCACCAATTGCCTACTTCTGGAGGGGGCTTAGCTTCTGCTTCTGTTTACCCACTGAAGGTGGCAAACTCTATTCCTGTTTTAGGGGCAAACTCACCTCACTGATGGAAGCCTGTTGAGTTCTTCTGTTTGGAAAAGTGGTTACTGAGTTTCCTATGGATACTGCATGGTTATTCTAGAGGAAGGTGTCAGAGGCAAAAATCAATAGCAATGCTAACTCCAGGAGGTGAGGGGGTCTCTAATGCAGGGGTGGGACTGCAGTGGTGCTTGTTGTGGGCTGGAGTTCTTAGGACCTGAGTTGGGTGGCTGGGACATAGGAGGGACCCAATTTGGTCCAACTGACCCATGCCACTGGCTGGAGTTCCTGGGTCCTCCAAGATGGTCTGCCAGGAAGGCAGGGAGTCACAGGAAGGGCCCAGGTGCAGCCCAGCCCCATGTGTACCACTGGCTGGAGTTCCTGGGTCTCGTAAGGTGGTCTGTTTAGACAGTGTGGAGGAGGATCCCAGATTTAGTCCAGCCCCATGTGCATCACTGGCTGGAGTTCCCAGTTCCTGTGAGGTGGTCTAGTTGAAAGGTGGGGGTAGTAGGCCAAGTAATCATTTTCCATTAATGTCTACACATTCAACTCATAGAAACTTTTTAATAGTTAAAAAGACCCAAGAGAGTTAGAACATTATTTTAAAACATTGCATAATAACATGTGTTTGTTGTGTGCTTACCAAAAATAAATGCAAATGAAAAGCAGGGCAGTATCATTCATATTATGATCTTGGTGAAACTCATTCAAATGTTGAAGTTCTCATCCCTTGCATCTCATGTGACTGCTTTTGGTTTGCAGCCCCTCTGGTGGAAGTGGTGACCAGGATGAGATATGACCTGTGAAGTGAGGTCATCCAGGCATATAGGTGCCCAGCAAGACCTGTCAGTACATGTGAAGAGACTGTTTGATTTATGAAATGGTCAGCTGGCTGTTGAAGGCACAGGCCAGGATGCTGTCTGCTCAGCATAGCACTCGCTCCTTTTCTCTCCAGCTTTCAGCCAGCACAGTGAAGGATGCTCCTTTACATCCAACAGGTCCTCCCTCCTCTGACACAGATTCTGACCTAAGCTGTGCTCAGTTTATCCCTGCAACTCACCATGCACTGTAATTCAAGATAAGATTGCTGCAAGGTAAGGCATGAAGAAGGTGGTGCTGTGTCCCAGTTCTTTCTACGTGGAACTCTATGTATTGATCTCCCTAAATACATGCATCTCACAATGTCCATCGTGTAATTCCTCTCATATCTTTCTGCATTTAACCACTCTCATTTCCTCATTGTGTCACTGCTATTTTCCTAATGGCCTTGGCAGAACCTCTTCAGTAAAGCCATGTGTTACAAACGTATACATATTTATAGTGTATGGTGTTCACCCTCAGATAATAACTAGATGTTACAAGAAATTGATGTACACATCCAGCAATGTTAAAATAATAAAGAATTTTTCTTCACATGACCATGGCAACATACTACATTGGCTTCCATGGCACAGTTCTGGGTAACAGTATGGGGATGAATGTGTGTGTGTGTGTGTGTGTTTGTGTGTGTGCACACTCAGGTTTGTGCATATGTGTAGAATGACTGATTAAAATCCAATATATTCCAATAATTTGATATTTAGCTGTTTATCTTTAAAAGCCTGCTTTTAAAATTTATTTTCCCTTTTCCTTTGGTCTTTTGTCTTTTATTAATTTCTTCTGCATTCATTAAATAGTATTATAAAAGTATTCAAAATTTTCATTCATTGCTTTATTGAATTTTGATTTTCTGATACTAATTTCTTATGCTTGAAAGCAAACATGAATTTAGAGAATTAAAATAGGACTTAAATTATCTCAGTCATCATGATAGAGATTGTATCTTAAGAATAAGGAAGAAAATGTTCATATTCTCCTTTAAATGTATTAAGTTATTTGATTTTTATAGGAGGCCATATTCAAGATTAAAATATGGCTGTTTTCTACTGATACAGCATTTTAAAGTAGGTGGCTTTAAACCATTTTTTCTGTATGATAAAATGGATAATTTTGACTTTTCTGAAAATTGGTAAGCTGTCTCTTCTTCATATCAAATAATAATATACAACTGTGGGAGGATTAATATTTTTTATTTTTATGTTAAAAAAAGATTAAGTTAAAAGAGAACATAACCAAACAGGTCAGAACAGAACAATTTAAGCAACAGAGTGTTTTACCACAAGACAACCTGACATAACAGTAGCTACCATAGTGTCTCTTTCCTTGAAATATTTGAGTATGCCTTCATACAGCATAGTGTCAAACATAACAAAATAGTATAAAACAATTCAAGAGAATGAAAGTATTACAGAGTATTCAGAACCAACTAACAGAAAATGAACAATGGTTACTATATTTCTCCTTGTCCATAAAAAATTTTGTTTATGCTATCACATCTAATAAAATCCAGTAAGACACAATCTGATAAAACCGATGGATACAGAAGAACAAAAGCTTGGTAGGACTTCAAAACAAGATGATATTAAATCAGCACGAGCTATTATGATGTCTTGTTTTCTTCAAAATAGCTGTTCATACCCTCACATACAATAGCATCAAACAACCCGGAATAAAACCATTCCAACTAATGAATGAAAATTTTATAAGGCTTTAAAGCCATATAATGGGGAGTCATGATTACCACTTACTTATATGTATTCTTACCATTTCTTATAGTAGGGAGACTATTCGGTATTTATATATGTGAGTTTAATTTATTTTGCTTATAAGTATGGTCTCAAGCTGCATCCATTTATTTATAAATATGGGGGATTAGTATTAAAAGCAGCAATTATAATTTTGCTGTGTCTCAGCTGTGACAGTGAAACAGCTCTGGTCATCCCAGCTCCATCTCTTGGGATTACACTGTAGTGAGAGAGAAGAAAGCAGAGCTGGTCAGGAGTTCAGCAATCAGCACAGGAAGAATGAGAAATGCTTCTCTGCAGGGCAGATGGCAAGGCTGAACCCATTTTCTGGGTAGTCACAGAGGGCCCTTCGGAGTCCCACTGGGCCACGCTGTGCATCACTCCCAGCAGACTCTGCTCTTCTGTGAGTGCACAAAGCATACAGATCCTGAGGACCCAGGGGATTAAGGCCCTAATCTTATAAGAACACTTTTTTCCCTTTTTTTTTTTTTTTTGGTACCAGAGATTGAACTCATGACCTTATGCTTGCCAGGCAAGCTCTTATGCCACTGAGCCAAATCCCCAGCTTCCTCAAGGGGCTTTTCCTCTTAAAGAGCTCCTTAGGCAGATGCACAGACCTAGCAAGGATCATGAAATCCCAGAATCTTTGGTCCTTACAGACCTGGAAGACAGCTCAGGGCAAAGAATCAACAGGGCAGAGGCACTTGGTCCCTAGGGTACATTCCTAGTGTGTGCATAGCAGGATAGCTTGCATGACCAGGCTGAAGATGACTTTGGAGTTTTTAGAAGCCCCTCTAACACTGAGGAAGAGAAAGGCTGCCCTAAGAAGCATAGCACCATCGCTAGAGTGATGAAAAGGACAAAAGGGACCTAGGAACACGAGGACCTGAGGGGAGAACAAGTGAAACCCTTCACTGTGGGTGCCCAAATGCCATGAACTCAGAGAGTGCAGAGCCTCCCTGGTTGGATATGCTTGTCTCAACAAGGGCTGGTTCTCAGTGCTGGCACGATCCTCTCTAGAACATTCCTGATTGATAAACTAATCTCACATCTTGCTCCTTTATGCTGTATGCCACTGTATGATTAATATTCAGTTTGTCAGAATGGCTTGAGTATCTTCCATACTCTGTGCTAAATGACTGCTTTAATGTTAAAAAAAAGCTTTGATGCTATGATAACATCTAGATCAAGGAACTAAATTTTCTATGAAACCCCAGAGGATCTATCTTAATGTATTGCAGAAGAGCAGGGAATACTTAACTATAGAGTCACTTTATCATGCTAAGTGTTTCACTTTTTCTTTCAGCTTTGTCTTCTCTTACGTTTTTATTTCAAGAATGGACTACTACTAGATTTCCAAAATTATCAAATGTCCTGTCACAGAGCGATGTCTCATTCAGTTCCACTTCAAGCAGCCCAGCCAAATGATGGCCAAATTAGTGACTAGTTTAATAATGCAGTATGAAGCAAGTGGATATTTTAGCCATGACTGATAATTCACACACCAATTACAGCAAGGTGGATGATATTGGTTTATACAAAGGCTCACCCTATGCCCTATTCTAGCTACTGTTACACAGACAACCCTGGAAATCTTAATGCTAAAAATTAGTCACAGGTAATTTCATATTCTTTTGAAGATACATGGTATTTCTTGTTTCAAAAAGAATTTAAATTGGATCACATTGAGCAGTTATACTCATCATTATTTTATAGGTGATTTGAATAAAAACATCTTGATGTTTTTAAACTAACTCATGATATTAAACTGTGCATGTATCAAGAATGGAGAGACATATGATAGATTTCCTGCTGTATATATCTTAATATTTATTTTATTAGTTCAAATTTGTGTACTCCTGAAATTATTAAATTAGGGCAGATCACTGATGACACATGTTACATGATAAAGATAACTCATGAAGTGAGGAGATGGCTGATGACCACTCTTTATTAAAGGGATGCTCTGTTTTAAAACATGAAGTGAACAAAGTCACACTTAGAGAAAGAAAAATTTTGAAAAAAATTATGTTACAGTTGAGCTAATAGCACTGGGAACTGGGTTGACTGAGTAGGGTAGCTGGCTTGGGAACTCTTAAGAACAGCAAAGAAAATGTGCCGATCTCTAGGCTGCAAAACTATGATCTTGCTCAGAGTTACCGCACAGTCCACCTGCAGAGTCACAGCTGACCTGTGAGATGGCCACATTTACAGCCTAGATGCAAAGTGCATCATTCTGACTTTCACATATGGACAGTGACAGTGATTACAGTCAGGGTGATGTGGAGGAGGCATGTATACTCAACACATCTCAATTCTTTCTACACCCTTTTCCCAGCCTCTTTCTCCTCACTGGGTAATTTTCCATCTTACAAGGTTCTGTTTCTTACTATCTCTATTATTTTGACCTTTATTTATACCCAGGTTTTCTCATGTAGGAGAAATTGTGTGATTTTTAAGCTTTTCAATAATTTCCTTCAGTTGACATCATGGTCTCAAGGTTCATCCATTTTCCTATTCAAGGCCTCAAATTTATCTTCTTTAAAGATGGTAAAGTGGTACATTGTTGTGTATAAAACCACGTTTTCTTTGTCCATCCACCCACGATGGACATTTAGGACCGAGCTGTAACAGTGTGTGATGCTACAAACATGGCTGTGCTTACATCCCTGTAATATGATGTTTATAACTCACCATTGTGCCTTTACACTCAACAGGTGGCCTGAGACTTTACGGTATGAGAAATCAGACACATTCGGGTTGGTTCTTGCTCCTGAGACTGATGGACAGCAGGGAACTGCTGGGGCTACAGGCTGTCCTCCTCTCCCTGGTCTACCTGGTGTCCATGCTGGTGTTCAACCTCCTCCTCACAGTTCTCGATCACCACCTCCACACCCCCATGTACTTCTTCCTCAGGCATCTGTCCTGCCTGAACCTGTGTCTCATCTTCTCTAAGACCCCAAATCCATTGTCAACTCTATCACCCTCAGTAACTCCATCTTTTCCTTTGGGTGTGTGTCTCAGCTCTTCCTCGTGGTCCTTCTGCCAGGGTCAGAGGTGGGAATCCTGACTGCTATGTCCTGTGACCACTCTGCCATCTGCCACCCTTTGCACTATGAGGCTGTCATGAGCAAAGGGTGCTGTGTCCAGTTGGTGGCTGTGTCCTGGCTCAGTGGGGCAGTGTTTGGGATTTTGTATTCAGCTGGGATGTTCTTCCTGGAGTTCTGTGGCTCCAATCAGATTCACCATTTTTTCTGTAAGTCCCATCCCTACTAGAGCTCAGTTGTTCTGAGGAGCATGCTGTCAACAATGTCAGTGCGGTCCTTGGGGGCCTCTATATATATTCATGTTTGGTTTACATTGTGGTCTCCTGTGTGTTTATTTTCTTGCTGTTTTGAAGATACCATCCAAGCAGAGCCAGTCCAAAGCCGTCTCCACCTCCCCACCCCACCTGGTGGTTGTGGGCTTCTTTCTCCTTTCGGGTGCTGTTGCTTATCTGAAGCCTGCCTCCAATGCTTCTCCTATTGCGGACTTGCTGTGCTCTGTGTTCTGCTCTGTGATGCCTCCTGCCTTGAACTTTGTTACCTACTGCCTGAGGAACAGGGACATTCAGTCAGCCCTGAGTAAAGTCTTAAGGAAAATGAGAAGGAGACTAAAAACAACAAGACCAAGTTGAAGTGTGCAGCACATCCCCCTGCTCCTTCCCCCGACTGAGTGTTGGGATGATTCTTGTTCAGATTTCAGCATGCCTTGGGTCTTCTCACTGTAATGTCAGCTTCTGTGGGAAGTTGGTCATTTCCTAAGCTTCTTCACTTTATAGTTTTTAAATATATAAATTGAAAGGTTTTTCTGTTTTACCTTGGATGATTTTTGTTTGTGGTCTGTCATTCCATTCGTATTTGAATTATGTGAAGTTCTTGTTCCTCCTAAGCATTCATGTTTCCTGGCTTTCAATTTATTTTCCCAATCTTTTATTTTTCTGAATTTTTCAGTGTGCCTACTACACTGATCAGATTTTATTATAACTTGTGATTTTTTTCTCACAGATCAGATTTTATTATCACGTGATTTCCATTATTTACTGAAAATTATCTTAAGTTTGTGGTTAAAAATAACTGAAAATTTTTGAATGTTCTTAATTTAATCACAGGTTTGACTTGTTGAATGCATGCTTCATGTATATAGTGTAACATAAAATACATATAAAAAATTAATCTTGTGCACCTTTCTTTCTAAAATAAATTATATTTCTGAGTTCAGATATTGTTCTCATTACTGAAAGCATTTTGTATGCAATATGTGCATTCCTGACATTATCTAATTATGCACTGGCATTTATGAATGTGGCAAGGGATAGTGCTTCTCACACTGTGACAAGTCCTACTTCCTCCAGGCTCCCAGTATCACATTGCATTTCCAGTATCCTCAGGATATACAATTACGTTCAGCTCCAGCTGCAGGAAACAGTTCTGTCTCCTTGCTCGGTCTGCTTATGGCTTCGTTGAGGAGAGGGTGATGAGTGTTTGCTGAGCAGCATCACTGCTCATACTTTAACATCTGCCATCCTCCCCCAGGACAGATGGGAGCAGTGCCCTCCACACTGGGATAACTGAGTATCTAGGAGGATACAGCGTGGATTCAGATACAGAGCCCAGAGCACAGGATGTATTAAATGCTGTAGATTTGACCACACCTTCAGCTACTCTCTGCTCACTGAGCATCTTTCAAATTTGTTCCTATTGCCCTCTCAGGACTTTTCTTTTTGCCCAAATTCTATTTAATTTTAAAAGTGTAATTTAAATAGACTGTGAAGGATTATAAAGCACTTGGTTTCATATATTTGATCTCTAAAAAATTACATGGGAATGCAAATGAGTAATTCAAACCTCTCTCACAATAAAACATAATTACATTGATTAAAGTAATTTAAATATCTATTTTAATAAGCAAATATATTACACACTAAATGGTGTGTGTATGCTTGCATGGAAAGGTGAAGGACAAATTCACTGATTTATTTTACAGTGAAATTCATAATTCTCAGCATGAAACAGCTTTGTTTTTGTTTTCACTTTTAACAAGTCTCAGCATTAATTCAACTATGTCAAATTCAGACTCTTTGAACAAAAATGTGAAATAAATGAGCATGTAAAATGTTAGTTGACTCCCTTTCACAGAACTACTGAATTTTAGTATGAAAAAATATGTGTACTTGAGAATTAAGGCTTTGGAGAATCAATAAGTCTTTAGACATAATCATGACTGAAAAATCACATATGTACACACAAGTCATCATAAATAACACCGGTGTTTTAAGTGGGAAAATAAGATAACTGGAAATCAGATGAAGGAAAACGGAGGTGACCTAATGTATTTTAATTCATGGGCAAGAGAAGTGCACCTGCCCTCCCATCAGTCAGATGATGGTGCTTTCCAAATAACTGTGTCACCCCTGTTTGCTGTGTGACGATTTCTCTCTTATCACTGTACATGTCTTCCATCTACTTTGTGGAATTTTCTTTACTACTTCAGGTATTTGTCAGCTGAGGCTGTATTATGGTTGATTTATTGCATCAACTTGAGAAATTTAGAAGCTTAACTAACTCAGGAGTGAAGTTTGGTTTTTGTTCATGAACTCTGCCTGCCTCTGTGTCTTAAAGATTTCTACCTACTTTGAGTTCCACAAAATTTAGTTTTTCTGTTTTAATACTTATATCTTGATCTGTTTTGAATTTAGTTTAGTGAAACGTGACAGACATGCGTTTAACTTAAATCTCTGACATTTTATAAAAGACTTAACAGCAATATACTTCAAACACTTTCATAAACATGAGAAGAAGCATTTCTCCTTACCATATTCTTGGAGGCACATATTACCCTGATATCAAAATCATAGGAAAAATCAATCCAAAAGGAGAATGACAATGAATCTGCATGACATTTCACTTGAAATGCCCAATGCTAAGACACAAGAGGATATGACTTTGTGATGGGCTTCTTTCATATTAATCTTAAGCATTGTTGAAAGTATATTCATATGTAACATAACCAAAGACAAAACTTACAAAAATGACACAAACTCTTACTACAAAGACCACAGATTCAACAAACTGAACATCTGAATATGATACCCTCAGAATTTGAGATACATCACAGGAATATTGATGGATCACATTGGACTTTGTGAAGCAAAACCTGAACATGGTCACTGTGTGGATCACAGAGCAGACCAGGCCACAGGCCCAGGAGCCCCCCCACTACCTTTGTGCACAGATTTGGGGTGAAGATGAGGCCTTAATGCAGAGGGCCACAAATGGCCACATCATGGTCATAGGACATGACCACCAGTAGAGCAAGCTCTGCAAATGCAGAGAAAATAAACAGGAGAACAGTCTTTGAGTGGTACAGTCTTTGAGTGAAATGGAGTTGCTACCTGTAAGGTAATTAATAATTGATTTGGGAACAGTAACTGAGATGCTGCAGAGGTCTATGAGGGACCATTTACTTAGAGAAAAGTACATTGCATAGTGAAGACACTAGTCTGTTACTATGGCTGCTGTGGGCCCAAGGTTTCCAACTAGAGACACCAGATAATCACTAAGAACTTACAATAGTCAGAGCTCTCTAGAACATGAGATGTCCATCAGAAGGAATTCTTTGATCATGATATAGACGTCCATTCTTCTAACAGTGTGTGGTCTCCATGAGGTCACAAGATAAAGTGGTAAGATCACGCTATGGACCAAAAGGCACACACCCACTGACATAAATGTATAGCTTCTAACATGGAACTCAGGAGAAAAGAAAAAAGTAAGAATTTCCATAAATGCAAATTAAACAGAGCACGATACTTAATTGCATAAGAACTGAGTTCTCTGTCTCTCAAAATTGAAAGACAAAGAATGAATATAGGAGAGTATTTATCAATGAAAATTTAGAAAAGTTCTCATATATCAAAATTAGAACAAAGTCCAGTTGAATGGAATGATTTTAGTTGCTTCAGATGGAATGATTTTAAAAACAGAACGCATTATCTGTGTATCTCTGCAGGTCTGGAGAAGAAAGAGCTGTAAAATTATAACTTAGCATATCCCAGATGAGAGTTTTCTTCCTAGAATTTAGATTCCTTAGCTCTGTATTATCATCTCAATATTTTATACTTCATTATTACTTTTACCTTTGCACCTCTAAGCTTGTGTTAGTCTTTTGAGTTAGTTCTTAACCTCAGTGAGCTACATGATTTTCTTTGATTTGTGAGAATTTCTTCATAAGATGAGATCCCAGTTTTTGATTCTTTGAAATATTCCATGTGGTTTGTGTATTGTTTATGAATCTTTAGCCTACCCCTATGTTTTCAATATTTCTACCTACCTTGTCTTCTAATCAATTTAGTATTTCTTTTTTAATATTTATATTTTTGATCCATTTTTACTTTAATTTAGGGCATGGCAATAGACATGGGTTTAATTTAAGTCTTCAGAATGTAAACCAATTTTCCCAGCACCATTTATTAAAGAAGCTGTCTTTATTCCAGTGAACATGTTTAGTCCCCCTGTCAAAGACAAAGTGGCTGAGTGTCTTTGTAGTTGTGTCTACAACTGTTCCACTATTCTAATCTGTTCCACTGATTTTCAGGTCTGTTTTTGTGCCACTAGCTTTGTAGTATAATTTTAAGTCAAAGATTGTGATGCCTCCTACCTTGCCTTTTTTGCCAATATTGTCTTTGCTATTCTAGGTCTCTTCTGATTCCACATAAATTTTAGGAATGCTTTCTCTAGATCTGTGAGGTATGCTAATGGTATTTTGATTAGGATTCCATTAAATCTGTGTAACAGTTTTTGGAGTATGGTCATTTTCCCCAAGCTGGTTCTTCCTATCCAAGAGTAAGGGATATCTTTCCATTTTCTGGCATCCTCTTCAAAATCCTTTCTTAGAGTACTAAGTTTTCGATGTATAAATCTTGTACATCTTTTGTTAGACTGATTCCTAAGTATTTCATTGTTTTGGATGCTATTGTGAAAAATGTTATTTCCATAATTTCTTTCTCAATATATTTGTTGTTTGTGTACAGGAATGTTATTGATTTTTGATTGTTGACTTTGTATACAGCTACACTGTTGAATTTGCTTATTATTAACTCTAGTAGTCTTTTGATAGAGTTTTTGGGATCTTCTGTGAAGAGTATCATGTCATCTACAAATAATGATAATTTAATTTCTTCCATTCCTATCCTTGTTCCTTTTAGTTCTCTCTCTTGTCTAATTGCTCTGGCTAACATTTCCAGAACCATATTGAATAAGAGTGGTGATATGGACATCCTTGTCTTGTTCCTGATTTTAGAGTGAAAGCTTTCAGATTTTTTATCATTTAATATGATGCTAGCTGTTGGTTTGTCATAGATGGCTTTTATCAGATTGAGGTAGAGACCATGTATTCTGATTTGCTTAGGGGTTTTATCATGAGTGAGTGCTGGACTTTATCAAAAACTTTTATTTGATTGTCCTTAATCCTAAAGGCTGCTTGGCTACTTGCTTACTTCTTGCATGTGCCCTTATCACAGGCTTCTCTAACTACGCATTCAATCTCATTAAACTAAGCTATTACAAAGGCACATGTATTTTGCATATGTTCACACCTGAACTTCGGTGAAATACATTAGTTTCAACAAACATAGTCTCAAAGTACTATTAGTCTACGGAGTTCAAGTGAACACAAGTCTTCAGAAACTCTAACTTGTTGAGTCACACTTCAAATGTGCTGGATACATATGTCATTCAAGTTATTGTGAAAGTCAATAGATAGCAGGTCATATTTAACTATGGAACATCCTGGCACCCTCCCCAGGTCCCACTCTCCTCCCTGGTCTAACTTTACTTTCTGTCAAAGGCTTTAACTCCCATTTCTGAACTTGATAGTGGACATGAGTTTTTCTACATAGCTAACAGGGACACCTGGACTGCTCAGTGATGAGAAGCAGGACAGAACTGCCTCCTTAGACAGTTCTGATCTGGTCTGCGACACCCAGTATTGCAGACTTCATGGTGAATGAAATATATTCGTTTCACAAGGTCTTCACAAGGTTACACAGGTCTTCAAAGACGCAAAACTAAAAATCAGGCAACTTCTAGGTTAAAATTATTTATGGTGGTAAAGTTTTGAGCTCAGACATTGGGCTTTCCCTCAGTTATTGTTTAGCTAGTTATGATAACCTTCCAGAAAGAGGTGCTGCTATGGGTGTGTTATCGGTGTGTTGTGGGTGTGTAATGAGTGTGTTACAGCACTTAATGATGCTGGAACACTGTAGTAAAGGCAGTGGTATATAAGAGACATGTTGTCTTAAATGGCACTGTATTAAAGAATGACAAATTTATATGATGACTAAACTTATATTTAGTGGGATTTAATGATGTATTCACGACCGTTATGGGGAAATAACTGCCTCCTGTATCCTCCTGTTGTACATACTGAGATTCATAGCCAGCTACTATTAGCTACAGAACAAATTTACAGCAGCAACATGAGCTGGATCATTATAATGTTATGCTATTTCTCTGAAGGGCATATCTCATCAATTTACTATAATACTGACAAATATCTGATCCATATTCTTCATGGTGTTATTTCATATTTTCCATGGCATGCAAACCCATCTATAGAAAACAATAGTGATTATAATGTAATGCTAATGGCTTTGAGAGGAGTTATGGCTTATGTTTAGATGTCCCCAAAGCTTCATGTGGTCATAGGTGAGCATTGGTGGCTGGACCTAGAGTGTGTGATTGTGGTCCAATGCCTGGATTAAGGGTGCCTGATTACTAAATCGTCCACTGATTGGTTTGCCACCACTCTAATCCCACTAGTCTGGATCAGAAGAAAGTGGCAGAAAGATATTGTTAAGACCCCTTATTACTTTTGCTATCTTCCGCCCCCATGAGTGGTTGCCCCTCTGCCATGTGCCACCCTGTCTTGGAGCCAGCAGACTGTGTTGTTAAACCTCTACAAACTCTGAGCTGAATAAACCGTTTCCCCTCAGCTTTGAGTGTTGAGCATTTTGTCTCAGCAATGAAAAAAGTTTAAAACAAGTGATAAACACTTAATAAGGCGATTCAGACCTTTTCCTTTGGGGAATCCTGGGTATTAGCTAAGTTTCTTTAAAAGTGTGTTTTGTAAGTTTTGCCCTCAGAGGTTTTCAAATGATGCAAGACATGAACTTTACAAAAGATTAATGATTTTCCTGTTCACTTTACTCTTCATCTTTCCCTGTGAAACTTCACAACTTAGTAGGAATCTTTCAGTCTCAGCAGAATCCTAGAGCTGTACCTGTATGTCACAGAGGCTTCTCCAAGACAGTGTGATGTTCTGCTTCACTTTCAACACATCTTCTGCTAAACTGAAATCTCTTATTTGTATGAAAAAAGTTGTAACTCATGTATACCTTTTAGAGTCATTTCCTAAAAATACATCTGATGAGGAAGGGTTGTTGGATGATTGAAGCACTGGAATTATTTTAAGGTATGAATTTCAAAATTTTGGATAAAATATTAGAATATTCTGTTTCTAAATAGATTTTTAAAAAACTTTATATAGTAAATAACTTTGGAAAGAATCAGGCTTCGGCAACTGCTTCTCCCTAGGGGACCTGGCACCCAAATCTTTACTCCATGTGAGCTGTGTCTGCTCGGTTACCTTCCACACAGTTCTTTTCTATGGATTCTTGCTCCGATTTTCTGGGTCGGCACCCAGGTCATTCAGGTGAATGCCCTTCCCCACACATAATCTCCAAATAGCAGCTCTTCTTACCTTAGCATCTGTCACTGTCTGAGGTTTGTCTTTCCTTAGTTTTTGTTTTTATTCCCCCTTCAATGAAGTGCAAGCTCCCAGGAAAAATCTCTATTATTTAGTTCATGTCTGATACATATAGACATCAATTTGATCTTTCAGTAAAAAATAACTAAATAACAGCACTATGGAAACATTTTGAAATCAGAAAGATCATATGTGATAGCATTAATAAGTGAATTACGTAAGAGGAAAATATTCAAAATGACAAATACATTCTCTTGTGGTCACCATTTATAAAGAAATCAAATACCGGGAAGTCTAATAGTGTGATTCTGAATAGATGCTTGTACCCAAAGGACATAAAGTATATGAATTAAATCACTTTTTCTTCTCCCGCTCCTTTTCGATATACTAGGATTTTATGAACTAAAGACAATACAGACACTGAACAACAAATCTTCAGTTACATCCTCTTGCTCAGATACAAGAGGATAGAGGAAGTTATGTGCCTGTGTTGCATTATTTAGTATAAATGTACGAGTGAGTTCACAATCATAACCACACACAAGAGCACACGTTTTGCTTCTGTATACAATACTGGGGATGCAGACACACTATAGATACATGAGGCTTTGCATTGTTTTTCTGATAGAAAAAGGTTTGTCATAAAACATGGTTCATAGTAGTGGGACACAAATGCCCAGTGAGTAGGGAGCACACCTTTGTTTAATGAAGTTGTATTTATCTTGTAATGAGCGAGTGTTGAGAATACAGGATTGGGTGAGCTCTTATAAAGACTACTTCATTCTGTTTTATTTTCCTGGATTTTTTTCTTGTGTTTCTTACTAATTATTCCAATTCCATGGATAATGTGTAATGTACTGTGTATGTCATGTAATGATCATATCACTGTAGTTAGCACATGGCTCACATTAATGGTCTTTCATATCTCTGTTGTGAAAACATCCAGAATCTTTCCCTGTAGCTATTTGAAGTATGATAAGTAAGCAGAAAAGAAAGAGTTCTTTACAGTGTAAAGGGAAATAAGGCAACCCTCAAACCCTGAAAAGTCCTTCCTAAATCTCTGAGTGTCAAAACTCTAAAAGCAAAACTGAGACCGAGTTCATATATTACTAATGTAATTTTTTATACTGGGGTGGGGGAAAAGAGGCATCTGGCATGTAGCTTCATGGTAATGACCTATTTAATACCTGTGAGACCCTAGATTCTGTCATTAGCTGGCAAGGGAAGAGGAGAAAAAGGGAGAAGGATGGGAAGAAATGAGAAAATTTGAAAGGAAAGAGAATTTTTAAGAAAATGCTCAATGGTATGTAAGTTACAGAGGTCACATTGTTCCTTTGCCATTGAATATCTCTGAATATTAACATCACTGTTTTTGGGCTGATTATTACTTTTCCTCTTTTTGTGTATGTCCTCATCCTGACAGGCAGAGAGGAGGCTCTAGTATGGTCAACGTCACCTTGGTGACAGGGTTCCTTCTTTTGGGGTTCTTTGAGGACCCTTCATGGCAGACACTCTGTGGCATGCTCTTCCTGCTGCTGTATTTGGTGGCCCTGATGAGCAACCTTCTTACCATCACTGTTCTCAGCCTGGACCAGAAGCTTCAAGCACCCATGTACTTCTTCCTGAAGAACTTGTCCTTGCTGGACATCTCTTTGGTGTCTATTCCAATCCCCAAATTTATCATCAACAGTCTGCTCCATGACAATTCCATTTCCATTCCAGGCTGTGCCTTCCAGCTCCTTTTAATGACTTCCTTCTCAGCTGGTGAGATATTTATCCTCACTGCCATGTCCTATGACCGCTATGTAGCCATCTGCTGTCCCCTGATCTATGAAGCCATCGTGAATAGCGAGGCCTGTGTGTTGATGGCAGGAGTTTCCTGGGCCCTGGGGCTGCTCTTTGGCGCTGTGTACACAGCTGGCACCTTTTCTGGGCCTTTCTGTGGCTCCAGTGTGATATCAGAGTTTTTCTGCAATGTGCCCTCTTTGCTTAAGATTTCCTGCAGTGATACACTCCTGGTGATCTACCCCAGTCTGGGCATTGGTGTGTGTCTGAGCCTGTCATGTTTCATCTGCATTGTATTCTCTTACATTCACATTCTCTCCACTGTGCTGAGGATTCCATCCCTGAAAAGTCAGTCAAAAGCTTTTGCTACATGCCTCCCCCATCTCGTGGTCTTCTCCATCTTTATGCTCAGCGCATTCACTGTTTACCTGAGGCTGCCTTCAGATGCTCCCTCAGTCACCGACCGCCTGCTGTCTGTGACCTACACCATGCTCCCTCCAATCCTGAATCCCGTCATCTACACCCTGAGGAACAGGGACATGAAGCAGGGTCTGAGGAGGCTGCTGCCAGCCCTGCCTGCCTGCCAGGCATCCACCGCTTAACATACCCTGGTGTTGGTGCCCAACACGGTCCCTCAAATGTGGCATGGGGTCTCCTCATCCCTAACTTTGGGAAGGTCTGAGGCAGGCATAGGTCCATCTGTGCCTCTAGGAAGTCAATACCCGATGCCTGAGGTCAGCATCTGCAGCCTGCAGGCCAGTGCAGGTGCTCTTTAAGCAAAGCTCCCCCTTGGTGGCTGAGCTTTCTGAAAAACCTGGCTGTTATCATGAGTGGATTTCATTTTTGGTCTTCTAGTAATTCAATTCTGTGCTTCATTTGTGGAAAACCAAAGTTCTGAGATGGCACAGCGGTCTCCATACATGGACAGCACCTGAACCACACTGCCATGGCTGGTAGGTGCTGAGGCAGAGCATTCACCTGCAAAGCCATCTGCCACCCTGCTGGGGGAGGAACAGCCAAGCCGCATCCTCCCAAGGAACCCTGGTCACCTGGGTGGACGATGTCCAGCAGGGCACAGGGTACCTCCAAAGCGGTGGACCAGAAGATCGTTGTGCCGTCTATAATTGAGAAACGATAGCATTTCTGAAAAAAAACTGTAGAATCTGTTAAGATTATTGAGAAGTCATGAGGCAAAGAGAGATTTTTTGCTTCCTCACTGTTATCCATGATGCAAAAGACTTCTCCCAACCTGTGTCATTCCTACAGAAATCCTAGATTTTGGTAGAATAACTTTTGATTATCTAGGGAAATAAAATGATTTTTTCAAATAATATTCCATCATGTTTATAGTCTTTTTCAGTCATGTTGAAACTAACTTGGACTAATGGAATGGCCAGATGTAGGCAAACATATTTACTCATATTCTTAAGTATTCTCTGATAACTATTTTCATTTTAATATATTAAAGTCATACTAAAATAAAATAAAGCCTTCATGATATCTCTTACATGTGGATTTCTCTTTAAATTTTCTCAAACAGGCTGTGGGAGATCATGTAATAATTTGTTTTAATTCTTGAAACCAAGGAATATGTTAAACAATTATATATCTTTGGTGTGAACATGAAGCTATTACGGAGTTGGATGAAGAAAATGGCCACAAGGAAATGACCCTGAGCCTCAGGTCACTTATACTGCTGAAATTTCATAGATGTACATACTTAGGAGCTTGTCTATTTCTTGGAAAATCTCTGGAAGGGTCTCAGTACTCTCTCTTCTGATATTATCACAAGGGAAAGTGCGGATTGGAAAACTGTTTTCTTAATAAGATGTAGAGTCATGGATACAGACGATTAATAGAAAATCTTCAAATTTTAATCACTTACTTTGTAATTGATTCAGGCAGGAATAAGGCATGGAAGTTAAAACAACTTGAAGAGTTGCTGTAACCCAGCCACACTGTGATTTTCTTTTCTCTTGCAGGAGCTCACACCATCCTTTCTCCCTAGTTTAACAGCAGGTGCAGCATGTTCTCTTTCTTCTGGTCAAGCCCACCAGAATCTCTCTGCTGCTCCCATGACTGTCCACTGACCAATCAGCTCACCTTCTGTTACAGCTGGTTTACAAGCTTGACTAGCAGATTGTTCCACTGCCACCAGCAGTCAAGAAGTCTGACAACCTGGATGTTATCCAAACCTGTGAAACTCCGAGTACCTAGCTCCTCCCCCGGGCCCCTTCTTCCGGGGCATTAAGGTTCATGCATGCTGAGGCAAGTTGGACCTGCATAGGTCCCCATTGTCTTCCTGCTGCCTTCTCCATTTAATTTTCTCTACTTCACACAGGTTGAGTCCTGTCTGCTACTCATGGAGCACATGAGTCTCAGTCTGAGGCCAGAGTTGTGACCTCTCTGACCACATCCTGCTGCACTGACCATGGCAAGAGGTGTCTCTCTGTGTGCTAGTCACATATTGGAGGAGCCGGAAAGCAGACATCTGACTAGTTTGTCATGAGGTTGCAGCTGGTGTCCTGATTGGTCTGCAGTTACCATTTCCATGGTGACATCCTTGTGAGGACCAGGACGATGCTAGGGGTTAAATCACACTTTAAATTCACCCTTCCTTCACCCTGATCCAGAACCTTCTCACGGAGAGCTTCTTGTTACTTTCTGTAAATTTCTGCTGGGAAAATCTGCCTTTGTAGATCTGCCTTATATCATTCTTATCCTTTCTTGTTTTTGCTTTTAAAATTTAAAAACAAATAAAGTCTGTGCATTTTAAAATATAACAAAGTATATCAATCTATGAGTTTGTGTGACAAAGTGTGTTTTGTCTCGATGTTAAGCCACATCATGGACCAGAATGTTAATTACAGATAATCAGTTTTGACCCAGATGGTTCCCTTTTCCCACTTTGGATCATTGGGCTAAAGATCACGGTGAAGAAAGTTTTGCTGTTGACCAAACACCAGAAACAGAGTGAGGCACCAACCACAGGTCACAGACTCAGGTGAGTTGAGTTGAGGAGGGGGTAGGGGCACAGGCTGGTTGGGAGAGGGGCAGGCAGTGACTTACAAGGATTGAGGTGTTGCCCTTTATGTGGTCTGGTCCTTTCAACCTCACTGTGACTGTCAGCTGTCCTGGGGGTTGAGCAGGTAGTGGGCCAAGTTCCTTGTTTCCAAAATGTGAGTAAGGTCAATAATTGCAGAGACCCCGTGCATAGGAGAGGACTGTGGTCATAAGTGTGACTGAGGAGTAAACCTCACCCTTCTTTCCCTGGGTCACTAAACAGTGACCATGTCAGGCTGAAGTGCAGGACACCAGGTCCCACCTCTGTTCCCAATCTAGGAATTTCCCCTGTTGTGTCTGCAGGAAACATTTCTCTTTGGCCAGTTGACAGCAGTGTGGTTTTTTTCAGTTGTATCTTTCCCAGTCCGTCTTTGCAGAACATAATGATTGGATTCTTTCTGGAGAGTTGGTACATGTGTGAAATACCTCTTCGTGAAAACATCTGTTCTCTTGTCTTCCTTCCCTCCACTGCTTGTCTTCTTCCCATTTGCAAAATATCAGTTTCTCTATTTATTATTTTTAAATTTTGCTCTTTATTTATATTTATATTTTTGATTTATTGTATAAGAGAAACCACACCATATTTCAGCTCATGTGTCTGATTTATTTCACTTAAAATTATGGCCTCAAGGGGCACCCATTTTCCTACAAATAACTCAAATTTACCCTTTATTCCAGAGCAGCACTCCCTTATATATAAAAATATACCACATTCTCCTTATCCATCTGTCTGCTGAGGGTCATATGGGCCACTCCAAGATTCTCCCATTATGAGTCTTGCTTCTATAAACATGGGCATGCAGATACTCAGTTCTAACACAACTGAGTCCTTATTCCCACTTTGAATCACAGGGCTAGCAGTCAAGCATTGAAGTTTGTGCAGCACTGTAGGAGCATGTCTCCAACTCTTTCAGAAAGATAACTAGAAGAGGAGTAGGTGGGGCTAGTGGAACTTTAATTTTTTGAGGAATCTCCATAATGAATAGAAGCAATAGCAAACTCCCTGCCTTAGGGAGAAAGCATAATCTTTGGGTATTGTTGAAGGAAAAGACAGTCTAACCCGAATTTAACCAAGCCTCAGAACCAACATCCAATTTTCACGAAAGCAGAGAACAACGTAACAGATCAAACATGAATTCCACGTGAGAAAACATCAGGAAGACATGGGGAGTGGAACATTCTAAGGAGAAGAACTTGGAGCGCTCAAGGGGGTACTGGACAAAATGACCCTGTGAGTCCTAGAATGGGAAAAACTCGCATACATTACACACTCCCAAAACATGAAGCTTATAAAGTGCCTGGGAGTAGGTCTCAAAATACCTTGTTTAGGAAAACAATTTTTAATTATTTAAAATATAAAATAAATTGGTCTAATTTGATACCCATACAGTGTTCTGGGAATATAGATGAGAAGCCTCAGGGACATGCCAGTTGTCCTGAAGTAATCATTGAAATTTATTAAACAGTCTAATAAGTCCCTGTCTGAAGCGTGTAATCAATTACATATGTTTAAAAATTAAACTAGGGGTTAAATGTGCAGCCTGGAGCTAGAATGCATGACCAGCATGGTTGAGCTTGAGGACAGATCACCCAGCACTGTAAGAAGTCAGTCAATAACTGAGTGAATGAAGGCATATTTAAGTGGTAAAAACAAATTATTGGAAACCTTGATTTAAAATAGAATTTATCTTTTCATTTAAAATTCACATATGCAACTGAGGAAAATCAAAACAATTTTTAGAAAAGAAAAATCAGGACATGTAGAAGAGGCGGGTGTCAATACTCTTACAACATTATGACCACTAAGGGGGGGACCGTTCAGTGACAGCCAAAAAGCGGTTAAAGAAGAGGGGTGAGGAGGACACAGCAGAGATGAGGTCTTTCCTCAGTGGGGAGGCCTGGGATTAAGGTATCTTCATTAATTAGCATCATGTGTTTGAAAGATCCTGTGAAAGCTATGTATAAGTATTTTCAGGGGAATTAGACAACCCATGTGATCATCAGAACGCCAACACATTTCAAACATACAAGGTACAACCATGGCAAGGAATTTCTTAAACAAACAAAAAGAAAACTCTGGAAGGAAATTAGTGGTAACTTTGTATAAAAGGTTCAATTTACTTTTATTCAACAAAAGTATCATAGGGAAAAAATAAGTGCCTCAGAAAATAATTCAAAATTTAAAAATACTTCTCAGATCATATGTACATATGCAAAATAATAAAATAATTTAAACATATCAAATATAAAAGAAAATATACAAATATGCACTTTACAGAAAACATACAAATAATGAACATTTAAATTTGATCAAACTCAGAAATGATTAAGAAACAACACATCAAGGTCTAACTTAGATGATTCTTTACAGTTACTAAAATTTTCAAATTAACATTCATCAACTATAGGTGGAGTCATGGAAAACTGAGAATGATGAAGGCTGTAAATCTCAAGACCTTCAGCACACAACTAAAGTTTCTAAAGAAGTTAAGCCAGAGAGAGAGAGAGAGAGAGAGAGAGAGAGAGAGAGAGAGAGACAGAGAGACAGAGAGACCAAGATGGAAACAGAGACAGAGACCAAGACTGAGAGAGACAGAGATAGTGACAAAGATGGAAGCCACACTGGAGGAAAAATACACACCCACCAAAAATACAAAACTGAAAATGTCATGCTATAATGATATATGTGCCCCCATGTTTACAACACAATTTGTAATAGCTAAATTTTGGAGACAACCCAGATGCTTATCAACCACAGAATGGAGAAAAAGATGTGGGTTTTTTATACAATGGAATAGTACTCAGCTATAAAGACACATTTGAAGCGTTTATAGGTAGATGGAGTCAAGTTGAGACCATGCTCATAAGTGAAATAAAACAAACTCACATGTGTAAATATCATACTGTCTCTATAGTGTTAAAAGCAAAACTGAAAGAGTAATAAGATCCAAAAGGTACAGGAGATATGGTGATAATGAGAGGGTAAGAAAATGCTCAAAAGGAAAGAACAATTTGGATAGGAGAAAGGAGAAAAGAGGTTCTGTGTATGTAGGTATACACATATAACTGGAGGTATGTTATGTATGCAAGATAAATAACTATACTACCAATCGCTGTTAGTTTGTGCTGTCATTGTTTGTTTGATCATTTTTATACCTAGATCTTATAACCTGAACAACTATTTCTAAAATAAAAATATGCAATATATTAACTAGTGTTAATTTCTTACTATTTTTGAAATTCTATATCATTTCTATCCTTTTTTTGTTTGGCTTTTTAAAATAAAAAATTCTAGATTGTGGCTATGTCCTGAAGTACATTACTCCATACTAATTACATAAATAAATTGCATTTTTAAAGGTCACATATGTGTACTCTCTGGAACAATCAGTTCACACTTCAGGAAACACCTAATTCTGTGATAACAGTAATTTCAATGTAAAATAATGGATAAAATACTAGCCATCCCCCATGCAGCAAGATTTCTGCAGCCTAACTGCCCTCCAGAATGTCAATGGAAGTTACTCCACAATGAGAGCTGTTCAATGTGCCTCACAGCAAGAGAGTTTTATAATATTGTTTTAAAATTTTTCATTGTTGAATATTATTTTATTCCAGTAATAGAATATTTCAAAACTATGACACTGGAAAAACACTGTTACATATGTGTTTTTTATGCTTTTCATCAATGTCTGAACATGGTATTTTATTAATTCATCTCCTACTCTCAAAACAACTTTTGATTTTTCATGCCAGTGCTGGATCTGAACCTAGGAACTCACACATGATAACCACACACTGACACTGAGACACACCAAGCCCCTTTCTTTTGATTTTAAAACTGTCTTGGATTTTTTATTTATTGTGAGTCTAACCCATACCATTCACTCAAGTAAAAAAGCCTTCCCATTTTTATATATATATAAATGACTAACAAATATGAAAACAAAGACATACATATTTTATGCCCTACTAATTAATAATTTTGCTGTTTAAATCAAGTGATAGAAAACATTCTGAACCTGCACATTTAGATAAAATTAGAAAAAGGTAATGCCATTTTAACTAGCCTTAAGTGCCCAAGAGAGAGAATTAGCCTTCCCTGGAGGATTCGCCAAGCAAAGCTGTGACCTAACAGCACACTGTTTTCACACTGAAGCTCACAGTGACAAAGTGGAGGAGACACCAGATACGACAAGAGGTTAAATAAAGCCAGGGCAGGGCAGGACCAGCCTGAAAGACAGACAGGAAGCAGAAGAAACAAGAGAGGGTCTGAAGCCTGCAGAGACAGAGTCTATTCAAGCAGAGTGAGTGCAAAGTGCAAAACCCTCACTATGAATAAAGAGGTAACCAAACCAGGAACAGAAAGACAGGGAATATCGGTCAAAGCAAAGTAATTTTAAATGACGAAAATTATGAAATAACAGGAGTGGAAAGGCGAGGTCAAAGTCAGAGAATGTGGCCATTGCAGCAGAAGGAATTGAAGCAGAAAGAGTGACCATTGCTTCCCCAGGGTACAGCGGCATGGTGACCACAAACCAGCACACACGGTGGGTCTACCATTACACCTGGGCACCACTGCAAACCTCCCATGAACCAAGAACAGTGTACATGCAGGGGTTTTGAGTGCTGCTATCTCTATGAAACAAACATTATGCACTTAAGATTCAAAAACACCACTCATGAGAAATTTAACTTGAATAGTACATTAACTCAGTACATTGTCTAAAACTCAAACTATTTTTTATAAAACAGATTACTTATTTTAAAAATGAAATGGTAACTTCTTTAAAGCTAAGAAGCCAAAACACCCTTTCCTCTGATCTCTTTAGGCTCCTTTTAAGCTGTGAGCATAGTCTTTCTGATGCACTGCAGATTCAGATGCAAACCACTGAAGACCACAGGGATGGGAACCTTTTTGAGATGGGCGCCCACACAGCAACGCAAACCCCACTGACTTATCAGAGTGATGAATCTGCAGTTAAACCTGAAGGCAGAGGATTTAGTTCAGAAAAGCACCATGGCAGCTTCTCTTGTGTGTAGAGAGGCATCGTGGACTCACCACCGCGGCTACAGAGCAGCACACTGGCTTCACACAGGGCTCTCATCATGCACAGCACACAGTTGTTAGTTCACAGGATCTGAGAGACCCAGCAGCTTAACTGAATGTAAAATGAAAATTGCCTTTTATTCAAAGGCAAATATCCTACTTATTCACCAGCTTTCAGTCATCAAAGTTGTGTTTTAAACTTTGAAACTAGGAAACAGTGAATATAATTATTTCACTCACATTACTCATAAAGTTAGGATAGAATCACTTCACACTAGTGGATTTTAAAATTTCTCTGACCAGTGATTTCTATTGGAACGTAAATTATTTTTTTGAACCTGAGGAACATGAGAAGGTCCAAAGACTCCAGAATATCAAATCTGTACAAGCTTAATAAATACAAATAGCAAAACCCTCACCTTGAGTAATGAAGTAACCAAATGGGAAAAAAGAACCCTGGAATAATACCAGTTGAAACACAGCATGCAGTCACCCAAAGGGAGCTACACACAGAGGTGGGAGGTGACTCAGCTTTCAGGACTGATGTACAGTCCACTTGGGTGATTTTAGCTTCTTGGTCCAGGTTCTTCTTCTGTAAACTAGGAAGGCCCCAGTAGATCCAGGCTAACAGTGGGTACCAGGCTACTCACTGGAAAATCAGCAGTCACATAGTGGCTCCTGTGGAGAGGATAAAGCAGCGCCCTTTGAAATGGCTCACGCTGGCCCCCATCACAGACCAGGTTCACCAGGGAAAAGCACAGCACATTTATTTCATGTGAAGTTTATGACACAGGAGCCTCAGAAACGAAGACCAGAACACCGCATTGCCATGAACCTCTGCACAGAAGCAGGTCAGGGACACCAGGGAAAGGTCTAATGGTGCCAAGCCATGAGCACACAGCAAGGCCAGCTGCTGTCTTCTTGTTATCTCTTAGTGACACTTCTCCATGAATCCTGAATGACATCTGTCACCTAAGGTCTCCAGGAAAGATCTGAGGGTGACTTTTCAGCTTTCTTTTACCTTCAGGTTAGAATCTTGGCACTCCTAGGTCACACACTGAGGAGTTTGTGCTCTGAGCCCTGATGTGACCGCTATTGTAATTGCTGGGCTGTGTTAGGGGGTTCTTTGGTGGCTGCTGTTTAAGAAAACTAGACAATCCTAAGGGCGTTCAACTTTGCCTCGATGTTTGAGACAGGAAAGTGCAGTTATGGTTAGGGACCAGCACTTCCTCATGAGTCATGCAGGTGCCCTAACATGCTAACTTTAAGAACTTGGGAAATCCGCTACTGGGCAATTTTTGCTGAGCAGCATTTTTATATCTATTTCTTACTATTCTATGTCACCTGAAATATCTAAGGCAATTTGTTTTTTCATTACAAGAATAGTCTACATACCTTTACTATACTAAGGAAGGAAAAAGTCTCTTCTCATCATAGATCCACTGACAGGAAATCTGCCAACTTCCAAAGAAACACAAATTTTCATATTTTCCTTCAAGAGCCATGCAGAGACTGCCATAAAAGTCACAAACTGAACCCACAGGAAATGCTCGGCCTCATGTGGGCTTAGACATCACCTAAAACTGTGCTGCAGCCACAGGAGGAAAGGAGGGAGACAGAGGGGCTGCACTGAACCCTACATCCAATGTATAATGTTAGTATTGATGTGATCTTGCAAGATCATTGAAATATTTTGCACATTAGATTACTGAACTGTTAATTGGCTGTAGTATCATGGCACATAGATATATTAAAATAACTGGTGTTACCTGTACCTTGCCTCTTACACAGAACAGATAGCTTGATAACTACCAGGCATTTATGGATTCATTCCCTGGTCCCCCTGGGCCTCTGTGACTGCCCCAAGGCCTCACTATAGGTGACTGTGCTCTGGTTGCAGACCACCTCAAGGCACCAAAGCAATGAGAGTCTGCCCCAGGACTTTCTTCTGCTGGGCTTCCCTGGGTCCCAGGCTCTGTAGCTCTCTTTGTGCTGCTCCTGCTGATGTACCTCCTCACAGTGGGTGGCAATGTGGCTATCCTGCTGCTGGTGAGAAGCTCCCCCCAACTCCACACCCCCATGGACTTCTTTCTGAGCAACCTCTTTTTCCTAGAGATCTGGTATACCACAGTGGCAGTCCCCAAAGCCTTGGTTGTCTTGCTGGGGAGGGACCGGGCAATATCATTTGTGGGCTGCCACTTGCAGATGTACATGGTTTTCTCCTTAGGCTGCACAGAGTACTTCCTGCTGGCAGCCATGACCTATAACCAATACCTCACCATCTGCTGCCTTCTGCACTACGGTGCCATCATGAGCAGCCTGCTATCTACACAGCTGATGTTGGGTTCCTGGGCCTGTGGTTTTCTGGCCATTGTAGTGTCCAATGCCCTCATCAGCACCCTGTCCTTCTGTGGTCCTCGTGCCATCAATCACTTGTGTGACATTGCCCCCTGGATCTCCCTGGCCTGCAGCAGCATCTAAGCAGTGGAGCTCGTGTCCTTTGGGATTGCATTTGTGGTCATCCTAAGCTCTTGCCTCATCATCCTGGTGTCCTATATCTACATCATCAACACCATCCTCAGGATGCTGTCCACCAGTGGCCTCAGCAAAGCTTTCTCCACCTGCTCCTCCCACCTCACCATGGTGCTAATCTGGTATGGATCCACCATTTTCCTCCACCTCTGCACCTTCATCACAGATTCTCTGTACCTGGCTGAAGCAGTGCATGTCCTCAACACAGTGGTGACCCCAGTCCTGAACCCCTTCATCTATACGCTCTGTAACAATGAAGTGAGAGAAAGCCTGCTGAGGAAATGGAGGGGGAAGTAAATCTCCCCAGCACAGTGGAGTCTACAAACACTGCCCTTTATCTTCCCAAAGGCTGCCAGCAAGACAGTCGAGGACCAGGGAAAAACTTTGATTCAGGAAGATGGGAAAAAATGGTAAAAAAAAAAAAAAAATCCTTGAGAACTGAAATCAAACAAACAAAAATCTGGGCATTCTGACTCTATATTCCTGTGTAATAAATGTTCAATAAAAGCAAAATTGATCTTTTAAAGAAAAAATATACAAGGGTTTAGATGTAACTTTGACTTTCTTTTATAAAATTAGGGGCAAATAATAAGAAACATGCTTTGCTAAAACTCCATTCTCGCCACTTTTAAAGATTTTTTTTAATCATCTAAGTGAAAAGTTTTTAGAGCTATATTTAGAATATGAGGAAATGGAAACAGCTGAATATAAGCATAACTGAGCATGGTGCACAGACTTCCTCACGGGAGCTCTGTGGGCACCATTGCTCTGTAGGTGGAGCTGATGGTTGGATGCTCTGGGTTGCACTCCCTTCATAGGGAACAGGAAACAGGTGGCCCAGAAAGGATGAAGACAAGAAGACACTCAGGGCTGCAGCAAGCTTTGGGGAACCTCTGGCATATGTGCTACTGCAGAGCAGGTGCTGGGAGCTGGGTAACAGCTGTGTCCTAGACCCTGCTTGTGTATTTACTGGAGCCTGAGCTGGATTCAGAGCTGCAGTGTGGAAGCAGAATGCCAGCAAGCTACAAGCTTGAAGGAAACAGAGCCATTTCACTGGGACTGATACATATTAATTTCCAAAAGGTGTGTTGCAGATCTGCTTCTACAAGAATCATGGCCAGTAATCCTACAACATAAAGGTTTAGCAAGAGAAAGCATAAAGTATTTGCTTAATCAAAGTTGTAAGTCTCATAGTTGTGGCTTCCTGGTATCTTACGAGGGTCATGGTTGCATCATCACATACGAGGTGTGGCTCTTGTCACCAGGCAGGCAGAGCTGTGGAGCTCAGACTAATGCTTGAGCAGTCGAGAGGAATGAGGTGACAGTGATGGAGTCTTCAAGGTCTAATGGTCACAGGGGTCAAGAGAAAAGGACTGGACTCCAGGTGCAATCCACAGCCTGAACATAAGCCCGGCCTGATTTGGGGACCAGTGTGGATGTCTTCTCTTTGCCCCAGGCATTTCTGCTCAGCCTGTGCAAATGTTCTCCAAAACAGGGCCCCCAACCACCATCCTGGAGCTTGGAGAGAGCAGGCACTGGAGAGGAGGCCCAGAAGGGACTGTGGGCCAGGACCCTGTATCACTTGCCAAAGACCACCAGGGCTGAGTTACCAACTGGAGAGTAAGTACACCCAGACCAGGGTCACAGAGGTTGGCAGTCTGAACTCATGCTACTTGCATGGACTTGTGCATGAATAAAACAAATCATCAGTTCTGGGAGGTGAACTAGAACCTACCTTGTGCTGTAGTGGAAAAGTCAGAAATAAAGATGACAACCTGAGGTTTCAGCTTGACATCTGACCTTAGAGCACTCTGGGACCTGAGACCTTAGCCAGTAAGGTCTGCTAAATTCCAGGTAGAGAAATCAGAAGTATACAGCATCTTAGGAAACCCAGGTGATATCCAGAGAACAGGAGAAAACTTCAGGAAGAGGTAGTCATTCCACATTGTGTGTGTTTATCAAAACATCATATTTAAACCCAAAATTGTATAATAATTATCAGTGTCAAAAGGGCAGTGGAAACTGGACCCAATTTGAGAAGCACCTGATGCCCTGAACTAAAATAATCTGAGTCAGAACATATAAAGCAGCAATGAGATTATAGCCACAACATAAAATGAGTGTTTCTGAGTGTACACTAATATGAATAAATGGTTGAACAAATAAGTGAAGGATACAAATCCCCACAGGAGTATTCCCTATAATTCACGTCAATACTCTGACTTCAGAATACCAAGTACAGCTCCCCTGCCTGTGATATGCACACATAGCAAGATCTCTGCAGTCTTATCGCGTGAGGAAAGGATTATCAACAGGAAGTGGGGTGAGGCGGGTGGACACTGTCCCAGGAGTGGTCCCATTCAGGGTCATCCCTGCACTTCTGTCATGTGTCCACACCTCTGCATACAACATGACAAGAGGGATTGTCCATCACTGAGGTTCTCCAGCCCAGAACACACAACCCTTAGTCCAGTTCTTAGAAAAATACATCACAAACACCAATGGTAAATCATCACAGCCTAAAAGCAATTAAGGGGGCAGAGTAACTAACCCATGAAATGCTACTCTGGAAAAGAAGTTGGTAAAAGCTAAGAAAAATTTTAAAAATAGATTTTGCTTAGTTTAACAATTGGTTTTTTATTATTTTCTTAGTGTTGGGGATCAAAGCTAGAGTTTCACACAGGTTAAGTAAGAATTTTACCACTAGGCTACATCCTTGGATTACTTTATTTAATAATAAAGTATACTAATACTGATTCATGAATTTCAACAAATGTGTCACACTAATGAAAGTATGAAAGTAGAGAAAATGAACATAAAGTCAATGAGAATTCTCCAATTCTAATGTTTCTGTAGTCAAAAACTTCTCTGTCCATTTTTTAAAAATTAAATTAAAAGCCAGGTATCCAGAACCTGCAAAGGTATTTATTTTTGATTCATTGAATTCATCTTCCAGAAAATTAAACTGGAAATTTTCTTCCAGAAAATTAAACATATTGTTTGCCAAGTGTCATTTTTCTGTATGGATTAGTGAGTCTTTTGTTAACCTATTTGCTAATATGTTTTGATATGCTTAAGATTCAATTTTTATTTTGTGAATGAATATAAATAAAGAGTAGTTTTCTCAGAGCTTGTGTCTTACTTAAAACTCACCGTAGAATAATCAGCTTCACTGTTAGTACAGTTAATGCAGTATATTTTTGCTGTATAGTTATTCTCTAGTCAGAAGCATGACATTTAATCCATTCTATAAAGATATATTGTTACACTTTTCCTTATTTTTCAGAAAATGTGTTAAGAAGTTAATAATACAGTGATGTTAGCAAAAAGAGAAAAAAAATGTATACACACACAGTAAAGAAGTGCAGCACTATAAGAATCTCTCCTACATGGATATATACTATTAAGTGGGCAAAATCAGTCCCCATAAATATTGTTTAACTGTGGATTCCAGTCAAATTTACTAAACCCAGGTGAATGCTTAGCGAAGGAGGCGGTTCCCGGAGTTCCACAAGGAGGCATTGTGGCTGTTTGCTTGCTGACCACAACATACCTGTCCCCTCTTGGATGCCAGTGTGGGCATGGCGGCCCATTCTCCTGGTGCTCCTCCTTTGTGCTGGAGGAGAAGGGTGTGGTCTTTATTCTACAGGGGTGAAGTTCCAGCTGTGCTTTGCCTGCCAGATCTAGGAAGCAGAGGACCTGGGCATCAGCTCAAGGGCTTCACCTCCACTGCTGGGGATGGAGCCATGGGTTGGGAAGATGCTTAAAGAAACATCCAAAATGCAGGGACAACAAATGACATGGGAGTGGAGAGATCCCAAGGCCTGAGATGTGTGGATAGAAACACTTAAGGGAAATGACAACTTGGAAGTCTGGCTGCACATTCCTGTGACTTCAGAGGCCATGTCCAAGTCAGTGGTTGGAAACAAACTCTGAAAATAAGCAACAGAGCCCAAGGCTAACCCTAAACAGACACACTAGACTACTTAAAACGTCTTGCTTTCAACTGAATTACCAGACACAGAAAGAACAGGAAACCATGACTTATTTGAAGCAGAGAAAGAAAGCTACCTGCATAAATTATGAGGAAGCCCAAATACTGGACTTCTACAGGAACATTGAAAATTAACTCTTAAATATGTAAAAGAATTGAGGTAAACAGGGCAAAAACCTAAAAGCAAATTCTAAAACTTCAAAGTAAAAGAGCTGAAATAAAATGTTGCTAGAAAGAGTCAATGGTAGAATTAAGCAGTAAGGTAAAATTACTGATACTTAGAGAGAGGTCCTTTAAAGCCACATAAGGCAAAGACATAGAAAAAAGGGAAAATTTTTAAAAAATTAGCAGGATATACTATAGTAACTGTTTGATTTCCTATTAACTCGATTTGAATCCCTGTATTGCTCTTACCATCTTGCTTTGACTGATTTTACTCTGTTCTGTTCTATTTGATAGTATCAAGTTTGAGGGTACAGGCAACAACTTCGAAGGCAATAAGATTCAATATGATGCCCATTCTGGTTTGACTATCATCTTATTTTGAAGTTTAATAATGTCTCCAATGTTTAGGTTTTATTGGTTTTGTTCTGTACTGTTTTGATCAATTTTATTATATCTGATGATATAGGCAATTCTTTTTAAGGTAGCAAGAGGCATTATGGTAACCATTGTTGATTACCTTGTATTCCGTTTTTACATCATGTACTATTTACATCCTTTGTTTTGACTGATTGCTTTGTTTTGTCACATTTGGTTTTATTCTCTTCCAAAAAAAAAAAAAAGAAAGAAAAAAACTAATAAGAACTGTGGGAGTAATAAAACCCAAAATGTATAAATGTTATTGTAAAAAAGAGAGGAAAAGAAAGTGCTCTACAGGACACAACTGCAAGTGTGTTTAGGTGTGTTAGATGACCATATTACTAAGTTTTTGTTGGATCATTGAACACAACAGTTTGCAGTCTCACTGTTTCAATGTCTACTTTATATGCTTTAATTTTGTAACTTGAACAACTATTTCTAAGATGACAGTAGTAATCTATTAACTAGTGATTTCTTACTGTTTATTTTGAAGTTATGTATTACTTGTACCCTTTTACTGTTTTGTTTTCTTTAAATAAAATTAAGACTCAGAAAAATAAAATATAAAAAGACATGAAGAGACCCATAAGAGAACTTGGAAGCACTGTGAAGCATGTGTACAGTCATAGGCCTAATAAAGTTCAGTGCAGAGAAGAGAGAAATAGGAACAGAAAGAATATTTGAAGGCAGAATGACTAAAAATGTTACATTTTTCTGGTGAATACATGAATTGAACTTCATAAAGGACAAACTTATGGAGATACACCTGGGGGCACATAATAATAAAACTGCCAAAATCCAAAGGCCAAGCCATAAAGAAGAGGTACTGTAATAGTCAAGAGACCACTTCAACATCAGTATGTCTTTTCCAAAGAACACGAGTGAAATTCAAACTCGATAGCACAAAATCTGGAGAACTCAGAACGACGCCAAGATATACCAATGCATTCTTTTTCTCAAGTAGTATTTTTATATTTGTCATTATTTTCCCCCTCTTCCCAAGACCTCTCCTCTTCAATGGTCCTCACCTGACGCTGAGGAACATGAGTAGCTCGGTAAACAGAGGACACAGAATAGGAGATGCCATGTTCTCTGCTAGTACACTCAGAGACAAGCCCCTTTCAGACAGACAGACAGAAGCCTTGAGTGCAAAAGCCTCAGGAATGCTCAGGGATCATCCCTCAGTCAGGTACCACATCAGAGGCAGCCGCAGCGTCCTTAACATGTGCCTGCTGAGATTTCCCTGTTAAAGTTGGAAAGGTTAAATAACAGGTTCTCTAAAAACAGTGGATCAAAGAAGATAGAAAAAGGAATTTTACAAAACAGTTTAAAATGAATATAAAATAAATCACAATCTACCAAATACTAGGAAGTTTAGAAAAAGCTTTGTTTCATTAGAAATTCATTGATATAAACAGCTGCAAACTAACAAAGTCCAGTAATTCCACAACTGGTTACATAGCAAAGACATTTGCAGTTCCATGTTCATTTCAGTATTATCCACCACAGCAAAGAAATAACAGCGACCTGTATGTCTCTCAGTGAACAGATAAAGTAAATCTCACACACACAAACTAACACCACACACACACCCCCACACACACCCACACATACACACACACACACACACACACACACACACACACACATACATGAAAAATGATGCACTATTTCTCTAGATCTATGAGGTATGTGGAATGGTATTTTCATTGGGATTGCATTCATTCTGTATAAGAATTTTGGGAGACTGGCCATGTTCAAAATATTTATTCTTCCTATCCATGAACAAGGGATGTCTTTCCATTTTCTGAGATCCCCTTTGATTTCTTTTTCAGGGTATTATAATTTTCCCTGTATAGATCTTTTTCTTCTTTTGTGAGATTAATTCCTAAGGATTTCATTTTTTTGGATGCTAGTGTAAAGGGTGTGGCTTCTCTTATTTCTTTCTTAGTGATTTTGTTGTTAATGTATAGGAATGGTATTGATTTTGAGTATTGACTTTGTATCCAGCTACACTGCTGAATTTATTTATTATATCTAGGAGTCTTTCTTTCTTTTTTTAAATTTTATTTAAAAGGAAAAAGAGAAAAAACAAAACAAAACAAAGCGGTGTAAGGGTACAAGTAATACAGAACTACAAAAAAAGTAAGAAATCACCAGTTAATAGATTATATATTATCATCTTAGAGATAGTTGCTCAAGTCACAGTATCAAAGAATACAAAGTGGACATTCAAACAGTGAGATTGCAAACAGTTGTGTTCAATGATCCAACCAAAAACATTAATATGGTCAGCTATTTAACACCCCTAAACACACTTGATGTTCTAGAGCTCTTTTTTTCCCTCTCTTTTTTAAAAAAAAAAATTTACACATTTTGGGTTTTATTACTCCTTAGTTCTTATTACTTTTTTGGGGGGAGAGAATAAAGTCACATACAGCAAAACAAAGCTGTCAGTCAAAACCAAGGATAGGCATAGCACATGATGTAAAAACAGAGTATAAGGTTATCAACAATGGTTATCATAATGTCTCTTGTTTCCTTAAAAAGAATTAGGTATTATAAAGTTGAACAAAACAGTAGAGAACAAGACCAATAAAATTTAAGCATTGTAAACATTACAGAACTTCCAAAGGAGAAAATAGTCAAACAAGAATGGGCATCTTAGTGAATCTTATTGCCTTCAAAATAGTTTCCTATACCCTCAAACTTGATACTATCATACAGAATGGAACAGAGTCTAATCGGTCAAAACAAGATAGTGGGAGTATTACAGGACTACCAAACAAGTTAATAGGAAATCAAAAAAAGTTACTATTATATGTCCTGTTAATTTTAAAATTTTTCCCCTTAATTAAAAAAACCATAAAAATAACTAAATAATTTTTTAATGAATAAGGGAGATATTGAGATAAACGAGGGCATAACAATATAACAATACCGGTCAAAGCATCACTGTTTCATCAACCTAGTGCTTCACCACCAAATAACCCGACTTAATAGTAGTTACCATAGCGTCTCTTTTTCCTTGAAATATTTGAATAAAACTTCATATACTATAGCTTCAAATATTTCCATATCAAGAAGCCCAGAATAAAGCCTTCCCAATTAATAAGTGAAAACTTTATAAGGCTTCAAGGCCACATAATGGGGAATCATGATTACCACATATTTTTATATATTTGAATCATTATTTACATTAGGGAAACTATTTGGTATTCACACAGGCGAGACTGATTTATTTCACTTATGAGTATGGTCTCAAGCTGCGCCCATTTATTGATAAATATCTCAAATTGATCCTTCTTTATAGCTGAGTAATACTCCATTGTATAGATATACCACACTTTTTTATCCATTCCTCAGTTGATGGACACTTGGGTTGTTTCCAAAGCTGGCGATTACAAATTGTGCTCCTATAAACATAGGTGCACCTATATCACTGAGGGTATTTTATGAAGAGTATCATGTAGTCTGCAAATAATGATAATTTAACTTTCTATTTTTTCTATCTTTACCCCTTTAATTTCTCTCTCTTGTCTAATTGCTCTGGCTAGTATTTCCAGTACTGTGTTGAATAGGAGTGGTGATAAGGGACATCCTTGTCTTGTGGCTGATTTCAAGGTAAAGGCCTTCAGAAATCACTCCAAAAATTCATCTGGAACAAGAAGAGACCCAGAATAGCAAAGACAATGCTAAGCAGCAAAGGCAAGTCAGGAGGCCTCACAATTCCTGACTTGAAGTTATACTTCAAAGCTATTGTAATAAAATCAACATGGTAGTTGAATAAAAACAGATCTGAGGATCAATGGAATAGATTAGAAGATACAACCACAACTACAAACACACTCAATCATCTTATCTTTGGTAAAGGGGCCAGACATGTTCACTGGAAGAACAACAGTCTCTTTAACAAATGGAATGGTGTTGGAAAAACTGGCTCTCCATATGCCAAAAACTAAAACTAGACCCATGCCTATCACCTTATACTAAAATAAACTCTAAATGGATCAAAGATGTAAATATCAAAACAGAAACACTAAATCTGTTGGAAGACAAATTAGGTAAAAATCTTGAAGACATAGGGGTAGGAGAGAATTCTTCAACAGGAATCAAACTGCACAGGAAATACATTCCAGAATCAATAGCTGGGATCACCTCTTATTAAGAAGTTTCAGTATGTCAAAAGAAATCTCCAGCATAGCAGAAAGAAAACCAACAAACTGGGGAAAAAATGTCAGTAAACTGTCCCTCAGACAAATGACTTCTGTCTAAAACATATAAAGAATTAAAAAATCAGACCCCCAAAATTCAAAGTTCCAATCCAAAAATGGTCATTTCAAATGAATAAACAGTTCTCAGATGAAGAAATACAAATGGCAAATAAATACATGAAAAAATGTTCATCATCATTAGTCATTTGAGAAATACAAATTAAAACAACACTGAGATTCCATCTCACTCCTGAAAGAATGGCCAGGATCAAGAAAACTACCAACAACAAATGCTGGAGAGGCTGTGGGGAAAAGGGAACTTTCCTGCACTGTTGGTGGGAGTAGAGACTGATGCAACCACTGAGGAGTTCAGTGTGGAGATTCCTCAAAAAGCTGGGATTGGAAGTCCCATTTGATCCAGCTATTCCACTTCTAGGCATATTCCTAGAATAAATGAAAACATCATACCACGTGATATATGTACACCCATGTTTATAGCAGTACAATTTGTAGTAACCAGATCTTGGAAACAACCTAAGGGTCCATCAACTGAGGAATGGATAAAACATTTGTGGTGTTTTTATATGATGGAGTACTACTCAGCTATAAAGAATGATCACATTGAGATATTTATAAATAAATGGATGCAACTTGAGACCATACTCATAAGTGAAATAAATCAAAGTCACATGTATATATACCGTATAGTCTCCCATGTGGAAGAAATGGTAAGAGTACATAAGAGTTTATGGTAAGCATGATTCCCCATTACATTGCTTTGAAGCCTTATAATGTTTTCATTCATAGTTGGAATGGTTTTATTCTGTCTTATTTGATTTTATTATATGTGATGGTATGAACAGCTATTTTGAAGAAAACAAAACATTATGGCAGCCATTGCTGATTTAATTGATTTGAAGTCCTACCATGCTTTTGTTCTTCTGTTTCCATTGTTTCTATCATGTTGTATCTTATTGGATTTTAATATGTGTGATAGAATAAACAAAATTTTATGGAAAATGAGATAATATAGTAGCCATTGTTCATTTTCGGTTATTTGATTCTGAATGCCCTGTGATACTTTCATTCTCTTGAATGGTTTTATACTATTTTGTTATGTTTGATACTATTATATATGAAGGTATGCTCAAGTATTTCAAGGAAAGAGCCGTTGTGATAACTACTGTTAATATTAATTGTCTTGTGGTAAAGTGTTGTGTTGCTTATATTGTTCTGTTCTGATCTGTTTTGTTCTGTCCTCTTTTTTTCTTAATCTCTTTAAAATTAAAAACATTTTTAAAATGATGCACTATTAATCAATCATAAAATATTATTTCTGTCATTTGCAACTCTGTAGACCAACTTGGAGGACATTATGTTAAATAAAATAAGCCAAGCACATGACAGCAAATTCTGTAGAAGCTCATTTACATGTGAAATATAAAAATGACACACTCAAAGAAAAAATAAAATGGTGTTACGAGTATCTGGAGCACTTGTGGAATAGGATGAAGGGTCAAAGGGATTTTTGTAATGTAGTAAACTGTTAATTGCAGAGGAAACATAAGGTAATCAAAAATTGCACAGGGTGATGTTCATAGTTAATGTAGTATCCATTGATTTCTTGAAAACTATAACAAGTATAGTATGAAAGAAAAATAAATTGGTGTTGGAACCTCCCTCTGGAACCAGGAAGCAAAGCTCAAGTAAGACCAGAGCTTCCCTAAGTGAACGACAGGATCCTTAGTACAACAAGATCCTGAGCTCCTCTGACTATGAGAACAGCTGAGTTCATATCAGGAAAGAAGCTCCACAGCTCCTCCCAGAGAACCCCAGCAACAGGAGCACCAGAAACACCACTTTTTCCTCTCCAGGTTTCCTTTTTATGTAGACAATGATCCTCAAGTAGGCCCTCCACACCCAACACCCAGCACCACGATGACTCAGTTCAGCTGGACTAAGTTGCCCACCAGTTTTCAACCCACCACAGTCATGATTAGTAAAGTTAAAAAAAAAAAATAAGATGAGGGGGCTGGAGATTTATTCCAGTGGTTTAAGCACCTGCCTGGCAAGCAGGAGGCTGTGAGTTGGCTTCCTGGTACCGAAAAAGAAAAGAGATGAAAATGCACATAACACATGAAAAAATGAAAACATAGAAACTCTAGAATTCAACTGATATATATATAGCACACAAATATGTTCAAAATTAATAAAGAATATAACAGAGTTACAGAAGTATAATGTATTATACTTGAAATTAATGGTCAGTAGATTAGAGTTAAAGACCATTTATATGAAAATATCTCATTACTAAGCTGAAGATAAAGCAATGTAAAATAATGACAGAGAAAGAAAAATTAATCGTAAGAACAATTCAGAGGTTGAAAAGGATAAGTTCTTATATACCTGTTATTTTCATGCTCCAAAGAGCTCAGATTAAAGGGCTGGGAAGCAAAAGTAATAGAGGAAGCATTCAACACACAAATATTATTGTAAATTTAGGAGGAGATAAAGAACAGAAAAATCATAGCCTTAAGATGTATAATGATGTTGAAATAAAAAAGCCTATATATATATATATATATATATATATATATATGTATATGGCCTCAGAATGATCTCATGTGCTCCCCTGTAACTTTTCCCTGAGACCAACAGAAGACCACACTCCCTAATACGGTGAAAATGGCAGTGCGCTCCTGTCCAGTGGACACTGCAAGACGTAAGGTACACTGCAGAAGGGAAGGATGTGGGCTGCCTGCTGTAGGAGTCTGTATGAGCTACACCAGGAGGATGAACACAGTGGTTTCTCAAACAACTCTGAAAGAATCCAGCTAGAGGCTGTGTTTTGTTCACCAGGCCATAACCAAATACCACCATCACCCTTCCTTTGTATATCTTTGTCCCCTGCTGGGCTGAGGGATAAATGAGGTGCTATGGTTCTTTCTTTACTCTCCACCTTGGAATTCATCCTCTGCCACTTGCCTATTGCTTTTTCTACCATTTCCTTTTTATTTTTGTTTGCTTTAATTCCAGAGCTGGGATCTGACCCAGAGTCTGGCACAGCCTTGTCCCCAGCCCTGCTTCTCCTTAGGTCTGTTGGGAGGGTGATTGGCCCAGGCAGACCTAATTCTTTCTACAACAGTGTCAGTCCTGGAGTCTCTCATCCCATCCTCAGTGTCTCCTGTGATTTAGGTCGCCTGCACCATGGAGAGGCTGTCTGGGGACACATTTGGCCTTCACAGAGAAATGATGACGCACAAGTCCACATCTTTTTACTCCTTAATTAGCAATGTGTGCAGATTGTTTTAATTTAATTGACCCTCTGAGAGCCACTGTACTGCTGCTCCTGACAAAACAGTCCGAGACACTAGTCCCTGTGACCTCTTGCCTGTGAGTCAGGACCTCTTACTATGCTTTAGGTTGACAGCAATATAGAGGGACCAATATTAAGTCAGCAGGAAAATGGTATTTAGATACTCACAGATACTGAGTTTTCAGCACAAGTCATCATTTGTACATGGAAATATTCTTTGAAGAGCTGGCGTGAGTATCATCTATTTTTCATGGTTACCGTGCAATCACAGCCCGAGTAGGAATGTATATGAACCAAGTAACATTTATTCAACCACAAGAGAAAATCCTTCCATCAATGGTAATTTAATTTAAACCAAGGGAAAGCTATTTGATGATAGTTGCATTTATCTTACCTGCCTGACTTCTTAATTTTTTCTATCACATAAAGTAACTCCAAATGTGCTAGGAGTGTGGTTCAGTTGTCCTGGGTTCCATTCTTGGCACAAAAAAGAAAGCACAAGTTAGGGTTTAGAAGAAAGTTTATTTATGTGACTATTTTGTTAGTAATGTTTAGAAACTATTTTAGAATCTCTCCTTTCTAACATCAGCATAGGATTTTAGTTAGTTGGAAAAATGGTTGTTCTCTTGGGAAGCTGTTGGCATCCAGCCTGGACCAAGGCAGCTAGGAAAAGAGAGAGGCACCTGCCCATGGCAACTGCACAGACAGCACAAGCAACAAAGGGGAATGTGGGGGCCCTGGGTAGGAAGCTTGGGCATGGACTGAGTCCAGGACAGAGGGGTTGCAGGTGTCATACCTGCAATTTTCGTCAATCTTCCCACCATCCCAAAGCCAAATTAAGTTTTATAGGTCACTGTATAAAGTTATTTAATACCATGATAACTCCTGTATGTTCTTGGACCAAGTTAGTGGATTGTTCAATGCTCTGCCATTATTCTGAGATAATTTGGAGCATGTATTACATTTTCTATATCAACATCCAATGCAAAAAGCATAATGATTAGTGCATAATGTGACCTTTAAGTATTTGTTGAATGAAGACATCTTTATTATAACTAGAGTTAATTGAATAAATATTATTGTCCAAATCAAAGCTGTTTAATTTTTATTACATTTATTCAATGTTCTCCAATATCTTTCTGTATTAAATTTTTCCACTAAATAGTAAAAACTGCTTCAACATGAATGATGAAACACTGTATACTAAATCATATGGATTTTTAAAAAAAAATATATTAGTTTAGGAATTCTAAATAATAAACCACTACCTTTAACTGGTCACGCCATGTGCTCCCAGAATTGGGATAATGAATCCTATTTATTGTTTTGCCCTCAAAGCGACTCAAAGAGGTGATTACTGTTGTCTTCTCCATTTAACCCAGATGAATGCATGGGGAAGGCAGGTTAAAACTGCAAGATCACCATCTTCATGCTCTAAAATAGTTTTTCTTCAGATTCTACATATAAATTATATCATACAGCATTTGGTTTTTGTACCTGGGTTATTTTACTCCTTACAGTGTCCCCCTGTTCTTTGCATCTATGACAAACAGAAGAGCTTACTTCTCTTGAAGGCTGAACAGAATCCCCTGAATATGTGTATCCAGCATTGTTTAATCTATCTGTGCATTATATCATGTGCCAATTTCTTGTCCATTTAAGTTGATTTCATTCCTTGGCTATTGAAAATAATGCTTCACATAAATATGGGTTTAAAATATTCTTTCAAAATAAAAAAAAATAACATAAGGACTGTCCATCTTGTAGGTTTACCCTAAGAACTTTTGATACCAGAACGCTGATCAAAATGCAGTGCCAACTCAGGATCTCTTATATCACTTAAACACGTGTACGGCTCTCAGTATTATTGTATTTATTTATTTATTGGTACTGGAAATTGAACTCAGGCAGGTGCTTATGTTACTGAGCTATATCCCTGGCCCTAGTATTTTAAAGATGAGCTAATATAATTTGTATGGCAGATTTTTTTAAACATTCAAATACTTGAAGCAACTTTCAAATATCAACTACCGATCCATATTTTCTGACTCAAAGTCCTATTTCATTCCTACATGTTTTCGTAGGAAGAAAACATGCATCTTCTTTCAAACACCTCTCGTATCATTGTTTTTGTGTACATTAACTATACTGCTTTGGATTTTGCGTGGAATTTTGCAAAAGATGTTAGTGATGATTTCTTTGGAGTCAGAGCACAGAGGCATTCATCTCCGCTCGTCTACTGGTAAGACATGAAATCCTAGCTAATATTACTCTCACTTTTGGAATTGCTACCTTATTAACTGTGCAAAACAGTCATTTTAAAGACCTGCTATGGTTTGAGAACAAACTGTAGCAGATCTAGCACAGAGCCCCTCACTGTCATGGGCCAGAGATCTAAGTAAATGTGGCTGCACCATTCCTTCACCAAGGTGGAAAATATAAAAGTAAAACCAGTGGCTCACTCAATTTAAGCAACCTATTTGTCAAACCAAAGTAAATAATGCCTATCTAGACATTTAATTCATCCTTTAGTATCGGAGAGCATTGAATTTGCCAGTGGTTCCATAAATATGCAGCACAAAAGTATTATAGTGGACATTTTTCCCTTGAAATCTTTCCATCATATTTAACTATATTCTACTAGTAACTCCATTTCTCAAGATATTCCTTCTTATATATGTCTCAAGAAAGACACCTAAATATATAAGGCAACTAAATAAGTTATTAGAATAGCAATTTTATTATATTTGTGCTGGGTATATGACTATAGCAAAACAAATTCTACTTAGGCAAGTTTAATAATATTGGACTATTTTGAAAATGCTTATTTTCTATATTTTTCTTGTCACTCACTATCTTCAATGTATTCTAGTCATCATGGAAGAATGCACATCAAAGAGTGGAGAATCAAGGCCTGGAAATCAGAACTCTATGGGAATTTATGCTGCAAAGTTGTATCAAATCACTAAATAGTCACACACACAGACAGACACACATGCACACACACACACTCACTCAGTTTATATTACTTCATGGTGGTTCCCTCTGTGAAATGTTCACCATTTAATTACTCCAAGAGGATGAACCACAGCGTAGTTTCTGAGTTCCTGATTCTGGGCCTCACCAGAAGCCCAACACTCCGGGGAGTTTTCTTTTTTGTGTTCCTCTTCATCTACCTGGCGGCGTTCCTGGGCAATGCGCTCATTGTGGTGGCCATCATCTGCAACACCACCTTGCACACCCCCATGTATGTTTTCCTGCTGGCCCTGGCCATTGTGGATATTGTCTGCACCACAACCATAATACCCAAGATGCTGTGGGCCATGCTGACAGCTCAAAAGACCATCTCCTATGTGGGCTGCATGTCCCAGCTCTTCTTCTTCACATGGTCTCTGGGAGCTGAGATGGTTCTTTTCACCACCATGGCCTATGACCGCTACGTGGCCATCTGCTTCCCCCTTCACTATAGCACCATCATGAACCCCTACATGTGTGTGGCCTTGCTCAGCATTGTCATGGCTATTGCAGTCACCAATTCCTGGGTGCACACAGGTCTTATTCTGAGGCTAAATTTCTGCGGGCCGAACACCATTGACCACTTCTTCTGCGAGATACCCCCACTGCTGGCTCTGTCCTGCAGCCCTGTGAGAGTCAATGAAGTGATGGTGTGTGTGGCAGATATCACTCTGGCCATAGGAGACTTCACCCTCACGTGCATCTCCTATGGGTTTATCATTGCTGCCATTCTCCGCATCCGCACAGCAGAAGGTAAAAAGAAAGCCTTCTCAACCTGCTCCTCCCACCTCATAGTGGTGTCCCTGTACTATTCCCCTGTTATCTACACCTATATCCGCCATGCTTCCAGCTACACATTTGAAAGGGACAAGGTGGTGGCTGCGCTATACACTCTGGTGACACCCACATTGAATCCCATTGTGTATAGCTTCCGGAACAAAGAGATGCAGACAGGGATGAAGAAGGTGTTCTCCTTTCTGAAGTGCTAGTGGCTCCAGGACAGCGTGCCTCCTGTCTCCTCTGCAAGCATTCGTCAGGACATTTCTGATATGGCAGATCAGCTATCAGCCTCTCCATCCCCAGTTCTCCCTTCCTTATTATTTTCTCCTTTTCCTTTCCCTGCCTTCTCATTTTCACTCTTGCCACAATTCCTTACTCCCATGTGACCAATGCAAATATATCACATTTCTTTGTTTCATGTTTTAGATTTTCTTTTGATTTTACAAGAACTGTGTGTTACTGTTGAAAATGTTCTACATACTGTTTAACTCAAGTTTTCGTTAAGTATCTAATGAACAGCAAGAGAGTAAATGCTTCTCCTGTCACATGATGGAAACTCAAAACATGAGAGCACAAGTCACACAAATTACTGCATGAAGTTCAGGGCAGTGTCCTGAAAAGGACTGCATTGGGAGTCTGTTGAGTCATATGCTGAATGGAGTTTTCCCCGCCACCTTGTGAGTGGTATAGGGAGGTGGTCTGAGTTTCCTTCAGGCAGAAGAAGGGCAAAGGAAGGGCAGAGGGAGGGCAAAGGCTTGTTGAGCTCTGACTGTAAGAAACACAACATTTGCTCTGATCAACTGGGAAAGAGGAGCTCAATCCTGTCTGGGACTGGGTGACATTAATGTTGTCTGTGACTGGATTCATCCATGGACTGGTTTGCTCTAGTTTGACTGTATCTTAGTGACCTTTTCTGATGCTGATGTCCTGTGAATTTTTAACATCACCTGGACAGCTCCATGGCCTTGCTGCTGGCCCACACCTGTCCAGCACACAGCTGTTGCTTCTTCAGCTCTTAGTAAAGGACCTCTTTTCCTATGCTTTCATTGCAGCCATGAAGAGAAGCCAGATTAGAAACATAGGCCCATTATTGACAGAATATAAATGTAAAGTGATTGCTCAAACATTCCTTCTTCTGAAATTAAGTAATTATAAGCATTATTTAAAATACTGAGACCATTGTCACTCGAAACACTAAAATGTACTTTCTCAGAGTTGATGAGTAAAAAGCAAATATACATATGACATGCAAAGTGATGTTTTGATATAGTTATGTATTACAAAATAGTTAAGTTAATGTACTTAATTCACTTTTATCATTTTATCATTTCTTTGCAGTGAGAATATTTATCAGTCACCATCTTGGTAATTTTAAGGTATACAATACATTATTAACCACTATCACCATGTTGTGAACTAGATCTCCAAAACTTATTCAATTGGTCAAAAATCCAAGTCTAAACTTTCCTCTGAGATGCAAGAAATACTTTTAGAACCTCTACAATAATCCAAAGACTACATGACATATGCCCACAATAAATTCTATAGGTCATTGTTCCCATTCCAAAAAGGAAGAGTAGGAAAGAGACAAGCAAGAGTCTCAGCAAAGCGAGACTGAAACCAGCAGAGAAAACACTAAATCCTGTAGTTCTCTTTTCCATTTATACAGAGTGGCTGGATGTGGGATCCCAAGGGCAAAGGTGCCTCTAATTCTATGGTCTTGCTGGTTCCAGCATCCAAGGCTTGTCTTTGGGGCCAGCTGTGCTCACTGCCCTTTGTTCCACATCTCTGGCAACTCCAGCTTCCCAGGATATCTTTCTTTTTGTATAGCTTCAAATATCCTTCTGTCAGGCTGCTTTCAGAAACCAAACCCTGCCACACTGCCTGGCCTCAGAGTTTCTTTGAAATCTTGGTGGAAACTTCAATGCTTCCTTATCACTTTGATTTTGTGTGCCTACAAAACCAGCATCCACTGGACAAGGACTAGGTCTGCTGCTGCATCAGCCTTACCTGAGTCCACCTGAACTGTAGCTGTAGTGGCTTCTGACTGCCTTAAGCAAGAAAATGAATCTCAGGATAAAAATCCCCTAGGTAACTCTGTGAAATTGGGGTCCCCTCAGGCTCTCTTTCCAAAGAAGATGAAGGAAGGCTACACTTTTACACCTTTCAGACTGTGACGAGCTCCTGAGATGCCCTCAAGGTTTCTTTCTCATTGTTCTGGTGCAAAGTATGTGGCTTCATTTTATCTACGCTGATCTCTTGAGCCACTGTACCTTATTTGACTATATCTTAAAACACTACTTTTGGGTCAAACTACATTTTTTCACTTCAGGGGCACACCCTTTACGGTGCACATTTCATCATCAGCATCCTGATTCTTGCACCAGAATTGCCCACTTAGATGAGTTTGGCTAATAGTTCCATGGTTACAGTCACAGTTGGCTCTGCTGCTTTTGGATTCATGGCAGGGCAGACTGTCATGGCAGGGAGCATGGGACAGAGCAGGCTGCTCATTCCATGGCAGCCAGGAAGCAAGAGAAAAGAGGAGCCATAAGGCTCCTGCTGTTCCATTCAAAGGCCCAACTTGAAGCCCCAAATGCTAGAGGCTCCCGTAGCACCATAGGCTGGTGTTCTTTATCTCCTGGACCTTGGGGGATACTTAACTGGACATAGCGTTGAGCCAAGAGCAGTGTTTTTGCTTCATATTCCAATGTGCAGTATTATCCAGCCGCCTGGATACTTACTTCATTCCTCTTTGTGTTACCCCTGGTGAGCAGTTTTATGCACTACCTCCCCTTCCTCTGCTACATCTGCTACATCTGCCCTCTCTCCCTCCTCCTCCTTTCATTCCCCTCACTCACTGAGACCAGAAGAGAGGCTCAGTCTGTTTTCCACATTCCTTAAATCCAGCACTGGTCACGAATATTAGCCCTGAAGACAATCTTCTTTGGTTGTTTAACCAGTCGTGGAGACACCTGCCTTGGACCTCACTCACATTCTGTTACAGCCCTGACTCACAGCTGGAGACACCCACTGTGGACATTGTTGTCGCTCTCTCTGCTCTCCGGGGGAAAACCCTCTCCCTCTATATACACCTCCACTGTCCCCAGCCTGTCTCCTAAAAATCCAAAAGCCTCTCTACCTCTCCCCTGATCAGAAGCCTAAATGGCTAATATTTTTTAAAACACCACTTGGCCACAATATAAACTTGTGTTCCCAATGATAGAAAAATGGAACTTTTGCTTTTTCCATGTGGTGGGACTTACATAATTATTACTGAAAACTGGACAAACAGCCTGAAGTACCCTACGTCCAAACATTCTCTACACTTTATATCTTTCCCACCTCATGCTCATTCTATGACACTTCTCAAATTCTTTCTTCCCTCCCATTTGCCCCCCACACCAACTCCTCTCTGCTGACAGACCCTACTGACCTCCCCCACTCCACCTAGCCTCCTGCCATGGCCAATGCAACCACAGTACCCTCCCACAGACCTCCTGCCAATCTTACAACTCTAACCCTCCTCTCTAGTCAGCACTTACTTCCCCCTGGCTTTAACCCTCCTACACACACTTTGCTCATTCCCGTCCCATCCCACGCCCTGTGAAGACTGCAGCCTGGCCCCAATCCTTTGACTGCCATTGCTCAGTTCCCACCCCATGAAGTGTGTGAATGGAGGGAAAAGCACAAGTTCATACTGATTTCTCCCTGTCAGACCTCTCCCACATCATCCAGTGTCTCCACTCCTCCTCTCTGACTCCACCCACTGCATCCAAGAGTTCCAGTGCATTTCCCAGTCATATAGCTTCACTTGAGGTGACTTAACTGTATTCCCTAGCTTGACTCTCTATCCAGATGAAGGAAGCGAGTATTATTCTAACTCCCAGACTTATGCGGATGACCATGGCATCTTAAGCCTGACCTTCCTGAGGGCCCCAGGGCTGTTCCCCAAGAGAGGCAATCCTAGATCAGGCAGGATCCCAGGAAATGGCCAGTTGAGACAGAATGATCTTTTACTTAGTAGAGAAAATTCACAGGGCAGCCCATTTACTTTGACAAACTTAAAGAGATCACTCTGACAGAGATGAAAAATGACCATCCTTGGGACACAACCATGCCCTAATTGTCATCCTACTGATGCCTTCCTTGCCTCCACAATTTATGACCTACCTGCCTGCTCCCCTTAGGTGATTCACAACACTAGACCCAGAAAAGACAGAAGGACAACTTATTGAGATATACTTCATTATGCAGTCAGCCCTAGACATTCACAAAATAATTACAGTGACTGGAGACTGGCCTTCAAATACACAATAGGAACTAATTCAACAAAAGAAATAAAAATGCTCAAAATCAGTGCATTTATAAACTGCAGAGGCTGGCCTCCATCATAAAAATCTCCCAAAGTCAACCACAATCTTACTGGTCAAAAGGGAACCCAACCAGAAACACCCCTCCAGAGCCTTGCCTCCAGATCAGTCACTGTGCTGAGGAATGCCTACAGTCTAGGATTTCCCCTGGGCTGTTATCTTCCAGGGAGAGGAATCAACACTGGAAGTCAAGCTTCCCAATGCTGGCAGCTGTCCCTGCCACCTCTGGGTCAGACCCCAGAAACCCCCAACAGGCTCTTTCCCAGACCTTCTTAGCTTGGCCATTGAAGACTGAAGCTGCCCAAAGTCTTCCGAGGTGCTCTGGAATAGCTTGGATGCTAAATATCAGGTAAGTTTGATGGTGGACTGTAGGTCCATCCCTTTCCTGATCAACACAGATTCCACCCATCCCTTCATTCCAAGGACTAGTCTTGCCAGCCCTGACCACTGTTGTGGACACTGACTTCAATGTCTCCAGACCTTTAAATAGTCCTTAATCTGCTCTTGAGTCATCATCATCTTTTCCCACACTCCTTATTCATCCCCTCCTGTCTCATTCCCTTTTTAGGGGAGACATTTTAACCAAGCTGTCAGCTACTCTGACCATCCTTGGGACACAACCATCCCTAATTGTCATCCTACTGATGCCTTCCTTGCCTCCCCACACAGCTCCCATCATTTCCCTCATCTGAACACCCAAATGTGGTACACTTCCACTCCATCCCTGGCTTCATCCCAACTGCTTTCTGTCCCTCTCAAACCTAACCACAACTACCCTGCCCAACAAGCAAATCCCATCTCTGACCCTATACAATGGGGACTGCAACATATTCTTTCCTGCCAATTGTGACACTGCCTCGTAATCTGCTTAAACTCCCCTTATGATATCCCTATTCTCCTTGTTGGAAAGTCAGATAGCTCTTACAGGCTGGCACAATATCCCTGCACTATCAACTGGATTGTCTTTTCCATACCCTGGGGAGAAATACCCTACACAACTGTGCCCTCCATCCCTCTGTCTGCTACTCATTACTCTGTCTTACATCTAAAAGATGCTTTCTTCACTATCTCCCTGTACCACTCCTCCCAGTCTCTCTTTGCCTTTACCTGGACAGAGCCTGATGCTTGTCATTCCCAGTAGCTGTCCTGCACTGTCTTGCCACAGGGACTCAGGGTAGCCCCCACAACTTTAGTCAGGGCCTCACACATAACTTCCTTTCTTTCTACCCCTTCCTCTCATCTCATGCATAGCATATGGAGGACCTCTTAATCTGAATCCCATCCTTGAGTGATCCCATGAAGACACTCTCTTATTTTTTTTAAATTTTATTTAAAGAAAGAGTAAACAAAACAGAAAATGGGTAAAAATAATACATACATTCAAAGAAAAAATAAACAATAAGAAATCACTAGTTGATGTTTACATACTGTCCTTTTACAAATAGTTGTTCAAGATACTCAAGTGGAACATATAAAGTGGGAATTCAAACAGTAAGAGTGCAAACAATTCTGTTCAAGTATCCAACAAAAACTTAGTAATATAATTGTCAATCCTATACACTTAAACATGCATGCAGTTATCCATATCTTCATTTGTGTTGAGATTAAACAAACTAAAGCAGGCTAAAATCATTCTGAACAAAGAATAATAGTATTGCTGGATTTTACATAATGACACTCCGAGATCAACACTGAGTACTGTAGTGTCTTTTTAAAAAAATATTATTTAAAGAAAGAATAAACAAAACAGAAAATGGATAGAAATAATATATACTTACAAAGAAAAAAATAAACACTAAGAAACCATTAGTTGATGATTACAGATTGTCCTCTTACAAATAGTTATTCAAGAGTCTAAAGTGGAGCATAACAAGTGAGGATTCAAACAATGAGACTGCAACCAGTTCTGTTCAACTATCCAACAAAAACTTAGAAATATGGCCGTCAATCTTATACCCTTAAACACACACACAGTTATCCATATCTTCAATTATGTTGAGACTGAACAAACCCAAGCAGGCTAATATCACTCTGAACAAAGAATAATCTTATTGCTGGGTTTCACATTATGACACTCCAGGATCGGCACTGGGTACTTTAATGTCTCTTTTTCTTCAAAGTATTGGTTCATTTCATCACATGTCATAAGATCAGTTCTCATAAACTATTTAAAGGTTCTACACATGCATGAGTCTTAACATGTATTTCTATCCTTTCTATATTAGAGGGAGAAACAAAACAAAGCAAGACAAACAAAACATATTCCTGTAAACACATGAAATGAAAAAGACATATAACACCATTGTGCAAGGAGTTCTACCATAGTTCCTGTGTTGCCTCTTGTTATCTTCAACAGAATTGGCTATATCATCAGACATAGTGTAATTGAATATATCAGGACATAAGAGTATTAATAAAAGCACAACTTTATATATAGTATAAAACTTCAAAAACAGGCTGTAATCAAACCAGAATGTGTATCATAGTGATTCTTGTCATCTTCAGTGTAGTTGCCTGTACTTTCATACTTGATACTATCAATCATATCACTTTTGAATAAAAACCAAACAGCAATCAAACAAACCAGATTTAATTAAGATCAGTCATGATAAAACAGTATAAGTCATACAGGGCTCCAGATTAAGTTAATAGGAAATTAAAGATGATTACTATGCTATATCCTGATGTTTTTTGGATAGCTATCTGTGCCCTCAAATCTAATCCAACTAGACAAACTGGGACAGAATAAAATCTATCTAAGCAGAGTGGTGTGAGTAATGTGGGTTTTAAATCCTGATACACTCTTAGCAATATCTTCTGCCATCTCTTTTAAGACTCTCCCTCTCATTTCACTTCCCCAGGGTACACTGTGCATTTTTGGGTCTCACCAAAAATGGGGGCTATCTTTTATTTATGTAAGTGGTTCTGAACCTTCTCTCAACTGGACTTGATCTCTAAATTGTATTCCTTTACCTATTAAAGCCTGTCTTTCCAACCTATCCACAGATACTGGTCTAGTTGCCCCTATTATTCTCTGGTTCTCTGTCACATAGAGCATTGTTTTCTCGTATTTGATTTTCAGTCCATGTACTCTTTTTCATGTTAATTATATTTCCTAAAAATAGCATCTCCGTAGAAACTACCTCCTGATCTACTCTACGTGTGGTTCTTTTTTTTTAATTTAGTGTATCAAGATCATCTATATTAGAGACTATAACCAACCTTCTCTGCCTCATTTCTGTTATGCTCTTTTTTTTTTTTGCATCAGTTGCCTGCTTGTCTTCTTCATTCTGTTTTGTGCTCCATTCACTGAGGCCTCTCTACCACTGTTCCTGGAATCCTAGTACTTTTCTCTCTCTCTAAAATGCCCTGTAATATTTTCTGTAGAGTTGGATTGGTGGTCACGAGTTTCCCAAGTTCCTCTTTGTCTTGGAAGCATCTTGTTTCTCCATTAATTTCTAGAGACAGTTTGGCAGGCTATATCAATCTGGGGTGGAGGTTATTTTCTTTCAGGGCTTAGAATATTTTGTTTCAGACTCTTCTTGACTTGGTGGTTTGTATAGAGAAGTCTGCCCATTATTCTGATGGGCTTTCCTTTATAGGTTATGTCTTTCTTGTCTCTAACAACTTTTAATGTTCTGTTCTTATACTGAATTTCTGGGATCTTGATTATTGTATACCTGGTGTAGCTCTGTTTTGATTGTAGGTGGCTGGAGTTCTGTATGCCTCATACATCAGAATGTCTTTTCCTTTTCCTATGTTTGGGAAATTTTTCTTAATTATTTCTGTGAATAGTCTTTGTAGTTCCTTTATTTGTACCCCTGATTCTTCATTCACATTCTTTATTCACAAGTTATAAATCCTCTTGTCATTTTCTAGCCTTTGTATTGTTACTGCTTGTTTCCTTGTCATTTTTAGAAAGTTTTTCCTTTCATAATCCCACATTGCAAACCTGTCCTCCAGTTTGGATAATCTATTCTTAGTTTCTTTCAAGCAGTTTTGCCATCTTTCCATAGAGTTTTTGATTTCCTGGTAATCCCTTTGAATCTGCTTCATGTATTCTATATTTTCTTTATATTCTTCATCAAATGGTTCTCTCCTTTTTTTGAGTTCCTCCTTTCTTCTGTCTGTGTCTTCTTGAGGGGTGCTTATCATCTTTTTTTATTAATATTCTTATATATTGCTTTATTTGGCTAAATATTTCCATTTTGAACTCATCTATAAGGTCTCGAATATATCTTTTTATGTCCACTGGTGCCGTGTCTGATATTGCATGTTTGTTGTCCTCATTCCCCTTTGCATTTACCTTTCCTAGGTCAATATTCTAAGGGTTGGGACCTCGAGACTTTTTCTTGTTGCTTCCTCTTCCTATCTTTTTTTGTTTCTTCCAGGAGGCCCCAATTTCTTTCTTTGTTGGTTACAATTCTTCTGAAGCATGCTGGCTAGGTGACCCTTCCCATGCAGTGTGCTAGTGAGTTGCAAACAGGGGGATCATATTCTGGCCCCTCCCTTCTGCATCAGTCAACCTGCTGAGGTCTTCACTGTATTAGTGTGTGCCACCTCCCCTCCAGGTCAGTCAACCTTCTGAGGCCTTCACTGCATTAGTGTGTGCTGCCACTGTAGTGAATTGATTTAAGATAACCTATTGGGTGGGTCTCATCCAAGCTCTGTCTTGACCCAGGCCAACCTCACTCTACCAATCGTGTTCAGGAAGGAAACAACTGACTGAAGTCACTGCTGCCCCTTGTTCTTTCCAGTCCTTCCCAATTCCAGAATGTCATCTGTTGGAGCCCCTTTTTCTGTAGAATGGTTGTATTCCCATCACTCACCACAGGTTGATGCAGGTTCCCCACTCACTCAGGTCTCTATTCAGCTTGCCGCCCCCGACCTCATTGTGATTGCGTTTCCAGTGAGTCTAAGTGGTGGGATTTCAGGTGGCTCAGTAAGTCATTGCTGCATGAGTTCAGGTGCTGCAGTGGGAAGACTGAACCTTTAGCTGTTCCAATAGTAGCACTGGGACCATATGTTTGATTAGTTCTTCTCACCTTAGTTTCTTCTTATGACGAGAGAATTCATCTCCCTCTTTTCGGGACTCCCCATGCTGTATTATGCTGAATTTTAAGTTGACTATCTCAGGGAGCCTCTGTAGCCTGCTGTTATCTATCTGCCATCTTTGCTCCTTCTCAAGACACCCTCTTATTATTACAACATCTGTCTTCAAAGAAATATCACCTATTTCCCTCTAAGGCCCAAATCTGTTCCCCATCTGTCACCTACCTGGCATCATTCTCTGCAAACATTCCAGAGCCCTAACTCCAGACTATGTCCAATTGATCTCTCAAATTCCAAACCTCACCAACAAACAATTCCCTTTCCTTTCCAGCACAGGAATATACTTCCAACCAACTTTGCCCTCACTAAACCTAAACTAAACTAAACTAAACTAAACTAAACTAGACTAAACTAGACTAGACTAGACTAGACTAGATTAGACTGAACTGAACTGAACTGAACTGAACTAAACTCATAAAAAGAGACACCACTAAATCTTTAGATCATGAGATCTTTCTTCACTAGTGCTTTCAGACCTCAAAGGAGGCTGATAAAGACATCCCCCTCCTTGTCCTTCCAGACCTCACCCTATGCATCAGACTCTATATGATAAAAAACTCAATACAATGTACAGCAGGGGTTCTTATGTAAGGTCCACACCCATATCTGATTATGTTCCTGTCCAAATACCTCACTCTACTTTTGTGGCCTGGCCAACATGCCTACCACTGGGTGCCACAGACCCTGTTATTCTTACTTAAAATCACTAGACATGACCATTTATCCTCTCTTCTTCCTGTAATCTCAGGGACTCATGTCTTCATCCATCTCTAACACTTTCTTTCCACCCCCATGTCTTTTAGCTCCATGGAATCTCCCATGGTTACCATCGCCTTAGGCCCCTATTTTAACTTTACCAACGTGCCACCTCTCTACAAAAAGCCTAAACCAATGAGTGCATTCTCTAATACATCTAGAAACTTCCCTCTCCCCTCATATTTCCACCTTTTCCCGTCTCAGCCCTGACAACACCTGGTTCATTGACAGAGTTCATATAAACCCACCCTGAACACTCCTGACAGAGCAGGATGTGATATTGCCTCCCATGATTCTGTCATAGAAGCATCAGTTGTGCCTCCATCCACCACCTCTCAACAGGCTGAACTGGTCACCCTGACTCATCTATTTACACTAGCAAGGGGCCTATGAGTTAACCTCTATACAGACTCCAGGTGTGCTTTCCATATACTGCACCGACACACTGCCATCTGGGAAGAAAGTGGGTTTCTCACCTTCCCAGGTCCTTTAACACCCTATTAATTACTGCCCTTCTGCAGGCCACCCTGGTTTCTAATTTGAAGTGCTCAAGTGGCATTACTTCACTGCAGAGGACACTAGAGGCCTTCAGACTTCATAGCCACTGGAAACACCTTCAACAATAAAACTGTTAAATAGGTAGTTGACCTTGAGGATCAATATTTTGGAATCCCTGACATGACCCTGGCCAATTCCCTTTCCGGAAGCCAACAATATCAAGACCTCCCCACCAAAGATGTATGGTTCTTAAACCAGGGAAAGTTCATCCTTCACAGACCCAAACCATTCTTTCACTGCTCCTGAGCACTTTCACACTGGCTGTAGACTCCTGATCAGTCTGCTTCAGCCTCAGAGCTCCCGTGGCACAATCAATTAGCTCGTGGTACATATACCGACTGCTTGAGCCTCTCCTTTACCTTCCCCCTTGGAAAACTCTTTTTAAAACTATTACCTCTCAAAGCTCTCTTCCATGTGACCACACCTTGGGGCTTTCTGAGCCCCCCTTATTTTCTTGACACATAAAGCATGAGGCTTTTCTCTAGCTCAGGACTGGCAAATTGATTTCACCCACATGCTGAGAGTAAAAGAGCTAAATATTTGCTGGTCTGAATTGATATTTACTGGATGAGTAGAAGCCTTTCTCACAGGCTCAGAAAAATTGTTAACTCTCTCCTAGCTGATATTATTCCCAGTTTGGCCTTTTCACCTCCATTTAATAAGATAGAAAACCAGCTTTTATTAAGCAAATTTCTCAGGAGATGTCCAAGATGCATGGCGTTCAGTGAAACCTCCAGACCCCTAATTGGCCATCCAGTAGAGAGACCAAAGGCCTCCTCAAGGTCCACCTCACTAAACTCACACCCCCTTTTCCACCCATGCCATCCACCACCACAAACACTACCCCAAACCTAGAGAATACAGACCATTTGAGCTTTTATGTGGCCACACCTTTCTGCAAGCAGAAAACTGTGGCCCAGAAGCCAGCCCTGTCAGGGACTACCTCTGAGTTCTGCAATGATCCTGATAAGAGATACATGCTGCTAACATTATCCTGCTCTGATGCCCAACCTTATGAAGACAGCCCCACTAACAAAGTGGTCCTGATTAAAGATTGGTTCCCACAGCCTAAATGAATAGGGCCTTTCCTGGCCATCTGCAGCACTCTGACAGTGGTCCATCTACAAAGTCCTTCCAAGTCGGCACATCATTCCCAGGAGAAGCTGTGTCCTACTGATAACTTTCCTGACTCCTCCTTGTGGAAATGGCAAGTAACCTCTGCTACTTCCCTCAAGCTGACCTAAATTCTAGAAGATGTAGGAGATCTCTGACCCTGCCTATCCTGTTGCTTCACCCACTTCCTTCATTTTGTCTGCCTTGGCCTTTCTTGGCTTCACCTTCAGGGCCCCATCTTCCAGTCATTCCTATGTTGATAAAAGATCTCCTTTATCAGGGCTCTCTTGTGATTGTCCCCAGAAGAGGTTTAACTTTTTCCTTTCTTCTTGTCCATTTTCAGGCAAGTACTCCCATTGCTCTCACTTCACCACTTCCCCTGATGATCCCTGTTGAGTGTAAACACTTTCTGCTTCTATTACACACTGTCCTGTGGACTTTACTTATAATCATGTTATGGCTTCAAAGCAATTGTCCTTTGCTACAGGGATCAGCACTTCTTGTGCTCACCCTTTGCCCTAACTAGGCTCCTCTCCTCTAGCTCTCTGTGCTTTCTTGTCCAGCTAGCCCTCCTTTTCCCACGGATGCAAACCTGCCCCTATGCTTTTCCCGGTGATTTCTAATTATCTCCCCTGGACCCTGCAGTTAAATCAGTCCAAGCTTCCCTTAGCCAAACATTAGCCACATCTAGTCTGCATTCACCTATACAGCCACTCCATTTCATCCCCAGCCCTGGACCTTTGCTGATGTCATATACCAGCCTCAATATGAAACAAAGGGCCCACCCCAATTCCTCAAAATAAAGGATCTCTATTAATGTCCTTAGCAATGACATGAAGAAAAAGCTCAGACAAGATGCATGGCCAGACTCCTCCAGTCCTATTTAACTAAGCTCTCTGTATACCAGAGCACAACAAAGCCCACACATGAATGTGAAAACATCCACTGACACTACTCTATCCTTTGAGCCTCTGTATGCTTTCAGCATAACCCATCCACCAGTGTACCACCAGACATCTACTCACCCATGAAAGTAATTATGCACTGTGGCTACTGGCCCCAGCTGACCTGCCAATCACCAGGTCACCAGGATGCTCCACTCCCTAGTCTGTATGACTTTGTGCCCTGCCAAGATTGTAACAACCTCACTGTGTAGTTGGCCATCAGAGCTCTATAAAAGCAATCCTGACCCATTCGTGACTAAATACCCATGGACTCCTTATAGCCAGTCTCCCATTCATTCATATTGCCTCCACTTGTCTAGTCTTACCCACTGCTCAAAATGGCTTCAAAGGGACACCAAAAGATTCTTCCTATGCTGGAAAGGCAGAACAGCAGTGCCCATCCCATCCCCTGCAGGGGGCCCTTTTAGCCTCTCATGGAAGCTGCCTTATTAGGCACTTAGGCATCTGGGAGAATGAAAAAGAAAACCCTCACAACTCTAACATCCATAAAAAATTCTGCTTACCCAGCCAACACGTCTTTTTTCCTTTGTGGCATATCCACTTTCCTATGCCTCCCCACTAACTGGACCAGCACCTGAACACTGACATACCTCAGCCCCAAAACAGACATTGCCCTGAAAAGCCAGAGCCTGCCCCATCACCACTGGAACTGGGTCTGGCAAGGTAGGGACCTGCTATTAACCCCCATGCTTGTTTTTTTTTTAAGAGGAAAAAGAGAAAAACACAAAACAAACACAAAACAAAGCAGTGTAAGGGTACACGTAATACAGAACTACAAAAAAAAAAAAACATAACAGTAAGAAATCACCTGTTAGTAGATTACATATTATCATCTTGAAAATAGTTGCTCAAATCACAGTATCAAAGAATACAAGGTGGAAATTCAAACAGGGAGACTGCAAACAGCTGTGTTCAATGATCCAAAAACATTGATATAGTCAGCTATTTAACACCCCTAAACACACTTGCTGTTATATCCGTTAGAGCTCTTTTTCTTTTTTTTTTTTTCTTTTTCTTTTTTTTCCCTCTCTTTTTTACAACAAAATTTACACATTTTGGATTTTATTACTCCTTAGTGCTTATTACTTTTTTTGGGGGGGGGGGAGAGAATACAGTCAAATATGGCAAAACAAAGCTGTCAGTCAAAACCAAGGATAGACATAGCACATGGTGTAGAACAGAGTACAAGGTTATCAACAGTGGTTATCAACGTTGTCTCTTGTTTCCTTAAAAAGAATTGTCTATCTTATTAGATATTATAAAGTTGGACAAAACAGTAGAGAACAAGACCAATAAAACTTAGGCATTGTAAACATTACAGGACTTCCAAAGAAGACAATAGTCAAACTAGAATGGGTATCTTAGTGAATCTTATTGCCTTCAAAGTAGTTGCCTATGTCTTCAAACTTGATACTATCATATAGAATGGAACAGAGTCTAATCAGTCAAAACAAGATTGTGGGAGTATTACAGGACTTCAAAACAAGTTAATAGGAAATCAAAAAGAGTTACTATTTATATATCCTAATTTTTTAATTTTTTTTTCTTTAATTAAGACAAACATAAGAAATGACTAAATAATTTTTTTTAAAGAATAAGGGGGAGATTGAGATAAAACAGGACATAACAATATAACAATAGAGGTCAAAGCATGACTGTTTCAGCAACCCATGCTTGTTGATCTGAGTATTGCCACTACTTTTAGGGACAGGAAGGGCAGGTGTGACTACCTCCTCAACCTACTACTGTGCCCTCTCCCTAGATCTCTCTAACAGCTTCAGAGAAATAGCTGACATCATTCTTACTTTACAGAACCAGTTAGATGCCATGGCAATAGTGACCCTCCAAAATCATAGAGATTTATTTCTTCCCACCGTTGAAAAAGATGGGCTATTCATCGTTCACGGAGAAAAAAGTTGCTTCTATACCAACCAGTTAGGTATAGTAAAGGCCTGAAAAAAGGCTAATGGGCAAGGCTGCAGTAATTGGGGAATACATGTCATCTGACTCTTGGACTGGAATTTGTAGCTGAGCCTTTTCCAGTCCTCTTGTCTGTGTCCCCCCACTCCTACCCCCTCTGCCTTCTCCTCCTCTTTCTTCTCCTCCTCCTTTTCCTTTTTGGACCATGCCTCCTTGGGGTTCTTTCAGGATTCCTCCATAATCAATTTAAGGCTATTGCCAGAGTCTCAATGAGACAAATGCCTGTGCTGATCACCCTCTACACCATCCTGTCCCCCAAGATCTCTCTTCTGATTAAGGCATCCACACCACACCACCGATATGTCCCATATAAAGAACCCGTGAGAAACACAGAGAAAGAGAGTCCACCTGCCCACTTTCTCTTCCTTTTTCTTTCCCACCTTCACCCTCTTTTAAAACACAGAGGCAGGAATGTCAGGCCCAGAGGAAAACTACTACTAAAGAGAAAAATTGCTGCAGAGCACCAGTGGGAACAGTCTTTGTACAGCACCATGCCCCCACCCTTTGTTCCTTGAAGTCTGAGTACAGCTACACACTCTTTGGTTCCAGGAAGCCCAAGGACATGTGCACTACTCTCATGACCATACTGCTCAGCTCGCAGACCACTTTGAAACTACGGCTTCATAAGCCACCCCTGGCAACCACCTGTAATGCCTAGCAACCATTTTCCTTCTTATATCTGTGTTTTCTGCCACCTTTTCTGGATTCCTTCCTTGTTCTCAAGCTGTTCACACCTGGATAAGAAATAAAGCTGCCTTGTTGCTTTTCCAATGCCTATGGGGTGGTTTTGCTACCCTCTATCTCCATTAAGGTGCCCACAAAAACGTTTAAAAGGACTGCTCAGATTGTCCATTATATGTGTCTCCCTTTCTTTAAAGACCATTGTTGGAGCTCTCTTCTTTCTCATTTCTTTGTAACGCCCTTGCCCTATTCACTCACAACAGCATCACTTTTTTCTGAATTTCTTAGCCATTCTTTGCTATGATAGATGTCTTCTGCATGGTCTAATGTGACTCTGGATGAGACCACTGGTAAGACCCATGTACAAGCACCCCTTGTTTCAGTTTCTCAAGATGCCTAAGCTGATGAATTTATCTGAAGTCTGAATTCAGACTGGATCTCTGATGAGGTTCTGCAAGACAGCAGGGAAATAGGCTGAGCTCTGCAAGGTGACTGTGGCTGCAAGTCCACAGGATGGATTCCCTAGAGAGAAGGTGCTATTATCTGAGTTTATCAGTTAAACAAGAACATAGTAAATGCTCTGAAGTTTGCTCATGTGGATGTAAGAACCGGTTGTCATGCTTTGTCTGTGTAAATGGTTCATATTTGGAATCTTTGAGGCTCTGAGGAAATCAGATTAAACTGCTAGATATGCCTACATGTTGTCAATATTCACAGGTTGGGCTCACCTTCTTATTTTGTACCTGATCCAACAGGCTTAGCACTACAACCCTTCTTCTGCTTCATCTCCGTCTCCATCTCCGTCTCCATCTCTGTCTGCTCATCCTCCTCCTCGTCCTCCTCCTCCTCCTCCTCCTCCTCCTCCTTCTCTTCCTCCTCCTCCTCCTTTTTCTTCTTCCCGTTCCTCATCAGGTGAAAACACCACTGGCTTCCTGGAAAGCGTATTTGTGCTGCTAGATGGCAGCCTTCCATTTTTAGGTGGAATCCTCATTATGCTGAAATTTGCCATCTTACAAGAGGAGCAGCACAGCTCAACTGAGACCATTTGTCCTACACTGGCAAAGCAGATTATTAGTCAGCTCCATGTACAATACAGTGTCATCAAAAACCAGGACTCTGGCCCTGATTATCCGAATATATGCATTGGCCTCCCAGCAAGAGCACAAAAAGAGGTCATTTAAAAAAAGGAAATGAACTCATTCATGATTAGACTAAATTTGGAGAGCAAAAAAAAATTTTCTACCTCAAAACACATTTTTATTCCATTTAAAATGTGCTTTGTACTATGACTTAGTTTTTAGGTATTTACATATAGTGTGGCTGTGAAAAGATTTTAATATAGTTAGTCTTTAACTCATCCTTTATTGATGTCTTTATTTCTAAATATCTTCTGTGATGAGAATAAATAAAGCAAGTTTACCCCTTACTGACCCTTGTTGACTATAAACAATGTACAAGGTGATAACTCAGCAACATTACTTAGTCACATTTTCAGCATATTAAGGCAATGATAGAGTTGGACTGAGAACAATTAGACTTTCAAATAAAGTAACGCATAATACATGAATAAAGCAGAATACATTTTAAGTATTAGTTTATTCAACCAGAGTTATAAATCAAACATTATCTTTAAGAAGATTTAAGTGAGGGGCTGGAGATTTAGCTCAGTGACGTAAGTGCCTGCCTTGCAAGCAGGCAGTCGTGAGTTCAATCCCTGATACCGATAAAAAGGAAAAAGACAAAAAAAAAAGAAGATTTAAGTGGATGTCTAAGTAAATCCTTACTCATTAACATTTTATTTTCTTTTTTAAAATATTTTTAAAAAGAAAAAAACAGAAAAGGAGTAGAAATAATAATTTCAAAAAAAGTAAACAAAAGTAAAAATCCATTAGTTGAGGAATTACATATTGTCCTCTTAGAAATAGTTCTTCAGGTTACAAAGTAAAGCATACAAAGTGGAAATTCAAATAGCGAGACTACAAACAGTTCTGTTCATTGATCTAACAAAAATTTAGTAATATGGTTATCCATCCTACACACTTAAACATACATTCAGTTATAATTTTAGAGCACTTGCTTATCCTCTCTTTTTTACAATAGCAATTACACATTTGGGGTTTTATTACTCCTACATTTCTTGTTACTTTTTACTCTAGAGACACAATGTGATATTTATGATTCTTATTTATTTCACCAACGAGGATAGTCTCAAGTTGTCACCATTTACCTATGAAGGCCTCACAATCACATTTTTTATAGCTGAGTAATATTCCATTGTACAAAAATACCACACCTTTTTAGTCCTCTCTGTGGTTGATAGGCATCTTGGATGTTTCCAAGATTTAGCTATTAAAACTGTGGTGCTGTGAACATGGGTGCACATATATCACTGTGATATTTCTTCTCAGTTTTTCTGGGAAAATACTCAGGAAGAGAATAGCTGAATTGAATGGAACTTCTAATCCTAGTCTTCTGAGAATTCTCCATACTGATTTCCATAATGGTTGCACCAGTCTACACTCCCACCAATGGTAGAGCAGTGATACTTTTTCCTGAAGCCTCGCCAACGTTTGTTATCAGTTGATTTGTTGATGGCAGCTATTCTTTCTGGAGTGAGATGAATCTCAATGCTGTTTTAACTTGCATTTCTCAAATGACCGGTGATGTCAAACATTTCTTTGTGTATTTATTTGCCATTTGTATATCTTCATCTGAGAACTGTGTATTCATCTCCAATGCCCATTTTTGGAGAGGGCCTTTGAATTTGGAAGGCTTGATGTTTTAAAATTCTTTATATGTTCTGGATATAAGTCCTTTGTCTGAGAGGTTACTGGCTAAAATTCTCGCCCATTCTGTGGGCTTTCTTTTCACTCTGTTGGTGATTTCTTTTGAAGTGCAGAAATTTTTCGATAATTTGAGATCCAAGTTTTGATTCTTTAAAGTGTTTCCCATGCAGTTTGCATTTTGTTGACGAATTCTCTGCCTACCCCTATGTCTCCAAGATTTTGGCCTGCATTGTCTTCCAGGAGATTTAGTGTTTCTGTTTTAACTATTTAGGTCTTTGATCCATTTAGACTTGAGTTCTGTGCATGGTGATAGGCATGGGTCTAGTTTCAGTCTTCTGCATGTGGAAAGCCAATTTTTCCAACAGCATTTATTAAACAGGCTATCCTTCTTCCAGTGAACATATTTAGATCCTTTGTCAAATATCAGGTGGCTGAGTGTCTTTGTAGTTCTGTTTGTATCCTCTAATCTGTTCCATTGATCCTTAGGTCTATTTCTTTGCCAGTACCATGCTGATTTTATCACTGTGGCTTTGTAGTATAGTTTCAGGTCAGAAATTGAGATGCTTCCTGCCTTGCCTCTGTTTCCCAGAATTGCCTTTGCTACTCTAGTTTTCTTCTATTTCCAAATTCATTTAAGGAGTGTTTTCTCTATATATGTGATGTATGTTAAGGGTATTTTTATTGGGACTGCATTAAATCTGTATAACAATTTTGCAAGTATGGCCATTTTCACAATGTTGATTTTTCCTAGCCAAGAGCAAGGAATATCCTTCCATTTTCTAATATTCTCTTCAATTTCCTTTTTTTGGGTAACATAGTTTTCAGCATACAGGTCTTTTACATTCTTAGTTAGGTAGAGTCCTAACTATTTCATTTTTTAGATGCTGTTGTGAAGGGTGATATTTTCATAATTTCTCCTTGTGAGATTTTTTGTGTGTACAGTAATGCTATTGATTTTTGAGCACTGACTTTGTATCCAGATACACTGTTGAATTTCTTTATTACTTCTCGTAGTCTTTTAATGGAGTTTTTGGGTCTTCTGTACAGAGTATCATGTCATCTGCAAATAGGATAACTTCTTCCTTTCCTATCTTTATTCCTTTTATTTCTCTCTCTTGTCTGATTGCCCTGCTAGTAATTCCAGAACTATATTGAATAAGAGTGGTGATAGTGGACATCCTTGTCTTATTCCTGATTTTAAAGTAAAAGATTCCAGTTTTTGTCGATTTTGTATAATATTGGCTGTTGCTTTGTCATAGATGGCCTTTATAAGATTGAGGTAGATACCATGTATTTGAGTTTCTAAAGGGCTTTACCATGAACATGTGTTGGACTTTATTGAAAGTTGTTTCTGCATCTATTGAGATTACTATGTGGTTTTTGTTTTTGGTTCTGGTGATGTGGTATATTACATTTACTGATTTGCATATGTTAAACAATCCCTGCATTCCTGGAATAAATTCCACTTGGTTGTGATGTATAATCTTGATGATTTGCTGCATTCTATTTGCCAATACTTTATTGAGAATCTTCATCAACATTAATTAGTGAGATTGGTCTGTAGTTCTCCTTTTTGATTGAGTCTTTTTCTGGTTTTGGTATGAAAATAATACTTGTCTCCAGGAATGATTTAGGGAGGATTGCTTCTCTTTAATTTCATTGAAGAGTTTAAGGGGTATTGGCAACAAATCTATAAATTTTTTGTAGAATTCAGCCTTGAATCCATTGGGATCTGGGCTTTTCTTTGTTGGTAAGTTTTTAATTACATTTTCAATTTCAATAGTTGATATTGGGCTATTCAAAATTGCTATATCTTCTTGGTTGAGCTTTGGTAGTTCATATGTTCCTAGAAATCTGTCCATTTCCTCTGTGTTTTCCACTCTATGTGAGTAGAGATTTTCAAAGGAAGTATTCATGATCTTTGAATTTCCATGGGATCTATCATAATTTCCCCTTTTTCATTTCTTATTACATGCATTTGGGTTTTTTATTTCTTTTTCTTTATAAGATTAGCTAGAAGTTTGTCAATTTTGTTTATTCTCTCAAAAAATCAGCTTTTTGATTCATTAATTCTTTGTATTTTTTTTAGTTCAATTGCATTTTTCTGCTCTAATCTTTACAGTTTCCTCTCTTTTATGAGGTTTGGGTTTAACTTGTTCTTCTTTTTCTAGAAGCTTGAGAAGAAGCATTAGGTCATTTATTTGTGCTCATTCTGTTTTCTTGATATGACAATTTATTGCTATATATTTCCCTCTTAAGACCGCTTTCATTGCATCCCACAGATTAAGTATGTTTTTTCCACGTTTTCATTGAATTGTGGGTATTGCTTTATTTCTTCTTTAATTTCAACTATAGCCCACTGGTTGTTCAAATAGTTGTTTAATTTCCATGTATTTATGCAGGTTTTGCCATTCATTTCCAATTTCAGTGCATAATGGTCAGATATTATGCATGGGATAATTTCAATACCTATGCAGTTACTTTAGAAAGTTTTATGGGATAATGTATGGTCTATTTTGGAGAATGTCCCATGCACAGCTGAGAAAGATGTGTATTCTAATGCGGTTGGGTGGAACACTCTGCAAACATCTATAAGTGCAATAGTTCACAGATATGATTCAGTTCTATTATGGCTTTGCTGACTTTTTGTCCAATTGATCTATCTCTTTTTGACAGTGGGCTGTTAAGTTTCCCTGTTATAATTGTCTTCTTGTGTATTTGATTTTTCATGTCCATTAGTATTTGTCTTATATAGTTCGGTACTCCTGTATTTGGTTCGTATATATTTACAATTTTTAGTTCTTCCTCTTGAATTTTTCCACTAACGAGTATGTGGTGATCTTCTTTATCTTTTAATCATTTTAGGTTTAAAGTTCACATTGTCTGCAAATATAATAGTTACCCCTGCTTTTTTCTGGGTTTCTTTCCCATCCTTTGACTTCCATCCTTTGACTTTTAATCTATGAGTTTTCTTTTGGGTCAGAACTGTTTCTTGTATACAGAATGTTATGGGATCATGTTTCTTGATGTATTCTGTCAGCCTATTTCTTTTGATAGGTGAATTGAGGCCATTTACATTTATGGATATCACTGGTATGTACTGGCTCAACTTTGCCATGTTATATTTCAGTTGTTTGATTTCTGCTTTTCCCCCTTGTTTAATTGATTGTCCTACATGGTGGTTTCTTTCTGTTGTTGTTCTGGGGATGTGGTCACTTTTATCTCTGTCTAGTGTGTCTTTCAATATTCTTTTAGAGTTTGTTTGGTGGACATGAATTTCTTCAGTTGTTCTTTGTCATGAAAGTATCTTGATTCTCCATTAAATTTGAGTGGAACTTTTGCTGGGTACATCAGTCTGGATTGAAAGTTGTTTTCTTTCAGGGCTTGAAATAACTCACTCCAAGCTCCTCTTGATTTGAGGGTTCGTGCTGAAAAGTCTGCTGTGATTCTAATGGGCTTTCCTTCTTGGTAAGTTGTGTCATTTCTGTAGTATTTTTAGTATTTTGTTTTTATTCTGTTTGTCTGAGATCTTCATTATTGTATGTCTGGGTGTAGATTTATGTTGGTTGTGACTGGTGTTCTATATGCTTCACTTATCTGCATATCAGATTTTCCCTATGTTTGGGAAATTTTCTGCTATTACTTCTGTGAATATTTTAGATATGTCATTTGTATTGAACCTTGCATCTTCACTGCCTATTAATCCCATATTGTTTCTCTTGGTATCATCTTGTAGCTGCTGGATTGTTATTTCATGCTGCTTCATTATTTTTAAAAGTTCTATCCTCTCATGATCACTAATTGTAATCCTGTCCTCAAGGTCCAAAATCCCATCCTCAGCTTCATTTAAATGATTTTGCCAGCTTTGAATAGAATTTTTTTGTTTCTTGGATGTCTCTTTGAGTTTGTTTCATTAATTTTCTTTTTTTCTATATTGTTCATTCAAGGTTTCAATCAGTGTCTCATGCTCCTGTACTTTTTTCTCTATTTCTTCTTTAGTGTGCTCAGCAACTCCCTGTAAGACTTACCAAGGTCTTACAGTTAGTTGAAGGGTGCTTTACTACTGGCCCTATTTAACCACTCTACCCCTGTATTTTAAGGTTGTTATTTCTATCTTTACATGAGAGAGTTCTTCTAATTTGATTTCTTCTATGGATTGATGGAGTTGGCTTTTCATTTCACTTGCTATCTTTGCAGAGATTTGCTGTATGTTACTTTTGAAATCCTCTATTTAAATGTCTCCTGTACTTGCTCCTGGTGGACTAGATGTCTGAGATTGCATTTTTCTTTTTTGTTTTGCCATTTTCCCCTTTCAAGTTACTATTTGGTCCTTCAATCCCACTAGTGTCAAAAGTTGATAGTGTGTACCTTGGGGTCCTAATGTGAAGTTGATATTTGTTCAATTTCTGGGTCCTTCAATGAATAGGTGGGCCAGTCACCTGATTCCCCACTACAGGGTTTTTGGGTGAGTCCTATATTCTTTCTGGGCTTGACAAGCCTAGTAATATTGTCTAGGTCTACTTGTCTTTCCTGCTATTACTTTATCTTCAGGTTATTCCAGGTCACCAAATCTCCCTGTCTATAGTGTTTGTGTCAGCTGAGGCCCTATTATGTCCGTATTGTGTGATTGTGTGTCTCATAAGTCCTTCCTTTTGATTTTCTCCAAGTGAAGGGAATCCTTATTGGCATACTCCTCACCCTGCCTGACGTTTTCAGTGTGCAGGAAGGAGTCAACCACACTCTTGTGATACTCACCAAGGTCTTACAGTTAGTTGGAGGGAGCTTTACTACTGACCCTATTTACCCTCTGTACCCCTGTATTTTAGGGGCATACTCAGCACACTGACTGGAGCCTGCTGAGTTCTTCTGTTTGGGTGAGGCAGTTACTGAATCTCCCTTCAGGCTAGCACAGTTAATCTGCTGTAGTCCAAGGTTCTGAGAGAAAGGTTGGAACTCAAGATCAACAGAACAGTATTAGGTCCAGGAGGTAGGGAGTATCCCTGAGAGGCCAGTAGATGTCCTGGGCCCGGGCATCCACTGGGCATAGGCCAAGGTCTCTGGGCGGCCTGGCGTCCCTCACTGGTAGCTGGAGTCGCACAGGAAGTGCACAACTGAGGGAGCCAAGGTCTAAGAGTAGTACCCATTCCCCAGGGCCAGCACCAGTTGCGTAGGGAGTGCGTGATGGTGCAGGCCATGGTCCCAGGATGGTGAGGCATTACTCATTGAACATTTTATTTTCTTAAGCAATCAAAGTCTAATGGAAAACAGTAGAGGACCATTTTTATGGAAGTACAATACTTATTTGTTATGCTAGTTTTAAAATTTTTACCAAGAACAAATCAATGTTAAGGAAACATTTTAAACATACAGAACTAGAGATTTTTGCTTTATTTCTTTGTAATACATTGGTAATGTATTGAACTATTTTATTCCAAAATATATTATGTGATAATATATGTGATCACTTTGCAAAAAAGTCTTGAATCATTATAAAATGGTATAATACCATAAATTTAAATCTATACCTAGATTGCCAGTACTTGAAAAAGTGGTGGGATTTGTTTTTTACCTCCTTTAGGGTGGAGATTAGGAAGTAATCACAAGTAACATTAAAGTTGTTGAACAGAAATATTCTGCTAATATGTTTAAAACAAACTTAAACCTGTAGACCTCAGTCATTGCCTGTATGTAGTATGTAGTCTCATTTATATGCTTGTCGACAGGCTAACACTTATATTTCTGTCCCAGACAAGTATAAATGCCATGCATAGGTGCTAACATAGACATTTACCTCAAAAACAATTTGATGCAGGAAAAGTTCTCAATTCCTTTTTTCTGAAAATTTCAAAGCCATTCTTTAAAAACAAAATTATTCAGAAGAACTATATTTTAAATATCTAGTTTAAGCAAAATCTGGATACGTAAGCAGAAGTAGTTTACCTATTGTTGAAAAGACACCAAACTTTTAGATTCCATTCAAATTATTAGTATTAGTCCACATAAATAAACATTTATTAACAGACTAGAAATCTCACAGCTATCGACTCTGTATGAATAGCTTTTATAGTTAAACAAAAATTTCTTCTATAATACTGACAGTTACTTAAACTTTAAAAGAAGAATATATATTATTAACTTTAGTATATATAATATATTATACATCATTAAGTTTAGTACTTATGTTATATATCAACCTAAGTATTTATATTATATATTTTATACACACACACACACACACACATATATATATATATATATATATATATATATATATATATATATGACTAACTTTAGTTATCCTATAGTGACAGTGAATATGAGCTGCAGTCTTCTTAAAATTTGCTAGCTTAGCTGGGATTTTACCTCAGTGGCATACGTGCTTGCCTGCCAAGCATGAAGTCATGAGTTTGATCTCTGGTACTAAAAACTGCCTTGGTTAAATGTCTGCCCTTTCCCTTTCAGACTGTCACATGAGAAATGCTCACAAATACTCAAAGTTTACAAATTAGTTTAATTGAGAAAATAAAGAACAGGAACACACCCTAAAATAAAGGAACACTTTGAAGAATTGAAAGAATACTTAAATTATCCCTCAAGAAAAAAAAAAAAAAGTTGGACTCATACTCATAACATGGGTCAGTGGCACTCAGGGAGGTGCACGCCTTTCCCTGAGGACTCCCACTTCCCCAAAAGAAACATGATGTGCCCCATTCCAGGAAAGACTGTGCCTCTGCTAAGAGTCATGAATCTGGAAATCAGTCCCATGTGTGGAGCTGAAGCAAGGCCAGTCCTGGGAACACAGAGGACCCAAGGCAACCACTTGAACAGGCTGCTCCGGTACAGAAAACACTAAGCTCTTTGGTTGCCATGCATGCAGACTGCCAAACAGTGGGGGTTCACATGGCACTAACTTGCTAGATGTGTAAGTAAATGCACTGCATTGGTGGAACAGTTCCTTTCCTCCCATCAGGAGAGTGCTACACCTCACCCCAGCTTTCTGTGTGTTTATTTCTTCACCTTTTCACCGATCTTCAAGGTCCTCACCCTGGGAATCTCAAGAGCCATATGAGTCATGGCAGAATGGCACCTCAATACAGACTCAGGGCATGAGGGAGTAATTCATTATTTAGTAGGTGAGAAGGACACCTCAGTGTTCACATGAAAGGGAGAGGGGTACATCGATATTCTCAGTATTGAGCTCATTAATATCATCAGTCCTGAGCTGACATCAGGTGTAGAAATTGGGATAAACAGTTTTGTGAACCACAGATGTACATAGAATGGTTTCTTGTATTTTTTTTATTCCTGTATTTACTTTTTTGGGGGCACTTAAATTAAACACTGTCTGAATGGTTGTAAGCTTGATGAGATGATCACAGAGGATTTGACTTGGAGTACTACTTTAAAATCAAGTCCTGAATGGGAAAAAGATGGCAGAGAAACAGCCACCCCTATAGAATTTGAGCCCTGTAGTTGCTCAATTAGATAAAGAAAAACTATGGGGGACAAAAAGGACCTTTCCCCACTATAGGAGTGTTGTGCTGCAAATTCCACTTCACAGCCCTTCATAACTTTACCTGAGCCACAACAACAATTTCTACATTTTCAACTCAGGTTGGAACTTCCTACCTCTCAGAGAGTAGAGCATTTTGTCACTCTCTGCCTTGCAACTCTAAAAGAAGACTCTAAAAGAGTCTAAAATAAGCCAGTTCTAAAAGAAGAAAGGGAGTTCATGTGTACTTTTAACATGTCTGCCGTCACTGAACTTGAGTCCCCGGTATCCCGGTACCAGTTATATGTCTTCATAAAGCTGTACCCTTTAAGTCCCTAAAGAATTAAAACAAGTTACTCTTACTTATGGCCCTCCAGCCCCTTTTACCTTGGGTTTCATAGAGCTCCTAGGGCAACAGGTTATGGCTCCAAATGATCGGAAAGGCATAGCTAAAGCATGCTTAGGTGCAGAGGGTTGCCTACTGTGGAAAGAAAACTTTTTTGAATTGTGTGTATATCAGGCCACTTGCAGTGCAGCTCACAACACAGCCATTACAACAGACATGATAACCAAAGAAGGCACCTTTGCTGCTACAGTCAACTTACTACTGAATTGCAAGTATATGAGGAAATTAAAATAGCTGCCTTAAGGGCTTAGAGGGAGCTTTCCTCAAAGGGCAACTCATCCCATGATTTGACTTCCTCTCATCAGGGCCCTGATAAATTAATTTTATAAAAATTCAGACAGGTTGGGGCTGGGGATTTAGCTCAGCGGCATAAGAACCTGCCTTGCAAGCAGGTGGTCATGAGTTCGATCCCCGGTACCGATAAAAATGAAAAAGACAAAAAAAAAAAAAAAAAAAAAAAAAAAACCCTAGTGAGTTAATTTAAGTGTGTTGGTAAGATAAGAGTAAGCTGTCTTTAAAGTGAGTGACATGTTTTCACCTAGTTTGTTTGACAATTAGATTTGGGAGAGGAAAATGAAGAAAGGGAAATGAAGAAATGAGAAAGGGAGGATAAAATGGAAACAAAGCTTTTGTAATAAGGAGAGCAAGGGGATGGGAAAAAGTGAAATCAAGATAAATCATGTATGGGTACAAATTCCTTATGAGGAATGTGATCATTATGTATATTTAAATTATACCAGTAAGATTAATTTAAAGTATTATAAATACATTTATAAGTCCATTATTTTCTGTGTAAAATCATTTAAAAGATTTTCATTGGTTGAAGATTTATAAATCGATTTGTACTTGAAATATTTCTTTATATATAGTACAGTCAGACAGTTACAAAAAAGTCCCATACCTGAATAAAGATTATTCTTTTTTACCTCAGATAAAATTATAGCTGGGAGATGAAGAAGGGGAAAATGAGGCAGGCATGGAGGTGCACACCTGTAATCCTACCATTCTGGGAGGCTGAGGCACAAAATTTCCAGTTTGACTGCAATCTGCACAACTGAGAAATTCAGTGAGATCCTCTCTCCAACTTTAAAAGATTGGGATATAGCTCAGCAGAACAGTACTTGTCTAGCACCTGACAAGCCCAAGGTCCTGAGTTTCATTCCAGATTAAAAAATAAAATAAAATAATGAATAAGGGCTGGGAGTGGAGTTAGTACAGAAGCTTTGGGTTCAATTCTCAGTACAAGAGGGAGGAGGGGAGTTTATGCCACATGGCTGAAGCCAGTATATCTCCACTAATGAGCTGATGCCAACCCCTACCTGCGCTTCGAGACCAATGGGCTTTGGACACAGCATCTTCAGATTCTCTCCTCTTCACAAATACAAGTCCCCTTGCTTCAACCTCCTTGCACACATGTTCCCACTATAGTGCTGTGCTGCACTCAAGTCAGCTGAGCCTCAGAGAGCCTTTCTCTCCATGCTGTGCTGTTTGACATAATCTTACAGGAAACTGAAAATCCTAACTTAAACAATGTGTCCCAGCAGCTGAGAAGGTGGGACGCTAAATAGAAAATAGTAAAAGTAATTTGACCCAGAATATTCTTGTTGAAGAATCAGGAAAGAGAGATCCTGACAAAACTTTTCAAGTCCTTGAAATTCTCTAAGATCATCAATGTATTCCTTGTGTGAGGTCTGACATGCAATAAACCAGTTACATTCATGCAAGGATTTTGTGTTTTCCATGGAATCTACTTAATGTTTTACCAATTGATAAAGTTTGTTGATTTTTGTGTGTGAAGGATATTCTGACCTTAGTTATTGGGCTTTATAAATATGACTCATTATAAATTTTAAGTAATTATATAATTTATTGTAATTAAAAGAGTTGAACAACATGTGTTTTCACACCCAATAAAATTCTCAATTATTTTTTGGTGCAGTGATAATTTTGCGATACATGCTGTAACATAATCAAAATACTAGAGATTATAGAGTTACACCCTTCTGATATGAACATTAGCATTCACATCAGGGGAATAAGCCAGTCTGTGAAATTATTAATATTTACTCCAACAGCCAGTAATCATTTGCAGATGAGCTTTGTACAGTGTAAATGTCAGAGTTAAACAAACCCATTCACATTCCCAAGGGCTCATTATGCTTTTATACTTCAAAATAATGAGCACACTATTGTCTTCCACCTCCCAGTACACAGACAAAAGGTGTTCAGTAATAAGAGCGTGATTTCAGCATTGTGTAGGAGTTGCCTCTGGCCTCAGGAGAAAACAAACTTTTTGTCAGATTCTCTTTTATTGCAACGTTGCCAATTTGCCCCTAAGGGAGCTTGGGGTGTCCTTACAGTCCAGAGTGCCTAGGAGAATTGAGTTAGAAACCCACCTGGGGCCTTTCATAACTTCTTTTTCTCCTGAGACCTCAGCAGAAGAGGCAAGTGCTTGTGACTGACTTTAAGTAATGAAACTTTTTAATTGAAACATCATTAACACTAACAAGTCTCCTGGGAAACCCAGAATTGAGGCTTAACCAGCAGAGATCTGAGGCTGGCTGGCAAGGAAAATAAAGCTGCTATCAGATCTTCACTTCTGTGTTCTGGGAGAGACCATTTCCTTGTGCTCCAATTTTAATAAAACATCTCACAGGGCTACCAAGTGTTTGTTGAGGTAGCATGGAGAGGAGCCAGGTCACCACAGGGAAATGTCCTGGAATGGCATCCACCCAGTTATTGGAGAATATTTTTGCCTTCTCTACCTCCGTCAGAGTTATTAACACAGAGAAGCAGAACAAAAAAGACTCCTCTATGAATACACAAACGTCAGGAGAGAAGAGGCCAAGTGCTTGGATCACTAGCTACTCTGAGTCCAATTCTGAAGAACAAAGATTCTGTGCTGCTGCCATTCTGGAACACAGTGGTCTGCCCCTTTCACTTCAAAGCAGTCTTTCACTTCTGAAATTTTAAAGCTGCAAAGGTTTGAGACTTGCTTTGTGATGCCTTCAGGCTATCTTTTCTATTTTCCTGTTCCTTCTCAGAAACGGAGATTTTTCTTAGTTCTGTCTTTACAGCCCACAGCTGTATTGCAGCTCCTCTTCTAGCCAAATTCACAATGTTTTAAATCACCCTGATGGGCTCTTTCCTATTGACTTGCAACATAAATCTAGCTAGAAGACCCCAACAATAGCCATGCAACAGTCTTGTCTACCTTGACTTTCTTGAGATTTCTTCTCCTAGATTAATTATTCTACCCCCTGCAGTTTTAGTCTTAGGCAAAGTCTCTGGACGTAGAAAAATGCAAATAAACTTTCTGCCAAGCTATAATACACACTGTGTGGAGTGCAACAAGCAATGCAGTCCTTCTAAACAGGAAACACCTGATCCTGGTCTTCACTGACATGATTACTATCAGCCTTCTGATCTTCTGAACAGAATATCCCAGAAAGAACATTTTCAGTCATGTGAGCACTACTTTTTCAGGTGACATCTCCAAACATTTCCTAATCATTCCCACAAGTTCTTCCCAAAGACTCTTAACTCACATGGTCAGGTCCACTCCTGGTACCAAATTCTTTCTTGGTCACTTTTCTCTCATTGGTGGGATAAAATACCCAAGACCCAAAATAAATGAAGGAGAGGTTTATTTAGCTCATAGTTTCTGAAGGTTTGAATCCACAATCAGCTGGATGCAAGGTGGGGTTGCATAGTACAGTAGCAACACTTCAAGCAGCAGAAGACAGGAAAGCAATGGGAACTGAAAAGTGGGAGAAGGAAACTTTGTTCTTTTCCTTTATTGATGCAGGCCACCTTTCCAATCCCCAGAGTGGATGCAACACTCAAAGAATCTCTGACTCTTCCTCTTGCACAGTTTGGCAATGTTTACAAAGTAAAGATCCTGGCTCCCCGCTGAGTCTCTTGGTTAAACTTTCAAAATTCTCAAGTTGATACAGTGTGTCACCCATTAAAATCCACCCCTTGTTCACTTGGAAACCAGACACATTTGTTTAAACTGGTTTCCAGATACAAGAATGCTGATTCTTATCATTTTACAACTTGAACATTATTACACTATTTAAAAATCCTTAAGAACCAGTACTAATTCTCTCAACATTATATTTATATTACATTAGAAGCATAACATTTTGTCCCTGGTCCCCAAAAGGCTCATGGACATTCCCTCATGAAAAAATCATTTAGTCCACCTGCAAGACTTGCTAAAGTCCTAACAGTTTTAACATTGCTTGAAAGTTCCTGTCCCAAGTCTCCTCTGGATTTAAAGTAAACTTGTAGCTCCAAATCCCTGATTGAATAAAAGCAAAGTAAAACACTTCAAACACTCACTGAAACAAGATAAACATTTCAATTTCAAAAGTTTAAAACAGGGAAATACAAAGGATTGGGACCAAAGGAAATCCAAAATCCAGCAGGGCAAACATTAAATCTTGCGGTTTCATGCCACTATTTGAGGCAGTCTGTGGCAAATTTTAAGCTCCAAAGGGCTTGAGTGGCTCCAGCCCCATGATTGCTGGGCACTCTAAATCAAATTCTGAGGAACAAATTTTCTATACTACAACCATCTAGGACCATAATATACTTCAGCTTTCTCTTCGAAGCAAAGTCTGTAAGTTTTGCAGTGTTATAGCTGCAAATTATGGAGAATTACTGCTTCTTGTCTTTCCCTCAAGCCATCTTTAGATTCACCTGCTTCTTCTCAGCAATTGAGATCTCTTAGGCTCTATCTTTACAGTGCACCATTTTATGGCAACTTCCTTTCTGGCCAAATTCACACTTTAAATGATCCTGCTCTGTTCTTTGCTCTTGATTCTCAACATAGATCTAACTAAAAGCTCCAACAATAGCCATGAACACCCTAAGCATTGAATTTCCTTGAAACTTCTTATGTCAGGTTAATTAGTCCACTGTCCTTACTCTGAGTCTCAAGCAGAGTCTATGGACATAAGCAACATGCAGAAACACTTCCTTCTGAAGAATAGCACACATCATCTGGAGTCCAAAACTCAGTGCAGTCTTTCTTCCCAACAGAAACCACGAGAGCCATGTCTTTACTGATAGAATTTCTATCATCTCAGATTTTGGGGTGGAATTTCTATCTACTCATACAAAACAGTTTGAGGTGTTCCAGTACTACCTTTCATCTGACGTCTATGAACTTTTGCAAACTCTTCCCACAAGCATTTCCAAAGGTTCTTGACCTATATGGTGAGGTATAGTCACAGCAATGGACCCCTGCTGATATCAAATTCTTTGCTGGGACCTAACACCTGAGACTAAAAAAGGGAAAATTTATTTAGCTCATTGTTTGTGGAGGTTTCAGTCCATAAGCAGCTGACTCCAAGGCAGGGTAGCATGGCACAGGGGTAGCACTTCAAGAGACCAAAGACAGCAAGGAAATAAGACTAAGAGAAGGGAAAAGCAAGCCTCTTTTCTTTCCTTTTATTCTGTGCTGGCCACACCCTCCTCCCAAGGCAGGCATAGCACTCACAAAATCTCCTTGCTCTCCTGTTTCACCAAATGAGAATCCATACTTTACAAAGTGTGGATTCTGGCTTCTTGCTGAGTCCCTTAGTTAACTTCTAAATGCCTGAAGTTAACACAATGTGTCAACCATAACACACACTTTCTTCTTTCCCAGACCCAGTTTCTCTAGCTCCAACTACTGTTTAGGGCATTAATAACAACATCTCCAGACCTTTTAAAACACCTCCAATCTGCTGAAAATTGTGTCAACACTTCTTTCCACACTCATTTCTAGTCATTCTCACTTGTTGAAACCCCTATTTAGGGTGAGAACTCTTAACCAACTTGTCAGCTACTCTGTACATTGCTGGGACAGAGTAATCCCTTATAGTCATGTTAATCACCTCTTCCCTATTCCTGACTGCCTATACTCCAAACATTTATCCTCATCTCCACCCCAGAGTCTGGGACACTTCCACCCCATCGCTAATTTCATTCCAGTAGGCATTTACTATCCCTCTCAAATCTGAACAGCTTTACCCTGCCCCACAGCAATACCCCATCCCCAATCCAGGATGTGGGGGCCCACAGCCTCTTATTTCTCATCCAATGTGACACAGCCTTTTAATTCCCATCAACTCCCTTTTTTCCTGGTAATGGAAAACAGTGATTCTTACAGAGTGGTACAATATCTCCATGCTATCATTCAGATAATCCTCATCATACTCCACATGGTACCTAACCCCTACATACTGTGTCACCCATCTTTCCATCTACCACTCATTACTCTGTCCTAGATGTAAACATCATTTTTTACTTCTCCTCTGCACTCTCCTCACAGCTTCTTCATCTTTGCCTCTACAGACCGAGATGTTTTCCTGTCCCAGCAGTTTACCTGGACCATTTTGCCACAGGGATTTCAGGACAGCCCCACAATGTCAATCAGTCTCTTGCACATGATCCACTTTCTTTTTGCCACCTCTGCTCACTTTTGGCAATATGTAGGTGGCCTTTTCTTCAGTGCCTCCTATAAGTAGTCCTGTAAAGGCACTCTCTTAGTATTGCAGCATCTAGATTCCAAGGGATACCATGTTTCTCCCTTGAAAGCGCAAATTACTTCCCTGTCTATCAGCTACCTGGGCATCATTTCCCAAAACATGCCTGAGCTCTACTTCTAGTCCATCCACTGGTTCTTCTAGATCCCAACCCCAACACCAAACAGATCTTTTCTTTTCTTGGCATAACAAGATACTTTTTTCTCTGTGGTTGCCCTTTTCACTAAACCCCTCTATATACTTGTAAAGAGAGAATCCAATGAGCCCTTAGATCCCAAGACTTCCCCTTATTTGCCCCTTCAGTCCTTAAAATAGGCTCTAAAAACAGTCTCCTCCTTAGTTTTTCCAAACTCTACCCAATCAATCTTCATATAACTAAACACAAGTTTTCCTGCCCCTAATCATCCCCACCTTTACATCCAAGCCAACCTCAGAACCTGTTGGATATGATGCATTTGCGCTCTTGTATGGTTGCACTTTTCAGCTCAGGCCAAACCTCAGCCCAGAGGCCAGACTCATCAGATACTTTCGCCCTGTTTTGTGATAAACATGAAAAGAAATTCAATAAGATTCTGACCTTCTCCTGCACTCTCCTGCACTCTCCTACATTCACTGCTATGAGGATAGCATGGCTACAAACTGACCTCACTGAAGATTTAAACTCCCAATGCTGCAGCTCGAGTGGAGGCAGGTGGATCAGTAATGGTGTCCCAACGGCTGTTCATCTGCAAGACCTCTGCAGTATGGACACCAATCCTGCTGCCCTCACTGGACCTTACCTCCTCATGGAAACTGCAAGGAATCTCCCTTGCTTCCCTTAGGCTGACTTGAATTCCAGAAGATGCTTAAATGCCTTGCCTTTGCGTCTCCTGCTTCATCTGCTTCTCTCACTCATCTGCTTTGACTTTTCCCACTCTGGTCCTTCTTTACCCAGATAGAAGCTCTTTTTTCTCAGGGCTCTCTGTGTAGAGCCTATATTCAGGGCTCCCCAGAGGAGATCAAATTGCTTTCCTTTCTTTCCATTCCCATCATGTCTTGTTCAGTTACTGACAGGAACTTAAACACCCTCTGTTTCTATAATGAATTTTCCTGTGGTTTCACTCTCAGTTCTTCTGAGACTACAACTCAGTAGCCCTTTTCCTCAGGGAAGAATAATTTTTCATGCTTAAACTCATTTTTGCCCTGTTGAGGTTCCTCCTCTTACCTTTGCTATGTACTCTGGCTTAGTTTGCTCTCTTCTTCCTTTCATGATGCCCCACAGTTGTACCCCAACTTCTCCTCACCATCCCTAGTTATTTCTCCAACACCATGCAGTTAACTCATTCCTGGCTAAACTAGTCTAATCCTTCCTTAGCCAGAATTGCAGGCTCTGTATTTCCATGTCTGCAGTAACCTGCATGGCCCTTACAGTCCCTTGTCAGTCTGGGTCCATAGTAATCTCTCATACTACCCCCAGTGTTAAGTGAAGGGTCCACTCCAACTCCCCAACAGAATATCCTCAGTCACTTTCCCTATTACTGACAAGATAAAAAAAAAAAAAAAAAACCCAGTCAGGACACACAGCCAGACCCTTCCAGGCATCAAACTGAGCAAACTACATGGTTAGGAACAGTGGGGTGTAGAGTCATGATTCTTTTATTTACCTCTTGGAGGTCTTGGATAGGCCAATGGTGAACCTGAAGTCGCAGGCTTCTGGACAGGTAGCAAAGGCATATTCCAGGCTGACTTACAAGGAATCAAGATACTGGCCTCTTTTAGCCTTGGAATGTGCTTGGAAATTTTTACCTTGGCTTGTAAACAGAGTAGATATTGGCGTACCAGGATTGGGGTGGCTGCAGGGTTAAGGGAGACTACAATTGGAAGTCGATTGATTATAAGTCCCAGTGGGTCTTCTCAGTTGTTGAAGACCTTTTGGGCTATCTCTATTAACTCTTAGAGTGCCTAAGAGTGCTTTGAATCTTTCTAGCCTTTGAAGCTTTTTTCTAGTATCTGGGGCAGACTGGGAGACAAATGCTATATATTTAGGGCACATCTATTCTCAGGTGCCTCTGGATCAATAGGTGTATAGGAGACACTCCTAGAACACAGATGGAGCCTTGTCAGGTCTCTAACTTACCTCTGTTTAGACAGATTAGTTGACTTCCAAGTAACTGTTTTTAAAAGCACCTAAAGAGTTGGGCACCTAAAGAGTTTCCCAGTTATCCCTGGATATTAGAAAAAAGCTTATAAGACTGGAAAGATTCAAAGGTAAGGCACTCTCAGATTTAGTGGAGATAGTAGGAGACCAAAATTACCAGATACTAAGCAAAGAACTGGATTGTGATCTGGGCACACTTAAACATAATGTTCATTGCTTGGAGGAGTCTTTAAACTCCCTGGCTAAGATGGTCCTTCAGAACCGGTGAGGTCTAGACCTCCTGTTCTTAAAACAGAGGTCTACGCCTAACCCTTGGTGAATCTTGTTGCTTTTACACCAACCATTCAGAGTTAATGGGGACGAATAGGTACAGTCTTAGTCAGCTCAGATGGTGCCTAGCTGATAAAAAAAAAAATGAGAGGCGTCGTCAACAGAGTTGATATAAAACTTTCTTTTCCACCACCCGGTGGCTGACCACCTTACTCTCAGCTCTGGCAGAACTCCTGATTTTCCTCCAAATGATCATTATTATTGACCCCTGCAAGATAAACTGTTTAATATCCAAAGCCAAGTCCAATCTCTTAAATTAATGATTATACATTCCCAATAGCAGGATCTATGAAATGTAGATTTTTTTTTAAAAGATGACTTTTAAAAGGATGAGCAGGAATCAAGGATGTGATTCATGCACTAAAACCAGTGGGGAATATTTTAGCTTGGCATAACCGACACCATCTTGCATCGTGAATTTAACTAGTGCCCTGTATTTGACTCCGGAAAATGTAAAATTACTCAGAGTACAAGTCCCATGAGAAAATCATAATGACCTGTACCCACAGGAAAAAAAATTAACTGGCTCAACAAAAGAAGCAGGATACAGGTGTCAACCAAAATTACTGTAATATTTGAGCTAAATTGTTTCCAACAGGATGTCTTTTGTGATTTTCTCTTTTAAAACCTCTGTAACTTTCCAGTTTGGTGCCGCTTGTTTGGACCCTGAACCAGGGGGGTCTGTATACAAGTGGTCTTAAGGCCAGTTAATTAAATTCCAAATTTATCAATTTGGCTGCTTGGATTCTTATATTGTTGCTCACCAACCAACCTCACTGAGTACTAGAATACTCTGGATGCCCCACTCAGCTTATTTACTTTTTCCAAACTTGTGATGATATCACTGCTCATTAGACAGCCACAGTTCTGCACTGGCAGCTACAACCCATTCATGACCATACTCTCTGAACTCTGTAGTCTATCTCACACTCACTCAGATCACCTCTTCTTGCCCAACTTTGATCATTCCTTACAATAGCTCCTAACAGACACCAAAAGATTCTTCCTATACTGGCAAAACAGAATGATAGCTGACCGTGAAATCCCCCACCAGAGACCCTCCCAGTGCCTGAGAGATGGTGCCCTAGCAGACACCTGGGTATCTGCGAAAGAGAAAATCAAAGAATCAAACCCTTCTTCAGTGCCACAACTAATTCTGCTTACCGGCCAAGTGTCTTTGCCACTGTGGGATTTCCACCTACTTGTGCCTCACTACTAACTGGACCAGCATCTGCACCCTGACTAGCCCAAACATAGACCTCAGCCCAAACATAGACATTTCACCAGGAAACCAGAACTTGCTTTTCTCCTTTAGGACCCAGGTCCAATAACATACAACCATACAACTAATACCCCTGCTTATCAGTCAAGTCATCACCATTGATGCAGAGACAGATGCTGTCTCTAACCACTCCTTGAAATAGCACTCCTTCCCCAAAATGTCTCTCCCAGTTAGATTGCCCACAAGGTTCCATTTGTCTTGTACAAAGTAACGGAGAGAAATATTCTCTGTGTTCCTGCTCTCCTCGATATATAACACCAAAATTCAGGAATGACACATCTGACCTGAGAGAGACCCTGTCAGCAAACATGGTGCCCTCCACAAACAACAGGAAACCATTAACAGGCCACGCTGCCCTTGGAAAACAGAACATTTGGCCATAAAGAAAATTTAGGACAGGACATATATTCTTTGAGGCCAAGGAAAGTCCAGTATTATCTATACACCTGCACTCACTGTCCTGGGAACTTTGACACCAAACATTCCACCCAGACTGCGTGGGCTTATAATCCCATATGCAAATACTATAAAATTTAGCTTCTCCTTTGGTCAGCTGTGGAAATCATTCACAATCTCAGTCTGTCTTCACCCAGATAGAGTAAAGTCAGCCTTTTGCTCACATAAAACCTGTGTGCAGGTGGTTTCTCATGAACCATTTTTAACACTGTGGAGAAACATTGAGAGTGTATCACACAGTGATTGCAAGTAATAACGAAGTGTCATGCTCTGGAAAATTGGTAAAAGGGTAGATATTGTAGTCTCACCACAAAAAATGATAACTATATCAAATAATGGCTGAGTTAGTTAACTAAAGTTACTGACTCCGCCATGGATACACATCATATTTGATTAATACACAGAATTTTTATGTCCATTAAATGACAAATAATTTAAACACCAATAAGAGGAACATTTCAGAATTGCTGATTGTGTAATAAATTATACAGTGTCAGATGACCACATAACTGTTCATAGCATCAAGCAGATCCAGCCTTTGTACCTCCTCAATGGTAAAGGAATCAGCTATGACCACTGTCAAAGGAAAAGTTCCTCATGGAAAGTTTATCCTCAAGTGTTTGAATAAGGATTCAGTGCTCTCACTACTGAGGGACCTCAAGATTCAGAATTTTGATGTGGCCATTGAAAAGCACAGTACCAATGCCAACAGCATTGCTCCAGGGAATTTGCTTCAAAGGAGGGAAGTATATACCTTGAATGCCCTAGCAAAGGGCAAGCTGGAAGCTGGGTTAGAACAGTGTAACCAGAGTTAATACCATATAAGTAAAGCAATTCAAATCAACTCATTTTTACCTTCTTAGCAATGAATCACCTGCCTGCATTAATAGGTACAAAGAGCATTCTTTTGTAAATTCAAATCTGCATATATTGTTGAGTTTTGGTTGATTATTTGACATCAAGTGATCATGTCATGCTATAAAGCGTGAGTGCTTCTATTATTATGGATGATTTGGTTTTACATCGGTTTCTAGGTTCTTGCATGTGGTAAAAGAATTGGACATGGCACATGATGGTTAGGAAGCAGCATGGAAGCTGAATTAGGTGACAATCTTCTTGGAATGTGTGGGCTTGTGCTAGCAAAAAGAAACAACCCAAGTGCCAAGAACAATGACCTAAGGTATTGCACACAGCCCAGGGTGCCCCCTACACACCCTGTAAAGGGCTGTGAGCTTTACCTTAGCTGGGGGAGCTAGGGTTAACAAACCACCTCCTGTGAGGTACAGAAAGTAAAACCCGCTGTCATTTACCTCCGAAATGGCCATGCTTTCTCTGGATATTTTTCCTTCATATTTGGAGTTCTAACTGGATGCTCATTTTTCTATTTGTTCTGACTGATTTTATAAAAATATTTGGAATTGTTTCTGTAATCTTATTTTATTACTTAATATTTTTTCTTAGTGTTTTCTTTCTTTTTTGCTCTCATACTGCTTTTTTTTTTTTTTTTTTTTTTTTTTTTTTTTGTCTATTTCATTTTTATCGGTACCAGGGATCGAACTCACGACCACCTGCTTGCAAGGCAGGTGCTTATGCTGCTGAGCTAAATCCCCAGCCCCTCTCATACTGCTTTAATACTGTAACTGAGAGGTTAAAATGTATCTTTGAAAATTAGGAATGGCGAGGCCATTTCTCCATCTTCCTCAGGCCAGGAGAGAATGCTCCAATTCCAGTTCTGACCCGCCAAGTAGAATTGACACGCCACTGTCCTTCCTGCGCCCCCTGGTGGCGAAGCCCGGCCAAACCGTGCGCGTGACATCGTTTTGGTTTTCCACTTCTGCAAGCTACAGTGTTGCTCTTCACCTTCCTGATTTGATCAAAGTGTGAATAAATTATTTTTACATGGCTAAGGGCTTCTTGCTGGTCGGGATGTCGTACTGATAAATGAATCCAGATAATCAAGGCCCAGGTTCAGGGGTCTGCCTGGGCCAACTGGGAACGAAATGGACAGCAGAGGGCAGCAGTGTTTCCTGAGGGAGTCTTGGACAGGACAGTTGCAACAGCTTTGTTCTGCCCGCTCTGCGCTGGAGGAAAGGAACCAGGACCCACTGCCCCCGCATTTTTATTAAAATGGAAGGGTGGCTGCTTAGGAAGCTGTGATCGCAAGGTTTGGAGAGCCCTGGTGCAGTCTCAAGACGGTGATGGCTAATTCCGGGCTTCTTTTCCTCATCTTCAGGGCTTCTTGTGAGCCAATTTGGAGATCTCAACACAAAGTTAGGGCCTTTCAGGAGCCAATCTACAGTGCTAGTTTTCTATTAGGTTGAGACTTTTGTTCCTGATCAGTTTGTTCTGAAGATACAGTAAGGGAAAATACAGTGGGTTCGGAAATCTTCGTTGTGCTTTGCTTGGGGTAAAGAATTTATCCTGCTTCAGTACTCCTTAAAGAAATCTGTGCTGTTTCACTTAGAAGAAGGTTGTTTTATTGTGGTATAATATGCGCTATACAATTGAAAGTACCCTCTGAATTAATGCTACTGTGCCTGAGACTGTTTGGAGTGAATTTGGGTAGGTGACATCCACATTTGCTTTAATTTTGCCCTTTTGAACTCATCCCCACCCCCATGGGTGAATGCCTTTTGTAGTTCTATATGTTAAAATTTTGCACATTTTTTTCTGCTGCTTGAAAGATTTCACCTTCAACTGAGAGGCACCCAGCTCAGGTCCCTCCCTCTGTGCCCATAAAATGTCACCCTGTGGTGGGGACTGAGAAGATTCTCTCCAGGTCCTTGGTGTCCTGGGCACGAAGTGGACCAGACCAGCAGGACAGTTAGTGAAGGTACACATTCCCTGGAGGCCAGAGAGAGAGCAGCGGTGACCAGACTCACAACAGCCTCAGTATAAAGGACAGGGGTCTCTGGTATCTGAAATTCTTGGATTGCTTTCTCCTGTATGGAGATTTGGAGAGTTGTTCTACCAGAATCTCATCTGGCCTGACACCGGATTTAAACTGTCCAGTAGAAAGGCTCACGTGGCTTCCTCCAAAGGTAAATAAAAGGTTAGAAAGCACTTTTCTGACTGGTTTTGTGTACAGTGCTCAGGGGCAATAGTGTCACTTTGGACCCTGGGTTGTGAACATATTTTCTGGGTCATCATGACTTTGACAAATTCCACCCCATTGCTTTTTTCGAATTTTCCCAGGGCTCATCGCCTGCCCCACAACCATGTAACCCCCTTGGGTCAGTGCTGATGAGCTCTGGTGGCCTGGACCACCCGTCATGCTGGCTGACAGTGTGACTCTTCTGAGCTGGCGCTGCACTGAGTAGCATCACTCAGGGACCTTCATGTTCTCCAGCTCGCCTGTGGCTGACCACCTGCATAGGGGCACAAGAAATCTCAACACGTAACTTAAGTTACACTTGCTGTAAAATAAAATAAATGCATTGTCTGAATTCTTAGTGTATGTTTGCTTAGATTCCTCATCAATCAAAATTGTATTTTCAGTTGTTCAGAGATGTATCTTACTACAACTTAACTACAGTAAATTTTAGGATTTAATTTTCCTTTTGTAGAACAGTTGAGTTCAGACACTGATTTGTATTGAGCTGGTGTCTCAGATTTTGTAACTCAAAAATAAACTCGGTATGTAAGAAAGAGATAGTTATAAATGCATTTATAATAGTAAAATGTCTAGCTTGCTTCTAATTAAGTTAAAAAATTTAAAATATATGCTAAGTATAAATCCAAGTATTCTTGGCTTCCTAAAAGTCTTTAAAGTAATATATTTACATATATTAAATACACGCGATAAAATTTATTGCTTGTCTTATATTAAACCATCATTGCATGAGACTGTTTGGTTATGATGAATGATTTTTTCATGTGTTATGATCTTGATTTATAAGTTATTGAATATTTTTCATCTATCGTAATCAGGGCCAGTGGTCTATAGGTTTATTTTTGTTGTTTCCTTGTCAACTTTGGTAGCAGCATAATGCTGGCCTCATGAAATGAGTTTAGAAAGATTCCCTACATTTTCATTCTATAAAATAATGTACCAAAAATTAGGGTTAACTTTTTAAATACTTGGTAAAGTACAGCAGTGAGTCATTGGTTGGAGACATTTCATTCTCAGTATCATTCTTATTGGTTTATTTAGATTTTATATATACATTGTACTTAGTTTTGCCAAGTCATTTATATCCAAAAAATGGTCAACTTAATTTACATTTTATGGTTTAATAAATTAATGTGTTTTCTCATTATTCCTATCTTTTGAATTTCTTTATTATCAATTATAACATTTCCTTTTGCACTTCCAATTTTGTTTTTTTAGGTTCTCTGTATCGCTTCTCTCTCTGCCTCTCTGCCTCTTTTTTACTGTGACTGTGTCAGTTCTAGCTGTTTTACCATTTACAACTTTTCAAAGAAATTTTGTTTTATAGATTCTTTGTATTTTTCTTTTGTACTCTCTTTCATTTATTTTTGCCATAATTTTATTTATTTATTATTGCTTTGGGGTTTCTTTGCTTGTTTAGGGTTCTGTTTTTTGTACCTTCCTTTCAATTTGAATATAGTTTCTTTTTGCTTTTCTAAGACCTTGAGATGCATCACTGTGACATTTACTTTAAACCTTGCAATTTTTTCTGTAGCTAACTATTGCAATAATTTTCCTTCTTAATAATACTTTTTTATATCTCACAGGTTAAATTGTATTTCTATTTTCATTTGCTTCTAAACATTTGGCAATTTTCCCATGAATTGCTTAATGGCACACTGTTGATTCAAAAGTCTGTTGTTCAGTCTGTATCTACTTATATAATTTCTAACATTGCTCTTGCTAAGAACTTGTAGTTATTGTGATTACAAAAGATATAAGATATGATTTTTAACAACCAAAATTTTGTTAAGAAGGAAAAAAGCAAACTCATATGTAGTAACTACAAAAAACATAAATATGTGAGAATCATCATGAAACAAAAATATGTGTATGCATCAAACTGAGAAGATAGTGAAAAAATCTGAAAAACATATAAATGAATGGGAATGTAGACTATATTCGTGTTTTGGAAAAATTAGCATAAACTATTCCTGCTTCCAGAAAAACCTAGATTTTAAACAATCCCTATCAAAGAGTCAAGAAACACTCTAAAGATTAGAAAAAACGCACTTTGCAGACATATCTCTAGAATGAAATTATTATCCAAATCATAAAATATTCTAAAAAGTCATAGATTTGGTCAACAGACTTAAATGGTACTCAATATGACTAACCATCAGGGAAGACACACTAAAAAGCACAATGAGGAAACCCCTCACTTTCATATTGGCAGGTATCAAAAGAGGACTATGAATGTTCTGATCACTTGTTAATTAGAAATAAGTACGCATCAATAAATAAAAACATAAAGGCAACTCTGGTCAAGGATGTGAGGAAAAAGGAACATTTGTACATTACTGATGAGACTAGCACACTCTTATGCAAATAGATATGGAGTTTCTTACACATCTGAAAATGAAGCTCTCAGAGGATCTGATAGTGCTATGTGTAGGTACTGATTAGAATGCCTGAAGTTAATATGATGAAAAAGTCTGCTTCTCCACACACATTGATGCACGGTGCAGAGAAGTTAAATTCAAAATTAAACTGCATGTTCTTCAGCAAAAGAACTGTGAGGTAAGGTGGTTTGAACACACAATTGAATACATTTAGCACTAAAAATGAGATTTGATGTTGCTACCAAAATGTATGAAATTGAGAACCATAATGCTAAGTGAAATGAGCCAGGTACAGAGGTAAATGGCTGCCTTTTGTCACTTGTATCAAGATCTTAGGAAACTGAGCTGAAAGAGACAGAGCTGACTGCTGGTGAGCAGAGGGTATGTGTGAGGAGCAATGGGGAGGGGAGGACTGAGAGGCGCACAGCTTCAGCTGGGTAGATGATGTCCTTTCCCCTCCGACAAGACATTGCACAGCATAACAGATGGAGTCAGTAAAGTAACTTACATTTAAACCCACAAAGCTAGTAAACTGTTTCCACTGCACAAAGAAAATGAAAGGTATTTGAAGACCGGACTGTATTAATTAAACTGATTTAATTGTTGAACACTGTGCTTATAAACCATGGCATAATATCCAGAAATATTCACAGCTATAATTTGTCAAGTTATATCTAAAATAGAAGTCTAAAATAGTGTATAGATACATGGCAAAGTGCACATTTAAAAATAGGCACAAAAACACCTAAATATAGATCATACATATAAACTTCTTTAGCACATATAGAAATAGGCAAGGATATGCAAATAGATATACATAAGACAGCAAAACACAGTTTTCCTCAGGTCAGGCTGCTACATTTGTAAGTCACAGAAAGATTATCTTTGGGTAACAAAATCTAAGGTAGCAGAAGATAAACACAGATAATATAGTTAGGTCTAACTAAAACTGTATCGATATATGTGTATAAATTTCTGTATATCTCCAGGTATATTTTCTATATGTCAAGAAAAAAATGTTATGGTAAAAATTCATCCTAAGAATTCATTATGAATAGAAGCAAATAGAGTGCTGAGCAATTCTGCTTTACTATTGCACTTATTGTGAACTTCTACCACACAAAGACCTTGTTAGGGCCCTTTTCACCTCCGTGTTCATCAGGCTGTAGATGATAGGGTTGAGCATGGGGGTGATGACCCCATAGAGCATGGAGATGAGCCTGACTCTGATAGGGAAGCATCAGCTGGAGGAGGGGCATAGGTGAAAATGGCTGTGCCATAGAACAGACAGACCACCAGAAGACGGGAGGCACACGTGGAGAATGCTTTGCGCTTCCCTTCTGCAGACTGGAATTTCAGGATGGTGGAGATGATGTAGACATAGGAGATCAAGGTGGTCAGGAAGCAAATGAACCCAGAGATGCCCCCCACCACTAACACAATATTTCAGACACATAGCTAGATGAGTAAGATAAGGTCACCAGTGGTGGGATATCGCAGTAGTACTGGTTAACCAGATTGGATCTGCAAAAGGACAAGCTAAAGGTTGACACTGTGCCAATGGTGGAGTTGAGAAACCCAGCAGCCCAGGAACCTGGTACGAGCTGGGCACAGCGAGCCTTCCTTATGATGACAAAAGTAGCGAAGTGGAAAGCAGATGGCCACATATCTGTAATAAGCCATGACAGCCAGCAAGAAGACCTGAGTCCCAGACAGGGCCACCAGGAAATATAGCTGCAGGGCACAGCCAACAAAAGAAATGCTGTGGTCCTCAGTCACAAGATTCCAGAGTATCCTGGACACAGTAATGGATGGGCAGAATATGTCTAAGAGGGACAAGTTTCCCAGAAAGTAGTACATGGGCATCTGCAGCTTGGTCTCAGTACTGATGGCCAGGAGGATGGCCCTGTTTCCTGCCAAAGTGACCTGGTAGATGATGGCAAAGACCACAAAGAGAGGGTAGCACACCTGAGGGAGGTCAGAGAGTCTAATGAGGTTGAACTGAGTCACCACGGTGACTTTGTAGGTGTCCATCTCCTGTCTCCTCCAATGTCACTCTGCAGGGAAGAAATCAATAAACTCAGAGTAAGGTGGCAATCAAAACCTCAGTGCTGAGAAATTATTAGAAAACAGTTGATGTGTGGTTGATGATGAATTATGTTGGTCCTAATTTTGTAGGAGAGTTTAAGTTTTTGAAGTACTATGCTCTCATTTCTTGACATTCTTGGTCTTCCTCAGCCGGAAGCCATGAGAGTACTCTATAGACTCAAGAGAGTTTGCCTGTCACCATTCTGAGTCTTCAGAATGCACATCACTGAAATTTAAGAGAGTTCACCTTTTACTGAAATGCAGTGTGTGAAGTCACTTCATTAGATTTTATGTATCTCAGTGTGTGCAGTTTTACACACCCTCCTGTTTGAAGGTAGAAATAGTCTGTTGTATATGTTTGTGCTGTATATTTTACATGTTTTAGTATTAGATACCATATGTTAGCATTTCAAAGATATTTATTGTAGATGATGTGTATGTTCTTTAAAATAATGTTGCAAAATGTGAGAAATAAGAGTGAAAAACCTAAGTCAGTGCAGGCTCAAGGACTGCATAAATAATATGATATCTGTTCAGAGTGTCTCCACTGCAATGACACAGCACAGAACGCTTTGGAAATTCAAAATCATATTACTGAAATAAAAACATTAGCATTTACCTTAACAATGCACCAATCAGACTGTAAGAAACTGGCTAAAAGTCTGTATATAACTACTCTGTGGAATTTTTCTCTAACTTTAAAAACAGCTTTTCCCTTTAAGATGATATGTATGTGACGGTAAACTCATGGGTAAAATTTGGTTAGAAAATCAAATGAAAATCTCTGTACACACCCCTTCAAGAACATTATGCTTGGGGAAATTTTTCAATGCTATTTCCAGTTAAAATTGAAAATTAATGCATTCTGTTTTGTTCAGCTTTATACTAGTTTGTTTTATATGAATTCATTGTGTGTGAAGTTATAGACAACTATTTAGAAGAAATCAAAAGACATTATGGTACCCACTGTAGATCTCCTGTTGTCATGCTTTGAAATCTGTGTCACCTACATTGTTTTTTTCTGATCTGCTTTGTTATGTTTTGTTTCATCCTCTTTAAAATTAAAAAAAAAGAAAATTAGTACACATGATGGTTGACTATTAATGAGAAAGACATGAAATTGAGACCATTTTCGACCATATTTATAGTTTTTTATATTTTTATGGTTTTGATATCTAAAATGAAAACTTCATATCATGAAGATATTTATATTTACATCAGCAAACTTCTCAATCTACAAAAGAATGTATTGTATATATTTCTAATGAGAAAAATAAAAATAACATTGTCAATAAATCTTTGTTAAGGAAAAATTTTGTAACACTTCTCATTAACCTCAAGGAGAAGGAGTTCACCCTCTCTAAATTAAAGAAGATCCAAGGGAACTTCGTGGCTTCCAGGTACACTGGACCACTGGTGGGTCCTGAGTGGGCCTGCAACAGCCTCGCAGCTCCCAGCTGTGCTTGTCAGACTCTGGAGTTCTAACCAAGTGGGCACCATCAGTCCCAGAGGATGAGTGGCCTGGGGTGAGTTTCCCCCACCTCACCCCCAAGCTTAGCTAGATTGGGACCCTCGCTCGGCCCTGGAAAGGGAACTTCATGGCTTGTAGGTGCACTGGACCAGTGTGGTGGGTCCTGAGCAGGCCTGCAATGGGCTCCCCACTCCCAACCATGCTTGGTGGACTCTGGAACTCTGAGCAAGTAGGTGCCATCTGTTCCAGAGGCTGGGTGGCCTGGGGTGAATGTTCCCCGCCCCATCCCCTGAATCCAGCTAGTTTGAGATCCTTGCTAGGCCCCCAACAGGGAACTTCATGGCTTCCTGTTGCACTGGACCAGACCAGCAGGTCTTGAGCCAGCCTGCCCCGCCCCCAGTGGCCATCTCTCAACTGCGGAACTTGGCGACCAGAGTCCCAGGAGCTGAGGGCATAGAAGAGGATTTCCAACAGATTCTAGGCAAGACTTGGAATAACACTTGAAACACAGAAATATAGGAAAATGACAAAATGAAAGACCAAATTACAATCTCAAACCTCCAGCCCATCCCAAGAAACCTTAGGAGTGATGTACACAGTAGAAAATGTGTGCCATACACCTGAAAAATCTGACATAATAGCAACTGAAATAAAGAAGGAACTACAGGAACCTTTAAAGAAATTCAAACTAGAAATAATCTCCCAGGTAAAAGAAGAAATGATAAAAGAAATGAAGGAGATGCTGAACATATCTAGAGAAGACACAGTTAAAAAATTGGAGGAACTAAACAAAAAGGTAGAGTCCCTAGATGAACAATATAAGAAAACAACAGAATACATAAAGCAGATGCAAAGGGATATACAGGAAATCAAAATTCCACTGAAAGCTGTAAAAACTGCCTAATGGAAGTGAAGATACAATTTCAGACCTGGAAGACAAGATTGCAGCCAGTGAACAGGAAAGGAAAGATCTTTTGAAAATAACAATTCAACAACTGCAAAATGACACAAGGAAACACAATGTAAGATTGATACAGATAAATGAAAAAGAAAGGGACAACATAAAGTATGTAAAGGGGATATTTAGAGAAGTAATAGCTGAAAATTTCCCAAACATGAGATTGGAAACTGATATCAGGATCAGTGAAGCATATACAACACCAAATAGCCATAACCACAGTAAAACTACACCCAGACATATAATAATCAGGATGTCAGATATCCAGGATAGGATATTAAAACCCTTCAGAGAGATAAGACAGATCACCTACAGAGGAAAATCTATCAGAATCAAAGCAGACTTCTCAGCACAAACAATAAAGTCAAGAAGAGCATAGAGTGAAGTATTTCAGATCCTAAAGGAAAATGATTTACAACCTAGACTGATGTACCCTGAAAAAGTGTCATTCAAAATCAATGGAGAAATAAGATACTTCTTTGACCAAGAAATACTGAAGAGATTCATGACCACCAAGCCAACTATGCAAAAATACTGAAAGAAAGTTTAGATAACTTAGGAAAAAAACCACTAAGCAAAGCAGACAGTTAAAAAGAACAGAAAGATAATAACACAACAGCAGAAAGATAACATGTTAACAATAAACCAATATGTAACAGTTATAACATTAATATAAATGGTCTCAATTCAACAATTAAAAGAAACAGATTGGCAGAATGGATCAAGAAACAACATCCAACCATATGCTGTCTAGAAGAAATGCATCTAACCCAAAAGGATACTCACAGATTGAGTCAAAGGATGGAAAACAATACTTCATACAACAGGAACCACCAAAAAAGCGGGAGTAGCTATTCTCTTTGCAAACAATGTGAACTTCAAACTAATAATGATCAGAAGAGATAAAGAAGGTCATTACATACTAGTTAGGGGAAAACTTCAAGAGGAAGTGATAACTATATTAAATATATATGCACCAAATTACAGAGCACCTAGTTATATAAAACAAGTATTAACAGAAATGAAAAACCAAATTATCAGTAACACAATTATAACAGGAGATGTTAACACACCACTGATACCAAGGGACAGATCAACTAGACTGAAAATCAGCAAAGAAATAACAGAACTAAATCACACCTGTGAACAAATGGACTTGATAGACATATACAGAGTGTTCCATTCAACAATATCAGAATACACATTCATCTCAGCAGCACATGGGTCATTCTCTAACATAGACCATATATTAGCTCACAGAACATATTTAAATGAATGCAAAAGAGTTGAAAGTATCCCTTGCATGTAATCGGATCATAGCACTATGAAATTAGAAATTAATGATAAAAGATACTGCAAAAATCCCACAAACACATGAAAACAGAATAACACACTCTTGAGTAATCAGTGGGACACAAGGAAAGTTAAAGAAATTAAACAATACCTACAAGCAAACAAAAATACAAATACAACTTACCAGAATCTGTGGGATGCAATGAAAGCTGTCCTCAGAGGAAAATTTATTGCACTGAGATCCCACATCAGGAGAACAGAACTAATACAAATAAATAACCTGATGTTACACCTCAAACATCTAGAAAAATCCCCTAGCCAACTTTATTAAAAAAGGGAAGAAAAGCTTGAATTCATGCACTAAGGAATGAAAAAGACAAAATCACTACAGAATCTGTAGAAATACAGAAGATCGTCAACACCTATTTTGAAAACCTCTACTTTCAAAGGTTTGATAACACAGAAGAAATAGACAGATTCTTAGAAATATATGAAGTACCAAAGCTAGGTCAAGAAGATGTAAAACTGCTGAATAACCCAATTTCTATTAATGAACTTGAAAATACAATTAAGTCCTCACCTACAAAGAAGAGCCCATGCCCAGAAGGTTTCACTGCAGAATTCTACAAGTACAAAGAAGACTTAATGCCGACATTCCTCAGACTCTTTAATGAAATTGAAAGGGAAGCAGTTCTTCCTAAGTCATTCCTGGAATCAAATATTACTCTAGTACCAAAACCAGAGAATAATTAAAAACATCATACCACAGTGATATATGTGCACCCATGTTTATAGCTGCACATTTGTAATAGCCAGATCTTGGAAACAACCTAAGTGTCCATCAACTGAGGAATGGATTAAAAAGTTGTTGTACTTTTATACAATGGAGTTCTAGTTAGCTATAAAGAAGGATCACATTGAGATATTTATAAATAAATGGGCACAGCTTCAGACCACACTCATAAGTGAAATAAATCAAACTCACATGTATGAATACCAAATTGTTTCCCTAAGCATAAGAAATAATATGAATACATAGAAGTATGTGGTAATCATGATTCCTCATTATATTGCTTTGACATCTTATAATGTCCTCACTCTAATTGGAATGGTTTTATTCTTGGTTGTTTGATTTTATTGTCTGTGATGTTATGAACAGCTATTTTAAAGAAAACAAGACATCATAATAGCTAGTGCTGATTTAATAGCATCCTGTTTTGAAGTCCCATCAAGCTGTTGTTCTTCTGTCTTCATCGTTTTTATCTCGGTTATGTCTCATTAGATTTTGTTATATGTGATAGTATATACAAAAATTTTTATAGGCAAAGAGATAATATAGAAACCATTGCTCATTTTCTGTTAGCTGGTTCTAAATACCCTGTAATACTTTCATTCTCTTTTATGGTTTCACATTGTCTTGATATGTTTGATGCTATAGTATGCAAAGTTATACTCAAATATTTCAAGGAAAGGGACACTATGGTAACTACTATTATGTCAGAATATCCTGTGGTGAAACACTATATTGCTTAAATTGTTCTGTTCTTACCTGTGTTGTTATGCTGTTATGTCCTCTTATCTCAATCTCGCCCTTTAATTTATTTTTATTGTTTTTTTTAAATGAAGGGAAAAATAAATTTGAAAAAGCAGGATATATTATTGTAACTTTTTTGATTTCCTACTAACTTAATTCGAAGCCCTGTATTACTCCCACTATTTTGTTATGACTGATTAGACTCTGTTCTGCTCTGTTTGATAGTATCAAGTTTGAGGGTATAGGTAACTACTTTGAAGGCAATAAGGTTCACTATGATGCCCATTCTGGTTTGACTATTATCTTCTTTTGAATTCCTGTAATGTCTCCAATGTTTTGGAGTTTTACTGGTTTTGTTCTGTACTGTTTTGTTCAATTTTATTATACCTGATGATATAAGCAATTCTTTTAAAGATAGCAAGAGGCATTATGGTAACCATTGTTGATCACTTTGTATTCTGTGTTTACACCATGTACTATGTCCATCTTTTTGTTTTGACTGACTCCATTTCATTTTGTCACATTTGGTTTTATTCTCTTCAAAAAAAAAGGTAATAAGAACTGTGGGAGTAATAAAACCCAAAATGTATAATTGTTATTGTAAAAAAGAGAGGAAAAGAAAGTGCTCAAAAGGATATAATTGCATATATATTTAAGTGTCTAAGATAGATTACCATATTACTAAATTTTTGTTGGATCATTGAACAGAAATGTTTGCAGTCTCACTGTTTGAATGTTCACTTTGTATGCTTTAATTTTGTAACTTGAACAACTATTTCTAAGATAACAATATGTACTCTGTTAACTAGTGAATTCTTACTGTTTTTTTTTGAAATTCTGTATTACTTGTACCTTTTTACTGTTTTGTTTTTTTTTCTCTTTAAATAAAAAAAGAAGATCCAATGAAATACAATCTCTGCACATGATTTTTGTGACGACTTGGTACACAGTTGTAAGGAAAGTTTTCAAATATAATTAGAACCAACATAATGCATATACATCTAACATTATCTTTCTACTAGAAATTGTCTAAAAAACAAACTTTCTTATTCTTTTTCATTTACCCTTGTGTATGGTCAGTGATAAATGTATTATACGCTGCTTTTCTTTTCAGTAAATAGTTACTTCAAGATTTTCTATATTAAGAAAATAACATTCGCCAAATAAGCAAAATTATCATAATTGTCTTTAAATCTGAACAAAATTAAAATTATATTATATTTACAATTTCATTATCAAGGTTACATTACTATAAATAATAGAGGTGATATTACCAAGAAAACCTTTCAGCAAGAAGAATACAAGATGATCCAGCCAACCAATTGGAGCAGTTAATAAAAGTAAACTCATCACTTTTATTTAGGATCTAGGTTATTGTTGATTCTATAAATTATATTAGACCCACTTTCCCTAAGGAAACCCTACAGCAAGGAGTCCAGGGGGAATAACCCCCTCTTTTTCAAAAATCCAAATAATTTCGAACATATGAATGGGGAACACATAATCAATAAATTTAATGTAAATCACACCAGTGATGTTTTTCCTTTGTAATAGCACAGGGGAAAATAAAAGAAAGATTTATGCAAAAATTGCATGGCAAAACAAAGGAAAAAATAAGTGTATGTATGCTAAATTTTCTGTAATTACAGTGATTAGTCTTTCAACAAATGATTACGCCATCAAATCTTTATGAATATGCATTTCCATGGTTGTCTGACAAACTTACATGCAGTTTCATTCGTGATCATGTGCTTTCATCTCGTGAGCCCACATGCCACCCACATAAAGAGCCCACTGAAAACAGTCCAGACTCACACTGAGTAGAAAAGCAAACCCTTTGAATCTGTAATCTATAACTATAGCTTCTATTGATAAACTGATTACATAATAAATATCTTTATTGACAGCTAACTACAGACGTAGTTATATCATTCAGGTTAGGGAATATAAGCCAAGGCTCCCCTCTTTAAGTTTTCTCTCCCTGATTTATTAGTACATGTTTGTGACGGAGAGTGCCTACTTTATCATGGTGGCTTGGGACATGTGCATGGCAAATCTTAACTCTTTTTACATTCCCTCCTCCTGCTCTTGCTTTGTGTCTGCCTCTCTTGGTCTCCTTCTTATCTGCAAAAGATCTCTTTCTCTGTTTTCTTTTACCTTCTGTTTTGCTTTTTATTTATATCTTGGGTTCTTATATTGGAAAACTCATATGCTATATTTAAACTGATTTGATTCACTTAATGTTATGTTTTCAAGGTGTATTCATTTTCCTATAAATGACTCAAATTTATCCTTCTTTAGGGGGAGTAGTTTTCCCCTCAGAAGGGATAAATTAGGGAAGTCTCATCCAGAGTGCACATTTGCTGAAGTAATCTTCACTGTACGCCCTGGCTGCCTCCTCGGAAAGGCATAAACATAGATCATTGTTAACACACAAAGGACTGATCAGCCTCAAACCCCATCCAAACCTAAAATCATTCCTTCCAGTCCCACAGGCCTCTTGACGCCAAATCATATTTGTTCAAATACAGTACTTAAGGAACTGATGTTCCTACTGGTGTGGGGAGATCCTGTCCCTTCATCTTTAGTGCTGTTCCCCAACTTGTGGTGTGGCAATGTGTTATTTGTGTCTGCCCACATCTACCATGCTTTTATAATAGACTTACTTTCATCTTTTTAACATCTTTCTGTGGCTCGCCTGTATACGTGTGGATCTGAAAATCAAAATTTTGTGGCCACATATATGGGATTCCTGGCTATCACCATAGTGTTTCAAAACAAAATGGAAATTTTTAAGTGTGAACGTAAACAGGATACAGATTAATATATCTCACCCTTCACCTTCACATTCACACCCATACTCACCTTCCTATTATTTTTTTAAAAAGTAACAGAAACTCAACTTATCAACCTTTTTTATCTTGGGAACATCTTATTCCAGCTTAATAGCAGTGCGGTCATGTGAGGTTTGTGTTTATGTCTGGCCCTCAGACTCCTTGGGCTCGGTATCTGGCTCAGATGGGCAGCTGTGCTTAGCACCTATGAGGACCTGAGGACAAATTCAGTAGCACAATAGCTAAACTGTTCTGGATTAAGTCTGAATTTTGTAATTTTGCATTAGGCCTTGTGTTTTGGGCTTCGTACTTTATGAAATGGATTTTAGACCTTATTTTTGCATTATATGATTTTAATGATTTTGGTCTTTGGTGAAAGGATATTGATATACTGCTAAACTATTTAGTATCATTAAGTATTTCTTTTCATGTCCTCTCAAATTCTGCTCTTTTTGTTGAAATTCAGTTGAATGTGTAGTATTGGAGATTGTGAGTCCCTTACTTTAAAACTTTCTCTCTCAAAAAAAATAAATAAATTTGGGGGCATAATTAGTACTTTCCCTCTCTCCCAATATGATGCAATGTGCAGATCAAAGCCAGCTGCGACATCAGAATCTTCTCTTCTGAATCTTCCTGCTTGGGAAAGCCCTGAAAACCCAGCACTCAAAGTGAGCCTGGCAGCTCCATTCACCTCACTTAAAGGATGTCAAATGTCCACAGGGCCTGCATCAGGTCATTTTCCACTCCTGTAACAACATTTGACATCCAGGTTGGGGTACTCTAAAGAAGAGAGATTGCTGAAAATCGTTCTCTTAGAAACTGAGGGTCTAAGCACCAGCTCTCTAAGCCCTTGGGATCTGTGAGGTTCCAGTGGGTGAGAAGAAGAGGTTGTCTCATAAGACAGGAGTGATGGAAGGGGAGGGAATGGAGGTAACAGAATTTTTAAAAAGAAAGAAATAAAGAAAAATGGTAGCAGAGCCTTTCAATTTCAAATGTAGGGGAAGAGAAAGAAGAACAGAAGATGGAGTATGTACAAGTACCCCAAAGTACACACCATCATTACATAAGACAAAATTGTACCAGTGCAAATGCATAGTTAAAACCAGGAAAGCAAAACCATCATTATGTCTGAATAGGAGATTTTTCTTTCTTTCTTACAAATCATTATAGAGAGCTATCGTTTCACTGACATTTGTACTGAGGACTGTTTTTTTTTTTTTTTTTACAACAGTTTTAATGTACTCTTTGCAGGCCTCAAGCATGCATTACAGGTGTAAATAAAGTAATACTTTTCATATTCATGATGTCATCTTGTGTAAGGGGCAACATGCACTTTCAGCCAGGATCTCCTCCTCCCCTTCCCTCAGCTGCCATTCATTGCTGTGCTCCATCTTCCACATGGGCCACTCAGTGTCAGGTCCCTCATACATGCTGGGTGATGCAGCAACTGCCCGTCTATGTTCAGATTACTAGACCAAGGATAAGGCCTCCAGAGCTCATCCGGTTGTTATATACAAAGGTGTTGTTCAGCCCCAATCATACTGCATGCCTATGAATCATGAATCCCAACATCTGCTCTGGAGGCTCAGATTGTGCACCTGTATTTCATGATCTGAATGATCCTGCAGTGGAAATAAAAGTGCAGAGAGCTACTGGAGATCTGCATTTCCTTCCTGAAAATATATGGAGAATTTCAGAATGTTAAAAGAGTCTTTCATTTAGTTTATGAAGAAGCTCTGTGGTATTTTTCATAATTTCTAAACTAACAGATATTCTCACCAGCAGGATACAAGTGTTCAGTTTTTCCCACATCTTCACCAACACCTACAGTGAGGTCTATGATGTGTGTGATCTAAACATGGAGAATGGTTGCATTACAAAAGCATTTACTGTGGTAAAACCACATTCCCATTAATCTCTTCACAATACTCCCCACTCTTCACACACACACTCCTTTATGAGCTTGCCACTTTCTACAGCAGTTCTAAAAATCTGCTTTCCAAAGTGTTTTCGTTCCATGCTTGTGGCTGTCCTTCTGTCCTCAATCAGCTTAAAGTGGTTAACTTTCAGAATCCTCTTGACTTTGAGGAAGAGCCAGAAGTTGTGTGTTGTCAGTGCAGTGAAGAAGGTGGGGGAGGCACACTGCCAATTTTTGTGAGCCTCCTTAAAATCAGCTGACCTTGAACCAAGTGCCACAAACACTGAACACAGAAGCAGAGCCTTTTCGGGATATAATACTGGAAATTTTAAATTCGCTAAAAGACTGAAATGACAGGAACTTTATCTTACATCACATAAAAATTCAATTTAAGAACTTCATTTAAAACTTTATACAGTGTTACTCCAAGAAGGAAGCCTATAAAAATTTCTCCATTTCATTCAGCCGGACAAAAGTCTATTGGACATGATTTATAAGGCACAGACAACAAAAGAAAGTCTACCAAACAGAAAATCACATGAGGTTGCATTAAACTGAAACATCTTTTACAGTGAAACAAAAATTTAACAAAGTAAAGAAAAGACAACTCATAGTTTGGCAGAAAATATGGCAGAAAATATTTGCAAATGATATTCTAATATAGGACTAATATGGAAACAATTCAATATGAAAAATAAACAAAATCCAAGCACATAATGGATACAGTACCTACATTGATGATTTTCAGAAAAAGACATAAAATTGCCAATAGATGCAAAAAAATGGTATCGTCATTATATACAGCAGGAAGTGCAAATTACTACTACAAGTGGAGAGTACATTAAATTAGTTAAAATGACTATTATTAAAAAAATAAACAGGTTTTTGTAACTTGTTGTTTCTTGCCTGTTTGCTACTTCACCATTGGTTATCTTCTGCCTGCCCTGCTTTGCCATGGACTGTGTCCCTCTGCCTTGCTACCCTGCTTTGGAGTCAGCTGACTGAAGAATGAAACCTTTATAGCCTCTGGCTGAAAATCTGGGAAGATGGCAGAGTGGTGAACCACAACAAACAAGCTGCTCTTAGATTGGAAGACCAGACACTGAAACAATAGCAACTTGGGGAAGAGAAGTAGGATTGAAATTGATCAATGAGGATCACCAGGAAAATGCTAAAGGGTGAATTGGATTTCATGGAACAAAACACCTGAAATCACTGTAGAATAAGGTGGCAGGAAATTGTGTTTTTTCTCTGGCTCCCAGCTCCTGACCTGAGAGAGGAAGCCTGAGACTACACAGATGCAGTGATGGTGGGGCATCCTGGAGGTCTCCATGGAGAAGTGCACGAGTGGAGCAGAGCTGTGGTGCTGTGGCTTATGCAGCTGGTAAGTGACTCGAGTCCAAACTTTCCCATGAGAGGGTGGTTGGATGACCATCAGTCCTGGGTGAGGATTTCAGAACCTGGACTCAGAGCAACTCTCGGTTGGCTTATATTGAGGTTCCCAGTTTCTGGGTGAGCCACAACTTTGTGGGATGCACAGGGATGGGAAGCCAAAATCAATCCAGCAGGAAATCACATGGTGTCATGGGCTGAAAAACTTGAGCCGCAAGCCCACAACCAGACACTGAGGTCGGGGCTGGGGATTTAGCTCAGTGGCATAAGCGCCTGCTTTGCAAGCAGGCAGTCATGAGTTCGATCCCTGGTACCGATAAAAATGTAAAACAGACACTGAGGTCAAGTTGAACATCTGCGGAGGTGAAACAGTATCACACTTTATTCCTACCGCGGCTTTCTTAGGTTGTGCTAAACACCACTCTAAAACTACTGCAAACTAACTGAATCATACAGTACAGAATTGGGCTCTGCCTTATTTGTCTACCAGGGACAGTAAAAATATAATCTGAAGTAGACACTAACACAAAATGTATCCACTAGTGTACTAACACAGGCTTCAAATGATTATAAGGATTTTTTTTCAAAGTTTGTTTCATTTATCTCTAATTTTTGTTTCTTCCTTCCTTGTTTCCATATTGTCTTCTGTATAGGTCTTCAGAAGCCTAGGTAATCTTCCTTTGTCCAATCTTGCTTCTCTATTTTCCCCCACCTACTTTTAAATATTCTCAATATAAATTGAATAAAATTTCTCAACTGAGAAATATTTACTGTAAGTGATTTTCTGGGGTATTTTTTTAGAATTTTTATATGACTATTAATCTTGTTTATACGGGAAAGGCAGCAAATGAGTAGTTTCCATAGTTTGTCCCTTTCTAGGCTGTGCTACCTCCCACTGTTATCACTGATTGTAACACCTTTAGCCAAGGTGACATTCTTGTCTGAATAAGGTTTTCTTCCTTACAAGTAAAAGATTAGACTGTTTGAGGGTCATAAAAAATTCTATCATCCTGTACTAAAGAATCAGGAGCTATGCCATATAATAGCAAATTTTCATTACTAACAAATTGAAATGGTAAAATCTTTAACAGACTAAAAACTCAAAGTCCAATACACCGAGAGGACATCTCTGAAAAGTAGTCATTTCCTATGCATTTCTTGATACTAGTAACAAGGTTAACTACCATAAGCAATTTATAAGCATCATTGCAGAAAATAAATTTAACAAAGAAAAATATGAGACAACTCAGAAGCAAATATAATCCCAGACACTGAGCTTGACCAGTAAAGTGGAATAAATCTGAAGGCAGACACATAAGCTCTCTGAAATAGTATCAGTAAATTTAGCAAAACAGATGAATGAGGCTCTAGAAAAAATATCTGAAATAATTTCTCAAATGACTAAAGAGATGTTGAGTACAATAAGAGACATGATTAGTAAATCTATAATGAGTAAAGATTTTTAAAATTCTTATGTAAATGATAGATATCATGAATGTCCTTCAAGGTAAAAAATAAAATACATGAAAGAGATTAAAACAAGTATCCATAAGACTAAAAATTCTATTGAAAATATACACAGGGACAGGAAGTTTAGCGCAGCAGCATAAGCGCCTGCCTAGCAAGTGTGAGGTAGTGAGTTCGATTCTCAGTACCAAATAGATAGATAGATAGATAGATAGATGAAAGTGAGGCCAGAATATCAATTGTAAAAGACAAGTTATTTGTAATATATATATATATATATATATATATATATATTATATCAGAATATCAGTTGTAAATGATAGGTTATTTTCCTTATTGTAGTTATTGATCATTACAAGAAATTTTTAAAATGGCAAGAAACCATAAAAAAATTAATTCAACATCTGATAGATGATGCAAAAAAGAATAACATAAGATTGAAACAGAATCCAGGAGGCAGTGCAAAGAACATAAAAAAAAATCTATGCACAGAAATAGTGTCAGAAAATATTGCAAGCATACTAAAAGAACATGGAAAAAGAACTTGACATACAAATAAGTGGGGCATATAGAACTCCAGTTAGCCATGACTAAAATAAATCTACACCAAGGTACATCAGCATCACAGTTCAAGAAATTCAACACAAAAACAGAATACAAAAGCTGTAAGAAAAACGAACCAAATCACCGGTGAAGCAAAGCTCATCAGAATCACACAAAACCTCAAGGAAAGGAGAGCCTGAAGTGAATTTTATCAAACCACAAAAAAACTCAAAAAGTCATTATTTAAACTAAACCAAAACTGAACAAATGCAGTTAGTAAGTATCTACAAAATATTTCTCCCCCACACTGCTTTTCTGGTGTACACAGGTCTTTCTCTAACATCAACCATATCTAATCTCATAGAAAGTTCTTAAATAAATGTAAATAAATTGAAATTATTGCATGTATTTTATTAAGGTATGGTGCAATCACATTGGAAAACAATTGCAAAAATAAAACAAAAGCAGTATAAACACGTGGAATTTAAATAACTCTCTCCTGATCAACCAATGAGTCTTAGGTGAAATTAAAGAAGGAAATGAATATTTTCTACAAATAAAACATTATATTAGCATACCATACCAGAACTTTTGCGATGCAATAATAGCATTCCTATGACAGGAACTTATGATGAGGAAATCCTACATCAGAAAAAGAGAGAGCAAAAAAAACCCCTAATACTAAATTTCAAGCAACTAGAGAAAGAAAAGAAAGTTAAATCCAAATAACACATGGACAAAATTATACACACCAGAAATTCATGCACATGAAGCTAAGACAACAATAAAAATAAACAAAGAATTGAAAATGTGGTTCTCTGAAAGATTAAATAAAATAGAAAAAGCCAATCTGATCAGAAAAAGGAATAAAAAAGTCAAATCCATGCAACTTGAAATGAAAAGGGTGAAATCTGAAGAGATCCTGCAGAAAGTTCATATGTACCTATTTGGAGAGTCATTATTCTATTAAGATGGAAAATACAGAAGAAATGCACTAATTTGTAGGTATATATGAATTAATTCTATTAAGTAACCTAATACTGGTCAATGAAACTGATGATAGGATTAAAAAGTACCATAAAAGAAAAGGCCAGATCCTGATGTATTCATGGCTGAATTCTACAAGAAATTCAGAGAAGATCTAATGCTATTACTTCCCAAAATCTTTAATAAAATGGAAAGGAAGACAGACAACCAAAGTCATTTCTGGAATGAAGTATTCCCCTGATTCCAAAACCAGAAAAGGAAGCAATGAAAAAAGGAGCTACAGGACAATCTCTCTAATATATGAAGATGGAAAACCCTTCACCAAAATACTGGAAAACAGAACACAGCCAATCATCAAGATTATACACCATGACCCAGGAGAATTCATTCAAGGTGTGCAGAGATGGCTTGATATGTGCAAATCAATAAATGTGATAAATTATATTCACAGAACCAAAGACAAAAGCCACACACGATCACCTCAATAGATGTAGAAAAACTACTTTACAAAGCCCATGAACTTGTTCCTGACCAAAGAACAAGGATGCAAAACTAAGAAACACAAAATTAGTTTCAATTTAAGGGTTAGGGGACCTCGTGTCTCCTTGTGAAAAAGTGCTTCAAGTGACTAGCATACCCTGCTTTTATTCACTCATAAACGGGTACAAGTACTCATAAATGGTACAGTATTCACCTGCCTCCAACCATGCATGGGCCATGTCTGGGTAAAGAACAAGATCATGACTGTGTCAATTTTTTCCCTGCAGAACATCAATATCCTTGCTGCCATCTTTCTCCTAATGTTCACAGAGGAGGCTAGTAGGACCTCAGTCTTCCTGTATGTCCTTCCATATATTCCCATTTTTATTTCATAAAAGCAACAGTCAAATATCACTCACTGCTGCTTATCCCTAGAGGAAATACATAAGTGTAACTAATCTACCATTTCTCTCGAGTTCTATCCTTAAATGACTATACCTCCACCCCCAGTTGCCATGTATCTGCATGGTTTTTTAAGGGCCTATCCATGTGAGTGCCTGTGCTATCATTGTAGACCCACCCCAGAAAAAGTGCTCCTAAGTGACAGGAGGGATTAACCGCCCAGGACTACTCTAACTTCTGGCTGAAGAGTAGCATAGTTATGGTCAGCAGTCAGAGATACTCCCAGAGGACCTAAAGGGCCCTTGATAAATACAAGGTGTTCTTATCTCAGGTATATGCTGATGATGAACAAGTCTCTGGCTCCTGAGTAGTTTTCTTCAGATGTCATCTAAAGGAAGACTTTCAGTGATGAGTAGAGTGGAATGAAGTTCTTCCATGGATCCATCATGGGGAGGACTTCTCTTGCAGGGGATACCCACAATCTCTGCCCACTTCCTGCAACAACACAAGCAAACTCCCTTCCCTATGTAGCAAGATAACTGGTTCCTCCTATTTTTGCCTCTGTGGCAGCCACATCATTTGTTCCTTCTCCCTCTAATAATGGTCTTGTACCTTTCACAGATGTAATTGTGTCACTGTGCTATTTATACTACCAACATGACTCAAAAAATTAAGTGTAAATATTGCAAACTCAGGATGAGTAACTGTCATGTTAATGTTAAAAGTGCATGTTCAACAATAGTTTTTTGGGGTGATCCTATTGCATGGAGTATTGGTTTACCTCCCATGCATGTTATCAGATCACAGAGCCATGAAACTAGAAATTAATGAAAAAAGAAACTGCAAAAACCCCACAGACACATGTAAATTGAATAATACACTCCTGAGCAATCAGTGGGTCACAGAGGAAATTACAGAAGAAATTAAACAATATTTACAGGCAAATGAAAAGACAAATGCAGCTTACAGGAACCTGTGGGATATAATAGAAACAGTCCTCAGAGAAAAATTTATTGCGGTGAATTCCCACATCAGGAAAACAAAAGGAACACAAATAAACAACCTGATGCTACACCTCTAACATCTTGAAAAAGAAGATTAAGTCAAGCCCAAAGCCAAAAGAAGGGAGGAGATTCTAAAGGTCAGAGCAGAAATCAGTGCAATAGAGACTAAGAAAACAATGTAAAGAATCAATGAATCAAAAAGTTGGTTCTTTCAAAAAATAAATATAATTGGCAGGCATCTAGCTAACATTATTTTAAAAAGGAAGCAAAAAACTCAAATTCACGCAATAAGGAATGAAAAGGCTGAAATCACTACAGACCGTGTGGAAATACAGAAGATCATCAATACCTATTTTGAAAATCTGTATTCTAATAGACTTAATAACACAGAAGAAATATACAGATTCCTAGAAACATATGAATTACAAAATCTAAGTCAACATGATGTAAAACTGCTGAATAATCCAATTTCAATTATCAAAATGGAAAATGTGATTAAATCCTTACCAACGAAGAAAAACCCAGGTCCAGATGAATTTACTGTGGAATTCTACAAGAAATTCAGAGAAAATTTAATGCCAACACTCCGCAAACTCTTCAATGAAATTGGAAGGGAAACAATTCTCCCTAACTCATTCCTGGCAAATATTACTGTAATACCAAAACCTGAGTAAGATCCAACTAAAAAAGAGAACTACATGCCAGTCTCCTAATGAACATAGATACAAAATTCTCAATAAAATTTTGGCTAACAGACTGCAGCAAATCATCAAGAAGATTATATACCATGACCAAGAAGGATTCATCCCAGAAATACATGGAAGGTGCAAATCAATAAATGTAATGATATCAAATGAGCCAAAACTTGATAAGATCCAACACTGATTGATAAAAAAACCTTACAGAAAATTGGAATAGATGGTCTTTACCTCAATATGATAAAAGGTATCTATGACAAACCAACAGTCAGCATTATATTAAATGGCCCAAAACTGAAAGCTTTTACCCTAAAATCAGGAAAAAGACAAGGATGTCCACTAACACCACTCTTCTTCAATACAGTACTAGAAATACTAGCCAAGAGAGACAAATCACTCTTGTCACTAAACAAGAGAGAGAAATCAAAGGATTAAGGATAGGAAAAGAAGTTAAATTATCATTATTTGCAGATGACATGATACTCTACATAGAAGACCCCCAAAACTCCATTGAATGACTCCTAGATATAATAAATAAATTCAGCAATGTAGATGGATGCAAAGTCAACATTTAAAAATCAATAGCAGGTAGAGAATTCATGAACAAGAATCAAACCACACACGAAATACTCTGCAGAATCACTAGACGATATCATGTCCTATTAAAGAGTTTTTGCATGTCGAAAGAAATCTTTAGCATAGTGAAAAGAAAACTCACAAATTGGGAAAAAATCGTAGTGAACTGTCCTTTAGGCAAAGGACTTCTGTCCAGGACATATAAAAAATTTTAAAAATTAGATCCCCAAAATTCAAAGATGGGCCCATTCCAAAAATGGGCATCTGAGATGAATACACAGTTCTCAGATGAAGAAATACAAATGGCAAATAAATACATGAAACAATGTTCAGCATCATTGATCATTAGAGAAATGCAAATTATAAACACACTGAGATTCCATCTTACTTCTGAAAGAATGGCCAGGATCAAGAAAACTACCAAAAACAAATGCTGGAGAGGCTGTGAGAAAAAAGGAACTCTCCTGCACCGTTGGTGGCAGTGCAGACTCGTGCAACGATTGTGGAGGTCAGTGTGGAGATTTCTCAGAAATCTGGGATTGGAATCCTATTTGACCCAGCTATTCTACTTCTAGGCATATTCCCAGAAGAACTGAAAGCATCATATCACAGTGATATACGTGCACCCATGTTTATAGTAGCACAATTTGCAATAGCCAGATCTTGGAAACAACCTAAATGCCCATAAATTGAGGAATGGATAAAAAAGTTGTAGTGTTTTTATACAATGGAGTAGTACTCTGCTATAAAGAATGACCACACTGAGATATTTCTAAGTGGAAGGAACTTTACAACATACTCATAAGTGAAATAAATCAAACTCACATCTGTAAATACCGTATAGTCTCCCTTCATGTAAGAAATAGTAAAAGTACATGAGGGGAAAAAAACTCAATAAACCCAGTGAAAGGACAAGAATCTGCTTAAGGGGAAAAATAATATCTCAGGGAAAATGAGGAAAAAGAAAAAAGAAGTGAAAAGAGAAAATATGTAAAATTATATAAACACACTTAGGATAACTAAGATGATTGTGTAACAAATTTTATCCGTTCTTGTAAGAAAATAGTTAACATTAATAGGACTGGAATAATTGTGCATATTACTGTATGGTGATACGAGGAACTCTTGAAGATCATTATGTAAGTTTACAACCCTAGTTATGCTAATATCACCTTTTTTTTGAAGGCCTGCATTGTCAATGTTCTGGGATCTTTGCTATTGTTGTTTATATGTCTTTTTCATTTCGTGTTTTTCTAGGAATTTGTTTTGTTTTGTCTAGTTTTGTTTTGTTTTTCATATAATACAGAAAGGATAGATATACATGTAGAGACTCATGCATGCACAGAACAGTTTGTGAGAACTGATTATATAATGTACAATAAAATGAACAACTACTTTAAAGAAAAAGAGACGCTAAGGTATCCAGTGCTGATTCTGTAGTGTCATCATGTGAAATACAGCAATACTATTATTCTTTTTTTACAGAGGCTTTAGTCTGTTTTGTATTGTTTAATTTCAACATACATGAAGATATGGACAGCTATTTTGAACAGAACGAGAGACATTATGGCAGCCATTGTTGACTTCCCTATTGTCCAGTCTTGAAGCCCTAAAATGCCTCCATCATCCTTTTCTGATCAGTTTTATAATTGTTGTGTTGTATGAATTCATTGTATGTGAAGATATGGACAACTATTTGGAAGAAAACAAGAGATAATGTGATAGACAATGAAGATCTCTGGTTGTCTTGCTATGAAATCTGTGTCTCTTACATTGTTTTCTTATGATATGTTTTGTTCTGTTTCATTTTACCCTCTTTAAAATAAAATTTTAAAAATTCTTATCTTTGTGGGTATAGGCAACTCCAGGAAAATGACTAATATTCTACTGATGAAAACAACTTGGAAAACTCCCACTTGTATAGGCAAGGCCATTATCAGTTTCTATTTTCTTAGGAATTCCCATGGTTGCCCATGCTGAGAGACAGTGTTGCTGTGTAAATCTCACAGTCTCATCTGGGTAGAAAGTTGCATGCATAAAATGAGAGTAAGCATCTATACTAAAATGCCCATCATGCAGTCTGACAGAATGAGGTACATGTGTCACATCCATGTACCATAATTCATTCACCTGGAGGCTTCTAGGAATAGAGCCTGGAATTAAGATAGGTAAAGTCTGGCATAATGGATGAGACTGCACAATATGCCACGTTGGGAACCTTGAATGTTTAAAGGCAGAGGTCAGGGCTCCAGTATTGTGAAGAAAGTAAAAATGAAAAAAACCTCGCTTGTTGAAAAACTGAGTCAATGTGTCTATTGGCATAAATATATCCTTGTTCTGCTCCAGGAAGGCTGGAGAGTGATCATACAGTACCTGTATGAAAAGAAGAAGTCCTAGGGTAGCTGCCTATGGCCACACACACACACACACACACACACACACACACACACAAAATGGAGGACAATATAGAGTACTTTCATACTGGCTGTCTACAAATGATTAGTGACTAACTGAATAGGCAGAATCGCCTGTTAAAATGTTAATGCTCTGTCATAGTACATTCTAAGGTAGTGATTACAGCAATGAATGCTTGCCTTTGACCGTAAGCTATAGACATAGTAGTTTTCTAGTGATTTGATATAATCTGATAAGCAACAAAACCAAAAGAACATCCAACCATAAAATTAGCCAAAGCCTACATAAGAGGAATTGTCTGAGTATTTCTGGATAAAATATATGAATAATGACAACATCGCTGTAAAAACTTATCAGACCATTATCCAATCCAGTATACCCTCAAGGGATCTCTGTCAACCTAAGGAAGATTACAACAAATGAGCGTCATATGTCAGATTAATAGGAAAACAATGCAATCCAAGTTAGTTTCTAAAAGCAGTGTGCTCCAGGGAGGACTTGGTGAATTAACACACCAATTTCATAGGCATACCTCTGAGGGCTTTTAAAAAGCTGGTTAGGAAGATAAAACCACCCAATAGGTTGACATTTATTGTTCTATTTGAACAAAAAGTCCAGTACCAGGGTGAAGAATAAGAAATAAAATTAGCATGAAAGACACAGCATGATATTAAACACCTGTCTATTGCACAAAAGAGTCTCTATTATTCAGAGCTGAAATTGGGAGGGTAGCAGGAGAGTTCAAATGTGGGTATCCTTGCAATGTTTTATATAGATTGTTTTTGCAGATATGTAGGTATACCTAATATTGGATGAGTTCAATTAAAGTCCCTCAATAACTTCTCAATTATTTTAAATATTGTAATGATGTTAAAGTAAGTGTGCCATGTATACCAGGTTGAATATTATTTCATCCTAAAATGGAGGCAGTCCTTTTATGTACCCCAATATGACTGCACCTGAAGGACATTTAGCTATGTGAAATGAGGCAGTAATAGGAGGAAAAATGCTCAATAAATCAGTTATATGTGAACCTTCACAAAGTTGAATTCATGCACCTCTAGAATAAAATTGTTAAGATTGTAGCAGATGGGCTTAGGTGGAGAATCTGAAAATACTGACCTAAACTTCAAATTTTAGATTAAATAAAAAGTACTTACTTTTCTCATTGCTGAGACAAAATACTAAACAGCCAAATTTAAGGAGGAAAAGTTTATTTTCAGCTCACAGTTTGTAGAGATTTCAGCCCATATTTCACCGGCTCCAAGTGAGGGTGCCCTGGAAGACGAGAAATACTCCATGGCAGGCAGAGAGGCAAGCAATGAAGCAGAAACCTCTCCATTTTATCACTTCTAGGCTACTCATCTTCCCATCACCCACATCCAGAACCATGCTTAACCAGTCAATGGGCCAGGTTAGTAATCACGCACTCTTCATACCAGCATCACACAATGTAATCCCATCATCACAGAACGTAGATCCAACCACCTCAGAAAAGCCCAGCTAAGAGTCCATGAGAGCTTGGGAATATATCTAGATAAAGCCATATCAGCATTCAATTGCACAGAAGAGTGATGCAGTGTACATTATTGAATTGCTGAAAAACTGTAGGTTTTAAGTATTTCATACTCCAACATAGAAAGAATATTGAGTGATACAGTTGTTAACTTTCCTCATTTAAACACTATTTGTAAAATATAAAAATTCACACTGCATCCCAGTTAGACATAATTGTAATCTATCAATGAATGAATTAATAAATATAATTATTAAAAACTTAAAAAAATCTAGAATATACAATTTCCCATACTAAATTGCTTGAGAATCCTGGTTAATAAAGTCTAACTCATCATGATACATTTCTTGATAACACAAAAAGAAATGGCAATATAGAATTTGAGCTAATAAATAATATATTCCATAGAGAAAGGCAAAAAGAAGAACAAGAGTTTCATAATTTTGTCATTTAACCCTGGAAATTGAAAGACAACATATTTGTATATTTTAAAATGTGGTAGAAAATAAGCCTGGACAGAAAATCTGTATATGAATTTAAATATAAATTGTTAGGGCAAAAATAATATGTATTCCAACGCAAAATATTTTGAATTGTTAACATGCTACCTTTCCATGAGTGCTATTTAAATATACATTTGAAAGTGTTTACATTGAAAACAGCTATGTGAATGACTTAGATGCAGACACATTTTGACAAGAAGTGTGAATATGTTAGTTTGTTTGGGGCTAATATTTCTCTGAATACAGAAATCAAATCAAGTTTTGCCCCTTACGTACACAGTTTTAAATGTCAGCTGTATCTAGGTAATGTTGGAGAACAGATATGGGCTCCTCAGTGGTGAATCAATGAAAGTCCAGAAGTTCAGGCAGCAGAGGAGGCTGAGCCTTATCAGGCTGGATGCTCTAGATGATAGGAGGTCCACGGTGCTAAAAGATACTTACTTTTGTGAAGAACAGCAAGTGCAGAGATTAAGGGAGCCTGGTGCACATGTTGCTCCAGTACCAGACTTGTCATAAAGGAGCAGCAGTGCCTCCTTCAGGACAAAATTGTTAACTTCATGCCTCAAAGTTGACTTTCCAGACATTCTCCTAGAGAAAACAGCTAGAGAACGTGCAATTCAGCACTGAGACACAGAATATGTGTTTTAACCTGTTGGATGCAGGTTCATTTCTTCAGAGTCAGAAAAAAACACTACAGTTTCCATTATGCATAAATCCATATGTATGCACTATTTGATGACAGCATTTTTTGACAGATGCGAGTGTTATCTTTTGTTCTCCAGGTAAATCTCTATAGCCATTTGTTGTAGTTAGGGGTTGTGCAGAGAACAATTAGAAAAAGGACATGGGGTTTATAATATTATTTTATAATGGGCACCGGGAGTTAACTCAAGAAAGTGCAGGAAATCTATCTGCAACACCAAAGACATAGACTATTTAGTCAAGGACCTGAATCCCACAGCAATGTTCCACATGAGTCCAGATGAAGGCCCAGAGCTCATGACAATACCTCCCATGAGTCCAACTGGAGGTCCAGAGCCCACAAGAAGGACTCACACCAGTCTCTTTTATGAGCCCATGTTGGGAAGGCCCAAAGGTCAGCAGTAGAAGACAGAAAGGCCATGCCAGCAGGGTGAAGGAGCTGTGCTGAAGGGTTGAGGGTTCTACGCTGGATCCGAGAAGTCATGCTCATAACAAAGACCTGGGTTGTCTTGAAAAGCACCATGGTCATCCTCAGTGACACGGAGGCACTGAGCTCTTCCGACGATAAGCACAGTTGAGTACATGCCAGGTCCAGCGTGACAAGTTAATCCTGGAGACTAAGCAGCACACGTCTTCCTCTCCATACCCAGGAAGCCATGCTTCCCAGGTATATGAGGACCAGAGCTTCTCCAGGGGAACAGCAACACGCCTCAACACAATAATGCATTAACGTCTTCCTTCTCCACTTCTCTATGTTGGCAACTTTCCTCAGGTGAGATATCTATGCTCAGTGCTATGCTGATGTAATTCAGCTGGCATTAAGTTGACCTCCAGTTCTTAATCCATAACACCAATATCGCTCCGTCTCCATGCTGCAATTGGATGCATGCTTTTTTTCCTGCCAAGATGTAAGTGGGTCAACCAGGACCTGTGTCTTTTCATTCAGAATGGAGGGAGAATCCAAAGAATTTTCCAAAATACCACTTTTGAAGATCAGTTGCTTTGTGTCCTAATTTTCATTTAAGGAACCAAAATAATTTTAGCAGAGGAAACAGAAGGGGCCACAGGGTTCTCAGTGCTAATCACACCACTATGTCATCTCCAGTTAACTATGTTGTTATTTATCCTAGCACAAGGAGATGAGCAAAAGCAAAGAGGAAAATGTGTATGCCAGGATCTTCTCATAGGACCACTAACAGCACTTTTCTACTTTGGTCAGAACCAGCACTTGAGGTTCTTTTCACAGTACAGGCTTCTGTTAAAATGGAAACACAATGCATGGCCTGCTCTCTATGATCTCTGACTTTGTTCTTAGCTCCAAAAGAGTCCAAATACTTTCAAGACATTTTTTCATTATAGGTCAGATGTTTAGGGTCTCAGAAAATTGGTATACAACATACAACTACACAAAATATCTGACAAGAAAATAAAGACGTAGCTTGTTACTTCACCATACAGAACAAAATATATAGAGGGACAACTAAAATGGATAACTCACATGAAAATTCTCATGTAAGAATATAGATTGAAAAATTTAAATCTTTTTAAAATGGTACACTAATATTTACGTTTTAGTCAAGAAAACCCTTGACTGGGAACTGAGAACATCTGCTGAACATTCTGCCCAGAGCAGCATTAATCTCCCTGTTGTGCAGACAGTAGATGATGGGGTTTAGGAATGGGGGCACTGTGGTGTAGAAAACAGCAGTCATCGGATTCTTAAAGGATGATTTCTGTGCAATAGGACTTAAGACAGCTCCTGAACCAGAGATAAGAAACAAAAGGAGAATTATCAACTGTGGGGTGCAGTTGGATATGGCTTTGTTACAGGCTTCCACTGAATGAATCCTAAACACAGTGAAAAATATATTAGCATAAGATACAAACATGAAGGCAAAACATACTGAGACCAGGCAAACACTTACAGCAATGAGCACAGATTCAGAAAACTGGACATCTGAAGACAAAATCCTCAGATATGAGGAATGTCACAGAAATACTGTTGGACCACATTGGTCTTGGTGAGGGGAAGCCAGAAGAGAGCACCTGTGTGGACAATAGAGTAGACCAGACCAGAGGCCCACAAGCCAGCTGTGGCCTGGGAGCACAGACTTGGGATGATGATGGCCCATAGTGCAGAGGATGACAAATGGCGAAAAAGCAATCATAAGACATGATTACCACGAATACAAACTCCACTGCTTCAAAAAGGACATAGAAAAACATCTGTGTAGTGCAGTCTGTCAGGGAGATCCTCTTACTGACCACCAAGGAATTCACCACTGTTTTGGGAACAATAGCCGAGATGCTACTGAGGTCCAGGAGGCATAAACTGCTTATGAAAAAGTACATGGGAGAGTGCAGACGTGTGTCTGTCACGACGAGAGTGACAGTTATGAGATTCCCTGACAGTGCTCCCAGATAAATCAGTAAGAACAGCACACCTTGCAGAAGCTGGAGCTCCCAGGGGCCTGTGACACCCACGAAGAGAATTCTGTGAAGACAGTGAGGTTGTCCATGTTTGCCAATCTGCTGTGGTCTCCACAGAGTCAGAAGTTAGTGAGAAGAGGATGCTACAAGAAGAATGCAGCATACCCATGAGAACTTCTATGTGTCATCTAGTTAAGAACTCAGTGCAGAAAACATAAATAAAACAGACTACCCTTAAATCCGGTGAATGTGTGTATTTCTATTTCCTGTCCCTGACTGCTAATAGAGGTCCTGTTAGTGTCTGTGTGCATGGTATGAGCAGGACACCAGACGGCATGTGATACTATTCTCTCACCTCACTTGTTTCCAAGAAGGCTGGGGTGAGCCCTTTCTTTCTCCCTTTGCACTGCCATTCATGGAATTCAATTCAGGTCACAAAAATTTTAGTTTTCTGTTGACAATATATAGCCTTCCATTTGTACTTTTTTGTCTGCATATTTTATCCTAAAACAAACAAACTGTCAAACTGTTCAAAGTACTCCACCAAAAGGCAACTTCCCGTTAGGCATGGATTCTAATATATATCAAAGAGTTAGTTTTCTCCCCTGACCTCTACTCTACTTACCTTCAAAGCTTTTGATAAAAAGCTCTTCATTCTACAAATGTTATTATCTTTTAAATTTATTATCTATACTTTTTTTGGTGCCAGGGATTGAATTCATGACCCCCCTCTTACCAGGAAGGTGCTTGTGCTGCTGAGCTAAATTCCAGCCCTCTACACTTCTTTCTGAAGCATTTAAAATCTCAAGTAATTTGTTTCAAGATTTCAGTACTAAAATTAGTTACATAGAAACTTAATCTCACTATTGTTTTACTTATTTGTTAAGAAACAGAATTGAAATATTAGGATGCATAATATTAGACTACATAATTGATAATAGTATATGTATATGTAATTTGATATTCAAATACATTTATAATGTTTTCTGTTTTCCCATGCATAACAACTATTGCTTAGTTACACATTCATGTGGCCTTCTAGGAATTTACAGAGTATTTTATGTGAATAAATTTCTCTGATAATCCTTTGATTGACATGTGGTTCCTAATATTTATGTAAGTTCTATAAATGATAAGTGAGTCTGTTGAGCACATAAAGCTACTATCAAGACTGGCACTAATGAATAATGTTCATACTACCAACATTTCGTAGGTTACTCTTGCAAACTCCAATTGTATCTATTTTTAATTGTTTTTTTTACCATAATAACACATATGGACCATAAAAGTCTTCCACTCATTCTCTGTCTCATCATAGTACGTGGAATGCGTGCTAAATTCACCTTAAATTTCTCTCCTTCACAAATATCGTGATCCAGTGGAGCAAAGGAAATCCAAGAATTATTCTCTTATAAATCTCCTTCATTTCTGAGTAGTATTTTTAAATTGTTTCATTCACAGTTTAAAGTATGGAATGATGCTAAAGTTTAATTCTCCAGAAGTTATTAAACAGGTGACATATAATAATTTCTTGAAATTATGCTACAGTTAAAAATTGCCTATAGTAACAATTTTTTTAGTTTTAGAGGCTATTTCTGGTTTTATTTTCATGAAAGTCCCCATAAATTTCATCTACTTGTAGATTTCTTAGTTATCTTTTTTTAACTCCAGGTTTTAAAAATATTGAATACTTCCTAGAGTCAATAACTGAGATCACATCTTATTAAAAAGTTTCTGCACATCGAAAGAAATCTCTAACATAGTGAAAAGAAAATGTATAAGCTGGGAAAAAATCCTAGTGAACTGCCCCTCAGACAAAGGACTTCTGTCTAAAACATATAAAGAATTTTAAAAAATCAGACCCCCAAAATTCAAAGACAATCCAAAATGGGCTCCTGAGATGAATAAGCAATTTTCAGATGAAGAAATACAAATGGCAAATAAATATATAAAAAAATGTTCATCATCATTAGTCATTAGAGAAATGCAAATTAAAACCACACTGAGATTTCATCTCACTCCTGAAAGAATGGCCAAGATCAAGAAAACCACCAATAATAAATGCTGGAGAGGCTGTGGGGAAAAAGGAACTCTCCTGCACTGTTGGTGGGAGTGTAGACTGGTGCAACCATTGTGGAGGTCAGTCTGGAGATTTCTCAGAAAGATGGGACTGGAAGCACCATTTGACCCAGCTATTCCACTTCTAGGCATATTCCCAGAAGAACTGAAAGCATCATACCACAGTGATATATGTGCACCCATGTTTATAGCAGCACAATTTGTAATAGCCAGATCTTGGAAACAACCTAAGTGTCCATCAACTGAGGAATGGATAAAAAAGTTGTGGTATTTTTATACAATGGAATACTACTCAGCTATAAAGAATGATCACATTGAGACATTTATAAATAAATGGACAGAGCTTGAGACCATACTCATAAGTGAAATAAATCAAACTCACATGTATAAATACCGAAGTTGCCCTAGTGTAAGAAACGATAAGAATACATAAAAGTATGTGGTAATCATGATTCCCAGTCACACTAGCTTGAAGCCATATAATGTTTTCACTCATTAATTGAAATGGTTTTAATCTCGGTTGTTTTATTTTATTGTCCATGATACTACAAATAACTATTGTGAAGAAAATAAGATAGCATAATAGCTAGTGCTGATTTAATATCATCCTGTTTTGAAGCCCCATCGAGTTGTTGTATGTCTGTTTCCATTGGTTCTAACATCTTGTATCTTATTATATTTTAATATATGCAATAGTATAAGCAAATTTTTATAGGCAAAGAGATAATACAGAAACTGATGTTTGGTTCGTGTTAGCTGGTTCTAAATACCCTGCAATAATTTCATTCTCTTGAACAGTTTCACACTGTCTTGATAAGTTTGATGCTATAGTATATGAAGTTAGACTCAAATATTTCAAGGAAAGAGTCACTATGGTAACTACTATTAATGTCAGGCTATCTGGTGGTGAAACACAATGATGCTTAAATTTTTTGGTTCTGACCAGTGTTGTTCTATTGATATGTTTTTTTTTAATCTCAATCCCCCCCCGCTTTTTTTAAAAATTAATTTTATTTCTTAGTATCTTTTAACTAAGGGAAAACTAAATTAAAAATAGTGTGATTTATTACAGTAACCTTTTGTTTCCCTATTAACCTGATTTGAACCTCTGTATTGTTCTCCACATTCTGTTCTGACTGATTTTATTACATTCTGTTTTGCTTAATAGTATCAAGTTTGAGGGTATAGGCAACCATTTGGAAGGCAAGCAGATATTCTATGATGCCCGTTATCATTTGACTATTATCTTCTTTGGAAGTCCTGTAAGCTCTCCAATGTGGGTTTTGTTGGTCTTCTGTAATGTTTTGTTCAGTTCTTTTATACCAGCTGATATAGGCAACTCTTTTTAGGATAACAAGAGGCATAATGGTAACCATTGTTGATCACCTAGTAATCTTTTTTTTTTTTTTTTTGCATTATATACTATGTCCATCCTCCTGTTCTAACTGACTCTGTTTTGCTTTGTCACATTGGGTTTTTCTTTGGTCTGTCTTGCTTTATTTTGTTTTGTTTTGGTTTTCGTTTTTTTTTTTTAATCTTTTTTTCTTTTCCTCTTCAAAGAAAAAGTTATAAGAACTGTGGGAGTAATGGAAACCAAAATGTGTGATTGTTGGTGTAAAAAAAGAGAGGAAGGAAAGTGATCTAAAGGATATAACCACAATTATATTTAAATGTGTAGGATAGAGAACCATATTGCTGAGTTTTTGTTGGATCATTGAACAGACCTGTCTTCAATCTCACTGTATCAATGTCCACTTTGTATGCTTTAAGTTTGTAATCTGGACAACTGTTTCTGAGATGACAATGTGTGATCTATTAACTGGTGAATTCTTACTGTATATTTTTTCTCTTGAAATTCTGTATTACTTCTAGCCTTTTAGTGTTTTGCTTCATTCAGTTTTGTTTTTCTCTTTAAATAAATAAAAAAATATTGAATTCATGTGTGACTGATCCTCTATCCCAAGGTAATAAACACTCACCATGATTTATGCATATCACCTAGAATGAATATGAAACAAAGATCTTTGCAGAACATTTGAGAACCAACTGCCTATAATAAACTCTAGAATCTAAAACAATCTGTTCTACCAGCACACAAAATCATTACAAACTGAAATAGTTACACTGCCTTAACATTTTAGTGTATTTAACAGGTGATTGTATATAATTTATGTATGTCTAATGTTACTAGAAGTGCATATATTAGTATGTAAAAGCTTGGCTGTGTAGTGAAATAATGAATCTAACTTCACTCTGGAATATTACCTTTATGCATTAGAAGTCTCAACAAAATCCCTCCTCCTGCTTGTTTCTTCAGTGAGTAAAATACAAGCTCACTTCTCAGGAAGACCGCTAGGGTGAACCGTGCATGCAGCCCTGCTTCTGAAGCACCTGTAGTCCTGCTGAGCATTCCCCAAGGACAAGTGGGGGTCACATTTCTAATGATCCCTGCAGACCTGGTGATCCCAGTCTCCAAGGAAGCCACATTTACTCTAATTGCTAATTTATGATAATGCCTGGTTATAAATTTGAGACTTTTTGAATTTCCAACAGCATTTTAAGAACTAAATTTTACTTGACATAAAAGTGTTGCACATAGAAGCATGCAGTTTCATATATTGCAGAGTAGTCAATATATTTTTGATTCATATCTGATTATAAAATAATTTATTTTTTAACTTTTTTATTTTGAAAAGAATAAAACCAAATGAAATAAAACAAAATAGAGTCAATAAAACAAAACATAAATGTGATACAGGACTTCAAAACCAGATAAAAGAAAATCAACAATGGCTACCATAATGCCTCTTGTTATCTTCAAAATAACTCTAAATAATCAGACATAATACAATCAAACAACACAGAACAGAATAAAACCAATTAAAACAAAATAATGAAAGCAACAAAGGACTTCAAAACAAGATAATAGTAAATCAATATTGGCCACCATAATATATTTTTTATTGTTGAAATTGCTGCCCATGCCATCAAATATAATAAAATCAAATAGAGCAAAACAGAATAAAACCAAACTAAACATAACAATGAAAACAATACCGGGGTTCGAAACACCATAGTAGATTAACAATGGTCATTGCCTTCCCCTTCCAGGCATCTCCTCCCCTTTCAGTTTCACAACGTCTATTGTGTATTTTGGATCCCACTAACCCCTTTAGTTTTCTATACTAGGGAGACAGCACCATGTTCACCCATGTGTCTTTGAACCATTTCATCCATGTGCATGATCTCAAGCCATATACATTTATCTACAAAAGCCTTGAAGTTATCTTTCTTTAGAGCTGAATAGCTTTCAATTGTATAAAAATGCCATACCTTTCTTATCCATTCTGCAGTTGATGGACAAGCTACCTCTACTTTTTTTCTGGTTCCCTATCACATGCAGCATTGTTTTCTGCCTTTTGACTTTTAGTCTGGGTTTTCTATTGAGTTAAGTGTGTTTCTTGTATAAAGAATATTGATGGATCCTGTCTCCTGACCCATTCTGCCTGTTTTTCTTTTTATTGGTAAATTGAGGCCACCTACATTAATGATTATGGCCAACTGATTCATTCTTGCTTGCTATTTTCCTGACACTGGCTGCCTATTTTTCTCCTCCATTCAACTGTCTACCCAACTAGGTGATCCTTGTCTGCCACTGTTCCTGGAACCTGGTCATTTTTATCTCTCTCTAGAACTTCCTTCAGTATTCTTTGTAAGGTAGGTTTGGTTTGGAGGTCATCCATTCCTTCAGTTGTTGTCATGGAAGTATCTTGTTTCCCCATTAATTTAGAAGATAATGTTTCAGGGTACATCAATCTGGATTGAAAGTTATTTTCTTTCAGGACTTGAGATGTTTCACTCCAAACTCTTCATGACTTGATGGTTTGTGTCGAGAAGTCTGTCATGATTCTGATAGGTTTTCTTTTATAGGTGATTGGTTTCTTTTCTTTAACAGTTTTTAATACTCTGTTGTTTTGCTGAACCTCTGGAAACTTGATTATTATATGTCTGAGTATAGATTTATTTTGGTTATGGCTATCTAGAGTTTTATATGCCTCACTTATCTGTATGTCATGTCTTTTTCCCATGCTTAGGAAGTACCTAAGGCCCCCTAACTATCGCGCAATAATGTCTGTTCTGCATAACCCACCTGCTGCTTCCCCTCCCCTTCTCCCTTCAAATCTAACTAGGTTAAGATTTAACTTCCTAAAGGCCATAAAACAAAGGCCTGAGGTAATAGCTCCTGACAACCCGGGTCTTTCCTACCCGGAAGCCCGTCACAAATTGTGTTAATTGCATTAGATTGTATTAGATTGTACATTCTTCACAAAAATAGCTTCGTTTGTATCATAGCAATACCTGTAACTTGGCCTTACTGTAAATGTGTGTTTTCCTTTCCCTCTGGGTAAAGGATTGATATGTTAATCAATGCTCTCCTCTGTAAAGAATTGTAAAATCTTACCTAATTGATACATTAACCATTGTTGCCCTCTACAAATAGAATAGTTGTGGTGCTCAAGTAGGGTAACTAAGGTTGTTAATTGCTGGTAAGCTTCTCTATTCTTTGCTAAGAAAAACAAGATTTCTTCTTATCTAAACTTGCTAGTATGCAGGGAGACTTGCAATTGCCATTTCTGCTTTGTAGTGCGTCACACCCCTATCCCCCTCCTTACATTGTGTGACCAGCAGCTGTTTGTGGATTTACAAGATAAAAAGTCCTGACTTTTAGCTGTGAGGTGCGCAGTCTCCAAATTGGCTCCTGGAGACTCAACACCAGGCCTGGATTTTACCTAATAAAGCCTTTGCTTCTCAAATTTTATTTTCTTGCTTCTTTGGATTTTATACTAGGGTCCGAGTTATCACATGTTCTTTTGCTGAGCCTCTGGAATCTTGATTATTGTATGTCTGAGTATAGATTTATTTTGGTTATGGCTATCTAGAGTTTTATATGCCTCACTTATCTGTATGTCATGTCTTTTTCCCATGCTTAGGAAGTTTTCTGTTATTACTTCTGTAAATAGACTTTTATGTTATTTGTGTTGACTGCCAATTTTTCACTGACACCTATTATCCTTAAACTATTTTGCTCTGTATTGTCTTGCAGCTGCTGAATTGTTATTTCCTGGTTCCTTGTTATTGTTAAGAGATCTTTCCTTTTGTGATCACTAGTTGCACACTTGTCTTCAAGGTCTGAAAGTCTATCTACAGTTTCCTTTGAGTGGTTTTGCCAGCTTTCAATGGACTTTTAATTTCCTGGATATCTCTTTGAATCTGTTTCATGCATTCTGAATCTTTCTTACATTATTCACTTAAGGTTTCCCTCATTTTCCTATCTCTTCTATCTTCATCTGTCTTCTTTAGATATGTTTAGCAATTCTTTTATTATGTTTTTCATTTCTTCTTTTACTCCAGAAAATTTCTTTTACAGCCTCATGAAGTTGTTTCTTTACTTCAGTTGTCATCACTTCAGAAACTTCAAGTGTGTGACTCCTCATCTCTACCATGTTTTTATCTCATGTGCTTTCTCTGCTTGCATTTGAGGCCAGATACTGCCTTTTGCTTCTTCATCTTGACATTATCCTGGGTTCTTCCAGACAAATGAGTAGTGGGGTTCCAGACACTTGCTGCATTGGCTACAATTGCTCCAAAGTGTGACTTGTTTTCTTCACCAGTGCTGGCAGTGACTTTCCAGAGGTGGCCACTGAGTGCACTGGTTCAGGGCTGGCTGCTGCTTTTCCTAGTGAATGCATGCTGGCTACTGGTGGTGGGAAGCATCCTAGATGACAGTGGATGTGTGTGCAGGGATGAGGCTGGCCACTGCCTCCTGGAATTGAGCTGGTTACATGCAGGAAGCATCACTGATGGTGGCTGGTGTCCCCATTTATCCCTATGGATTAATACTAAGAATTTTCCTGAGGGAATTCTTGTATTCTAAACATATTTTTATCTCTTCTTTCAGAACTAAAAATTCAATTTCCTCTTGATAGTCTGTACCAACCAACTCCAGGAATACTATAATTTCTTCTTAGTGTGTTGAATTACAGGCATGAGGGACACAAAATCTTAACTTCCACTTCAATGGGATCACTGATATGTCTCCTTCTGGAAGCCTTTCCTCCTCTGAATCTTATCTTTCTAGGTGAGTAGATCACAAATTCTCAAAACAGGTATGAAGATTTTCCTACTGGGTCATTTTTAGTAATGATGGGTTGTACCATTTCCACTTCAACTCCTTGATTCCTGGGCTCATGTATCCTGGCAGGAGAAGAAGCAGTGTCTTATACTGAATACTGACTCAAAGGGATGGTTACACCACATTTCCTTTGTCCTGAAATGAATTTCTCCTTAGTTGGTGTGTAACCACATCTTCCATATGTCTACCAGGGTTCTTTCAATCCAACTGCTTCTTGATTATAGGGTTCATGGTAAGATCAAGAAATATGTTGAACAAATGTCCTTTGCCACACTTCACTGGACATGAAGGATTTTCCTTTGTCAAATTCCATGCTGTGTGGAACCTTGTGACAGTGCAGGAGGCTTTTTGTACATTCACTGATGATAGTAAAGCTAGTAGTATCACATACAGGGAATGTAAACACACATCAAGAGTAACGATCTCTCCAGTGGTAAAAGGTAGGGTAGCCTTAACATGGCAAGTATCTTCAATTTGCCACCAGGTTGCAGGCCAATTACAATGGAGAATGGTGTTGTACTGAGGACTTATGGTTGGCCCTGATGTATGCAGATTGGGCATGCAGAAGGGATGGAGTCAGGTTGACAAATATGAACTGGAAATCTGTGTTGCTGAGCCCATGCTTATCCTCCATCACTGCCACCTTGGCTACTCAATTCTTGATGGAATGAGAGGTACCTAATGAAACAGTTTGACTGCTATTTACAGGTGAGTCTTATTAACCACTTACTAGTAAAGTCCTCTTCTGCCAAGGTCACTTTTTAGTAATAATTTATGTGGGTAACAAATATATTTACATTCTTCACTCATATGCTGTGGTATATCTGTATATCTCTTCCAGAAATATTTCCTACACAACAGCAAGGGATAGCTTTCCATTTTCTGATATCCTCTTCAATTTTCTTCATAATACCATAGTTTTCGCTGCAGAGGTCTTTAACTTCCTTGGTTACATTCACTCCTAGGTATGTCACCTTTTTGATATTGTGAAAGGTGTTGTTTCCCTAATTTTTCTCTCTCTATCAGATTATTATTTATGTGCAGGTATGGTATTGATTTATTTTTAAATTTTAATTTTGTTATATTTTTTGCTATTGATTTCTGAGTGATGACCTTGTATTCAGCTTTGCCACTGAATAGGGTTGTTAAATCTAGAAGTCTTTTGGTGGAGCTTTTGGGATTGTCTATGTAGAGTATCATGTCATCTATAAATAATTGTAATTTCAATTCTTCTGTTCCTATCCTTTTTCTTTGTCTTCTTTAATTGTGCTGGTGAATGTTTCCAGAACTATACTGAATAAAAGTATTCAGAGGAGATATTGGGCATCCTTGTCTTGTTCCTGACATTAGAATGAAAGCTTTCAGGTTTTGTTCATTTAGTATGATGTTGGCTGTTGGTTTGTCATAGAGGATTTTCATCAGATTGAGATGAATATGATCTATTTCAATTTTCTGTAGGGCTTATTTTTATCATGAATGAGTGTTGGACTTTTTACCATTTTCCTGTAACTATAGAGATGATCATATGGTCCTTGTCTGCGGTTCTGTTTTTATGGTGAAGTGCATTGCTTTGCATATTTTGACCCGTGGCTGCGTCCCTGAGAATAGTTCCTGGTCATCGGTATAAACTTGTTGACTTTTCCACTGTGCTTGCCAGTATCTTATTGAGGATTTTTCCACCTATGACCATTAGAGAAATTGGCCTGTAGTTCTTTTTCTTGACTGGGTCTTTCCTTGGTTTTGGTATCAAGGTAATCCTTGCTTCCAGAAATCAATTTGGGAATATTGTTTCCCTTTTGAGTTCATTAAAGAGTTTGACAAAGAGTGATACTAGATATTCTCTAAATTTCTTGTAGAATGCATCAGAGAATCTGTTAGGATCTCCATTTTTCTTTGTTGGTAGGTTTTTTTTTTTTTAATTTCATCTTTAATTTCACTGACTGATACTGGATTATTTAGAATTTTTATATCTTCTTGATCAGACTTTGGTAATTCATATGTAAGAAATTATCCACTTGTTCTGCATTTTCTATTTGAAATGTTTGAACTAGGAGTAGATGATCTGCATTTTTCAGAATCTGTTATGATCTCACCATTTTCATTACTAATTGCATGAATTTCAGTCTTTTCCTTCCTCTTTTGATAAGGTTGGCTATGGTTTGTCAATTTTAATCCTTCAAAGAATCAACTTCTTAATTTAGTGATTCTTAACTTATTATTCTTACTGTTTTGTTAGTCTCTATTGTATTAATTTCTGCTCCGCCTTTAATAATTTCCTACCTCATATGAGATTTGGGCTTGATTTGCTCTGTTTCTGTAAAACTGAGGTTCAATATTGTTATTTATTTTATTTTATTTTAAAGAAGGTAAAACTAAACATAACAAAACAGAGTGAAGCAAATCAGAAGAAATCAATGCAAGTGACACAGATTTCAAAGCAAGACAACAGAAGATCTACAGTGGCTACCATAATGTCTCTTGTTTTTCCAAATAGTTTTCCATATCTTCACACACAATGAATTCATATAAAACAAAATAGCATTAAACTGAACAGAACAGAGTGATTAAGGTATTATAGGCCTTATAAACCAGACAACAAGAAAATCAACAATGACGAACATAATGTCTCTAGTTCTCTTCAAAATCACTGTCCATATCTTCATGTATGTTGAAATTAAACAACACAAAACAGACTAAAACCACTCTAAACAAAGAATAAAAGCATTACTGGATTTAGCAGCATGATGATATAAAATCAGCAATGGATACCATAATGTCTCTTTTTCTTCAAGGTAGCAATTCATTTCACCATGCATAATATAGATTCTTGTAAAATGTTTAGGAGAAGTTCTACACATGTATAAGTCCCTACACGTACACCTACCCTTCTGTATTAGAGGGAAAAACAAAACAAAACAGATTACTAGAAAACATGAAACAAAAAGACAAATAAATAGCAATAGCAAAGAGCCCAAAACAACGACGATATAGGCCTTCAAAACAAGGTGGTAGGAGCATAACTAGGGGTAGTTGTTTTACATGATGATCTTCAAGAGTTCCTCAGATCACCAGACACAAACATGCAAAATTGTTCCAATCCTATGAATGCTAACTGTTTTGTTTCAAGAACTTACAGAATTTGTAGCACAATCATCTTAGCTATCCTGAGTGTGTTTATATAATTTTAGATATTTTTTTCTTTTCCCTTTCTTTTTCTTTTTCCTCCTTTTCCCTGAGATATTATTTTCCTCCTTTGAGCAGATTCTTACCCTTTCACTGTATTTATTGAGGATTTTGTATCTCCTGTACCCTTACCATTGCTTACACCAGGGAAACAATATGGTATTTACACGAATTTGATTTATTACAATTATGAGTATAGTCTCAAGTTGAATCCCTTTATTTATAAATATCTCATTGTTATAGCTGATAGTACTCCGTTGTATAAAAATACCACATATTTTTTACCCACCCAACAGTTGATGGACATTTAGGTTGATCGTTCAGTGTCAGGACTTTTAGATTTACTTAAAATTCAAACATCTTGTCACTGAGAAATCCAGTGTGCTGATTGGGAGAGAGGCTCCTCTTCTGTACATTGCTGTTTTTCAGATGATCAGAACTTGATGTTACAAAATCATGTGTGACTCAAATTGAAGTCTAAAAATACTGAATGACATCATGAAAAATTTTCTATTAGGGTTGCTGTTTTCGAGTTGCATTTATTCTTTAATAAATCATAACTATTGTTGTGTTACTATGGAAAGAATGAAAAATATCAGAAATTACATGAAGGTATGTTTAAAAAACTCCATGCTCTTTCTAGTCATTCATCAATGCAAGGATATATTTTTCTGTAATTCAGTCAAGCACACTACTGCAAAAGGATAAATAAAAAGATCTGGGGAATCACTTGTCTTTTACTGAGCCAGAAAACAAATATTATTTTCAAATAAATAAATGTTTCTCCCTTCCAGATAATTTTGGTTTTGGGGTACAGTGTATTTTCCATAAAAATCTCATTGCTTTGTTACAAGGTTGCTTATATCCGCTAAGTGCCATAGGATGTCTTTTTGTCTTTTATACTTAAATGTTCAAATTGTACCTGAATCATTCCCTAACAACTATGCTCTAATACTAGTTCCCATTATTACTTTTACTATCTTTGATGCATTTGATTTTTGTAGACACATTCAAGTGTAGTTTTGTGGATTTTCTTCCTATTCCTTGCCTGTATACTTGGCATGCTGACCTCCAGGTTCATCCAAGCTGTCACAAGGACAGAATTTCCTTCATTGAACTAAATGGTGTTTCATTCTGTGTTCACATTTCACTGCCTTCCTTCACTCAGTGGTGGATATGGGAGCTGGTGCATATCACTTCCCAAATGTCGGGAACAATGCTGCAATGAACATGGTTGTGCACATGCATTCAGTGTAATGATTCCAGCTCAATAAACTTACAACCATGGGAGGGGTTCCTTGGTCACAGGAGGAATTCTGACTTTGGTTTCTGAGGAGTTTCCATATTATCTTCTGCTATGACTGTGTTCATTCATATTCAAGAGCTGTCCTTTTCCAAAGACTCTGTGTTACGTGTCCTTTTTCTCTTCGGTAATATAGCATTTCCCAATTCTGTTTGCTGATGTGACCATAATTTCTCCTTTATGTGCTCTTGGAAATTTGCTGAGAATTAGTTCATCTAAGTGCATGTTATTCTTGCCCCTTCTCCTGTGTCAGAGCTTGTGTCTCTATATCAGCACATGCTGTGACTATTCTCTGGCTAATACAAGATTTATCACTTCTCACAGAGATAATATTTAGGTTTTCTTTATATAATTATAACATCATGTAATCAGAAAACAAACACAATTTCTCTTTGTATCCATCGATGCCTACTAGAGAATCAGATTTAATTCACAGTATACAAATATACAGAAATTTACAAATTGGCTTACAAATCCTACCTGCAGGCAAAAGGGCTGTCTGAGTACTTGATAACTGCAGAATCCAGTTGAAGGCCTGAAGGTCACTGTAGTGCTTTGTGTGGGTCCCTATCAGGAGGCTGAAGTGTCTGTGTTGGAAGACAGGGTGACATCCAAGGTGAAGACAAGGAGTTCAGCTTCTCTGGAAAAACACAATTGAGCCTTCCATTTCATTTTCTGTTTTCAATGTTCAGACAACAAACCTCTCACACTTTGGTGCCACTCACACACAGGATAGGTCTTCTGTCTCCACAAATCCCTCCAGAAATACCCAGAATAATGCTCATCCAATTGAACTAGGTATTTTGTTCTCAAACTGACATAATTAATAACTATCCCACATTTCTTTGTTTTTTGTTTTTGTTTTTCTTAGTTTGAATGCCATTTATCCCTTTGGCCTAATTGTTGTCATATATTTCCCATACCATGTTGATAGTAAGGGAGTTTTGGCATGAGAGATCATTGACTTGTAGCAAAAGATTTTCTGAGTCTTGAGTTGGCCTATGGGTTTGCCTTTTATTCCATTAGTCTGGTGTAACACCATACTATTGATTTGCATATATTCAAGCATATATTCAATATATTGCATATATTTATTGATTTGCATATATTCAAGAAGATTTGCTCTCCAAGAAAAGTGTAATGTGAACATGAATCTGTCCTTGTGTAGCTCAGGGTTTATATTCCAAGGTGGGCCAACAAGAGGCAAATCAAGAATGAGGACAGGTCTTCCACAAGTGAAGCCACTCTGAAGGACAATCACTGCTGCTTGCCTTAATCCCCTCTGCATCGCCAAAATGCCAAGACCTCAGCAGAGCTGGAACACATGAGAAAAACTCAGAATAAAGATGATATTGATCTCTTCAATTTCAGCAGATTGAATAAAGACATTTGCAGTGGGACATGTCAAATATTTCAGGTGCTGACAAAGCTGAAGAAAAATTAAGACTCCTTCCACAGTGACACATTGTTAATAAAATGCAGTCTTAATTTTTTTGGATGACAAATGCCTGGAACATAAGTATGTTTAATGTGGTACAGGGATACGGAGTATATATAAATTCCCTCCCACATGGACAAACTCTGAATTCGATATGCCAAATGGAAGTTTGATTCGATAAACCTGATCATTCACATGAAAAATGGAGGGAAAAGTATGGTCATCTGGGGGAATATAAGAGTGTTACATGATCCGAGGTGGACCTGTTTGAGTTTCAGTCAGGATGTTCTTGACTCTTCTTATGACCTGTTGGAGACTACTACCAAGCAAATCTGAGCAGGATTTAAATTTTACTAACTGGCTTTCTATGTTTATCTGTGAGTCTGTCCTAGGCCACAGCCCCTTGCCTGGTTGTCCGGAGCCGCTTCCGTCCCGCGGAATGGAGCACACAAACACTCAGCCTCTGCAAGCACCTTTATTGACTGGGCAACAACCTCAATACATGTCCGTCCTTGACGGCTTCTTCCGTGTTGTGCATCGGGCACTTCCTATACTTGGGCTTATATAGCTAATGTTATCCAATCATGGGATTACACATGGGGACAGGCGATTGGGCGGCAACAAGGAAGCAATCAATCATTACCATATATGGCGGGGACAGTAAGCCGAGCAAGAACCAGGAAGCAGGATGTGTGTGCCATCTTGGGCATACGATGGGCGGGGGAGCAGCGGAGGCGGCAGGCGGGTGCCATCTTATGAATATGCTCTCATGAATAACATGGCAGGCTCCCAACACCTGGTGACAGGAGCTGATTCACAGCAAGTGAACTTCTGTGAATCACTCATCCTGGCTGAGGCCTGTAGTGGCCTGTGAGGCCAGAGATACTTCAAAGGGCGAGATAGGGCCACAGCTGTGGACACTCAGGCTCCAACCCCAATTATCAAGGTAGAGACTGAAGCTGCAAAGATTACTCCTACAGTCTCACTTCTACCACGTCTTCATGATAAGACAGAGCTACTAAATTGACTTGATTCATGACTTGGAGACATCCTTTATGTGACTCCCAAGATCCTGCTAGTTGCCTGCACTTTCCTCAGTTTCTCTACTCTTTGTCCTTGGTCCTAATATAAGTGGACTGATCCAGAGAATCCTTTGTCTTTACCGTCGAGGTCTCGAGCTTAATTAAAGGGTTTTTACCCTCCTGGAATGCTAAGAATCATACAGTTTGTATCTTTTTATTTAACCTCCACCATACACTTGTTTGGGAGATTGGGGATCTAGGTCAGAACTCGATAATAACCCTTGACTCAAAACACCATTCACATTACCAAATGAGGGTAGAAAGGAAAATGAGTAGTTACCATACAAGTAAAAGTATATCTTAAATTATGAACTTTTCTTACAAAATGTAACTTCTTTATTTTTTAAAGTCAGTATATTCAGTGTATTGGGTTCAAACTGAAACTGAGAACCTACCTAGAATCTTGAACATTTGAGAAGTTTCAGAGACACACAAGAGGTTTTCTGTTTTAATACTTTTTTCATTGATGTGAATGCTTTCATAATTGGTGATATCCACACCTTTTATGTTCCTGAATTAATTTTTATCCCTCCATTTCATGATGATTATCTCTAAGAGTTTAATGTCCTCCCAAAAATAATGCTGCATGGGGAAAGAATAATAATATCTTTCAGGTAGACTTAGTGATTTTTCTTAAATTTATAAGAGCTCTATGCTTTATCTGAGTAAAAAAGTATCTATCAGTCAAATACTTTAATATCCTTTTCCCCAGGCCCTTGTTTTCCTAGACATAAAAAGAAAAACATGTTTCCTTAATCCTTTTCTGCCACAAGCAGAAAGATGAATTTTCCTGGAAGAAAATCAGGGAAACTCAGGAAAAAATGCAATGAATTTCCACTGTAAGCCATAAGACCTTACAGCAATGGGAACATATGGACAAGATTAAAAGAGGGAACTCCTTAAATCTGCCAGACAATGGAGGAAACAATTAACTCATTAAGAATGACAAGATGACACTATTATAAATAACTTAATATGTTATGTCAGCTTAAAATGGAGATTAGCAGCAACCATATACAAGCGAGATGACCAGGGAATTGAAGAAAGAGACAAAAGAAAATTGAAGATAGGTGGGATTTAGTGGAAATATAACAGACAAGATTTAGTGAATGTTATTTCCTTGAAGTCACAATTCCAGAGGGTCAATTCCAGAGCATGGTGAAAGCCATGTTGCTGTCATGCCGTCTTACAGGTGGGTCTTACTGTTTTGGCACTTTGTGCTGATGTAGAATGTCCATAGCTATTGTCACATCACTATATCCCAGAGAATCATTCTAGTTGATAAAGTAGTGATACTATGGAGTTACAGACAAGGAAAATACTTAAAGCAACGATTACAAATTCAGAAAACTGATCATTAAAAATGAAAACCTCAGAATTCAAGGAAAATCACAGAAATATTGGTGGATCACATTGGTCTTGGTGAAGAGAAGCCTGAAAAGAGCACTTATGTGCATAGCAGAGTAGACCAGACCAGAGGCCTATGAGCCAGCTGTGACCTGGGAGCACAACTCGGGGTGATAATGAGCCATAGTGCAGATGACAGCAAATGCCCACATAGTGGACATGACCACCTGGAATGCAATCTCCACTGCTCAAAAAAAGCATATTCATAAAAATCTGTGCAGTGCACACTGTCAGAGAGACGGTCATACTGCCCGTCTTGGAGCAGTAACTGAGATGCTGTTGAGGTCCAGTAGAGATAAACTACTTATGAAAAAGTACATGGGAGAATGCAGATGTGTGTCTGTCTACAGGTCACCTGAACCCAAACATCTGTGAGATTCCCAACATGAGGCAAGTTTTCTGCTATGTTTTCTGTGCCCTTAAACTTTATTTATTCCCCTTCAGGTCTTCTGATGAGCTGTATCTCATCAGACCATCAGCAGTGATGTACTAAATATCTTACATGCTACTTTCATGTTTTTTTAAAATTTTGCCTTTTCTTTCTGTCTACTCAGCCAGCGTGTGTACAGGAAAGAGTGCATGCTTACTGTGGAGACATGGCAAGGTTGAGCTAGGGGACTCCATAACCACAAACATCAAGTTTCAGCCATGTTGATGTGTAGGTAGAGAGGAAAAACATCAACATGCATTTATCACTAGTGTAACAGCTTGTCTTGCTTCTCAGTGACTCCAGGAAACCTCACGCCCCTCTAGAAACACCACAGACTATTGATCTCAGAGGATTACATCACCTAAAGAGGAGACACAAGATATTAACAAGAAAATCACAGGAGATTTCAGTGATAGACCAGAAGCCCAGGCTGATCACCTAGTTCAGCCAGTAGGTTCAACAGCTTCAGACACAGAAACAGCCCAGTTGCCCCACTGGAGCTGGAGGAGAGGCAGAAAGTCAACCAGGTAAGAAACTGCATCTCTGCCTGGGTTGTGCAGGTACCTCTTGATTCACCCAGAATTCTTGCTTGGCTCACCAGAAAAGTGCTATCCCTCTTCAAGAACACTTGTGAAACTCATAAATCATGGCCACTTCCTGAGGGGTACATTACTCAAGATAAGGACACAAGGTTAGCAAGACGCAGGAAACCATGACACTTCTAAGAGGAACTGATGAAATTCCAACAATAGCTGCCAAAGAAGGCAGATCTGGGAAATGACAAAGAATTCTAAATAATCTTAAACAGTTAGTGACCTTAAAAGCACACCACACAAGTATGAAAATTAGAACTATAATACAAAATCAAAAGGAGAAGTTTCATGGATAAGTAGAAACAACTAAAAAGAAGAGAGTCTTGGGCAACAGGATCAGTCTGGGAAACACTGTTGAGAAGGACCTGTGGGCTCCAATGATATGAGAAGTTCGGTGACCTCCACCCAGAGTGCAGGACATGATCCTTAGATGGACAAGTAACAAAGGAGAGAAAAGGAAGGCAGAAATTCAGGGGAACCATGGACCACTCCAAAGATGCACCAAATACACACACCGCAGGGTAGGAATTTGGAAAAGGAGGAATTACACAGAAACCCAGTGAGCACACATAAAAAAATAGTGGAAGAAAAATTCTGTCCTGGAAATGATGCCATCATGAAGGTGCAGAAAACCAGGAAACTCTAACCAAATGTCACCCGGAGAAAAATGCAATCACACACATAATGAGTAAATTATCAAAAGTCAGAGTCAAGGGGGAAAATGAGATTGCAAATCTAAAATAAACCCCAACCATGTGGGAATTCCAAATGATCATCAGTGAACTCTGCAGCAAAAATCTCATTAAACCAAAGACGGTGAGCTGATAGTCAAGACCTTGGATGGAGGAAAACATAACTTTCCAATGAAACATGATTGACCTAGCAAACTATCTCTCAGATATGACAAAGAACAAACTATTTCCCAGTTCACAACAGCTAAGAGAGTTCACAGGGCCAGCCTTATAGTAATGTCTGAGGGCATCCACAAGCTGAGGCTCTAAGGCCATCAGAAACACATTCTGGATAGTCAGACAAACAATTTTACAATAGGGCAATGTTTAAAGGACAGAAATATTCAGAACTATAACAAAAATTATGAGAGAATGTTTAAAGAAAATTATGCAAATTCTCACAGCAATAGATAAAATTTGGAAGAGGAGATAAAAGTTTATTTCTGTGCTTAACCAAACAGCTTCCTTAAATAAATATAGACTGTTGTATGTGTAACATATTGCATATCAACATGGTGGTAAACAATATGGGACTTCAATATATTCTACTCTGACAGAGGCTTATTCTGCCTACTTTCAAGCTGTCTATTCAGAGAAGCTAAACACTGTTTTAGACTCAGGATGGGCCCCACAAAGTTGTCCTTTTGTAAAATGTGTTTACATTTAAATGAACAGTCTACACAGCGAGCAATCCACATCAGGATATCCAGAGGTAAGACAGAGTGCTGCAAGCTGCTGTTACCTGGGGGTGTTCCTCCATAACAAGACCACCCTTGCTTCCTGGCACCTCTCCTACTAGAGCCTCCCTCACCTGACCTCCACCTCCCTGTAGAAGCCCAGATCTGGGCACTTCTTTTTTCTCCAGGTAACTGTTCTCTGTCCAAGTCTTCTTGAGTCTCTTGCTGTGGAAATGTGTCTCCTGTGTTCACACATAATACAACATTAATATTTTTATATGTGAATCTGTCTTCCATCCATGTGATGAACTAAAATCATCAATCTTACATAATTAAAATGTAAATTTCTTACACTTCCAAGAAGATGTAATTGAAGATACAATGAAAACAAAGTTAGAACTGAAAATGCTGCACTTGGGACAGAAGCACTGCTGCTGCATTGTCCAGGGAGCCCACTGGGATTATTAACCAAGCTCCAAAACAAACTACGAAGTTTAACAGAAGGGAGATGCTTTGTTTGTAAAGAGGAAAAGAAAGGGAGGCAAGGAGAAGATAGGTAGCTACCTATCTTAGTTACTTTTTACTCATTGCTGAGACAAAATACCTGAAGCCCAAAGTTGAGAAAGGAAAGGCTTATTTCTTAGTCTTTTTTTAGATTTCAGTCCATACTCAGTTGCCTTAAAGGCAGGGTGGCATGGCTGGGCCACAGTTCATGGCGGCTGCAAACAGCAAGGCAGAAACCAGCAAAGAGCAAGACACACCTTCTTCCTGCCATTACATTACATGCTGGCGCCACCCCTAGGCCAGTGTAGGACACACACCCCCAATGCAAGTGCTAGACAATGAACCAATCACAAATGCACAATGCAAATGCATGAGGCTTGGGGGCCACCAACATAAACCATGACATTCTGCCCCTGTCCCTTAGGATTCATGTATATCCTTTATACAAAAGACATTTAGTCCATTTCCAAGAGTTTCCAAAGTCCTAACAGTTTCAGCATTGCTGAAAAGTCCAAGCCCCAAGTCTATGATCTATGGCTAACTCTTAACTGTAACCCCCTGTACAAATGAAACAAGGTTAAATATTTCTGAAATGCAAAGGTACAAAATAAACATTACTATTCCAAAAGTTACAAACAGGGGAATATAAAGCATTTGAAACAAAGCAAGTCCAACATCCAGCAGGGCAAACATTAAGTCTTAGACTTTCCTGCTCAGCATTTGAAGCAATCTCATTGCAAGCTCCAAAAGACTTAGGTGATTCCACCCTCGTGGCACTTCCAGGGATTTCAGCTCCCACAGCTTTTCTCTTAAATCATTCTGCTCACTTTTTGCACCTTTCCTTGGGTGATTCACTTCCTAGCTTTCCCACACTTCTGGGGTCTCCACTGCACCTTTGGCTTCACCTTTACATCTTAACAAATTGCCCTCTCAGGGGCAC